>NC_087551.1:18954029-20244029 GCF_036250125.1 Pseudopipra pipra | reverse complement strand
CCATATAAAGAAGTTTTCTCAGTTTTAAGTGGGATCTATCCTGCACCTTTACATAGCCTTATATTAATTTTAATCTATGGATGCAAAGAAAACTTAGGATGCCTCAGAATTAAGTAAATCAAGTATCATGAAGAAATTGCTCTTTTGTTCTTAGTATTGAGAGAAGTAAAAAAGAACATAGAAACCTGTGTTTTCTTCTTGACTATGTTCTGAAGAACTGAAGAAAGTAAACTTCATGTCCTGAAAACACTTACCTTTAAAACTCTTAATTTGAAAACATGTTGTTTTTAATGCTCAAAAAATATTGGAGTTTTCCACTTGATGACCATATTGCCAGTAATTACTGTCAAATTTGAGCATCTTCTAAAAAATTTCTCTTTTCCTGTTTGATGCCATAAGGCCATCAGACGAAAAATGACTCAATATACAAGGGAAATGGTAAATCAGACTTTAAATAAAACATGTACCACTGAAGATCTGACAGATGGGGAAAATATATCAGAAACTTGACTCTCATTGACATTTGACCCCTTTCTTCTACCCTGACAATGGAGAAGCTCAGACATTTCAATTTTTTACCATATGATCTTTCTCAGCTCTTGTAATTGGGAATATTGGTGTTAACAACAGTATTGTAAATATTTAAGAGGAAAACATTACTTTTGTACTAGACAAGAACTCTTTTAAATTCAGACGAAGTCTTAAACTGGAGCTGAGTTTCCATTTTAGTCCAATTTATCCATCAAACACACTGGCACATTTTTATTTTAAGAACCACTTGATTTTTACTAGCATTTTGCAACAAAAAGCCAGCATTCCTTACTTCTGTAAAATATGCTCTGATGGCCTAAGTTATGACTCTGTCTGCTGTTGTCTGAAATTGTGCTTCGTCCATGGCCAAGTGTCTCTTCAATCCTGCTTTGTGCTGTCACAGCAGGAACAGAGGCTGAGTGTACAAGGTTTAGGTGATTTTGCTACTGACAGCAATCTCAGTGATACCAGTCCAGCTTCCTTCCCCTTCACAGCTATGTTCATAAGTACCACTCCCCGTTCTCAGAGGTGGCAACATTTTACAGTTACTTTATGACTTTACACATTTCTCAAAGAGGTAAAAAGTTGTGACTCCCATGCCACACCAAGCTTCTTCAACCTGTTCCTACCATGATGTAAAATTGCAATGTAATAAAGAGGTCTTTTGGATGGACAAAATTCAAATGTGATGTGCTAAAAGGAAAGGGAGAAACATAAGCATTCAAAGCTCCACTGCAGTGATGCAGAGACTGGAGTCTGATTTCCGTTATAGTAATCTAAAATAGGATAAATCCATACAAGTCAGAGGATACATTGTAGAACTCTAAGAATCAGCATAACAAAGACCAAAGTCAGTCTTCCTAGACAGCTGTTTACAGAAGTAATTAAAAAATATAAACCAAAATATAATTCAAGAATAAATAAAAAAAGGAGATATCAAATGCTAGCTAAAAGAGAAATAATAATAATGATAGTAATGTCATACATTTGCAGTAAAATGTATGGTCTTAGCTTTACTTTTAAAATAAAAGTATCATAAAAATGGAAGGAGGCAATGCTAAGGGCATCCAGAATGATATAAGGACTCAAGGGTCTTATATATTCAGAAAGGTTAAAAAAGTAGGTCTGTATTGTTTGGAAAAGAGGATATTATGAGTGACTTCAATGAGATACATGAAACTCTAAAGGGACCAAGGAGGAGAGATGCAGCAATGGTATTTGAGCTAGTGTCAAATGTAAGCTCAAAAGAACACAAAATTATGCCAGTGAAAAGCCTGACATTGAAACCCTACAGGTAGAAATATCTTATACTAAGAGTAAAATATCAAAGATTGCAATTACTGCAAATTATAGAATCAGCCAGGTTGGAAAGGACCTCTGAGATCATCAAGTCCAACCCTTGATCCAACACTGCTGTGGTTACTAGACCATGGCACTGAGTGCCACATCCAGTCTTATCTTAAAAACCTTCAGGGATGGAGAATCCACCACTTCCCTGGGCAGCCCATTCCAGCACCTGATTACCCTCTCTGTAAAGAATTTCTTCCTTATAGCTAACCTAAACCTCCCCTGGCAAGGCTTAAGACCATGCCCTCTTGTCTTACTGATAGCTGCCTGGGAGAAGAGACCAACCCCCACCTGGCTACAACCTCCTTTCAGGGAGTTGTAGAGAGTGAATAGTTTAAAGAAAAACAAAACACTTTGAAAAGTTATGTTGGATGAAATTACTATTTCTGAAAATGGAAAGTTTGAGCCATGGTGTTACTGTAGCTTCATGGAAAGACATGATGCAGAATTAAGTTTTTACCTCTCAGTTAGATGAGAAATTAACAGTGGATAGTAGAATGTCCTTTGAACTCAGACTCTCAACACCCCATAACATCATTTCACCCCCAGCACGCTCCATCAAGTAATCAAGTCAAAATGCAGCAACTCAATGAAACATCAGACTAGGAGAATTAATTGCAACGTCAATCCCTGGCTGGCCCTTCAGATTCTTCCCTGTTTTAAATTGTCACTTCATTACTCATCTGCACGCTGCCTCACAGTTTATCCACCCATCACCTTCCCACTCTGGCACCAGCTGGGTCATGGGACATTCAGTGGGCACTTACCTCCACCTCCTCTCTTTCTCTCCAAAAGGGAAACAAGATGTGGTGGCACAGCAGCACATTACTAGCACCTTCCTCTAAGATATGCAACATGACACTGTTACCCCTGGCAGAGGAATTAATAGCTGTGAGCAACTGTCATGTGAGTCCATCAGGAACGTGAGCAGGTAGAAGAAGAGGAAAGCCACATCATAAACATCAAACACACAAAAAACTGTGAGGCAGAAATTGTGTTAAAATGAACATAAGGATCAGGGAAACATCAGTACTTGAAGGACAAAAATCCTCAAAGGGTCTCACATCATGCCCAAACGAAGCCATCTTGGGCATAAAATTATTCTTAAAACTTTCTGCAGTGAAACCATCAGGAAGAAAATGTGTGTAAAAAATCAACAGTTTGTTAAAATAAGTTTAATCCAAAATAGATTAATAATATTTCAATCAAGTGGCACCACCACAGGTTAGAGTGATGGGGAGATTGGTGGGCACTGTAATTTCTGTGATAACTGTGATGACTGCCTGAATTTCTTCCAACCTCAGAGTACTGACTTCCTACAGAACAGCAGATAAGCACTGCCTTAAGGTGATATTGTTATGGGCATTAATGTTAAGTTTTATAATGCTATATATATACCTTCAAATACATGTTTATCCATAGTTAAAACTATTTTAATATTTTACCCCAAAAAGGTATTTATTAATATTTCTGGCAACAAAGTAAATTACCATCATCCACCTACCTAAGTCAAATGTACCTTAACTCCAGGAAAATTATATAATCTGGTAGCTAGAAGTTTTAAATTTTACAAATATAAGTGATGAGAACAGGTAACATATTAACAGAGGTAAATCTAGCATCCATTCAGTACCAGATTTCCAGCAGAAAGGCAATGTCTCAAGACACAGTGCAAGAGAATATCTTACATCCAATTAGGCAGGGAAGCCAAGCTGAATGGGTTAAAATTTGCCACTGATCCCAAGTAAGTGATTTTCTTAACCCCTTAAGCCTTCAAACTGCGCTGGGAGGAAAAAGCAACTATGCAATGAAGAGGAGAAGGGAAAATATGTCCCAAACTGGTTTGCCTGCAGAAAGGTACAGATTCTTTTATAGTCTGCAGGGAGCAACTGAGCTTCCCAGCTTGCTTTTTGACCACACCTGAAATAAAAACTAAAGGATATTTTGGGATATAGGAAAACACAACAGCTCAGATAATGTCCCAGTCAGTATATTCATTACAGGCTCATCAGAGTGGATGCCTGCAATAGGAAGATTAAATACCCATTTACCAGCATCAGAGGAGAGTTTGGTTTTATAATGTATTGTCCCCTATTCCCCGTGAGGCTGCTTTGTTTGATAAAATGCTGAGTGTGGTGTAAAAATATCCCTCTCTCTGTAATTTGCACTCCTCTCCATTTAAAGCTATTCTTGCTGCAAACGAGAATTGAAAGCTGCTAAAATTAAGTGGTGTCAGTTCTCAATGACACTTTAATGATAGAGCGCTCAGCAAATGAGATGAGAATGAATTCCAGCTTCTCTGCTAAAGATAGTAACCAGCACTAAACAGTATAATGCTCCAACTGGGCTACACTTCACCTGCTTCATTCATATTTAGTAGAACTGAAATAGGGAAACTATAATTAAAATGTTCATAAAATGCAAAAAAAGAAAAATATAATTTCTAATAGAGATGGCAGAAAAAACCTGAAGCTTGTGAAGTCAAAGTACAGCCCTTCTTTGTCATGTCTCTACCACTCCAGAGGCCACCACTGGCTGACCACAGGGCAGGTGGGGGGCTATGGCATGCACCCCTCACTGCAGACACTGCCTCTCCAAGCAAGTTCGGTACAAACCTACTTACTTGACCCAGGCATAAAAAAAATGAAGATTAGGAAATGCTGCAAGGTTTTGGACTAAATGACACTAATGCCTCTGAAGAAGCATTCAAAGAAATAAAAACCCAACATGTAAACACTTTCTGTCTCTTAGTATTATTATAATTAGACCTTCAAGGACATCCACCCAATTTCCCATACAGATCATGACTACTGCTAACATGTGGCTTTGTAACTGCTAACAAATGACAACTTCAAAATATGTCAGCTGAGTGCTGTCACCTCTGTGACCCCCTTATGCCACTTTTGTGTTGCAAAGGTGTTTTATGATGGGACAATTATTCTCTGGAAAAAATAATTCTTTTACTCGGGGCTGCTGAGCATGGTACAGTAATGTGAGGTTCTAGTGCAGAGGGAAAGATGAGCACATGAAGTTGGACACAAAGATCCTAGTGCTGCTTGAAATTCATATAGTGTCTGGGCAGAGCCACCACTGCCTTTCCTTCTGCCCCATATATCATAAGCTCACAGTTTGCATTTACAGTATACTTCTTTCTACAAACTGCTGTGGAAGAGAAGTAGACTGTTTCCAGCCCTTGACATAAATAAAAGTTATTTTTGTATAATGCTATGGCATCCAGTTGAATAACCAAGCCTGTCAAGCACGTGAATGGAAGATAAATATTAAGCCATGCAAAGTATAAAAAGCATTCATTATAGAGACAGAAGTATTTATTACTATAGGAAAATTTCAGTGGACTTACAATTATGAAAGCTCTCTTGTAATAAGGTAATTTAAGGGTTCAAAATTCACTACAAGCACCTGCAGAATATTCCATATGACTAGAATGGAGATGAGGTCATTTGAGATGACTGACAATAAAATCTTTATACTTCATAATAATATCAGGTTTTCTTTACAAGCACAATATATTTGATGGGTAAGTGATCCTCCAAATACTATATAAAGTTTTAAAATAAGTTGCTGGCACTATTTACCCACCCTTATCTTGATGAAACTGACTGTATTTTGCCCTGAGTCTTTATCTACAAATTCTTCTTCCAGTGTCTTCCCTTCTAACATTGAAAGGAATTCTCTCATTTCTCATTTCATATGGAAAAAGAAAAAAAAAAGCTTTTGCATTTGTGTAACAGAATATATTCAAAGCTGTGTAAATGTCTAGGAGTTGTAAAATTGTTGGCCTAATAGACTGAGGGCAGGTGAAATGGTCATGTGTGAATAAGAATAGTAATTCCACACATATCTCTGTATTTCTTCCCATACAATGTTCCTATCCTGTCTGTACAAGTACTAACTTGACAGCATCTGTCAAGAGGTTCTTAAAATGAGCTATCTTGACTACTGTTGCCACTATTTGCAATCAGACAGTACTGTATATATGGTTTTTACACAATATATCTGTGTGTCTTCAGCTATGTACACAGTTGCCAACATATATATTTTACCTGAAAAGATTGTGCAACTTTGATCTTTTAAGTCTTCATTCAGGCATAGGTAATTCACAAGTTTCCCTTCCTAACTCAGCTCTCTTTCAGGGAATCAGGTTTTCGAGGGGAGACAGGAGAAAGCTTCAGTTGTTGCATGACAGTCACTTTTCTGTGTCTTACTCTGGCAAAATTATGCCAGGATAAATGAAAGCTACCAAAAGGTTTAATGACTACTTCTGCTATTAATTTAACAGAAAAAGAAAAAATAATTAGTACCATACATATCATGATTTCACATCCAGTGAAATCCTCTTCAAGGTTCAGACTGACATATGAACATGAAATGTGGGTTGATAGCTCCAGATTAGCAAGCACCTCAGCTAAACTGATATTGAAGTTTTATGAAGATAAATGTAAGCACATCAAGATGTGGTGTAGAAACAATTTGTTCCTGCTATTTGTGGAACCAAGGAGACAGAAAAGGGATCAAGTGTATCCTGATATCAGTGATTTAAGCCTGTTTGGCTTATTTCAGCCCCGAGTTGGTCCTCTCAGTTGTGTCCAAGTGGTGAAGTGCCTCTTCAACCCACCAGGAGATGTGAAGGAAGGCACCAGCTTGCTGGCATCATGAGTGAGGGAGGTTGGTATGGACTGACTGAAAAATAACGTGATTGCTTTCCCTCCTCCTAGTATCCCAGCATGGGTATGGGAGACAGGAGGGAAACGGGACTCTGCAGTGTACTTATCCTCTGAAATTTTGTTTTGTGCAGGGGGAACTGTGCATGCTGATGGAAAATGGGTGCATCCTGGAGCACACATCTTCCTTGCACAAAGAACATGCTTCTTTTTCTCCCAGCCAGGCCAACATCCATTAGTTTTCTGTCATGTATACTGTAGTAAAATATGCCAGAGTCACTTACATATCCCATGAGGTATTGAGTATCACTTGAAAGATGCTAATGTCTCTGATCCCTTATGAGTTTGAAGAACCTTAGAAAGGTATTAGGCAAAACAAAAAACCCCCAAAAAACGAAACTAAAAAAAAAAACCACACGAACCAAAACAAATAAATAATAATTTAAAAAAAAAGGTGAGAAAAGGGAAAATAAAAGAAAAAATCTCTCTCCCTATCAAAGCAGTTTTACAGAGCTTTGGCAAGAGCAAGATAAAATAAATATTGAGTGAGAAGGAAAAAAGCCAGTATTGCATCAAATACTTGCCCCAGGTCCTACAACAGCAAAAATGAGGTGACATGCAGCCATACATGAGTGGACAACATGTCAGCTGCACAGAGGGTCTCTTCATCGTCACACATGTCCCCTAACTGGCAGTTTACCCCTTCAGACACAATGTTAAGAGACACAGGAAGAATGTTCTCTTTTTGAAAAGTGTCACATAAAGTAGCTTACCAGCCTGGTTGGCAGAAAATCATATTTTCTGATATCTGATGTCACATTTTATTAGATTTAGGATACTATTATCCTACTTACTTAGGGGTTTAAAAGTATCCTTTTTATAGCTAATGCCACAGGTAGAATGTTAAACTATAGACATTTTGCAATAAAGGACTAGACTGTTCCTTATACACATCTGGTATTTTTTGCCCCAAACAATGCAATAGCTGTTCAGTAATTTTTTATATTTGTTTTTTTTATCCTTGCACATTTGTCCTCAGTTCATCCACTAAAGTGTGAGTGAATCTGGTTATAGAGTCTGCAGAACTCTGGAACTATAATTTGTAACTCCTTTAATATATTTTAATGAGCTATGATTATTTAAAATGCATAAGATGGTTTAATCTTAACTCCAGAGCTCAGAGAGCAGTTGTCCTTTCAGTTCAAATAATGGCACTTGCTGTAGTGCTTGGCAGCAGTTTCCACCTGCTAGTAAATAAAATTCACATTATACATGTTTCAATGCTTGGGATTATATCAGTTCTGAATCATCCCTCTGGATTTATGTGGAAAAGTTTTGTCTTGATTTCAGTTACTAGTGGACTTTCAAATAAAACCTTTTATTGAATCAAAGTTTCTTTAAAGTCTTCAAGTAAAATTTTGATTATTGGTAAATGAGGTTTTTTGAATTGACAGCAGTTTGGAGTTTTAGAGCTTTTAATTTAAATAATGTTGTTTTCTGAGTATAGTCATGCTCCTATAAACCAGTAAATTCTATACGTATTTAAGGGCAGAATTTGATTCATAGCACCAAATACATCAAAGGATGATACCATCAAAGGATAATTAATTCTGCCCTATTCTGGAGGAAAGACTTATTTGCTTGGCTTATTTTTGTACATGAGAATTAACCTTACCTACAATTAAAATATAAATGTAACTTTTCTTTATCAATTTTACAGCATTTAGTGATTAAACTATAGATTTTATCCCCAATCAGTCTCTACATCTTTGGTTACTTATCAGTCCTATAATTTAGTGATAGTATAGTGTTTCTGACAGGTATCCAGCTGAAGAGTAAGTTCTTGGAGAATGGGATGAAACAAGCAGAAACATCCTCAGAAATGTTTTGACTTGTTCACTCAGCTCTGGGTAAGCCATAACTGCTGTGAGAATGGGGAGACAGAAAAAGAGAACGCTGATCAAATACTGATCTCTACTAATATTCAATGGCATGAATTTGGTGGGGGGTTTTCAGTGTTATTTACATAAAAAAGAGAAACTCCACAGAAACTCAAAAATAGGATTTGGATTTGACTACTGGTAAAGAAGAAAGGTATTTTATAGTGTGTGCTATAAGCTGCTGCAGGCTTTAAAACAAATTATCTAGAAGACAGTGTGATGCTTTTAGTAAGAAGAACGGACCAGATACCAGTATCACTCTGTCTTTAATATTTTACAGAATTTTCTCCAAACAGAGCTGCAAAAATTCACCTTCCATAGATTGGAAACATTTAGGTCAAGAACTTTACATATAAAATAATAGACCTTCAAAGAAAATGTAGATGTGACTTTAAGGGCTCTGCAGATGAGTAGAAATGTCCTTCTCACAACCAAACCAAACCAAACCAACGAGTTTGTGTGCTCTGGGAGCAAATGCCTTGGATCAACTTTAGTCTAATGGCTCACATGCACTGGTGATAATTAAAGATCTCAAGGCACATTTTGCAGGAGGGAGGACACTGCTTTCAATTCCCTTGGCAGATCAGAAAATATTTCCCTGTTTTTGTTGGGAAAGTATCCTAAAGAAACCGGCTAGGTTTGACACCAGGTTACTCCCTAAAGCAAAAGCGCTTTTGTGAGAAATTTCCAAACAGATTATTTTCATGCAATTTATAATTCTTTAGAATTAAAAACACGTTTGAGCAAGATCAACTCAAAGACTGATAAATAAAACCCCTCTGTGGAGTTTTGATAAACTATAGAATCACTCTGTGCTTTATCCAGAGAGAGTAGGAATTCATGGACTTTCTTTTAACTTTTCCTGCTCTCTTTGAAAGTTTATCATTCCTTGGGGTAAATCCATTAAGAGGTTGTCTTAACACCTGCACTGACAATACATTTTTTTGTCTCTTAAGAGTAATGTGCCAAAACAATACATCAACTGTGCTACTTGTGCTTCACAGTCATAATTACAAATATATTTTCGATTTTTAAAAATAAAATATTTTACCGTATTTTCTAAAATACATTTAAACAGTCAGGGGTTCTGTTTCTCAAATTTTTTTTAAACTCTTGATTTGAAGTCTTCCCACCTTTACTGAGAGTCAATCCACATTTCTGTAAATTATTTCTCAAAATCACTCTATCTTTTGTACATATAGAGAGATAAAAAAAGGTAACTAGCTTCATATTTAGACCTACAACTGACCTTTAAAATTGGTCTCCTTAGTGTACATTTTAGTAGGCATAATTGTGTTGAAATATGAATTAATTTGGCAGTGGTCTTCCCTGCATACCCCGGATTATTTTAAGAAGATGAATGTAACCTTCAGCTGTGCTCTGTAGAGGTTTTATTCCAGAGCCTTTCACTGTGATTTGAGATTGAAAGCTTACCAATATTTGAAGAATGCCATTGAGCACTAGGCTGTATTTGTTTGTCTCCTGAACTCATTCAATTAAGAAAATAATCCATTATGGAAAATCTTGATTAAAAGTTGGCTTATTCTCCCATTTGATTAAAATTCAGCATTACACTGAATCAATTGTTCAGTTCTTCTGTGAAAACTGCATCAACTGCAGGCAGAAGACAAATTGCTCTGCTGCTTTTGCATCTTACTCACCTTTTCTGTCCTCTGATTATAAAATCTACTGGAGAACAATAAACATGCTCTAATACTGTGGTTTCACTTGGTCCTTGACCCTATTCCATGGCAGACTGAGAGATACCGTGACAGCCCAAGGGGACTTTGGAGTGGAAGGATTCTCTTGGCCACAGGCTTTAGCTCCACAATCCCTACCCTGTCCGGGGACGGAGAATGTGGCATAGCTTATTCCTGCAATAAACTTCATGGGTTTCTTAGCTTTTTGGGCCCTGAATAAAATCTTCAGGATTTAGTCCTTTGCATATTTCCACAATGACATCAGCAAACAAGGCTAATCTTGCCTGCCAACAAAATGTTTTTATAACTCCATAGTAAATCCCTAATTAAAATCGTCACCTAGAAAACTGCAACAAACAAAGCAGTTGAGGCTGGGCTGCAACCTGACAGCCTTGTGACTGGACAGGACAGGTTCTTTATCCCAAAACTTACCTCAAAGTCACCTCTGTTCTCCTTGTCTGTGTTCAGCTCTGGAAGAGCTAACTCTGCAGCCACTCAGACTGCAGTACAATTTCAGTGGGTGAAGTCCTGGTCTCAGCCAAATCAGTGTCAAAACTCCCACTGATCTTGATAAAGTCAAGCCATGGTTTCAAATGTAGCAATAAAAAAACAAATTCAGGAATTAAATACTGGTAAGTTTGCTTTTCAGTGTGTTTTCATTTCCAGTTAATGTGTCCTTTGGCAAACGTGACAGTTTGCAGCAGGTAGAAATCTTAACTCAGGAAGATTCTCAGATATAAACAAGTGGTTTAAACCATACTACCATAGTGCTCAATCAAAACTTCATGGAGAAGCTTTTCCAATTTTTTCTTACACTATGATCAATTCTTTTTACTATTACTGTAAATAAAATTTCTGCCTATTTTCCCTGGTTTCCACACAGGATTGCTTTTGCTAAATGTAGTTGAACTCTAATATTGAACCAACTAACTTCCAACATTAAAACTGCATCACCAGGATTGATTTTTTTTTTCTAGATCTTTCATATCTCAATTGCTCTTTTGGCTCCTTTATGGTTTTTTCCCCAGGTTGAGTCATTAGGTATTGAGAAGTTTGCCTAGTGAAAGATTTTAGATGTAAAATAAGAAGCTATACTTTCAGTATATTACCAGCAAACCATAATGTCAGCAATCAAAACAGTGGTTTATCTTATTATTTGATGAGGACACAAGTGAGAATAATTGACATAAACACTAAAAAAGATCTTCAGCTGCTTCAAAGTTTTAATGGTTAATGTCTTCACTGGCAAACAGATTTTAAAAAGTGACTCTAGAAACAGCTCAAAATAATGCAAGAAAAAGCAGCTTTAGGACAGTACATATTGGGCTTGGATTTATTGAGTTTAATGTTTCTCCCACTTGCCATTATTAACTGGAATCAAATATGTGCAAAATTTAGGGAAACCCTATTTTATTACCTGGCTGAGAGTCTGAAAGGTGAGAGTGAAATTAATGTGCATAAATAACGTGGGCAGGTGAAGCTAAGCCCACTGGAAATAGGATGGTTACTAAAATAACTCTGAGGTCAGTATTTGTGATGAAAATAGACAAGATTTATGACAAAGTAATTCAATCAAATAATCTGAAGCAGGTCAGAAGTATTTCATTGTAATGCAGTGCTATAAAATCCATAGACATTGTGCAATTAAATGAAAAGCAAAAGCAAGCCATAGATTGTTGTTGAAGAGAGGACAATAAAAGAAAAAGCAAAAGAAAATGTCAGCTGCAGAAGATCTCATTTTGGAAACCTACAATATGTTGATTGATAGGACCAGCATTTTTCAAGCTCTGTCACAGCTGAAGTATAAAGCTGTCAGTGCATATGATAATGATGGATGCCCTAAAACATGCAAATAGCATGAAAAATCATTTCTCACATAATTTTAGAAGATGAGAGGAGTTGTGAACTGAGGGGAGAGGGGAGGGGAGGTCAAGCTTAACATTCAGCCAAGAGGAATAGGCGGCCGCCTTGCCACTGTTGGAGTTGTTAATTACTATGCAAGTGAAACAATGAGTTATGCTGGCCTTCTGCAAATTTTCCCACGGAAATTTTATTGTGACCAGTGTAGGAAGAGAGACAGAACTGCGGCTCTGGAGCTGAGCACAATAGTGAGCTCCCCTGGAACAAATCCATGCTAAAGGAAATCTGCCCCAGGGGCTCCCATACTCTCAGGAATGTGTTGCTTTAGGAACGTCCTGTGTGTTTCAGAGGTGACATTTACAGTGTACCATCAATATTGGGGGTGTTTCAGTTAATTAGCCATTTTTATTAACGCTGAAGTATGGTAAAACCCAATGTAAGTGTGAAGAATGTAAATGAGCACTATCCCCAGGCTGATCCAGCTCAAAGCAGTGAACTATCACACACTGCCCCCATATTTATGATGCTTTTTATTTTCTAGACTGAGTAGAGGTTGCTTATACTTCCAGCTGAGTTTCACCTCTTGTGCATATGCATGTGCTTGCATATGCCAAAGTTCACAAGAAACAACAAAGCTGTGGGTACAACTTTTACATTGCTGGTTTTAGTTTCATTAATTATGCAATTTTGAGGAAAATCATATTTTCAACTGACTCTGGTGAAAAAAAAATATACATTAAGGCTGGGGGCTTTTTTTTTTTTTTCTTAAAGAGTTATAATGAAACATCTTGTAGCATCTAAACAGGAAAATCCACAACATATAAAATAAAGCATTATTTATGCAAAATGCCTTGCGTGGGCTTCATGAAATGGTAAAAATCACCCAGCTTACATGGCTTTGTATTCAAAATGCCTTATTCCTCAGTCCTTATCCCATACTAACTTTTGACTATGCCTTATTTTCAAAGCTCTGCTTCACTCAGGAGATGTCTACACACTGGATCTTCTCTCTACTGGATCTTTTGGCTTGCTTTATCCCATCAAAAATGTCAGGTTAATACGAGCCCACTTATGCATTTCCAAGTCTACCTGTACACTTGCTGCTGATTTCATATATGTTTTTCTTCAATCTTGGGGTTAACATCTCATAGTTCTAGTCCCTTCTAAACAGAGACCATCTTTATACATGTCTGTATCCTTCCAATGACCATGTCCATCTCAAATTTGACAATACGTGTATTAATAAAAATTTTAAAAAATGCTATCCTACATCTTTCCCTAAATGGTTTATATTCAGTTTTATCTGTATCTGTGTTAGCCTACAAGCTCTCAGAGGCAAAGACCACATCTATGGTGTGCATACTGCTGAACACACTGTCACACTCCACAAATTACAAATAATGAGCAATGGTGATGGACCTTATTTTCTAGTACCTTCCATCTTATTGCTATTTACCTTTGCACAAAACAAGTGTCAAAGAGGTGACATTAACAAGCGCTGTGGTTCCTCAGCAGCTCAGCATGTTTTAAGTTGAACCCTCATTCACAAAAGAGGACAACAATCTGAACACTTTAGAAAATTTCATCCAAACATTTTACTAAATTACAGATTGCATTTCTCATTGATTTCCAAGACAATCCATTTCATACATCATTTTGTTAAATATTGGTACTGTTTCTGCATAATCTGGCTCTGCCCTTGCTGTTTTGAGCTGCTTTGTAGCAGACAATACACGAAACCAAGGTTTAAAATAAATCTTGTTCTGACTTTTTTTTTCCCCGTTGGATTTCATCTTTGTTTCTGACCTGGAGCAATAGCTCATATTCATGTCCAGATATTCAAAATGCTTTGTATTTGTTATTCAGAAGGATTATGCTCTTTTGGACTTTTTCAAGTTCACATTTAAAATGAATAATTTTAATGTCGCTGCTGCTGAGTTCACATCTCTCTTTATCTTGCTATTTCACTTCTACTGTTAAGATTAGAAGGGTCCAAAGGTAGGTGAGGTGAGAAAGAAATTTAACAGAAGTTCTGAAAATCAATGTACGTCTAAACTAATCATGACCCAAAAGTGCCACGCTGGACTCAGACCAGCTGAAATAATAATAAATAATACCTGCACAGGACAGATTAGGGAGACTTTCTCCCTTGTCACAATTAAAATGCATGTAACAAAAATGACTAGGTATTCCCAAGACCCTTAAGTGAGGCAGCTCCACAGAAAGCAGATGTGATGACTGCCCAGCATCCAAATTACCAGGCCGGGTTTACAGAGCAGAGATGAGAAGTACTGCGGCCGAGTAAAAAAAATCCCACTCATCTAAAACCTGGACCACAGTCAACTTTCCCAATAATGGTAGGTGACAGGCCAGAGCTGATCCAATGTGCATTTTAATTGGTGGCAAACCCAAGTAACAAGCCATTGCTGTTCATCTGTCAAAGAAGGAAAAAAACCCAACCAAACATGTAGCGCGGTGTTTATTTAGTTATTAGACTATGCACTACATAATTTTGTATGTAAATTATTTAAAGGTCTCTGGCATATAACAGGAACAGAAAAGGGATTTTCCCCCACTAATTACCTAATACATAAATCTCCAAAAGAGAAACAAATGGGAAAAGGTAACATCTCTATGGTCTGATGGGGTGAAGATGACCCTGAGTCATACTTAAAGCAGCCCAATAAATTGATCAGCGGCAGCCCAGGTAGGTAAAATTTCTCAGAGGATAACTGGCATCTACATGTGATGATGCTTTTGCTTCACTTAAATACCCTGAAAACGTGAAGTAGCCCAATATGGGCTTTTCAGAGCAAGAGCATGCCACTGATTGGAGAAAGAGTCCTTGTTGTAAACAGCTTTCCAAGACTTTAACTGTTTTCATTCAGGTTTTACTTTAAAGTATCGAAAGTGAGCACTAAAACTCATAACATCCTCCATTAACATACACAGCACCTTATGCCTCTTGGTTTTGTTTGATTTTTTTTTAACCTCGATACTAGCAAAACAAATCTGATCAGTCTGAAGGGGATGTGAAGAAGATTGCATTGTTTAAGGGCAGGCTTTTGAAACCAAAAGGACTATAACCAATTTCTTATGACCAATTTCTTATTGGGTATGGTTTCACGTGTTGCAGAGTATTCATGTGCTGCTCAGGAGAGCACAGATTGCATTCCATCAAAGGCAATTTTTCAGAGGTTGTCCCTCCTTTTGCTTTCCACGAAAATGAATCTATACCATTTACATGGAACACTTAACCTTCAGACTGTCCTTACTACAGCAACACTACTCCTATTGCAGATACATGTTTACTTAGACAAATCTAATTTACCCTTTGTTAATGTGTGCTGTCTTTACTTGCTATATTACATTAAAGTAGAAATAGAGTTACAAAAAAATTATCTCGCTTAAAATCATTCATAAGCTTTCATCAAGGGAATAAATTTACCAATTTCCCTCTTAGTTTATAACCATCCACTGTACTAACTTGACCTTTACCTAAACAGGGCTATAATTGCAGTTAAGATTATGTAATTTACAATAACAACAAAAAATTACTTTTGAGGAACTGCTACTGGCCATGAATGTCTCACAGCCATTAAATGCATCATTCATCTTGAGAAGAAAATTATTCTTATCCACGTCGACATTTTTAACATAAACTGTAGTACTCTCTGTTGGCACTTTTTTACGTACCCATTAATCTCAATAGTAAAGCATAAGTCTCACCCACCTATTCTCTGAAGTTTGGATGTCACTACTGTGTACAATAAAAATTGTATATTCATGAACTCCATTTGTTTTATGTCCTTCTCTCTGTCAAAGTCTCCCAAGCAGCATATGCTTTGCTCTGTGGAGAATAAAATCAAATTTGTCTGTCTTGTCATATTGTCATCAAAGTGATACTATCACAATTAGATTAACATTTTGTGAAGGAGCTGAAGGGAGGGAAAGGAAATAGGAACAAATTATAGAGAATCCCAGTTAACCCTTTCTCCAGCATAAAGCCCACTCTCAGTGGCACTTAGAGGTAAAGAAAAGCCACCAGGATCTACAATAAGAAACACTGTCTAACCACTGCAGCTGTCCTCGAGGTCAGCGAGGTTACCCGTCAGCCCTGGAAGGTACATGTTCATCTAGAGGGCTGTCAGTACCAGCAAGAAGAACAATTGTTGGGAGCAGAGCTCTCCCCAGACTGTTTTAACAAAACCTGTGACAAGCAAACATGCAGGCACCCAGGGCAAATCCTGGTCTGGCTGGCTGGGAGCACATTGGGGTACCCACTCTGGTGCAGCGTGCCAAGCCATCGTGGGATGCTGCAGGGCCAACAGAGCACCACGGGCATGTCTGATGGCTGGAAAATAACAGTATGTGAGCAGAGCAAAAAGAGTAACCTGGTTTGTTTTTTTCCCAGGTTTTCTTCATGCCTACTTTCACATTTATTCATTTGTTAAATGGGAAAAAAAAAAGAAAGATAATTGGTGATTTTATCAGATAAAGGGACAAACCCAGCCTGTTTTACACAGGTGAGGAAAAAGTGTCTCAAAATTTATTCACACTGCTCAGTTGCAGTTCCCCATCCACTTCCAGTGTACAGGCAATATCCATGCAATAAATTATGCTTGTGCAGGACAAAGATATGTATCTACACAACTTATCTTCTTATTACAACTGCATCATCTGCAAAATGATCTCCTTCTCTGGGGATTAATTCTAACATGAGCTGTTTCTGATACTTATTCTTCAAGACAGGCCTGCCAAGTATGTATTTTCTCTTCGTTCTCCTGTATGGGAAGTAACCCACCAAACTGATAAATTCAACTGCTCTGCTCGCATGGCACAGCACACCTACTCTATCTTCAAATTTCTATGAAAGTTATCAGCTGTTCAGATTGGGACTATTTCTTCTATACATTTTCTGTAAAGTCAAGTAGTATAATTACCATAATTTGCATTGCAAAATACTTAAGAAAATAATAATAAAAAAAGAACAAAAATTAACTTACATGTCTCCATGCAAAGCATTATGGTACTTCCCACTAACAGAAATCAGTGTTGCCCACCTCTCTGGGAAAAAAAATTCTATTCTCTCTTCTATTCTCTCTAGTCAAATGGATTCTTTCTCCTAGCCTTGTACTGTTCTAGCGTGCAAGGATTTAAGGACATCATCTCTTTCACGTAAGGGAAAATTGGAAAATCACCTAGAACTGAATCTTATATGCCACAAAGCTTGCACACATTACCCAAATAATATGGGAGCAAACTGTACATGCAGAGTGTGAGAGCAAATATTTTTTGTCCTACATTTTTAAAAGTGTTGATTGTTTGAAGAGGGGGTCACAGGACAGAACACTGTGGACAGAGTGTTGGGAAAGAGAGGGGGAGTGCACACCAAAGGGATGATGAAGTAATGAACAGCAGTGTAAACAGAAGAGGCAGTGGGGAAGGCACAGGCAGAACAATATACTGAGCAGAACAGTACTATGTTCACAAAAAAAAAAAAAAGAGGTAAGGTCAAAGAGGAAGAGAAGAAACTTAGACTTTGAGATTTTGCCAAGAGGAAGCTTTTGGTAACCAAAGCAGTTCTATCAGAGCACAGAAAGCCAAATGGAAAAGATTCGGAAGAGTTGAAGTAACTTAAGATAGTGGTGACAGCCCGCCTGTATGCTTAATTTGGAAGTAAAAAAAATCTGGGATGAGTTTGTGAGATGCCTCTTCCTTCATATATACCACAGAGGGAAGCTAGAAGACAGTGACAGGCTCTGGAAAAAAATAAGCAGAAGGCAAGATCTAGCAGAATGGTGGGTCTGTCCTGTGTAGGAATTTTCCTTTCTGTCAGGAGCTGGGCCATTTCAATGACAGAAAGGAAACCTTTAGGCTCTCATCTATAAGAACCTGCTCTATTCTCTGGCTGTACAGCATTGCTCACCCCTACCTGAATGCAGAAAGAAGCTTTTGCTGCCATTTCAGACACAAGTCTGTGGGCTGATCTCATGAGTGCCCTCAACTCTCACTGAAGTCAATAGGAGTTAAGGGCATTCAGCACTTTCCAGGGTCAGGCCATGTATCACTTAAAAATAACTCACCAACATTAAACATAATTAAAGAAACTAATGCTCATTAACTAGCAATAGACCGCGGGGAAAGGATCAATAGTTGTCTCCGAAATCATCTTACCTATTACAGTATATGCATAGTCTACTTAATGACAGTGAAAGATAGTGACACTGAATGATAGGTCACTGATAACAGTGAATGGAAAAGAGTGCTTCTTAATTAATCAGGACAGTATTAGCAAAGAATTCCACTTAACAGGGATACATTTGGGGGCCTAACCAGGTGATTAGGAGGAATGATGTGCTGACCCTTGGTGAAACAAAGTGGCGACTTTAGAAGAAATACAACGAACATCCTTTTCGTTCTTCTGTTTTTCTTCAGAACACAGGGCTTTATTTCATCTCGCACTTTTCACGGCATTGCTTTTCTTTAATTGTACCTTAATAACTGAAATAAATTCGTAGCCAGCCAGGCTGATTCTGAGCCTGCTAATGGAAAGGGTTCTGCCATGTGGCACTAACATGATGTTCTGTCTGAACTGAATGGCTCTTGTTCTGCAGCTCTTGCTTAGGAGAAGCTGCTACCCTATTTAACCGGAGTTGTGGTTTGCCCTGTTCTGGCTTCAAGGCCATTATTTGGAAGAGTGTAAACAATCTAGGCTCGACGCCTTGAATGGTGTCTGAAAGCATTGCAGATCTGGTCTCAGATTATGAGCATTGTTTCCTTTTTCTGATCCAGATCTGAATTCCTTTTCCTACAAAACCTACGTATGTGAAATCACAGAGACCTCCAAGTGCAGAACGCTTTCTGCAGCCTTCAAGAGATTATTTCATGGCCATTTTAAGTGAAAAAATAAAAGCAGCCCAATCTTATCTGCATTCCACCGGTACATAATGACCCTCCCCATCTGACTGAATTTATTGTAATCCCTATAAACCTAAATCTCAAAGAATTCCAATGCCTTGCACATCTCTCCTGTTCTAATTTATGAGAACTTGGTAATGTGCCATCTGGAGGTTTCACTGCCATTGGGACACATGTTCATCCCTAAGTGGAAGCAAGTCAGGCCAAACGGAGAAAGAAAAGAAAATGCAGGGGAAGGAGAAGATCTGACTTCAAGGAACAAGTGTCATGAACTCACAAAGATAAAAACTACATTTCAAAAAAATCAGTTTTAACTTGCATGATCGGCACATACACAGCCGATAACCCAAGGTCTCAACCTAAGGACATTAGCAGCATTACAGGGCAATCCTCACACAAGGACAAAATGTTCTTGAGCAATTTCTGCAATGTATTAGACACAAACAGGTTTTTCCTCAAAACTGAAGTCATGTCAGGCTTCCTGCTTCACCTCTTTTAATTTTCCCTGAACAAACATATTTATTGTGGTGGTTTCAAGTAAATTTGCGGATCACATACTTTTTCTGTGAGACAACAAAGGACTTATTGGGGGGAGCTCTTAGGCTGATTGGCTGATCTACACCCAGGCCATCAGAGGTCTGAGACCTATTTTACTCTGAAAAAAAAATATGCCTGTCTTTGATTTTATTCCTTTTATTAGGCTACTTAAACAAAAATAACATCGAAAATTGTATGTAACTGAAGTCATAATTACTAACCTATGAAAAGAGCAATGCGGCTGTCAGGCTGGATCAAATCAACAAGTTATACACAGTACTGAGAAGCATATTAGATCACAAAATAAGTTAAATCCTCCTATTAGTACTAAAATAATCAATCCTAACGCAATCTCAAACAGATTCCCTAATACATCCTAAAGAGTCTACTAAGAAGGCAGTTGTTCATTTGTTATGTGTACCAGTTATGAAGTATCTTAATGTTGAAACAAAATCATCATCTAACACCTGATCCATGTCCCTGGCACCAATTAAAAGGTTTTTCTTCAAACACTTGCTCTTCCTGTTCATGGGTAAGCTAACCCTGGTCTCCCAGGCTCCATCTTTAGAGTTACTGAAGTGGAGATGTTGACAGCACTGTCTATCAGAAGAGTCTCCTGTTGACCAGAAAGTACAGAGGAAAGTTTCAAGCTGCTCACTGAAGGCAGGACCCCTTTTCCAAAATATCATTTAATTTCACTGGGGAACTATGCCACTAAAGATTCCTTCATGAATGCTTGACTGCTGCTTGCACCCACCTCTTCACAAACAGCTGTAATGCAAAAATTTAAGATCAGGACAGGAACTTCTCCAGAAGCTTAGGAAAAGTCTATTTTGTGACAGCAGCAGAGTGAGTTTCCCAGGCGCTGTTGTTCTCCCTGGTCTCTTCCACCACCGAATCATGCAACTTCTTTGCCTTCTGTGCTACTGTACAGTCAAAAGACTCAGTGATTGCATGGCCAGCCAGTCTCTCCCTCTGTGAGTGCTGAGCACAAGAACAGTGTGGCACTGCTGGCTAGGGGAAGAATTTGGAACAGCAAGAACCACATTTGCTTCCTTTCCTTCCCTGCTCCTCTCTTCTCTTCCTTTCTGGGGCATCCAAGGCAGAGACAGCTTCTGTACCCATGGGCAGCTCGGGGGAAGCAGGGTAGGGCAAGCAGAAGACTCCTGCAACTCCTTCCTGGACTGAAGGGGATACTGAGAGGTTATAAAGACAAGAAACCTGGGGAGATGCTCTGACAAATGCCAGAGAGGGTGGGCTTTAGCTACAGTCATTAGTACTACATGTAACCATGATTTCTTGTTCCATCGGCCTGGTACCCTGCATAGCTGCCTTTGTGGTCTATGCTGAAAGCTGAATCTGTCTCAAAATGGGAAGTTCAAAAGGGCTAGAAGGGCTCCCTATAAATAAAAAACAATTTTAGAAAAGGGAATTATTACATTAAAATTTAATTGAAAGTTGTATTCACAAACTTTGCAACTCTTCCTCTTTTCTGGACTGTGGTAGGTTAAGATCCGACAGATCCCATGTACTTTTCTTCTAGGTTCAGGAAGGGGTTGAAAACTGATGATCTTACTTCTCGTACATCCCTATTGGAGACTTGGAATGAGCAGTCTTCCGTGAGATGTCTTCTGAACCAAGACACTAACCTGCTTGTTCTTTTCACCTCTCCAAGAATTTCATCCAGATGAGACACAAAGTGCACTATGTTCAGAATAGAATATATTCATCTTGGTCCAACTTGTGAAAGCATCATTTTAGCGAGTTATTTAAAAATAGTTGGTATTTGGAACACTTTGGAGTCTGCAAGTCTGACCTTGCCTCTGCCAAACAGCAAAAAAAGAAAAATCTAATTACGAGATCATGGTAGTCTTTTATTTATTTTAATGGGTTTTGGACAACATTACAACACCAATCCAAAAAGCATATGTAAATAGATTAAAAACAGTAGGTTCAACTCCCAGGAGAATTCTCTAAGCATGAAACTGTTGGGGAACCCTCTCCACTTTACTGGAAGTAAAGACTCTGTAAAGCAAAGACTATGAGATTCACCAGGAAAGACAAAGCAATAAAGGTTCAGCAAGATTCAATATCTATTGGCAAAGTGCTCAGCTAAAACAGCACAGGTTTTCTGCCTTTTTTTGTTGGATAGAGCACAGAAGCAGCCAGAACAAGACACAGGCATTGCTGTGGGAGTGAGGAGGATTCATGGGACCTGTGCAGTAGGAGCTGGAAAATTAACTTTTTGAATGTCAGGTATTATCAGTGGCACTTTCCCCATTGCACAAATGAGCCAAAGGAACAGGCCAAAACAAAACAGGCTACCTGCAAAGAGGCAACATTACTTTTCAAAATTTCCAGTTCCCACATTGACTTTTACCTGCCTAGGATCCCTTGTGTCCCATGACTGAGCTGTTACAACTGCCCTGGTGACTCTGAATCACAGCATTCAGGAAGAGTCTGTCACAGTCTTCCTTGCTCTGTCAAGGCTTAGCAAAAAAAAAAAAATTAATAAAACACACTTTCATTTCTTTCTGTGGCTTCTTGATCTCAGGAAAAGCAGTTCAACACCTCCAGAATACCTTCCCTAAGGAGATAACTGTACAAGCAAAGTTCAAGTATCCCATCATTGATTGCATGTGTTTCATACTAAGCTGCTTCCACTATAATGCACTTTCTACAATAGCTGATAGATTTTTCCAGTCTTCCTCTGGGAGTCCTAAATGACTTTGCTAGAGAATTGTAAAAGCTCTTTTTCTTTCACTGGCAAAACTCAGTTCTTGAACGAAATGTTTGAAAGTCTTTAGAGATACTTTATAATATATGTTGAGTCTTTGAAAAATAAGAAAATTGTGCAAACAGTAGAACACAGGTGGCAGTACAAGAACATGCTAAATTGCTCTAGCAGTTTGATTTTCTAACCTCGTGATACCACAGGTTGTGTAAACCCAAATCAAAATTCTCTGTGTACACTCTTATCAACCACTGTGTTTATTCTGATGCAGAGGCCTTCATTCCAGCAACCATCTCTGTCCAGAAAAGTATTGACTTTTGTGCTTAAATTTGAGTGTACATCCCATTCAGTAGAATGTAAAGGACATTTAAGTACCTGTATGCCTAAAAAGAGACTGACAGAGGGCATATATGAGTCAGAATTTTATTAATGTTCCCTGAAGGTTATATAAGATCAAATGGGTAGATTGGCTTGGCATTGTATTGCAGTGACTTTGTACAATGTTTGGGAAAATGAAACCATTAATGAAATATCACCTGAATATTTTTCATTGACACTCTGGGTAATAAAACGTGAAATGCTTTATTTCTGCAAATGAGGTCAGCACACACGTGGATAATTGCCTGAAACAATATAATTTTTGTTTAACTTGTTAAATTGTTTAGGTTACATGTTTGTTCAAAATAAATATGCAGTAAAAAAAAAAATTAAAAAAAAAAAAAGGCTGTGGTTGGACTCACAAGAAGTCCTTCCTTTATGATTAACACTACAGTTTCTGCTGGCAATCCTCTGGTGATTGGACTTAACAAACATACAACAAAAAGCTGCAGTTCCCTTACAGATTTTTCAGTTTAAATAATCTGGAATTATGCAACAGCCAACTTTTTTAACTACTTTCTCTCCGGGAATTCCTTATATTTGTATTTATCTGTGCACTCATCCCTTCTTTTACCATCTGTCATAGAACTAGCTGAAAAATTGAATGATTAAATCCTATTTTGATAACCACTTAGCATTACTTATTTATGTGAAAAAACCCCCACAAGTATTCTATATACAAAACATAGGAGACTAGGCAGATTCCTCAAAATATTGAGATAAACTTCTTTATGAGTATACCAATAAACCTGGTATCTACCCACGATTTGGTATTTTTTCTATCTTTGGTACTAAATCCAGATTTCTGGATTTCTTCAGCTAAAAAGAGAGCAGAGTTTGCATCTTAATTCTTTGGCATTTGATTGCCGAGCTCTCCACTTGGAACTCTCCACTTGAATTCTCAGCTGGAAATTCGTGTAACATCTGTGTGCAGACTTGGCAGGAGGAGCCCGACACGCTGGGCAGTACATGAGTCCTCTTCACCATCTTGCAGGATTAGATCCATATTCCAAGATCTGACACAACTCAGAGCACAGAGGTTGCCAGATCCTCATTTTTGCTCAAGTAAGAGTCTGGCTTTTCAGGAGTTGCCAAGGAAAGATCCCAGGCTTCTCTTTTTAGCCAACCCCAAATTTGTGCCAGTCATCCTAAAGGGGTGAGAGCCCTCACTAGCATACATGTGTTTGAAGAGTTGTACTCATGTTAAAGTAGTTTCACCAATTGCTCTACCTGAAGGTCTTGCACATAATGCTTTGGAGTGCCTAAACCTTAAATTCATAGCTCTGTTTCACTTTAGTAGGATTTTGAATCCCTCATTTGAGTAAATTAAGTGTCACTCAAAGGCTGGATCACATTCCAATTATTCTCACAATAGTGGACACAGTAAGGAAACAGTGGACATTCTGTCATGTGGAATAATTACATCATATACAATCAAACAAGAATGAAAAGGGAAAAGAAAGCAACTAAACACACTGTGCATCCATTCATTTTACTGTGTCATTTAGCATATGGTCACTCATGTGATCAAGACAGTAACTGGCATTTTTCCCAGTTAATTCACCTCTTTTCTCTTTGTCCTCTGTTGTAGCATCAGTCTTTCAGCAAAATTTCAGGTTGCAATCCCCTTGGAGAATGAATGGTCCTTATTAAGTGTCTGGAAAAAACCAACAATTTATTAGTGCATTGAGACTAATTATAGCACTGCCTTAATCAAATAAAGGATCACGATAAAACCTCTCTCTTGAAATCAACTTTAACGTTTTTATTCCTCTCTCTATCTCTCTCTCTTTATATAAATTGCCAATGGAATGAAGTCATATAGCTGTAACAGCTGTCTAAGTAACTTCTCAAAAAGTAAGTTGTTGTTGTTTTTTTTTCATGAGGTTTGGTGGTTACAGTGATATGAACTGACTAATATTTTACAGAGCTTAGCTGTGAATCATTCACTGCAAATAAAAGGCAAGGCACGCAAATGTTTCTATGCATGTTCTTCTCAATTATATTTCTGAAGACATCCACTCAATTTTGATATCTATTCAGCTTTACATATTTGAAGTCTAGACAAGGGAAGTCTAGACATCTGTAGTGCCCTGTCATTTTTTTTTAATACTATTTTTTAATTTAGATGCACCTTCAAATCCCAGAAGGCTATTATGCTCATTAAAAGCTGGACTCTTGCATATGTATTTAACTTCAACTGATATTCATTGGATAAACAGAGTTTTCTGAAGTCAGCTGTGTTATACGGACAATGAGAAACCCAAACTGAAGTGCAGGCAGACAAATCCTGTTTCTGTGGAAAAGATCAAGAAAAATTAGTAGTTCCCAGGTGGCTTAAGGTCTTTGAAGAATAGGAAGAACAGTAATGTTCAAATACCTATTTCTTTTTTTCCCCCTTTCTTTATGCTGTTTCATTACCTGGTAATAAATTAGTAAAGGTAGAAGACTTTGTTTACACACCTGAAGTCCAGGAGGATGGCAATTCCCAGAGCTACAGTCTACCTGAAATGTTCAAGGACATGCAGCTGACACAGTGGGCCTCTGACTGTAAGACAGACAGCTCCAGGCACAAAGCTGCTGTATAAAACTGTCTACATCCACCTAAATTAGAACTGACAACCAGCCCTGGTTTTATAATGCTGAGTTCTCAACTTTTGGACACCAAAACCTACCCAGAAAAGGAAACAGAGTACATTAGATTTTTTTTTTTTTTTTTTTGCTTTTGGGCATTGTTTCTTCTTCTGTTTCTTCTCCTCTCTGTTGTTTTTTACCCTCATTTTAAAGTACAGCATTTGATACACATTTTTTACTCCACTTTTTTTTTTTTTTTGGTAGAAAACCCCTTTAAAGTTAAGTACTTAATTCTAAAAAAAATACAACTGAAAATTTATTTCAGTCATACTTGAATATGATACAGTGTTTTCATAAAAATGGAGCTTGTTCAGGAGAGGAATTAAATTTAATAGTAAACTGCTGCATTAAATGGAAACAGAAATTTAATAACAAACCTCTACATTAAATGGAACCAGCAGGTAGAATAGAGGACTTGAAGAGAGATTTCTGGTGCTTCTTTGCAGACTTTGCTGACTTATCACTTCTAATGAGCTCATGAAGACTAATGTTTCAAAAATAGTCACTAATTTCAGGAGTCATATTTCAACCTTCTCCAAAAAGTGAATATTTCTGAGGTTCTCACTAGTCAAAACCCCCCCAAAATTGGCTCTCTAGAGTGCCTGAAAACAAGGAGTTACAGTCAACTGATTTTATCTGTTTCACAATTATGCCAAAATAATTTTGATTGAATTTTCAATCTATAACACTTATTTTTAAGGAAAAAATATTACATAGTATTTCACTAAATATCTGTTTATTAAAAACTACCATGAAATTTGATGGGAATAACACCATGGACTGAAGAGCCTGACTGTATTTTTGTGAACACAGATTCCAATCCTAGAACTTCTAAAAATCAACAGTATTCTTAGCTTTCCTCAATAACTGAATAATGACCTTACAGCTAATTTGGATTGGCTTTCTTTATTATTATTTTTTGGGTTTTTTGAGGTGACAGGCATTTCTTCTTATGCAAATATGTTCTTCGTTTAGTTCTAATAAACAATAAAATGAAAACTGAACAAACACTGCTCACAGTTCCTCTCAGTTTTTAGTGGTAACAGCTCTGTCACAGCTATTTGGTTTCCAGGTTGGCATTATTACATCTTTTTCTTTTTAAAAATGAGCAAAACATTCTGGATGAAGTCTTGCCTTACTCTTTGTTCTGCAACATATTTTGTTAGTGAGCCCATAGTAGTATCTAAAATACTGTAAATCATCAGTTTTTAATCTGGCAGGAAGTAGATAGTGGCCCATTAAACTTTCGTAATTAAATTTCCCCTGCACTCCCCCATAGAACCATTATCTGAGTTTTCTAATTAACACAAGAGGAGGGAGTCAATTCAGAGTGATGGGATCTATAGCCATCCCCTTTCATTTTAATGGCCTTTAATAAACTTTTATTACTATTGATATTGATAATTATAATACACCCCTTCCTCTGCAATGTGATTCTAAGGGCCTTGTCAAAAATTGAAAAATTCTGCCTCAAAGTTGGAGTACGGCAAATGACTGTGTCCTCAAACACCCAGAATCTGGATCCAACAACATCAGCAGGGAAAAAAAGACGAGGCGTAGGCAGGGACGGTGTGAATATCCTCTCTCACACCATCTCCAGCGGGTCATGCCTTGGTCCTGGTCTGCCACAGCCCTCTACTCTTGCAGCAGAACCTCCCCCAAACAGGCTGACAGGAATGCTGAATCATGAGGTGGTTTCATGACAGATAAACACAAAGAATTATGCGGAGTTCATTTAACTTCTTTTACTTCCAGCCTTACAGAGGTCAGATACTAGAGAGGAGGATTAACTGTCGTGACATCTAGTCCTTCCTTAGATTTTTCATCGTTGCCTTTTACACTAACTAAACAGTTTTACATGGAGCTTTTATTGGTATGTCAACACTTCTAACCTCACCACAGCCTCAGTACAGCACATCTCATATCTTCACAATCCTCTTTCATGTAAGCAATTATGTTCACATCAGCATTACAGTGGCACGGGCTTAATTGATTGAGTGAGACGCAAGCTGGAGCAGAAGGACCTCTTTTCTGCAGGACTTTTAAGGTAAAGAGCATTCTGCCTTCCAAAACAAGGGGTACCTACACCAACAAACAAGCTTGCATCTGTGTGCACCTTCCTTGGTGCAACCAGTTGAGTCCTCATGACATGAGCATGGGTATGGGCTCCTGCTTGCCAGTTGCACTGCGAACATCACAAAGCAGTTCTAGCTAAGGGATTTGGGTGGAGGGGCTACCTTCTCCTGCAGGGAGCTAATGGTAATGGTCTTCTCTAAAATCCACAGGCTGACTTTAAGCCTAAAACTGTATGTCTGGAAAGAATCCTCTCTGGCAACTTCATTTCTCACCCCATACTGCTCTCAAGCACTCACACAGCTTCAAATAGATGAGCAGCCCACACAGCTACAACTCCCCGTTCACTGCAAACTATGCAGGTGTCCCCTTATCCCTGCACTTCCTATGGGGATCTCCAGCACAAGCACTTTGGTCTGTGGATGTTAGACAGTCCCAGCAATGGGTCTGAGTCCCCTGTCTGGCGTTTCCAGCAGTTCCACAGGGCACACCAAGAAGCCTTTCCTTTCAACAGAGCATGGATGTTCTCTCTGGAAAAATGCCTGTTACCAAACTACCTTGAACTACAGTTCTTCACACTCTGGCCTCTACCCACAGATCATCAATGCAACTTCATTACTGGGTGTTCTGAGCTTGGAGTTGTATTTTATGACTCCTCAAAGCTGATTTTGGAGAAGGATTTAGGTTGGATTCAGAAGTTCTGTTTTGGACCATTTTCAGTAATTCTTCCTTATCGCAGGTTATGATCATTAAGATGATCAATTTCAAATAAAACAAATTACTTATTTAACTATTGGTATCAAATGAAGAAAAAAAATGCATAGAAAATGACAGAAAACTTATTTTAAATTAAAGACACTAGGAAAAAACCTTTTTTTTTTTTTTTCAGATACAAAGGGTAGAATCTTGGGTTTAAAAGTCTATGATTCAGACAGATGAAATCACAGGTGAAGCAAACTGCTTTAAAAAAGGATCATGCAGTAACTTCTAAATATCTGTGGGATGTTTGCAACTGAACTTTACATGTCTCCCTCCCCAGGACTGAGCAAGCTGTTTTCTGAAGTTTAGTATTAGGCAGGTGGGTATGAACTGGGTGAAAGACAAGAGAAAATGCTTCACGAATAAGGTATGCCAAAAAATTTGGCATAGGTTTTTGAAGTAATTATGAGGTCTGTGTGAAAGCAGTAGTAGGTAAATTTTGGCTGGCACAGCATATAGATACACAAGAGAAAAAACTCAGCCAACGGTGTGATCACAGGACAGGAACCAGCTGCCTGGATTTTGCCTTCTGAAAAACTAACAAGTAAAATCATGGGGAGAGCTCCTCTGTGACTCACAGTATTAGGGATATAACAAAGCGCGGTTGAATGGTCAGCAAACACAATTTGTACCTGTGAGCAAAAGTCCATATGAAACTCATCTAAACATGTATTGAGATGTCTTTGCCACCACCCACTGTAATCATTTCTGCCCTTAGTGTGGCCTGGTCATGAGTGGGGAAACAGGTCTGCAGAGAGGCTTTTCTGAGAACACTTCCAGGAGAAGAGGGACATGGTAACCTTGGGAATGTTTGGGTTTGGGGAGATGGGATGTGATGATGGGTTCAGACACATTTTAAATCAGCAGTACCTTCAGTGTTTGTTTCTATCTTGTTAGCTGAAGAATTTTAAATAAAATAGAGATTTTCAATAAGCATATGCAAATTCCAAATATTCCTATCATAAAAGTTTACATAATTAAACAGGCTAATGACAAAATCTTTCTTGAAAACACCTTCTAAGAATTGCCAGACATGAATGTTTCAGAAATGGAGTGTCTGCCAAATTGATAGATACTCACAAATGGACTTAAATTTGCTTTTCTGACCTTGTCTGCTGATCATCTTAATTATGAAGGTGCAAGGTCCTCTTAAATTCTGTCCACATCAACTTCTAATTCTATCATTCTTCAAAAGTGATTAAGCTCATCCTTCAATATTAGTCATCTGTTTTTCTCCTATGTATCTTATATCTTTTAGTTTCACAGATGAGTTAGAAAAACACGAGAAGTGTAACTAGGTTATGGAATTTCCTGAATATTATGAATATTAGCTCTATTTTTTCATACAGTGCAGATGATGAATATGTCTTCTGAGTCAACAATGTATTAATTTGCATCCTTGTCTCTATTGCCCTGTTTCAGGCAGTGATGGTTCTGTGAACCATCATTTATTTAATATTTTTATTTCATATAGATTCACAGAGAATTTTGCATGATGTGTATGTATACATATATATATATAAGTATGTGCATACATATATGTGAAAGTAAGTGCATATATATATAACATAGGAGTGATGAAAGGAATATACTTTGCCATAAGGACAGCACTGTGATACTCCATTCTTGCGCACAGATAAGTGTCCCTAAGCAGCACCAAGGACATCATCTCCAGGTCACTTGAAAAGTCTAATTTCTTTACAGACTTTTCGAAACACTGCTTTACTTCATCATGAATAGATAGAAATTTTTCCTACCTCCAACAGATTGCCTCTCATCTCTGCTTCTCTGTCACTTCCTAATTTGCTCTGTTCCTTGCACAGAAGTGAAAAAGTTCTGCATGATATAATTCCAATAACAAATTTAAAATTCTTTTATATATTTCCCATTTCTTTTTAATTCTATTTTTTTCTACAAGTATTTGAAAAGATTAATAGGCTGCTTGACTTTAATCAGTATGTGCAATAATTTCCTGATAAGAATTGAGGCCAAGTCAGGAAGAACACTCCAAGCAAAGAAACATCTGTGATAAAAGCATCAAGCAGTCTTTCTAACCATGTACCAAGTTCAAGGTCTCTGATAAGCCACCTGGCTATACCTACACACTCTGATAACCCCAAGCTGGTATTACAATGTTCAGCCAGGGAAGGTCTTGTTGCTGGGCACTGAGCTGATAGGCTTATGGCTCTCTCTAAGACATAAGAATATTTGAATATCATGTAGGCAAAACACACACAGAAAGCCATGAGGATAGGCATCCGAATAAAGAAGGCTGGTAGCAACCAAAACCTTCGTAAGTCAGAACTTTTGCTTCTTCAGGGCTGTCCTTCACTTCTGAGAAGCTTCTGTGGAAAAAGTCAGTCAAAATTCATTCCTCCAGACTCCCAGTTTCCGCATTCAGTCAGTAAATACCACCAGAATCCTGGATGTCAATCTTCTAGTATTCCTGTTTCCTTACTGGATTCATGAACTCACTTGGAATCTAGAAGATATATCTGTTCATTTGTGTTTTAATGTTATTTCCTATAACTTTATCTTCCTCAGAATTTTCATCCGCAACAAATTTTTGTGCTCTAGGAGTGCACTCAGTGTGATACCTTCATGCTTAAGCATCACTGTCTTTCATGTCCAGTAGGGTTTCTCTTTCACAAATCCAGATCAATTGGATACAATCAATCAGTGATCTCACCAAAATTTCCTGGCTTTATCTAACCCTTGTGGCACCCAGCCCCAACTTATTTTTGCCTTTGGATGTCAGACCTTTTCTCGCTGCTCTTGGTGCTCCTATTTCCATTATGAACAAGGACTTCCAAATAACTGCCACAGATGAACCAGATTCCTGCCTGGTTTCTGTATGCAATTCTTACCCTCTTCTCTGGGCCTTTGATGGGCTGATGACTTACCTGTGATGGGCCTGGGAGTAGCCTGGCAAGGGTTGTTTGGGGTTCCCCCCCCATTCATTGTCTCTCTGTGGTCCTCTCTGTGTGTGTGCAGAGTTTTTATCACATAAAATGTATTTTATTATCAGCTTCTCATAAATTGTATTTTATTCTCAATGCTACATAAGTTTTGCTGGTCACCCTGCAATTAGTTGAGTAGGATAAGAGGGGTCCCTCTTTAACATGTTTCAGTCCTGTTCTTCTGTTGAGATGGAGATTTACATAATGCAAATATTAATTGGGGAATATTGCAGACGTGTAATGGCCACTTACATTAATGACAGTCAAATAAACAAGAACATGCTGTGATGTGATGGTAACGCATCACAAAGTAAAAACCAGGTAGACACTGGCTCTGGAAAGTTGCTTCAGAATTTGGCTCCTGCTAGTGGGTCGTACTATATACGGGTTATTAATGAATCTGCAAATGTTATGTATCTGTCTGTTTTTAGACCTTCTAAACCTCACTTAAAATAGTGTTCTCCTAGCATCATGAATTATTAGAGATGAAAGAACCAAATAGTAAATGCAGCATTTTCTTTTTATTCAGTTTATTCACCCCTACAGAGAATTTGTGTACAGTCAGTTTTACTGTTTTCTCATGATCAGCCCATATTCCATGTAAGTATGAGTTGTGGTTGAAATGGGAATTCAGAGGTACCAGTATAGAATTTTGAATACTGCTGTTGCATTGCAAATGCTCTCCATGGGAAATTCTGGTCTATCTGCTTGAAGTGTTATTATGGCATACTAGCACATTTTGATCACTCTGGACTATTTCTTTTCCCCAAATAGGAAAAGGGAGTAGAAAAGCATTTTATAAAACTGAAATACAAGCCAGAAACATTAGTAGGTTTATCCAGGAACAGGTATGGATTTGGATTTATTTTATTTAAGCAGAATACATTTCAACTGGTGGAATTATTCTCCTAATATCATTTTCCCATGTTCTAATTTTCTAATGTTCCGTGTTTCAGTATCGTTTCATTATATTAATTCTTCTGTCTCACTCTTATGGAAACTTTGGAATTTGTGCATCTTGGATGTTGAAGCTAGTCGTGGTTAATATTTTTTCCCCAAAATAACTTAACACCAAAGAGACACTATGATTTTTGAATTTCAGTTGATTTTCTGTAACAGCTTAGGACATTGCAGCACAACACAGGTTTTATGCAAGTTAAGATATTTTAGAAAATTATTAATTAAACCTGGCTTGGACAGTAGTGAAGAGAATCATTGGAGAGGGAATATGCTTCAGAGCAAAAATAATATAAAGAGTCTAACAAATTTAGGACATTTTGGAACTGTGGAGAGGAAGGTGAAGGAAAAAAATAAAATTACTAATTCACATTGTCTTGATTTAGGAAAGAAATCCCTAGGAAAAAAAGGAAAAGTCATCTCAATGAGGACTAATTGACGATATGCAGCTGAGTGACCTCTATATTCTTATGAATTCAATTAGTCCCTTTGGAGTGAATTTCGGTCATCTAGGTGCAATTTTTGATGTCATTGATGGACAACATCTGTACATTTTACTTCTTTTTAAAAGCTGAGACTGTAGCTTGTTTTGGCTGAGAAACAATTTCCAAACTGGACGCAGTTGCCTATGAAGTCTGGCATGGAGCCATGTACACCTTTGGGAAGGACATCTTTCACAACCCTGCTTCTTCATAACCTTATTGCCATTGAAAGGTAATGACAAATGCTGTGAAATGGCCAGTATAAGCAGCAATATTCCTCCTCAATCAGCTCGTCCCATGGACTGTATTGCTCCATTCAGTTGTCAGTAGAACTCCCCATTGACTGTAATGAGGATTTAGCTTAAAAAAAATCAGAGTTCTTGTATAATATAGTCACTTGCCAACAATGACAAATATATTTTTCTTTTTTTTGTTACAGTAAAAAAAAAAAATTGAGTGTAGAAGTTAATTCTGCATTCCAATTCTGCATTATTTCTGAAAACTGTTTTCACTTCCTTCTGTCATTACATATTATTCTCCCTATTGCTGAAGTTTTAGGAAAACAATTGTACGCATGGTATGAAATAACATGCAGAGCATATTATATTCTGTTAGGGTTAAATTTATAGTGGGCAGCAGATGACAGTTGAATTTGAAAAATTCCTTGATTGATTTTCATACAAAATTTACATGGAAAACAAATTTTAACTAAGATGTAGCTGGGCTATTTTTTACAGAATTTCTGATTTGTGGACTTCATGTTAATAGGATTTACAATAGGGAATTCAGGATTGCAGTAATACTGTTTTGATTATGAAAACAAAGTTTTACTTTGAAGAACGTTCTAGTGGATGGGATAAAGAAGTTCCCTATTTTTGTGGGTTTAAAGGTGTATTACATTTTGGGATCTGGATGCAAACAGATAAATGCACATCTTAAAAAAACAGTTAGAAATAACTTTATAACGGAGCAATTTATTTTTTAAATCCTTTTGTAGAATTATTGACTATTTATTACTTGGCTTCTTTTCAATCATTGATATTCGCCTACCATAAGAACCACTCGTGGCTATTAGGAAGCTACAACCAGTGCAGCATTGAAGCGATAACTCATTCAGGTGTTAACTGCATTAATAGCGTCAGTAGTTCTGGGACTTGCTCTTTACTAACTAAGAGAAAAATTAGATCTACAATCACAGGATTACTGTCAGAAAAGGAAATTAAATCTGTAGAAAAACTAGAAGAATGAACAAAAGAAATGCATCAAAAAGAGAACCTCGCCTGACTCAGAAATTTTATGGTTTTTTCATTATGGGAAACTTCACTCATCCGTATTTGTCTTTTACAAAGGATTATGAATTGAGGACTACAACTCCATAAAATTTATATTTTGTCATCTGGTTTGATTGGTGGAATTGTGTTATTGAGAAGGATTCTGAGATCACATTAGCCAGGAAAGAGTAATGCACTACACCCACTGAAGAACAATACATGTTCTTATCTACTCAGGCAGGCAATCAATTCTCTAGTGCATATATCAATACAGGCTGGAAGTCCACTATTGGCAGATAGTGTGGATGAGGTCTTGATACTGGCTTTACCAGCAATGATTACCACAGATGAATTCACTGTAGGTTAAACAAATAGGCAAGTAAACAAACAAGCAAACAAACAAACATGGATAACCCCCCCAACTGATTAATTCTCTATCACTGTGAATTTATTTCCATAATATGATAATATAAAAGCTCCTCTCAAACTCACAAGTGCAGGCAGTGAATGATCCACTTTTAAATTGTAACCTAAGTAAATACATTGTTTTAAAATATTGAATACTGTGAAATGTCTCTTGATGTTAGGGATGTCAACTCCAAACAGAAAGGTCCTTAATCTCTTCAAAACCAAACTACCATAAACATTCAGGCAATGATTCTAGACTGATTGTCACTTTTATGGACTTCAGAGCCAAAGAAAGTTTCAGGCATCATGGGAGGAATTCTTATTTTGCTTGACCAGAAACACTGAAGATTTTTGAATACTTTAATACAGCTAGTATCTCATATTTGTTCTGCCAGCCTAAATTTGGAGAAATATCCACATTTTCAATTACCTAAAATTATTACAGTATGACTGCTGATTTTCCTAAGATTTTGGGTAGGAATTAATAAATTATGTAACATCCAGGATAAAGCCTAAATCCCATTAATTCCTTATTGAGGATCCAGGCTCAAAATCCTGATCTGCCTGCAATCTGTGCTGATCGCTGTTAACTTCCCTGGGCTTATTCCCTAGCTTCTGTTGCCTTTTGTGTAGGGCTCTGCCCAAACAATCAATGACTAGTATTATCAGAGTTCAGATTTACTCCACCAGGTCCTGCAGGGAGGTAAGTAGATGCCTACTTCATGCATCTTAGCAGAATATTAGAGCCCAGCAGCCTTGTCACAGTGTTGCCATCATTAGTACCAGGCTTGGGCTTTGTACCAACCCACAAAACCTCAGGGATGAGGTTTCTCAGACTTACTTTGCCTAGGTCATTTTTTTCTTCTTAATTTAGCTGTAACAGTGATTTTCCAAAGATCAACTCACTATGGCTTATTTTTCAATCGTACAGCCATAGTTTTTATTTAGTTTACACTTAACAAGCAATTCTTCTGTGCAGGATGAGATACTTAGGACTCTAACACAATGAACTAATGTAGTGAAACACAGGTCTGGTGTGCCAGGAGAGAGGCTTAAGGAGCAGGGGCACGAAAAGCTGCGAAGATGATAAGGCATGGGATGATAAGAGATGAGACACAAGTTTGACACTGGAGACCCCATGGCTATGAACAATTATTCTGTTACCAATTGTCAGTGACAGAAATATTGACCTAGAACTGTACCAAACATGTTTCAGGGGCAATAAAGAGAAAGAAATAGCATCTAACATACACAAAAGGCACCATATGTATATACATATATATATACATACATATATACCATATATACATATAAAGCCATATGAAATCCAGTGTTTCAGCTCAAGGTGTAAAAGCATAATATTAAACATTTAATTATGGTCCCCAGAGGATCGCCAAGTGAGGAAGAAGTAACTATCAACATAACTCCCTGTTCCTCCCCAGGAAGGACTTGTGGTGCTGGTGACTCACTGCACTCACACACCAGACTGCAGACATTGACCTTAGGATTGAAGGGATTGGTGAAAGGGTAAGCATAGCACCAGCAAAATGGGAAGATACTGGGAAATGTGCACAACAATTTAACATTATTATTATTATTATTATTATTATTATTATTATTAATTATTATTATTATTATTATTATTATTATTGAGAATTTTTCTGTATAGTAGTCCGTCCTTCCTTCCTTCCTTCCTTCCTTCCTTCCTTCCTTCCTTCCTTCCTTCCTTCCTTCCTTCCTTCCTTCCTTCTTTCTTTCCTTCCTTCCTTCCTTCCTTCCTTCCTTCCTTCCTTCCTTCCTTCCTTCCTTCCTTCCTTCCTTCTTTCCTTCCTTAATTCCTACTTTGTGTCTCTGTTTTGTTACTCTGTTTCCTTTCTCTCTTCTTTCTGTAAGAACTGATCTGGACTAATATCCTAACAACAATTCTTTGATCAAACTGCCAAAATTTCAGTTGCACTAACAATAAATCCTTTGCTTTACACATCCTTTTTTCCCATGGCAAGATTTGTTGTCACAAACATCTCAATGGATTCAGGCTCCGGACTACAGTTAGAGCAAGACTGAGAAGTCTGGGGGCCTTTAAGGAAGCACAAATTCTTGGTACCTGGGAAAGCATCAGCATTGTAACTGAGGTACCAGTAATGCTGAGTAGTCCCCAGGATGGAAGTGGCAATGGAGCATTAACGTCCTGGAGGCTGTGGGGAATATGGGTCTGGCTGGAGGTGCTGACATTGCACCCAGGGCGATTTCTGACCTGAAGTACACAGGAGGGGAGAGCACCATGTGTCACATTTTCCCTGAGCCCTCAGACTCACCCTTATTGATGGGAAGGTCAGATAGGCTTAGTGACAGCCATTCATTCACAGGCATGGTCAGCCTGTCTACATGTGAAAACTTTAAAACTGATTTAGCCAAGCCAATGGAAACAACCATCTCAGAAGTACTTTTCATTTCAGCAGAAGCCTGGTTTGGCTTATTTTTCCTTCAGATTGGAAGATGGTAAAAAGAATATAGGGTAGCTGACACAAGTGAGTAAGTGTTCATCCAGCTACATGTATCCAATTGCTTTAAAAATTGAACTGCTTTAAAAATCACATTGAGGTTAAAACTGTCAGATTTTCTTTCTTCTTTAGTAAGTTTCAACTTTTTTTGTGGAGCTAACACTTCAGCTGAGCTTTTCCATCTACATGGCCACAACAAAAGAGAAAAAAATTGTTATTATACAAAAATCTAACTGACCCCAGTAAATATTAGCATAATTACCACTTCCTGTGTTTGTACAGGACAGAGACTTGGTTTATGTTTCTTTCTGAGTACAGCAAGCTTAACTAATCATATCTGTGATCTACCTAACAGATATCTGTGATCTGTTCTTGAACAGGGCCCTGCACAGCTCTGCAAGCTGCACAGTTCAGAGGAGGATGGGCTGCCCTGCAGTCACCAGTACGGCTACCAAAGAGACAGGACACCAGGTCACAGTCTACTTTGCTGTTTACAATAGACATATACTCCTTTCTCAATCCCTTCTGTATTTGTGTTCCTGATCAATACATGATTTTGCTGTGTTTGTAACAGAGATGATGGAGGAATGTCAGCTCTGTTTTTCCCCATAGCCTCCTTTACTCATTTTCCAAAGCTTAGTAGCCTGCTGGGGAGAAATTCAGCTTATTTGTTGCTGCCTAAGAGTTTGTAAAACTCTCTGGTTTGGCTTTCACCTTTTGTATCATAACCATTTGAGTGCAACACAAACACTGTATTAATAGCCCTCTTGGTGAGCTGCTATCTGCTGGGGGACTCCAAGATCTCCCAGTTACTGCCCAGGATTTTGCAACACATCATCATAGCAGGAAAGAAAAACAGCCCTGTGAGCATATAGAGGTGGTTTTTGCATTCACATGAACACAAACACAAGGATTTCATATGGGAAGTTGTTTGTGCACAGCACAATAGTGCTGGGGGGGACAGGATGGGAGGAGGGCTGTTCAGATCTAACAGAGGGTTAATACCAGAAATAGAATTAAAGCAAAGCAACAGAAGTGTTTTATTTCTGTCTTCTAGGAAATTTCTTATGGATGACTCTAAACTGACACAGGTATACAGCACACATCCTAATACGTATTAGAACTACATGTTGGTGGTTGAAAATTAACAAGAAAAAGGAATTCATCCAAGAATGAGTCTGAAAAAAGCAACTTCAAGTCATGAAATACGAATTAACTCAGAGGCTTATTCTGAGGATAAATTTTTGTAGGAAAGATTTTTTTTTTCCTGATTTTCAAGGGATTTACGAGAAACCTGCAGCTTGCCGTTGGACAAATGAAGTCTTCTTACAGCTTTACATTGTTTTGCCACCACTTTCATAATACTTGTTTATGTTTTAAGGGGGGAAAACGTACAGCGAGGTGGAACGGTTATTGACCAGATTGATCATGGGAACAAATCTGCCGGTGGTAACCTTGTTTAATGATATGTTGCTGGGCTCAGCACCTTGCTGAGGCTGTGATTCTTCACCGGCTGGGCCCGCATGATGGATCACGGTAGGAGGCTGATGGTGCAATCACTCACTGGCAGCCACTGACACCTGCACCAGCCTGACACCCGTCCCCTCTGGATGTATCAGCCAGCCTGCTCAGCCTACTGGGAGACACAACTATTCCACCAAACGGCGAACAAAAGTTCTTTATCTACCTTGCGGCTTCCTCTGTAGGACATTGCCTTCTCTTTTTCTTTTCACTTTATTCCGGCTCCATCTGCAATTCTGTCACTTCTTTGGATCCACTTCTAACTTAGGAGCATTCTGACCCATGGCTGACTTAGGAGCAACAAAATGAGACAGACACCAAATCCAGAAGAGATAGAAAAATAAAAAGGGGAGCAAGGAGAGAAGAATTGCCTGGTGAAAGTATGAAAGCTGTATTTTCTCAGTGAAAATGTCTTACCTGTTCATGGATATTCTATTAGACAGAAAATTGCTGTCTCTAGGTATGGTGGAACTCACTTCTCGTGAAACATTATTTTAAAGAGAAAACTCTTAGTCCTCCTTATGTTGGATATTGACTATAATAATTTCCCTGTGAAAACTAAAAGCAGGAAAATGAGCAACTATTCTTTTGCAGACAGTTCCCTTCCTCTCTTTTTGTCAAGACAAATTTAAAAGTTAATTTATGCAACAATATTTCAGATTCAATACTTTAATATCACAAATACATGCACAATTCAGCTTCCTCTAAAAGCAGTAATAAATGAATATACTTATACGTGGGCCCTATCTGTGCTGTCCGCCAGCCAGGATCTACACTTAGTTCATTGGTGGGGATTTTTAATAGTTTGTCACTTTTATAATACAAATCACATATAGTGATATACAACCACTTAAAGAGAAACATTTAAAAATATGTCTAGCCTGTGAAATAATGATTTCAATTGATTTTCTCTTTTAGTCCCCTTTCTTACATGGTTGATGAACTTTTTTGGGAAAAAAAACTTTATTAGTAGGACAGGTCATTATAATGATAAAAAAGTAATTATCTAGCCAAGGAGGCTTTAGCACATACTTTCCCAATCTCTAATTTTATATAAAGACCTCTTCATTAGTTCACAGCACAATTCTGTGCAGCTTCTTAGAAAAAGAATGGGGACACCACTTCAGCTACCATGTTTCTTAATTGCACATAGACCAGTTCTACAAATTACACACATCTGTCTTTGCAAGTCACTGTAAATTCAAATATATATTGTCTCGTGCTAGCAGTGGCTGCACAGTCATTATAGGAGCCAGATGGAGCAGCATGGTAGTGCAGACCACAGGCTGCCTTACCAGAAGAACACGAATAGCCATCCCCATTCCCACTCACCTTTCTCTCCCTATTGTTCTGGGTAAAAAACCTACACTACAGAGACAGATTTGCTCAGTTTCCTTTTGTTCTTTAACTCAAGCAGTCATTAAGCTGCATCCTAAATCCTGTTTAAGCCACATACTCTCTTTGCCGTGCAGGCCCTCCCAGTAACCCCTGATCTCATGAAGTACCCTTCATGAGTAAAAAAGTTAGAGCATTACTTTCTAGGGCTCTGAACAAAACATCCCTTCTGAGCCTCGCCGTCATTAAACTGTGCCTTGAAAACATTTGCATTATCCCAATTCATTACCCTGAATCAAAATCCCATATGCACAGTGTTGGGGTGGGGGATGTGGGGGGGAAGGCTGTATCTTTGTGTGGATCCCAAACAGCACTCAAGTGCTCTCTCTCAACCAGCAGCTGTAAAAACCACAAAATCAGAATTAGTCATCTTAGGTTTCTTTAAAATATGACCTCCCCAACCAATTCGATTATTGGCCTTTAAGAAGCAATTAGAAAATAAAAAATAACATATTTCTCCCCCCAGTAAACATAGTTGCTGTCATAATTGCACACATAAGCACTCACAAACATATATACACAGAAGCATAACTAGGTACCATTTAATTGATAACCATATTCCCAATTCCTTCCTCTCCTTTTGGGATAGCAATCACTGTATGCAGCTGCTAAGACAATGAAAATGCTTTTCCAGCTGCAGCATCTGGCTCTTTGGCAGACTCATTTAGTAGTTGTGTTGGCAGCTTTGAATTTGCCTCTGGGTCTATCATATGTTTATAAAGGCAATGGACTGTCAACCTACACTCATGTGTGTGCCTGCGTGTCTGTTTGTCTGTGCTTCTCATCTCTGTTTACAGCTGCTTTTTCTTGTGTTTGTTCACAGAAAATAAGCATTAAACACAGAGAAAAACACAAACTACACTCTTATCTTTTATCTATGCATACGACTCTACTTCTTCAACTCTTGCCATCCTCCTTTCAATAAACATCCATTTCATCTGCATCAAAGATAACTTGTTAGACAAATTCTCTATGTTTTACAAGGAAATTGCACCTTTTTATGTGTGCATATACAAATAATTTCTTTGTGACTAAGACCCTTAATGCAGTGATATCATAATAAATGGAAGGGGACATTTTTCATGTTACAGTAATAAATGAGGTGTTAAAGGAATATCCTAATACGTGAGCATTTTATAACTACTGCTTGTTGCTTGGTGGCAGCTGTAAAGCAGGGCTCACTGAATTAGCTATGATGTACTACTCCGGGGTGATGTTAATTATTCTACAGTGGTAAGCATTTTTTAAGTAGCTGCTTCACATTTTCACAAGTTTAGGTATAAGACACTTGCAAGAGCAGGATTTAAACCACAGTAAAGTATCCCACCTGAAGTAAATGTTTAAGGGGAGCATATTCCAGAATGCTGCAAGACAGGTGAGGTGCAGGGAAAGAACTGAAGTTTTGAATGATCTTCCTATCTTGACTTCATATTTAAAAAAATAAACAGCAAAGTTCATTTGTGCAAGCACATGTTATACATAAATCATGTCTGTACAGAAATATATACACTAATATTTAGGCAAGTAGGTTGATACTTTTCTTCCCCGTAGAAAAGGTCTCAGATGTAAAGTAAAAAATACTCCTTTCTTATCTAAAAATTCTTAAGAAATAAAAATGATCTTTCCAAATTACAAGGATGTGAGAGTGGGTACATACTTGCTGGTGTGGCATAGTCAATAAAACTCCCTGCAAATTATATAAATGCACAAACTGTAGCACGGCAGAGTCTAAAATGAGTGCTGATACACTTAACCTTCTTGCTTGTTTTCAGTATTGCCAAAAAGACAACCACACAGAAAAATATACGAGGATTATTTTCTAAAGCAATTTGTAGTAGAAAGTATTTTTCGCAATTTCTTCTATTGATATAAAATACACAGCATCCTTGTTTTCTTGTATCAAGGCAGTTTTGTCCAGAGAAATTAAATGAGGAATGGAGAGATATGGAGAGAATGATAAATTAGGATTCATCAATTAGTATCTGAGAGTGGCCCCTTCCAGCAAATAATCACTATAAATATAGATGTGAACTCAAAAATCACATTTAAAATATGTCATTCCATATTATTGTAATTTGTTAATATACTAAACAAAAGAAAGCTTTGTTTCCCCCCACAATCACTTGCAATAATATTTATATGCTCATTTTGATTAAGTTTGTAAACATCCATAGAAATCTTCGGGGATCACAGAGAATTCCCAAATGAAAGAAATTTTACATTTTAAAACTTGAGACCTTTTACGCAAATTATTTTGCCTTTGGCCATTTCAGGAAGAAATGAAGGAACTGGAGGATATTACAGTTTTACATAACACTGGTGAGATTGTTGTCATCTTTGATCGCACATCAATTAGTCAAGAACTTGAATGATCATAGGCAAAGAAACCTAAACTCTTCTCCTCAGTTGAACAAAAATATGTCAAAGATACTAACTGCATAAATTATTACATTCTGTCCTACAGCAATAATAGCCCCTTTATGTAGACTTTCTGGTCACCTATTATATCTTGAGAATAGAATTTTTATTATGCTTTGGTTTTGCATATAACAATCTACTTTATGTATATTTTATTCTATTTTTGTGACCAGTAACACTGACAGCAGATTAATCTTAAAAGGGCACCACTGCACTGAAAGTATGGGCCTTCTGTCAGCTCCTTCTGATGAATAAATGAGTCGAAAGATAAGGAAAAGTCTTTGACTACACTGCCTACAAAAGAAGCTCTCAAATAAAACGAAGAAACAAACTATAAACTGAAAGCCATTTCACTGTTGTGATATTACTCATGTAAGCTGGGTCTGTTCTTCTTTCCTCTGCCTCCTGTTTTTGGAACATCACCACGTAAAGCTAAAAGCCGCATTTCCCTTTACTCTATGGGCACAGAAGTAAAATTTCTGACCAGTGACAAAGTGCCAATCCCAGCAAAGTTTTCCTTTTCCCTACAGGTAGTATGAAACGGAGCCAGAACGACAGGGCCCCATCTGAGCCGTGCCCAGCTCCCCCAGTCTGCACAAACCCACTCTATCAATCACGGCAGGATAATGCATAGTGGCTGCGCCTGTGACAAGGAATGATGGAGTGCTGAGCACAGGCCCGGCTTCGCCTGTCGCTTTGTGCATTTGTATTTCTCCAGGGCCACTTTGAGAATTTGCAGAACTTGGACGGGGGCGGGGAGGGGGAATTTCGTGTGTTTTTAAAAATGTCTTAATTCGCTTTGATTATCAAACAGCAACACAATACACAGACCTGGAAATGAACTGCAGGACAAAACGATCCTGGATTCCATCAAGGCAACATAACTGTACAAGATGTAATTTGATTAGAGGGCAGCCAATTTAATCTGGGTACAGCAAGCAAATGCTGCAAGTTTTTGCTGTCCATTTCTTCTCGGTTATACCCAAGAATAAGTGTCAGGATTTTACTTTGTCATAACAGCAAGGCACAAAAAATCTAGCACTGAGTACACTCAAGATCCTTAGAGCCATAAAACACTGAAACATTGAAAATGAGAGAAGTCATTGTGTAACTGTCTTCAAAGTTATCCCTTATACTGATAATTTTAAGAGAGTTACCTCCTCATAATTACTTTTGATCAAAAAAGTAAATGCACTTAAAAGTAAATGATTAAACTCATTCTCCACTTTAAAAACTCACACAAATGAGAAATGTTGCTCTGTCTAAAGGAAATGCTCTCAGAACTAATCTGCAAAGGATGCACTGTGTTTGATTTTATAAAAAATATGTAACAGTTAAGAATACATGCTGGTCATATAGATTAAGTTGTTGTGTTTTTTCTTTTTAATGGAGTTGAATCATATACTACAGAAATCTTCTATAAAGCTGTGGAAAAGTGTTAATTAGCACAGTTAAAAACAAAATAAACAGGAGACATCATAAAGACTCCCATGTAAATGTCACGTGAAAATCATGTCATCCTCCAGAATAATAGGAACGTTTTAATCCCTCTGAAAACAGACAGACAAAGATGAATTCCATTTTCCTTTTGTGACAGTTCATTTTTTTAAGTCTCAATATTGTTACACGTACAGGATGAAAAACTGTATTAAGAAGGGGGTACTGGAGAATACAATCTTTTATTCTTTGAATACACTTTTGACAGCCGAGATAAAACGCTCAAACAAATTCTTCTCAGCATAAGTTTTTGGAAGGGAAAAATATGTTTGCTTTTAAAAAGTCGTGTGGCCGATTTTAGGAGCCTGTTAGATAAGCCAGCGTGCGCGGGCAAGCAGCAGCGATGCCCTTTCCTTCAGCTGGGCTTTCCCACGGCAAGGCAGGAGCCACAGTTACCTCGTTAATAGCTGCTTTTGTTTTTGTTTTTAAGCCCATTCAGTGGCGGGGGGGCAGACATTGCAGTTTCGATGCTGGCCGGACCACGGTGCGAGGGGCTGCTCTTACTGGAGGACAAAACTTAAGACAAGAAGCGATCACAGAAAGCCGGCCGGGTGAACACTCGCTGTCGGGTTTGCTGGCTGGCACAGCTGGCTGTTTCCAGCCGAATCCTGAAAATAAACACGGGAGCCGGGCAGAGCCCCGCACATCTCGGGGTGCGCAGTGTTTGGGGGAGAGCGGGCTGCTGCCCCGCGCCACCCGACCCCGACCCCTCTGGCACGGCCACTCGGCGAGGGCAGCGGCATCCCCGCCGCCCCCGGAGGGTCCCTGCCCGGGGCTGGAGGCTCTGGCAGGCTCCCCCTCGCCATATCCCTCCCTCCCTCCCTCCCTCCCTCCCTGCTCCCGGCCGGGAGTGCGGTGCTCCGTGCGGGGCAGCAGCAGCCGGGCTCTCCTTCCCGGCGGGGTGCCCGGGGACCGCGGCAGCATCCCGCCGGCTCCCAGCCGTGCCACCCTCGACGGCGCGGGAGCGGGCATGACGCTGCCAGGCAGGTCCGACCAGACCCAGGAGTATCCTCTTGCTACGGCCCCTCCCCATGCCACGAAAAACATCATTGAGCTTCAGAAAAAGCACCGCTGCTCCCCTCTCCCCGCGCCGCTTCCCCCGCGGGGAGGCTGTAAAGGGAACAGCAGCCCTCGCTGCTAGTTAGAGCCCCCCACCAAAACTTGGGGGGGAGGGAGGAGAGGATGAACAAAAAGAAGCCGGGCTTCCCAAGTAGCCCTTCTTAGAGGGGAGGGAGAGAGAGCAAGAGAGAGAGACAAACATCTGGGGATTGGACCATATGCTAAAGCTTTGTCTTGTCCTTCAAAGTTAGGCTGCCCTTGAAGTGATTTGTCAGGCGGCCTAACTGTGACAGGGAGAATATGTAGCAGTAGAGAGAGGGATGGAGGTGGTGGGGAGAGCAGGGCCCAGAGGCAGGGGAGAGGGGAGAGAAGGAATGAGGTACGGACAGAGAAACATAAAAAAGATAGGAAAAGGGGAGGCAGCAAGTAGCAGGAAAGAAAGCACAAAATAGCCTCTCTCCATCAGATGATGATTTTCATTTGAAGGAAACAGGAGGGTGGAAAGAGAGGAGAAAAAGGGGACAGATAGCGGAGAAAGAAGGAGGAGAGAGACAAAGACTGGAAGCAGGAGAGGAGAGGGGGAAGCAAGAGGGCAGAGCTGACTGAGTAGTGGCTGCCGATGCTCTTTCTGCCGCCACCTCTTTTTTCCCTCTTCCCTTTTGGCCGCCAAGTGCTGAACTGATTAGAGTGTAATTAAGGCCATAAAACCCTCGGCTTATCCACCTGTTTATTCACTAAAGTCGCGGGCTCATCAGGCAAATTAGCTGCTTCCAGGCTGCACGTTGGACCTAGAGCTGGCCTGATTAATGAAGTTTATTGGGAGCTGTTAAAAGCATTAACTGAAGGAAATCTCTGCAATTCGTCATATTTAAGGGATGGAAATTAAATCTCTCCATGCAAATGAGGGGAGACTCTGAAGCAGCTTCTTTTAGAGGTGACAGGGGTGGGGACACACAAGGGACTCTCCCACAGGCATAGCCTGCTGAGGTAGGTCTGCGAACCCCTGAGGAGTTTGCCTGGTCTCAGCAGAAGGAGCTTTACAAAAAGGGAGTGACAGATTATAAGGAATAAGAGCTCTCGGTCCTTGGAGCCCCAAATGCAAGAACCAGGCCCCGACTGAGGCAATGTGGTCCTTTTGATCTTGTGCTAAGGGTGTCTCTTACTGAAGGATTGCCAGTGAAGTTCATCAAGACAGGAGTTTGCAAGGCAGCCTCCACGCTAGGTGGTTGTGTCCTCCTTGGTCAGATAAGCTGTCTCCAGTTTATTTCTGCTTCAAACATTTTGCGCTCTTCTTAGCTGTCAGTCTCGTTACATGGCTTCGACACAAGTACAAATGTCCACATAAAATTTGAAATATAAAATGGTTTTTTAAGCAACGTTCATTAAGCAACATTGAAACTGCAACAGTAGATGTTCTAGCTGACAAACACCTAAGAAATACATTAAGGCGAGATGGTCTAAGCAGCAGGGAATCCTATCAGGAGCTGAATATTCACCAGCTTTAAAAGTGTTTTCTTCTGGCATGTCAATCTGATTTTATTTCTGACATGAATAGCATTTATTATACCCGAAGCTTCATGAGCCACAGCGTTTTTATATTAACAATTTATAATAAAAGAGAAATTACAAAGAGTCACAACAAGGAGTGAATGTCCTGAGGAAGGGATAATGAGAAGAAAAGAAGGTCAAAGAAAACATCTTGGCCTTGCTATTTTTGTTGAGTGTTCAGCTCACAATGGTATTAGCTTTACAATTTATGTATTTAGAACATTTTCATATGAAAAGAAGAAATCACTGTCTGTCATCTCATATAAAGATATTTGTACCCAAATACTGAATTGTGAACGTGATAGGGAGGGAGAATAGAGAGAATTCATATTTGATGTAATTCTTATTCTATATGCTTCTCTGTCTAATTATTACAAAGCTAATTATTTGTTACAATTATTGGATTAACACTTTACTAATCAGTTTTCTTCTCCTTTGTAGAGCAGCACCAGTGCAGTGAAATGCAAGGTGAGAATGTTGTCTAGATTTTCAACAGAAAATTAGAGTGCCATTTTCCTTATGTGCAGATTAGTTCAGCTGCTTTGTGATTTATGATCAGTACAGCATATTCTGTATCACATCCTACTACGTAGCATCTTTGTTCCTAAACTGATAATTTTCTAACTTTGTGAATGTGGAGACTATTTGCCAGTAGCAAAATGTCCCTCTCCCTCTAGGAAAGTTTCACTCATCAAATCACTCTGTGGAGCAGGTTGAACCCCCGTCTTCTCCAAATAACAGTTACAAAAATATGGTACTATGCCCTAGTACCAGGGCAGTCCCCTCTCATACACACCTTGAGGTTTGAATGTACTTCAGGCAAAAAAGAATACATATTTTAAAGACACACAGTGCCCTTACAACACACAACTCAGCTGTTATGCACAGCAAAGGACTGCATCAGCTGCTAGTAAATACACAAACCAAACCAACCCCAAACTTCCTGGCAACGCCTGTATTTTTTTATAAAGGTAATTGGTGGAGTGTGCTTCTAATGCTGCATGCAACACAACAGAGTAGGTTTCCTACTGATATTTCTGATGAAAAGGAAGAGAAGAGTTTCAATCAAAAAGCACTGCATTATTATTAACTGCAAGTTAACAAAGTATCTCCTAGAGAATTAAATGGCAGCAGTATTTTCTAGTTATGGGTTTAATTGCAGAAATGCAAAGAGTAATTGTAATCAGTTCATTTCTGGCTACCTTTTTTTTTTTTTGCATACTTTAAGAGCATTTGCTATAAATCTATATCAGCACAAAATGATTTTAACATTGGCCGATAAAGTGCTTAAATTTCAGGCAAAGTAAACTCTTTGGAATTCTCATTGAATGAAGAAGAGATCTGTCCAAGACAGTGTTTGTTCCAAATTAGCAGATTTCTTTAGAAGATTACTTAAATGAAATTCAATGACCTGTGGAACATACTGTCAAAACACTTATTTTTCTTGATTACCAGTTCCTTCAATAAATTGATTTGCCCCATTATGTGGGGTCTTTTAGATCTACCACTAATAGGACGTATTACTTGCAACTTTTTCTCTCTGTTTCAGAAACAGAAGAACCTATTTAAAGAGAAACAGTTAGGTGAATCATCAAAAACTTGTAACCACACCAAAACCAGGTGGTTTAGTTAGAGATGATATTTGTTGAAGAAATATCTGATATTTCTGTGGTGGGATATCAAGTCATAAAAGATTTTAGATGAAGAATGATATAGCATTGCAGTGGTTAAGCACTCTCAGCCCCAACAATTATGATTATTTATATTGTAGGCTCCTCTTCATGAGCAATTGTAAGTTTGACAGGGATATTTTCCTCCTCGCTAAAACTTCAATTGCAAGACTTGATTCTGGAGGCCCAGTCAGGCATAAGAAAAAAAATCAGCTATTTAAAGCTGTCCTGCATATAGATGTACAGAACCCTAGTCCTTAAAGTGAAAGGACACTGAATTGCAGAATTCAGGTTGCATAAACAGGCAAAAATCAGTATGCCTTTAAAGCCATGAAATAATCACTTGATTTTTTTCTTATACATCTATACTAACAGTATATCTATTGGAACAGTGGCATGCCCAAACTCCATATAATCTTTGTGAAAACACTGAGATAGCTGCAATTTTTTTTCACCTGCCTGATTCAAAGGTAGTGGAAACAAGGCAAATTTTATCACAGCAAAGTACTACATTGTGGCACATGCAGAGCTAAATTTAGCCCTCCCAGATCAAGAATGATCTTACAGTCAGGGCCAAATTATTCTCTTTAACTGTGCTGTGCAAAAGATGTCCTAAATGATGGAGACCCTGCTCTGTCCTTGAATAAGCACAGAAAACACAGAGACCTCGGTGGGAGGAGTGTGAGCTGCTATTATGGTCAGAATTCAGTCCTAAGTGACCTCCTGCTTTTCCATGTGGTCTGCTACTCAGGCACATCAAGGTTGGAAAGGATACCATTTAACTGTAACCTAATTTTTTTCTTGTCTCCTGATAGTTTACTAAACTATCAATGATGCAGTTTTTGTGGCTTAATTAATTCTTTCACACTGTCTCCGTCCATCTCAGTCATATTTGAATATTTCCTCTTATTAACATTTTACAGCATGTTTTTCAGCTGTGGGTAGAACCACAATGTTAATTAACGCCAATTATCTTTCTTACATATCTGAGAACTTTAATGAAGCTTCATTAAAATTAACATGACAAGATATTACTGGAAGAGTTGCACAAAATCTTTTTTTTTCATTTATAACCTTTTATTTTTTTTTCCTATCAAATAGAACTTTTAACTTACTGTAGTTTTCCGGGCAACAATTAGTGCCTTCACCAGGAATTCTTTCCTGAACAGCTTTGCAAAACTGAGACCTACAGGGGAAAACACTACTGTGTCCTTTAGAGGGATCTACTGTACCTTAGCACTTAGTTAATCCCCTCGTCAAACACACTCAAGAAAATGAAAGCTGCATGTCACATTGTCAGTGTGAAGAATTGGCTAAACACTTGGCATTTAATTCTGTTTTTCAGAAAAGACAACATATACTGGGAGAAAGCAGCCTGAATAGTTTCATCTGGAGTCATTGTAAATCTGCACATGCTTTCATGTGTAGCATCTTCACCGACAGACCAAAATTACAGTCTGATGTATTATAAAAGCTTAGCATCAAGGGGCATTGCATCTGACATGCTGATTAACTATAGGAGCTGTACCTTAAAACTCAGTTTCAAAGGCAGATTTTAAAAATGCTTTAAAAAATGCTCTTTGAAGCAAATAAAGTAACAAAAAAGATGTGAACACATTGTTCATACCATTGCAGGCTAAACTTCCATCAAACCTCTCAACAGCTAGCTTGTGTTTTAAATATGTTTCTAGTTTAATATTTTGAGAACAAAAATCAAATTATTGTAATTTTATTTTGACACATAAGATGATTTATTCTGTTTCAATATCATGTATTTCCAGAAGAGAATTAAGCTTTTTTTTTTTTCAAGTAAATCTAAATTGCAACAGCAAGTGTTGTACTGTCATTTTAATGACAGTAGTAGACTTTAAGTATGGAATGAATCAATTACTTCAAGCACAGCCCCAGTGTAAATCACTGATGGCAAACCAACCTCAGGATTATAAAATGAATCTTTGACAAGTATTCAAGGTTTCAGCATATTCTCAATAATGAGGATTAAGTACCTACTATCTGTGAAAGAAAAGTTTTATTCACTTACTAAAGGATATGTGGGTAATCATTAAGAGAGGTCAGATTAACTGAGGTACTTTTTAAAAAAGGGCATCCAGTACAACATCTGCTGGAAAATCAATGATAAATATGTCAATTTTTTTTAGAAAAAGGGAAAGATTAAGCATAAGCCAGTGTAATGGAATGACTTAATGCTCTGTTTTTAAAGAATGGAAGGGAATTATAATGACATCATAAACTATCATTATGAAACTTTTTGACATTTTCATGTCAAGAAAAAGACTTTTCTTGAATCAAGAACAAATAGTGATTTCTGCTATCCATGGGCGATTCAGTCAAGTTCAAATAAATCCTGATTCTACACTGAGAGATGACGATAAAAAGGCCTCCGGACTACTCTGGTGTACATTACATTTTCTTGTATTTAACATTTTTACACTAAGAGAGAAATTGAATTCAAAGTTCTGATCATTGTTGAACTATGATAATGGAAATATTATTTATTTGATTATATGTCAACAATACATGCACTTTATGAGAAGCCTTTATAGTAAATATTTCATATCACTTTGCTCTCTTTGCCAGTACCCAAAAAATATTGCGTTACCTTTTTCTTTTTCCACAAAATAATACAAAACTGAGAACCCGTGTTATCATAATTGTAGAACCAACATAATTTCAAGATAGAATAAAGCATTGTGTTCTGTCATAATTTATATTTTAATTATTAATGAAAGCCTTTGCTTTAACTGTCATGATTTTTTATTAATGTCTTATGATATTTGCATACTCTTTGCCTTTATATAGGGAGAGGATATAGGGGGGAATACATTTTTTTTCCCCAATTTGTTTGTATGGTTTTTACCTGGAAGGTTTCCTTTTGAAAGCTTTAACAATTGACATCACATTGATCAAGAGATGTTTTATATACACAAGGATAAGAGATTAAAAAAAAAATCTACAATAATACTACACTTTACAATTTGGTATTCCCTTTAAATAATGCAAAGCGACTTCAGCTGAAAACAAATCTCTGCTGCTTGTAACAAAATAATGTGCCTGTTTATTTATACTGCTGCATTTCCATTGCATTATTTTAACCAAAATTATATTTCTTTTATTTGTGTTTGTGCTTGTGCATATTTCTTCATGTTTATGGCACAATGTGCTGTCTCTTTGGCCCAATGTGGATGATTCATAGTTCAATATTTCCATTCTGCACTAAATGGTCAATTCATTACAAATTAATTCAATATTTCTAAATTTTATAAACCAATGCATGCTTTGTTAAAATAATACATTCTGCAATAGGAAGGAGAATGTTAATAACTCTAATAGGAAAAACATAATTGCATAATTTTGCAATAACTGAATTTAGGAATTAATCAAATAAAAGTAGGAGCATTTTTAAAGTGCAAAATTTAGATAAAATATGTGTATATTAGAAAGGAGAACTATGAAATAATTACGGCTCAAATTACTGAAAAAACATTAGAATAAGCATTTCTCTTAAGAACATTTCTGCGAATAAGAGTGGCTGTAATTATTTTGCTGTCTGTGTAAGACAGTTAAGTTGTTAAATGCAAATGATTTTGAACTATTGAATATGAACGTTTTGCTGCTTCCCCGTACCAAGTGTTACTGGTGTTTTTTCTAACTGCCCAGTTTTCATCATGATTTTGAAGTAACAAATTCAAATTACCAGCTTGTCAGAGAAGGCAGTAGTTTACAAAGAGGCCGTTTTGTAGTGACCTCCTACAATTAGTTTTCAAAATATCTTAAAAAGTTACAGTACATAAATAAGCACGAAGTGTGGTGCTTATTTAAAGCACTTAAAAATAAGCACGAAGTGTGGTGCTCAAAAGGCTTACCAGCCTTTTGCATGAAACAAAACTGAAGGGATTCAGGAAAATGTAAGCGCATAAAACATTTCTTTCCATTGTGCAGTCAGAGAGCTGAGGTTTTGCAGTAAAAGTCTGGCATCTGGTGGTCCCAGGAAGCAATGGCATCCCACTCCAGAAGGAAACAAGGTGGTCACAGCCTGAATTAGCTCATCAGCTTGTAATAAACTAATTATTTCCAGCTTATGCATATGTGAGGACTGCTGCTTCTGAAGGACCCTTCAGTATTCATTGCCACTGGTTGGTTTTTATTTTCACCCTAGAATGTCTGTATTTCTTCCCAAAGAGGGAAATAACTCCACATATCCAGAATTGTGATGAGTTTTGAAATGCTAAATAACTCCCCATGCAACCCTCAGCAGAAGACAGGGGATGACACTTACTGCCATTTCCCACCAGTAGTGCTTGGAGGACTGGAAAATAATTTTAGGGCAAGACTCAAGTGGGCCATTCCAGGAAAGGGGAATTTCTTCTGTTCTGTGATGAACAATAACAATATGTCACCTCACAACCAAATTTATAAATAACCATTCCTTCCTATTTTCCTCAAAGATAACTCAATCAGAAGAGCTGCTGGAGATCTGTGTGGGGAAGGGTAACAGAAGGGACCTTAAGAAATACCATGTTCATTCCCTGTCTTTTCACACAGTCACATAATATTATCCTTGCCAACGAGTGACAGAGAATTAAGATTTTCACTTTTTTGACCAAAAGACCCTTCCCGACTCAGATTATTTTAAAGAGTTAAGAATTATCTTCAAAGTTTTCAATCCGTTTTTTAGTTAAATAGTACTTTGTCTTTCTTTCCCTCATGTACCAAATACACATTTATAAACAACGGTAAAAAACTCTTTTAGATCCCTCTCTCCAGGTGGAGTCTCCATTTTCATCATCACCTTGCTAGCTCTTCCCTGAACTTCTTTACTTTTTAATCATCTCTTTTGAACAAGGATGGCCAAAATTACACAGTGATTCACATAAAATCTTTCCTGGGCTAATGATGATGGTATGGATTCTCCATCTTTGTGGAAAACACCTCTCTGGATGTTGTCTTGCATTTTCCATGGCTACAACATGGACAAGTTTACAGAACTGTATGACCAAATTGCATCCATAGGTCACCCCTTCATCTCAGAATATTTCCAGAGAAGCTTCATTAATAATCTTCCTCCAGCCTCCTCTTCAATAATACCTAATGTCTTCACTCTTTACCTGTTTTATCATTTCCCCTACTAATGTCAATCTTTCTTCATTTATTATTGTTTCCCATCTGTCAGACTTCTGAATGCTTTACTGAATTTCACAGGGATTATATCTCCACGGCTTTCTTTGTCTTGAAATCAAACATAGATATCAGTTCTCTCTTCATACTTGCCTCCATTTTGTAAGAATTATTCTTTCCTTAAAAATTCAGTGTAAAGACTGAGACAAAAAGGACTGGGACTAAAATGCCTTCCAAATCTATTGCTGCCTTCTTAAATACAGGTAGATTAGCCATTCTTTAACTGCCTGGTGTCATAAAGAAAATAGGTATAGTCCAATACTTGACACCATGCTCTTTAACCCAGATGCCAAATCTTGCATTCAAGCCCTCTGACTTGGGCCTGTTCAGGACGTTGGGTTTGTGCTTTACAGTATATACATTTTAAGCCTTTCCATGGTGTAACTGAACTTGACTTTCGACAAGTCAAAAGCTTATATTATCATTACACTTTTGGACTCATAAGCCAGAGGTTATTTTGCTGATCTCTTTTCATATCTTATACTTAGCATGTTTTGTCTACTGCCTGTTCAAGGTTACTATTTATCCAGTTGGAAAGTTTCTTCCCTTGAGCTGCAAAAAAGTTCTAGGTAACACTAGAAACCCTGACATAATGACATACCAGATCTCTTCCATATCTGAGTCCCTCAGCTTCCCTGCAGACCTGCTTTTTTTTTTTCTTTTCGTTTTTTTTCTAAATAAAATGGAAGGGCGTTTAAGGATGTCTCAACCCAAGGTATTTATTAAACACACTCTTCTAATGCATTCCTATTTTTAAAAAGAGTAACCTAAAAGAAAGCAAAACAGTACAAGTAGTTATGCATTTGCATGCTGCTTTCCTCCTGTACTTCATACAGTGTCCATGCAGCTTCTCAGGGAAGGACCATAATCATTTATGTATGTCAAGTACATAGAACCACTTTGAGTACAATAAAAATGAGTAACATTGAAGTGCTGCTCTGTCACTGAGCATAAAGAATAGGCTGACCTATGCAACACTTCAAGGGTCTTACAGATTTGTGCCATGCTTGTACAATAAAGGAGAAAAAAACCAATATGGCTTATTATTATTTTTAAAAGAGAATTTCCAGAGAGTGCTTCAAATGGTCACACGCAGTCTGTACAGGAACAGCCAAATGATTATATCCCTTTCAGTAAAGGGGCAGTTTGGGCTTTTTCATTGCACAGCAACATGGAATAGTATTGAGCTGATGAGACTGTCTGATACACCAAGAACAAAGGAAAACTCTGCAGGCAGCAACTTTGACTTCCAAGTGGCTCTTAGAGTGACATTTTCAATGATACAATCCTGACAGAGGTGCCTACCTAATGTTAACAATGATAATACCACCCCTGGATTTTTCATAAACTTGAAATGAGATTGTCTGTTATTCTCCTTTTCACAGGTGAAGAAACAGTCACAGAAATGAGTGTGAGTTCCTCAAGATCATTTAGGACAAATGGCAGAACTGTGATTAGACTTCAGTGGTCCTGCTTCCTATGCAGGGAGTCCCTACACTCCTACCACTGGAACATTTCCATTTTTCATGTCCAGCCCTACTCCTTTCCTTTCTTTCCTCTCAACCATCATCTGGCTTGGTTGTCAGATAGTCCTCTTCCCAAAATATAAGCCCATCTCCTTGTGCCTTTCACTCCTTTTTCTTCCCAGATGTGTTTTCATACCCAGCACACCACAGAGGACACATTCCTTCTCAAGAGCAAGAAATTTCAGTGCTGTTTCAGCTTCTTTCCAGCCCTGTAGCACTTCCCCTACAAACACATGAATGGCTAAGAAACAACAGAGACCAGAGAAGAAAGCTAGAAAATATATTTTTGTGGTGGAAAGGATGCATTGTTCACAAAAGTTGTTGGCTGTTGTAGCTCTGTCAATGCAGGACTGGTCTCCCCTCACGAGCACAGGAATGGCAACTGTTCCAAGGAGAGAACATCAGTAGAGACACAGCTACCTGGGGAACCTACACTTGTTTATGTACTACCTCCTTTCCCCATCAGGCTTTAAAGTCACACTGAGAAACTCAGGAGGTCCTGTTACAGAGAAACACCCCACTGTAGCCAGCAATATAAAAGTAGAGAACAGAACAAGGGTCTCTGCCGTACATTTACCTTTCCATTCTACCTCTAAGCATTTCCTGCAGTATAAAGAGAACAAAAAAAAAAAAAATCTTCAGAATTATGCTAGTATATAAAAATACTTGTGTTGCATACCAAGGAAACCTAAGAAATTTTGGGGGCAATTTTCAACACTTTTTTTTGCAGATGGTTTCTGGTGCTGAATTGTGCTTGCTGTAGAGACCAGCATGAATTCTCAAGGCATTGTGCAAGCCACAAAGGCTGGGATCAAGTCTCATCTCTCAGTGTATTTGCAGAGCATGCCTGCCATTGTCAGTCTTGTCAACTCTCATGGTCTCTTCGCTTTTTACCCTGTGCTTACCCCATCTCTTCTTTCATTAAAAAACACGAAAGTTTCTGTCCTTGTGGATTTGCAAAGTGAAAATAGAAACCCCAAGGGCTTAGAAACCAGGCAGCAAATTAATACTGCCAACACTGATTATTCTTTGAGATTCTATTATTTTAAAGGCAGTCTCCTGACTTTCAGGGCCTGATTCGTGGCTTCTGAACTGTAAAGTTCAGCCATCCTTGCACTTGGCAAGCATCTGGAAGTGAAACATGTGCAACCAAGCTCTATATATAATTCTGTAAAATGAGAGCTGTTTATCTCAGTAGCTGAAATATTCATTATTGAAAATAAGCATTTCAACATTCAGAGGATGAATCATGTGGGCTGAGAATAACAATGAAAATAAATAGCAAAATAGCAAAAAACCTGCATGTCTCTACAGCGTCCTAAATGGATACAGCTGAGAGGGTCTGACCTTGCACAGGGCAGGTGGGATGAGAGCCCCTCCTGACACACAGGTACCTGTCCTTACTTCTGGTTTTATCCTTTCATTTCAGCTTGTCTACTCTTGCTGGTGGCTGGGACCACTCAGAAAGCCAGAAGGAAATTAAAGCTGAGTTTACCAAGAGACAGGAGGATGATGATGAAAGGGATCAAACTGGAAAACATCAACCATTTCAACTTTTCCTGAATATGGTTTAAAAAAATTCTTTCTACTGCCCTTTTGGAAAAAACACCTGCCATTTGGCCAGCCTTTAGGTTGGAGAAGTCACACTGCTTTAATTTGGCCACTGAATCTCCTCAAATTCTTCCTTTGTTTCACTTTATTTGCACACAGAAATGTTGCAGATTGCAGACAGCATCCTCAAAGGTCAGTGGTGCCAACTCCCTTTGGCCCAGGCCTAGACAAATGAAACTGGGCATTCTTGGAAATGGCAGTACCAGACCAGGAGACAGTCTGTCCTGTCACTCTAGTGACTTTCCTTCCTGGCAGTGGTTCAGCAGATTAAAAGGAGCCTTCAATCTGAAATGTTGAATAAGCAACACAGGAGCAAATGGACATGGGAAAAATATACAGACTGGGACAAGGATGCAGTGGGAGTTTTCTAGTTTAGGTTAGTATTGCTTTTTTTAAGGATAGAAGGTAAAGTAAGGACAAGTGGGTAAAACCAGGATGGAAAAGCAGATGTTGAGAGGGAAGGCTGCGGTAAAGAATAGTATGTAGTAGCTGTTTGCCTCTGGCAGTGGCGTTGGGTTTGTTCAAGCTGGCATGTTCAAAGGAGTCTGTTCTCTTTAAAATGCCAGCCTCCGAGGCAAGGCCAAGCTGAGCTTTTTTGCCAGCTTCAGCAACAACATTTTGACGTGCAATTTCCACATTGATATGATTAATTGTTAAATCAAATAAGAAGCCGTGTGATGGAAAAGTCATTTAACTGATTTGCCAAAATGAATAAAGTATGGTCTAGTCTTGTTTACAATCAAACTGGAAGGCATTTACTAATAAATCCGGAGGCCTCCAAAAAGCGGAAAAAAATAGTTTCGTAGATAAGATCTTTCAGTGCTGCCTTAGGAAACTGCTTCTGTCTCTGGTTCTCCATCAAGAATTCTAATCGGACTGAGCAAAGTCCATAAAACCAGTTTCTTAACCGTGGATGCTAGATGGGAGCAGAACCACTGACCAATCACAGCTGCAGCTGCGATCCACAGGGATGAGCTTCAGGGGTGCAACATGTTACAGCGAGCAAACCAGGGCCTTGCTGTCACAAACTTCTAAATTTAATCCCTGTGTACCTCATTTCCCTTTCCTAAATGGGGATATAACAACTTCACTACACAGCAAACGCGAAGATAAACTAATCCAGGTTTGTAAAGTCAAACTGAAGTTGTGTGTACTCACAGTATGGGACCATACTCTGAAAACAGAGGATAAAAGGAATGTTAAACATGCTTCTGAAGTGACCATCATGCTGCCCATGCAGCAAAGGAGACAAAGTTCTTATAGAAAACACAGTTTGTGATTGTGTGATTTAATACAGCTACCAAACATGAATGGACAAGGGAACTGCCTTACCCAGGCTCTGAGTCCTGCAACACGGACCCCCCATAAAAGTTCTTCTCACAGGTTTTTTTGGGGTACAGTGTCTTAGCATCCTGACAACGAAAAGGGGAAAAAAGCAAATAAAGGGTTTACACCTTCTTTCAAGAAATAACAACATACATCACAAAATCGCAAACTTTAGCCTTCAACACTGACCTTTGACTTCTGCCCTGTGGCATCCAAAAACATGGGCACTTCCCAAATGAAGCTGGAAGTGCTTCTGATTGTCTCAAATACTTAGGCAACCCAAGCAGTGGGTCTCCCTGTATAATTTTGCATGTTCATGGCATTGGTAGTTCTGTGGAAAACTTGAGACTCAGGGCATGTCAGACTAGCAAGGGAGATTGAAAAAATAAAATTTCAAAAGGAAGCAATCATAAAAGTTAATAAAAAGATTTTCTAGTTGATGTTGAATTAAGAGAATAAATAGCAGTGTGGTGGGATCTCATCTGTGCCACCTCTTTCAGAAAACGTAGAGTTCCCTTGGATCATGTGTCTCCTATCCACGCACTAATGAAGGGCAGTCTGACATAAGTTATTAGATGTGATTAGGTCACATCCTAAGATGATATAGCACCAGTAAATGTTTTCTAGCCTGGCATTAAAAGCTGAATGTTTTTGGTAACGAGTCCATCCTTTTTAATTCTGTCACTTAAAAAATGGTTTTAAACATTTAATCAAACCCATATACAATATTAACAAGTGCTGAGGCAGAAAGGGAACCTATTGATCACAGGTGATACATCTAGAAGCAATGCACTGTTTACTGTGAGTCGTCTCTCAACTGAATAATGATTTAGTCATTTACAGGGAAAATCCTTGAAAATGAAAGTCTAACACTATGATACTCGTTCTTTCTGATGGAATCCCATTGCTGAGACGGAGTTTTGTAAAACACCTCACACAAATTTTATTGAAACTACTGTATAGTGCTTTATGCGAAGGATATGGAAGCACATAAAGTATTGTGCAGTAAATTTTGTAAAGAAGGGCCACAAATGGCTTGCTAAAGATTCCCATATGAATGTAGAGTTTAACAGGAAGTATTGCTAGACTAATGTAATTTTTAAGCAGTTTTTGGTCAAACAAAATCTCATCAAGAAAAGTGTCCTCAGACAAATGACTTCATTTGTCATTCTATGAATAGTATCTTGGCTGAACATGTGATTTGGCTTCTCTCAGAAGTTTTATCAGCTAGCTGTAAGATGACCAGTTCAGCAACCTGAATTTCCACAAAGCATCACTCAAAAAATGGTGAACCTGAGCTGAGCAAATAATTTGCAAGGAGTAATTTACCCAAGATGGCTAAACTCTTTTTCTGCAACTTTTGAGCAGCTGCTCAAATTTATTCCCTATTTAGTCTTACATTGTGAATTAACTTGAAAACTACCAGATTAGGAAGACTTGTCATTTGTTCATCAAAAACTTTAAGTTGGTTAAATCCAATGAAAGAAGCTTCATGGTGTTGATGCTGAGCCTTGATTGGCAATCAAATTTTCATTTAGAACAATACTATTAGATACATGACTACAAATGCAGCTTTGAAATGTTCTTTGATCCAATCACTCAATAAACTTTCTCATTTAAAAAATTTTAAAGAGCAAACATCAAAGAAAGGACTCGACAATCCAACTTGTCATACTTTTAATCTGTGGAAGCTTAAGACACATGGCAAACTCTGGACCAAAAAAATTAATTTCTAGAATTCAAGTGAAAAGTTTTGCAAGATTTTCTGTAGCTCCACTAAGCATCCCCTGTGCATTGCTATTAACTTCAATTATGGAAGTTACCAAAAGCTTGTGCTACTGAGAGTGATGTGCAAAAAGCAAATGGAACAAGATTTAAGATGATGTTGTACATTCCTTAACAACTGTTGAATTCAGTGCTCATGACTGATGCTTGAGTAATTTCCCAAAAAGCAGAGTCTCCTTCAATAAAAGAATTAGATCAGAAGCAGTATCAATGCAATTCTTTGTCCACTCAGAAGTTTCTCCTGTAGCTGCCAGCTCAGGATAATAATTTTTGTCTCTGCCTTTGATTAACCGAACCACAGCTATTGACTAAATTCACAGAGATGATCAAAAAGCCTCCAACAGTATTTATTGGTCAGTGCTGAACTTCCTGTGCATAAGACAGTGATAGCATTCCCCCCAAAAAAAGTTAAGGGGTCTGATATTAACTCTTCATACTAGTCCTTTGCTCTGGCTCTAGTCAGCTGTACCAAATAAACATTAAAAAGGGTAATTTTAGAAGTATTTACCATGATTGTTTGCATTGAAGACACAATTTGAGCAAGAAAAGAAGCATAAGTGTATGCAAAGGACTATCTTGGTGCAGTATTGCTCACAGTCTTGTCCTGAGAACATGTGTGTGTGAACACACAGAGGCAAAAGTCCCCACACTGTTAAGCAGTAAAAGACATTTGTGGAGTGCTCATATACAGCTCTTCCACTCCAGTTTGACAACAAAAACAGCTCAGAGCTGACGGGATTCTCCATCAGTCACCCCATCATGGTTGCTGCACAGGAAGAGGATTTAAGAGAGCTGATCTGCCCTGTCACTCTGGGGCAATGGATAAACACACTGGGATTTTTTTAAAGCCTTCCTTTGGTCCACCTGGCATCAATCAATAAAAGTGACAAACCCCCTGACAGAACAGACAACTGCCAGCAGATGAGTGGTTTAGGTTGTTTTGTCAGTGAACTTCCATAGTGTGGCAGAAAAAAAGGACAAGCATGAAACCAAAGCCTCAGACCTTGCAGCAGTGAGAGAATCAAAGACCTTGGAAATTCACACCTTGAAACTGTTGTGAAGCAGACATGAACTGGAACAGAGAGATAAAGTAATATAAGATTATTCTTTGATAGGAAAACAACGCTGTTCAAGCAGCAAGAACAAAATACTCTGGCACACAGTGTAAGTGCAATATTTCTGCTGGTGTTATCAGGAGGCAAAGTCAGAGATTGCAGGGAGACCACAAGCAAGATCGCTGTTATTGTCCTTGGGGATCTCCAGCGAGTCTCTGAAGGCTCTGCACCTTTGAGGTCATATCTCTATCTGAATGTAGAGGTGCCTTATTTTGTCTTTTACATCAGTGAATATGATTAAACTCCTGCTGTTGTGCTAAATTTCAAAGATTGTAAAAAGTCAGGGGAATTAAAAAGGTCACTGCAGTATTTCATTTCAATAGCAAATCTGTGGAATAATGTTGTACAAGTACATAGGAAACTGCTTTGAAAAGAGAACTTGTCAGTGACTTAGTTCTAGTGAAAAATAGCAGGCATTTGGAAAATGGAATTCTGCTTCCTAAACCTGCAATTAGAAATGGGTAGATAATTAGAAATGGGCAGAATAGATGCCTTTCAAACATAAACTTGCAGCAAATATGCACAATTCCCAAATATTTGTTTAATGTATATATTTTGTATCCATACATTTACAAATGGCAAATTCTACTTCCATACAGTATATGTTGATGATAAATCCTTTGTCTAGAAGGATGTATTCCATGCACAGACACAGAAGACAAGATTTCTATATAAAACGACAGAGAGCAGGTAAGCATTTCAAGCCCATTTGTAAAAAAATCTAGTGTATTTCTGAACTTTAAACAAAGCTCTTCTCATTCCTTGTATATACACATATTTTTGAACAATCTCATATTTCTTTCAATTTAGTCAGACACATTTCTCCTTATGCAGCCATGGATCAAGAGAATTTCTGCTGGTTTACAACTTGGCTAATGCTAGTAGACATGTAGCTCTGCAAATAATATCATTTTCCTTCAGAAACAGAAAAAAATGCAGTTCCAACAGCAAACATGGAAACTGTGGGCTTATCTGAAGTCTGCAGGACAGGAAACCCAGTTGAACATGGTACACAAGCATGATGACATAGGGAAAGTTTCGGTCACATTTAAGGTTCATGGAAACTTAGCAGCTTGAAGTTAAGCACCTGGCTAAACTGGAACCAAAGTCTTTTGAGTAAGTTTAAAACAATGTTTTTTATATGTCTACATAAATTTGATATCTATTAAATTTGATGAAGTTAAAAAGTTTGGCAATAGCAGAACTAAACTGTCCCTCAGCAACCCAAAGATACTGCAGGAAAAGTCCTGCTGGGCTTTTTATCCAGTCTTGTTCAGAACAGCTGCATCACCAGGGGAATTTTGTTGTTAACTTTTAAAAATCTACACTGTGTGTTAAAAGGTTTTAGGGTTGGGGGTGTTTTTTAATTTGTTTTGTTTTGAAAAGCTTACAGATCAGCTCACTTGAGTGACAGAATTACACCCCTTACATAAAGGCCATCCTCTTGCAAGATTTCAATCATTGATGCCAAAGAATGTGAACGTTAAATTCTTCTGAAGATATCTCCAGAATTTTTAGCAGGGACAAAACATTTTTCTCTAGCAGGAGTCTGTGCTAAAATTTACCAAGTGTATAAGTGAAAACAAAATATTTATTCAAAAAAATATTAGGCAATCTCAAGAACAGAAGGTACCTACGTGGAAGATATAGCAAAATAAAAAGCTGCTTACTCTTTTTGAAAATTGGTATTTCTCTGATGTCTAAATTCATGAAATAATTTATTTTTTTTTTTTACAGGCCAGAAAATTACTTCATACTCTTCCAACAAACTAGACGATAAAGAAATCTAAGAGGAATGCTTAGCAGGCTATTTTGTTAAATAAGCATCAAGCATAGAAAAAATGCAACCCTGTTATCATTTCTACACATCACCTATACACTTGGATGACAACGGACACAGAACTGATGTTATCAGACCTTGAGGAATAAATTAATGTTATGGAATACACACTGGTACAAACAAAAGGGAAAGTAAATTAATCTTCTAATGCTGAGAGGTGAAGCAGAATCCTTAAAATAAGAAAAGATCTAAGGCCCTACTCTTTTTTTTTTTCTTCCCAAACCAAACCTGAATGTTTTTTCAGGTCACAAGATCTCTATCACCTTCTCCACTGTGCTGACCCAGAGCTAGCACTGGTGTATGAGGGGATATATGCAACACGGAGAGCCTGCTTTCACCCGTGAGGAAATTACTCCTCAGTCATTTGAAAACTAAATTTTCCTTTTGCTCTTTACCTGTCCCAACTCAGATACCCAAGAGCTACTGTCTGCAGTATCACTGTCTAACAGGTTTAGATAACTATTTTTGTGATACTTTCTAGCATGTGGGAGAAGGTGTCCTTGAGAGCACTGGTGTGTTTTGGCTGGGCAGTATACACAGATGCATACAGACAGGTGTAATTGTGCTCTGCCCGTGCTCCCTGGTGGCTGGAGGCCAGCCAGCTCTCATCAGGGCGCTGTGCAGTCGTCGCACTGTCATGCAGGCAGCTCGTGATGCCTCCATCAGCCTGAGTACACCCACAGCTCTTGGAGTAGGGTATGTGAAAGCCTCAAAGTGTATCACAGAGGTGCACACACTCTGTTTTACCAAACCTGAAGCCCAGCAAGGTGCAGGGTTTTTTTTTTTCTGCCATGCTGAGTCAAGCTAGACCACCCAAATTACCTCCCTCTGAGGTGGGTTCCTGCAGCACCTGGTTGGTGGTGCTGGGTCTCATCACATGGATCCCCATGCTGGTTCTGTAAACTGTGGTGCACCCATGCATCCTTTAACAGGATCAACACAACTGCTTTCCTGGTAGTGCTGACAATGTCAAGAGGTAGCACTCCTCATCTTCACTGCACTTTTGCAGTTACTTAACTATGCAGTGATCTTGAGGAAAAGCAAAATGTAACCAGAGAGTGTTGTGTCAGGGGCAGGCAGGTTTTATCTGTCCCTTGCTGAATTCTGTCATATAAAGCTATACTTGGAAGAGTCCCTTAGTTGCTCCTATGAAAACTGGCTGAGAGAATTGGAGTTGTTCAGCCTGGACAAGAGAAGGCTTTGGGGAGACCTTGTAGCACCTATGAGTACATAAAAGGGGCCTGCAGGAAAGCTGGAGAGGGACTTTTTACAAGGTCATGTAGTGATAGAAAAAGGGGGAATGGCTTCAAACTGAAAGAGGGTAGGTTTAGATCAGGCATTAGGATGAAATTCTTGACTGTGAGGGTGGTGAGACTGTGGAACAGGTTGCCCAGAGAAGTTGTGGGTGCCTATCCCTGGCAGTGTTCAAGGCCAGGTTTGACAGATCTCTGAGCAACCTGGTCTAGTGGCAGGTGTCTCTGCCCATGGCAGTGGGGTTGAAACGGGATGATCTCCAAGGTCCCTTCCAACCCAGACCATTCTATGATTCACTAAGCTAACTAATGGATTCCATCAACAAGCTTCCTCACCTTGCCAATCATTTACCTCTTTGATTCTCTTAGTGGAGTAAATCTCTTGAACAAAAACAACAGTAATATACTGAATTTTGAGATACCCTGTTGCTAGGTTGTTTTCCAATCAAGACACAGCCATTTACTAGTAATTTTTTTACATAATTTTCATACCATAATGAAGCTCCTTGATAAGTTCATGGAAGGGGCTTCACTAAGTCTTTTGAAACACTAAACAAACCTAGTAAGATCCAACATCAAACCCTTATAATTGTGATAAAAAGCATGTTAAGTTCAGGTTTGTGAAAACTATTGAGAAAATCAAGGGAAAAAAATCAATGTTAAAATCTTGCTTTTATGCATTTTACTGGTAATTGGGTCATTAGAAGTAGTAGCAGAAGAATTAAGAATTAAGAATTGCACATTCTGCACAGACAGCAATATCTGAGATTGGAAATAACATCTTCACCTTGAACTTAGTGAAGACTGTTGGAAGGCCAAAGTATTTTGTTGGAGGATTGCAAAGTTAAAAATTGAGATCAGAAGGTAAATTTTCAAAGGATCAAGAAAATTCTATACTAAAATAATGTTTATTACATGAATTTTACCCTTCAGGATTCAAAATAACTTTCTACAAATATCCTTCAAATTTGGCCTACAATATATAAATTTTTGAGAATCTTTCTACCATCAGCTGCAAAGAAAATTTGTAGAAAGCCTAGGAAAGGAAATAAATACAGGCAAAGCAAATTATACCAAATATTCAAGTCAGTTGTTTGACAATTTTCCACTTGTAAAAGTAATCAAGTAATGAGGACTTTGCTATCTCAGATTTCACTATCAATATCACAAAGTATCTTGAGAAAAAATAATGCTAGAGATAGATAATATACTACAGAAGGCAAAGAAGAAATGATTTCTGGAAGACTCTTTTTTGCCTGGAATTTTTTCTCAAGCCGTTCTTTTCCACATTTTCGTAGAAAAGGTCATTTAAATCCTTGACACAGAATAATTTTAAGTAATCTGAGAATAATTAAGACCTTTCTATTGCTGTGATTAGTTCTGTGCAATTCCTCACTGAACAATTGTACTGCCAACTTTGATAGTTATCCTTAAATAAGGAAATTCACCACTGGTCAGAAAGGCCACAAATTCTGCACTTCTCTCTCTCTAGCAGCTGCAAAGCCTGGAATAGGCCATACAATGTGAATTTTAACAGCAGTAAACTGAGACCTAGAGCACATTAATTTTCCAATAATCCTGGCAGAGCACGTGTGCTTAACTCTGTTTCCCAATGGGCCACTAATCTGAGGAGCAGATAAGCATCTTGCCCAAGGCCAAGAAGCAAACCAGTGGCAGGAATGGTGAAAGCACCTGAAGAATTTTGTTTCACAGACCTGTGTTTTGACACCCAGGCCAAGTTCCACCTTCTTACTTCAACAGTGCTGAAAGAACTGCTCAGATCTAATTTGAGATAGGGTAAGACTATAAGAGCATGACCACGTTAAGAAGCTCTGTTTTCTTTGCTATACTGCATTTTCAAGAGCATGCTACTTCTCCAGTGGTTTACATTTTAAAAGGGTAACTGGTATAAAATTAAACCTTTTAAATTGGTTAAAACGTTGCTGTTTCCTGGGTGTTAGAAAAGAACATTTCCTTGTCAAAAAAACTACATACATTATAGCATAGTTGCATGAAAATGGAAAAATCTTGCTCCCACACTGATTGACTGAGCATCTTGTTAATCATTGCAGTGTATCATTAATTCATTATTCAGCTGTAATAATGCGATATGTTTTCCCTGTGACAGCTAAAATATATAGTGAGCGAATATTTACTGAGTACAAAGTACTTTTAGATCATAATATTTTATCATGGTAAAGAAAGCTCTAAAACTACATTATTTGACACATAAGATGTGGCAAAAAGTTGAGACACAACAGCCATCATTATAAATGTTTATGGACATACCTAAAGTCTTATATAAAGTTCATTCTGTTAAAGGACATGTTTTATGTTGTACAATTCCTCTTAGAATATCAATCTAATAAGCACCAAATGAGGCTGAAGACAATGCTGTTATAAAAAATGGAGAAAAATGATTAAAATGTGATAATTATACTGACAGTTTATATGCTCAGTCTAATCAACCAAGCTTCCAATTTGTCATAATGTACACTCACTCATACATTATTGCTTAATTATAGCAACACTTCTATTTCAAAAGGCTGTCAATCATGCAAATGCCTATCATTTTCTCTATTTGCATTTAAGAGATATATTTTTAGTTCAGATCCAAAGCCCTCTGTGAACCTGAATTAACCCCAGCTCTTTCTTTTGTTCACAATGCTCATCCCTGTTTATTCCCTGTTTGCTGTCTGTGTCAGTTCACGCTGTGTGATTTGCTGCTTTACAGCTCATCTGCTGCTGAAGGGATTTTTAAATCTCATCTCTGTTCCTGAACTGTGGTCTCGGTGATGTATGTGTTCTTAGGAGCTGGAGACCTCAGCTTGAACTATTCAGGTTTGATGTGAATAAAATTATCAGACAATCTTTTCTTCTGTTCTGGATTTGTCTTATTAGTCCTGCAGGAGTGGGAATAGAGCAGGGAACCTTGCCTTGCTTACGTGGGTAGCCCTGCCAAAAGCAGTGGGACTAGCTGTGGGCTGTAAGATGGGAAAAAGTGTAAAAAGACATCCTTAACAAACACCTCAACATGCCCATTCTGATACACATTACAAGCCAAATTGCTCTTATTCTTTTTCTTTTGACTTAAATGTTTGAATAATATATCTTTGAGAACCTCTGGTCCAGAGGTTCTGTCCCCAGTCTTCTCCAACTTTGTTCTAGAGCATAAGTGAAAGAAAAATCTGGCATTTTATGAGAGCATGGAGCAGCACAGCAAAAGAAATGCTGAACAGGACCCATTAGCAGTGATAACAAAGAGAAAACCTAAGGAAGTTGGCAGGAAGTGTTAAAATATTTTGGGAGCACTAAGGCAGCAAGGGAAGCTGTGCAGTGCTACCAGCAGGCAGGTAGTAAGCAAGGGGAGATGTTCTAACATGATATTGCTCCAGTATTGATAATTTAACCCACTATCTTACATCTTGGCATCCTCCTGAACTATATGTCAGACAATATATGCACCAAGACGTACAAGGGACTAAGCACATAACAAGTTCTGCCATTCTATAATGATGATCTTCCAAATGCAAACAATTTGTGGCAGCCTCTGCAGGCATTTTTAACAAGCCTGGGGAACAGATCTTCGGGATGAGGTTCATGCAGGGAAAATACAACCACTTACATTAGTCAGTATTGAGACATCAACAATATAGGATTTCTGGTAGAATTTATTTTTGTTTCAATTCAAATGAAGCTTCCCTCCCACCCCTGCCCCATCCCCACTTCGTTTCAAACTAAACAGTAGTATCTCAGTCTAAAGTTCAATCTGATCAGTACAGATCCTGCAGGTATCTACTGCACTAGCTGGAGGAGAGCATCATACTTTAGCAAGTGAGTTGACTGCATAAAGCTGGGGTTGTCAAGCATTAGAACAGGCTGCCCAGGGAGGTGGTGGATTCGCTGTCCCTGGAGGTGTTTAAGAAATGACTGGATGTGGTACTTAATATTATGTTCTAGTTGACAAGGTCATAATCAGTAAAAGGTTAGACTTGATGACCTCTGAGGTCTTTTCCAAACCTTAATGATTCTGTGAGTCTGTGAAATGAAACCCCAGCAAGGATCGCTCCCCTGTTCTAGGTAGCCACCATCTCTCTGGCATCACATAATGTAACTGTGCTTTCCTTGCTGCTTCCCTTATCAATTTTCAGGGACAAGAGCCTTCTAAGAGCCAACTACCATCAGGCAATATCTGGAAACTCACAATCTCTGGCCAACTGTTACTTGCCCCACTCCACAATGAGATTGGACTAATTAGTTGTCTCTATACCTTTTATATGTTTAAAGGGGTGATTCAGCTTAACTTTCTTTTGCTCTTATGCATTCCATCACACTATATTCACTTTAAGAATCTAATAACTTCTTATGTATATATTTTATATGCAATACACAAACAAATTCTATTTGATGTTTAGATGTCAAACAAACAAACAAACAAAAGACCAATTCAAAATACCAATTTAGGGTGGCAAAGGAATTAAAAAGAAAAGACAAAAACCTGGCATCATGCTATGAAAAATGTCAAGTTATTCTTTGAATGTTGGCTCAGGAAAATCTCAATACATTTCTGGTAAATGAGGCATGAAGCATATTCTTAAAAATATGGTGTCCAGGAGATAGTAATACCCAATACTTTATACTAATGGTAATATATAGTAGTTGGGAAAGCTTGAACTTTAAATCAAACACTTTGGGGAGGACATGGCTAATCTATTAGTTTTTCAAATATAACTTAGTATCAATATGAAGATGAGAGAGTAAACCATTTCTGGGAGCTTACTTGGTTAAAGTCTGTTATAAAATTGGAGTGCAGCTTACCCTCTAATTCATATGCAGGCAATGAGAATGATCTTCCTATATCACCTCTACTTCTCCAGATGTTCTTATTTCTTGACTGGAGTCATTAATGTCTTGTTGGGTTAAGATAACCCCTAATGCTCCCACTCATGAAGGATGCACTACCTTTGATTCAGTACAATTATTTGGGTGACAAAACTATAGTATTTGTTGTGATTACAGAAAGTACAACAACAAAAAAAATCAAAATGAGAAATCCATAGCATGCCTTAAAAGACAGAATATTTTACTATTTCTAAATAAACAGTATGGCAGAAGGCCATTTGTTCATATTATAATTTACTTTGAAGAAATTTATCCTCCCTATTTGCTATTCCTTCTTACTTTAAGGGATATCTACAATATGTTCCTCCTGGGACAAGTTGTTGCACAAGATTTCATCTATGCCAAGAAAACCCAAATATGAGATGCTTTTTTATAGAGAACAAAGACAAAATATATGTATCTCACATACATACCTATCTAGAGGACAGTAGTAGCAACACTTATCATTCTTTAAATCCTCCACTGAAAGCAAGAGGGTGCAAGTCCTTTCGTCCCTTGTGAAATAGCTTCAAAATTTTGCTCAGATAATAGTAAGTTACTATTACAAATTTACTATTTATGTCAGTAGGAAGTTCTCATGACAGATTGTCTATCTTACTTTTGGGCAGACAAACTGTATCCATTTGAAAAAGAAGCTAATAGGTCTTTTTTTCTGATTTTTATTGGATTTCTGTGCAGGTTGTGAGTCAGAGGTGGCAACAAGGCTTTCCTAAACTGGCAAATCAATGTGCAGATACAGTTCTTGTATAGGTGAAATGGAGTTTCTGCAAAGATTGCCTCTGGAAGTCTTGTGTCATTTTTCTGGTCAACGTCCTTTACTTCCTCTTGACAGAGCAAGCAATTTTAGGAAGGACTCCAAATCTGGCAATTTTGCACTCGATTTCACGCTGACAGCTACAGTGTACCAACTGTTGAGGCTACTTGGGTGTCAAGCACTTCTCCTGATTCTTCTTGTTATTCTGTAACATAGGAGAAAGGTCACTTCTGTTTGGCTTTATCACGTATTGAAACACAAGCAAAGAACAATACTTTCAGAAAAGGGGCCACAGCTTAAAATTGACGACTAGGCTAAATTAATTTTATAATCAATAATTCTGTTTGAAAATACCTTGTTAAAGTGTTTGTTAGGACTGCCATCCTGTCCCACGCATAGTTTCTCTTTTGCTCATCCTTTGGAGTCTTTGCTGAGAATTTTTTCCTTGTCTAAAAAATGATTATATAAAGGTGTGTAATGTGGAAGTCTGCTACTCTACAAGCCCCCTGAACAAGGACCTGCAGTCAGTTGGCTACTGGTAGCAGGATGCAGACACACTTTTTGCCTGCTTGTAATAGGCATGTGCCAGGGCTCTGCTTACCTCCTCCCCGGAACAGAAAAAGCTTATTAAAAATTTTTTCCAAAACTTGCGTATCAAATGGAGGAAAGCTTTCAACTGAATTTAAGGGCTTCTTACCTTCAGACCTGTAGAAAAATAATTTGTTCCAAGTGATGCAGCTTCAATGCCCTGCAACAGCAGACAGAAGTCATTTCTGCTCACTCCCCATGGTCATTGCACAGAATTGACAGCAAATGGTTCCAACGTGCACCTCAGAGCTTTAACAGGATGTTTAAGGACCTGAGTTCTCTCTGCACTATGCTTATGTCCTAACAACATATTTCATCAGTAACTTCAGAAAACCTTCCTCCTAAGTTTGAAACAGCCTTTTATAATATGGACAAAAATTTCACAGGGGTTCCTTACTTTTTTCTGGTTGTTCATCAGCCCATCACAACATCTCCACAATCTTCTTTGAAAGTAATTCCTGGGTTCCTTGTCCAGGCCTTTTTTCCAACTTTTTTTTTTTTCTTTTTTTCTTTTTTTTTTTTTTTTTTAAACCAGAAACATTCACAAAACAAGCCTCCCTTGCTGTTAAAAAAAACAGTCTACTTAGATCACTGAACAGTCTTTTTGACATCCTAGGCAGTGCTAAACCCTACATTTTTCAAACAGTCTTTGGGAAATAAGTTATTGCGTTTTACTTCAAAATTAATGGAACAGTGGCAGGGCCAAATCTTGCTCTTAAAAGGCCAATATAATCTCTTCCATAGGGCTATGACAAATTACTTAAATAAGATATATTAGTAATGTGCAACAGAAAAATTTTCCCGGGACCTAACTCAAGGGAGTGTCATTTGCCCATGACATTCATTATAACTATTTTACCTCACAAAGAATAATCAGGACTGTATTTACCTTTCAATATATGGCTCCAAGCATAATCTTTGAAGCAGCATAATATAAAGATTACGCAAACTAGACATGACAGGAAGCAAACAAGAGACTCTTTTTACTTATAACCATGCAATAGGTGTAGTTATTCAGCACACGATTTGAATTTCAGAAGAAAACACTCGGTCGTCACAAAGAAGTAAAATGAACATAATATTTAAATTAGAGAAAAATATATAAAATTCCTTTTCCTTTGAAATTTTCTCCAGATGAGAACTCCACCCTGCTGAAGAGCAGTCACCACAGTGATACCCAGCAAAGACCAAATGGAAAATCATCAGTGGAGGACAAAAGGAAGAGGTCCTCAGGACACACATGCGACCTTGACTCTGCGCATGGCTCGCAGCAGGCAGCTGCTACGTGTGATTCTTGTCGAGGAAACAGAGTTGTGCACTGTCCTGGGGGAATATGTGTGCTGTTTATATATGGTGCTGAAAGGCAAGAGGGTGAAGTACAGCTAGTAGAGTGCTGGGGAGGATATAAAATGATTGAAGGTGTGTGTCCTCATGTGTGTAATAGCCTCAGTTGGGTTGAGGGGCTGGGTGGGGGGAGGGAAAGAATTAAAGAATAGAAGGCATTCCTAATGGGTTCTTTATTTTCTCCTCAGCAATCAACAGCACTAGAAGAGCTCCATCCTCTCTATAACGTTTTGATGTATTTTTTCTTTGTTTATGCCAGTTGGCATGCTCATTTTTTTTGTTATACATGTGGAAGAAGCTACAAAAAGTTCTGTCTGTCTCATAAAAATCACATAACTGCTACAGATACTATAAAATAATTTTACATTGAATTTGAGTTGACTTTATATCAATTTATCTGTCTGCTCTATCACTCATTTGGTTGATGGTCATTTTTTAAAAATTCTGTGTGAGTTGCTACTAGGGAATAACATGAGTTGAAAACATTGATGTTTAATACTTAACTTTTCTCTGTCTTAAGAAAAAGTGGGTTTTTTGAAATTGTTACAAGACTGACATCTTCAGTAACTGCTGTTTCCTAGCCACCCTATATTTTTCCTGTGAATATGTTCTCCTCTGGAATGGCCAGATGAAATATTTTAAAGACCAAGTGTGAAGTTTGGTTGGTCCAGTGTTGTCTGTGTTATTTTCATTCTGTTGGAATAACTTTCAGCTTTTCCAGGAGACCGGCTTTTAAGTCAATAAAATTATGGAGGACACAGGTATGGCTTCCACGGCTGAGGAGAGGAAATGAACAACAGTGGAATGTTTCCACTTGTCATGAAGACAAGATTTGGCCAAAGGACTTTGAGATGATGGCAAAGTAGAATAAAACTTACTGATAAATAGTTGAAAAATCTACTGCAATTACTGCCCTGTGAATCCAAAAGTATTTTACTTAATACTAATGATCTTGATACTGGTACTGAACCATAACTAATGTTACAAATTTGCAAAAATTAAAAGAACATTGCCTAAAATATCAATGTGTCCTAACACCAAGGTCATTCTGAAATGATATGGCTCTTGTCTAGTTACCCAGACAACCCAGGAAGGATCTTTTCCTAGCAGATTCCACCAAGCTAACTACAGTTTCATTTAACTTATAAAGAGGATTGTTGACAAATACTGTAATGAAGCATTTTCTCCATAATTACATTAGCCCTAGGTGTGCCTATAGATCCATAATGCAGAGTATTTCCTCTGGCAAATGTCCTCTGCTCCCACACTATTCCCCCCAGAACAGCTTCACCCTCTCTCCCAGCTTGTCAGCAGCTGTGCTGTAGCACATGCAGAGAGCCAGGCAGGCACACAGGTTTCCTTGAATGCTCAGCTTGGCTCCAACTCTGCCACCACCCTGAGGTGCAGCCTCCTGTCTCTTCCCCAAAGGCTGACACTGCCATCCCTGAGGATGCTGAGGAGTCAGAGAGAAAGCCAGCTCCTCCTAAAGACTAAGGCCATTCCGCTATTCGACACAGATGCCCAAATGCAAAAATAAGCTACTTGACAAACTAAAAGTAGCACTGCCACAGGATGCTGCAGAATAGAGACTGGGATACTACAAGGGTGCCCTCTGAGTCCCAAATTCAGCAAGACAATTTGCACTGTTAGAAGCATGTGAAAATTTCATTGTTAGTATTTTTTGCTTATCTATAACCACATATTTCTAAGTGTAGCATCACTGTAAAACTGAGGCACCAAATAAAATGCCATGTGCATTGTACAAGAGGTACCAAGTAGATGCGCACTGGAATCCACTACTGTGAAAGAAGATTTCATGAAAAGCTGTACCAGTAAGCAGGAAGAGACTTCCATTCACTCCACTCAATTATCTATCCTCAGATTCACTTTATTTCTATTCTTGAGAACTATATAAAGCACATTTTGGGATAAGTTAGGGCTGTTTCTTATCAAAGGATGAGATATACAAATGTGAATTTCTTCTGGTACTTTCACACAAGATCTGTAAAGCATGCATTAGTCTTTTTATTCATATGTACCTGTACTTGCAAATATTAGATATATCAATCTGAAGGGTTTGATTCTTTCTTGTCACCTAGTCAGCTGCTCCATGATTTGCATTGGCAGACATGCAGTCTCGTGCCCAGGAAAGCCACTGGCACACAGTGTAAAAGAAAGGGAAGACAGGCAGAAAAGTAGACCTGCTCAGAAGACACTGAAGAGAGGCAGACAAATTCAGATGGGCTCAAGACTGTATTTCCAGATGGGTTGAAAGCAGCTGGTTCCAGCCTGCAGGTAAAATCGGCCAAGTTTTCACCTTCACATTTACTCCCAGCTCTTCCCCAGAAGATCATTCTCTGAGCTAAAAGAAATAGGAGGCAGAAGCGGTGCAGTGGTGCATGCCTGCTCAGCTTATTAAAACAGGGGAAGAAGGCAATATTTCACCCCCCAGAAATAAAAAAAAAAGAAAAGATAGACAAGTAAGAGAGGCTAATCCATCTGATGAAATTAGCAGGCAGAGTATGTAGCTGTTTGAAATGATGAACGAGGTTGAAATAGCTACACAGGCTAACATCCAGTGGGATAATTACTCCAAGCTCTCGGGCTAAAATCTGTCTTGGAGGAACTGGGAGGCTTTGATGACTCAATTTCAATGGGCTTGCTTATGAAATACATAGTAAAAGCTATTAAAATTGAAATTGTTCTTGGGTGGTATTCTGAGACTGGGCTACTGACCCTATCAGGCAGCTTTTAATAAGGTACATGCTATTTTTGCTCTTAGAAGTGGCAGATATGTTAGCTGTCCCCATACTAAGTCTTAACCATTTAATACCCTACATCTCGTTTTCAAAAATTACTGTGTTTCTAGAGTGTAAAAGGACTCCTTTCCAAATCATGCAAACAACCTTTAAACAAAACTGTTCAGTGGTCTGTGTTATTTCTCCGATTTTAGAACCATTCACATTGAAAATGTTTTGTTACTGCTGCCGAGGGAGAAAGTCTTTTACCATCAACAGTAGCTGTCAAAAAGCATTTAATTTCTGCAGAACTTCAAAGCGTTGAAAGATGTTTTATAGCATACCAGGAGTCTGAAAGTAAGAGAGAGAACAAGCACTCACCAAAGCATCCCTCCCAATGGCTTCTATATGGTGTAGAATATTACTCCAAGCCCTCATTTTGCTACAAGCATGAAAACAGGGCTCGGAGGTGAGAGCTCCTGATGGCTGATCTTCGTTTAGACACAAACCCAACATCTTGCTCCAAGTCTCAAGGACTGTTTGAGTGAACTATCAGAGCTTTGCTGAAGGCCCCAGCTCCTAACACCCCGAAACACATTCAGGTTTTCCCAGGTGCCAGTTAAAAGACATATCTGAATATGTGTTAAAACAGAGCCACTTAAGAGCTTTTGAAAACCTGTTCCATAATTTATTCAGTGTGACTAATGCAATGAAGATATTTGCCTTTCGACTTGGGGTAAAGTGAAAGCTGCCATGAAAAACAGCTACAGTTGGAGTTTTGATAGCACCAATCTCTCCTCCTCTGAAGGGAAATACGATCTGATTTACTTCCCACAAAGCCACCAGGACAACTCCTAGAGATGAAGCATTTTGTTAATAGAAATCCTTACACCAGGCTATCACGACTCAGACTTAACTGAAAGCTGGTTCATGACAAAGAGACATTTTTAGAAGCATTTCACCTTAGAAATATTTACACTGAACAACCACACTTTGCACAGGCTCAAGTGCTTAAAACAAAAAGGACTTCAACAAAAAGGGAAGAGATGTTATATCATCCTTTGGAATTTGTTTTAGCTAGACAATTAGCGAGCATCTTAACATATGAGAAACACATCAAAATTATACCATAACTGTACTTTCTAGGTTATGACTGTACCACATGCTCCCATGGATAGAGTAGATGTTTGGAAAGGAGAGAAATTTAAAGGAGATTAAATAATAGGAGATTCTGAAAATAGCAAACTGAAACTGGCATTTTATTAACAACGTATGTTAACACTGATGCATAGGAGAGTGAAGAAGAGGAATGAGTGAGAAAGAAGACGACTATTAGTATTCAGCTCTAGTATTATTTACAGTACACAAGACTTCAAAGGTAGGGGATGTCCATAAATGCATCTACCTACACCTTGTCTTCTCAGTACCTGCAGGTTCAGGTCAAGTGAGGTTCTTTATAATATTTAGTCTTTAATTTCTTTCCCACTCTAAATCACCCTACAGACCTTTATTAGACCCTTTAAATATTTGATCTTTCTTTAAAATATCCAAACCTAAAATTCCTCATGATTTGGGATTTGGAGCACTGACTAAGGGTGGATAAGTGAGCAAAAGTACATGTACCTGCAGGAGCTGGGAAAGCAGAGCTTTCACTCAGGGAAACACCAGATACTGAAATTCATTCTTCTGCAGTGTAACTGCCAGGGTTTCTCCTGATTTACAAAGGTGAAAAGTAGATGAACTCGAAGCCTTTCTTCTGGACTTCAGTTTATTTAATTTCACTGTTTGAAATAACAAAGTCAGTATATTACAGCTATTTTATTATATCTCATAATTACTCCCTAGAACAGCAGAAGGAGGGCTGGTCTTTTTAGGGAGGGATATTTTAGGTGATTCATCAGAGCTGTAATCTGAAACAGATTTTCCGCTTATAGGAAAACTTTCAGATGCAGACATTCTTCATCAATTAAAAGGTGGGAGAAAAGGCCACTAGCCTCCCTGAAAATACTGTGAAACTCCATCTTCTGGACATTGAAAGCTTTCAATACTAGCTCTGGGTAGCATGAAATGTATTTGCCTACTTCTCATTTGCCAACAATGCTCAAAAGGAAATGTAAGTATCCCAGTTTGAAGTTTAAAACCCAGGGCTCCTTTCAGCTCATGCAGGTAAGACAGGCTAAGGAGTGAGCAGTGTTTCTGTAAAGCACAGGCACGCCACGGCTCCACGTGCCAGCTCATTGCCCCTACTGTTACTTTTAAATTGTTTTTACTCCATTTCCTTAACTAGCAATGCACTGGTTGCATTTAACAAAAGGACTGCTGGGTTGGGGAAAACAAGCTTGAAAACAAACATTTACTGTTCATTGGATGAGTGTGAAGCCAAAATGCCAGAACAAAGCGGAGGTACCAAGAGCTTTTTAAGCCTCATTGAGAGTCCTCCTGTGGTTTAAAAATACATTTAAAAAGAATTAAACCTAACAACACATTTTAAAATAATCAAAGAAAATTGTATTGGAAATAGCCATCCCAAACACACAATAAATTGTCTAGCCACATTTTTAAATTAACCACACAGTGTGATATATAAAAATCAGCAATAACATTTTACAATTCTAATAATAACATGCAGTCTGCAGGCGTGTGATTCAGTACACATTCCTTGGGAATGTATTTGGCCTTTGGCCCTGTGTCTCACAGGGCTCTTGAGGAGAGAGCAGCATGCCTATAAATTTATGACTGGATTACCTGTCATGTGTTATTCCTTACCTAATTGTTTCTGTAACCTATCGTTATCCTTATTATTGTTCTTTCCCATTATCCACTTAGGACTGTTTAATGTATGTGTGTAGGGGAAACAATGGAATTCCGGTCACTACTGCATTTTCCATGAAAAGGCTATTTTTATCCCAAAATACAAACAATATGGCTATAAATATTCCCTGTCTTCCATATATTAAATTTGGATTCACATTTAAACGTTGATTTCAGAAATGTTCTTTTCCTTTTATGGTTAATACAGAAACGAAAGCTGTAAATTAGACCTAGATCCTGGGGAGAAAAAAATTTACCCTTTGCTCGGGACCTCACAATGCTGGATGCCTGGAAATGGTTGGATGGGATGGAGGAAAGGAGTAGATGCACACAGAGCTGCTGGTAGGCAGAGATGAGGGAGGATGCAAGGGCTCAGGCAAAAGCAGCAGCAGCCTGGCGTGCAGACAGAGGAAAAAGCAGGGAAGGAGATAATCACAAAAGGAGAACAACCACCCCTGTACGTCAGAGTGACAGACTCCCACTTCTTCCTGGATGTCCCCAAGCATCTGTACCATACTACAGGAGTGTGTTGGCTCTAGATCTGCCTTTGCCCTTCACCTAGCTCACAGTGTGCCCTTTACCCTCTCAGACAGCTTGGTATGATGGATCTTGATGACATTTAGCCAGAATTTTCTTAAACTTTATGTTTAATTTAAAATCATCCGTGACTGCATTCAGATGACTGCTTCCCTGGTCAGAGATATAAATCTGCTATCAATAAGAGTAGAAAAGGCAACTGTAAGTAAATTTCTTTGACTGTTAAGATTTATACCTGGTATTTCCCACTAAATCTCTGGTAGTACGATGAGAAAACCTTTCAAACTGGTAGAAAACATAGCATTAGGACATGCAATATTTTGTACAGCCATAGTAGTTTCCAATTAAACACACTACAAATTTGACAAAGTCCCTCTGTGCACTTTTCAATTTTTAAATATAATGTCCAATTTCCAGTACATGAAGTAGGGAGGCATTATGCCACTATGCATATGGTGAAATAAGGATATAGCAAGGATAACCAACTTGGTCAAGGACATAAAAATACACAGGCTATAGCCACTTGTTCCTAGAGGCTCATCTGGCTGACTCAAGGCAGATAGAAAGTAAAAGGAACACAACTGAAAAATGTTCATTTTTTGTTTAAAAAATGTTATTTTTGTTTTGGGCAACTATGTGTACTTAAAAAAATTGAGTCAGACTTCCTTGGTAGAAAGTATTCAATAGACACCTATAAAAGGCTTCTTCAACATGGTCTGGAAAACCTGTATCCCACACATGACATCACATGGGATAAACCAGCCTTTTTCAACATGGCAATTCAGGTGGAGCATATTTTAGAAATAAATACTTTTTTTACCTGGTATAGGCCACGTGCTATAGCTTAGAAGTTTAGTACTTTTTTTTTTTTTTTTTTTTAAATAGCAAAACATATTAAACAATTTTATGTTTTGCCTTCAAAGGACAGTAATGGAAAATCATATCACACAGCAGCTTCTGCCCACGCTCAGTAGCTAAAACCATAATAGCATATGTTAATGTATACTATCTAATGGACTTTTAATTCCCTTATAATTTAGGGAGTTGTAAAGAGAAAGAAAAAATGTGGAGGAAGAGTAAGAGGATATCAGTATTCAGCGAGAATACATTTATAATTTTTGAAGCTTTAATTTGCAGGAAAAAGTAGATTTATGTTACTGTCAGAACAGCATTACCATTACCTCTTTTAGAGAATTGTTCACTATTCAAGTACACAGTTGAAAACTCTGTGGAAAAGAATTTGGTCTTTCAAAGCATGTTTTGCTAAAAACCAAAAAAAACCAAACCAGAGAAAACAGACCCTGCTTACTCTCTTTTCTAACCAGTTTCTCCAGGTTGATAGGATGGTCAGTTTGGAGAGCAGATTAGGTTCACATGAAAGTGGAAAAATTGGAATTATTCAGTCACTAAAGCACAAGAAATCTCTCCTGTCTCCCCAATTTTATAGCATTGTTACTCCACTGAGCTGAGTCTGGGAAGAAAGTTAAGCAATCAAGCAATTTACAGTAAGTTCTGTTTTACTGCATGCTTTGGAAAGTAGGCATGTATGATATTATAGATATTCTGTCCAAAAATATCCATCTTATTAAATTGCTACCAGGTTTGGTTTTAAATTGGTAAAGATATAACTCTTATTTAAAATCTTATTTTAAAGTGACAGAAAATAACTTCCATATTTAAACGTACATCATAGCTTTAAGTTGCAGTGACTTTGGACATTCCTGGGCTAGGTGCAACTTCTGTTTGTCCCATTAGAAAGCTAGAAATACAGTCTTTCCAGAGGTATAAATCATAAGTTTTTAGTTCTTAAGCATCACAAATACCAGATCTTAAACCTGTCACTGACGTTGGAAAGTATATTGGGCATAATGGAGCTCGAGCCAGTGCAATTTTAGAGAGGAAATTCTGCTTTTTACTGGAAGTAGATAATTCATTCTAGCCTCTTGTTTCTTTGAAACATGGCAGCTCAGGGCTTTGGCATGTTAAAGAAAGCATATGTTAAAGTAACACTAGGTGCCTTTGATTACAAGCATAGTGGAAAGGCTAGCTGGGCTGGAAGCACTGACCCCAGTCTATGAAGGCATTTAATCTTCTAGTTATACCTAAACTTGTGCTTTGAGATGGACATCTCATGCTTGAAGTTAAGGAATTTCTACATTTCAGTGGAAAACTAGTTCTTAGAAATTACCTAAAGTAACTTGGACAAAAGCCACAAATCCAACATAAACAAAGTTCCATTTTTAATTCCATTACCATCTCCAGCAGAGAAAGGACAGAAAAAAATGGAGCATTCTCCATCCCTTGAATATTTGTACAAACCGTTGGTATTGCCCCAATATGGACAAGAGAGGCACAGTATTTCTGCAGCATCTCTCAAGAAGCTGATGGATACCCAAGAAAAGGAAACTATCCCACTGATCTAGAGATGTAACTTTCTACAAAGGTGAGCATATGATGCACCACAAAGAAAACATCTTTTATTTCCCCATTTTTTTCTTGCAGATAAACAGTGAGGATCCTAACCAGACCATTATAATGGATGCATTTCCTTGGAAATATTAATCCCATCTTACAAAAGCATTTGAACACATCTCTGATTTTCTTTAAGTCCTCAAATTCTTTGCTGGGTTAAGGCTCAAACAAGTATTATATGCAACAGAATTAATTCTGGTTTATGTATATTTGTGTGTGCGTGAATCACCCTGTTTAGGTCAAGTAAAATAAATGCAAAGACAAGCATGTTAGCAGCAAAGTGACCCTTTAGAAGTCCTAAAAAATTACTCTTGCAGTCCATAGTCCAACATTTAATAATGCTGAACTTGATAAGGGATCTCAGAACCTGAAAAAGGAGATCTGAAAGGCACCTTTATAGAAAACAATTGATTTGCTTCATTTCATTGAAATGGCTAATGCTTTGATGGTTCATATTTACAATAGCTTGTCCTGTTCTTCAATGGAGTTGATATGTTGGAGTCTTTAACACCATAAACTTGATCAAAACTTCCTGGGTAATAAACAGAGCGGAATTAAGGTGTGAGGCCCCCCCCATCATACTACTGCAGCCCATCTGTGTGCCAATTTGTAACTAAAGACATCAAGAAATGTGTTCTTCATGCTCAGATGCCCTTGGTAGTTGAAAATAGTTCTGAGAGCTCAATATGCAAACTGGGTTCAGAGTCTGAAAGACTTCAGAGTGAAAGATTTGACCTTCTGTAGCAAAGGCTGTATCTGGTTAAATCCACAACTGAAAGTAGAGGTTTTACACACCTCACAATGTAATCTGGATTTTAAATTTTACCTGCCTTCAAAAAAAAAAAAAAAAAAAAACAAAAACCCAGAACAAAACAATGCTCAACCTTCTGTTTACCTTTCACTAAAGCATAAATATCTTCCCACCATCCTAGAATTTACATCAACTTGCAAAGTTTCCCTGACAATATTGCCATATGTAGGGGTGAGGTGTGGGGGCTGATTGAAGGTTTCGGCAGCAGAAAATGGAAACTTTGACTTCTCACACTCTGGTTTGAACTAGTATTAAGTCATTAGAGAATAACAATTTCCCCTCACCCCAAAAGTTGATTTTGTCTGCTGTGAAGGTATTTGACAGTGTCACTGCCACTCCCCATCTACAAGTGCTCTGAGCAGATATGCAGCATCTCAACAAATGTACTCCCAAGCAGTCCCTTCTAAGGGTTGACTTGAGACAGAGCAGTCTGCTAAAACCACACTTGAGAAGTATCACTCCTCTATATGTCAAGGCCACTGTGTCCCAGTGATGGGACATTTTGGCAGGACTTCTAGGAAGTTCTTCTCTTCTCTCTCTCCTCATCCTGTCTGCTCAGTTAGTTATTTATCTGTCAAAAAACCCTAAACTATGGGACAAAATAATACATAATCCTCAGTCTTGTAATGCTGCATAACAGTATGACAACTGGATTTGAGGACTGTATTAGGTAAACACACTAAGAGCAAGGTTACTTATCACAGACTTTTATGTTGGCATATATCAATGACAGTGTTTTTTCTCATGCTAAATTACAAGTAACTTTGAATTTTTAAGTGTGTATTAGCAACCTTATTTATGTTTGACTGTTGAAGATACCTCCTTGCTCACCATCTCAAGGGTATTTCTGAGATTTAACAATTATAGACTATTAATACTAGAGAATTGTAGTTGTAGTACTTGCTGCTCTCGTGTTTAATTTTGTCACTTACTTGCAAATCACTGAAGGCACATCTCAAAACACCTTTTTAAGCATGGAGATATGCAGATAGGTGTCCAGTGTGATTTTCATACACACTCTGGTGTCTGACTCCCATAAAACCAGTAACTTCATAAAGCTGGCTCAGAATCAGAACCTCCATCACAGACATTTCAACAACTATATTTCTTTGAATGACTACAGACTTAATAAATTATCTGTGCAAAACTTGGCCACATTTAAGATATTGCCATTAATGCCTATAAACAAAGATTTCCCTTATCTGCTACTGTTGCATTAAAAAAAACCCCTAAACAAACATAAAAAATGCAAGTAATTGAAAAACTAATAGTAGCCAAAACCAGAGAGGTTTTCTTGCCATAAGTTTTCTCTGGTGTGCTGCTGTGAAGCAGCTATATGGACTAGTGTTCCTAAATATGAATCATCTTTTCCTTATTTGTGCAAGTCTGGCTGTCTTTTTTACTTCCCTAATTGCATGCATTATTTTGGTGATATGATTGATTGGATCAAAGAATAGTTTTATTATGTTGTTCTTTTTCTTAAAGCAGGTTGCCTGCATTGCTAGATGTGAAAACAGATTTGTTTTTCAGCAAAAGTAAGTTTTTATGTCCGATCTTCCAAAAAACCATGTTCTCTATCTGTTATGTTGCTTAGTACAAATAAATACACTGATTTTTAGCAGAGGTTTTCATATAATAATAAAATCTAATTAATAAGAAAAGCATAGATAAATACTAGAAAGAATTATAACAATGAAATGCCCTCTAAATTACAGAAAATGTCTAATCTAGGTGAGTAGAAAAAAGGGTTAAAAAATTGCAAGAATTCAAGAAGCTTAGATGACTTTGGAAACACAGATCAAAAACAAAGAGACTGGAAGTATAATTAACTCCATTACTGCTCAGTCAAATGAAAACAGCTGTGACACCCCATCTTATTTATGACAGCAGCAAATAGCTCTATTCCCTTGCTGGTTATTGCTGTAGGACAGCAGTGGTTCTACAGTAGGTGAAATAGAAACAAGCTGCTAATATTTATGTCACTAGATCAGGTTATGGATACAAGATTTATGCAGAAGTTCTATAAAAATATCTAAGTAGCTTTTATATCTTCCTGCAGCAATCCTTTTCCAATAGCAACCTAAATATCTCTTTATTAAATATGATCCTACGCTCTGAGTAGTACTGTGGCACAAAGGCAGCTCCCCCACTGCTGAACATGAGAATACGTTTTCACTGCAAACCCAGTTTTGTTCACTCTAAAACATAAATAGAAAGCTCTTTAGGTCTCAAAACCCCTCAGTTATTTGTAAATTTAAGCTAGACATTGTCAGTGTGGGCTGGGATATGTGGTAGTTTGGTAATAGAGCAGTTTGCTTAACTTCAAACAGCCTCTGCTTTTAAAAGCATGGAAGGCAAGAAAAACATTTTTCAGATTAAAATCCTTACTTTATTAGAAAATATCATTAAATCAGATGCTACCTCCTTTGATATAAAAAAAGTGTTAGTGGGCAGAAGATTTCCTAAAGCAGTTTTCTATCCTGCTGCTTTAATCACTGTGCTTACTACACCTAATTGGTCTTCTTACTCAGACTAACTGCCCATTACATAATGACTGAGAAATAAGATTATCAATAACAGGACAGAAAATAAAGCTAGTAGGATGTTGCATACTTCACTGCTAACCTTTTTACCCTCTCCCCTGCTCATCAACCTCCCTCCTCCCATTCCCCTCCAGTTTTGATGCTGCCTGTACTCCCCAGCTCCACGGTGCATTGATGCTTGCTCACCATCACAACACCTACTTGCACCCCCACAGATCCAAACCCCTTTATTTCTCTGCCTCTCTTCCATTATGCACCAGGAGTTTGTTCTCTAAGCACCTCACTTAGGCCTCATGTGGCCAGATCCCTTCTCAACAGCCACGGCCTTCAAGGGGCTTTGGGTGAGCCTGACATCCTCCCAGAAGAGGTCATCTCTTCCACTTACACCATGGATCCCACACCATCAACCCACATGGCATATGGGGGTCCCAATCCCTCTCCGAATGCAACCAAATATGTGCAAATATTCCTTCCCACCCCTCCCAACATCATGCTTTTTCCCCACTTTATGCTTTTTCCCCACTTATTATAAAGAATATCATCAGGAACCAGGCTCTGGGCTTTGGCTATGCTAGAATACCTTAATGGTTCTGTGCCATATCCTCAAGTAACAAAGGAATAATAGCACAGCTGAGGTTCGGGACCAGACAGACAGATGTCATGTGTCTTTGTCCTCCATCTGGTTCTTGCTTCTTTTTTGTTGTTGTCGTGGTTTTTTTTTTAATATTTCTCAAAAATCAACAATATTAATAATCCCAGAGATTTGTTGAGCCCATCAACCGCATATCCAAACAAATGCCATCAAGATCACCATGAGGATTTCAGATGCAGATAGAAACAAATCTGGTCTTTTCCCACCACACAAATTCGTTGTTCTAAAAGGTTTAAGATTTCCTCCTGTTTGGCTTTCACTGAAAATTATGTGCAGAAATCTGGTGAGGAACTACATATGTATTCAGGGATTTAGTTATGTATAGGTACAGCACAGACCTGGTGAGCTTTCCATGCTGTCTCATCTCTACACCTTTACTCGGCCTTTTTGCACCTGCCCACAAGAAACCATAGGCATCATCTCTCTCTCTGATACCCTTTAGCATCTTGCCGCTGACTAGTGTTGAAGACGTTTTTTTGGTCCTGACTCTTAAAATTATTCATGATAGAGAATACAGGAGCGAAGCCCTGGATCTGACAAAGATGAGAGCAAAACTCCAGCTGTCCTTAGCAATACTAAGGCCAAGCTCCTGGCAGTCCTGTAGGCAAGTGCACAACAGTCACATTAAGACAACTTGGCATTGTCATGTTAACACTGAGCTGCTGCTTTCAGCTCTTCCAAAACGCAGATGTTTTTGCCTCAATCTGGCGAAAAAATTATCCAAGTTTTGAGTAACAGTGGTAATAACGGCAGTTTTTAACTCATAAAGGGGTGAATTCCCCCTGTGTTTACTTCCTGCATGATGAAGAAGGAGCTCTAGATGCCCATAGGAAATTAAGATATAGAAAACATATTTCCTACACTTTTTCTTAGGGAATAAAATTCCTCATTCCTGCCTAGTACAAAGACTCAGACTCCAAAGATAATTGTGCAGGCAATGTAAATTAAGAACATGGTAAACACATGCTTGGATTTGGACCACAAATCAAACTCTCCCAGGCCTCATTGAGATCCCAGATGATTTCCCCGCTTCCAGAGAGACCCTGCATTTCTTGGCTTTCAGCCTCCTTGCAGCTGCAGCACAGCATCACCATCACAGCTGTGAAGGCAACACACAGTGGCCAGCTGTGCTGGCAGGGCTAGGCTTCCCACGGAGCTGTCCCTGTGAACACTGCTCAGAGAGCTCTTGGACAAATGAGCTGAACATCCCTGGCAGCCAGAGCCACCTGGGGCCTTTTTCTGCTGTGGTGTTACTGGGAAGACTCAAAAGTAGGGTTTTTCAATTTTGGCTTTTTGGAGAGGGTCAGATTCTTAAAATTATAAAGAAACTCAGTTTTTGCTTCTGTGTGAGTTACCTCTTTTGTTGATAGAAAATTGCAGCCAGCTCTAGGTAGCTGTTTGCTCTGTAAGCTGCACAGGGCATGCAGCTGGCAGGCTGAACACTTTCAAATCTTTGGTCAGGAGATGGATTGTAAGGTACTTGACGCACCTGCACAGAGAGGGCTGATACTCAGAATCTAGTGAGCCTTGCACCCTGTTGGACAAACAGCTGTAGAAACACAGGACAGCCAAGATACCCCAAAGGATACCATGAACCCAGGTTTTTGTTGCTGAATGAAGTTCTGAGCGCCGACAGTGAGCCCTGAACCATCATCACAGGAAAATACCCTTCTCTTGTCTTCTGCATAAGGTGGTGGCCAAACACAAAAAGATGGCTGGCGTGGTAATGCATGTGCTGATACAGGAAACTTCATCACTACATCATCCTTGGTATTTTGTAGCTTGCCAATAGCATGACTACAAGCTTTCCTATATTATTATAACAAAATGAGATGATCCTAACAGTTATTCGTCAAGAAGCATTTGAGGCTACACACAATTAGTACAGTAATAAACAAAAATTATTTTGTTAGCCTTAATGACACATTCACTTCTTTTGACATATCTTCACAAATTTGGCCTACAACATACCAAAGACAGGCAATGTTTAAAAATTCAAAACAAAAAATGCAGGCTACCCTGCACAATTCTGCTGAACTTTCAGCAACATAATCAAGAGAAGAATGTAGTCTATGAGGTATTCATATTTTTAGAAATTAAATAGTTCTTGTCTTAAAATAAATATGATGTCATTTAATACAATTTATCCAGAAAGTAGAAATATAATACTACTCCAAATCAAAACACAAGAGGTAAAAATAAAATTAAGAAAACACATTTAAAACATACTGTACTTAGTTAAAATAATAATTAAATGTCAGTTTATATTTCTGTGTAGGAATATCTTTAACCTGCAAAACACCACAAAAATATTTTTTCTTTAATAAGGGGAACTATATTAACTCTATTTTGTGAAAGGGAAGAAAAACAGACTTTTAATTTACATCTGCAAATTGCTTATTAACCTCAAAACAAACTAATTTCTTTATCTGTCCTTAGTCCACATCACTGAGATGGCAATAGTAATTAAAAAACAGATAAACTGTTAAAAAAGTCCGTAACTTAAAACACATAGGCAACCTGAGTTCTTAAGTGTGCAGCGATAGAGATATTAAAAATCGCCACACTGATAAGATTCTGCTTTAAAGATGAGACCTCATATGCCAACTTTCAACAGAGAATGATTTCTTAAAGTCAAGCCATAAACCCTAAAACTAGGATTTCATGGCGACACTATAATTTATAATACTTCTGCAGTTTTCAATTATTCAGATGCTCATGGCCCAACAAATTGAATAATGAATGGAGTAATGAATTGAACCCTGACAAGATGATAACAGAAAATACTATGAGTAGTCAATACACAGTGGAACCCACTTACAGAAAGATCCCTCAAAGAAATAACTTGTTTGAAGGACACATTTTCTCTTGAAATCCAAAAGACTTGCGGGAAAAAATGTGCAGGAGTTGCCATTAACAAATAACTGCTAAAGGCATAAAACTGCAGAACAGTAGTATATTTCTAGTGACCGAACTGTGAATCATAATCATAAATAGACCAGTTATATTTTCTGTGGATGTAGGTTATGCATTTCATTATTGCTTTTTTTTTCCTCCCTCTAATGCCACAGAGAGGGAAAAAGAATGGCCATATAAATTCTTAAACACTTTAGCTGCAGGCTTAGCCTTGGAGGTGTGATGATATTCCACAGATGCTAAAGCACACAGGTCTTAACAGCATTTAATACATTTGCATCCACACTGCAAGCCAGAAACATAAATAATAAAAATGATAAATATACTGTTCAGAAATGGCAAAGGTAATGCACGTTTGTATCTCCCAGTTAGTATTTAAAGGAGCAGTGCAGGCAGCCAGCAAATGCCATGTTAAAAAAAATTACACAGGTTTTAAAAAATAAACTAAAATAAATAAAAAAATTACCCCACCCCAGAATCACAACAAAACCCCCCCCCCCCCAAAACCAGATTTAAAAAAACCACCACTCTGCATTAGCAAACAGATACGTATCTTATTCCACATCTTCAAATTTTATGAGACATTGACCACTGCTTCAAATTAAGGTAAACAACACTGCCTTCCAAAAACTGACACCAAACTTTGTGCCAAAAATCAAAATAAGCCTTTTATGGAAGTCTGGCTAATATTGGACAAACTATAAGAGAAAAAAATCCTGACTTGTTTTAGAGTAGATCCAAACACAAAGCCAGTTATTTGTGGCATGTTTTGCTTGAATCCAGGGTTAGTCTTCAGTGCTGGGTCAACACTTCCACTGAGTTCACCCCAAAGACTGAAATAGCTGTAAACACTGGAAAAGCTGGAAATAAACTTAACAGGTCAAGACTGTTTGTGATGAATTTGATTCAGCAAAGAAAACTATAAGGCATCAGAGGATCCTGAGCTTAGTTTTATTTGGTTTTCCACAAGTCAGGGCTGAAAAAAAAAAAATAAAAGAGAACACAGAAGTCAGGATGTTTCATATTCATTACTCAAATATTACAGTGGGTTTCTCACCCGTTCTGTGTGCCTCATGGAACTGCTGGGAAAGAAGTGTGCTTATTTCTTTCAAGTAGTGAAAGAAACTGCCCAATTCTGGCATCCTGAAGAAAAACCCTAGCAACCCAGGAACCACTGACCAGGTAGCATAGCCCACCTTTCAGGAGTTTCTCCAGGTGCTCTGTTCCTATATGGACACCTCTAATGTGCAATGACAGTTCATCAAAAAGTCACATCAATTGGAAAAAATAGATCTACATTTCTGTCTCCAATAGGAGCTCAGCTCCACCCAACATGGAGTACCAGCTCACCACCCTTTCAGAAGCTCCCACATTTATATGAACTCACCTTGGACCACCTTGGTAATAAGGTTATAGCTGGGTTACAGAGTACGGTGAGCCTAGATCGCACATGCAAACCCGTCCCTCCTTATAAACTTAAAGGGATTTAATCAGCTCTCAACACCCAGAAGATCCTGTTGCTATGTCATGGAGAAATTCAGATCTCTGCTGTAATCCTGTAAATCCATAATTAACTAGATGGATGGAAGAAATAGACATATAAATATCTAAACTGTTTGTATATAATTTTTCTTTATTGTTTTCCTCTCAGAATAGAGGGAAAAACAGGCAAGTCTGGAAGTTTGGACTAGTACTAACATTGAAAAGGCAAGTCTGCCTTAAGAGTGAATTGGCTTTGAAAATGAGATGCTGCAATAGAATCACTGCAATTATCACATTTTTATTTCAGCATTTTGAGCACCCTGCTGGTACTAAGTGACCACCAATCATATTCTAAACATTAAATTGCACCCTTTGCCTTTCCGTTTTTCTTCAAAAATTGTTTTGTTTTTTTAACAGGTCTGCACTGTGCTTTTTTCATTTTTTCTAGTATTTAACTCATCAGCTGTGGCAGCGTCCAATGCTTATCAAATCCAATATCCTGTTATTGAAATCATGATCCAGCCATAAAGATATATTGATTTGTGTTTATTGTTAATATTTTAGAGCTTAAAGCACATTTTCCTCACCAAAAGAATTATTTGGTGCTCAGTTCTGTCATCTTAGCTCATACTGAGTTGCTCCAGTGAAGCCAATGGAATGTCAAGACTCAGTGTAGCAGGGGGATGTGATTCTTAACTAAAGAAACTTTTGAAGAACTTTATTTAAACTATTGCTATCATTCTTAAGCTCAACTGCTATGGAGGGCAGTGGGAACTGCTCCAGAGAAAGCCCAGTAACTAGTTTTATACGGGCTTAAACCATAATTAAATTCCTTCATTTTCCTTTCCCACAAAACCACTGTGAACTGGAGTGCTAAAGGGAAAGACAAGATCTTGCAAAGGATATGGGAAAGCTCTTTGCAAAACAAGCTTTTGAAAAAAGGAAATAGTCTATGTATCACTTGAAGACAAGTCACCTGGTCAGAAATTCATCTGTTCTCAAAGAGGTGCTTCACCAAAGAGATCTAAATTTCAGCCTGGTACCATCAGTATAATCTTGGTACGGTGGAGTCCTTCCCCCACAAGGTGGAGACTTCAAAGGAAGATTTAAAGTAATTTTAAGGAACATAACATTTGGAAAATGTCAGCCAGCTACTATTAGAGAAAAAAAATCACCTAAAATATCTATTTCTGAAGAACTTGCACTGCTAAAACATTTTCTCCAGTGGCATTTTCTTCACCTGGGGCCTGTGTTTGATATTTTTCAGAATCTTTTTTTACTGGACTGCTTTTCTCCCATATGTTTCATAACAGGAAAAGCACCTCTGTGTCTTCATTGCTACTTTGTATTTCTCATCTTTTGTCTGGTGTCTTTAAGAAATGCATTTCCTTCATGAAAAAAAAATCAGTCGTATGTGGATGGTGAAGAGCCCTGGCCAAGGCTGTTGCCTTTACTTATTTTGAGGTGCTAGAGAACCTCCCCTATGAAGACAAGGTGATAAAGCTGGGGCTGTTCAGCCTGGAGAAAGGGTTGCATGGAGATCTCACAGCAGCCTTCCAGTATTTGAGGGGGGCCTATGAGGAAGACAGAGAAGGACACTTCATCAGGAGCCATAGTGATAGGACAAGTGGGAATGGGTACAAACTGAAAGATGGGAAATTTAGGTTAGATATATGGAAGAAATTCTTTATTGTGAGGGTGGTAAGATACTGGAACAGGTTGTCCAGAGAAATTGTGGATGCCCCATCCCTTGCAGTGCTGTGGAAATAAATACCTCCCTTGCTTGTTTGATGAGGAAATGCTGCAAAGCATGTAGGTATCCCCAGAAAATGAAAAGTCAGATGTTACTTGAAACCCCTTTCAACATGTTGATTTTTAAATTTCTGTGAGGAAGGATGAAAACACAGCTGTACTGAGAAATGAGGGGTTATACTGCAAGTACTGAAGAAGAGCCAAATACTGAGGCAATACCCGTGGGTGACTCCAGAGATATGCTCCTCTCTAAGGAGCTCAGGAGTTCACTTTCTTTGGTTGAGCTCACCCTTGCTTTGATCACTTTTAATCATCCCTACTAAAAAAAAAAAAATTACTTCAAGAGTTTATGAAGATAACCCAAAGAGTATGGGTCATGTTGCCTTCAGTAAACACACATGCATTGATATTCACATTTATAGAAAAGAAACAAAAAAATCAGCAACAAAATTTTGGTGCAAAACAAATGCATACAGTCCTACTATGATTCAGCAGATCAGTGAGAGTCCACTTCTTGACCTAACAACATTTTGTGGTCCTTGCTCTCCTATGGTGAGAAGGTATGCGACTGTCCCCAAAACAGTCTACTCCTCTGCAAGTCCCTAAACTTCATGTTAAATGTCAAATAAATCTAGTATTGGTATTTCGCACAATTATTAATATCATCAGCATCTAACAACCTGATGCACGTAATTTATCACAAATTTAAAATGTTTCTGTAGGAACTGTTTTATGCTATGGACACATCATTGGTAAAACAAGTTGCTTACACAGTAGGGTCAAAAAATGAAGACCCCACAAACAAAAATAAAAGCACCATTTAAAACTGCAGAAACGGTTATAAATTTTGTGTTACTGTCTTTCTAATTGTTACAGAAAAATGAAATACTAAGCCATGCTTTATTAAACTATAGCTTTTATTATACCTTCTCTTCAATGAGATTGTCTCCATGTTTCATTTTACTAACTCTGAAAACACTGTTGGAGTCAAATATAAAATAGTTTGGGGTTTCTTACAAATCACACTTCACAGTTAAATTTACTAATCAAGTTAAAACTGCATCACCTCAAAGCCTAATGTATAAAACATTTTTATCTAATGTGTTAAGAAAGACCAGGTTGAAGAACACCTTTGACTCACAGAGCATACTGACTTGTCTACTAAACAAACAGCTCTACTCAGTGAGAGCCTGGTTTCTAACAGATTCCTTTATTTTTTGGAAATCTATAATGTCACTCAGAAAAGACTCTAAAAATGTGTACGTGCAAAGTCAAGTGTGTATATACAGTCCTGCTGGACTCAGTGGGATTCGATGTATATAAAACACCTGCACCTGTGGAGCATTTTACTGGATGAGAGTCATACAAAATATTAAGACCTGGATTAAAGCATAGGCATCCATAAAATCCATATCTAAATCAAAACTGTAGCACAGTTCTAACTGCATTAAGCACTTAGATAACACTATGTACTTAGAAAATCCCATATGGTGAACACATACCTGCATATAGCAGTAAATCATCCAGGATTAGGTGTCTTATGTATCTACAGATCTGGTACTGAAATGAAGTTCTATGTGGAAGGTCAAAATTCAGACAAGTACAGTAATACCAACATTAAGAAAGGTAGCTCTGTAAAGTTGGAACAGTTTATGTTGGGCTTTCTGCAGAGGAAGAAGATATTACATACACTCTTGTTCATGGGATCCATTTGAGACTGAGGCATTGCTGTGCTAAACACTATATTGTAAAAAAACAGCGTCTGCCATGAAGAATGTATGGCTTAAATGGGCAAGAAAGAGATGATAGGAGTGGAAACAGAGAGATGCAGACAGATAAGCAGACCATTCAAAGATCTCAGAGCAGACCAGTGCCATGGATGTGGTTGGAATCTGCCCTGGAGAGGGACATGGAAATCTGATGGATACAAACAATCTTAGTTTTGGGGGCAGGGATCAAAAGGAAATGTGAGTGCCTCCAGCTTCACTGAGCACCATCCCCAGAATCTGTCTCACAATGTGAGGGTGTCTCCCAGCGCTCCCAATCGACTTCCTTAAGCACAGTAATATAAACTGTATTTCTTATAGGAAGGGCAAGAAAGTCCTTCAGGATTTCTTGAAAGAATGCAACTGTACAAATAACTGAACAACTGTGTAGACTGGTCACCTTATCCAAAATGAACACAATTGTGGGGTTTTCTTCTTCCTCTCTCCCAAACAGACTATTGAGACAAAGGAAATATCCTTTCTGGAGTCTTGAAAGTCACTCTCCTGCAACTGAAAGCTCTCTATCTGGCACAGCAAGCACATGCATTGTGCTCTTCACCTGTCATTTCACACACCTGTGTCAGACAAGGTCTTCTCTTGTCATGGAGAAGACCATGACATGCTGAAGGACTCCAGCTCAAACAGGGAAGACCACTGTGATTTTTATGGGGCTTGGTCTGTACATTTAACATCCTCCTTTGGTGCTCTTCCAGGAGATCAGACTTAAGAGAAGTCAACACAGCACAACACACAGATGTGCTTGTGCATTTGAGAGGTATTTTTTTAATAGTAAAATAAACAAGAAAAGTGGGGGAAAGCAGAGGAAAAACTTCCTCTCTGATCATTAGTGTAAACCTAGTTCTTGGAACATTATGGAAAATTAGTAGCTTTTAAGAAAGGGCTTTTAATTGCTTAATCTAAGTAATGTGGACAATGGCATACGTGTTTTATTTTAGGGTCTATCTAGCCCACTCAGAAAATGTAATGGACCTAATTTTCATTTAGTATAGGTCTGTGCAGTTCCTAAAACACCTAAATGGCTATTAATTTAATCAGGTAATTTAACTATAGCTCTAGAAAAGGCCACCAGCTAGTTGTCACGCAATGATTATGAGGATGACATTTCTATCCCATGATGCCAGAGGCAGACTTTGATACATCATTTTCTTTTTGAAGGTTAAACTCAGATAACCTGCCTTTGGCATTTAATTAGCTACATATTAAACACTCTTTTAATAATAAAATGATTAAAAATTTTATTGCTTCTCAAATGAGGCCCTTTTAGATAGATTTAATGACTTGGTTAGAGCACTGTAGTTTGTGAACCAAACCTTAGTTAGACCAGTATATAGTATAATGATATGCTTTACAGCTTGCAAAATCTGTATTTTATTCAAATGACTGCCATAATCATTTTGGGTAAAACTTATAATGCATTCTTCTGTATTTTTAAGTCTAACTGTTAAATGTCATTGAAAAGTAACCGAGAACCAACTGATTTCAGGATTTAAAGAAATGATCAAATTCAGGGAGTTACATTAAGCTGCAGTAGGATTAATGTACTGTATTTTATACAGAAATTGTTTATCCTTTTAAAAATCATTTTTCACAGTTCAGTATCTGCAAAAAGAACCCCCTCTTGTTCACCTAGCAATGATAAAAAAGCGTGAAGTGGCTGACAGTCTCCACTCTTTATTTGGTATAAAAATGTTAGCAATTTAATGAAAACTGACACAAAAAAAGATAATATTTTCCCATTCCTGCATGGTAATAACAGTGTCATGACTGCAAAATAGCTGTAAAGATAATAACTCCATGGGCTGTGCCCACAGAGCAAATAGTACTATAAGGCAAAGCAAGTACGTGGCATTTAAGAACATATATTTTATGTCTGTGTGCATACAGATTTCTCTCTATACTTAAACCAAAGAAGCACCTTACCTACAGATTAAGGTAATTATTAAAAGCTCAAACTTTTGTGGCCAGGAGTTTGGCCCACCAAAATCTCATCACCTTCACAGCCAGAACTAGGTCATCTCCTCACAGGCAGTTAGTTGCTGGCAGAGACGCATAATGTAGGAATCAACCTACCATCCAGTCCCCTTAAAAGTGGTCCCTTAGGGAAGAAGTACATTGTCAGGACAGCTGGATAAAGAGAGAAGTTCATCTCCAAGTCTGTCAACCTAGCACTTTTCATGGGCATAAAAATGAAGGAGAAAAAACAAGAGCAAACCCAATGAAGAACTGAAAAGTAATATCTTTTAAACTGTATGCTTTGTTTCCAAGTCTTTGAAATATTTCTCATTGTTTAGACTCTGCTGGAAAAAAACAGTTTTTCCTCAACATTTCCTCAACCCAGTCGTGACAAAGCAAAAGCCAGAGCCTTTTCAAACCTGCCCTTTAGAGGCAGGAAGGACAGATTATTTCCATAGCCAAGATCTATTTCATAAAGGAAGAGTCAGAGGCCATCAGGATTGTAGTTATGCCCACTTAATTTTCAAACTGCCTAAGTCCCTGTCCAGATGTAAATTAAGACAATTTACAAGTTACTCTGCTTACAGTCTCATCTGAGCATGTCACAGGGAGAAGAGGTCTACTTCTCTCTGCTCTTCCCATGTCTCCTGTGCCAGGGCAGGCATGCACCAGTGTCCTCACCATTGACACCCACACAATTTAACACCTCAGCTTGATATAAGACACCACATATCTAGAGAGCCAGGGCAGATGGTCGTGTCAGGGCCCCAAGCATGACAACAGGCTGCAATTGCCCTGACCAGCCTCTCACACAGAGTGTACCTGCCTTTGTGCCTTGGCGATGCCTTGGCCTGGCATTGTCCACTGGCCTCCCTGGGCTGTTGGTTGACCCTGGCTGCTGCTGTTGGATTCAGCCTGCTCCTCCTGTTCAGATACTGTGTGGCTGAGAAACCCCTGCCTGAGCTTCCCTTGCTGTTACCCTTGCCTCTCGTCTCATCTGCCCTTGGGAAGCAGACTGCTCCTACTGTTGCCTGGCAGGTTGCTAGTCAATACAAAACATTGGGGTTTGGTTTTTTGGTTTGTTGGGGGGGTTCTGTGGGTTTTGTGGAGTGGTTTTAATGGTGGGTTTTGTTTTGTTTGTTGGGTTTTTTTTTTTAACTGTACAACATAACATGTAGAAATAACCAAGACAGAATGGAAACCACAAGTTAGGTTATGAAGCCAGCAAAGTGCTAGACAACACCGTACTAAAAGGATACTTTTCAGGGGCTAACACATCCCTTTGAGAAGCCTGGACAGTCTGGCTCCTGTTAATTGTCAATGGTTTCATGCAGCATCATGCTGGTGTATGGACATTCCCAACATGCTCCCTTTCAGCTTTTTTAGGTCACACCTCATTTCAATATTTAAGATGTCTGCATGCCTAATTATATGATATCTGTAAAAGGGTAAGAGGTGCTTTGCACCTCACTTGATGCTTGGAGCACCTAGCCCATGAGATGAGATAAAAATGTAGAAGTGCTGCCCTGATAGCCCAAAGGTAGTATCATACAGTGCATTTACATTTTTTAATCTAGACAAAAGATTGCCACAGAGGACTGCCACAGAAATGTTTCTAGTAGAAATTGTAGTAGATACATCAAAAGAAAAGATGAGGTTATCTGCTCTTGGGCAGTTCTTACAAAGACAAATGGAGAGCATATAAAATACTACCATTTCAGTACACTTACACTTCAGTAAAATGCTAAACACTGGGAACCAGAGTCATGTACCAAGAACTAAAGATTTTGGATGCTATTTCTTCTCATAATTAGCAGACATGTTGCTTGAAGAGACAGTTTATCACTGGGATGATGACACTGACATTGTTGCCTTTTCACTGCCCTTTTGTGCAGGGTGGGGAAAAAAAATCTCTCAAAGTTTATCTTCGAGCAGGCACAGTTTTCAACATGAACTCAAGAAGAATGATGGTGGGGAAGAAGACAGGCCAAGGATTTTCTTAAGTACTAGATCTGCAAGCAGTACAAAAAAGAAATTGTATTTTTCTTGATTTCTTTTTCAGTATCATTCATTTTAAGCACTTCCAACACTGTTACCCTTTCCAGGATGACTTTGGTGTTCTGAGGTTTTTGGTGTGGGAGTTGAATCTTCCCTTTCAAACCACCGAACACCACAAGCTATTGTTACTTGAAAGCAGAGGAATAAAACAAGCAGCAAATCTGTCTTAAAATGGGAATGCCCTCTTCCAGTCATGCATGTGCCTGCTCTGGGAACATGCCCACCCTCTGCAAAAATTCCTAGGCATATCAGCTTCTGCATTCTCATTTTTCTTTGTGAGTAATGACTATCCCTTTTCTTATGTTACACTTCTGTGCCCAGCTATTCAGTTTCTGCTTTTTCACAGGGGAAAAAGCTATGATCTTAACATCATGGGATGATGCTGTAGTGTATTATTTTACTATGCATTTATGCTGCAGGTGAAATAGTGAATGAAGAAGGTTCAGGCAACACTCTCTTTTTACCCCCGTTCTGAAACTATGCAGAATTTTTACTCTTCAAGTACTAGAAAAGTACTTCCTAGTGTGGTGGATTACATGGTCAAGGACTAAATTCATACTCAAATACAAATTGTTAGCCCTTTTGTGTCTCTTGCAGTGCCCATCAGGACTAGTCAATGTGAATGCAGGTCAGAAACTGTCCTCCAACGATGCCACCAAGCAGATCCTTGGGTAAAGGCCTGACTTCAGGAAAGATAACGGTAAAACTCTGCCTGCCTGCAGTGATGCTCATTTTTCACCCAATTTATTCAAATACATCACTATAGCTAAGCCAAAGGTATTGTATTAAGGATATCGTAATAATGGCTGAGCCAAGATAGTCACTTGTTGCAATGAAATAAAATTTTTCCCTGTCTCCTAGGCATGTGATCCTACACTCCTCAGTACCCTACAGAGTCAGTTCATAACACCAGTAAACATCTAATTTGGCAAGGAGAAAATTTTTTGGTTGCACAGGTAGCTGAGCTGAAAGTTTTCTGGTTGCACATCCCCACTAATGGATCTGACAAACCCCAGACCTGTTTTAACTGAACAAAACTGTGACAGTGGATCTGGAAACAAAGAATACTGCACTCAGAAACTGTAAGAACTTCGAATATTCAAACCCACATTTCTAATTATTATTTAAAACCACTCATGAAAGCAAAACCCAAAATCTCTGTATGTGATGTTATAAGCTCATCCCAGGATTAAGAACTGGCAAACTAACTAGTTTTAAGAGAAAGGTCTAATAGCACTGTGCTAGCAACAATCAGAGGTACAACACTTAGAAATAAAAATAAAAAAAATACGAGATGTTTCCTAGAAAAGTTTGATGCAAAATTTCATGGGGTAAATGAAGTCTTCCTTTTGACTTCAATGGGCTTTCTTTGAGGGGTTAAGTGACTGAATTTTAGAGGTACTTTTTTGCTAAGATAACTGAAAACAGAAAATAAAGTTACTAGGATTCCAAATTTACCTCCAAAACCTATGTGAATTAAAAAAAAAAAAGTAATCTTTGAAACACAGAGATTGTTATCCCATCATTTGCAGAAGAATATCTGGTTTCCTACGTCATTTTCTTTGGATAATAAGATCCCCTTCCCACTGTTACAACACTTATCCTACTTATATTTGCTTATACTTTTTGTTTAGGAAGTAGAAAGTTCCTAAAGTGGTGAAAGCTACTATCAACTTGATATACTTAGTTATGAAAGGGAAGTCCAGTGAAACCATATATATAGTATTATTCTTCCTTAAGATCTTGAAAAAAAACCCAAACCCCAAAAAAACCAACAAATATAAAACAAATAACTATAAAGAAAAAGTAGACAATGAAGAAGACTTTTGTATCAGAAAGATAACAATGAGGTTTAGTGGGTTTCAATTTCTGGGCTTTTTAGTTACATTTTGGCAAACTGTTATACAATTTGCATTGCTTTTCTTTTAGAAAATGGTTTTATGGCCAGGGATAGAAAGCAGCTTACTGATAGTTCTAAGCTCAAAAGGAAAATACTGTTTTGGAGTTCCACATACTTACAGCATGTACAGAATAAATTAAAAAAAACCCAAACCAAACCAAACAAACAAACAAATCCCAAAAACAAAACAAAACAAAACAAAACAAAAAAATAAGAAAGCATAGCATTATTAATCTTTTTACTTTCACAAACACAGAATGAACATCACCAAAAAAACCCAAAAACCCCACAATCAAACACCAGCAAAAAAAAACAAACCCCAAAAAAACCAACCCCAAATTTCTTGTTTCCCCAAAGCCACCTAAATATAAGAGCATCCTTTTTATATGAAGTTCTGTTTCAGGCCCTGGTGGCTATAGGAGCTTCTATGTGTTAAAGGACTACTACGGAAAAAGGAATCAGGGTCTAGTATCTTGGAACTTACTCTATTTAACCCAAAAATTACTTTTTCTCTTCAAACTGGGTGGAGAGTTTCTACTGAACATTATTTCAGCTCCAAATGAAAATCAGTTGATCCATAAGGACTCATATTTAAATTCATGTTACTTCTTCTACTATTCTTTGTATGGACTCAGAATTACGCGTACAGTTTTTTCCTGAACCCAGAGAAGGAATCATGACCTGAGAAAATGGAGCAAGATACTCTTTTAGTATATACCTTGACCTGTGCCAGAAAGCACGTGATCTTTTTGTTTTATTCCTGGCTCGGCATTCAAAATAGTAAAGAAGTGATCACTTGTAAGGAAGTGTTTAGAATCATTAGTCATACTTTGATCAGACATTTGCCTCATACAGAGTAATGAGAGATCAAATTCGACTGCCTTTGTGGCGATAATAACTTAGGAGTGGCAAGGAAGTGATCAGTTTTCTGCTGATAACCCTATTGACCAGTCTTAATATCTCTTTACTTCCAATACAGTAACTCTGAACAGAAAACTTTTCCGTATAGGTAACACATTCTCAGTAGCAGTCTATTGAACTCATCTGCTGTGCTCAGCCACATATACAAGATGTAACACTGCATTTTCATTACTGAAAATTCTTTGCCTGTAGCAGCCCTTGTTGCAGAAGAAAAGTTTGATGTGCCCAGTGAAAATGAGCACTTGCTCCACTGAGGAATAAATTACCGGTGTAGAAGTCCAAAAGAGAAATTGCTGCATTTTTTATTTTTTTTTTAATACAAACTTCCCACAGACATGTACAGCTTTTCCTGTGCAGGACAACAGAAAGAATTCTTAGTTTTACAAAACCAAGTAAAATCCAGCTTTGCCTAACAACTGCTACCTGCAAAGCACAGGAGCTTTCCTTTTGTGAAGTATGCAAAACATTATTCCCTGCTCACACAAACCCAAAACCCAAAGCTATTGTTTCTCTGCACACTTGCTGCTTTGCTGTCTCCCCTCAAGGACAGAATCTTGGGGGTTTCATTTAATTTCTATGAAAATGTAATGCTTTCTCACTCTTTCATTTATGTTATGCAAAGTCAGTATTCTCCTCTCCAGAATTTAAAGCATACCCAGTGAAACTTGACAGGTAAGGGAGGGTAGGTGGAGGAAGGTCTTAGAGGTCTGAGAAAGAGAATATAATTTACAATGCCTAAAACCATAAAATCTCATTAAATATGTAAAGGCAGCAGACCTACCAGGAGAGGAAACTAGGTAGGGCTGGCCCCAAGCACGGAGGACGTGCTCCACAGAGACTCCCTGGTGACCTTCAGTGGGGAGAGGACTGTGTGTCAGTGAGCATTCCTTCACTGTGGCAGAATTCTTGTGGGATGTTCTCCAGCAAGGCGAGTTGCTGGGACACCACTCCATTCCTCCTTCCTCTTTACCAACAGCGGATGAAGTGTGGGATCTGTGTGTATATTTGTCCATCGCATCACTGCTTTTCTTGGAAGGATTGCTGGGGTGAGTGAGAAACAATTGCCCAGTTTGATCGGATTTAAAGACCATTCCTGTAAAGTATCCATAATTTTTTTGCAGTTTCTGCTATAAATCTGGCCATCTAGTGTTTGGAGCATCTAGGTAGGGTGTAGGAAGAGTAGCTGTCCTCTGAACTATGATCCATCACAGCCGAGGAAAGCCCATCACTGGGCAGATCTTACCCTTGTCTCTCATTAAATTTTTTCCCAAGTCCTCCCAAACCAATTCTGACAAAAGCATCATTAAAATGCTACATCTAGGATATGCTCAATCTCATCAAATTTTTCAGACAAATGCTGTCTTTGAGCTTTTCCAATCACGTCACACTCAGTCTGGGTCCATTTCTATTATCTCAGTACAGAGTGTACTTAAAGACCCTCAGGCACCCACATAGACATGTATAGAACTAGATTCTATACTTCATGGATTAAATCATATGTGCATTGGTCAAACAACACAGAACTGACTGCAAAAATTTCAAAATGCCTAGTGTTCTCTAAAAGGAGGACTAAATGCATACGATTTACTATGACACCAACTGAAATCCATTCTTGGCCTTTCAGTTCCTTACCTTTTTTTTCCCCTTCTTTCTCCTTTCTGTTTCAGTGGACAAAAAAAAAAAAGTTCCATCTTAAGCATGGCACTCAGCTACTCAACTCTGCTATGAATATGAAAAACAAATGCTCAAAAGAAATGCACCTGCTCAATGCAGGTCTCTAAAATACAAGATGCAGTGAAAGAGCTGTCACAAGTCTTACTGCAAGTATAAAAAAAACTCAGGGGTTTTTCCTTTGCATGATTCACATCTAATCAATTTACGATGTGACAGTATTCCTAGAAAACCTTCTTTCTCACTGTATAAAGGCCTGGTATTCAAGCATTTTTGAGTGATAATTCAATAGGATTAAATTACACTCATGTGACAGCTCAACCTCACTAATGAGGTGCATTTCAGTAAACTGTTGACAGAACTGTCTGGAAGGCTTCTTTAATTTACCAACATGTAACAACATGGGAAAAGCATTAGTCAACTAGATGAAGATGAATAAGCATTGGGGGCTGGGGGCATTTTGCATTAACACATGACAACCTAAAAGTGTTTTTGTCATTTGCTCTATTTAGCCCAAGGCAGTCACTGAATAACTGGTACCTATTCGTGTGATTGACTTACCAAACCAACAGAAGGGATTATATTTACAAATATCTATATGGAAAACAAGGCGGAGAAATGTCTTTCTTTTTTCTTAAAAGATAACAGTTGTTTTGTGGGAAGATGTCTTACAGCTACAGCCAGGCTGAAAGAATTTTTAAATCTCCTCAGCCTGCCAAAGTGCTGCATTGATTAATTCATTTCAGAGGTTCTTTAAGACTAGAATTTTTTTAAGCTTGTTTATAACATAATTTCATAGAGCTGTTGACTATCAATAGTATATACAACGTTTTACTAAGCAGAAAATGTAAAAGGAAGAGAAAAAGGATGCAGAGACAAACTATGGCTTCAAGTAACACAAAACAACTCTTCAAGTGTACCAGTTTCTGCATATATACTGCTATTAGCATGTTTAAATAGAAGCTGAGGGATACTTAAGGAACTGATGTCATCATCAAACAGGGAGACTAAAATGCATATGAAAGCAAAGACAAAACAGTGACAGTAATTTTAAACGTGCAGCTTCCTGTAGGTGTAAATCATCGCCGGCAATTTTAAAGACGTAATGAAAAGTCTCTTGCCCAATGCACTCAGCTAATGTATCTGTTGCATTTTTAAAACTAGTAGAGTTAAATACTTGCAAATAGTTTAAGATTAGGCAAAACAGGTTGTGCCATGACTGATGGGAAGTGGCCCACTGAAGGAAAAGTCTCTTTCTATTTAATCAGGTTGCATATTCAGTGTGTGTGTGCGTGTATTTTATTCTGTTCTTCCTCCCTATCACCTAGTGCAATGCTCACAGTTCTGTGAGTTTTCCTCTCCAACGGGGACTGTCTGCTTCAGAAGAATTAAAATATTCCTTGACAGAGGGGGGAAAAAAAACCAACTGAACTAGAATGTAGATAAGCATCCTAAAATAAGACTGTGGTAGAGGACTGAGAGGAAGCAGATTTTTCTAGGATTACCAAAAGAGGAAAATTGAAAGACTGAGTTCACTTGGATGGGAATCAGACCCCAAAACCACATAGTTGTCTGATTACATTGAATTCAAATAATGTGAAAAGAAGAGAAACAAAAGAGGTGTAAATTAATCTTGCCATGAGGAAAGCTGACGAGGTTAAGTGATAGATAACCACTGAGTCTTTTAAAAGATTCATCATATTTGGATTTGTGCTGGTCTGCTGCTGTGGGCTACAATTGCCTTAAGTTTTTCCATCAGTACTGGCTGTACTACCTGAACTCACCACTTCTTTCATCTGTTCTTCATTAAAACAAGACTTCATCTCGTCAGTGTAACCCTATTGTCTGTGACCACAAAATTAGAGAAATCTGCAGTCTTAATACCGGTTAGCAACCCTCCTGCAGTCTCTTCAGCATTTCAGACAAGGAAATATGACTGATGAAAGAAAAAGGGCTACCTGGGTAACACCTGGGGAGCAGCATAACGGCCACAGTCTCATGCTGAGTGTCCCCTGTCACTTCCCTGTCACTTACACACCAACACCCCTGGCTCTATACAACAGCAGATCCACAAAACAGCAGAGGCACAACATTAAGGACAACCTGAGTGTAGAGTAACCCACATTCTAGTCCCATCACACCTATTACAAGTAGCTTCCTACAAGAATAAAAATACAGAAGGTTTGGTGCTGGCAGGTGCTTCCTTCAAACCTCTCTGTCCTCTGCTGGCTCTCTCCTCCCCGTGTGACCTTTGTACAGCTGCAGCACTGGTGTTTTGTATGAGCTGTGCTCTCCTTCACCGCAAGTAGTGGGAAGCCAAGAACTTTGACTGCATTTGTAAAACTGTTTTGAAAATGTATAGAGAAATGTCTCAAATGACAAATATCCAGAAGAAGGAAAAGGGGAGGGAAAAGATGATTGTCATATATAGAAGAGCTCATTTAAAATTGTTTCTGAAGACCCTTGCACCTTGTACTCCCAGTGACGGCTGATTGAAAGCACGGATGCCACAAAAATAGAGTAGAAAAACAGAGGCGTGCTGTGCCGATAATGTATCTTTTTTAACAGTTTGAGTCTCTGGGGCTAGGAAGGGCTGGGGCGTGACTTCGTCTCTCCCTTTTTTTCCTCAACCCAGATGCAAGTGTATTTATTATGCAGCAGGCTGAAACCTCTTTGTCACAAAAGTTAACTTCTTTCCATTGAGTTTTGCTATCTACTGGAAAGGGGAATGGCTTATACAGATTTCACTCCTGCAGCATGAGAGTAGCTCACAGTCCTGATGCATTCATTGCCACAGAATTATTTGATGGAAGATAACACTATTACTTACACTCTGTACATGGCAGAACTTGAGCTCAGAAGCTGATGCATTCAAACTCAGTGACTTGCCCAACATTACATGAACTTCTCTGCCGCAACAAGGCCCTGAACTCGGGTCACCCAAGGTTGCCTACATGGAAAAAACAGCAATTCAAAGAGCTTTTCTCTTCAGAGAAACCAGCTTCTGAAAACACAAAATTTCCTTCTTAATTGGTTCTTAGGTCTACCAAATGTCTACAGCTGACAGACGACACCCTGAATGATCTTCAGGATGATATGATCAGACATATTAGTAAGTCTTAAAGTGGCTTAGATGGCTTAAAGTGTTTTTCCTGTTCTGCTATTTTATTATTAATAGTTTCTAACTGTGGTGTAATAAGTGATAATCTAAAGGCTGGCATGCATTGGCTAGCCAGAGAAAGACTAAGAGCCTTAGCATCCAAAATACCAATACAAGTAATTGTCTAGCCTGTTGAAAACAAGGGGATTTGTTTTGGTTTTGTTTTTTTTTAAGCACAAAAAAATGTCCTAACCAGTCACCAGTATTCTCAGGAATAATTTTAACTGGTTTCCAGGAGAAACAGGCAGGAATCTTGTAAATTTGTTCCTGCCCATGAATGTTTGACCCGTTTCAGAAGCCACTACTACATTTATCAGGAGAGGTGCTCTTTCAGAGACCAGAGTTCATAGGTTTCCTCCCTTTTCCCTTCTAGCAAAAGTACTTGGGACAAGTAGGACTTAAGAAACCAGTCTGATCCTCTGTAATGAAAAGCAGCTTTATTCAAGTCCATCTCATGCATTGCCAGAAATACATAGAAAAGAGGGAAAATTAAAACACTTACTGCATTCTCATTTCCTGCATGAGCTTGAACCGCTTCTCTTCCTTAATGAGGCAGTATCGGGGAACATCCATGGATTACGAACTATATCTTGTATTTCTCACACACCATGACTTTCTCAGGCACAACAAATGATGCTTGGGAAGTCAGTGTAGCTGAATGAGCACGAAGATCTAATCCATCTAGACTCTGTGAGTACATCATAGACATCCAGCAGTGAATTCACCAGTGGGTCAAATTTACACTCCTCTGGCACATCAACAGACTAAGTTCCTACCCAGTACTGTTATCCTTTCTCTACAGCTAAAGAAACTGGACAGTGCAGAACTTGAAGTAGGACATTGGAGAATGCCAGAAAATCTCAGTTTTTGAGTGCTTCTTCCCCAACACCACCAACATGCACATAACCTGAGCTTGCTAGCAATTCTCAGCCTCTCTGGCAATCTAAGCAAAGTCCCCAGGGCACACAGAGCAGAGCTCAGCAGCCTTCCTTGCTCCATCCCACTAGGGAAGGACAGCAATGCCATCACATCTTCCTGACAGCTTTATTGTGCAATTCCAGAATTGGATCTTGGGGCTATTTTGTCTCTGTGTTTAAACATCCATGAGTTATTAATTTACTATATGCCCATCACTGTCTCGATTCTTTTGCTCAGTGTCCTTTTTTATAAGACTGTAACACACGTACTTTACTGGTGGCAATGCCTTCGGGCAGCGATATCTGCAAAAACTGCACTTTCCCAGTCTACAGGCAGGGCAGCCTAGTGTCAGAAATGGCAGCCAGCTCCATCCTGTCCTCCTTGGGTCCAGTTCCCTGAACACACTCCTATCTCTGCTGACCAAGGGTAACCTCTTAGGTAGAGGTGGTGAGCTGGGCTGGAGATGCAGCACCCACACACAAGTCAGCTGCCCGCCAGCGTGGCTCCTGCCTGTGGGCCTGAACAACAATGACCGTGGGTAACATCCATCTGAAGGCATCTCCCAGCTAACAAGCACCTGAACAAAAATAACCAGATGCTTTCTTGCCATCCTCCTTGGGAAATAGCTCAGGTCCTACCTTGTCCTTCAAAACATGTCTTTATTCATGTTTGTGCAGCACCACCTAACACAGGACAAAGAAGAGGCACCATCCCCCAAAAATTGTAATTGTCCTAACAAGTACACCACCTATGCCAAAAAATTCACATTGTTTGTTTACAACATACGGCCTTGAGTTGCCACAAGAGAATAGCAAAGTGGGCAGAATGTGGATATCGTGCTCCATCTTTCAGCTCAGGGAGAAAAGCACACCCTAAACTGCTCTTGCTGCTATCAGTGCTCCTCCAGCTTGGAGCATTGACAATTCCAGATCTGCTGCCCTTATCTGCTACAAGATCTGCCAGCCAAAAGATGACACACATGCCTTGTTATGACAAATTGCTTAATTACAAGTTTGGCAATATGCAATACTTTGTATTTGCTATTATCGTCAAAGATGAAGAAAATGAAAAAAACATCCATTACCCTGAGAAAAAAAGTCTACTCTTATCATAAATTTCTGATAAAGAAATGAAGTAGGTTCAAGTTTAATCACACCAGCAGTAAATCAAATATCAAATTTAAAACAACGAATTACAAAGAGCCTCCTCACAGTCACTTAGCATTGATAAATTAGTAATGTAATATTAAATTATTCATATCTTTTTTTTTTCCTTAGGACTATAATGATATACTGTACACAGCACTGATAATTTACTTAGGCTGAGTCCATTCATTTAATTATGCTGCTAAACTTGGTAGGCCAATTGGTCATCATGAGAGTTTCCAGGCAAGCTAATCACAAATATATAGAACATGTCCCTTATTGTCCCCAGCGGCTAAGTGCTAAAATGCTATTTAGTGCTCAGAAGGTTAATGTCCTGCTTATGTAAATTGTCCAATTTAACATTCAGCAGCAGTATCATAAATTCTGGCTCCAGGATTTCATTAAACGTATGTTCAAACTAGTTGACCTTAAAGGTTAACAAGCACAAGTTAAACAGGACAATTATTTAACTCGCTTCTTATCAAGAGACTGAAGCGCTCTAGCCATTTAATAGTTATGCATACTTCACAATTAGAATTCTTAAAAGGTCTCTGATAAAGCGGCAGGTCATGAATTTTCATAAGGATGTCAGATAATAACTATTTATCTGCACTTGTTTTTCTTTCTTATAAACTTAAACTTTGATCTTAACATTCAATTAGAAATGATTCCACAGAGAAAGACTAGGTGACTCAAGGAGCTTGTCTTCACATTAATTTGAATCTAAATTAAGCTTTAAAAACATTGCATCCATATTGTCTCCTACAGAAATTAATTCAGAAGTTAGTGACCTATTCTTCATGCAAAAACCACTTCAGCCTTTCAGCGCTAGGCGATCGAAAACCACTGAATGCCAAATTATTACGTCAGGCTAACTACTGCATTTTTATGCAAATCAGAGGAAAAAAGTCTCCCTATACATCATAAAATAATTTGTATTATACACAATCAACTTGCCTCTTACTCTGTTAACCAAAGATGAAGACAGATTAGCTGAGATCATTTCATTCTTACGCTGCCCTATTTCTCATGCAGCCTCTTTTCCTGAGGCTTTGGTGAAATTACGAACACCAGCAGCTCCTGAAAGTGGCTGCCACAGCCACCACTACCTATGGCAGCGGTGATGCATTGAGAGCACCTCCTCTGCTGACATTTCAAATCCCAAACACAACTTCTAAATGCAAGGGGATCAAGTCATAGCTTCAGGGATACATTAAAACAGTAAACATACATAAGAAATCTCTGGAGCTGACAGTAACTATATTGCAAGGAACATGTAAGAAACCTTTTTTTTTTTTCCCCAATCTCAATGGTACAAGGTGATTTTACTCTCAGATAAAATAGCAACTACAAACAGTTTTATACTGATAATCATGCAAATGCCACAGTATTTTTGAAAGAAAAAAATGCAAGAGAAATCAAACTGTTATTTGAAAGAGAAAAAAATATTTTCCTTTTTCAATAGGATTATGCTTTCAGCTAGCTCATGAGGATTTTTTAGTACAAAATCTTGTTCCTGATGGTGTCTTTTGTAAATAGGACCAAAGGACACTTTAGAGCTAGGGCCTAATCTTTTTCAGTAATACATAAAAAAAAAAAAAAGTCAGTTGGAGTAAGTCTATGAAGATGAGAAGTTGGCTGCACATTTCCCAGTATTTTATTTTAAAAGTTTTTTATCCTAAAAGAGATCAGAAATCTACACACTTTGGCAGTCAGAACAAAAACTCAAGAATAAAGTTACGTCATGTAAGCCTTGAGGGGAAGGGATTGACTATGTAAGAGCTGCTACCTGCAGTACATTTAAACAGTCCAAGGAGGTACAATATATTTTAATTTTGTGAAATTAGCAGATTACTTTGGCTTGGTTCACCAGAGTTTTGTTTCCTAAAAGCACTGTAATTTAATGATGGCAAAGCAGTAGATGGTGAATATTCATTTGTCTTTCTAAAGGTTATTGAAAACCTTGAAGAAAGAGAAGAAATTTCTAGCATCCTGAATGTGACAGCTTTTTATGACCTCATGTATGGCTCTTTTTTCAAACTTCATCTTTTGAATTCTGGCTTCAAATTCTTCCTGAAAGAGGACATAAATAAAGCTGAATGGCTAATGGACTAAAAACACTTATGATCAGGTTTTCATAACGAACATTATTAATGGCTTCCTTTGCACATGCACTGACATATAGTGCAATACTCATTTCTAAAGTAAGATTTAGAGCCCTATTTGCAATAAAAAGCTAACAGATGCAAATAAAAAATGAGAGATTCCATTACATAGCTACACGCAATGGATTTCTATTAAAGATAAACAGAAACATTTTCTTCTAAAGGAAGAAAGAGCTTCATTAGAAACTCACACATGTATGTAGGATTCACATTTGTCTTCTCAGACAGATGCGGGTATCTTTCTTTTATTTCTAGCAACAGTACCAAAACCTTGGGTCTGGTTTTAAGTAGCAATGCACACCCCCCCCCCCATTTTCCTAGAGCTGAATCTTCACACTTGAAAAATCAGGTTGACAGATTCAAGATTATCTCCAAACAATGATAAAAACCTCACCAAAGACAAAAAAATCCCCACCCAAACCCCCAAACAAACAGGCAAATAAAACAAAAACAAAAACAAAAACCCCCAACCTGAAAGAAGTGTACATCTCTGCCAGACTTCTAGTCTTTCTCCAGCATCACTTCCCCCACCCCTCACACCACCTCTTTTTCTTCTTAAAGGCCAGTGTGAGACATTTAAGTACAGAAATGAAGACAGGCAACTTGAAAAATTACTCTCGTACAAAACACTTCATTCTGTCCATCTATTGGTTAAGATCAACACAAATCCTCTACTTTGGCTCTTCACAAATCCCAGATTTAGCTACATGTTTTTGTCCCTATATTGAAGGCCAAGTTGCTTTTCCTGCTGCCACCATGGGACTTTCAGGTATCCACATTCCTGCGGAACAAGTGAAGATCCTGTAAGCATGGGGAGAGTCACTCAGGTAGAGACTGAAGAGCCCCATGAGCCTGATTTACTCAGTAGGACTTACTGTCACAACAAAACCAACAACATTTACAGAACTGTTTTTGAAATTAAAAGTACAGCTTATTTCTCTGACCTCATGTTCTCTGAATAATTTCCTTAGACCTATTCCAAACATCCAAACTCATTGCATCAAAAGAAATTTAGGGAGTTCATTTGCAATAATAATTTTGGTTGGAGCTGCAGGGGAAAAAAAAAAGTGATTTGAATTTGGTTAATGCTAGCATTCAGATGAAAGCTGAAAGAGTACTTTTACCATAACAGGTTTGTCCATTAGCAATTCCATCATCGAGGTAAATCAGTGTAAGTTCACAGGTAAGAAAATGAACTTGACAAACAATGACTAGTAATTACACTTTTGCACAAGGACAAAATACGGTATGTAACTCTATTTTCCCTGAACATAATGAGGGATCTGTTACTGACTTCAGGGGAACCAGGAATTTATCCACTTGTCTTTCATTAAAGATGAAAGCCTCCTAAAATACTTTGAAAAATAAACCCAGTGTAAGCTGGAAGGGTGCCTGTTGCAAGAACACAGGGAGAGGAAATCTTGATGAAGATAGATTGGATGATGAATCTCTCCAGCACTTTTCTTAACAGAACAGGCTTTTGGCTTGATAGACATCTCTTCCTTTACCTTTACTTCAACATCTCTAAACATACATAACTCACTTTTCACAGAAGAGTTTAGGTTCCTCTAAATATGTCCCAGGCATGGTAAGACTCTTGATAGATCTCACCTTGTTTAAATAAGTCTTAACTATGGTTGTTGGCCAAGTTCTCATTCAGATGAAGGATTATCAGCTGGATTCGCTGATTTGTAAATGATTTCCACTGTGAGGAGGAGGGAGTGGAGGAAGAGGAATTAATTTTTAGGAATAAATTAGTTTGCAACAACACAACTGAATGCAAAGTTTGGGTTCCTATGTTTAAAATGTTCTTGTGACCTTACTACTAGAAAAGTTCAATTTTTTAAAAAAAAATGCCATTACTTGAAAACCTGAGAGTATGAAAGGAAACACTGTAAACCAGTTCCCCTTGTGTTTCATCTGACAGGAAAAAAACCCTAAAACTTAATCATTTTACAGAATATTTTCTCAGATGAGAATTATGGCTTTTCATCAGCACTCGGGTGCAAGTAGCACATCCTAGTAACAGCTCAGGTGCCTGCAACCTCATGTATTCAGGCTTCATCAAGGTAATTACACAGAGGCTTAGTTTCAAGCTTACAAGAACTCATGGAGAGAATTCATGCACTGAGTTCACAGGTATATGAGTTTTGACGAGGAGGGATTTAGAAGCTTTTTGAAGTGAGATTTTAGGTATTTATTTTTACCAACTGGAGTAGGCTAACTTAGGCAATCAGGTGCTATTGGAGAGAAGTGTATCAAAATCTGGTATTAAATGAAGAGCAAATATACGTGCACTTGCTCATCTTGTGCAAACAAATTTGAAAGTAAAGGTCAAGTCCAGCTAAAAACCAGAATTTCCTTGTCTTGCATTTCAAAGAAATATATTATGAAAATTTTAAACTAGTTTAACGTGATCTTTCTTTAGCTCTTAAACTGTTGTACAAGAGTATTATCTCATCCTCCTCAATTATCTCAATACAGATTTTGCTTTGTAGTTGCAATAATGTTTTTGGCTAACCCTTCTGCATCTCTATTTTATAATGACTTTTATGGCCAATGTGAAATCACTGCAGTGAGCTTTCACGTGGTTTTGTGAAGACTACTATAATAATGAACAAGTAGATGTGGAAAATTTTACTATTTGAAGTAATAATTAGGCAGAATTTAAAAATATTTAGGTAACAAGTACATACTCTTAACTAAAAATGTATATAAACTTCTCTGAGACTATTCTGTAGTAATAAATTACTCATAATTAATCACTTTACAGAATTATCTTTCTCTGCATTTTGTTGCTTTATAACCTGTAGGACATTCCCATTGTCAGAATTTACAGGAAGTGTCCCTGCACGACCCTCAGTGCATACAAGCTAAGTCACTGTTCTGGCACTTTTTTCACACTTTGAGGTTTAATTATGGCTTGGGTGTTAGGCATTTGGATAATCTTCTACTACACACAGGCTCAAGCCACAGTCTCTTCTGTGATTCCCAGAGAGCAGGAGGCAACTTTCTAAGCTTACCTAAGCTTTTCTGACTTTTCATATATGTAAGTTTCTTCTTCTTCTCTTTTCTAGCCATTACTGAGAATTCTTTAAACTTATCAGATATGATGAATATAGCTGACAATAATTTAAATATAAACCCCTCCACCTTTAAAGCCTTAAATATTTGGATACAATATTCAGTATGACTCTTTTGTTCTCCCACCTGCCCTCCTTGACAAGTCCTTAAACATTTGAAGTCTGCTCTGGACATAAACCCATGTTTTTGGGCACAAGCTCTTTTCCTCGTTTGCTCATTGTAACTCCAGCTAACTCCTGTGATGCAGATATTGATGAAATGGAGAAAATCTGACATGAATTCCTAAAATTCCAGTCACTGGTTCATGTTTTGAACCTGATTATGTCAGGCAATACATCACTACCATAATTAATTCCTATGAAATATAGGAATAAGAATGATTATTGAGCCTGAATAAATTAATGAATGGAGTGAGTGAAGAAGAAACAGAGAAGAATTTAAGATTTAGTTACCAGGTACATTAAGCCCTTTTATCTCTCATTTTCTCATATTGATGTGGGATAAATTAATAATTGCTCCTCAACATGACATATAAACTTACCTATCGCTTAAACCAGGAAGATGTATTTCAAATGGCACCGTGGTATTGGTTGAAAGCTGATATATAATAATTAGCAACCACATGCAGAATAAATTGTGTCAAATAACAGAGAAAGTTGCAAACTCAAGCACTTGAAGTTAGGAAAACACAGTTTTAAGATTACCCAGCATCACTTCATGGATACACAATGTGCTGACCTGCCACACTCAATGGGCAAAATGTCACAGTTTCTTTATAGCATCATTCTTCAGTCCATGATTGCACAAGTATTCAGCTAAGTCTAAAAACAGGTATTTATGTCAAAAAATACAGTCATGAAAGTTTGCAAATGTTATATTTATCCTTCTGTGTCTCCATCCTAAAAGCATCAACAGAAATGGTGTTTGTGAGGCTTAGGGACCAAGTGAATTCACAGGGAAAGAAGTACAAAGTTTCCAACTGACCTTGCTGGGAGCTGGACTAGAACTTTCATGAGGCAAAACATTCGCAGAGGACCAGGTAGTACTTTATTATGATTTATTAAATGTCAGTTTATATGAGTTTTATTGAATATGAGATTAGAGCAGTAGTTGTTATATGACAGTTCAGTATTCTGTGATTTACTCATGAACTGCCCTTCTTTCTTCATCTGCAGATACCCTGCAGAGTTGGGTAGAAAACATGGCATCAGCTAAACCAAAGAAATGGAAATGAGAACAAACATGTTTAAATCTTGGGGCACTGGAGAGCTTTATCATGCTCATCTCCTATCTGGTGTTATTGATCTCTCTTAGTGCAGGAATCAGGCTCTGAATATGACCTACAAAAGTGCCAAAGATTTTAAACTTTATTATACCAGCTTGGAATTCAGCCTCCATTGGAATGGAAAGGGCAACTGTTTGGGAGATATGTGTGCATCAAGGCAATTTATTCATAAACAGGAGAGGAAGAGAGTGGTAGTAGCAGCCATAGAGGACAGGTGGAAAAGAAAACACAACTGGACAGATCAGAAACACAAAGCTGTTCAGTTGGGATACTAAGGCCTTGGGAAGCTGAGGATAATACCACAGGAATATGTGAGGGATGCTACAATGCTCAGTTCTCACAGATGTCCATAAGAATTTCTAGAACAGAACAAGGGGCTACATTAGTAATTATTGTAATTATTTAATTTTTTTCATTTCTATTCTATTGAAATTTAAACATGAAGAACTAGATCCAAAGGCCATGGGAGGCAGCAGGTCTCTAATTTACTTCCACACCTATCCAATTAAGTCAAAACTGAACTCCTGTCTTTAAGGCTTTTGGTGGCCTGCACCCAGGATATCTGAGAGGCTACACTCTGGGATGAAGATCACAGCTGATAACTAAGAATGACTGAACTTTTTTAGGAAGGGTAATCCTGTCTGCCTAGGCAAGAGTTCCTTTGCACAGAACGAGACAAGCCTGTGGAGTACTTTCCTACAAGAAATAAGGATAGTGCAAAACTTTTACTACCTTGCTTAACCACAAGGTATGTTTCTCTGACCTTGGTTTCTTTTACATAAACCCCCTACACGTTTTCCTGTGTGTTTATGCATTTGTGTCGAAGTGCAAACTTCTCTCCCAGAGACAAACTGACAACAGGCATACAGCAGATGTCGGTCATTTGCTTAGCATGTTGCTGGGATCTATGTGTTCTTTACAATTCTAGAACAGACCAGGACAGAAAGGAGCTCTACCACTCCAAAGAGAAACCAAAGGGAGGTTTTGTCTTTACTTGTCATATCTTATGAAGATAGACCAAGAGAGAGGGGTTATTCAGCCTGGAAAAGAGAAGGCTCTGGGGAGACCTTATAGCACCTCTCAGTACCTGAAAGGGATTAGAAGAAAGTTGGATAGGGACTTTTCACAAGGGCATGTAGTGATAGGGGTAGTGACTTCAAACTGACTGAGAGCAGATATTAGGATAAGGTATTAGGAAGAAATTCTTCACTGTGAGGGTGGTGAGGCACTGGCACAGGTTGCCCAGTGAAGCGCGGATCTCCCATTCCTGGAAGTGCTCAAGGTCACGTTAGATGGATGTTTGAGCTACCTGGTCTAGCGAAAGGTGTCCCTGCACACAGCAAGGGGGGTTGAAACTAGATGACCTTTAAGGTTCCTTCCAACCTAAACCATTCTATCATTCTATGATTTTGCTGCTGCTATCTTTGTAATGAGGAATACACAGTAACTGCTTTAACTGGGCTGTTTCCCAGTATTGTTGATATTTAAACTTTCAGCTAAAAAAAAATCCCAAAACCTCACATTTAAAATCTTATTAAAAAAGAGTTAGGATTGCAAATTCCTGTGCCAGACCCATGGCTCTGCTGCATCCATGGGTCAAAGTTTTGTGCACTATTTCATTAGCCATGGTTTTACTACAGACCTGTACATGCAGAATGTCAGCTTGTGCCTCTGCTTCTCTTCAGCTGCTGCTGATAATGATAAACTGGGAGGCAACTGCTGCTTTGTCTGCTTTGGAAAGATTTTGTAGGTCAGTTGTATCTCCAGTGTTCTTCAGACCACAATTTCAGTACAGAAAAACATTCAGGCCAGAGTGATGGGAGACAATGACAGTCATTTGAAATGAGGTTTGGCAACAAATTTGCTGACAAATGCTTTGGGATAATGCTTGTGGAAAGAAGTATGCTCTCAGAGATGTGACTTGTTAATTCAGTCTGAGGGAAGAAGGTTCAGACCCGTCATTTACTGGAGCCCATTACAGAACTTAATCTGAAGATTTTGACATATTTCCAAGACAAATATGCTACCACGAGTAAGACATGTTCAATAAGGTGTGTGTTCTAGGAAATGAGGACTGTAATTGCCATACTGAAAGAGCTTGTTGTCTATGCAATTTAATAACCTTCTCCTAGCAGTGTCCCTTCTGACGCAACATGATTCAGAGATGAATCATGCCAAGCAAATGGCAAGTGTCTTTATCATCACATAGCAGACTTGACCAAATGGTTACTGCTTATTATTGGCAGACACGGTAGGATTTGAGCCCTACAGCGTAAAACACTGGGAATTACATCTCCTGTAGTGCTTGTGCCTCTTCATTGAACATCATGAGGATGTTTATAGTTTCCTTCTTACTCTGCAAATCACAGCACTGGCCCAAATTTTTCAGCATGAGTTTTCTCTTTGCTTGTAACAATGAGTTAGACTGAAATTCTTTCCAAGTAGCTCTGCTCTGCAAGACAGCTTATGACAGAAACAGAAGTCCAGTACCATTGTCCTTAGCCAGCACTTAACCAAGACACACTTACTTAGCCTTTATAATCTTTCCTTGTGAAATGCCTTCCCCAGCCAGGTAAGAATTTCTGTCACCATTTTCTGACCTCTGTCCAACCTCTAATTTTCCCACTTGATACTGAGTGAGCAAAATAAAATTTGCTATCTTGGCTGCAACCCACATCATTAAGGAAAAAAGTTGTGGAATGACAGAAGTACAAAGACAAAGGTCACTTGTTGTGCAGTGTTGCAACAACAACAAAAATATTCACAAAAATACAGGGTGTGAAAATTAGAAACATTTTTTAAGATTTTAAAACCCGCAAAATACCGAAGAATACGCTACATGTAACATTTTTCTCCAGTAGTAATTCGGAGGCACCATCATAAGATAACTGAGCTTTAAAAAAGCAACCAAGTCATCTTAAAATCAATCCACTAGTCTAAGATCAGCAATAGCCAGATAAAGCATTGCCTTGCACCTCATTTACAATATGAGCCACCATTCCTTATTTTAATACTTGTTTATGTATCCAGGTTCTCTAAGGTGTCAGCAAAGTCGCAGAGCAGTGCAGTGTTTCATCCACAGGATCTTGCTTAATAATTACGATGTAAGACAGCAAGTGTTTGGGTCAAATCTTCTCAGACACATTTCTAGCTTCGCTCATATCTATAGATGTACTTTGCAATGTCAAAGGTTGTTTGTACTGCACTACCTTAGGGCTCCAAGGAATACTGGAGCTTCTGCCTACCAGCACATTTAATTGCTACAAGAACAGCAGTTCTTGATAACTAATTTTTGTTTGTTTCGTTTAGAGCACCTTTATGTAAGAGGTTGCCTAAGAAGATTTGCTTCTTATACAGTTCTGGTGTTTTAGGTGGTGCTTTTTTCAAGATACACTTCTTACAGATGCCTCCAATTGAGTAACTGGATGACTGGTAGTGTTACAGTCTGGTCTTAAAACCTGTGTGTCCGTTCACTGGTTGTGAAGTGACAGAAAATAAGTGTTGCTAAGATAAGAAATTCTCTAACCTAAGGTATGAGAAATTTTGTTTCCCTACACGTGGGGGATAGTGTGCTCTTCTGAACACCCAGCGCTAACAAATACTACCATTGAGAGAAACGGATTTCAGTACATGAACTGGAGTTTGCAAAAACTTCTAGCATCCAAAACTCTTAATCTGAAAAATTTGTAAAAGAATGTATAGCATAGTCAGTGATCTATGACCTAAACTACTTATGCTAAGCATTAGATCAGCATGGTTTGGGTGGATACAGTAATTGTCAAGCAAAGTTTAACAGCACAGCCCATCCCAGAGACCTGTGGTTTGTTTACAAAAGGTCCATGACCTACCCTATCTGGGGCCCACTTGGTGTCCAAGGAAATTTGAGCTCATCCCTTCCACAGATACCAGCTAGGGCAGACCAACCTTAAAGACTGAGAAAATCTTTTCCTAGTGTAGAAAAAATGACTTCAAAAAGTATGTGGTATCAGTGTGAAAATGGTAAATGTTTAGGGATATAGTAAATGGTCAGTTGTCTTTTTTCTTTTCTTTTTTTTTTCCTGAAAAAGCCAACGAAGGATAATTTCAGTTTTTCAATCCTCCCCATGACAAAACTCCTTTCGGGCCTTAAAGGAATGTTTGAAAGCATGGCTAAGCGTCCTTGGGGACATCAGCACTGTGGAGATTCCAAATTCCTCTTCCCACCAGGCAACCTACATAAACAGAACACTAATTTATTTATTTTTATCGCTGCTGCGCCCACCCACCCTGGCTCCCCGAGGTGGAAGCCAACAACCCCTCGGGCACACAGTGTGGCTCCTGCGGATGGCCCGGTGCAGGGCTAAGGGTCCCTGTGACTCTGTGAACCAGGCTGAGCTTTGCTGGGTCTGAGGGTTTCCGAGGGCGCTCTCCACCTTTTCCCACACTCGGGCCCCGCGAGGCCGCGGTCCGTGTCCGCCCTCCGCGACCCCACGGCGGCGCCCCCGAGGGCTCGAACGCCCGAGCAGGAGCGGCCCCCGGCTCTCGCTGGGCTCTGCCCTGCTCTGGAGGAGCGGTAGGCAGCGCCCCAGGGGGAGCAGGAGCACGGGAGGCCCTCCCTGCCTTATTCATCAGCTCAGTTCTGTCCCCTTTTCCCCCCCAACCCGCCCCGGAAGCCGCCGCTCGATCCGTCCGGAACCTTTGGAGCCGGAACGCAGTTTGGCGGCGCGGGGGCCGGGCCGGAGCACGGTGGTGGCTGGACCCCGGGGAAGATGGCGGCGGCCGTGGCGGGCCCACGTGGGCGCGGGACGGCGGCGGGCGCGGGCACCGACAGCGGTAACGAGGGCGGGAGGGTCGGAGCGTGGGCCCCTCTCTTCTTCTAAAGCCTCTGTGTCCCCCGCTGTGGGCCGTCGCTAGCCCCGGTGGCCTCTCCTCTCTGCCGCGTCCGAGCCCGCCGGTGGGTCCGAGGCCCTTCATCCCCCCCGCTCCGAACCCTGGGCCGGGGCTTGGAGCCGTCTTCGCGGGGGATGGGAGCCCAGGCCCCGGCAAAGCCACGTGCTGAAGCTCCTTCTCAGCCGGGGGTCCCGTGGGTGGCATTCCCGCTGTGCCCGGTGTTGTGCCTGGTCCTGCCCTCTGCTCCTGCCCTTCTCTACTCAGCTAGGGAGTACCGACAGCAGCTGGTTAATTCCCTGGGCCCACCAAAATAACTTTCGCTGCTTCCTTGGGAGCGGGGGGAGCGACTGTGCAGAACTGCAGAAGTTCCGTGTCTGTGCTAGACCGGGATCTGCTTCTATTCCGAAGTAAACCCGTGGGACACGCAAGGTAGTGATTCACCAGGAGAGCGCAAACACTCGTACTCCATCCTTTACGCACAGTTCTGCGCTCGTTCTTGCCTCCTTGTGAGTTGAGAGGGTGTACCTAACTAGTTGTGATCGCTTTTTAATTATATCTTGTAATTAGATTACTTTTTTTTCTTTATTCTGGGAGGAATCAAGGTTGTGGCCGTTTGGAGCTGTAGCTCACACTGGTTCTGTTTGCTTTGAGGGTCAAAACTGAAGCCAAGGGAAAGCTTTGTGTGAGAGCTTCTTTCAGAGCTAGTTTTGGAATGTTTTCTGTATTTAACTGTGCGTCTACACCTTCATCACTGAGCAAGTTTAGAAGAGTAAAGTATGGAAATGTGCATTTCCCACACACACAATTAAGACTTTTTACATTAAACCTGTACCAGGGTTTAAGGTTTGCAATTCAAAACAGAGCCTCAGGTCCTACTTCTGATAGAGTTAATCTAGTCTAAATTACTTTGAAATACCTCTGCTTTATCTCATGCTGTTGTCTGATACTCTGACATGTAAAAGAGTAATTTAAGGCTGGTCCTTGAAGCCTTGTTAATCTCTCTGTAATTGTTGAAAGCAAAATGTTGGTATTATCCGGCCCTATCCTCCTGTTTTACTGGCAGAAAATATTATGTAAAGGAAATTAATACATAATTCTGCAGTTTTCCTTTTTATAAGTCTGACCTGTTATTTATGGCTAACTGTCAAGCAACTGGGGAATTCACCTTTGGACTTTTGTTACTAGTTAGCTTTTGTATCTATAAAAAGTCATAAGTGGGGGTTGATTCATTGTTTAAAAACTAGATAGTGTTATCCTAGCATGGACAAGGCCTAGGGATGAAAAGTTGACATTGTTTTACCTGTAGGAACCAGGCTGTGGGATGCACCAGCTTCTTCATATGCAATGGTTTGAATTTATTTTTTTTTAATCTGGAACTCAGGATATGGAAACATACTGATGTCTAAAAGGATATAAAAGGATAAAAAGGATGCCTTTAAGTAGTTAGTGAATGTGTTGAACATATCTGCAGCTTCTAAATTTCCACTTTATAGTAAGGACTGTTGAAAAAAAAAAGCAAACCCATTATTTATCTCAAGTGGAGTGTGACACAACACTGTGTGCACCTTGATGCTAATAAAAGTCATCCTGACCTAGATCATGACCAAGTACTCAGTAATTATTTCTCTTCCACATTTGTTTTGTAAACATATAATTTTACTCCTGTCTCTGATGGTAACTAAATGCTCTCCAAGCCTCTAAACGTGCCTGGGCATTAGAGGTTTTGTTTTAAATTGATTAATGCCACTGTTTTGCTGCTATGTCAGGCTGTATTTTTCTGGTTTAAAAAGGCACATGGAGAAGACAGAATAATGAATAAGTCTGGCAACAGAGTGTATGTTTATGTTTGCTAAGTAATTAAAAAGACAGTTGATTAATGGGGAATATCATTAATAACTGTCTGCATGGCTTTATAGAAAACAGATCTAGTGAAGCAGTCCTGACTTCGTTCTCTTAATGATTTGATTGATAAAGGTAGTTCATGGCATATAGCAGTGCTTACAAAGTAAAGCACTTGGCTCAGTAGTACTGTGAGTACAGTAGCAGTAATAGTAGTAGTAGTAGTAGTACTCTTTTTCAAGTAGTGTGAGTGCTAGATGGATGAAAGTGAGTCAACTGGTAGGGAATTAGCCCCTTGCTAGTGGGACTGGGCAGCGTCAGAAACTAGCCTCCTTCTGTCCAGTACTTGATTTGTGGCCTTGAAAGTTGTATATAAGGAAATTAATTTAAAATTTCACATGACACAATTATTAGTGGAATAGTAGTTAATAGTAGCAGGAAATATGTATGCTGTGCTCTTCATTATGTGATAAAGTGGGTCCACTGAAATAACCAAACAAATTTTAGCCCACCCTAAACTTGCAGCCCATTTAATTCTAGTTAATCTGCACCATTAAAGACTTTGATTTTTGCAATTTGACACACTGAACAGACAAATGAGGGAAATGGCAGATTATTCATGTGTTTGATGTGCCATCTAGTTGGCTGTTCTGTGCTCTCTTGATGTTGCTTGATTACTAACTTCAATTTTGTCACTTCAGCTCCTTTAGTTTTGTTTTGAAGGGCTCATAGGGTAAGGAAACTTGGGGGTGTTTTATTTCTGTATTAAGAACTTGAACAGTTACTTATGCCAGAAGACCTTAGTGCCTCTGGTTTCTTTTGAGTACCTGATGACTCTTTTGATTCTGCATTTCACAAAACAATCTCCCCTGTGTTCATTGTACTTTGGTAATTGTATTTTTGATGGCATTGTTTTCCCTGGGCAGATTTTTCTTTCACATAAGGAATGCCCTCCCAGCTTCAGTTTAATCCCCGTGGCCGTTTGCACTCAGACACCAGATGTCACTGTTGCAGTTTGTATGTGTCTGTGTACATGCACATATGTATACATACAGATATGTATGTATATGCATTTATAAGTTATAATTTCTGAACTGGGAAATATAGGGGGTTTTTTTCCCCCACAATTCCAGCCCTAAACATAAAAATATTCATATTCTAACAAAAAATATCCAAGGCTGCCTTTTCCCTTTTAGCCATCCACTTCAATCACTTTAAATCATTACTGAGATAAGCAAGCACTTGCATTGCATAGTTTCTAGTAAATTCATTATGATGGTGTTTGCCTGCTTGAGGAAGTAATTGTAACACTACATGTGCAGCAGTACGTGGCCCTGGACTCAGATAACATTTACATATGGAGCAAATTGCACCAGTGACGGATCCTTACCAGAAAAAGAACTCCTGATAATTTTTTTTTTTTTTTTTGATCCCTAGATTCTGAGTTAAGCTCAGAACTTCCAGAAGACAGCTACTCTTCAGGAGATGAAGCCCTGGATGGTGATGATGAAGATGAAACAGCAGCCCCTGGCAATGTGGTTGAAGAGGCAACAACCTCCAAAGATGGCCCAAGTTCAGGCTGGGCAGATGCCATGGCAAAAGTGCTCAACAAAAAGATTCCACAGAATAAGTCCACCATCTTGTCCAAGAATAAAAGCTTGGAGAAGGAGAGAGAAAAGGAAAAACAAGAAAGGCTGGAAAAGAGGATGAAGGTGAGAAAAAGATGCAGTATGTCCTATGTAGTCATAGTCAGGTGGGCTACTACATGCAAGATAGTGTCAGCAGAGATTTGAGAGAGTGCTCTGAGACTATCTCAGTTTTGGAATCTCTCTTCCACAGTGATGTCAAGTAACTTCAATTTTTTTACTTTCCCAGTCATGCTCTGTAGGGCTTTTTCCCTTACTGCATTTTCTGGGTCATCAGGCAGGCTGATCTTTGGCAGCAGGACTGTTCCAGTCTGTCGGCTTAAGGTGTTTTTGTTGTTGAGAGGGTGAAAGCAGCTGCTTTAAGCTTGGTTTTCTAATTCTGTTGTTAGTTTGGAGTGAAATTCACGTGGTCGGAATTAAAAGTCGAAATAGTTCTGTATCACAAAAGGTGAGAGGGAGAAAAAGAAGAAAACTTCCTTCATTTAAATTATGCCACAACGTCCGAAATCAAGGCCTCTAGGTTGAGACTGCAGTAACTATTGATGCAGTTGTGATACTTGTTTGCTCTCCTCAATGATTTTCTTGACTGGAAACTACTGTTTCTACTACTGTAGAAAACTGTTCCCTAAATAGCTTCTGGTTCTGAACCTGTTATGAAGAGAGCAAAGTTATGTTGGCAAGTAAGTCTTTTGTTTTTGTCTTTAGTGGAACTTTTAATTCCAGGCTGTGATTGATTTACCTTCAGGCTACAAATACATTAATGGTACTAATGTCTCATCTTACCCGTTCTGTTTCAGTGGGATAGCCAGGTTAGTCACCTGACAGTTTGGGACATGCTGTGGTTGGGCCACAGCTTGCCTTTTAAATGCAGAGATGCTTCAGTACAGCATCTGCGTGGTTCTGGTTGTCCTAAATACCTGTCCTCATCCAGTAAATATGTGGGAATACTGCAGAACAGAGGTGGGCTACAGGTCCCCAGACTGACTTGTTTACCTTAGGAAAACTTGAAAGCACTCTGCCTTCCACTGATTGCTTGCTGATGAAAGGTAGGATAGGGCAGTTCTTTTGATCAAAGGCCAAAACATGGTCATAAACTCAGAAATTCATAGTGGTTTGCCTGGAATTATAAAGATAAGGACTCTGAAATTCCACTGAAAACTTCTTGCATAAAACAGATTTAATGGAACATCACTAGGCCTAGAACACTATTAAATTGTTCAAAGGGGAAGAAAAAATTTCACTACCTTTCTCCTGAAGCAGAGGTTGTGAAATACAGTGGTCTTTTATTTTAGCAGAAACAAAGCTGGTGATATTGTGGCCCCTGGTAATGGAAAATGCATCAGTTTGGTTTTGAAACAGAGACTCAAAAGAAAAAGACAAAAATCAGTATTGTACATGAGTTGTTGTCTGGTGGACACTTGGTGCTCTTCCTGGTGCTTGAGTTCTGCCTGTTGGAGTCTTTGATGTGCCTCACTGTTGGTCACAGAGCCGTACTGGGATTAATTCTGTGGGGGAAGTCAAATTCCCAAGGCTCAAAATGTGACGTGCCTGTCTTGGTAGACACAGGATTTTATTATGTATGAATTTCTCTGTGATCAGCTTGTGAGTCTTGGAGTTGAAAGTGGTCTTTGAATAATTTCCTTGCTTGCGGCAGTTAGTGTGAAAGCATTTGTATTCTAGACTTTTGTCACTGAAAGCAGGTGATTCTTTGAGATTTGACTGTGGGCCCTGGTGTGTCAACGCAAGAGACTTACCTCAGACCTGTTGTCCAGCCCCATATTGGAGCCCCCCTTACCCTCAAACCAAACTGAACTTTGCAGATTTTTTTTTTTCTTCCTACTACATACTCTATCAGTGTATGCTGCATTCTCATAACAATATTTATAATGCAGCTCGATAAAAAGCGGGAATGGGAAATGATGTGCCGAGTGAAGCCAGATGTTGTCAAAGACCGAGAGAAAGAAAGAAATCTTCAGAGAATTGCCACAAGGTAAGAGTTTTTCTGAATGCTTTCCTTAAATATATGTATATCAAAAAGAGGAGGAAAAGGGGAAGAAAAGGCTTATGCAGGTAATCTGTTTCCAATCAGTTTGAACTCTTAAGAAGTGACTTCCAGGACCCGAGAGATTTATATACAGGTCTGCATTGTACAGTATCAAGTTCAGCAAAAGATTTCAGAAGCTTTATGAAAGAGTAAAAATTTAGATGGGAATCTAATATTTGCTTAACAGGAGTGCTTTGTTGAATCCCATCATTTTGTTAATGCCTTAAAAATGCAGAACAGTTGTTTCTACTGTTCTGGTTTTTTGCTTCTCTGCAGAGGATTCACCAGACTGATGGCTGTAAAGTTCAGTCTGTTCAGTGTTGCAGTAGTTTGGTGTCACAGAACTAGTTGAACACCTTGATGGGCTGCCTGTGTCTGCCTCCTTAATCATTCCTCTGCCTTGTCCCCTTACTTCAGCTGCCCTTGAGATCTTGCCTGAAGAATTTAATATCTGGTTGTAGGACGAGTAATGTGCTTCTGAGGATGAAACATGCTCATGTACTGATTTCAGTGCCAAGTTACTATGCTTACTTCAGGGTCTGAATAGTTATGTGTGGATTTGTTTGTTACTGGTTCCTAGCAATAACTGTAAAGGAGGAGTGAACATTATAGCAAATGTTACTTCTTAACCAAGTTGAGGTTCCCACTAACCATTCTGGGGAGCTAAAAGCTGTCCAGCATCTGCACCAATTAGTTGCTTTGGTAGAGGGTTCATTTCTGTAAAAGGAACTTGAGTTAAAAAATTTATTCTGTTGTTTTTTCCCCTATCCCAGAGGTGTTGTACAATTATTTAATGCTGTCAGGGCGCACCAAAAGAACATTGATGAGAAGATGAAGAAAGCTGGGAGCTCTGACAGGCGGCGTGCTAAACTGCTGTCTTCTGTTTCAAAGAAAGATTTCATCAATGTTTTAAGAAACATGGAGGGTGCTAAAGGAGGCAAGAATGATGGAAAGGCCACAAAATGTAAAGAGGTAGGCTTCATCTGTGAGAAGAAAATGCATACAAGATACCTTCTCAGTATAGTTACTGTCTGTTAATGTGCCTGCTCTTCATAACAGCTGTGATCCAAATGGCTGGGGTGTTTTGAGTCTTCTTAGCAAGGGAACAAGTAGCTCTTAGCCTGTTTTCTCTGTATTTTGAGTATCAAAATACAAAGTGCTGTATGTTAAAAAAAAAAAAAAGGATTTTTTTTCTTGGGTTTTGCATCAAGCATGGAACAAACTGCTAGATTTTAGTGGGTTGTGACATTTGGAATTTGGCCAATAATAGCTCCTTAAAAATTGTTAAAGACATGGAGGCTCTTCACCTTACACAGTGTATTAGACTGTACTACTTGTGTGTACCCAGAGTTTAGTCATGTCAAACTCACTTCCTTTGGATGATTGCGGTATCCGGAACTGAAGGGATTTGCTGTACAAAGTGAATACCACAACAGAAAGAAATAGAGACATATTAAACATTATATGTAGGCTTTTCTTTCCCTGATTCTGTATGTGCATTTAGGCTGATGTGGCTTCGTTGCTGTTACGATGTTTTGGCAAGAAATACGCTCCACTTTTTCTAACGTGTTGGAGGCGCGGTGTAGTTAGACTTGTCCAACTCTTCAGTGATTCTTTCAGCTCACCAAGTAGCTCAGGGTTGAAAACAAGTTCCTCAGACGTACTCTCTCTCGTATTTCAGAAGCTGCACGTTTTTGAAGCGTATTTGTGTTCAGGTTTGAACTCTGTGCTCAGTAGTGGGTGGAATACTGCTGTTGGCCCAGACTCACAGCAGTTAACTAAGTGCTTTTCTGTGCCAGGAAGAAATACTTTAATCAGTTGGGAGACAACAGTTTGTCATATGTTTTTTGTTTGTGTGCACTTGGGGAACATGCTGAAACACTGCCTAGCATGAAGTGCTCATACAATTTTCATGCAAGTGTAATATTAAAGTATTTTTTAAATTCTTCAGATAATGAGAACAATTTAGCTTGGTGCTGACACTTTATTTCTCCTTAAATAATTCCAGCTTGCTTGTTTGTTTGGGGGGGCGTGCATGTGTGTGGTTCTCTTTTTTTTGTTTGTTTTTTTTTTTTCCTCCCCTGGAATAGCAGAGTATCAGAACAATAGCAGTGCCAACCAGTGTTGAAGTCAGCATTGAATCAATAGCTGAGCAAGAACTAGGACCTTTGTTTTCTTTTGTGTCAGATTGTAGCAGGACAGTTTTCTAATTAGTAGGTCAGAAAACGTAGATTGCAAATGTTTCTATACTATAAAAAAAAAAGTCTTGTTTTGGCAGCATCAGTAAGAGCATATTTCCATTCAAGTGCTCTGGAGATGCTTTAGAGGCTGGCTGGTTAATGTTGGGTTTGACTATTAGTGTAGGTCCTGCCTTCACATTGCTTGTGAACAAAAACTGGACAGGGATCGAGGTTTTTGGTTGGGTTTTTTAAATAGTGTGTCTGCCTAGATAGACCACCCCTCTTCCTCTCTTCCTTGCTGCCTCTGCTTCAGTGACTCTCCATTCAATACTAAACCAATCTCTTCAATAACTCCTTTTCAATCTGTTTTTAATCTTCCTTATTTTCTCTTGAGAGCATATCTTACTCATTTAGCAGGCTCCCATCCTGGTAGTTAATGCTTGAGCTTGAGGCCAAAATCTGATCTGCAGTCTTCTCTTCAGAATTACAGAGACATTTAGCCACTGAACAGTACTGTTGGCCTCCACTGTCATAGCTCTGCTTCTTGGTCTTTGGGGGTTTATCAGAGGGTAGTAAGCAGGGATGAGGCTTTTTGGTAGTGAATTCCTTGCAACAGGAGTTTGGTAGTTGTTTATGCCATCTGAAAGCTTTTGTTTGTTTGTTTGTTTTGTGGGTTTGTTCTTTCTAGCAGCCTGCTTTCTTTTTGCCATTTGAGAGTATAGCATGTATTTAATTTTTAGAAAAGAGGGGTGAAATGTATTTATTTATCTCAACAAAAACAATGGAAGAGATGCCAATCCCAAACTCCAGGCATTCTGCCATCAATTAAAATGCAGTCCAGAACAATAAAAACACAACCCCACCCACATGAAACAAGCAGTCAGCAGGAAAAATAGCAGAATAAAGTTTCACCAGTGAAAGCAAACCCTTCTTGACTCAAGCCCTGTGCTATGACAGGAGACTTGACTGTATTTGTGGGAGTGGGCTAATGCTTCTTCTTGCTCTGCAGTACTTTTTAAATGCAGAATTTGCTGCATATTTTTGAAAGTTTGGTGGTTTCTTCCAGATGTCAGGGATTGTTGAAGAAACCCCTTATAAAGCTCTGTTTTGATTGACTTCTTAGTCAAGTATATTTATGTGTGAGAAAAAGAAATTGAATGCTCTGTAAAGGCCCATCTGCAGCAGAATTTGGTTCTCTACTTCCATCAGCTTCAGACATTGATGGGAAGGGCAGGTAACCTGTGCCCATGAGAACGTCGTTGATAGTCTTGTATACTTTTAGTCATTGGCCTAATTATTACTTAGTGAACACCGACCAATGTAACTGCAAAAAAAAGACTTCAAGGCTGTGAAAGTTTTCTTGTGCTCGTCTTGTGAAACTGTAGCCCTTCTTGGGGTTTCGTGTGCCCAGATGGGAGTAATTACTTTTCTGAGCTGGAGCCAAAAGCTTTGCCTTTCATATCATTAGCTGTTTATCAAGGTATTTCTTAATCCTTGCTGAACCAGCTGACTTGTGTAATATTTTATCCTGTTTTTTTTTCCAAGGGACGGTGCACGATGCTTGCCTCTGGGTAAGATCATCTAATATTCCTCCCCTCACCACCTTGTCTGAAGCCTTGCAATGTGGGAGAAACATATAATAATTTTCTTTTTTAAAAAAAATCCTACGTGTTTGTTGTTTGGGTGGGTTTTTTTTTTTTAAGTTTTGGGGTGGGTTTTTTTGGGAAGCATTTATTGGCAGATATGAAAGCTTTCAATCTTGTTCAACACAATCCTTACAGACCAGTTTTTCATTTCAGTACATATTGGTCGTATCTTGCAGCTTCCCACCTGTAAGACATTGTAAGAAATGTTATTAAACTACAGGTTTAGAAAAGGTACCTATCAGAGATGCTGTTTTTCTAGCTCTGAAGGCTGAGGTCATCTTTATGTCTATGGAAGAAATACAGAAGTAGGTAATGGCAGTAAAGGATTCCTTGCAGGAATCTTTTGTTTTGTTTAGGTCCTGAAGAAATTTCTGGGTGCTCTGAGGAAGTACCTTTGCTTCCAGGGTTGAATGAAGTTTCTGATCTCTTACAGTTGCGCAGACACGTTGGCTGATGTAGTGAATTACAAGAGGTCTTGAAATCTTAATTGTAAGGAAACAAAGAATTTCAGAGTTAGCATTCTCAGAGCAGCCTCACCTTTTCTCCCTTACTGCGTGTCAGGACAACAGGGTCGTTCAGTACCAGATTTCATCTTGACTTTTTGCTTGTCATTTGTGCTACTCCCTGTAAAGCATTACTGTGTGGTAAAACATTTTTCTAGTGACATATAAACAACTGGCATGAACGTTACAGATACTCTTTGTGACAAGCATAACCTGAACTCATGAACCTTTCATTTTCAATTAGGCCTTTGTAGCATGATTTTGCTTCAACATGTAAGTTTTCTTACACCAGATCTGTGACAGAGCATTTCAATGGTGGAAGTAAGAGCAGGATTTCCTGGCCTACTTCAGTACCCATGATCCAAATTCTGTAAGGTAATTTTTCTGTAAGTGTGCTGGCTACATGACCTGAAGGTACAATTTGCTTCCTGTGTTGTGATGACATCTGGAAAAAATTGGTTATTGGTCTCAAAATAGTACCTATTCTAAAATAATTTATTGATAGGAAGGAAGATGAGTGGAGAAGAATACAAGTGCTATTTCATATCAGCTATTGCTCATATGGGATTTGAAATAAAGTGCTTTTCCAGAAAAGTTCCTTCTGCCTGAAGCATATTTTATAAATGCTCCTAGTGGTTGGTAAGTAATTTTTAAGCACAGTGATTAGAGTCAGGTTTACTATAGATTTTTCTTTTGTTCATAAGACTAATTTTAAGCAGTAGTTTAAAGATTGTTCAAGGGCAGGAGGAGTACTACACTTTTGACTTTGACTGCTGTTCTTACTGGGATACAAGAAGTGGCATTGGAGCTTTCATTTTTCAAGTTAAATGAGGATATAAAATGTGCTTTTCAGCTTAAATGTTAGGTCTGTGTAAAAACTGTGAGAGTGCCTTCTTTTTCTTGCAGCTGCGTGAGTACTGGCCATCAGCGTGTTCTGCTTTTTCCCACTGTTTCCACAGTATAGAAATGGGGAGGAAGGGCAGAAAATAATACTATTTTCATCCATATATCTGTTTGAAGTTACAATAGTCTGAACAATTGCTTTAACTAGCTGTAGGAAATAGTTTGTTTCTGAAGTATGGATAAAGGCAGAGATGATTTCTAGAAATTTGATAAGGTGTATCAACACCTTTTTTAATCTTAAAAGGAAACTTTTTTTCCTTAGGTGATAATGGCATTGCAGAGTAGCAGAAGTTTATTATTACAAATGTTGTGTGCTGGTTTTACAGAACAAATTGAAGGAGTAACCAGGCATGCATGTATTCCAGCAGATTTGAGGGGGCAGCCAAGTATTAATTTAGTTCAGCTGCAGCCATAATAGATGTGTGTTCTCCCAGTTTTAATAGATGTTTTCCCATTACATGCACAGAAACTTTTAATTTGGATTTCTCTGGATACTGCATTTTTACCTGTTTTTCCCAAATGTATGTACATACTCTTGAAAGTCACCTCTTGTATGTTTGGAGCTGATGCTTTTAACTTAGTTTCTTGGTTTTGTACCAGAAGGCTGCTGACTGCCTAATTGCTGTATGCTGCTTTTTATTCGTAGAGACAAATGCAGTGTAGCCTGCCACCAGTTTACTATATCCTATAGTCCTTATGCTCTTTAAGGTAAAGAGTTGTTTTGAAGTATTAGAAGTTGTTGGATGGTGATGTTTTTACTTTTTTACTGTTTAGAAGATGTATTGACTTAAACGGTTTGAGTATCAACAGGATTAGGTTTTTAAGATGTGCAAGCTCAGTTCCCTATCTGTTGCCATAGATGGTAACACACATCTGTGTTAATGTGGGAATGTAGGTCAATATTTGTCAATATTTAAATGTGTATTTGATTGATAGATGTCAAGAACTTGACACCGTGAGTTCAACTCCAGATAAGAGGATTAAGGATCGTGTGATGGGCTGTATTTCACCAGGTTGACCCTTTTTCCTGTGTTTTATACTCAGAGTTCCCTTTCTGTTGTCTTTTTTCCAAATACTCGATCAGAAGTCAGAAAGGAAAAAAGACTGTGATTTTGCACTTTGCTCCCATCTATCTCTCTTTATCCTCTTCCTGTTTTATGTTCCTGACAGATTCTTTCCCCCTGCACCTGAGGACCAAGCACACAGCCCAGCATCCTGGTGCCTGATGTGAGGGCAGTCCTGACAGTTGTTCTCACAGAAATGACACCTTCTTTGTCACCATGAGTCATGCACAGTCCAGCTTAACGCTGTCTTCTAAAATGCGTTAGTATGTGATATGATAGTATGTGATCAGTGAGGACAGATATCTTACGAGAATCTGGATGCTAAATGCCTATTGTATCTACTGAGGTGATGACCTGAGGTTTGGGGAGGGCAGTCTTCCAGATGTTTATAACTTGTCCCAGTCCAGGCAAATGTTTATGGAGATGGCAAAAGATATGTTCCCAGCTGCAAAATACATCCTTAACTGATTTTTAAGTTCAAAAAGAATGAATCATGCAAGGTTTTAATGGATTCCTGTAGGAAATGTCTCTTTCCTTCTTGGAGCTGAAGACAAAATATTTTAAGTTTGTCTTTCTGTGAAAAGGAATGAAGTGATTTTAGTTGAAACATTGCAAAAGCCTTCAGCACCAAGTGGCTGAAGTTTGGCAAATTTTTAAGTGAATATAAACAGGGACTTGTGATTGAAATGTCAGGCAATACTGAGACAGCTCCATCTGTCATATCTGAAAGCAACTTGCCTTGCTATTTGTTTATTAGTGCACAGGGTACTCTGATGGTGGTTTTTTTCCCAGAAGATGTTGCAAGGGTTTTTTTCAGTAAAACTGTGTCTAAAACAACCACATTTGAAAAACTTGTGGCATACATCTTCTTTTGATCTTCCCGTAAGTATACAAAGCACTAAGAGTCAAATCCTATTAGACTTTTATCTGGTAAATCGAGTTGGAAGCCTTATAAAAGCAGCTCCCCACTTTTGGCTTTGTTCATAACTCTTATAGGCAGGGCAATATACTTAGAGAAAAATACATCTAAACATTTCATAAAGTTTTATAAAAAAAATGTCCTCTGGAAGTAAGAGTTTGGGTGGAGCTTGTCTATCTGAACAAGTTTGTTTCCCCCATCTAAGCATTTTCTATTGGAAATTATCTAGAAAAGTGATTCCTTTACTTTGAAATTTTATTAAGGTATAAAATGTTCTGATTTCTAGAGTGTTGAACTAGCAGATGTGTATTATAAATGACCTCTGTGGGCACCTACTCATCTGTTTATCTTGGTAGACTTAAGGAGTGGTGGGTGAAACTGCTTCCAGCTTTCAATGGTTAGAGATTTGCTGAGTTCAGTATTTCTTTTTTTGTATGGGAAAATCTGGCCAGTTTTTAATGAGTGTTTCTGAAATTTACTGAAAGCTTAGAAATTATACTTCTTTTTTTTTTTTTAACCTAGTACTATTACAAATTATACTAAAGCTGCCTCTTGGAAAGATCTGACCTCTTTTTGGTTCATTGCTGTACCCTGGACAGTGTTCTGCAGGTGGTCTGTGTCATTTCTTCTCCACCTGCAGCTGTTGGGAAAACCCATACAGAAACACAGAAGGAGATGGAAAGGTCAGAAATGCAGAGAAAGGGTAGCCAGATGGCTAAGATAAGGGATTGGGATCATGGGCGGTTTACATATTCCTTCATCGGGTTTAAGCTGCTTTTAGAAAGCAGCATGGGAGTGTTGAGGGGTATAGTCTGTTCCTTAATGAGTTTCCCACTCATATGTGATAGTGTGGGGGAAATTACAGGAATATAAAATCAGAGAGACTTGAAGACCTTTAGGATATGTTGCAGAAGCTATTTAAGTAAAAGCGGGGCAATGGGGGTAGGGAGGTTTAGTCTGACGAGCTGCTTAGTAGACATAAAAACTTAGGTATTTCATATTTAGTAATAAAATTACACAAAAGCTAGTTCCTTGTGGGCTCTGGGATTTAGTTTTTTCCTCACCCTCCTACCTCATAGTTTTTTGGATCCTTATACTTCTTTTGGGACTCAAATGTAAGTGGAAATCCTGAGTCAGGAAGGGGAGGCTTTTTATTAGCCCTGCTTCTTCCTCATCAGCTGGAAGTGATGGACCTGGTCATTACTGTAGCTTTCATTGTTTGAGACAGGCTTTTGGGAATCTCTCTGTTACGCTTCTTGCTGAATCATAATGACAAATTGAAGGATTTCAGCATCATTTGAAGGAAATAATTTGAGTCATATTCAGATAATTCAAAAATTTTCAAGCTGTTAATTTATTAAAAAAAAAATAATCAAAAATATTCCAAACAGCTGCAGGTCTGCACATTTCTTTACTGTGCCAACAGACAAGCTTTTATAAAAACCTGCAGAAAATTTTAAGTACCCAGTTGAGATAGTGCACAAGTATCTTGCATAAATGGGTGACATCTGAGAAAAATCTGTTGTGGCTTGAAAATGTTTATCTAAAGTAGACTGTTGAAAGACATGAGTACATGACTTCTGAGGGATAGCACACTGAAGGCCTTAGTCTTGACTGGATGCTTTTTACCATGTACTCTTGCTGTATCTGTGTATTTTCCAGGTGCAGCTTGATGGTTCAGGAACTGTGCAACTTGCAGCAAGGATGTTGTGGATCTCTGTATTGTTTAGGTTGATCTTTAAACTCTGTCTGGAGAAAATACGCATTAAGAAATGTAGGACCAGCTGATGGAGAGAAGGTTTTTTTATTACATGTGAGAAGTGGTGTGGCATTTATTTCTGGATTGAAGTGCTACATATGTAGAAAAGTTCTTTATTCCTTTATCTTGAATACCATCCAAACAGAAAAACTCCTGGTACATAATCTTCCTTTTAGTAATAATGATGGAAGCTGGTAAGGAGTTGTCCATATAAGATTGCTCTTGGTAATTAACCAGTATGCTTTCTAGTACAAAATGAACAATATTTTGCAAACAGTTTAGCTGAGGTTAATGACTAGCTAGCAAGAAAAGCTGTTCTTTCTGATGAATGGCATTGTCTTTTCCAAGTCAGAACTACAATTCAACTAGTTTGAACACCATAACTTGCTATAAAATTTTTTGTCTAATATACAATGAAAATGTAATGTATGGCTTTAAATACAAAAGTCTTGATTATATATTGTTTCCAACCAGTACTCGTTGGGTCTTTATGTCAAGTATTAATTGATCCTGATGCTGTGCAGTGTTTGCTCTAAGAATTCTGTCTATCAAGTACATGAACCATGAAAGCTGTGTGGAGACTTAGTGGTGAATAAAGTATGCAAGTAACAGGTGAATACACAGATAGTAATGGCCGGGACAGTAGACAGGAGTTTCACTGTCAGTAATATAACTGCTGATAAACAGGCGTTGCAGATGCAAAGGTAAGAGCATATAGATGAGGAAGATGAAGCAGTTTTGTTTTTACAGGAGATAAAAACAAGCAGGACTGAAAATGAGTTGTGGTGGCATGCTGAAAGAATGTATGGGCTATAACTTTTCTGCCCTGATGTGTTGCATGATAACCTCATACAGGGAATGTGCTATTTCTGTCTTTTCCAGGTATCTTCTCTGGAATAACTTGCAATCTACTTCGAGCTTATCTTTACTTGGTACCTTCTTAAAAATGCTTACTTGTGGACAGGGTTTTTTTCTTTTTCTTTTTTTTTTTCTTTTTTTTTTTTTAATGTCAGTGGAGTGGTTTGGCCTGACAAGTGGAAAGACAGTGTAGTTACTTGATGTTTACAACATTGTCATTTTGCCTGTCATTTGTCATTTAAGAGAACATGAGTTACGAATTACAGAATGTATTCCGCAAGGGGAACTGTTGCTATGGGTAAAGGTAACACTTCATACCTGAGTCGTAACTTATCTATAGGATTATTTAGGTGAGTCTTACTTTCAGGTGAGTTTTTAATTTCTGTGGGCAGCTTCTGGTGTAGCATGCCCATGCTATTCATCGTGCTCATTAAAACATGTGAAGGGAATCTCGATGCTGGTATGGCCAAACATGTCTTGCAGCAACACGTGAAATTCCTTGTGCAGCAGAAGGGTTTCTGAGATGGCTGCTGGAGAACGGCACAGGCTGAGGAGTTCCAGAGCGTCCCGTATACAGAAGGGCCCTGTGTTAAGCTTGAATTCTTAAAATATTTTTGCTTTTTTCTGACAGAAATAACAATTTATGAGGCTTCTGGTGAACCAAGGCTGAGGAAATCTGTTCTCTCATCAGCTTTTCCTAAGATTTTTCTTTGCAACTGAGCATTTAATGATGATGCTAATGAATTGTCTTCTTTGCTTGGGCCCAGATTAATGGTTGTTTTTAGAAAATCTGTAATTCAGTTCTGACCCCTCTAAAGCTGGGACATGTTTAAGCCTCTGCATGCCAACCCAAAGCATTCCTTCTCATTCACACATCCCCAGTTGTAGTAAGCCCTAGAGGGGGATGTAAGGATGGGGAGATTCCTCGTAGAGGTCATTAAGCTCTGGGTGGTCTTCTGGCTGTGCTCAAAAGGAAAATCAGTATTTGTTGTGCTTGTAGTAATAATTCCAGTGTGTTACTTGCAGAGAAGGTTGAACAGAAACAGCAGGTTTAAAACACACTGTAAAAAAATTTCATTCTTGGATTTATTTACTAGAATTACCAAAGCAGGTTCTGGTGTGTATGAGAGACCTTTTGAACTGACTAAATTTCCTGTGCCACTGTTGCTGTCCTCAGAATGGACATCCACTTCAAGTATACAAAGCTCGTTCAGAGAGAGGATGCAAATGGGTACTGAATAACTCTCACTCTAAGGAATAAATCCTCATGCAGAATTATGCTGCAGCAGAATAGATTTCTGTTGTGCAGCTCACATGTTCTGTGAGCTTTAAAATGCTTCCCAAAGTGAGTTGCTGTGACAATTCAGCGCAGAAGTTCAATATAATAGTGGTACAAGTTACAATCTCAGTTTGCAAATCTGTGGCTTTTTGGCTGCTTGGGATCAGGCTTACGTAGGAACCTTTCTTAGAGTCACGATCTTGCTGTAATTCAAATTAGATTAAGTTGTGAGTAGCACTTATGATCAAACCCAAGTATCGTTCTTCTGTTAAAAATAATTACATTTTGTTTTCTGCTTATACTTCTGCTTTACATACTTCAGCTGCAGTTTTATTTACTTCTTCCCAGCCTGGAGGAAACTTATTTTCTTACTCTGTGAGCTTGGATATTGCTGAAAATTAATTTAGGAGAAGTGATTATTCTGGTGTTCTGTTTTCCATTTCCTCCCCCTCTTCTGCCAAGTGGTTTATTATTATTATTATTTTCAATTGAGATTTAACACACCTCAGTGTATGCCTGTGCTGTTTTGTATTTTTTTGAGCTCAGTTTAAACTGACTTGCTTGGGGATGAGACACAGAATAGCAGCAATCATTTGGAGCAAGATGCAGGCTGGCAAGGGAAGATAATTGTCAGATGTATGTGAGAATGCTTTTTGGCAGTTACACTTTTTAACTTCATCATGACAAAAGCTTCCCTGTATTTCAAGGTCTTAGATGTTTGTATTGAGCAAAACAGAGGGATGGGGGGGCCAGTTCAGATTAATTAGACACGTTAGAATTGTTGTCTCAGGGCTTAAAGTTGTTACTTGAGAGATATTTATGTTAGAAATTCCTTCCCTGACAGGTACAAATAAACATTTATTGTAGGTGATGGTTAAGAGAGATGCCCCTGCAAGCTCTGGCATTTCATCTTTTACATGGAACAAAGGCGTGGGAGTCCAGTGTGCTGATTGTAATTCCTAGATCTGAAAAATGTTCCTTTGTTAATACCCTGCAGTCACTGTTTTCTGGACACAGGCTGTAGGGGAATCTCTATGGTGCTGTAGGTATGTTTGCTGTTTTGCAGCAGCAGGAGCTGGAGTGTGCTCAAGTGACACAAGCTGGTGGGAGATGGAATGAAATGCTGTCTTTTGCATGTGTGCCCTGATTTCAGGGAACATCTTTTAATGCCATTACTTACCAATAAGCATTATGGACTTTGGTCTGCTTAAGTGTAAGGTTTTGAAAAGCTCTGGCAAACTTTCCTGCTCTGTTTTTAGGATGTTGCTGTACCAGTAAAGCAAGAGATGAAAACTACGTCCTGTGGCTTAGACAGACTGAGTTTAATTCCCTTAAGCTTTCAAAGGCAAAAGGCTTTGAGCTAAGGCACTCACTCTCAGAGTGAAGCAGCTATGTATGGTTACAAGTATCCTGCTGCTGCTTCTGACAGCTTCAGAAGGAGTAGAGAGGATTGACCTCACACTTCAGTGTCAGCGCTGTCTGCCACAACTCCAGTGTGAGTTTGGCAGGTCTCAGTTGAAGATACTTTACTGTCACATCATTTACCAAGAGCAAATTATGTAGCTCCAGTTTTTTGCGGTGGTAAAGAAATGAATCAAACCAGGGAGATTTCTGACTTGATCTTGATCGTATAGCTGCTGCTGCTACCACGAGGCTTTTGTAAAGCAATTTGTTCTAAGACATCCAGGAGGCAGTTCCAGCCTGGATCCTGAAAGGGACACCTGTTTTTTTCTAGATGACAGAACTAAGCTTTGTTGGAGGGTGGATGGTTTTATTAGGACTTGGCTAAGAATTTCAGTTCATCTTGTCCTGGTGCAGATTGTAGAGGGTATGTCTTCAAACCAGGGTTAGTTTGGGAAGTATGTCCCTGCTACAGAGACTTGTGTGAGACTTGAGCTTATGCTATGAGAGCTTAGGTGGCACACTAAGCAGGCAAGATAGTGTTTATTTTATTTATATGATCATTTTTCAACTGGACTATCAGTCCATCAGAGCAAGTATCTGCACTACAGTAACCACACTGCATGTTTTGGTCTGTCTTATTTCATCTCATGATAACAAGTACATTACAATGTATCAGTGACTCCCGAGGGGCAGCAATTAGTAAAATACCTCAAATCTTTTGAAATAGGTTGCCACAACTTCTGCAAAGAACAAATCCATTTCAATATATGTGTAAAAGAGGAGAGAAAAAAACCCAACACCACAATTTTTCACTCCTTGCCTTACCAAAGGATCCACATTATGTGGCATTACACTAATGTTTATATAGCCTGCTTTGTTTTCATTTGGGGGTGTTCAAAGGGGACTTCAGTGTTGTAGTGAGATGTGCATGAACAGCTGACTGGAAGTTCAAAAGCATTTGTGTCGAGTGAAAGATGGTTTATTTTCCACGTGCCAAGAATCATTTTTGTTTTATTTAGATGAAACCAGATTATGGCATTGAAAACCCAACTGTATTAACATTCTTACATAAAGCAAGTTGGGAAGTGATGTTACAGTTGAACTAATTGTTAATTATACAAATAGTCTTGCTGCATATTTTCTTAAGACTTCAGGAATGTTTTTTGATACAGTAGATTTGGAGAGTTTTTATTCTGAGGGGAAAATAGAGTAGCAAATGAGTTAGGAATGAAGATACTAAACAAGGCATTTTCTGCACTTGGAAGCATGCTTAAAATTGATTAAATATTTGCTTTCAAGCATTTAATCTTCATCTTTGAGGCACTAACATGCTACCTCTGTCTTTCTCCTTAGGGCTTGTTGTAAAACTCTATTCAAACCTTTGTGGTGCCTTACATACTGGGTAATGGAGGATCAGCATCCCTCTTTTGTTAAGGTCCTGCTTTTGTCCTGTTGTTCACTTGACATAGCCAGAAAGAAAGGCTAATGGTTGCTGAATAGTAGCTTGTGATGAATTTGAGGATTGGGCTTTTCAAACCCTGAGCCTTCCACTGTCATTGCCAACAATAATCTACAGCTTCTGTGCTGTTTAAAACCCAAAACAAAATAAGCCAGCGAAAAAAAAAATCCCTATTCTGCACATCTGGGAAAAAAACGGAATTTGGTTTTATTATTGAAAAAAGAAAGTGAATTGTTTTGAAAGGAATATGGGATGTTTACACTTAGGTATTTCATATTTAACTCTCTTAAATGTCATCGTTCAAACAGTGATTTACAGAAGATCTGAGATTAAAAACGAAAAAGCTTGGTGATTTTTGTAATTTTTTTAACCTTTTTCTACTCTGCAAATGTAAACATATAAACCAACTGCAACACAGTTTAAAAAAGAGGAAAAAAAAGTTGCCCTCTCCTTGCATCCCAGAACAGAGTAGCTCTGTTTGCACTAATACACATTATTCCCTTGTGAACATTGTAAAGTCTGCCTAGGGACTCACCCAGCTTATCGGTAGCTCTTTGATTCCAGGTAATTGATTGTCCTGTCTGAGATGATTTTTAAACTTTACTGGGTATAGCATTTGAAGTGAATTGCTGCAAGAGTGGAAAATGGTTAGGAGGCATTACCCTGGGGAAAAGGGGGATTGGATGGGAGTAGGCATTAATGACAGCAGCTGTGAAGACACAAAAGCAAATCCCAAACCAAAACACAGTGCAAACATCTTGAGGAACAGCTGTGGAGTTTCTTTTTTTGGGCTGGGCCCTGGGAGATTCCTTTTGGGAAGGAAAGTGTTAAGACTTGTTACCCTGTTTTTGTGAGTGTAATGTTTCAAAAAGAACTGTAGGAGAAATCACACTTGGCATTTCTGCTTTGATTACCTATTAAAAATACATACCTTGTTTGTCAGACTTTTTGCACTCAGATAACTTCTGTTGGTGTGATGTGTGTGTTAGATTTACATTTTCTTTATTCCTCCATTCTCCAGCTATTAAATTCCATATGTTGCTCTTTCCCAAAGACTGCACAAACATCGGATTCAATATGCAGTGGTTCTAAATTTCACATTCCTAGATACATGACAAAAAAGAGGCATGAACAAATGTCTGCAGTGATCACTGCAGTGATTACTGCAGGTTTTGCATCTAGTAGGCAAGTCTTTGTCTGCAGAGGATGCTGCAACAGGTGACCCCATACACTGTAGGGTATCAGGAGGTGCTAGTCACTTAAACTAGAGTGAGTCAGCTGATGTCCATCCTCTTGAGCAGGGGAGTGGGGAAAGCACACCTTTGATGCCAGTGTTAACTGTGTTTCAAAGACCCTGCAAAACTAGTGTTTTCAGTGTCCCTAATTCCACTTTGGTGGGACAATTTTTTGCTTGCCTGCTGGACACTGAGCCATGTTGTTCCTTGGAAGTATTTTGCTACTAAGGTGTAAACCACTGAAATAAATCCTTCTTCAGTACACGTAACAGCTTTTAGTATTTTCCTTCAAGTAAAGATGTAGGAATAGCTTCAAGCTGTTCTTTAAAACTGTTGCCACAGGATGGGGCTGTTGCACTGCCCAAATGTGATCTGTCACTTCAAAGAACTGCAACCAAGCACTGTTTTCAGTGCTGACCTGAAACTACACTCCTATCACTTTTCTTTATTATTCACCAGTCCATGTAGTGGGCCTCAGTTTATTCACTTTCAAGAGGTAGGAAACTTGGAGTAAATTGTTGTTGGCTTGCTAAGCGTAGATCAACTTCGTTTCTTTTAGAGGCAGCTTTGTACAATATGACAAGCCCAGGTAGTGAGGTAATAATCCACATAAAGGGGATTTGGTTCACATATCACAGAATATGTTAAATATTAAATTGGGGGGGGTTTAAGCCTTTATTAAATCCATATTTATGTTTTAGAAATGTGCCAAGAAGTGTTCTAATGAAGCAGCACCTGGGGGTTAATAAATGATATCATAAATCCATTCTGATTGCCAAGAAAGATTTTAATAAAGGAAGCCATGCCCAGGGTTGACTGTTTCATCCACGAGGAATAATTGTTTTGTTTCCATATTTCTTTTATTGGTTGGTTATAAGAAGTTTGCTTTTTAGCATCAAGTCATTTATGGTTGTCCTGCATGTTTCTGTGTACTATTTGCATAAAGAGCTAGCCCTTGGTAGGTCTGCCAGTGCAAACTGTAGGAGGTGTTATTTTGATTGCCTGAAGAGCTTCCATCTTTTACTGCCTTTCACTTTCATCTCATGTTCCCCTGTTCCCTCTTCTCCCCTCAAACATTCAGGGTGAAGTGAAGTCTGAAGAGGGGCCAGAGTGGAATATACTGCGTGATGACTTCATGATGGGAGCATCTATGAAGGACTGGGACAAGGAAAGCGATGGAGAGGGTGATACTGAACAAGGAGGTGGTCTGAAACAAGAAGATGACAGTGACTGAATGAAACTGAAAACAATTCAAGATAATGTCTTGTCTTCTTAACTTTGTTTGGATAAAAAGTCAGCATTCTGTGAATGTACAACACTTGGAGGATACCTCTTTTTTTAAAAAAAAAAAAAGACTTACACAACCTTGGAGTGTTTTCTCCTCCATGTCAAACTTTTATTTAATATAGCTCCATTTGCTATACTGAAATCCTGAAATATTTTCCAAAACAAGTATAATTTTCAACATATTTCCAAAACATTTTGTACAGTCAAAATAGTGGCACTTGCCCAATGAAGGAAAGATTTTGCCAAGGTCATTAAAAGTTTATACATTAGTCATGGCAATTGATGTATTAGCATGCCTGCATTTCCAAATCAGTGTTGCACTTCGAAAAGTTGTTGCAATTTGCAATAGAAATGACTTACAATAAACACAGAAATGCCGTCACCTTGTAAAGTTATCGGACTCCTATAGAGTCTTTACTACTTTGGCCAGAAAAGGTTCTGTAGATAATAAAGAAAAGTAACCATTAATGTGATAGTTCTGGTCTTGGAGCATTAGTTTGATTGGAGACAACTCTGGAGACATAATTGTAAAAAGAGAGACTTGACCCTACTGATTGGGGTTTATATATATAATTTATATATATGTGTTTTTTCCATTGTAAGTCTGAAGTTGTATAAGCCAAGAGTCTGGTAGGAGAGGAAAGGACAGTCATTGCTATTGGTTTCATGGAGGAGGGAGGGCTTTTCTAACAATACTCTGTGAAATTGTGTTCCTGTTGCTTCATTTGCAGTTCTTTTTCAGTAAGGAGATGGACCTCTGAGATACATCCTATGGGTTTAGTCAGCCCTAATGCTAATTCCTCTGGTCTGTAAAGGGTCAAACGAGAAGAAATTTGGAAGACATCTGTCAGGGTAACACAACTGGCTTTAAGCTACAGCAGTTTCTCCTCAGTCGTTGTTTGGTTGTGAAGGTGTAGAAGCTAACATATATAATAAGAATATATTCTATGTAAGCATATGCATACAGAAGGAATTGTGTTGTGACTAAGGTGTTATAAATGAGAGGCTGGGGATGAATTCTGCTGCCTTCACTGTTCCAGACTGGCTGTCTGATGCTGTGTCGTTTGTTTAACTTTGCTATCACATTTCCCCATTTGCTGTGTGAAGCAAATGCCTTGGGGCCTATTAATTGATACTTAAAATACATAGTACTGTTCTGTCCATTTCTGCAGATGCCTTATGTACAAACCTTTCTTTGTACCTGCTTATACTCAGGATACCATTAGGAGCAACTTTGAAATTTTCAGCCTTCAGCATGGAAATGTGCAGTAGGACAGTGGATTTAGATTTTCCTAATGAAGACATTGAGAAGAGAGAGGGTGTTTGCACTTTGTGTGTACTGCAGGATAAAAAATATAGACACAAAATGGTAGAGAAACCCATCCCAACAACTGGCAATCGTTGTGTTATCCCTCCCCTATTCATCTGGTATATATTGTAGCATAATTCTTTGAGGAGAACTCAAAGCTAACAGCAGAAATGTTTAGATTTTCAAGCTGTTTTGAGTGTTAAACATATTAGATATCTGAGGAGACATTAGTTTGTGGCCTGATATTTATTATCACAAACGAAGGCATACACTCAAAATATCAAGTGGCAAAACCACAGAAGTTTGACATATGGTTATCCCGGCTTCTGAAGGCTCGACATCTGTATAGCTGTTCAGTGAGAGTTACCATCTCATTAGTGCAATACAAAAATATGCCACAATGGATTTTGAGTCTCTGAAGCAGCATAATATTCTAATCTGTCGTTGCTTTCTTTCTAAAGAGTTCAGTAACTTTGTGAGAAAAAATTACATCAGCACCCTTAAATCTACAGTTGCTCTCTAGTTTCATATCCCCTGTCTCTCTCAAAGAGACTTTTGGAAAATAATTTAAGTTCTTCTAAGGAACTATGACATCCCGAGATGATTATTAAAAATTTCAGAATACTTTCCAAATACTTTGAGAATGCTTGCTTGTTTATTTGTGCATTTTTGGAGTAATGTTTTGATTAAAGCACTGAAGTGACTCGTGTTAAAGAAAAAAGTGGAGCATATCAATATTGCTAAAAATATTTTGAGCTTCCATTTCACATATGTAGAGAGCATTTCTCGCCTTTTAAGAAGCATAATACTTATATTTTTATGTATATTGAGTAGTTATTTAAATTTTGTACTGTGCCTTGTCCTTTGGTTGTGCCAGATGCAGAGAAGCTCCTAGAATAACTAAAATTGTTAACTACGTATTTTGATTTTAGGCATTTGTTGGCTATTTTATTTCACAAGTTTTGTTTTTATTGAGTAGCAGTTCAAAAGATCTAAACTTTGTTTGACTCAGACACCTTCCAGTCTCCTCTCTCAGCTGTGGGATCAGCTGCCCTACCCCCTTTTTCAGTAATGTTCTTCCTCTTCCATAGCTACCAAGAACAACCTTCAGCAGCTTTTCCCAGCAGTCAGAGTGCTTGGTCTGTTTTTCCTGCTCCCATGAATATCTCTGCTTAAGCAAAGCTGTGCCGCTGCCCTTCATTCCAGAGAGCATGAATCATCTCAACTTTGTATATTTCTGTACCTATCTATATAAAGCCAATAAGGATGGGGTGGTTCCAGTTTTATTAGGCTTCAAGCCAATTCCAGAGTATGCAGAGTTTAATATTCTATGGATTGCATGCAAAGCAACAGCTTTGTTTAACAAGAGAAGGCACAGGGTCAGCTCTTCCCCATGTCTCTTGTCCCCTGTTCCCCCCCAGCACAATTCACGTCAATTGTGTTAACTTTTTTCAGCAAGGAAAGCATGAGTTGGCCTATGGAAAAAAATAACTATATTCTCCGTGCTTTTCTTCAGCCTCCTGTTAGGGAAACACTTTGGGAGTGGTGATGGAATATCCTTGTTTTGCCTGATGCTGCTGCACCACAGCATCTTCCCTGCTAAAACATGGAGGGAAGAGCTCCTGCTTCTGCAGCTGTGAGTAAGGTTCTCCTGGGTTCACAAGTTGAGCAGAACAAAAGAGCTGGAAGCTGCTTCCTGGTGAAGATAATGTTTTGTGTGTGTGTGATTTGTTTTAAAGAGAGAAATTGATTGTTTGGAGGCCATAAAAGTGTTTTGATTATCTGATGCTTCCAGAAGAAGGTGGTCTATACAGCTGCATCTGTTCAGTGCTGGCTCAGTGGCTGTCTCTAGGGAGGAAGGCAGAAGTCATCTGGCACACAATACTCTGCACAACTTAAAATGACAAACTTCTCATTCTTATGAAATGAGTCCTGGCATAGTTAATATACACACAGAGCAGTTGTCAGTGTTGTTCACTTCCAACCCCTGAGAATTGCTCAATGATTTCTTCAAGACTTGCTGAGGTAAGGAGTGAGAGGGCCAGGAGAAAGCTTGAGGTAGTGAAGAATCAGGATCTTGTTACACAGATAGGGTCCTTATGCTAAATAAGATGTTAAATCGGGAGTCTGAAACTTCAGTGACAGACACTGGAGACTGGACAAGTTTTTAGTTAACAGATGGTGGAAGACTGCAGATTCCATTTACTGCTGTTCTAAAGCAGTGGCTTCTAACCTCTTGCGGTATGTAAGCTTCAAATGTTTCACCTCCATAAGTGATCTAGCAGATAAAGGCTTTTCCTTAATCATTCTTTTTCAGACTGATAGCGGTGGCTGATACTGCATAGACAAAACATTTTGTTTTCTAATGCATCTTTTCAATTGCTTTTCTGTCTTAAGGGGTATGTTCAAAATCAAAATCCAGTCAAACTGAATAGCTTCAGCACCAAAGATGCTTGTGTTTGTGCAGTGCTTCATCCCTTGAAATGATTTATTTTTGTTTAAATCCATGTGTTTAACCTGTTGGATACCAAATTGTTAAATGAACTAGGGCACTTTCATCAGGCTTTTGAATGTGAATTCATGAGCACAAGTGTCTTCCCAGAGGCACTTTGGAAGGTGATTTTAGGAATACTCATAAAAAGCATTATTTCTTCACAATGCCTCAGTTGATTCAATAGCCCATTCTCTCATGCCAGTGCATGAACTTCTGGAGCATTATTTTACAACATCTTCTTAGTGTTTCTTAACTCTGTTTTCAGTAAATGTGTTAATTGTAAACTGCTAACCTCGATCAGACTTGCATTGAAGTTTTGATATCACTAAGATTTCTTATAGTGTTCTCAGAAGTAGCTGAATAATTAATAGAAATAGTTCATTAAAAGATAAAGTGGTTACACATATCAGAAACTTCATGCGTAATCTAGAAACGGTTATTGCCATAGTTTTAAAGCCTATTTGAATATTGAAGTACTTAAAGATTCTACTAGCCACTTATGAGCCCTTTGTAAAGTGCATTATGAATATAATCTTGGAGATTGTGACTGAATGCCCATGGTTATTCAATCACTGTTGCTTTGGACTTTGTTTTTTCTATCCTGATAACAGAGGACATTCTCATTCTTGTTCAGAACAGAAAGACATACAAGTGTTGCTTGATACAAGCAAAACGATAGTGAAAAGATTTCTTGATTATGTGGATTTTGCATTGACTTCAAGGTTGTGTACAGTTTATCTCAAGAGGATTTTCTCTGGGTTTTAAGCGATCCATAAATTGCAAATTTTGTGGGAAATGAAGCAGCCTTTTACTTAAGGTACCCTATGTCCAGGGACAAGAACTGGTCTGCGTCCGTTTTGGGAAGGGTGCCTGAAGTCAGGCAGCTGAATGAAAACTGTTAGTAGAGGGCTGAGTACCTGAGCTTGCTGTAATTGAGGCTTTGACCTGCCTGCCCATAACAACTGTACAGTCACCACGTGTCAGGGCTCCTTAGAGGCGAAGGGCAGTCAAACACACTCTGTTAGCCTTTCCACCATTGTGTGCCTCTGCACCTTCACCTACAATCCCAGTGAGTTTCAAAAGAGCTTAAGGTTCATATTGCACAGCTGCAATAATGTAGTAGTACAACGGGTAACAATAGTGTATATGGTTGTTTTTTAGAGGAGTGAAATACTTGACAGTGCCTGCTGAAATGTGTTACATGCTTATGAAAGAAATACTTGTTATTATGGAAAGACTTCATGAAAGTCTCAAGTGAGTGTCTCTTCATGATAACAGAAGAAGAGTATGGACCATTTTCAGAACCTTCAGACATGATCCTCAATGCATTACTCAGCCAAAGCAATGTATTAGATGCGAGTATAAATACACTTCCAGTATGAATATTGGTCAAACAAATCCAGCCTCAGAGGATGATATATTGGTATTCATTCAAGTGGATTGTGTTAGCAAAGGGGCTAGTCAGGCCTTGCAAGATGTTGAACACCTTTCTCATGTACCAGTGCAACCAGCAGCTCAGATCAGGATTGCCAGTGCCACTGCTGTTCTCTCCATCTGCTATGTTTTGCCTTCTTTAAAAAAAATACTGGAGTGTTCTTTTAAGTTTTGGTGTCATTGCCTAAAATTAAAGAAGTGAAATACATTTTATGTGAAAAAGATAGTTCAAGAAGGGAAATGTGATACCTGTGTATCTTTCTATAATGTCAGTATTATGCTGCTCAGAGACAAACCGTTGTCTTTGATTCTCATTCACTTCAGTTCCTGTTGAAGCACATAGCTGAACTATCTGCCTTGTCATGAATTAATTAATTTTAATTTCAGAAGACTGGAGTGATGGATTTGTGAACTTTGGTTCTTTATGTGAGACAATACTGGGTTTGATATCTGCATTTTCAGCCAATATGTAGGCATTTTTACACTCTGATTTTACTGTTAATAAGGCGGACGTTCAAAACACCTGAATTTTTGAGAGGAGGCATTTCAGCTGTCAGGCTATAGCCACGATGGGGAAGTTTAGAAGTTAATGTCCAAAGTACAGATTGGACTTTGGTATGTTTAATGAAGATAGTTCTCCCGTTTTGGTATCTGTTGTTCTTAAATCTTGTTTGCTCAACATATTTTTCTAGAAAATGTAGGACTCTTAAATTTGTGGAAAACCACAATTTGTTTCATCTTCCTTACGCTTATAAGGATCTTTGACCTTAACCCACAGCCTGCCTTGAACGGTAGGGTAGGTGCTCTCAAGTGGTCCTCCTGCTGGAGAACACTTCACTGAGCACAGTCCCAATGCAAACCACCCTCTTTGTGGGGGAGATCACATGTGCTGTTAGTTTCAAAGAGGGACGGTGCACAAATTCTTTGTGTAGTGTACAGCCAAACAGGGAACCATGTTCAGCTCCAGGGTGGGGCTGGCAGATGTGCAGGTGGAGCTGCTCTTCAGCTTCCTCCGGCAGCCTGGACCCAAACTAGTGCCTCTGGCTGGCATGAATCAGGAAAGCACAGAGTATCTGTCTGGATACAGGGCTTGGAAGCCCTGTTGATGGGAAAGCTGAGCAACTGTGTAAATACTGTAGCATGCTGGATCCACAGGGCCCAGCTGAAAACTAGGGGAGAATCCTGTCTAAAAGATCATTGATTCACTAGAAGCAGATACTGAACATCTTTGCCACTCTATATAGGTAGCCTGTTCAAGATCCAGCTCTAAAATGTAGATAAGCATCAAAATTATTACTAACACAGAAATGGATCTCTCTGTTCTAATTCTAGATGGAGTCACCAAGCTCAAAACATCTAGATGGAAGGATGTAGTTTGATCAGTCATTCAGAATACTGCTTTCACTGACATCAGTAGCCAGGCACGGAAAATGCGTTTAAAAATGTGTAAGGCTGAGAGGCAACACAAAAACCTCTGCACTAATTTGGTCAGTGCAGCACAAAAGCTTGGTATTGCATGAGGTTTGGTTTGGTTGTGGATTTGTTTTTTTTCATGAGGTAATGTGAAACAGTGCATTGCTTTCTGTAAACTTTCTAGGATAATTTTGAACTTGTGTTGCTTAAAAACCATTAGGAAAAAACATTTCTGAAGCTGTGTTAGCTTAGAGTTTTTCATCTGCGCAGACTGCACAGGCAGCTTGTGAAGAAGTCAGGATGCCAGACTCAGAGCTACTTGGTTTTTGTAGCTGCAGAATATGACTTAAAATATTGCATTACTCGCTAACCCATTTTTTAAGTTGCTGCCAATTAATCTTGCTATAATACGTAATTTTCTTAAAAACTTCAGTAGTGCGATCTGGGTGCACATTCTGACTTGGGTTACATGATTTTAATTTGTTGAATAAACTCCAGTAGATGCTCTCTTAGGAAGACAATATTTACAGGTATCATTTGTGTGTTAGTTAATGAGGTATAACCCAAATCATCACTGAGCAGTTCAGAAATAGAAGGCAACAGCTGTAATACTGACAAAGAGATGCAGGTCATGAGTTCAAACCTTGGGATTAAAGGGGTGACTTTTACCCTACTGTCTTTACTTTGTCGTGCTTGCTATAAGTAGATGTCAAGACCCCCTGGTGTATAAACCACCGTGCTTATATTTCTCTGTCTTTTTAAAATTATTTTTATTTTTAGTTGGTGAGTTTTCCTCTGTTGATATTTAAGTCTTACTGACTTTAGTGGAAACAGGATTTCCTGTGGTGATTAAAACCACAGGTGCTAGGATTAAGGAAGGCCTTTTTTTTGGTGGCACATAGACTAAAACTGGATGATGTAGAGAAGATTAGTGTGGCATCCTCAGGGCTGACAAGCAGATTTGGGAAAGCACAGGAGGGGATCAAACTCTGGGAGGTGTAACCATGGGAGAACTTCTCTGGCATACACGAAGTTTTTATGAAGACTTGAGTCTTAACTGATTCAAAGGTGCAAGTTGGATGTTGGAAGCAGAAACCTCTTTGGATGCAGCACTGATATGTGCAGCCTTTAAAGAACATGTATTTTTTTAGGATAAGGAGTTTACACCATTGATCATTACATTCCTTCCCTAGTCCCCCTAATGTCTGGCTGTGCTCTTTAGAGAGAGGCTGCAACTGTACTACCTAGAAACCATTTTATGAGTTGTAAAATCCAAGCCATGTAAAATGTGAATAATAATTTAGCACTGAAATACAGACTAATGGTGATGTTCCTTTCTGTTCCCTTTTTACTCTTTTTCAGAAGACTTTTTTTTTTTGGTGGGGGGAGGGGAGAGTTATTCTAAGGGACAGCTGTAATATCTCAGCATCTCCTGAACATTCCCCTTTCCTTCAGATTTTAGTCATTCTGGCTTGAGATGTCCTGGCTAAAGTTCCAGTGTTGTTTTGGGGTTTTGGTTTTTTGGGGTTTTTTTGGGAGGTGGGGTGGTTGTGGGGTTTTGGGGGTAATTGCATTCTAGATGTCATTTATTAAGGTGTAGTTTTAAACACACAGACTGTACATCACTGTGTGGACATTACAACTTGTGTTCTCACTGGATGGTGAAGAGAATACCATTTCATAAGATCACAGAGGTGATAGCTTTTTGAATCAGATCCTGTTGACTTGAGACTGTTTTCACTGAAGTTATTGAATCTATTTGTGTGAACAGGAACTTTTTTTTATAGATATGTGTATAAATATATATATTTATAAATATGCAAAAATTGTGTGTGTGTATAAACATATATAAAAAAGGTCTTACTCCTGTTACATATTTTGTATTTGTTCATATATATATATATAATAAGATCTGGTTCATACAGATAAGTTTTTTTTCTCTATATATATATCAGAAACCTTTGATTTGCAAGCTGACAAGTAGTTACATATGTATATGTATATATGGATGGCAGTCTTGCGTGTCGAACAGCATGTTCTATAAAGTAGCCTTTATCTTCTGGAACATGAGTGTTGCAGGAATGGGTTGTGGTTGTGTGAAATGCAATCCTGGGGCAGTGGGGCTGCTTGTATTAGTAAGGTCAGCAGGGTTTGCTCTCAAATTCATCCAGGCGTTACTGCACACACTAATGAAATGTGCAGCACAGAGGTATGGACTTCTACTTCACTAAGGATAATAAACAGTAAAATCTAAGGTTTTATTATAGTATATATTACAACTTTCCATTATTTGTCATCTCCTCTTTGCCTCACCTTTATTAGGTGCCACCTTGGCTCTACGAGTTGAACCTTTATACATGTATTTTTATAAAAAGGAGAATTCAAAATTTTTTTCCCTAGCAGCCTGCATCAGAATAACTGAGATTCTACACGACCACAATTACGACTGCAGATTTCTGTGCATGTCACAAAGAATTAATTGTGCAATCATCCTACGCTCGTCATCAGTGTGAGAATTTACAAAAGTCACCTCTTAACTTTTAAAAGTTATTCCTCTTCCAACAATGTTCTTTAGTTTATGAAATCTGGCCAGCCACCTTACTTAATGACCTGGTCGTCAGCAGTTTTAGAAAGATTATTGCCTTTGTATTTTGCACAGCACATTTGCGTATAACCCAAACAATCTAAAAAGAAACCACAAATTGTAAAATCCTGACCACGTAATTTTTAAGTTAATAGGAAACATGAAACCTTTACGTTTAGTGAAGTAACTTTCCAGGTGTCTCTGTTTTTCTAATAAACAGTTACTGTTTATTAAAAAAAAAAAAAAATATGTAAAAAGACAGTATTGTGTTGAATTAAAAGCTCCAAAACAGATAACTTCTGTTCTTTCCCTATGTGCACGCTAAGGGCCCATTCCTACTTTTTGACTTACAAAGCTTCCACTGACAGCAGCCCCAGAGGACAAGGCCGTTTCATAGATGCACAAAGAAGAGATAAGTATAAACTGAGTTAAACTTCAGTGTGTGATAATCCCAGCAGCATTTGAAAGAATCAGGTAGTCATCAAATAAAAACTATTTCAGAATGAATCAAAACTAAAAAGCTTTTCAAGCTAAAATACAAAGCCACAGTTGGGATCACTTTGACAGATGTATCAGTTCTGGAAATTAACAGCAGAGTTTTGAAGCTGGATTACCTAGGCAGAAGATCATGTTATAACTGGATTCTGATGATACTATGCTTTATCCAGCTTTATAGAGTGCCCACAGTTTGGCTCTGTCATTTCTGACAAGTTTTCATTGCCTCTTCTGTTGTTGTTCACTTTAGCAAGGTAGAAATGACACCTGTTTGAGTATAGTTAAAGAACTGCTGTGGCAAAAAAGCCCTTAAATGTGCAGGGGAGAGATTTTAGAAATAAGATAGGTGTATCATGATGTATACATTCCAGATATTTTCCATTTAGATTACATAATGGAAAGTCGATGTTTATGAATGTGGGTGTGTATTTGAATGATAGGGCTAGCAGGTAGATGTCCCTTCCTGGAGCAAACTGGAGCAGCTCAGGCATGTGTGGTGGGCTTCTGCAGCTGCTGGGGATTTAGCTCAAGTGGCTGGGGCTTTTGAAATGGAGAATGCTGCTATGCCTGGGAAGTTGTGCCTGGCAAAAACATCACCATGGTGACATCAGAAAGTTTTAGGGAATCAAGCTTTGTTGCAGTGGTGAGGCAAAATGGAGACATGCACCTGGGTAAGCCTGACACCCTGTGTCACACTGAAAAGGTCAGAAGAGAAGAAAAGGGTTTGTCTCACATGAGAACAAACCCAAGATTTATCTTAATTCTCTTTTTTTCCTAGCTGGTCTAAAAGACACTGAGGAATCATTGACAAATCTGAAGGAATCTCAGCAACTTTCAAAATCCAGTCGAACTGGTTTGCTGTCACCCTGGCTGGATCTCTGGTGGCTTACATGGAGGGCTCCTCTGGAGCTTAGACCTCCTTCCAGCTTCACAGGTAGCCTGGCCAGACGGGCACCGAGCATGTGGGGTTGATGGCCTTCAGTATCTCATCCCTAAGGCTCCAGGATTTGTGAAAGACACTGCAAAGTTTGGGTTGGTGTCTTTTTTTTCTTGGTTTGGTGGGGTTTTATTAATTTTTTTTTCACCACTAATAAAGAATCAAAACACTTTGCCAGCTGGTAGGGCTGTATCTGCAGAGGTATCCTGAGAGATGTTCGGAGGTTCCCTGCAGAACGAGGGTATCAAGGACTGTCTCACTCGCTGCTCTGAAGCCCTCGAGGTGAGTGGCAGGCAGCACATTTACAGCAGCAAAGTGTTACAGGGCCATAGTTGCTGTATAAGGAATTTCTCCATGGTTTCAGCTGTAGCTTTTGGAGGAAATAATTTAATAACCCTTTTCTTTGGAAGTATTTGCAGTTGAGGTACCTTGTGTAACGGAGCTGATTCCTCAGCTGGTTAGCAGCAGAGCTGTGAGATGTAACAGCTCAAGGAACTGTCCCCTTGGTTTTGTACAGGTGTGTTGCAGAAGTGAAACCAGCTGAGTCTACATGTTGAGCTTGCTTGTTTATTTGAGTAATTTTGGAAACATTGCCATTCCTGACACTGCAGCTGTGTTTTTGAGGTCAGTAGGAGCAGGACATTGACATGTACAGCAGTAAAAGTGTGATGTTGTGGCAGAGACGTTTAATCTGGCCTTGCAGGAATTCATGGATTTAAGTGGAAAGCACCATTAACTCTTGCATCGGGAGACTGCAGTCCTGGCTGTGTATGTACATATCCACACACTGTTAAAGAATGAAAAGTAAGTTTACTTCCAGAGTCTGTGTGTGTACACATACCTTTTCAAAAATATATTTTCTTAGCTCCCTCATCTCTCGGAGAATCTCATCATTGCTGGTATCCACAGCAATACGAGGTTAGCTGGCCGTGTTGGTGCAAGGTTTCCCTGCAGCAGAGCCCTGCCAAGGCAAACAGTATGTGGCAGCTCCATGCTGCTGGGTGCCTCCATCACCCCAGCACACAGCCACAGCTGCTCGGAGGAAGCACTTTTCCTCACTGGCAAGGAAAAATTCGCATTTAATTTGGGGACTGCCATTATCTGGCTTCAGAAAACATTTGAACATTTTGCAGAAAGAAGATGGTTCCTGAGATGTGGTCAGCTGGAGGAAGTCTTCGGTGCTGTTAGGCTGGTTTAGGTCTTACATGATTCTCGTTAGGCTTTCAGATAGGTCCCAGTCATCCTATCTAACTTCTCTTATGTGTGTTTACCCATAATATGGCCAGCAATGGCCGAGCTGTTCTTTAGAACATCTGTGGCCCCTCTTCTCCATGCTTTTTCATCTCTGGAAATAATGTAGAGTTTCTTCAGAAATAGCCTTGACCCACCTAGGAGGGTGTAATTGGAAATTCTGGCAAATTAAACCAGTGACAACTTAATTCAGAAGGGAGTATAAGGCTAAAATGGGTGAGAGTAAAGAAAAAGGCTACTTGATCACTTTATAAAGTTAATGTACAGGGGTGATAAATGGACTGTAAATGAAAAGCTTTATGGCATTAAGTTGAGGGATGCCTAGTAGACTGCAGAGTGATTTCCCTAGGGCAGAGAAGGGTATGGAGGGAGCCTGTGGTGTTTGTTGTGGCCAAAAGAGGCAGCGGAAAAAATGAATTACAGGAATAGCCAAAGCATTTGGGGCTTGAGAGATTCTGTCAAGTGCAGATGAGGATGTATTTGCACGCTTTTGACAGGAGAGGAGACCTCGGAGAAGGAGCAAATCCTCCTCATCTCTCGCTCTCCCTACTTAGGCAGTAGTACCGATTACCAAGCTGCCCGGGGAGCAATGAGGGTTGCCCAAAACACACTTGGAAGTGAAACCGAGGGGCAGTGCGGAGAGCGTTCTGTGACGGTGCAGCGGGCAGAGCCTTAACAGCAGCAACCTTGAATAGTAGGAACGCATCTGAGTGGTGTCCAAGAGGCGTGTTATTCTTCCTCTAAAGCCAGAGTGGTATTTGGCCCAATTACTTTAATAATAGGTGCAAGAAGGACTGAAGCCTTTATTTAAAAAATAAATAAAATAATATAAAAGCCTGGCAGGACTCGCTTTTTCTTCTCGGCTCCGGGCTGCCTCGCCTCTCCTCGCCCCGGGGCGAGGCACCTCGGCAGCGGCAGGCACGGCGGCCGGGCTGCGGAGGGGAATAAATAGCCGGGCGGCGGCGCGGAGCCCTCCGCTCCCGCAGCCCCTCCACGTCACTTCGCAGCGAGGCGAGCACGTGGGGCGGGGAGATCGTATAAATTTCCCTCTCCCTGCGCGGCCGTGATGTTATCTGCTGGCACGCGTCCCCTCCGCGCAGGGAGAGCCGAGGGGCCGGGGGCGGCAGGCGGGGGGCGCCGGGCGGAGCGCTAGAGCCGCCGGGGACGGGGCCAGCCCCAGCCCCAGCGCCGCGGGGGAGGCCGGCGGGGGGAGAGAGCGGCGCAGCGCTGCGGCCAGCGCCGGGCGGCCGGCTCCGCGCCTGCGACCCGCGGGAGGGCTGCCGGGGCGGCGGCGCTGCCTCGCTGATCCGCGGCGCGGGGTTGGCGTTTCGGCAGGAGGAGGAAGGAGGAGGGAGCTGGAAAGGAGCTCTTGCGGCGCGCAGCGGCCCGGGCGGGGGTGGGTCGGTGCATGCGGCGCGGGGCGCACGCAGCAGCCTGCGGGACGCGGCCGGACCGGGGATCGCCGCTCGCCGCCGCCGCCGCGGGGGCCAGGCGGGGCCGCGGGGCCGGGGCCGCCGCCTGCCGCTGCCGCCGCCGCTGCGCCGCGCCCGGGCCGGGCGCGGGGGCCGGAGCTCGGCGCCGCCGGGCGCGCACGTGCGCGGCTCTCGCCGCCGCCGCGGGGGCTGAGCGGGGCCGGGCGCGGGGCGGTGCCGCCGCCGCCGCCGCTGCCGCTGCCCGCCGGGAGCCGTCGGGCGCCGCGGGCGCACGGCAGGGCTCAGCGCCGCGCCGGCACCCTCTCTCTGCCGGCTGCGGCAGCGCTCTGTGATACCCATCGCTGCGCCTTCTCCCCGCAGTCCTTCTCTTTTTGGTTTGCTGGGGGTTTTTTCCCCCCCCTCTTTTTTTCTCCCACCCCCCTCCCCCCCGGTTTTTTATTCCCCTCCTTCAGATTTTTGTTTTCCAGCGCGCTGAGAGCAGCCTCTCTGCCATTTACTTGATTCGCAGGTTGGTTGTATCTATTTGGGGGCTTTTTTCCTCCCCTTTTTTTGCTGTCCGGCTCTCTCCACCCCCGAATTTTATCTAGTTGTAGCAACTTACTGGCTTTTTTTTTTTCCTTATTATTACTGATATTTTTTCACTGGCGCCTCTCGTGCATTTTCCGATCGCGAGCCGCCCTCGCAGCCCGGTTTTTAGCAGCATTTTGTCTGCAGATCTCCCCTTTGTTTGCACGGATCCCTTTTTATTTTTTGATTTTTTTTTTTCTTGTTGTCGTTCGTTGTTAAAGTGACTTTTTTTTTTTTTTTTTTTTGGTGGGGGGGGGCGCTGTATTTAAACACTTAAAATGCACTGCTATCTCCTGAGCGTGCTCCTCACAGTGGATCTGGCCACCGTGGCTCTCAGCCTGTCTACCTGCAGCACCCTCGACATGGATCAGTTTATGCGCAAGAGGATCGAGGCTATCCGGGGGCAAATCTTGAGCAAACTCAAGCTCACCAGTCCCCCGGACGAGTACCCCGAGCCCGAGGAGGTGCCCCCGGAGGTCATCTCCATCTACAACAGCACCAGGGACCTGCTGCAGGAGAAAGCCAACCACAGAGCTGCCACTTGCGAGAGAGAGAGGAGCGACGAGGAATACTATGCCAAAGAAGTTTACAAAATAGACATGCAGCCCGGTTACCCCGAAAGTAAGTCGTCTCTGTTTGTGCATGTGTGCGTAATTTCGCCCCCGAGGCTTAGCGGTGCCCAGCACCTTTAAATAGCAGCCCCAAGCATCGTAACGTGCCTTCTTCGCTCGGCTTCCTCTCATCCTCAGCATCTCTTAGGTGGAGGCTTCTAGGGTTTAATTCAGGTGGTGGGATATACGTATGCTTGGGTGGATGCGTTGGGGGTGGTCACCTGTTCCCCCAGACTCGTGAGGTTTCCGGTCCCCTTTGAAGTCAGCCAGGAATCCCTCAAAGTGCCTCTGCTGCCCACCACCACGTACCTGAACAGAGCTCCCCCAGCCCAGGGTCCCACTCCCTCCCCAGCACCGGGTTTAGCTCCCCGGCAGCCCCGTGTACAGCTTCCAGAAAGAGCCAATATCTTTCCACTGCTCTTGTTTCCCTTGGAGTGTCTGGAACGGGCAGGTTTCCATCTCTCCATAACCGAAAAGAAAAGGAGGTCTTAAAAAAGAGAAAAAAGTCGCCGGCTCGTCTTGTCTGTGTCCCTCCAGAACAGTGTCCCGCAGACTGCTATTCAGATTGGTGCTCAGCGAGGACAGAGACATAGACGTCCTCCCTCCTCTTCCCACATTAACTAGCCTCCCCTTTCGGTTCATGGGCACTTTTCATTTCAGGTACAGAAAAACTTTTCCCTTCTGGGTAGCCTCGGTTCTTGGAACCTGCCTCAGCCCGTCTGCCTTTTGCTGTTTTTAACGACCTTCTGGTGATCTATGCCACGTTTTGCACAAAAAAAAAAAAGGGGGATACAAATGCTCTGGGCTGACCAAATCCACTTAGAATGATTAATAATCATAACGACGTGCCTTTTTGTTTTGGTAGTGAAGCTTAAGTGCATAGAAAAAAAAAAAAAAAGAAAGCAAAAGCACCGCACTGCCTTAAAGGAATCTAGATCATCATCATACCGAGGAAAGTGGAATACCAGAAGCAGAAAATAACTTCACCGTTCACATATCTGAACCCTAGTCCCTTGTCTTTTCATTCAGCTTGCTTTTCTAGCTCTTCCCTCCCCCACCACTTGATGCCCTATATACTTGCTGTCTGTTTCTGAAAAGCTCATAGCTCTTGCTTAAATAGATAATGCAGCCATCTTGGTAACTTTATCCTAGAGTTTCTAATTGCATTTTCCCCTTATTTATTTTTAGTTTAGCAAGTTTAGCTTTGGGGCTTGCTCTGTCTTGCATGTGATAGTCCTAGGATGCCAGCCAAGGTATCTGAACCCCACGCTCTGTGCAGCTGCCTCCCTTCTTCCTTTAGTCTTAAATGACAACATCAGGTACAGGACATCCTGGCACTCAGAGCCATTTTATTATTGTAATTATGGCACCATCCTTAATAGCCATGATAAATACACTCCGCCCTTGTTACCCTTGGGGAAGAAATACTTTCTTTTTAAAAAAAAAACCGCATATTTGGAGCCAAGTGGGTATGAGCAGAGCGGTTCAGTATAATTCATAGCTGTAGCAAAAACACAGAAGTCATGTCTGTTTTCCACGTTGGTGTACTGTATCTTTTTGAGACCTGTCAGATCATACCCAGGGCAGAGGAACACCTATGGGCAAAGGTTAGGAAGACCGATAGCAGTGCCTTGGCTTGTGGAGTTGACCCGGTAACAAGAAGTCTCTTAGAATTGTAAAATGCATCCATCCTGAGCACATCTGCCCTTTCTCCTTGCTTGAACAAACTACAAAGAACCAAGAGCTGCATACTTTCCAGAAAATTAAAATATCTGTGGTGTGTGACTTGGATGGTCTTGACAAAAAACCATCTATTTTTAAAATGTTGTCAGAGGCCAGATTTCTTCTGAAGTATCGATTGAGGCTTTGGAAGAGCAAAGGAGATTGCAGGTATCTACCAACAGAGTGCATCAGACGTTTGGGATCGGAGGGCCAGTTAGCAGTAGATCCGGCACTACTGTGCAAGGGCTGTCGCTAACATCAGAGTAAGTAGGTTAACTGTTTTTCCACTGCTCTCTAGTTATGCTGGATGGAGCGAACCTTTCCAAAAAAGACAGTAAGGAAGAAATTGCTCCACCATATTTTAAAGGAAGAAATTGAAAGCACAGCTCTGGCAGCCACAGGCACTTTCTCCTAGGCGTCTCAGAGTGAATTTTTTAACTCTATGGTTTCTGCTGTGTTGGAGGGAGGCAGGAGAGAGAAGGGGATCAGTGTGAATGCACTGAAGGTCAGAAGCTGCTGGAACGCAGGCATGGGAAAGATCAGTGGTTCAGTTTTTACCACAAGTTGTTAGCGTTCAGTAACTGACTACAACCCAAGTATTACAAATATGCTCTAATTATACTCATAGTCAGCAATATATCACTACAGATTGCTGATAGGTCTTTGTGGGGCATTTTGTAAAGTTCAGACTAAATATTTTTAGCAATGAGGAGATTTAAAAGGAAAGCTATAAGAGATATTGTATATACCCTAAGGCATATTTTGTCTTAAATATTATCCTTGGCCAACTGTACTGTATAAATACAGTAAATATGAATAGAACTGGCAAGATGCCAATCTCCTGGGATGAATTTTAGTCAAGAAGGTATTTATGGGATATAAATAATACTATGTCAACATTTAAAGAAGGGATCTGATTAGTTTTGAAATTATTCATATTAATCTTTTCACATGCTGTTAGTTTAAGGCTCAAACTAAAGTTATGCTAAGGTTTACTGATAGTTTGCACTGAGGAAGTAAGGGGGCATCTGGCTTGACAGTCCACATGAGGTTAAGGACACATTGGAATATACCTGGAAATTCAACAAGTCAGGGACTGCCGGACTTGTAAGCAACAGATGGGAAAGAAGTGGCAGAAAAAAATACTACAGAGACATTTGGAAAAAATAGAAAGGTTTTGTCTGAAAAGCATTCCTGCTTGCGTTGTGCTCACGACAGTATGCATTAGATACTGAAAGACTGGATCTCTTTTAAGTCCAGTTAGCAGTCAGAATTTGAGGTTTTTTACAGACCAATTTACAAAGGAAGGTGGGATATGGAAACTGAGCACAACATGAAAGAGCTCTTGGGAATTTTGTGCCCAGGAGAAATTACCTCAGTAAATGCTTAAAACTGATTTTTGTGAAAGCTGGATAACATCAGAAGTTTATTACTTATCAGTTCGTCATTGAATTTCCAGGCCCCGATACTTCAGCTAGGTGATGATTGACATTGCACTGATAATAAACACAAATTTAATGCCAACGCAGTTAAAGATTGTGAATTGTAATGCTAATGCATAACTGGGATACTTGAGAAAAATAGGCAACACACACATGTATGTGAAGGCAGGGGCCTGTTCTATCATCTTCACTCAAAGCAATTTTTACCACAGTCAGTGAACTGGTTGGTACTGATGGCTTAAGGCCAATGCAGGTAAATTTTTAAATTTCTGCGTTCTCGAAGAGAGGTTTGTAAGTAGTCAGTAACCTTAGAAATCACAGTTCTTCTGATTTTGGGACTGGTTTTGCATGGTTTTTAGGCTACGCATGCCACATTTTAGTGTGAAGGAGCCTCCATGGGTTCCAGCCTGCACTTGGTGTTAGGATTAGTCTTCTCAAGAGCCCTATACCATGAATATTGCTTTACGTAGGCCATCGCTCTGTGGAAGATTTACCTCATGAAAGACAACATTATAAGCTGGCAGAGCACAATAACATGTTTCTACTTTATCAACAGGGACTCACTTTACTGGCAATTACACATATGTGGGTTCCTTGTCTTCAGGGTACCAGAATTGCTTGTGCAGACGTAGCTACCTGCACTGGCCGCATCATTACCATGATGTTAACAACTACGACTGCACAGCTCACCTGTGTTTGCATTTAACATAACACAGAGCTTAATCTATCTAGCTATGCTGGACCTATGGTTGTGCTCTGGAGTACCTCTTGTAGGAGGCATTTGCCAGGCATGCTTTCTTACCTGCAGCAATGTGAAGGCTTTCCTGAGGAGAGACATGGGAGGAACAGTTCCTTATTCCTTTTTCATGAATGGCACCTAGTGCTTTCTTCCTAATTGGTTATGAAAAAAACTCAGGAAGTTGCAAATGGCTTTAAAAAGGGACAGGGTAATTTTCTAGACAGTAGTCCTCTGCATACAAGGAGGGATAATAAAATAACATGCTCTAGTGCACTAATGAAGGGGAGCTCCACATGTGTTTCCTGCCAGGCTTCTGAATCACCATCCACTTGCTGTAAAGCAGGGTGCCAAGCTGGGAAGCAGGGGGTGGTCCAAGAGCCAGTCTGGCATGGTACATGGTCCTTGAGTTTCTTCCAGAGGATGAAGCCTACAGAAAAGCTAAATACCTAAAGACCGCTATCTTTAACACTGCAAGGTCAGATGAACTGCAAGACAGAAACATAGGGCTATATTCCCAAGTCCTCTCTGAAACCTGCCTTAAGTTTATTTCTGGTGTCTGTTTTAGAGGCATTTTTCACTGTAATTTGGTGAGAAGGTTAGATAGAATCATGGACTCATTTAGCTTGGAAGAGATCTTTAACATCATCTGAGTACAACCTTTAACCTAGCACTGTGAAATCCACCACTAAGCCATGTCCCTGAGTGCCACATCTGTACTTTTAAATATCTCCAGAGGTGATGAGTCAGCCACTTCCCTGGGCAGCCCGTTCCAGTTTTTGTGAATATGCAGCACTGCCCCAATGCTCCCCACCCTCCAGCCCACTGGCAGTGTGAATGTTTTATTGTCCCAGAGACCTTTCTGAAAATGTGCCCTTTTCTTCTGCTCATGGCTGGAGATGTGCAGGAAGTGCCCTGAGTGCTGCTCTTGCTGACTCCACTTGCAGGACAAGGTGTGAGTAGGTGATTGAGGGAAGAAAGCAGAGCAATCTCTTCATTAGCTACTGGTTTTAGCCTGGCTCATCCTCCATGCTCTGCATGAGAACAGTAGTGGTCATCAGAATGGCTGTGTTGCTTTGAAGTTACTATTTCCAGCGTTTTGCTGTCAGTTTGAGATTCCTGTCTGCACTGGAGCTGAGCAAAAAGATGAATGAGAACTGGCTGTCATTCTCAGTGAGCTTCTTCATCACAGTTCTGAAACATGCACGGAGCTTCACACACATGAATGGACTCATTAGCATTAAGTCTCTGTGTATGCCTAATTAGCTTCCTGAATTGGGGCCTGTTTATGGCACATTTGCAGGGATGAACAAAGCCAGACAGTTCAAATCCCTCTCACTGTGTTGAAATCTGTTATTTGGGCATCAGAGCCCAGTGAGAAGGAAATGCTTTACAGGATTTTTTTACAGAGGAAAGAAGAAACTCTTCAGTGCTCCTGTGATCCTGAAGAAGGCTTTCCCTGTTGGGCAGCTGGCTTCTTTTGCCTTTGCACTGATGTGCTAGACTGCTTCTGTATTACAGATAAAGAGAGGAACCCCAGGGTATGGTGACAAGACGAGTCATGAGTGAAGACACACAAATGTTTCCGTTCCTGTTGTGAAACCACATGCAGCACATTTTCAAGCAGGCAGTTTTTAGCTTGAGGATGATATGCTCCCCAGGTATTATTTAATGTAATACTGTGTTACAGATGTTTCTGCTGATTTGTTTAGATTAAAAGGATTGGTTTGGTCATTTGTTTAGGGAAAGCTTGCACCCTGCCTTCCACCACAGGCTGTTGCTTGTTTCCCCTTCAGCTGTGATGTGTACTAGTAGGTACCTAGCTCCAGCATCACTGCTGGTTGGCTCCCTGTAGTAGTCAATCTGTAGCAGCTATGTTTCTTCTTAAAACATCCCCCCCATGCTTGTTCTTGCTGTCTTTTCTGTGTTAAGTGATTGCAGCTGGGCACCCAACTGTACAAGACATACAGCTGCAAGGTGTAGAGGAGAAAGTCAAAGATTTGTCTGTAACAAGAGGATAAAATGTTGGGAAAAAAAACTTAGCGTCAAGGGTTGTGTTTTATCTTCTTCCAGTGTGACCAGTTGTTTTTGAATTTATGAATGACTCATGAGCCTTGTTTAGTACTGTGGTTCTCTTAGCTCAAATGGCACAGGATTGGCTCTGCAGAATTGAAGTGCTAGACCAGGCTTTGTAAACCTGTCTGGTGAGCAAGTTTTTACGTATTCTTGGTGCTCTGCAAGTTGGTCCACAGTAGAGAAGTTGCCTCTTTGGGTAGCATAGCATTCTTTAAACCAGTCAGGTTTTCCAAAGGGAACCGTGTGGCAGTTCATACATGCCACTTGGAAAGCTGCTGGCTCCTCGTGGTGGAGGTCATGTGGGATGAGTTTAGGCAGCAGTGTAGAGAGACTGCTCGTTCACTGTGCTGAGACAGGCTCTACTGAAATACATCTTGTGGTGCTATTTGTATTCTCTAGCATCTATGTTTGGTTTCCAGGAGATGCTAGACCTCACAGGCATCCCTGCAGCAGATTTACAGCAAAAAGTGTGGAGAGGATCTTTAGAACATCTCTCCCTTGTTCAAGTTTTAATTTGGACAGTGAGTGAGGATTCCTTCTCATTTCATGTGTGATGCTCGTTGAATATTCAGGATCTTTATTGTAGAGCTGAGCTTTTCCCCACTGAATGACCCCTAGGGAGAGATCCTCTTTGTGTTGTTATGTAAGACCTAGTAGAGCGTGATGCTGACTTGAGGTTATTAAAAATAATTGTATAAATTATAAAAGATAAGTTGACCTCAAAGCTGACCCTGCTTTGAGCTGGAGGTTGGACTAGATGTCCCTTCCAAAATGAATTAACCTGCTTGTAATCCTTGTAATACTACATTTTAAAACAAGAAAAACAATGTATTATATTTCAACTTCCACAGGGTGGTCTTGATTCAAGTATCACCATATTTCTAAAGATGTGCTGTTTTCTGTCAGTCTTGGATTTGTCCCTCTGCTGTAGCTTTCTTGCACAAAAATGTTCCCGTTCTTCTCTTCCTCTGCACACATTTTTCTTTTGCTTTTCTTGCATGAATGTTTCTTTTCAAATAAGCATGGTAACTTGCATGAAAATAGACTACTGTATTGGACTTCAGCAAAAGCTGTGACATAGTTTTAGGCAAACTGAGGAGGGGTGGGGAAGGGAAATGTTGTGATACTGACCTTTCACTTTGCTTGTTTGGCTCCTTCCCATCATATCTAACCCACACTGCACTGACAAATACCGCATCTGTCTTGACAGGCAAGTTCACAAATAACCATTCATTCATAACTTGGAGCTGCTGTAAGACTCCTTATGGGTTGCTTAATCTGACAGTTGTGCATTTGAGCAGAGACTTTGAAGCAAAGACTTTGCAGAAGGACCGTAAGTTCAGTCTGACTTTGTGAAAGCTAAGAGGGAGGTCTTGCGTGAAAGAGGATACTGTACTTAAGTGTGTGTGTGTGTGTGTGCATGCGTGCACACACGCGCGTGCGTATATTCAAGAGCATTAAAACATCTGTTATTGCCAAAGCCCAAATTGGAATGTTCTGGGAAAGATAATTTAATTTTTAGCTTCTGGATTCATTTCAGTGATGGTAATTTCAACACTTCCTGGGGAGAGTCTATCAGTGGTTATGTGCATCAAATGCAGCAGTAAATCTGTCATTCTTTCCATTTCAGTTTTTCAGGCTTACAACTTGGTTATTTTTCCCTGTTTGGCTGGTGTTAGTATGCAATGTTTTCCCTGGCTTCATCTCTTTTAAACCCCTGCTTTGAATTTTAAACGCGAGCTAAGCCTGTTGAAGTTCCTTCTGTTACTTGTTTTTGTTTACATATAGCATTTGCAATTCATCAGCTAGCTCAGCTGAAATAGTGATGGTAGCATATCTTTACCCATAGTGATGATTGAAAGATAGGAATCAGAACATGTTGGTTTTCATTCCTTGGGGTGGAAAAAAATCCCAATCCACAGAAACCCCCAACCCTATGGGTGGACTTTGTACGAAGAAGGTTGAGAAACTAATAGATGTTAGCAGCACTGACTCTTATGAAGTGGTCAGAGAGTACCTCACAATCGCATACTTGATAAAGGCTTCTGCACAATGATACTTACTAATCCTGAGCTCACAATTGTGATTACAGGTGATCTCCAGTACCCCAAATTGAACAGAAAGTAGTTGTTGCTTATTTGAGTGGGCATTGTCCAATACGTATAAAATTACTTCTTTTGGGCTTTGGACAAACAGTCATAAAGATCTTCTCCAGGACTGCCAAGTTGTATACTTGAAAGAAGAACACTTGCAAATCTTTCCATCTTCCAAATGGCATGTAAAAACGATGCTGCAAATTTAGCCTCTTTGGATGCAGCAGTGGGTTGAAACAATGGCAGAAGTGGCGATGAGGCACAGCGTGGTCAGCGTCTGGTGTTCACCAGAGCCTGTGGCAGAATGCTGCTCCTTGTCCCACCTCTGCTTGGTCTCATGGGTGGCCCAGACTAGCAAAGTTGTATCCAGGTGGGCATCGGTCTCTTCTCCCAGGCAACCAGCAGTAGGACAAGAGGGCATGGTCTTAAGCTGTGCCAGAGGAGGTTTATGTTGAATATTAGGAAAAAAAAATTTTACAGAGAGAGTAATCAGGGAGTAATCAGACATTGGAATGGGCTGCCCAGGGAGGTGATGGAGTCACCGTTCCTGGAGGTTTTTAAGATGAGACTGGATGTGGCACTTAGTGCCATGGTCTGGTAACCATGGCGGTGTTGGATCAAGGGTTGGACTTGATGATCTTGGAGGTCTTTTCCAAACCTGTTGATTCTGTGATTCTATGGAAGGTGAGAGATGTCTCTGCTCTCCCATCAATGTGACTGTGGAGGGACAGCTCTGCCCTTTGCATCACAATTCCTGGCCTTAGTGCTTTGACGTTTTGGTGCAGGAATTGATCCAGTTGAGTGGATAATACTGAAACAGAATACTTAGTGAATGCCTAGTAAGCAAAATTTATGGACGCCAGGGTTCAGGTCCATTGGCATATGCAGTACTTGAAGTTCATTTCTTTGTTCAAGTTCATGCCTTCTGGGAAGGATAAATGATAAATTGTGTTCTCCAACCTGATTGGACACTGTGAACAGTCTAGAGGTGTGTTGGATCTATGCAGATCCTTGATGTTCTTGTTCTCGCCCAATCTCTGAGACATCCAGCCCAGTTTTCTTGGCTGTTGCAGTTGGCTCTGGGCCTCCCTGGCAGAGCAAGGGCTGTATGTGTCTTGTGCCAATCACTGCTTTATGCTCAAATTTTTCTTGATGCACGCTTTGGAAGTGAAGTAGCTGCATTTCAACATTGAGGTATGCTGAAAGATATCTGTATGTTTCATTTATTGCACTCATTGCGTGTTTATCCAGCCTACAATGGCAGGCTATTGCAGCAGACATACATACATCTTTAGGTCTGTGAGTGGGGAACAAGTTCCAGCTTTCTTGAAAATAAATCTGCTGTTCTGATCTGGTGATGTGATAGGAACTGAGAGGCTCCCTGCCAGGATATACAGTTTGGAAAGTAAGGGAGCTAAGCAAGCAGCTTTGCCCCAGTTCGGATGGACTCAGAACAGATTGGTGGGGGCCTGAGCTTTCTGTCCCTCTTTGAATCTGGATTCCCCCATCCCAGCTTGCATTCCTCCCTGATGCTAGGAGCCATGTATTTGGAAGTTTCACATTCCCCTTGCTAATCAGGGAAGAAAAGAGTCCCAAAATAATCTAGAAAAAGAGATCTTTACAAAGGTGGCCAGAGGCTGAGTTATAACAATATCATGTGTCTGAAGGAACTTACCTCCTTCCAAGTTGCAGTCCTATTATCTACCCACTTTATTGGGAGACTTAAATTTTCTCTGGCTGAAAGTGTATTTGTTGAGGTAGAGTCTGGAAAGGAATCTGTCTCATGCACACTTGCCACCAGGCCAGCTATACATGTGACACAGTCAAACCTTTCCATTTTTCTGCCTTTTGAGAATATGTTCCCCAGATTAAGGGACCTGGTCCAAAGCCTGCTGAAAACACTGGAAGTCCTTCCGTTGACTGCAGAAGTCTTTGGTCAGGTATTAAGTGTCATTCCTTTGTTTCAGGTAATGGCCACATCTTCAAGATATATTGGGATGTATTACTGTAATGCAGTACTTTCCCTTTTATTGAGTTGCCACTGGAGATGTTCTTCTACATAAGGCTTTGCAAAAAAAAAAACCCACAAACCTCACTTTTGAAAATAAACACCATAGTTTGCTTTATTGATAGAATCATTTGATGGCAGATGTCATCTGGGAACAGCATATGGTGGCAATATGGCAAGAACTGCAGAATGCAGGGAAGGAGGAATGAGTTCAAGTCCTGTACTTCTTAGGTATTCCATATCTCCCTCTGTCGAAAATAAATGACCATCTGATTGCAAAGGTCTTGGCAAATAAACATGCCATAATACATCTTTATCATCCTCTCCACAGTGAGTTTTTGTCTAGAATCTCATCACTCCACATCCAGACACTTCTTAGAAACATGTGCAAAATCAGACCTCAGTGCCTGGAGCAGGGACTAATCTAAAGCCTGTGAATAAGACTGTGGCAAATCTCTGTGTAGTGGACTGTAAAGAAAGGTCATGGCTAAGCCAACAAGGTGTTTTTATGTTATCAATAAAATCTTAAAAGTCAGTTCTCTATAGAGCTGGAGCCAGGAGAACCATTTCTGAAAGTCAGTTTGGTACATGATATATGCTGAGTTTACAAGCTGGAAAGCCAAGTAGTTTGGGAACATGAGCTGTGCTTATAGCGTGAAGGTGCATGTGGTTTTACATAAAGCCTCTCTGACTTGATATGTCTCTAAGTGGCTCACAAAATAATGAGTTAACTTTTGAGATACATTTTTTTCATGGATGAAGAGCTGGAGCAATTTGATTTGAGTCAGTAAAGTCACTCCAGATTTTTTCTGGTTGAAACTGGATTCTGTGCAGTGATTGTTTAGGGAAGAAAAGCAGTCACTGTGGCCAGGGTTTTAAGCAGCATCTAAAGGAGTGGTTCCTTTGTAGCCTTTGAGAATCCCAACCTTTTGTTCAGATGAAGCCTGTGGCAGGTAAATCTGCTTTGCTGTTTAGAAATGTCCTGAATGCTGTTTTGCATCATGTTTATACTACTACCATGTACTTTTCAAAGCCTGGAATGACTCAACATCCACCACCGGTTGTTGGGATTTTGTGTGTTTGTTTTTTAAAAACAAGTAAAGAAAAAAGCTTGGTTTGTATTCTATCTGTGTTTGTATTCTATCTACCTGGTGGGATGAGATTTCATCCCAAGACATTTGATTTGGGATTTGAAACCAAATGGTTTGGTTCTTGTTTAATACATGGCAATATTATAATGTCACAGAGGATAAAGTGCCTTAATATAATGACAGCCAGACCTGCAGGCAGCTCTATGAATGAGCATGTATGTTGCCTTACAATTGAAGAAGATGCTTATCTCAACAAGGATGGGATGTTCTTCTCAGAGTATAACATTCCAGGTCTGTTCACAATCATAGCTAATGACTAGTTGATATCATTCTGTACTTTAGAAAGGACGAGACTGACATTGCTCTAGGAGGCTTTGAGTTATGGTAGAATGGAAAAGTTAAAAAGGCTGGAAGCCCTCATTATGGATTCCTGGTCTCCCTTCCTGCATATTCCAGGCCATTGAGTTTTGCTGAATTAATTCCTTTTTGAAAAGGAGTTCACGCTTGGTAAATTATTCTAGTGATTAATTACACACACTAGAAATGAGTGTCTTTGTGGTTTAAGTTGTTTAACTTCAAGTTCTAGCATTTGAATCTGGTTTAAACCTTCACTGTGCTATTTTGAAGACCCATTGTTAAATCTGTGGGCATTGTGTAGGTACCCACAGGAAATGGAATTTTGCAGAGGGGAACTGATCTGGCTGAGAGGAAGCTGGCATGGCTGCTGGAAGATCATGCAGTTACCAGCCAGGAGCTCAGGATGGGCTGCTTTATCTGACTTTGAGTGTCTTTCGGATCCGTAGACTGTGATTGAGCCACAGCTCTTTTAAGTTCAGTACGCTGTGCTCCGTGAGATACTTTCTAGCCTTTTCAGTTATTCACATGGTTTTGCTCTGAAACTCCTCTGTTTTATTCCTATTCTGCTAAGATTGTGGACGACAGTATTGGATACTATTTCAAGAGTGGCTCTGCCATTATCAAGTTACATGCATGTTGCAGACTCTGCTCTGTATTACAGTGTATGGATCTAACTCTGGCAGTAACCTTGTCAGGAGCTCTACAAGGAAAAGTTAAAATTCATGCATGGATAATTATCCACCAGGGTCTCTTCCTGTTCTTCCCCAAGTTCTTTTTAGAGGTGCTGACTCTCAGGATGGCATCTCCTACTTTGTAAGTGTGATCCAGTTTCTCTGTCCTAGAGTTGTATTCTCATACTGATTTTACTGATATTTACATCTTGATAATTCAAAATTCAAGCCACTGTTTTTAAGTCCCTGTCTTCGTGATGCACCTTCTTCATTATCTGACACATATGTATCATTATTTCATCTACAGTTAGTAAGGATTTAGTTTCCTTCCAGATGATGAATAAAAGTATTAAATAGTAGAGTGCAGTAAAATTGAGCCTTGTGGGACTTTGGTAGAAGCTTACCTCTCAATAATGGTTTGCTGCCTACTGTTGTGTTTTGAGTCTCATGAAAACGCAAGGTTTTTATTAATTTACTGCCTGGCCTTAGTGGTGTCCTGTTGTTCCTGTTTCCTAATGAAATAATCATGTAGTGCCAGCTTAGATGTCTTGCAGCTGCCCAAGTACATTATATTAAAAGAGTTGTCTTACCAACAGACCTACCAGTGTCACTCACTAAGGTACTGGACCAGTGTTTTCCTTGAGCTGGTGTGGATTATACTCCGTTTCTCTTGAGCTGATTCTCATTCCTGTGCTTTACATGATTTTTCTGGGATCAACATAAAGCTGACTATATATGTGCGGTATCACAGGTTGCCTGTTTAGGATTGTGTATTAGCAATTATGTTCTGCCTCTTAGGATATTTTTCAGTGTTTAGGATTTATTGAAAGCTAGTTTTAATAATTAAGATAGCTCCTTGGACAGCTCTTTAAAAAGCCTTCAGGCAAGTTATCTGGTCTTGCTTGTTTTACAGTGTTGTTTTAAGACCTTCTGAGTTGCTGCTGGAATAAAAAAAGATATTTTCATCTTGTGCTTGCCTGGCTTTTTTATCTGCGGAAATATATTTCATATTTTTGTATTACTGTTTCAACAGTTTTTATCGTATAATGGATGAGTATCACTGTTAAGCTTCCTTAGTACTTAAGTAAATCTCATCTTTAAGTTTCTTGGCTATGAAGCTGGTGTGCCTGTTTGTTTTTTCTCATATGTTATCTGCAGTTCTTATTTTCTGATGTTATAGTAGTTCTTAGCAGCTATTAGTTTTAGTTTTACTTTTTTTTTGGTAATATATAGTTGCATATTTTAATTTTGTCTTCTTACAGTTGCATTCTTATGGTTTCATTGTTCAGAGACAGTTTTCTAACCTGAGTGGTCTTATTTGTTGATTGGGGAACTGTGTCATTTTTACTCGTTCAGTAAACTAAATGTTGGTCCATTATGCTTTCAAGTTTTCTCTGTAAACACTTCTATCCAGTTGATTCAGCTCATGGTTGTATCATCTTTGTAATGATGTCTCCTTCATAATACTAAACCCATGTGTGTTCAGTTCTTTGGGTCTTCTTGGTTTTGTGCAGAACATGAGGTGATCACTTCTACCTAAGCTGTGAATCTTGCCTGTCAAGCACCTCGCTTCCATGTTCAAAATAAAACAGTACCTACATCTGGCGCTCTGTTGAAATGCCAGGGACGTAAAATAAGGGTTCTGTAGAAACCGACTCATCAGAGAGTTACCATATCTCAGCAGGAACCAGATGTAAAGATGTGGCCTGGCAGAGTTTGGTGGCCCTTGTGATGGCGAAAGCGGTGCCACTCATGGCTCCAAACTACAGAGTAGGTGGTGACGGGTTATCTAGGGCTCGTAGTGTTGGCAGCTCTTCCCTCAGAGAAACAAGGGGCCAGACACTCCAGCTGTGAGGTTACTTCTTTTGCCAGAAACCATAATTTTGGAAGGCAAATAATATTTTTGGGTTTCTTTTCCATGTTCAATAGCACAAGACATGGGAGACCTCCAAGTCACTGACTCAGTTGGTGACTCCATGTGCAAAGTAGTTAGTGGATACGTTCTTCCTTCCCCACCCAGAGGTCTGAGCCCTTAACCTATAAAGAAATTTCACTTTTGTTAAAAATAGTGCAGAGGTCTTGATGGATCATAAGTCATCCTAGTAATTGAGACTTAGTAAAAGGACCTTGTTAGTAGGGTTATCTGTACTTAATAAGAGTTGATACTGTCATTGTGTCCATCCTCTTAACACTAAATTGGAGCAACTCTAGCAAGTATCTTCAGGGAGCAGTCTGCTTTTTACGAGTTACTGTATAAAAGAGAATGACCATTTACTCTACATTAATCTTCTCTGTGATAGCCAAAATTCCACAATAGCACCATTTGTGACTAGCAGTAGGTAAAGCTCTGCAGATGAGCTTCTCCAAGCTTTATTGTACTGTACAGTCTGTTCTGCAGCTCCTAATCCTTCCATGTCCATCTCTGTAGTAGTTTCTGGGCTTAATGAGCAGACACATTTCCCATGCAGTACATAAAACATTTTAGGGATCTTCAGAAGTGGCCTGAGAGCTTCTGAGGCCAGCTATGGTGAAAAGTAGAGGAAGGAGTTGAAAGCTGAGCATGTTTGCATGGGCAGGCAGGTGTGTGTTTGCTGCATGCAGGCAGCTAGTGGCATCACCTTCTCCTGCCTACAGTTTTTCCTAAGGTTTAAAATCTTAATGCTTTTCTGTTCCTGATTTACACTGCACCAGGGTGTAAATCATTTTGATTGTAATTACTGTTACAAAGCAGGAAAGATTGCACGATTTTAATGGGGTTTAAAACTTTCACTTCTTTCCGTCTGTAGCATTCGTGTGTTGTCTGCTGTCTTTATCTTAATGTGTTGCCTGTGCTTTGAATCTGTGAATCTTGACTCCTCTGCAATGCAAAAAAAAAATGTATAATTTTCTTTTGCTTTTCCTTCTCCATTACACTTTTAGTTCTTGTAGAATTCGTTTTTCTTCTTCTTTTTCCCTCCCCAGAGTGAAAGGGTTTGACAATCCAATCTGCTTTTCTTGAAAATAACTTGCTTTCATTTCTTCCTTCAGCCAGGGAATAGTTTGGAAAGGCTGTTCTCTGGACCCTTGGCCGAGCAGGAGAAGGCAGCCAGCTGCACTGCTTGCCAGGGAAACAGGAGCGCTTCCTGGCAGAGGTGGGGCGAGAGGAACAGAGCCTGTGCCGTGGGATTTGCTTTCATCTCCTCCCCTCTCTGCAAGGCAGTCCTGAAATTTCCTGACCACTTCTAGGTCTTCCAGTTAGAATATCTGAGTAGTGAGGCCCACTCATTTATAGAAATATATATATATATGAAGGAGGAGAGTGCAGCTTGCTCTTCTAAACAGCAGTAGATGAAAAACGCTAATTCGTGCTTGGCAATCCAGCGCAGATTTCTGTGCGTGATTTTGAATACCCAGAAAGAGAAGTTGAGTTGAGTGCTCTCACGTGCCTGGCCACCATCATTATCACCTGGTATGAGTCCACTTTTTGTGTAATCATCCATAGACCTTTTTTTTTTGTTAAGAATAGGATCTAAGTCTATGGTTTATCCTATTCCATTATAATTAGCATATTTAGGGTTGGATGTGCTGTAATGTTCTCATTCCCATATCTTTTTTTTTTTTTTTTTGCTTTTCCGAAGTTATGGGTATGTTTGGATTTGTGGGTTTGGTTTTGGAGCCCTGGATGTTAGAGAGTACCTGAGCCCTGTTGCTGAGGTGAAGTGTTGGGCAGGAGAAGGGCTTCAGCACTGTGTTCTGGCTTTGGACACCTGCAGACAAGTTGGTGTCAGCAACACTGAAAATGCTTTATTTCTTGGAGTATTCTTCGAAATGCAGTTTTGCAGGTTTCCTTGTAAAACTTAATTAAACTTAATTCCTTGGTCTCCATTGCTGGGGCCTTTATCAGAAATACACAAGTGAGAAGACTTCTCTTCTAAGCCTCTGGGAAAAAGTTTGGAAGTCTCTATCCCCCTTCTGGTTTTATAACAGACATGTTTCAGAAGAGGTCCCAGTGTGAAAGTGACTCCTGTGGAGAAGGCTTTCTTTTATTTGCCTCCAAGTCTGACATACCTAAATCTGTAACTGTTTGCTTGCCTCTTTCCTAAGGCACTTAAGCAATACCTGGAGATGCTGTGGATTCTCATACTGCCTTCGTAAGGGATGCATTCCTCTATATATGTACTGATTCAGTTTTTACCATGAACCTTAATTGAAGTCAGCAAATGGTGAGGGGTTCCTGGCTTTACCTTAAGTCACAACTGGCCTAACCACTGGTGACAAAAGATAACTCACCCAAGGAGCTGATTTCTGCACCTTGCATCAATAGTGATGGAAAATCTCAAAGCGGTACAAAGCCTCAATGTCATGAGGAAACTTCTCTCATCCTCCCATGTGGTTTTCCAAGCGGGAAGAAACAATTTGTTTGGCATATGTTTGATTTATCTGCTTTTGTGAAAGTCTGGGTATGCTGAGGTGAGCTTTACAAACTTCCAGTGGCTGACTTGGCTAAAAGCAGCCAATACCATCAAGAGCAAGTACATCATGTGTGCTGTGCAAATGGCATTTGCTCCACCAAAGCCCTTCTGGTAAGAATTCATGTCTCTGACTGGAATTTGGAAAGCCTTTGAGAGCCTGGGATCCTTCTGCCTTAGAGGCTTTGTTAATGTTAAGTAAATACTAAAATGCCCATCTTACTTTTAGCGTTATGAAGCAGCAGTACTGTTTTTGGGTACTGACAGCTAGGCAGGTAGGCATGAGCGCTCTTAGTTCGAGGGCATTGGCAGCTATTCTGTGTTGTTTATAATTTTTTCATCACTTTTGTCAAGGAACTTTAAACTTTTATTCCTGTCACCAAAGCAAAAAATCTGGGTGAAAGGAGTCTTGTTCTTCTATGCCAGAAAAATTGAAAAATAGAGAAAGAAGTTCACTATGGATATTCCTTTTTTTTTTTTTCACCTTTCATGTTATTGAGAGGTGCTAAGTAAAACATCTATGGGTGGGAGCAGTTCAGCTGGGGAGGCTGTAACTACCCATGTTTAGTGAGTCAGCTCCTGTAACAGAGATCCTTTTCTTTGCTCCCATTCTGGTCCTTCTAGTGCATCAGCCAACTTTCACCCCATATTGCAGCTGCTGACAGAGAGGTTTTCTGATGTGTGGAGCCAAGGGCCAACCACAATTTGTCCATGTATTTACAGGGATCATTTCACTCCACTAGAAGTGCAGCCAAATATTTCTTGATAGAAACATGCTGCATCCATCTAACAACACTATCCAATTGAGGCAAAGTGAAGAATGCTGTAATACTTGTATTACAGTAGTTGCTGAAGTCCCAGTGAGAGATCAGGACCCTGTTGCATGAGGCACTGTTGATCTCTCAGTACTTTTCCAGCCCTATAGACCTTCCCGTCTAAACTGACAAGTCAGATAATGATGCTCTGTGGTATTATCAATTACACTGCAAAAGGCATGTGTGCCTGAAACCAGAGACTTTCATGTGATCTTAAATATTTGTTCATGTGATAGTGTTCATCATCTCATCCAGCATGCTTATCTATGAAGTGATCGTACATGAGAAATGGAGAAACTTCATGTGTTCATTCAGTGCTACTGGTGGTTATTTTGTTTTGATTTGGGGTTGTATTTTTTTTCCAGGGCCAGACATTAATCTTGGCCTTACAGCCCCAATAACTGTTATTTCTCATCAGCAGCATGATGAGTCTGAAAAGAGAAATTAGAGTCAAGAGGATATTTTCCCAGAAGATTAAAACAGTTATAATGGAGGTCAAACTTTTGGCTTCAGCTATTGGACTGTTTCATTTTAAACTTGAAATGCACATCAATGAAAGCAGCAAGTTCAAAGTTTAGCATGAAATAATGCCAAAGACTAAGGGGAAAAAAAAGTATATCAGAGTAATTTTACTAAAATTTCGCCATCACTCTTCACACTGAATATAACTTTTCAAGTAATATAACAAGCAATCCCAAGATAATGGTTCACTAGTGGAGGAAAGTGTCATACAACATAGCATCCTATTTTGGGGAATTCAAGACCAGGGAATAGAGTATCAGTTCTCATTATTTACTGTATTGTTTTAGCATGAAGTTGATTTTAATACCACAGAGAATTTATTCATACTTGCGTTATTATACATTTCATGTATCCTGGTATAAATTCCTTTAACACAAGGCTTATCTCTTTAACTTAAGGAGCTATTATGATTTTTTAGTCAGTTGCAGGATAGTTGCAGGAGACTTCCAAGTGCATTACCCAGGAAACAGAATGCTTTGAAGAAACATTGTTAAATTTTTAAGTTAGCTGTCTGTCTGTCTGTAATTAGTAGCGTGTAAAAACCATTCTCACGGGAAGAGTTTTAGAAGCCCACCACTCACTCTGCCTGCAGTGGGAGTTTCTATGTATGGCAGCTTCAGCTCTGTGCTCCCAGCTGTTCTTACCTTGCAGCATCCCAAGCGCAGCTGGGGCTGCCTGGAGTGCAGGTCTGTTGGTGTTCGTAGAGTTCATGTATTGACCTGCACCCCCTGGGACCTGACCTAATGACATACATTCTGGAATGACTTTGTGTAAATATATCTGGCACGTATAGATATCAGTAGATGTATCCGTAAAGCTTGTTCGGGAATGTGAGCTGTTTGCCAACAGTTATTGCAGCCAACAGTTATCAGAGAAGAAACACAGAGCTGGAGGGACTTAAAGAAGCTGCTCCATTGATCCTGCATTAGAAGAGGGTGTGGACTGTAGCCATGATATTCCAGAGAAGTATCTGTGTAACTCTCTCACAAAGGCTTCCAGTCGCCACCACAGTCTCCCTCTGCAATTTTATGCATCGTTATCCTTGTTTTCTGAAGGTTATCATGATATTTAGCACAAACTTTCCTCGCTGCCACTCAGAGCTACTTGTAATTTATCCATTGTGGACATGGAAAATGGATCATTCCTCTGCTTTTTGTGGCAGATGCTTACATACGTGAAGGCTGTTTTTACATAACACATTTTGACTCTTTTGGCTGACTGTAGTGGGTTGACCCTGGCCAGATACCAGATACCCACTAAAGCCACTGTCTTACTCTCCCTCTGCAACTGGACAGAGGAGAGAGAAAAAAAAAAAACAGCTAAGAATTCATGAGTAGAGATAAGAGCTGGGAGAGGTCAGTGACTGATTACCTTCACGGGCAAAACAAGACTTAAAGTGGGGATAGTACTTATATTTATTACTAACAGGATAAGAGCCAAAGAGTGAGAAATAAAACAGTCTTAAAATACCTTCCCCCCACCCCTGCTTCCTTCCATGTTCTCCCTCCTCCCTCCCCAGCAGTGCAGGGAGATGGGGAATGGAGGTTGAGGTCAGTTGTTATTTCTGCTGCTGCTCAGGGAGAGGAGTCCTTCCTTCCTCTGCTCCCATGGGGTCCCTCCCAGGGAAACAGTCATTAATGGACCTCTCCACCATAAGTCTATCCCTCGGGCAGCAGTTCTTCCCAAACTGCTGTCCCGTGGGTCACTCCTCCATGGGGTGCAGTCCTTCACGGATGAGCTGTACCAATATGGATTCCCCTCAGGGACCACAAGTCCTACCTGGGAAAAACCTGCTCCAGCATGGGCTTTTCTCTCCACGGGCTGCAGGTCTCTGGCAGGACCCTGCTCCATCCTGGGCCTCCCACGGAGTCACAGCTTCTTTCATGCATCCACCTGCTCCAGCATGGGCTCCTCCATGGGCTGCAGGGGCACAGCTGCTCCACCATGATCTGCACCACGGGCCACAGGGGCCTCAGCTCCTGCGCCTGGAGCACTCCTCCACTTCCTTCTGCACTGACCTTGGTGTCTACATTGTTATTCCCATGTTCTCACTCCGCTCTTCCCTGGCTGGAATTTTCTTCTGCTCAACAACCTTCTGTTCTTAAATATGTTATCACAGAGGTGTTACTGTTGCTCCTAATTGGCTCGGCCTTGGCCAGCGGCAGAAGGTCCCTCCTGGAGCCGGCTGGCATTCACTCCATGGGACAGGGGAAGCTTCTAGCAGCTTCTAACGAAGCCACCCCTGTAGCCTCCCCCCGCTACCAAAACCCAGCCATTGAAACCCACTACACTGAGTAACCCAACTTATTAGTTTGATAGCTCTGTAGTAATCTCATTCCTCTGCGGCACCTGGTTGGGTAGATGATTCTGTTTTAACTAGGAACCACTGATAACTGCTTTCTCAGGGCAGTTTTCCAGCCTTGCAGCTTACTTTCGTGTGTATTTTTGTCTAGACCCTATCTCCTTCATTTGCTGACGGGCTTGTCAGTGTTCAAACTTACTGAAGTCAAGATAAATGTCATCTCTGGTTTCTCCTCTATTGGTAAAATTTGTTATCCCATCCTGAAGGCACTTCAGGTGGCTTGGACAGTAATTGCTTCTGACAGGTCCATGTGAGCAGTTACCCAACTCCTCATTTTCTTCCAGGTGCTAACAAACTGTTTGTTTGAATATTTTTCCACTCTCTTGCTGTCTTTAATTCCTCACAACTTCTTATTCCCCTCATGTCCCCTTTTATTTTATTTTTTAATAGATAACATAGATTGCTCTATTCCAGTCTTCTGGTACTTGACACTTTACTTAAAATTATCTTTTCTTCTCTGTAATTGCTACTAGAAGCAATAAGGAACAGCAAAGTAGATAAGGAGTAATGTATTAATTTGTGGCAGATATTTTCAAAAGTTTAGGTAAGCGGTAGAAAAATGTACAGGTGTCCACAGTCCTTTGCACTCCAGGCTATGCACTAGATCTGCATTGCTTGTGTAAGAAAGGTAGAAGAATGGAGAGAAGGATTGAATGTCTGTGTCAGAGAGACTACCTGGGTCTCTGCCTCTAATAATGGTCTGTGTCTGGGGTTTTTTACTTTGTACTGTTGCCCTTGTTCACCAGCTGGTCTTTTAATTGGTTTGTAGCTTGCTACATACTTGGAGAAGCAAGACAGAGCTTGGGAATCCTGTGGAAATATATTGCAAACAGCCAGCTGAGTTGCTGGCTGTGCGTTAAAAGTCACTTGTCAAATTCGAGCAGGGTCACGATCATAACTTTTTTTTTGTTTTCAGAATGAGTTTGAGGAATGATGAATAGTGTCTGTGGTATCTACAGTAGTATTCTGTAGTATCTTTTACTGAAGGGTCTCCACAGGTGCCTACAGGCGCCTCAACTGAGAGGAACAGAGGTCAACTGTGATCCTCTCCATCTCACATTGTTATTTTTGTTCATTTTTTCAGATGGAATTAGGATTTGATGCCCTTTCAAAAAATGGAAACTATGAAAAGAATGGAGAGAGAACTTCTAAGCATTTTCTCTCAGGCCTCTCTTTTGAAACAACTGAATGAATTAAGAAGTAACTTTTCCATACTCTTTTCAAGAAATCAAAATAAAACTGTATCATCTTTCTGACTGAGTGTACAACATTGGCTAGGTTTGCTATTCCAGAACATACAATTGATATTTATGAGAAACATAATATTCTACATTCTTTGCACTTTCGTTCTTTGGATGGGGATTACTCGAGTTTCATGGCAGTACAGTACCCTGCCCAGTTCTCTAAGACAGTGGTACTTGATCTCCTCTGATTAATAGAGCTTTCCGAGCATTATTTTTTTCCAGTGGCCTATATTTGATGCCATGGATTATGTTACTTTGCACATGATTTTATCCTTTTTTACATTTCCTCTCTCTTCCTTTTTGCTTCAAGTCTCAGTGGCTCCCTTGCTGTATCCAGGTGCCCTTCCCTCCACCCTTGGAGTAGCTGGCAAGGAAGAAGGAGGCATTATGTGTTTGCAGTGCTTTAGGAAAGTGGATGCTATTCACCTAGTTGTTAGATTAGCTCTTTTGTAATTTATTTCCAAAATGAACTATAGGTATTCAGTCTTTGTTTTCTTTTTTTTACACTCTGGAGCCACTGGCTCTCCTTGCTTGGCTCTGATTTTTCTCCATTTTGACACTATCCTGTTGGAAAGAGATGTGCAGCACTGAAAGGAAGAATTTTAAGAATTTTTTTGTGTGTGTGATCCCAGTTAATTTCTGTAGTAAAAGGCTTCACCTTTCCTTGCAGTCTGAGAGCGCATTATTTTTGCTGCAGTGGTGCAGTGAGAACTCATTTATCTGCTATAGACTATCCACCCTTGTCTTGCCATGTCCTTGCAGTTGAACCATTTTTTTAAATTATTTTTCTCAGTCATTTTAATATTTATGATTACTTCTTATTATGTTTTTTTGCCTTCTAGTTTCCAGGAATGCTTTTGTGTATGCAAAGTAACCTATTGTTGTATAACTTTGAAAATGGCAAAAAATTGTTCTTTGTTACTTGGTATGACTATAGGGTGGTTAGCTGGTGTCCCATACTTATCATTTGAATCTCTGATCCTGTAGTGTTAATAGTACCTGTGTATCAAATATGCGAAGCCGGAACAAAGACGTCAACTCATTATTCATGTAATTCACATGTGTATTTTCACAGAATCACAGAATTTTAAAGACAACTTCCTTCTGAAGTTTCACCTCTGAAATGTGGAGCTTTTCCTTTTGATTGTGGGTCAACCTTGGGTTGAGGAGTAATAAAATAGTCCTGAAGCATGATATGTTTTGTATAAATAGGCATGATATTTCACATGTTCTTTTGTATCAGTGTTTAGAAGCACACTGCCTCCAGGGCATGCAACCAGTACTTCAAACAGAACACCCAGCTCAACAACAAACTCTTTGGACAGTTCCCTGTTTCACAACCACTTTCTAGTGTGATGTTCTGTCTGAATACAGTCCTGAAGCTTAAGTATCCTGTGTAATTTGTGTCCGTGTCATGTGACTAGAGCAGTAAAGACTTATTTCTGGAGCCCTGCCTCTGTAGGCACATGTCAGCTGAATACCTGTGGAGCCCCACCAGTAGGAAGTATGACTAATAATGCATGTAGAGCAGAAAATTTAAAACTTGCTGTGAAGAGCCACCATGGTTTTCATGCTCCTTTGAACTAATGTGTTTTCAAATCATTCTTTAGCCAGTTCCAAGAAGCCGCTGATGCATTCCTAGTCTGTTTTGATCTTTAAGAAATGCAGACATTGACCCTGTAATTGCTATCCATATTCATTATCGCAGTCATGGTGTTGTATGATGCAATTTGTGGAGCTCTTTCACTGAATGTGATCTCTGTCTGGAGTCTGCGTTAGTTTTGGATCCTTCTGAATCATAAATGGTCAGAACAGCTTTTTCTAATATTTAGTTGGATGTCATCTTGTTAGTCTGAAACATATTCTTTTATATTTTTCGTTTCTTCGTGTGCATATATGTGTGTCTGTTTGTATGCACTCCTCTTTCTCTAGAGAATTTTGTCTCAAACATTTATGCACACCCAAAAAAGCAGAAAGTAAATTGCTTGCAAATATGAAGCCAATTTTGGGGGATGTTATTGTAAAAATTTAAAGCAAAATAGGTGAAACTTCCAAGTAGAGGCAAAGGGTTGAAATTAATTGAGCAAAACCTGCCATTAAAATAGAAGGCAATAAGCCATCTGTTGTTAAGCTTGGGTGTAGTTCCATTGTCTTGGCAATACTGTGAGCCTGCTCATGATGTGTGTCTGTACATCTGTCACGCTGATACCTCTGGTGCAGAACTGTCCTGCACCATGGTTTTGTTATCATGATGTTTCCCTCGGTGATAGAACTCACCAGTAAAAAAAGAGATCAGAAAGTCAGTCTTGCTGATGTTTGCCTAAAAGTCAATTCTATGCAGATGAGTCTGAAGTATGTGGTGGCACTCGAAGTGATTGATATTTGTAGTATCTCAGGGAAAGACGTTTATCTTGCCCTTTGGAAAATCCAACTGGATCCATCTAGCTGTTTTATTTGGACACAGGAAAACTAGTCTAGCCTTGTAAACCTGAACTCTCAGCTATGAATAGCACAGACAAGAACTGAGCGCCCACTATAATATGAACTTCTGCCATTTCCTTGTGTATTAACCTATCACAAGGAGGGGCCAGACTGTAAAGTAGCAGTTGTGTGTCTGTAATGCCCCGTGTTACCTTGGGTAATGAAAAAAGAGAGTCTGTACCTGCAGCAGCAGCAGCCATTGCAGTGAACTGTGCCATTCTCTGTTTCTTCTTTTTATTCCCAGCTCTCCCAATTGTCTTCCATCTCAGACACTAGAAGGTTAAAATGTGCATATATTGTAACAAAAAACTTAATCCTTTTTCAACCTGTATATGATTTTACTTCAGACAAGGCAACCCTCCAGATTTACATTAACCAACATTTGAAATGGGATGGTTTTAAAACTCAAAAAAACTGTCTAGGAAATCTTGCTGTGTTAGCTTGAAATGATTCAGAAAAACAATCTTCTTTCTTCTTCTTCTTTTTTTTCTAACTTTTTTTTTTTAACTTTTTTCTTCTTTTTTCATCTTCTCTTTTTCTTTTTTTTTCAAGAATATTGCAAATAAAAAAATTTTATAATAGCAATAAGAAAAAATAGAACTTGAAAAGCTCAAGCTCTTGACTAGTTTGGTGGGTTTTTTTTAGGCAATACATTTTTTTTATTTTTTAAATTTTTAAAATCGTGTCACTGTTTGAGAGTGAGCTGGGGAGGCTCTCACTTGCTCAGAATAGCCATTATGTACTCACTCTTTATGTGCTTGGACCGATAAAGGCTGGAGACCACAAGTTAGATCAGACTGGGAGAAGGTGGTTTTGAGTAAAAAGTAGGCTGTTGGAATAAAACACTTTTAGTCATCAGTATCTAGAACATTTCTAGCATTGGGTTAAAAAAGAGTTCAAATGGAACAACAGGGTCTGAGAAGCAATGGTCTTCCCACATCTTCCTCTAGTCAGAGGTTCTTGCATAAACATCTGTGATGAGTACTGGTGCCTTTTCAGATTCAAAGGAATTCTGCTTGTTTCTGCTTTGAACTTTGAAAGGTAAAACCTGCGTTTTAGTCCAGGGAAATGCAGTTCCAGAATTTTTTTGTATTCTGTTTAGCCCTACTGCAGCTGTGCTATGGGCATTGTGGAGGGGTCCTTATTCCTGGGCTTCAGTAGAGAAATGCACTCCTCACACATGAGGACCACAGTGGGCTTTCATGCCTCTGAGGATTAGGTTAACAAGGCATAACGTTCTGCCTCAAGGTCAAACACCATGTAGCCTTTACATAAATTAGTCAAGTTATATTTGAGATAAACTTTCCACCACTAAGTAAGATGACTTTCATTATTAATGGCACCTCTCAGAGGAAATATTGGACACTTCTAATTTCCACGTATTATGTAGGAGTCTTAGTTGGGTTCTTTGCTTCTTTCACAGATGCTGTTAATTCAACGGCTTGTTACAGCTTCACTCAGGTGAACATTTTAGGTGGACAGTTCTGTAACTTGCAACAAGAGGAAAACCATTTACATTTATTTATAGTGGTGCTGAGAAAGTTCTGAGGCCACCAACTGCTTTGGAAGGAGAAAGATGGCTTTATTTCTTACCCGCAATTTGAATTCTGCACTCTATGTTACCATTTTTCCCCATCCCAATCTATAAATGCTTCTTGAACAAGTCAGTGCATCTCACTTAAAGAAGCTTTAGAATGTAGCCAGCTGTACCATTCAGAGCAAAGTACCTGTTGGCATGGGCAGCCATTGCATTCCCATGGGATAGCAGTTTTTAAGCTGAGAATGCTATCTCTTCCTAACTTGTTATGCTGGACCCAAAGCATCTAATCCGTGTGGTTAAGTTAGTAGAAGGAAATGTTAAATTCAGAAGAGCTCTTCCAGCCTTAGGAGGTGTTGCAGTTCTGAACAGAGCACTTGGAAGTTAGCATTTGTCAAGACTGAGCCTGTGTGGATACAACCCTATGTTAGAAGGTGAGAAATACTTGGAGTTTTCCTTACCAAACCCTGCTGCGTGGTGCCAATCAATAATGCTTGATTGTAAAGAGAATTTGAACTTAGTTGTTGCTTTATGACTCTGTTCTTATTCTTCAATATCAGCAGTATCTTTTGCATGTAAGCAAAAGCCAGGTAGATGCATCCTCTTCTGCCTTTGAAGCTGTGGAAGAGAGCTGTGAGCAGGTGCCTTCAGTCTGGCTTCCCTAGTTCATTCGTTGGTAGGGCAAGTTAGGTATAGGAAGGGCAGTGGTCAAATGTGTGCCAGAACCCTCCATCCATGAAAGGCCTTCAGATGGCTCTCAGTGCTATTCTGTAAACCCAGTTAAAAATGCCAGAGGTTTGCATATGTTGGCCCTTGCTGTTGTGCAGATGATAATGTCACAAGGAAGGCTCCTGCAGGAGGACAAAGCACGACAAATCAGTCCTTTTCTTCTTTCTCGTCTTTAATTTATGAAGGATGATAACAAAAATGTAAACATATATTCAGATTGAAAGGTTTACTTGAGACACTGTGCTTTTCAGGCATTCTAAAAAGGCACGTAGCACTTGTCTCTTCTCTTAGGAAGGCATTTCTCTTAACTTTGGGTTTGATTGGTAAAGATGTTTTATGTAGTCCTGGGATTCAGTATCTTGATTTGAATTGAATAAAGCCAGTCAACTAGTGTTTGACATTAGGCAACAAGGTACATACGTTGAAATACCAAGGAGAGACTCCGTTGAGGTCTAGATGCTTTACATTCCAGACCTGTTACCTTGTAAGTGTAATACTTACTGGATTTCTTTTCAGCTAGAGGTGAAGAGCAGGCCTGTGAAGGAGAAGAGAGTTAAGAGATTTTAAGCTTGAGGAAGAAAAGCTTGAATGAACTGATACAGCATGCTAAATTCTTCCAGGGTAACTGACTTACATGAAGACATGTAAAGAACAGTCACTCATGGACAGTTTGCTCAGGCTAAAATCAACGCGCATTGCAGTAAGAGAAAAACAAGAAAGAGGAAGGAGGGGAAAAAAGAAAGGCTTGGTCTACTGTGGATGAAAAGCCCCAAGCTTTTGTGTTTGCAAACATGAATGGATTCTTACGAGAGCACAAGAGTGGTTACAACACTTTTGCTCATGGGCCTGCTTTGCTTAGATTCCCAGATGGCTTTATTTACTCAGAGGACTTCTCCTTTAGAGGAGATCGTGGTCCATGGTTCAGTCGGCACTTGAAATCTTGTTTGCAAACAGAGTTGGTAAATGAGCAAAGCTGAAAAACTGGAACTCATAAATGTTTTTATGGGTGCAAATCATAAAATCCAAAGCCAGAGTATAAATGAGCAAGCTTTGCAAAATCATCCTGATATTGCATGTTGCAGTCCCATGTGAGTGCTGCTGAAGAATGATTTTGGATTCTTGTGTACCAAACTGAAATATCAGGGAGAAGCTGGATCTAGTTCAGTTGGACTTTATTGGATTATGCCTTCATGCTATTGTAACTGAAAAAAAATTGCTGTGATTCCAAATATGATGTGTAACAATTGTGCAAATTCCTTAATCCTGTTTTCCATTCATTTATGTAGTAATTAAAACCACAGACCTGGAAACTATTTTCACAGTCAACTTTCATTTGCAGAGACCTATTTAATTTCCTATGGTTTATGACTGTATATTCAATTTTAGTCTCTTCCCCTTCCAGAAGAGGGGGAAGCTTGATGGTGTTACCTTCATTATCAGTCTGTGTATTGGCTCAGTTTCTTACAAGTTGTACATTATTCCACTATTCAGAACATGACAGTGTAATTGTGGGGAAAGGAGGTTTATTTCATTTTATTCTCCTTAGAGGGCACCACAAAATGCACTAATGAAAGAGTAATCATAAGCTTAAAGAGGAAGGAAAGTTTTAAGGGACTAATTGAAGAGGGAAAATGCCTCTGTGGTTTAAGGGAATGAAATTATGGGAGAGCTCCAAGTGAGATGAGGCAGCAAAAGAGCTGCCACCAACTGTGATGAATGCTAGATGTGCACTTAAAAACTGTGGTTGTGGGGCTGTATGAGTACGTAGACAGAGGGAGGACAAGGACAGTTCACAGTTTGTTCAGGAGGCAGCAGTTCAAAGGTACATTGCCTTATGTGTGGTAACCTGCAGCCATAAGTGACAGGCAGGACTTTGTGCTCCAGACCTTTGGCAGTAGGGCACTAGCCTTTCTAGGTCCATGTTAATGGGGAAAGCAGTTTAGGACAACTTGATTTATAGTATACTCTTACTCAGTAGTCATCCATGATGGTGCAAAGACTGCTATCCTGCTGAGTACTGTGGGATGCTCTGCTTAATTTAATATCTGTGCAAGGGACCTCCATTAACCAACTTCCGTCAGTTAAAACTGTGCTCTCTTCCCATGTTAAAACCAAAAAAACCGCTGGGGAGACTGGATGGCTCTGTCTAGACTGGATTGTAATCCAGGATGGGGAGACCTGCAGAGTTTTGGTAGCAGGTGGCTGTCTGCTGTCCACCTTGAGATGAATGGGATGAGCAATGTTTGTGTGCTCGCAGATCATCTCTTTCACCAGGAGTATCAACTGGAAGGCAGGAAAGCTATCACCCACTATTGCTCATGCACAGAGGAACACTTTCCAAAACATAGGTTGGATAGTTCGGGAAAGCAGTAGCAAAAATTACATTGCAAGAGTTAGGCAAATGAAAAATTTGGTCCTGTAGGCTGTCCTCAGTCTGAGGAGCTCCATAAGGTCTGGATTCAACCTGTTCTCCCTCACTGCTAGGGGCTCTGAGGCAGGAAATAATCTTTTAAGCACATGGCTGCATAGAAAAGCTCATAGGATGACTGACAGGACTGTGTTTAAAGTGAAACCAATGCCTATGCTCTTTCTCCAAAGCAGAGTGATAGGCTTCTTGCGCTGTTATTCTACTAAATATTCAGACTGGCTTTACCACTTATCTCACATACATTCAATTCCGGGGGGGGGGGGTGAACCACCCTGCAGATGTGTAAGAGGAGAAATAAAACATTGGACTCGAAAACAAGAGAATGATATTTGGATTAGTCTGTACTAAGGTAGAGAGACACACAAACATAGCAGTATGAACAGCTTAAACTGAATTGTGAAATAGCCTGAGAATGTCTTTTTGCTGCCATTTCCTTGATTTCAACATCACTGAGTTTGTCGTGTATGACGGCTTTGTGGTTGTTGTGACACTGTTGGAGAAAATTGGATTTGGGGAAAGTTTTCATACTTCTTTAAATAATCCAAAATGTTTTCCAGTTGTGTTTTCTTCTCTCCAGTGCAGCTTTGTTCTGCAGTGGTACGTTTTTTGTAAAATAGATATTTGTATAGTTGCACTGCCATGGCAGTATATAATCCTTAGGACATATCCAAGAGATTTCCAGCCATCCTTTCGGATTTCATAACAATACTTGCAATTAAAAGCCGTTCTGCATAGAAAATTAAAATGGAGATGCATATTCATGGCCTTAAAACTCAGCTCAAGTCATCCAGCACTAAAGGCACATGTCGGAGCCCGTGGTGAGCATGTTTGCTGTCAGAATGCAAGCTGTACTGAAATGACATTTAGTGAGTGGCCTGATTTTACACACATAGATATACAATGGGTAACCACAGGTTACCTTAGAAGAAATATTAAGTCTATCTCCTTGGAGAGGTTAGTCTTATAAACATGCTAGCCTTATTTCTAGCATTGAAAATATAAGCCTGTGCTTCTGTCCATGCATCAGGCTTAATTATGATCCTCCTCCCTGGAGCTGCCTTCAGGAGTCCCCATCAGATCACCCTGGTCCCCAGGTCTGGGGGGATCTGACCTGGGCTGTCCCTGCAGGACCAGTGTCCTGTGGCTCTTGTGAGTGGCCTGACCCTGTGGGCTGGTTGACTTGCTCTGCCTTTGGCATTGCTGAAGGAGTGCTACTTTCTCCTCCCAACCTGCACAGCACCACAAGAACAGGGACATCCTGTCCATGGGTGTCAGGTCCCCCCACAGCTACAGAATGCCTCCATCCCACTTGCCACCTTGGCTTTGGTGCCTGTGGAAACCCTGGAGCTGGGAGGAGAGAGAGATGCAAAACTGTGTGCAAAGCTCCTCATTTAGACTGACTGGGAGAATAGATTTAAAACAGGAGTAATTTTTTGTGTGAGTCCATTGTATTCAATAAAAGTATGTGTCCACAATATATATTTTTTAAATATATCTCATAAGTAAAATGGCACCGAGATAGCACTGCGAAGCCAGTTTTAATCCTGCTGACTGGGCTGTCAGTGCATATGAAATTTGTCAGAAAGGTGCCAGGAAGAGGAAGGATTTTAAAAAAATAATAAACATACATAGACTTTCTCAAACACACACACACAAATCTAACCTTACACCGAATCTGCTGTTGAGGAGGTAAAATATTTTCTTGGATAAAAATTATTCAAGGTGACTTGTGTTTGTTGGGGGTTTGCTGACTGCTTAGGGGGTTTTAGGCACTGCAGTCAGCATCCTGATGTCTCTGTGTGGGCTTGGGATCGTGACTGCCTCTTCAGCTTGCCTGTGGAGAAGTCTTCAGGTTGCTTCTCAAGGCATCACTTCAGAATCATGCAACAACAGGGAGACTGGGAAAGGGAAGAGAAAAAACATCTTTGTTACAAGGAAAACTGTTGGTCAGTCTTGTGAATGGCAGAAGGTTGGTTTGCTCTGTTTTCAGTCGCTGAGGTCATTGCAGCCATAAAACCTCAGCTGAACTGTGCCAACAAGTTGAGTCTTACTTTGCCAGTGAGAAAGGTTTCTGTTCCCTGGTGAGTTAGGGTTTTTTTGCCCCCCCTTTTAAATTTTATTTTTTCTTTTTTTTTCTTTCTCTTTTTTTTTTTTTGAAAGATGAGATAGGCAATTGTACTTGCAATTCTTGCTTATGATTCCTAGCTGAAAGAGGAGCAGCTTTTCATGGAGAGAGATGAAAGACACTAGGAGTATTTTTCTTACATTCCAGTGTAAGTAGAATAGTGAAGTACATACCTGAGAAGTTTCCAAATACAACACACATCTATTTACATATTTGATTTCAGTGGTGATACATGACAACCTGGGATTTCATTCAAAGGATCCTGATGGGGATTTGAAAGGAGTGCTTCTTCCCTGAATGTTCACAAAATAACTGCTGAAAGCTGAAGGACCTTTTGCTGGCAAGCTAAATTCACAGAGAACAGGAGGCAGAGAGGTTGGAGGCGGTTTTCTTGTGCTGAAAATCTCTCTGCTTGCAAGTGTGGGGGTAAATTCCTGGCCCTTTTGAAAGTGATGGGAATGTTTAGTCCATGACTTCAGTGGGACTAAAACTTAACTTGGGTTTCAAGAGAGGCTTTGGTAACTCTAAACTTTTTCTAATGTCTGTTGACAGACACGGCAGCTTTTCTGTTGGCTTGGTTGCACATCTTGCCGGCAGAAGAGGATCAGTCAGCTTCTTTTGGGAATGCGTGGTCATGGGCTTGCTATGGTGGCATCCAGGAGCAAGGGACACATCTGAAGATGTGTTTTTCTCTCTCACTGTTAAAACTGCAATATTGCATAAGCAGCAGTGAGATTAGAGAGGGGTAATGTGTGAGAGAGCGAGCTGTTGTGCTGTTTCTTTACCCCATATGTTTTAACCTGCCACAAGATTAAGACTTCTTTGTTGAAAAACAGAGATAGCACCACGGTTTGTGTTTACATTCCCTCTTTGACTCCTTGCATGACAGGTGATGTGTAAATAGGACTTTGAGGAGAATTGCGGTCAGACCTTTCAGACTTTGTAAAATGCCTGGAGATTTGTATATGCTGAAAGATGGTCCAGAATGGAAAATTCAGCATTTGCTGCACTCCAGAATACTCACAAGTAATTAAGTTACCCCAATTAAGCTTTGCTTAAATGGCTCAAAACTTAGATCTGAAAATAGCTGTCGTGATGCATCAGTGTTGTTCACATTACCCAACCCCGCATTTCAGCATGGATGAGGGAAAACAAGCCAACAGCCTGGAAAGCTTTAAAGACAAGCAGAGAGGAGGATCTGGTGAGTTCACATGAGGGGATTTTTCTTCAGGAAATTCATATTCAAGCAATCATAAAGGCAGGGAGAGAAAGTGTGTGCTGAGCACCCTACACCTCAGAGGGAGTCACAGGTGTTGCCCTGCGAGGTGCTAGTTTACCTGTTTCCAGCTACTCCAGCTTTTGCAAATAGGCAAATAGCCTTTCTGGCTGGGAGAGAAATACCAGGTGTGCTACTATGTCTCAAGAGGGGCCATCCCCTGCGAGGGACTCCATTCTCCTTTTTAGCAGTATTTGGTAGATGTTACACCAAGTCTGACTGGGTTGGAATTCTGCTTTTGTCTTCCTAAAAGGGACTGGACTTTCGTTTTAGCCAGAGGTTTCAGTGATTTCAACAGGCTTTTGATCCACCTCCAGCTTCAGAAGTTTGGATCCAGGCGGTTGATTCGAGGCTCAGTCAGACTCTTCTATAAGTTAATAGAGTTTTGTTTTATAGCAGAAGCAGTCTTCTGAGCAGTCCTTGCTTTCTTCAGAGTTGCAGAAGAAAACTGCCTTTTCTTAGGGAAATTCAGTCTTCCTCAACAGAACACACTCTCAGGACAGGGACTTTGTAAAGGACTAGGATTGTGTCTTGTAGGTGCCTTGGGATTGCTGTGTGGCTGTAAAGTAGTTATAACAGAAGTTTTTGCAATCTCTGTTCTGATGTACCTTAGCATACATCTGAAGATATAAACTCATGCCTGCAGTCTTGTAGTCCTTACTTCCAGGTGTCTTCCTCTGTGTTCCACAAGTGTTTCCTTTTTGCTCAAGAGATCCTGCACAGGCATCTGATTATCCCCAAAATAAATTGTGTAGCTTGTCTGGAAGGACTGTGTACGTTTTTCTTAAGTATTTTTCTTCCCATTGCTGAAACACATCCAGATTTTCTAATCTTCTTTGAAAATGAGCAGTGATGGGGGAGAGGGGTTTTTTCTGTGGGAGTTTGCACGCACCTTAACTCTCCATCCCCTTGCAGCAGGAATGTGTGAGGCAGCAATGCCACCCTGTCATTTGCAGTAGGATGATTGTGGGGACTTTGACACTTTTGATCGTCTTCTTGGATAAAGCAGAACACTCCTTTTCTCTTTGGTATTAAATTTTGACTCTCATTCACCTTTGGATATGGAATAGCTGGGAACCTTCTTCAGGAAGAGTTCATTTTCGGCATCTGTTGTAGCCCAGACTTCTTGGCTCTTCGTGTTGCACGTCGTAGGAGGTGAACAAACTTGGCCCAGTGGTTTTTCTTCATATAGTACCCATAAGAGAGGGAGGAGAGAAGAAGCCATCACTGATTGTTCAAGAGAAATGTTTCAAGAGAGAAATGATGTTTCGGACTGAGTGTACTAAGCACTAGTGGCTTCATGAGAATAATTGTGAAAGGGTGGCAGGGAAAGTCCAGTGAAAAAAAAGGATTTAAATGAGGGCTTTCTGGCTGATAAGATCCGCTTAAATCGGACAGTTCAATGATACAGGAAAAATACAACCCTTCTTACAATGGTCTCCAAACCAAATTTAGAAACATCCAAAGTCGGTTTCAGCTGCAGCATGTAAATACAGTTGAGGTAAAACTTGCAAAATGATTTGACCCAGCCCAGCCTAGGGAAAACAATCACAAAAAAAAAATATTTTTGAAATTAGTTGTATTGTTATGGCATTAAAACAGCAGTGGGAGCTTTTCTAGGAAGGGTTTGATGCCCACTGTAAGACTGATATCCAGCTCCAATGTGCTAGTAGAGGTGGTGGATAATTTTTGGACACAGGGAGCTTGACAGAGACAGTGTAGGCAGAAAAAAACAACACATGCATTTGTGCTGTATGAGCATTGCTGAGTGTCTGCTCTGAGAGTGTCTTTGCTCTAGAGTGTGCTAGTAATATCTATTGAGTCTTTGTAGCCAGATTATGAAACAATAGTTACATGTATGCATTCTCTGCTGCATTATCAGGAGCTCAGTGTGTCATCATTACAAAGAAAGAAAAAGTTCAGTAGTATAAGAAGTTACTGAAATAAGAAAATATCAGGGTTGATTTCTGTTAGTGTAACTGATGAGAGGAAGTCATGTTTAAAGAGTTGCATCAGTAGTCCCTGTAGGAGTGAGGTTTTGTTTCTTTGTTTTGTTCTCCAAGGGGAATCACCTCATGACTTTAAAATTCACTGTCTTAGTGAAGCTGTACTGAAGCTTCCCGGGGTGACTGCATGGACAGGTCCAGGGTCAGTATTGGTGGTAAAGAAGGGAAGTGATTTCAGTTTTCAGTTGCTCTGATGCTCAAAAGGGTCATCCAGGAGCTGGACCCACAGCATGATTTCCTTCTGTCTGTCTTTCTGATGAAGAAAGCTCTATCTTCCTTTATGTATGCCTGCCTGTTTCTCTTGTTAAGTGTCAGCATGTCCATGTGCCGTAAATATCAAGACTGAAGTTACCAGGGAATTGTGAACCATCTACATCCATTTGACATGAATAAATTATGTATCTGGGGATCATTCAGTGGAAGATTTTTAGCTGCCAGCTTCTGCTGTGGGTGCTTCACCAAAAAGAAGTGCAGTAGCAAACATTGTGCCTTATACTGCAGTGTAGGTGCACATGTACACCGTTCTGAGCTGCTCCAGAGCCAGTGGGCCTCAGCTGAAAGCCTTCCCCACTGTTTTCCCAGTGGATTTTTTCTGACTTTCGGTGTAGTGCCCCTCCTCAGTAGCAAATGGTTGATGACCAGAGGTAATAGCTCAGAGGCTGCTTTGTAGGTAAAAGCTGGAATACTGGAGTAAGTCTCTTACACTGCTTTTGTACCATCTGACTTTTGAGGCCTTGCTGCAAGAGCCTGGAAGCGATGTCCAAGAGGAGAATGGTGCAAGTATTCCTGTCCAAGAGCACTGACTAGATCATGGATGTGCTCATAACTTCATGTCAGAGCAGGGCAGAGGTTCAGAGCTAATGGAAAGCTGGTGCACAACTGATTTACCTTTGAGGGCCAGTCCCAATTCCTGAATGTGACTTGTAGCTTCCATTATTTGATCCCCTTTCATTGCAGAGAGGCAGTTTCCAACAGGATTTTGCAGTCATGTCAGGGTCAGGAGGGGTGAGCAAGGTCATTGTCTATGGGCTTTGGGAGCCCAGATGCATTAAACAAGTTTCTGATTTCTTTGAGAGACTTTCCCTGGAAAGTCAGCAGCTTCACTTACTGTATCTGGATGTCCTTAAAGGCAGCCTGACCCAGCCTGTGGAGGGACACTTTGTTGAGCAGAGAGTAAAATTCACACGGAAGGAGAAACCATGTCACATTATGCTGCTTGTTAGAAAAAAAAGACTGCAGAATTTGCTATCAGTGAGCTGAAATCTAAACAGGCTAAATGGTCCTAATAGTTAGAGAGGTTAGGGAAGCTTGCCAGAGGGTGGAAAGCATAACAACTGCATTTAATAACAATCAAGCTACTCTTATAAATATTTGCATGTGCTGCTTCAAAGCCTACTACACAGTCATTCATGTACTGCAGTTAGAAAGATGAGGAGGGGGGGGAAAAAGAAAGAGAGTGAGAAGAAAAGGGCACTCCGTGTTTTGTAGCTGCCATAATAAAGAATGGGCAAAGCACCAGAAAGAAAAGAAAAAGGAAAAGAAACCCTCCAAAGTTTAATAAACACAAAAGGGAATAAAAATAAATCTTTGGAGCATTTATTACAAGCCCTTGATGGAAGGATTAGATTGAAGCTCTCAGCGTTTCCAGTGTGGGTGTATGTGTGAAGTCGGCCTGTCTGGCCTCTTCCAACGAGAAAAGAAAAGTTGTTTACATTTCCTAACTTGGGTTGTGCATGTAATTGATTTCTTTTTGTTTCAAAAGCAGAAATGAAAATTCAGCGGGGGAAAAAAGCCTCATTTGGATACAATTGAATTTAGGTCTTTTTTCTTGCCAGAACGAAAGCCCAACTCTCAGAAGAGCTGTGTCAAACAGTGTGTTTTGTTTCTCCTGAAATGTCAGTACATGCAGTACTTGTGAGGAAAGCTGTGGGAATGCAGGGCTTAGTTCATCAAACACAACTGTGCAAGGCAAAAGTGTCATCCTTTTATGCAGGTTATTCCTGATTTGGGGAACATCTCCAGCGTGAAACAAACTTTCTATTCCCACTTTTAGTTTAAGAGTGCTTGACTACATCTTGCTCTCCTCCCAGGTGCTCCTGGAGGCCTATGTGCCTGTTTGGATGGTCGGTCAAAGAATGTGTTCAGTCTCTCCTGTTGACAGTGTTCCAACCTGGAGCAATACTGCAGACTGTTGAGTATTTTGGGATAGGTCTCCTGTACCCCTCCCCTGGTGCTTTTCTGCTCTGTCAGAGCAGGGCTGCTTTCTGTCCTAGTTGTTGGCACAGAAGCTTAGAAGATGCTGGACATTGAACAAAGTCAGTAAGAAGCACAGAAACCACAGTATCCTTATGCACTTAATCACTCACATACCAGAGTACATTTTAACCTGGCAGTTCGGACTGTCCTGTGTAAAGCAGCTGATGAAGTTGCAGCTTGTTCAAGGAGAAAAGAAAATAATAATAATAAAAAAAAAAAGGCTAAACCTATGATGCTCGATGTTGAACAGCCTAAAGGGGGGGATGCAGCCTTCACCTTCTCCAATTGCGTTTTAGAACTCTTGTCTCAACTGCACTGTGATGATTGTTGATTAAGAATATTACAGCTGGAAGTCTTCAGGTTTTTTTGAGGACTGAATTAGTGAATAATTTAAAGATGATAAAAATATAATCTTTCATTGCATTTACTATTCTTGCTCTCTCCAAAACAAAAGAAATCTGTGTTTTCCTAGCTACAGGAAACATATTGATTTAATTCCACTCATTAATGATAATGGTTCAAAGAATACTTAAAGAGTCTAGTCTGCAGCAGGGTAACTGTGCTTGCAAACTAACTTGGTCAGAGTCATCCCGACGTCTGCTGGAGTCACTGGGCCAAAACCAGGGGGAGTCCAGAGGTATCCAACTGAGTCAGAATTGATACAACTGTCAGGTTAAGGTGGAGTCACAAAGAGAGATAAATTCAGCATCTGAGAACACTTAAAGGCTAATCCAAAACCTTGTAGACTCCATAGGGTTATTTCTAACCATTCCCTTAAAGAAAGCTGTGAGTCTCATTTCTCAGTCTTATGTTGATTAATTTTCACATAAACTCCAATTCTGCAGTCAGCCATTCTTTTTCAGATGAAGGGTTCCAGCATGTAAAAACCATTTTTTAAAACTGTCCATAAATAATGCCTTTTCCTCAACAGACTTCCTATGGATACTGTAATGAATGATAGAAAAAAGAAATAAAATTTCTTATGCGGGTTTTTGCATTTAAAGATATAAAACTGTCTTATTATAAGAGGGATGAAACTTCTCTAGGACAAGAATTCATTCGTTCTTACTCGTAGAAAGTGTCCCGTGCCTGCCTTCCAGTGGAAGGTTAATACTTGTTTGCAGTGTATATAAATGCACATATGCAAACACAAAAATGCACACACTGGAAGAGTATTTCTTCTCTGTTTTCTTTATATATGAATGAGAAAAAATGTAAATGCATGAATGGTTCAGGAAAATCCTTTCATATACATATTCACAGATTCGTAATATACAGTATCTAAACCATAGAAACTGGAAAGAAGGATTAAAAATATAGCACGAGAAAGTTCTAGGAATACTGACAGTTAAATAGAACTTTTCAATCTGAAATAAAGTCAAGATGGACAGGGTTGGTTTGTGCCAGGGCAAGTGAATGGCTGCTAGTTTGGCTTGTCCACAGCAGACAAAATGGTAGGTTGATGCCTCAAATAAATGACAGGGAAGGACAACTTACAACTCATCCTGGAAACATCAATCTTATATATACATAATTACTATGCCAAATTATATTCCTAGTAGGATTAGGTTTGGCTGAAGAACAAGTAGTAGTCTTAGAGTTTTCTGTAGCAGGAAAAATAAATTGAAGATATTATTTCTCTCTTAAATGAGGATATAATCTCTGAACCAAGTAGTTTTTATAAGAATTTGGAAATTATATCAAGATTAGGATCATCGTTTCAGAAAGTTTAGCTCTTCTCAGAAGACTTTCATTTGGTGTTTTGAGAGAGACTAGCACTAATGTGTTGCTGATGGGCTATAGGAGCAGTTTTGGTGTAGGGGTAATTTGCATACATTTTCCTTTGAGTCCTCACTATGAGATTGTAGCAGTTTCCTGTCAATAAGCATGGTAGCCAAGAATAGTGGTTATGATGCCTTGGGGTTTATTTTTGAGCACTGCAGATGTGAAAACCTGAGAACCTTTTTGTTTCTTTAATTAAATGGAATCATAAGGAAGTCTGGAGCTTCCTGTTCATGTTTATACCTTTTACCTGTTTGATCATACTGAGGGTCTGCTTTGGGAAATACTCTTTCAGAGGATTTTTTGAAGTATTTTGAGAACTTGTCATGTTTCACTTAAAACATATCTACAGTTGAGGCCAAGATTATTTCTTTATTGTCAGAGATTTTCTCATAGCTACATTTATTATGTGGTCAGTTTGACCTTACTCAAAGAGCTAGAACAAATTGATTATTTAATTTGTAACTCTTAATGGTGTTGCTTATAAATTCTGTTAATAGCGGCCTGTCTAGAAACACTGAATGTTTGCAAGAAGGTCTTTAAGTTATTAGTATGTCTTATTGATATGAATAAATCATTACTATGGATTTATTTCAACTGCCTTTAATCATTAGTAGTTAGAAATAAAGGTAATTGTACTGGAGTTGATTTCTCCAATCTCTACATGGAAATGATAACTTGTGTATATTACATCTATTTAGAATCATAGAATGGTTTGAGTTGGAAAGGACCTTAAAGAGCAACTAGTTCCAATCCCCCTGTCATGGGCAGGGCCACCTTCCACTAGACCAAGCTGCCAAAAATTCCTTCCTGCCTGGCTTGAATACTCACAGTGATGGGGCATCCACAACTTCTGTGGGCAACCTCTTATAGTGCCTCACCACCCTCACAGTAGTGAGTAGACCCCAGGGAGGTGGGATTCCTGTGCTTCCTCAGCTGAAAATGGCCACCCACCTCAGCTCCCAAATACAATTTTCTCTTTTTTTTTTTTTTTTAATTTATCTACTTCAATTTTCACACTGTAAGAAGAGAGGAAACCATTCCCTCAGTTTGAATAGAGATTTTTATCAGGCCTTAGAGTCATTTCATCTCCTCCGTGAGGAGTTTGAGCTTGTCTCCTTTTCTCCTTCCACTCACTTCCACTGTCTCTTCTCTGAGGAGTTGGGGTGTCAGGCAGGGGTGCTGAGGGTGAGTTTCTCCTTGAGCTGCCAGTCTGGACAGAGTGGAAGGGCCTCAGATGATGACTGAACCCGTTAGGGTTACCTGGGTTGTGCAGAAGTGCCTTGATCCTTAGCCTTAGTCAGTGTTTACAGCTGGGAAAAAGGAAGAGACTGATTTGAAACCTAAACTGATATGTCTAATACTGCTATTGAAGACTTGAGTCTGTTTTTCTGAGTTTTTTTTCCTGCTTTTCCCCAATATATAGTAAGGGGTGGTTACATTTGTGCCTTTTACTGCTTCCAACTGGTCAAAACTTCATGTAATCCTGTTTATAATGTCTACTATCTGCTTACCTTTTCCTTTCCTTTTTTCTTCCCCTTCTCTTCCAGCCCTTTCACTATAATCAGAACTACTATTTTGTTCCAATAAAATGATTTCATAACTAAATATGGAACAAAATCTGAAGCTGGCTAATTGATGCTCCATATTCTGTGGGGAAATGGGCTTCAGAGTACATATAGATCAGATGAGCTGCTGTTACTTTTTGTGTTAGCAGATCCCTATGAACTCTCTGCAAGCCTGAGGGCATTTGCCAGATACCAACTGCTATGTTTTTTTCCCTATTTTTAAGGATTTGGGATTTTCCACTAGTAGGTTGAAAGAGGGAAGGTTCAAATGCATGACCCAAAATAGAGTTGGAAGTAGTTGTTAATGTCTATTAATATGGTATTCTATATAAAGACATGTGGGGTTGATTTTTTTATTTTTATTAATTTGTTAATAACATGAAATTGAACATTGTAAACTGAATCATGCTTCAGGTATTTCCCTTACTGAAGCTGTCTTGTATTACAATATTTGAAGGAGCAATGTATCTTATAATTAAAAGAAGTAATAAAATCACACTGCTTTCTTACAGATGCCATCCCGCCGAACTATTTCAGCCTTTACTTCCGAATCGTCAGATTTGATGTCTCAGCAATGGAAAAGAATGCTTCCAATTTGGTGAAGGCCGAGTTCAGGGTCTTCCGCCTGCAGAACTCCAAGGCGCGGGTCTCGGAGCAGCGGATAGAGCTGTACCAGGTATGGTGGCACCTCGGACACATCAGCTCCCCATCTTTCATCAGCAAACCCGCTTTGCACCCACCTAGCAGGCAGAACAAACCATGGGGAGAAGCAGTTGGGTCCTGTCTCTCCAAAGTAGCCTCTTATTTCCATTCCTTCCCTAGAAAGGATTTCAGTCAAAATTATATGACGCTGAAATGTGCAAAATTTTTCTAGCGGTTGTGCCTCATGACTCCAAAGTTTTGAGCCAGTAGTGTGCCTAGGTGGCCAAGAGGGCCAGTACCATCCTGGCCTGTATCAAAAATAGCTTGACCAGCAGGACTAAGGAAGTGATTTTCCCTCTGTACTCAGCGCTGGTGAGGCTACATCTCGAATCTGTGTCCAGTTCTAGGCCCCTCACTATAAGACAGACATTGAGTCCAGAGCAAGTCCAGAGAAGGGCAACTAAGCTGGTGAAGGGCCTGAGAGTAAGTCGTATGAGGAACCACTGAGGGAGCTGGGCTTGTTTGACCTGGAGAAAAGGAGGCTCAGGGGGTGACCTTATCAATCTCTACAACTACCTGAAAGGAGGTTGCAGACAGGTGGGGGTTGGCCTCTTTTCCCAGGCAACTGGTGGCAGGACAAGAGGAAATGGCCTCAAGCTGCACCACAGGAGGTTCAGGTTGAACATCAGAAAGAATTTAATCACTGAAAGGGTTGACAAGTATTGGAGCAGGCTGCCCAGGGAAGTGGTGGAGTCACTGTTCCTGGAAGAATTCAAGAGATGACTGGATGTGGCACTTAGTGCTGTGGTTTAGTTGATATGGTGATTTTCTGTCAAATGTTGGACTCCATGATCTTGGAGGTCTTTTCCAGCCTTAATGATTCTGTGATTCTGTCATTCTGGTTTTTGGCATATAATAATAAGTGACAGAAAAAGACGTCAAAAAAGTCATCCCCAGGATCTCTGTCTCCCAGCACCTGGCCTGTACTGTAGTTTACATAGAAGTCAAATTCCTCTCTCTGGCATGTGTTCAGGGAGAAGCCTTTTAATCATTCCTTGTGGAAATGGAATTAATTCCAAAGTTTAGCAGTTGCAAACTGTCTTCTGTATGGTAGTCCAGGGGTTGGGGCAAGGGAGTGCACAATTCAGGGACTGAGGAGTGAGGAAGAACATGCCCCATGGCTCTCTCACTCCTGAGTGTTGATAAGATTGATGCCATTCAATCTTTAAGGACTTTAAAGCCATTTAACCTCACTTAACATAGAGTCTGCATTTGTGCAAATGTTATCTAGAGCATATTTCATCCAAAGCATACTTCACTTTGCTGAGAAACACAGCAACTAAAAGGGGCCCAGCTCCCAGCAGTTTTATACTGAGTAAAACTCATGATTGTTCTGGCAATCTGTGACTCGTTCTGCTGAAAACCTTGCCAGATCCATTGGGTGCAAATTGGAGTTAGTCATCTCCCTTGCTTTCAATGTTCACCTTTTCCTGCCTGGTTTGGTCAAGTGGAAGGCAAACTTTGAGCTGAGAAGGGGCAATTTGGATTCACATTCTTGCTTGAAGAGACAGTATAAGCTAATCCTGGAGGCTGACAGCAGGAAAAGGCACACTGGTATGTTTACACATTGTTTAAAGGTAGGAAAAGCATGATTCCCAGTTGAATGTGGTTCAAGTCCACAGGTGGTCACTGGGTGCTTGTCTTCATAACTGTGACCGGGATGCCTTCCTTCCCAATGAAGGAAGAAAGCAGAATAATCGGAAGACAGAGGAAATAATCTGTCATTTGTTAAAAGAGAAAGCTAGAAATGTTTATTGAGAGTCACTGGTGTTGCCTGTATTTAACAGTCCTCAGAGAGAAATACACTGTGGGTCTCTGTGATGCTGCCACACCAGCCGTTGAAACAATTGTATGTTCTGGCTTGACCTCACTGTTCAGACATCCTAAAAGGCGCTGATGGCATCTCTGGGCTTTCTGTTGTTCTACTTTTGAGAGCTGTTAGTCAGCCACCTGAAAGGAGTACAGCTGTGGTTGTCTGAGCTCCATTCATTGCTTTTCCGTGTTTGAGGAACATGGGACACAAAGGGTTTGGCAGTGGTATGGAAGAAAAGGCCTTTGCTTGGCTGGGATTTTGCCTTGTGATGAGAAACAGCTGGGGCTTATTTGGGAGAGCCTGACTCGAGCAAGCCTGTGCCCGTGGAAATGACTGACACCTGCATCCAAGACAGGTACTTGGGTCCTTTGGATAAATATATGGCTGGTGAGTAAGGGAGTTTCTTTTTTAGGCTGGGTGGGTCATACTAAGTGAAGTGTTAGGTGAGTAATGAGTGCAGGTTATTGTAGGATTAGGTCTGTTCTCCACCAACTAACAGGCAAGCCAAAGGCAGCAAGCTCTAAGCATGTGTTTTGCCAGGCATATTTTAGGCATGTTACTTTGCTCCTTTGCTTGTAGAGAGGCAAGCTATCTCCAGAGCATTTCCCTTTGGTCATGTTTTTTCCTTGTATGATTTTGTATGCAGCTTGATTTTGTATGCTCCTTGATTTTGTATGCAGCTCTTCCTAAAACCTTGTATGGAGGTATTATAGCTCTGTGATGGCCAATCTGAACTGCATGGGTTCCTTGGCAGCAGCTCTACTGTAGGAGCATGAGAGTCCCTAAATATTACTGCAACTAATCTCCATCACAACACATGAGGTTAACATACAGTGTTTAACAGGAAAAGCAAAAGCAGGAAGAAATTGAAAAAGAGGGACCCAAGATCCTTTTGGTTCTCTTCCAACATGAGATGTTCTATGATTCTATGCTGTACTGTAGAACAGTGCCGTAGAAAGCATCCTAAAGCTTAGTATGTGAATCTTAGAGGTTAGGAAGAAGAAAATCTTGGAGATGAAGACAAAGAAGGATGGGTAGGAGACATTGGTACCACAGTGATGCTAGAGGAGTTTCAGGGCTGCATAGTGATATATTGATAGTGCAGATAGGGTTGTCTAGCAGTAAAGGAAGGCACAAATGTGAGAGGTAAAAGGGGAGAGTGAGGAAGATGTTGTTTCAGTGGAAGTGGGAGAGGCAGATATGTTCTGTAAGGGCTGAAGACTTCATCAGGTATCTGATTCCAGCATGAAAAGCCACGCATGGAGAGTGAGCCTTGCAGAGGAGATTGCTAGAGGAGTTGGCATGTGCAGCTGCTGCTCCTCCTCTGTGCATAAGCAAGACTTCCTGTCTTGTGAGATAGGTGCTGGGCTTGCCAAGGCTGTTGTGCCCAGAAGGAACAGTGTGGTTTTTCATCTTGCATAAGCAACATTTAATTATTAGGGGGTTTTTTCTCCTCTGACCAAGTTTCAGGTTGCCTAGTGTTTTGCTTTGTTGTGGAGATCTTCTTGATGAGGGTTTTTGAAATTCCTCTCATTCCTGCAGTTTCAGGGAATGATTGTTCCTTTGTCTCCTAGTCTTTCTCAGTCAAGCAGGAAGAGAGAGGCAGAAGTCTTCTGAAGAGAGTCATAGCTCTCTTGTGGTTCACTGAAATAGTCTAACTGCTCTCCAAGAGCTTTCTGATTGAGTCCAGTGGAAATTCAGTAGTAGTATGTATACCATTGGTGCAGAAGGGACAACATTACTCTCAAGGACTATTTTAGGAACAGCTAGAGACAGATGTGCAGGGTAAATTGAAAAAATAAGCAAGCAGAATATAAATATTTTGTTTCTCCTCCTGATTCTTTCTTTGTGTGGTCCTGTGACCTTACAGATCTCCCCTTAAAACGAAAAAAGAAATGCAAGACTGCACCTTTTTGGCTAAGCTTTCCTCAGGCTATACTTGGCTCCCTTTTCCAAACCACATCAGAAAGGGACCTTGTGTTTTCCTACAGCCCTTGTTTGCACTGACTCTGGGAAGGCATTCTGGGGCTGCCTAGCATGGCAAGCCAGGGCTGTGGCCCCTCGTTCCTGGCCCCTGGTGCAGGAGCAGCAGGACCCTGTTCCCACCTCAGAGTCCAGGCTGGAGCACAGAGTGCCCCATCATATTTATGCTGGGAGTGAGTGGTTATGGATCTGTTTGCCAGGTTTGCTGCCCTCCAGATTTCTCTGGGCAGTGAGTCTTAGAGATTAATTCTAATGGAGGTGCCCTGGATGCATCTGTGAAGCCAGTGGGCAAATGGTAATTCCCGTGAGCAGAAAATGTCTGTTCTCACCCAAAATACTTCTGGTGTTTAAGGATTAGTCAGCCACATCTGTGTGTTCCTGCACAGATGGGAAACGCAGTGCACATACTAAGTAGTCTTAGGATGGAAAATAATAAAATCATAAAAGTAGGAATTAAGGCTGATACAAAAGCTTCTGTCTCTTCTTGGCTATGGATAAGTGAAGCCACAGAGAATTAAATTCTTTAAAGGCACTGTCTTTTCTGTTGTTTCTTCTGCCCAAAAGGAAGGGTAATCTGATGGTTATACTGCTGATCAGCAGCACGTTGGAGAGTGGGAAGCTGGAGGGAAGGAAGGAAGCGGCGTGACCTCAGACGTGGCGAGCGCTCTCCTGTGCTTCTCCTTCCGTCCTTCCACTGCACCACGATCACTTCTCAATGTGCACTGAGACTTCAGAAAATATTGAGAGGATAAAGTGCTTTTGGGGAAGGGAGTAGGAATAATATTAAATAAACAAGTTTTAGCATCCTCCAGTGGCTCTTGCTATGTTTTTAAAGATTTATGCCAAATGCAGGCTTTATTGGAATTTGATCAGATAAAGCTCAGTTGTTATGGGAATGTCTTTGTTCATTGGTTTTCTTGCCTGCTTTGAAGACTTCATCACATCTTTCTTTTATTAAGGTGCTTCTGTATTTATGAATAAAGTCTCTGCGCCCTTCAAAAAAACCCTTGTCTTTTATGAATAAGCATTCCAGAAAATAAGTAGGCACCACCGCAAAGCTGAACTATTGGAAACCCTCACAGGGTGAAAAGCCATCCTTCAGAGAGCATTGTGGTGTTGTTTTTAAGATATTTTTATTATGTATGGGCAGTCAAACAATAACAAGTAATAATTGCTTCCTATGGAAGTGGTGCCATGTTTTGTTAACAGATCATAAAGCATCACAGAAAATGCAGCTGAAGTGCTATGTTTTATTGTCATCATTACCTGAGGCTGCAGTGAGTGGGAATACCTGAGAGGCTGTGGATGGGGAGGATGTACCATGGGACGTATCAGAGCACAGGTTTGGAGCAAATGAATGGTGCCAGGTTAAATCCCAGAGGGGGACATCAGATTGCAATGAAGAATTTGAAGCAAGCCAGAGCAGACCTTTGGTCTTTCCATGTTTGGGAGGGCCTAGTCCATGCCGAGAGCTCCTGTGGAGCTTTCTCGGGGTAGGAAGAGCCGTCTGCCCTCAAGACAGTGGTAACCCCCACTTCTTTGAGGGCCTCTCTCCCTACTTGGAGGTATGAGGAGGAAGATGCTGTGGAACATATTACCCCATTATGGGTCAGATTTAAATTTAAACCACAGTCAGTTGTTCAAATACTTTCAATTCAGACAGTGTTTTGTCTTGTTTTTCAGTTGGGAAATACGTTTAGAGTGAGCTACTATAGGTTTGGGCCAAATCTCTGTGGTGCAAATCTGAGGCAATTTACACTGACTGCAGCAGAGATTCTTCTGACTGATCTCCGTATAATCAGGAGCAGAGGGGCCTTGCTCTCTTTTCTTGCCAAAAAGTGCTGTCTCTAATGCCATGGAAGAAAATACCATGAAGCAGGATTTGTGGCTTGAGCTGGTGCAGGATGTCTGTATTACAGATGTCACCTGGGGCATTTGGTTATAATTGACTGTGACCCACATCTAAAGTAGTATATTTGGATCTCATAATTTATGTATTGCTGTCCTGAAACCAGATTCGTGCAATCCAAAAGGTTGCAAGGTTATGTTAAATGGCAAATGTACAGTGTTCTTTGAGGTGCCAAACTGAGTATAAAGTGTGGACCTAATAACTTTCTATTCTACCAACCTCCTTCTTCTTCCGCCCCCCCCCTCCCCCCCCAGCAACAGCTCAGGACCAGAGGAAGTTAATTTGCTGTACATTTCAGTTGAATTGCTGTTTTCTCCTTGTTCCAGAATCCCCTTTTCTGATTCCAAATACTGTATCTCCTACAAAAAGATGTCAGTACATTGGAGACCATGTATAGAGTACCCTTGGCAAATAGTCTGTGAGCATGACGAGAAGTATTTATCACTGCATCATCTTCACTGCAAGTTGAAAGTGTATCTCATATGCAACTACCTCTTGCCAGGAACAGAGCAGTTATTGAAGACAACTTGAAGAAATAGATGATACCCCCATTAGCTCCTGGCAAAAGCCAGCGTGTAGTCCCAGCTCAACACTGCTATGTGTAGAAATGTAGGGCACTGAGCTGATAGATTTATTGCCATATGTGGTGCAGGCACTTTATAGGAGGGGTAGGAGTGCAGGCCATGGGTCAGAAAACAACTGCTAGATTTGGGTTCCTGCCCTTTGGGCTAGGATTTGGTGGTGTGGCCAAGTCTACGTTATGCTTAGACATGAGCAAGTTCGAACAAAGCACCTCAGCATGGAAGTTACTGGGCTGAGGAACATCAGGTTGGCTTCCTGGCCTTGTGCTAGGGAGCCTGTTGGAGGGGGGAAGGTAGTGCTTCTGTTCTGGGGAGGTACAGGAAACAGTGTGAAGCTTTCTTGGAGAGAAGCCGATATGAAGAGAATAGATGATGGCACAAAATGGAGGAGGGTGGGAGTGGTTTGGGTGGACGCCTGTAGGTGCTGGGAAGAGAAAACCACAAGGAGAATTATGAGTTATGTGGAAGAAGGCAGGCAAGAGGAAGGGAAGAAAGAGGAGTGACTTGTGGAAGATGACATCTTAGAAGAAGCACTAAGTCCAAATATTCAGATAGCCAAGAAAGTTGCATGCCAAAATGTTGTAGTAAAATGCACGTGAAGATGAGATATGGCTGTCAGGGACAGGGTTGAGGAAGAGAAAGGGCTTGGGAGACCAGTGCATAAAGAGGAGATGAACACAGGAGTACCCTTCAGGATCTGGGGGATTTGGCTAGAATACAGGAGAACCCACTCTGTTTTTGTTGACTTTGGCTCCTACTTGTTGATATTTTAATAAAACATAATGTGCCTCTGGCAAGTTAAAGCTAAATACTAGATAAGTTTATGGGATTTTTTTGTTTTGCTTCATTTTATATAAAATCTTTCTTTGGAGCTATCTTAAAAATCTCCTAAATGGCAGGAAATTGCCCTCAATATTTCAGAATCTTCCAGGAGAAGGACCCCAGACCTGCCCATTTTTATTTATTGCTTATACAGTGCAGAGTCTTCCTGCCTGCTTAAGCATAAATCAGCCTGAATGGCCTCAGGGCTGTGTCCCCAACTTACATTGCACATGTATCTTCAGTAGCAGGAGGAAGGCCCTGCTTGGGGAACAAATGGAGAGGAAATCCCATCTCAGGATCCATTCTCTTCCCAGAGCTCATCCCCTCACTGCAGAGTGATGTAATAAGTCTGTCACAGTGATTCCATGACATACTTGACTTTGCCTCCCTTTTTGACCTGCTTAAGCACTCATCTCTTTACCCCCCTCACACTTCACCTTCTTTTACCTTTAAGCAAGTATCGGCCAACACTGTAAGAGAATCCTACTGCAGCTGTAGCCCATCCAGATATAAAGGAGGTTGGGTTATGTGTGCAATATGTTCTTTTTATTTGCAAGTTTGCATGAAGAACGTGTCTGGCAAGTTCTGAGCAGATGGATCAGAGAGCTATGGGTTTTTTTACAAACTTTGGCAAGTACTCCATACCTTTGTATTTTGGCAGGAACTCTGCATCTCATATACTGGTCTCCAAAGATTCTGCCCTCAGTTTGAGCCTGATTCCGAGACCGTTGCAAGTAATGGAAAGACTTCCATTGATAAGCAAGGGGGGCTGTAAAGCCCCTTTAAACTTCACAGCACTGGAGGCAGTGTCTGAATTACTCCTTTGCAGAAGTGGTTACAGAAAGAGCTTGAAAATTCACACTGACAATTTTTTAAAAAAATACACAGTCGATCTCTTGCACTTAGAAGCAGCTAAGATTTTGATAGCCAGTAGATTCTCAATTATCTGGCAAAAGGTACTGTATGGAGGCTTTGCACTTTACAACATATGTTTTCACATATAATGAGTAAGAAACTGGAGAGGTTTGCAACAGAATTAAGGATTTGCTTTTCCTTGTGTCCAAGATAGGATCAAAGGCCTCAAGTTCAACCAGGGAGTGAGAAAGGATTGAGAATTAGCATGGTAATTTTTTAACTTTAAGTTTCAGAAGGAGCTGGCTGAAGTCTCTGAGAGCTGTCTGAGGAGACCTTTGAAATCTGGAACCAGGCAGCGAGTGAATCTTTCAGTAGAGTGAATAGTGTGTAAGAATTTGGAAATGACAAGAAGCTGCTTATGCAGACCTTGGGAATCTGGTTATTCCAGTGTAGAGTGTTAGGCTGGAGTCCCCTGCAGGTTTCTTCTAGTTCAGAAAAAGTTAACCTAAATGGCAATTTTCAGCCATGCTGTGCCTAGCTGAACTTTGCTCTGTGTTAACTGGCATTAGCACATCATTTACCACTGGATCTCATTGTTTGGGCTTATTTACTTTGAGCTTACAAGCACATGTCAGGTTATTTCCATTATTTTAAAAGGGCCTTGAAGTTCCAATGGAAACCATGGATAATGGCTGATAAGTAAGAGGAAGAGTAGTGAGCCTGCCAGGGTGTTGTAATACACAAGAACATCACAGGAGCCTGAAATGACAGAGAAAAGAAGGGAAGGAAGGAAGTTATCAGGGGGCCAACAGCATCTGGAGGGAGGAGATCAGACAGTCCAGAATGAATGAAGAGGAAAAACAGATTTATAGCAGGTTTTTACAAGATAATGCCGTATTTACTGCTACTCAGTGATTGCAGAACCCACACTGGATGACAGCAGTAACCATTTCAAGTTCCAGGCCAACACAGCAGATAGAATAGATATTTTTAAGTGGCCATATGATCTTATTACTACGTTTTGAAAGTTCATCAACTTGTTTTAAGAAACTGTAAGTCATCAAAAATATTTCCAAACAGTTGGTGACTCTAATTCTCAAACCCAACTATAAAGTGCCCTTGTTATTGCAAAAGCTTGGCCTTTGATGGGTGCCCAGGGTTTTCTTGGCTGTGGCAAATGTATGTCATTGATGCATCAGCCTGTGTATCATCACTGCTGAACCACATTCAGTGTTTTGTTTGCTTGTTTTCTTGCTGAGGAGGTGGTGAATTTATTAGCCAAAACTATTCCACTGCAAATTGTACTTAATTGTAGTTTTCCCATTCTTCTGCATCTGACTGTGGTGACTATAGAAGACTTAGAAGTAGATTTTGGCCAGACCATCGAATCTGAAATAAACTAAGCCTGTTGCTGTTCTGGAGCTCTAGTTCTTTGAAAGAACCAGTGTATCTTTATGTCAAATTTTTTCCTTTTAGCTCTGTAATGAGTCATGAAGACAGGCTGTTCTGGCGTCTGCTGTCAGTGGTTATTGTCTAGAATACATACACTGATGTGTTGATTCAGTTATCCCCTGCTTTAGCTGCCTAAGTATATGAGCGGGGGAGTAGGCAAAGGAAAATTTGAGCAAAATAATTATGTTTCTTTTTAACAGAGTCTTGAGGTTTGGAGGTTTTTCTGGTTTTGTTTTTGAACCAGTATAATTACACTGACGCTGAATGCTGCTGTTCTGCTTATATCAGCTTCTGATATACCCCATTCTTTAAAGTCATGTTTCTTCTAATTTTGTAAACATTCTGCTTTGTTTGTTATCATGAATTATATAGTGTTCTCAGTGTACTTACAGTTTATAAAATACAGACTAAGATAATCCTTGTCCTTATTTTTATACTCAGAACTGTGTGATAGTTACTTGAGGGTATAAACATGTGTGTCTATAAATAAACAGTTTCATCCTCCAGTATTTTAATGAAGATTTCAGCTACTTGATACTTAAATTTTTTTAAAAATCTACAGTTGATCTGAAAAGCAAGCATAGCAGGGTGGCAGAAGTAATTTAGAAATCAATATTTTCTGGAAACTCACCTGTCATTCTTCTGGAACCAGTTTGTGACAAAACTAAAACTTCTCACTGCTGAGTGCCCTGGTCCTGGTTATTTGGGATATACTTTCAAGATAATATCAGAGGTGAGCCTCCTCTAATGAGTGAGGAGGAGCACAGACAAATAGCTGCCAGCCAGGCGGAGGGTCTCCCCCAGAAGACTGAGCAGAACACCTTTGGAGGACCCATGAAGAATAGATTTCAACAGGATTTGTAAAATACCAGAAATCTGGCAGGCCTAAGAGAGTGGCATGTGAGTGCTGTCATCACCAAGATCCCCAGCTGGGCTTCCTAAACATATGTAGCTGTGCAAACAAGAGCAATTATTTGTTTGCATCTGGCATCTTCATGAGCCATTTCCTGCAATTAAATGCATTGTTTATATATTCATGTGTTTGTTTCACCTTGATGTGCTGGCAGTAGCTGCATGTATATGATACCCTTCACAGGTATTTATAAAGTATTATTTTCCCCAGGTGTTTTTAAGAAGCCTCAGAATAAAAAAAAAAAATGAGGGAAAGGTTAGCAATGGCCATAGAAAAAGATAGCTAGAAGGCAGGGCTTAAGTGTACAAGACACTTGGTCAAGAGGAGATTAACAAGTGTACTGGCTGTTTGTTTTCCTGTGGAAGGGAGGAATCACATAAAAAGAGGGTAGAAAAAACCCAAATTGTTCTTAGAATTTAGAGCACTACTGCTGAATGTAAATTACTCTGTATACTGAGCTAGAGGTCTGCTGGATAACCTTTTGGTAACACTTGTACCTATTCGGCTCATCCCCACAGAATGTGATGCCTGCATGATCCTTTATTACAAAAGGCAGTGTTACTTTATCACTCTGTTGAAAGCAAGGCCAAATAAACAGATACACCTGGAAGAACATCCCCACGTTCAGAACCTGGGGTTTGAGTTTGTTGATTTTGAGCTTTCACTCAAGCGTGTGTGAAGGTGTGCGTGCTCTCACCTGTGCGCACACAGTTCTTGTGCATCATCATCTGCCTGTGCCTGCAGGTGTTTGAATGTGTTGCTCCTGAGTGAGGGAGGTGGGGCTGCTTGTGTGGAAACTGTCTCCCGCTCATGCAAATGATGGAATCTGTGTCTCTGCATGCAGCTGGTGATGCACAGTTCTCCCCCCCCGCCTAAAAACCCTAACCTTCCACATCATGACCTATAAATCAGACCAAACTCCTTCTACCTCTTTAAGAGGCAATGTTTGGTTAAGGTACCAGATGGAAATGAGAAAGGATTAAAGAGGAAGTTTAACTCAGTTGACTTTCTCTTATGTGGGTGTTTTTTTTGCCCCATCTTCTGTTAATATTTTTAGTGCACTGAAAGCTTTTGCACAAAGGCTTTCGTTTAGCTCTTGCAGATACAAGCTGTTCAGCAACGTTTCTGATAGCAGTGTTTGATGTGGTTGTGATGGGCTAAGCATAAAGGTAAGGTAGTGCTTATGGGTAAGGCAAGGCAATGTTTATAGCTAAAGGTAATATCTCTTCGAAGACCAATCAGTATAGCTGGTAGAAGTAGACAAGCTTTCAAGTGCAAGAGCTGGGAGGTACAGGAAAGGCTTTTATTCTTTTTTGAAACTAAACTAGTTGATCTAGTTGGAAGAAAGGACTGAAAATACTGAAAGAGACATTTTTCAGTGAGGATATAGGCTTGAGGGTGTATTGGAAGAAAAGGGTATGTTACTGATGGGGAGGGTAAGATAAGAAATGTAGAGCAAAGTAAAAAGAAGCAAACCAAAGGGGGGAAATGGCAGAGAGAAACTAAAATGCTTGTTTCATGTAATAATTTCTGGAATACTCATTTGAAGAACATAGTGTATCTGTGAAAATTTCTGAGAGATTCCTACAAAATGGCCCCTTTGTTTACCACCATGTAGAGTGCTATTGCTTCAATGTGGATGGAAACATAGAATGCAGTGTAGAAAAAAGAAGTGAAGAATTCTTAATCAGATTATTTTGTGTGAGGAAATAGACTCTGAGGATCCAGCCTAGGATTTTATCATCCATTAGCTTTCCACACTTGCAACAATGTAAGAGAAAAAGAAGGAGAAATGGAAATGGTGAAGCTAGGAGGTCATTCTTGCTTACAAGTAATCAGATTGTTAAGATCATACATCACCCTAAGACTACAAAGGCACTTAACCCAGGAGAAGGAGATTCAAGCTAATTTCACTTAGTATGGCACTCATCATACTTAATAGCCTTTTCTTAAGAATGACCAGTGCCTGTTTAGCCCATGGTGTCAGTTGTGGCAATTATCCCATACTTAGCTCATTCTTCATAATTTGCTTCCTGAACATGCAGCATAAACAACATAGAGAGAAACTTTACTTTCAGATATCATAGATACCATAGTATGGATCATATCCAGCTCTTTTAATCAGAGAATCATATCCTCTCCCACAGTGCCGTACAGTTCTGAAACCTGCAAACACTTTTCCAGTCATTCAGCTCATTGGTGAGGATGGATTTTCCTTGTAGCATTGGACATGTGCAGTGATGATTTCTTGTGCTTTTACAAATGCCTTTCATTGCAGGTACACACTGCCAGCCCTTGACTTTGTCTTTTGGTAGCAATTGGGATAAAGACTGGGATAAATAGATTTTATTTTTGCTACCAAGGCACAGCCGAGTCTTCAAAATATGTCTAAGACCAATTATAGTTATCATTAGGAGATTGCTTTTGGCACATTACTTACTTTTTAGTCCTTACATCACTGCCAAAACTGAGGTATGCAGTTTCTGGAGTCTTTGGAAAGATATGACTGTGCAGAAAGGAAGAGAAATGAGCCAAGTCCTTGTGTCCCATTTGCCTCACACCCCGCCCCCCCCCTCAGCCCCAAAACATCTTTGCAAAATGACAGCTGCATTACATCCTCAGAAACACTTGACCTGATAAAGACCAAAGGGAAGGCAAAGTTATATTTGTACTTCTCTGGGACTTTCCCAGCATTGATTACGGATTCTCTCATCCCTCTGGCACTTCTGAGCAATGGTAGTCCCCTTGCTGCTGCCAGACTCTCTGTAAACAATTGTTCAGACACTTTGTTTGAAGGTTGCCTCATAAAAAGGAGTCCCAATGTTCAGTGTTTGTGTGCCCTTAGTTTCTACTGGAGAACTCAGCATTGCCTACCAGGAGCACTTAGTAACCTTCTGGACTTGAACCAACATCTTCTCATGACTTTTTGCTAAATGTGTTGATCAGAAGGAAGGCAAAGAGCTTATCATGTTGCTTTTCTTTTCATAAGACAAATGTTATTGTAAGAGCCGCACTGTTGGCCTTTGAGAGGTCCAGCACTGACTTGAAATAAATAGGGAGACTCTACATGCTGGTTCTACGTGCTGGACAGAATCTGATCTTTTCAAGCCTGCTTTTCTGTTTAGTTACGAAAAGCTGAATTTTATCACGATGACATAGTTTCACACCTCTTTTGAAATATTTTTCTTTACATGTATTATGCAGTTTCACCGTGGCTTTATTACAGCAGTGTTTGCTAGATGTCAGGTTGTTCTGGGCTGAGAAAATAGGAGGAAACAATGAGACATTGTTAGGTACTCATGTGGAGATGGACATGGATAGTTAAAGAGAGGAAAAACCCGAAACAGTATGTGAAGTCGCACAGCTGGCATGCCAAAAGTTACAAAGTGATGTTATCCTGTGGTATCTTCATTGGAGTTGACTTAACGTTGCATGGCATTCCAGCTCCCTGCATCGCAAAACTATCAACATAGTAATAACCAGGAAACTGTCAGCCTGTTAGCAGCCAAAAGTCCAATTGGTTTCATCCTGGAGTTAGGGTAAATAATAGCAGGCTATGGCTGTATGTGGGAAGGCACTCACTGAATTGTTTGACTAGGAGGAAGAGTGTGGGTACTTGAAATTCTAGCCATGCAGGGCTTGGGTTTCTTTCGTACAGGTATTTTTTATTGCATAGGCAGTAGCAAGCTTTGCTGAAACATTTGACACAAATACAAATAATGGAGGCATCAAAGTTTGGATGGAAGCAGCATCACCTGTTGCACAAATACATGTATGGCCATATGTTTAATGTATGATTAGTACCTGAAATCAAAGAGAAGGCTGAAAGCATGAATAAGGCAATGCCATAGGGATTAGCTATGGGTGAGCAATATAATATCTTCAGTGTACAGACTACATTGTACAGGTGGTACTTCAGCATCTGTTGTTATGCTCTAGCCAGTGTAAGTATTACTGAAGAAGGTAAAATAGCTTCTTTTGATGTTTACTTTGATATCTTGACTGCTTGTACTACAGGATGAGTTTTCAGGGCAGTTCTTTCTGTGTGATTTCTCTCATGAAGGACTGTGTGATGGTATATTTTGCTTGGGACCGTAAGCTGATTTCATTAGAGTGTTTTTAAATCATGTTCTTCTCCTTACACATCCCAAGAAAATTCTTTCTAAAAATGTGCATTCTAAAAATCTGCTGCATAGAGATCTGAACTGTAATAGTTTCTTCTGCTATTTTATAATGTTAGTGGTCCATTTTAATAGCAACCAGGTAAATGTTAACCTGTAGGCAATCTTATTTGTTGTTTCTTGCAGGTGTTAAAATCTAAAGAATTATCATCACCAGGACAGCGCTACATTGACAGCAAAGTAGTTAAAACAAGAGCTGAAGGAGAATGGTTGTCATTTGATGTCACTGAGGCTGTACATGAGTGGCTCCATCACAGAGGTGACAAGTGCTCTTTGCCTTCATTCCTGCCCTAACTGCTCCTCCATTAACTCAGCAGTATTTCAGGTTGATTCCATGTGTAAAAACCAACTCCACTCACTATTATGTTTTGCAGACAGGAATCTTGGATTTAAGATAAGCTTACATTGTCCGTGCTGTACCTTCGTGCCTTCCAATAATTATATCATCCCAAATAAAAGTGAGGAGCTCGAAGCAAGATTTGCAGGTAACGAAAGAAAAGACACCAACTTTTTAAAATGTTGTAGTACTTACTAATTGAGGAGGGAAATAAAAAGCTGTTACTGCCTCCTAGATGGCATTCAGCTAATTGAAAACTTGCTCATTTGAGAATCATGATTCTCAGCTGGTAGGAAATGGTATTAAAGGCACAAGGGTAAAATTATATCATCTGAACAAATTCTAAAATCAGATGGCATGAATATGCTATCTCATTCCTCGCATGCAGCTTTGATGTCCTCAAGAGGCTGTGTTACAGTTTGTAGCAAGCACACAGGATATACATACAGTTTTGGGTTTAGTGAAGTCTGTTGCACAGTAAGCCATCCCCTGTTGGATAGTAGTGAGAAAAACATGCTGAGTATTTTCAAAATAAACCCTTTGACTGCTGTCCATCCTAGTACTCTAATGAGTCAGACTTAGTAGAAAAGATTGGATGTTAAAAAATAAACAGTATGTAGTGTGGGTTATAGATATATGTGCTTTTTATGGACAGCAGACAAGGTGATATGGAGTAAATATATCAAGGTCATATAAGCTCCCTTGTGTTTTTAAGCCATTAAACTTTCACTTTCGAAAAGGGAAATAGTATTTAATTGACAGTACTGGAGTTATCATTCACCAGTACATATATAACTGTAGGTATATTAGAACCAATTTTAATGCAAATTCTCTTTATACAGTTCTCATGTTTTAAAACATATCATGATTTTAGTTCACTCGTGTTCCAAGGATTTGAGTGTATTCCAAGTATTAAGTTTTCTAACTATTGTTTCACTGCATTGGAAATTTTTCTCTAAGTAAATACATGTACTGTACATATGATTAAAGCCATTGTGTGTATTTAAAAAAATTCTTAGTATGATGTTTGGTCACTGTAATTGCAAATGTTACAAAAAGAAAAGTGTATCTTTTTCTGTTTAGATAGTATTATCTTGTTGGGGAGGTTAATTTTCAAAACAGTCTTAGCAAAAGGCATAACACAACTACTATGAAAGGCCAATACCTTGAGTCTCTTGCCTGTGTTATTGCCATGATAAGAAGCTAGTAAGGCAGTGTCATGACAGGCAGATTGTGTTCAAAGAGAAAATGCAAAATAGGAGGTCATGGTTTGCCGCTTAGAGAAGAAGTACTTTGATCAATGTCTTTGCCATACCCATACAAAAGAAGGGACTAGAATAACTGACTTCTGGGGAAAATTAGCAGATTTAAATAAACTGGCAATGGGAGATGGAGAATTTAAAAGTATTAGAGGGGAGCGAATGTGATAGAGAAAACTAATGGGATAGGAGTAAGCAGTGGGAAATGAAGGTGAGGTATACAGAGCAGCTTTAATGATGTTAAAAGGTTTTAAAAGGTGCATAGCTAGTTTAAAGTTAGAAATGCTGCTTTAAGTGACGTGACAAAAGAATCACTGCTTGGGGCATTTGAAACTAAGCAATGCAGATGCAATGACTTAAATTATCTTTTCTGTTACTCATTTCAATAGTTCTGGTAAATGTGCTGAAATGCCATTAAACAGTGGTGAATATGGGAGGGCCAGTACAATATATAACATGACAACTGTGAATATCCTAGGGATCTTGGTTTGAAATTTCCCCCCCCTTCCCCAGTAAACATGCTCAGCTGACACCATCATGGCCAAGTTTCTGAGAGAATATTTTTAAGAGATGGTTTATTTAATTTGTGAAGAAAAAGCAACACAATGTTTATCACCAAAATGTATTTTTTGAAGGTATTGATGACTACACATATTCCAGTGGTGATGTGAAAGCTTTAAAGTCCAATAGGAAAAAATACAGTGGGAAGACCCCACATCTTCTGCTAATGTTATTACCCTCCTACAGACTTGAGTCGCAACAGCCCAGTCGGCGGAAGAAGCGTGCTCTAGATGCTGCCTATTGTTTTAGGTAACTATGCATCTGTATTCAATATACTTAAAAAATCATACCAGCCTGTGAGGTGTCATGCAGTTGTTTATCATTGTTTCTTTACAGTTGGTATTTATACAGAACTCATCCCCTCATTTGCAGACCCACGGGGTCTGTGCAGCAGGTGTCTGCCCAGTGGTCTCCAATCCCGCAGAGACAGTGGCAGATGAGAGAGGTTGTGACTTTAGGCAGCAAAGGCTGATGAGTTCCATCTGGGATGATTCCCAAGTGCATTAGTCCCATAATAATTACAGCCAAATTATCACCTCCACTTTGCTCACCTACTCATAGAGTCCCCTCTGTAGGACCTGGGGAAAAAGACTTGACAGAGTCCTCCAGAGAAACCTTTAGCTTTGTCTCTAAAGCAAGTCCTTCCATGTCTAGGTATCCAATTTCAATTACAGTATAAGCTACTATTGATTTGATTTGGTTGAGAATTTTTGGGACTCAGATTTACCTGCCTGTAAAGCATCATTCAGGGAGTGAGGAACTGGATTATTTTCATTCCCTGTGTTGTTTTTGTTATGACCAATGGGTTTGTCTGTACTTTATTTCCAAGGAATGTGCAGGATAATTGCTGTCTGCGTCCACTTTATATTGACTTCAAGAGGGATCTTGGCTGGAAATGGATTCATGAACCTAAAGGATACCATGCTAATTTCTGTGCAGGAGCCTGCCCGTATTTATGGAGCTCAGATACTCAGCACAGCAGAGTAAGTAGTGGTTTTGCTAATTTTCAGCTTCTATAACTTCAGTTTTATAACTGCAGGGTGAACTATGTTTCTGGGACTGACATCAGCACCAATGCTCAAAGTTTGTCTCAATAACTAAAGATGATGAAATGTGGTCCTATAGAGGAACTCACACATGGTCTCAAGCAGTAGGAATGTATTGACCCAGAGATTTTTTTTTATGTGTTCATCAATATGATATGGTTGAATTGAATGCTTTTTGTGAATATGTAGCCTTGGGAGGTGGCCTGGGAAGGGCCTTTCATTATAGAGCAGGAGTGGATGATGGCACAATGAGCTCAGTCAGCAAAGGCACTGAGGAAGGCACTGTCAGAGTAACGAAAGGGCTGAGTGGTGTACCAGCTGGTTATCACTTACGTTTATGACCTGCCATTTCAAGATTAGCACTTGCCATGCTGAATTTCATGAAAATGTACTGATGGATGGCCTTCTTTTACTTCAAAAGATGTATTCTTTCTTGTACTTTGAAAATTTATATGTCTGGAATATTGAAGAACCAAATGATAGTCGTCTAAGATGGGACTTCTAGAGATTAGATGTGGTATTTTAGTCAACTGCCTTAGGATGAGTAGTAGTCTGCTGAGAAGTGCTTATTTCTCTCAACTGTCAGTAGGGATGTCTAGACAGTAAATGCAAGAGGCAGACATTTGCATCACAGTTGTCATAAAGTAAGAATTTCACCCTCAGGTCCATACTAAGAATGATGTCTCCCCTTTTTCAAACCTTCCTTAAAATACCAGCTCCATGTTGGCCGATAGGGAGAAGTCTCCATGTCCAAGGGACAGCTTGTGTTCCTTTTGGTTAGTAAAACTGAGATACCATGTGAATTTACCCCTTTGTAACTGTTACTGGCTGTGACATTGCTAATAGTACAATGTTGGCAGGCAGAGGTATAAATAAGGTAAGTATGTTTCCATGCCGATGTGGGGTAATAGTGTACACATTTTGGAGCAGCACTTGTTTGTAAAGGAAAGAGGAAGAATAACTGTCATGGTCACAAATATGTGGTTTGGATAGTTGCCCAAAGAGTCAGAAGTTGCTTAATAAAGTAGTTAGTGTTGCTGTCCTGAACAGATCTTCTGTCTCTCTAAGCTGCAAATGTTGTGTTGAAGTTCTAGGAAAAGGTCACTTGGTGTTTGGCTAAGACATTAATGGCATCCTCAGGAATACCTATGCATCATCAGTGGCTAACCCTACATACTTCCCTTGCAGAGAACCATGCATAGGAATCCAACGAGACATAGATGATAACTTCACCACAGCTGGTTCTCAGCAGGAGTAGCTGCATCTTGAGTCCTGGTGCTTGCAGGGAGGCCTTAATGAACTTAATTAACATAGCCAGAGGGTAAAAGCAGATGAGTACCTATGTTGTGAAGGGCTTACTTCTCTCTTTGGTGCACTTGTAAAGCCAAAATGCTGCAAACAGCAAATGGCAATCTGAATAAACAAATAAAAAACTTTCATTTTCTTCTTTCCATATGAATATAGTGCGTGTGTTGATTCAAAGGGCTACACTTTAAAGGCAGGCTCCAGGCATGTACCTGTTCTGAGGTTTAAGACTATATGTACAAAACCCTAGCAAACTGAGGCCATATTGTGACACCAGATTGAAGTGAAGAAGCATAAAAAATATTAAAATCCAGGAATCTTCATACTGCTTTCTGTGGCCATTCTCTCAGGTGCTGTGGGAGGAGGTGATGCAGAAAGTAATTTGGTTGTTAAAGGTGGATGCCTTAATCTGATTTTCTGTTTCTCCTTCTAGGTACTCAGCTTGTATAACACCATAAATCCAGAAGCTTCTGCCTCTCCGTGCTGTGTGTCCCAGGATTTGGAACCCCTCACTATCCTCTACTACATTGGCAAAGCACCCAAAATTGAACAGCTGTCCAACATGATTGTAAAGTCTTGCAAGTGCAGCTAAAGGATATCCCCGAAACAGCATGACGTGTGTTTATTAAAAAAAAAAATAACCGAGGAAAAAAAGAAAGAGAGAGCGAGAAGGAAGGAAAGAAAAATAAAAACCCAGGTTCATCAGTGTTAAAAAAAAAAAAAAAAAAGAAGAAAAAAAGTGGTACTAGTCCGAACTGTTTGAAAGTTTTTGGTTTTGTTTTTTTTTTTTAAACTGGCATCCGAAGCAAAACATTGAAGGCTTTTTTCCTACATTTCACCTACACATAGTGTGAGATAGACAAGAAGCAAAGTTAAAGAAAAAAGAAACCTTTTAAAAAATAAACACTGGAAGAAATTTGTTAGTGTTACTATGTGAAAGGAAAAAAACAGGAAAATCCCATGAAGTGGAGTTGCTGTATCTGTCCTGTGCCTTACTTGATCTCTCTGTATTGTTACGCAATAGGCATCCTACCCATTCCTCTTAGTTGTAGAGTTAACAGTGCATTATTTATTTGTGTGTAAAAACTATTAAATGAACATTTCCGTATCGCCATTGGAAAAAAAGAAAACCAGCCAATGTGGACAAAGTGGAGACCAAATAAGCTGCCAGAAATACATATAAAGCCTAAAGGAACACAAGCTCAAAAGAATCAGAAGAATAATGGTTAGTTTAGTTTGATTAAAATAGAAATCAGTTATTACATTATTGACAAACTCTGCCTTTAAAATACCTTATTTTTTGTGCCAGCTGCCTAGAGAGACTTCTTGTAAGGTCTCAAACCCTTGTTTTAAATACTGAATAATTTACTAATAAAGGACACTCTGTTTCAGTCTCAAAGACAAGTCTATAAGATTTTTTTTTTTACTGTAAATGATTTAAAATGTCAGTTTAGTAAACCAGTGAAATATTTAACATGTACTGGTCTAATCTTCAGACCTTAATATGTTGCTGTATAGCTATGCTATGGGATTTTTTTTGTTCTTTTGGTATATGTAACCATACCTAGAGTATTACAATAGGTGGGTAGTAAAAGCCAGCTTAATTGGAAACATATCTGTAGATCTCTATTTGTAAACTATTAAAAAATTACCTACTTTATGTGTAATGTGTAAATTTTCACCATATTTTTGTACTCTGTAATACTGTCAGCTCTCATGACTTTGAATTTGAATTTGGGGCTCTTTTTGATCACTCAGAATCATGTGTTTCCCTCTAGCTGGCCAGTATGAGTAGAGTCCCTATATTTCGACTTGCACTACAAATACATGTTTTATAATAATTGCTATACATGTGCTTTGTATATTGTTCATCATTATGACATAAGCTACCTGACTCCCATTTGTTTTTCTGTTTCATAAAAAGGATGGATTAAAGCAATCTCTCCCCCCCTTCTCCCCTCCTTCTTCAGTTGTCCCTGTTCAGAACACTTGAATCGCGATGCGGTTCGGATTTCTAGGCCTTTCAGTTTTCATTCGGCGTTCAAACAGATGGGCAGAGAGCGAGGTGTCAAGAGATGTCCCAGCCTGGCTGAGGTGAGGCAAACCCTTGCAGAGAATGACATTCACCACTGTGCAGAAGGCTGGTAGGAAGGGTCTGCCGCGGCGATGTTTGGGATCGATGCACAGTCAGAGGCCGTGCATCGGCCTGGCATGCAGTGGGGACTTGGTCTGTGGGACTGGTCCTGCTCTTACTGAGGTAACAGAGGTTTGCCTTTGACTTCTGCAGTGGCACAGCAGGCCCCTTTAGGCTGTTGGTATGTGTGTAAGGATTTGCAGGATCAGACCCTTGATTTTTGCAAGCTTGCTGATTTTTTTTTCAATTGAGTTCATGTTAAAGCTCCTTAAAAAAAAAAAAAAAAAGGAAAAAGGAACATGGGGGGTCCTAAGATTTTTGTTGTTGTTACGTTTTAATATTGTCGAGGGAGTTAAAAAAAAAAATCACGTCACATACTTCATTTAAAAAAAGCTCCAACGTAAATTAGCAAAAAAAAAAAAGAATCATGAAGAAGGCACAGTCATTTCATTTCACATGATGAATGCTTTTGCACAGCAGAGCTGGAAAACTGCAATACAGGCATACTACTTGGATGGGAAGGGCGTTTTCTGTTATTGTCCTGAGCAGTGTTGGAACGACACTCCTGAGCTTGATGTTGTCTGCTCCAGTTTTAAGAAGTGCAATTTCTTTGGCTTCAGCGGAACACTGATGCAAAACTGAAATACCATGGTGGCTTGCACATGCAGCTCCTCAGGACTTCTGTAGAGCCTGTCCTTATTGCCTAGTTGGAAACATAGCCCCAGAGATGATTTAATGCCACCCATTGACTCAGCGCAGAGGAGGAGGTACGTTAGACTTCTGATTTATTTAGTGAGTTGAGATGAACAAGTGAAAAAATCTGTCCTGCTAACACTTGCTTGAGCCAGGCTAACTCCAGTGAGAAGATGCACTGAACTCAGTGAAACTCCTCAGGGTAATACATACTCTGGATTTTGCTGTATATGGCAGCAAAATTAGTTTTATCAGGTTCAGTATGAGAACTGTATTTTTGTTGGACAGGAAAGGAGACAAGGATGAACATTTTACAAAACTTAAAAAGTTATTTTGCAGTTCTCTGGTATGGGAATGCAGCTCAAAATCAATTTTGAAAATGTGGTATAGGAGATAGCATAGTTGTCCAACTATACTCACTATGCGCTGGATGGAGCTGAAAACTTTGATTTGGAGTTTTTCTCTAAATTTAGGTATAAAACACTATTTCTGTGTGTCATTGCCCCAAGGTTGAGTATTTTTTTCTTTTTTTGTTCCTCAAAATGCACTGATTGTATTTGAAATTCTCTATTATAAAGCTCCTACTTTTTTTTTTTTTTTCATTTTTTTGTTCATTGGGCATGTATTTTCTTTTTAATTACCGAGGGTGTTAGGCCTGATCCTACAATGTGCAGAACTTACGGATGAAATTCCCCTCTACAGAGTGGGGTAATGTGAGTCCTAAGCACTGCTCAGGTCTATGTAAATACCCCTGCAATGATCTTTAGATGGATCTGCAACGGCTCAAGGACTTTGCTATGGGCCTTATCATGGTGAGGTAATTGCCACTGTCTGAGCAGAGTCCCTGAGAACTGATGGTAAATGGTCAGCATCTTGAAAGATCAGACCCAAGGGGCTGACTGGGGCTGAGGGGGAATCATAGCACTTAGCTGGGTGGGGTTGGACAGCATTTCCTCTGTGTTATAACTGTATGGTTGGCGTGGTTTAAAGGAGAAAGAAAAGAAACTTAAAGGACAGCCGTGTTGTACTTTGGTGATCGATTACTCTGTATTTTAACACATTGTATGTCTGGTTTTGTGGTGCTCTAGTGGTAAATAAATTATTTCAATTATATGCTGGTGTTGCTTTCATATGGCAGTGTTCTTCTGGCACAGGCGATTCCTCAGCTCTGGCTCAGCTTAATCCCTGCAACGCCTGATTTGGTGTGGGCTTTTAGTGTGTGTGACCTTGACGTGGTCCTGCATAGGCTGAGGTGAAGAACGACCATCCTGAGCATGAATCACATCTGCTGTGAGGATTGCTTTCCCCTCATGCAGTGTATGTCTTGGTCTATAGACAAGAAGTGGCTTCTGGTTGACTGCTCAGAGCAGCAGCGCTGTCCCAGGTGTGTGCAGGACAGGTACTGCCCTGGGTAGGAGCTGTGTTACTCCACAGCCCTGCTGTGCCTGATCCTTCCCTAGAACCATACCCTGGCAGGCCTGTTACAGCCAGCACCACTTTTAGAGGCTTTCCTCTCTGGTATAGGATCTCAAAGTAGTTTCTTCCTCATTTCTGTAATGCTGTGGGAGGTGGGAAGGTGATCTGTTTTCTGATGCCTGTACACTAAGTGATCCCACAGCACTGCATCCCACAGGAAAGCACAGTGAAACAAACTTGGGTTTGTATATTGTTCAAAATAGTCCACAACGGGATGAGATGGGGTATTAGAGGAGAGGCAACAGACATAAGTTGGAACATGGCAAATTCTGGCTTCGTGGAAGGACAATATTTTTACAATGGAGGTGGCCAAGGCGTGAAATGGGTTGCCCAGAGAGGGCATGACTTCTTCATCCTTGGAGATGCTCAAAACTGTCTGGGCAAGATTCCAGGCAGCCTGTTCCAACCGTGCCTGCTCTGAGCAGGAGGTTGGACTGGAGACCTCATAAACCCCTGCCCACCCAAACAAACAGTCATGTTCCAACCCAACCACTATTTCTGTCATGGGCTAAAAGAGCACAAAAAACGCTGTTTCTCAACTGCCTCAGTTATTTCAGTTTGCCATCAGCAACCATGTAGAGACATGGAAGTGGTTTTTTTGACAGAAAATAGGACTCCCTAGTTTGTTGTAAGTCTCTCTCCATGCACTCTGCAATATGCAATTGTATTATCTAAGCGAATAGGAATTAAGAAGCCTGGTATTGCAGCTTTTCTTTATCAGGCTCTAGTCACTTAAATAAATAAAACTGGTGGGAGGAAGGACTGCAGGATTGAATCATTACTTTTAAAGTTGATAAAATATGAAAATGCTTCCAGACCAGAGGCTGATGAGGAGACCAGGAACTGCTCTTCCTGATGCCTTTTCTGGCATCTAAGGAGTGCATAGGATTTCTTGGCATGAATGAAAGAATATGTCATATTGTTTAGAGTTATTGTGATTAATTATAACAAATGGACTCTGTGGTCTGTCAATATGTTTAAGAATGCAACTGGGGATGAGCATTAAAAACAATTTTAGGAATGATTTCACCACAGTTATGCTTCAGCCTTACATTGATCTGCCTTAATTGATTTCAGTGAGTTTATACAGGCATAAAACTATAGTCCTGCAAAAATTTCTAGATACCAACTTTCATTCTGTCTACTTGTAGTTACACAGCTATATGCTTTGACATGAATGTAATCTGCCAGCCTCATTGTTATCTGAGGAAGTCCTCACAGTGCCTTGAGGTGAGAATATTTTGCAGCCCTCTCTGCTGTATTTGTGAAATCAGTGAAGAACAGGAGGGTTTGAGGAGGAATGCTGATTGGAAATTTTAGATGGGAAAGTGGTCGTAGTGCCTGTAACTAAAAAGGAAAAAAGTAGAGGGAACACAGTGTGCTGAGAGAGATTTTATAGCATGGGGCTGAAAAGATGGAAGCTTTCCCATGATAATGAGACTTATGCAGAGTATTTTGATGCTGGGCTTGTCTTTTCCTTTAGTTAACACAACCTCTCCAGACTGTATCACTGAAGCCCTTGCTCTGCTTGAATCAAATTGTGGTTAATAGATATGGAATATTCAATATAGGAAAAAACCCAAACCGTGTAAATGTCTTGAAACTTATTTTTTAGGCCAAAATCTGCCTCTTAGATCAGACAGAACAGATTCTATGAGGAGCCATGAGTTCTGGAAGAAAATAAACCAAGAGGTTATGTAATTATATGTGGTTATAAAGTAGATGTGAAGTAATGTAGTTGGCTTGTCAGTGGGTATGGGTGTAGCAGTAATTTCTTCATCTGTATAAAAATAAAATTAAATGGAACAGAAAGCTGATGAGAACTTCTAATCAAATTTGATATGCTCATTTAATGAAGTAACCTGCTGGAATCTAATACAGAACCTCTGGGGTATAAACCTTTCTTAAAACATATGGTGGTCCAAGAAACAAATATTTCCTTTGAATGGGGGGTTTTAGTGCCAAACTAAGATGATGGCAGGAGGAAGGGTCAGTAATCACTGATCTTTGGGTCTCAGCACTGTTTTGCACATACTACAGGCAGGTCCTGATTTAATGATCCATACAACTCATTCAAAAAAAATTTGCCACAAGAAAGGGAACAAGAAAGATACAAAAGGCAAATGGGACCAGAGTCTCTTTTTTTTCAGTGAAGTACATCATGAGTCTGAGAAAGGAGCTTTTCCATACTAATTGATCCAGCTAATTAGAGATGGATGAAACCAAAATGTTAACGTGAGAGTACACATTTTACTAAAGTCAAAATCAAGTGATTGGGGCTCTTATGTAGTGTTCAAACCTGAGCCATTTTTATAAAATTCAGTTAGGTCCAATCCCTGCCACCAGTTTATAACCAAACTGTAATCACCAAATTTGTTGCTGGGGTGTGTAGGGCTTTTAGCTTAAGATGTCAAAAGTTCTTGCACTTAAATAGCTCTGAGCATTGCAGATGCAAGTCTCACAGAATAGTCTTGTTTGGTTTTTTTTCCCAAGCACAAAGATGCATAAATCTAATTGCCATTCATAGAGATGACAGTTGGAAACAGTCAAAATGTCCCTACACATCAAGGTGCTTCCCAGAGAACCAGTAGTGTTATAGGTCACCTCATTCTTCAGTGATTAAAAGACCAGCATTATGGGACTATGTGATGGGGTTTTGCCTCTAAGGGAACTCACGTGAAACAAATTGATGGCTTCATTCCAGTTCCTAGTGTAAACTTGTTGGCAGTCTCCAAGGATATGCAGACTAATTTCATCCATCAAAAGCAGAAAATATCTGGAAAAAAATGCTTTTTTTTTTTCCTTTGGAAAAATGTAAATACACAAGACAAAATATGCAGCAGTTCATGGGCAAGTTATGCATTCCTCTGCAGTGTGTAACCTGTTCTCAAAGAGGTGGTCTGGATCAATTCGTGAACAGTTGGGAGGGAAAGATGGATTTTGAGATACTCTGAAATATATTGTTTCCTCGCCTTTTCTATGAAACACTTAATTAAAAAAAAAGAAAAGGCAGAAGGCTGTCAATAAGCATAGGGACTGACTTTTTTCACATTGATACGCAGCTATGATGGATAAGACAGGAGGTGAATCACAGCCGATTTTGTCAAATACGACCAACTGACGTACACAAAGTTGGGTCACAGAAAGCAGAAGGGAAAAGATGAACACAACAGAAGGTTTCTGTCAGCATAAGTACAGGCCCTACATAGCACCACAGGAAAACTGTACTAGTTTTTGTTGTACTTTTTGCTTTGGAATGCTTCCACAGCACAGAGGGCCATGCTTTGAGAAAAGGGGCGTCTTTAGGGAGGTAGGAATTTACCTAGGAATAACTGAAAGTCACTGATACATTTTGAGATCATTATCAGTCAGAAGACATAATTTAAATGAGCTGTTAACAAGACCTTAATTAACTTTTCCTGTAGCTAAGCACCCCTAACTGCTCTCCTGGCCTCTATCTCTTATTTTAATGTTAAAAGTTCCTCCACTGCTTTGTGGTAACAGATGTTGTCTATCAAGTATATGAAATCTCAGCGAGTATCCTAAGGACTGAGGGAGAGATCTCAAGCATTAAACCCCCGGGTTTCTCTAGTTCCTGGTCCCTTAAATCAGTGCTGTAACACACCAGATGCTCTGCAGGCGGTGCACAAAGCAGGACCTCAAATGCACTCTCAACAGTGGGCTATACATGTAAATGCAAAAATATTTTGTCGATCTCCACAAGATCCTCATGGACTCATTCAGGCAACTATGTCACTGATCAGACCTCCTCCCCCGCTGTAAGCAGTGCAGGAGGAATCACCCATGCTGGGGGAATTTATCCTTAGAAGCTGATGAATATGTTTATGCAAAAATATGTGTCATGAGTTGCAGATAGGAAAACCCCATCTACACAGTTGCAACCAAGAATGTACATAGTGAAAAGGGAAAGAATCAAGTCATGCTTGATTCATTTCTGTGGATACAAAGATTAAAGTGGTGTATATAAATTTAAAGGCCTCTTTAAAATTTGCATTGGGCTGCAAAGTTTATATATTTTTTTTCCTATATTTGTAAGCCTCTCCCTCTATTTGCTAAGTATCTTTGCACTTTCTGGATAGTTTCACTACTTATATTCTTAGCAGTCTTACTGTATGGCCCCAGGGAGGAAAAAAGGAAATTTCAGAGACTGTTTCACTTCTGGGTTACTCCAGCGATAGCAGTTGGGGTTTGTAACTTGCGTTGCTGGATGCAGGAAATTACTTTTGGAGGCAACTGAGTTGAACTGACTGGTCTTATTCCCAGCTCTTTTACTTCAGCTTTACTCCAGCACAACTATTTCAACAGGGGACAACCCAGACTCTGAAGTCATTTGTCTAGGAACAGTCAGGCTCAGTTTGCCATTTTACTAGAGCCTTCACACAAAGCACGTGTGTTTGTAAACTGATTGTATTTGAACACTGATTACCACAGTAGCCTGCAAGAAGGCATTTCTATTGCATATTTGAGTTTATATTTGAAATCTAGGAAGATGATGAATATGATAATATTCTGGAGAAGGAAACTGATCTTATTATCATTTAAATGGGTAGATTTTATAAGGTGTTGCTGCCATTTTTATCTCATCCAACAGTATTGAAAATAACATTCTTTAATGCTGGATTCAGTTCTTGTGCTGTATTTATTGCATGGGTGTTATATATAACTATAGCTTGGTAAAACTATCCTTTCCATAGTTGCTTATAGTGTTCTTAAGTTGTTTTCAGTCTGAACTTTTGATATTGGAATTCGGCCCAGAGATAAATTTGTCTACAAAGTTTTATCAGACTTTGTTGAGATATCTTTGACTTCTGAGAGAACAGGTAAGTATATTTGCCTTATACTTTCCAATCAGAAAGGCTGTGCACTCACAGCTCAGCTTGAGAGCTGAACTCAGTCATTCACATATGGGGTCATAGTCAGATTAGTGTATCAGTTTTCATTTCAGACATGAAAGCAAGTTCCCAATGTTCCTGACCGTAAAGAAATAATGAAACCATGAGCTGTGTTGAATTAACATGGCAACATCTACTTGAGTCTGCAGAATTACCGAAGCAGAGAACTGACTGAAGTTGGGTTCTTTGTAGCTTGTCAATGGAGAATATGCTCTTTTCAGAGGAATGGCCTTTCCGCCAAGCCTCTGGCATACAGCAAAAAAGTCTCACAAGTGAGATTGTCATCGTCTTCTTTCTTTGGTAGTTAAGAATGAAAATGTCAGGATTTCAGGTTCTTGCTGAGAAAAAATGAAATCTGAGGAAAAAGGAATAGCTAGTCATCTAAACTGCTTTCAGTCTTGACAATATTCTTTCCAGAAATAAAAAAAAAATATACTCTCCATCAGATAATGCAAAGGGATGTCAGATGCCGGTTAAAGGAGTTTTTAGCTTCGGTTCTCACTTGCAATTGGACCTTTATTCACTGCTGAGTAGTGGCAATTTGACAAGAGAATAAAGTTGTGATGGCCCTCTGAGATAAGGTAGATCGCAGAAGAAGACAAACTGTGTTCAGGCACGTCTTGATATTCAACCACTGTGTGACCTAAGAGAAAATGTAAGCGTGAAGGAATCTCATTCAGCAAAAAATGACCACAAAGAACAAGAATTGTAAGCTGCATCTCCAGAGACAAACAGGCAGAACTAGAAGGTTTTATACCAAACAAAGACCTGCTTAGGAAAGTGCAAGAGCAGTGACTATCTCTTTCAAGGCCCTACAAAAACTGATGACACATCCCTAGGCTGGCCAGGCACTGCGTGGGAGTAGCTTCATCGCAGTCTAGTTTCAGCTTCCTCATGCACTTGGGTTACTTGGTGGTATGTGCCTGTCTCTGAATCTTGATTTATTCCTTTGAAATCTTTTCAAGAGTAATCTGCCACAGAATGTGTTTGTATAAAGGGATGAAAAGTAGCAAATGACCAAATGAAAAATAAAGGTCAAATAGACACTTTCTGCGTGAATCATCATTGCACCCATATTTCCTGCTGGAATAATTACAAGATTTGTTTAGTAGACTGTGGTTCTTCTGATTTATTCCAAATCTGTTGTAAATTACTGACTAGAGATTACACACTCACCATCTTTGTGCTAAAATAATTCCTAATCCATACAAAACATTTTCTATTTGTTTTAAGGGAACTGTTTCCAGAGGCTAAAGACAAACCTGATTCTCATATCTTGTCATTCTGCAGCCTGTCTTCCGAGATTTGGCTGTACCAATGCCATGAGCACGTGGTGTTGATTTTCTTGTATCTCATGTTGACATCTCTTGAAACAGTGTACAGCATTGAAGTTTGTCCATCAGTTTCCTATATAGACCATTGATAGCTAGGAGAGATACATGTGACTTTGAGTAAAGAGGGTTGGCTTGCAGCTGGGTTCCTCAAAGTGAAAGAAGCCTCCCAATATCCTAAGCTTGGAACCCATTCCCCAAAGAATTTTTTGAGTTTCCAGTCACAGCCACCCCTCCACAAGTCTGCCTACCAGAAACCAAACAGGCCACTGAAGGTACCTTTCATGATGGAAACAGAGTAACAAGGCCAGAAAGCTCTTAGATCTGTTTATAGACTTGAAAGCCTAAATATATTCACAGCTAAGGAACACTTGTATGAATGCAAGTGATCAAATAGGGCAAAATTATTCTTGTCTCAAAAAAGCAAAGGAGTCATCTCTGCAGAACCCATAGTGAAAGAGGCTTGTTAAAAGGGGGACATCTTGAAGGTGTTCAAGGCCAGATTGGATGGGGCCCAAAGCAACCTGATCTAGTGGGTGGCATCCCTGGCCTCAGTGGGGGAGTTGGAACTAAATGGTCTTTAAGGTCCCTGCCAACCCAAACTATTCTGTGATTCTATGATTAGCTCCAAGTAAATCATAAAGTTGACACTGCTGAAAAGCCATAGAATTTCCAGCATTCAATTAATATCTTTTTGTTTGATTAGTGTATTTTTGGTTCTCTTAAGATAAAATTTGATGCATTCGCTCAGCCTTCAAATCCAGCACTGGTTCCCTACTTAAATGAGAAATACTGTGTTTTTATGTTACTAGTTTAATGCAGTAAGCAAGCAGAGATCAAAGAATCTTGAGAACTACATTTAATTATAATCGCCGCCACAAATGCCAGAGCAAGATGTGGCTCTGTCATAAAAGAAAACACAGTAAAACAATATTATGCAGTTTACAAATTCCATCAAACCACTGTACAAATAAACAATGCTACTGAATCACACAACAAATCATCTTACAATTAGGCCACACAAGACCATCTGGTTTGCAAACCAGCCTACGAGCCAAAGAGGAAAACTTTGAAGATAAATATTGCCATATGTGGAAGCCCAGGAAAAATATTACTTACTAGCATGGAGCATCATTTTGAAATGTAATTCTCCGTGGGAATTGAAGAGTTCTTACTGAGGCTAATGTGTTTTGCAAGAAACCTCACAAAATGGAAGCATAAGGTATTACAGATAGGCCCAGAGACTGTGAAGGAATGAAAGCCCTTTAAAAGCAGCTGGATTTAGCCTGTCTGTTGATTGAGCACCTAAGTTAAATCAGAAGTTTTAACATTTTGTCTGTCCAGGAGGTTTGTCTAGTTGTGTAAGGGAAACATCCTCTTCCTTCTCAGTCAAAGTGTACTGATAATGGTAAAAGGTAGAATTTGGTCTATATGACTTTTGAATGGCTAAAGTAGGATTATTTTATCACTCATTATACTGATGATCAGAAGTTCTTAGTATTCTGATGGACAGCTTTGCAAAACTCCAGGTCTCAAGAGCAAGATTTACCAAAGCAAACAGATGTTTGAAACATCTGTCTTCAGGTCACATAATGGTTGTGCAGTTCGGGAGACTGGAATTCAGCATTCACTAAAAACCAAGGCACTGTAAGACTTCTGAAAATAGACACCAACAATCACTCAAGATGTCTAAAATCATCTCTCAAAGATGTTGAGCAATGAACACGTTTTTTCTGAAGTCAGTGGTAAGTTTCTCCTTAACTTTGGTAATTCAAGGTTGGGTCCTGGAGCATAATGGTTAGAAAAGGATAATATAAAAAAGAAGCAAACCATAAAAAGCACAAAATCAACATCAACCACTTATCCATTTGAACAAATTTTGATTAAAATAAAAAATGCAGAAGTGTTTCATTTGTTTGAAATTTACAATCTCTGTGCAGTTCTCCTGGTTTGTTCCCAATTTGTTTTGCCTTGTGTCATGAAAGACCATGAACATGTGAAAAGGGTTTATCTTTCATGCTTTGAAACAAATAAATGAAGAAAAAAAAAAAGTTGAAATATTAAAAGGGATAGTTTAGGACATTTATAGAATTATAAAATATGCTTTAAACTATATTGGTTTATATGCATTATATAGGGTATAAAATTGCTTGAAAGCTCATAATTGACATCTCTGGCTCATTAAATGTTTTCTTTCTGTCACAGGTATTTCTCATAAAGTTGATCAAAGGTTTGGATTCTGCAGAAAATGGCTCATATGTTAAGAATAACTCAGAAGTGCTGAAGTCACATTTTTATTCTTGCAGGGTTACTAATGAAAGCTGTGCTCTTGGTACTGAGGTTTTAGAGATGGGTTTAAGCAATGTTTTTACAAACTAAGAAAAAAGCTTTAAAAATGCAGCCCCCACCCCCAGTTTTCAGCCTCAAGGCAAATGTAACATCCCTTCAGTTGTCCTGCTTTGAAACTTTTCCCATCTGTTGTGTCCGGTGCATCATCCTTTAAAGAAATTATATAAAACTAATTGGAGGTTATAGAGCTTTTGTTTCACTAAGATATGAAGATACACATGACTGTGTCACACCTCAAACTGTCCTGATGCACACTGAGCTTTCACGCTGGGTCTCAGTTTGCTGCATTACTTCAGTCCAGTGATTTCAAGGGAAGTCTGATTTACATCAGCACAAGTCTCAGCCAGACCTTGATAAAACAGAAAGAGAAACAAAAGTGTTGTTGGCCTGACTTTGGGTGGTAGTAGCTTTGGGGCATCAGAATATTTCATCGTATATTGAATAGATGCTGCATGTCACAGGGAACACTACTGTGCTTTGTGTATATTACCAGATCATGAGTGCATTTGACTCTCTGAAGTTTCTCAAAAGGTTCCTTGGATCACAGGGTGGAAAAACATGGCCTTCTCTAATCCAGCTATAAAACTCAGTCTCTTCTCATGTTTGCTGGCTGATCCCTTATATGATATGAGGTGTAGTCCCTGCATTTGCAGGCTGTTTGGACCAAATGGCCAATGCAAAATGGAAGATCTCTCAGCACCATTGGACAGAAGTTTTCACAGAGATTCAAAAGGAGATATACAAAGGTCTGCCAGTATACATCATATATAGGTCTCAATTTTGTTAGAGTTATGTTGATGCCATGGATTAAAATGGTGAGCAAGCAGATTGTGCAGGCCTCAACTCCCAGTCTTTGCATCACTTACTGGTTTTTTATTTCAGAAAGCAGCAGTTACTTTGCTGGCAATGATAATAGTCCTAGACCAAAAGAGAGCAAGAGGAAGACCTGATCTTTTCTCTTTCACCAAAGAATAGATAGCTAAAGCTGTGGAGAAAACCAAAACAAGTTTTCTCACTTCAAAGGATTTTCTCTCCAGATGATTATGGTCTCAGGCTTCTTTCACAGAGCTACACCAGTTTATCCTGGCTGGAGATGTGCTCATGGCTAGGCATCAGCACTGACCCAGAGATGGCTTAAAACACGTATGAGTCACAGAAAGGAGAGTTTTGGATGAGAAATTTGGAAGTGATGTGATGAGGCAGGGCAGGGCAGGGCAGGAAGGAAGGGTGCCCATGGCTGGGAAAGAAGGGCACTTTTATGGGCACTTTATCTCTGTGTTTCTTGGCCTGCTGTCTCCTTGTCTCCCAGTATTTCCACCACAGCACAGGCTTCAGCCCTTAGCATGCAAACAAACAATCAGAAAGAAACCTCCTCCCAAGTGCTGGATTTTGTCTGAAATGCAAGCATGAGATGAAATCTCTCTCATCCTTGCTGAGGCCTGTCTCTGCAGCTGATGTTGAATGGCACTGAGTCACAGCAAAAGACATCATGAACTCTCTGAAGCCAAAGAAATCCTTGCCAACATCCCAAAGGGGATTCCCAGCCACCTCACTTGTGCAGTGCCTCTGGCATCTGGTGGTTTGCCCAGCTTTATTTATTTATTTGTTTAATTCACCTCTGTTTTGTCTGGAAAAGGCTTATCTATTTCTCCTCCTGTGGCTCAGGTCTTTCTTTCAGCCTCTGCCAAATCCTAGAGCCACGTCTTTTGTGAGCCTCTTTGGAGGAAGAGCCCTCCTGCGTCCCTTGTCCGGCTGGTCAGCAGCCAGCTCCTGGGAGGTGACTGGGATCTGTAAGGGGAGGGATTCGGTTCCATAACTGAAGAGAGAGATGTCGGGTAGGAGCTGTGATGTTTGGCAACTTGAAAAGGTTGTGGGGCTGAAATATCACTCTGGGACGTGGCTTTAGCCCTGGGCTGGGCTTCTAGAAGGCATACAGCCTCCTATCACACAGAGATGATGGGAAAGGCAAATAGGATGGAGAGAGGTGAAAAAGAAATGCTCAGTGGCACCAGAAAACTTCACCAGGCTATGAATATGGCCTCTAGCATGTGGCATGTGTATGCTAAGCACTGTCACCGAAAGCCACTGTCACCCTTGTTTCCTTGGATGGAGGCAGTGCCAGGGAGTACCATTCTGGCTGGGAAAAGACTCTTAGCTCCTGCCACAGCCAGGCCTCTGTCATCCATGGAAACATACCACGTTGATTCATCTCTGTGTTTTCCTCTGTGCTTTGCTTAGGAAGTTCCCCACCTAGCATCCCCAACGAGAGGGGCTGATAGCCAGCACACCCCTGGCAGTCAGACTGCAGCAGGGGGGAAGGAGTGGGTCCTTCCTCCATTTTTGGGGTGGCTCAGCTTGCCATGGGCCCACCTCTGCTCTCACCACAGGCTCAGACCCTCAAGGGTGCAGAGGAGAGCATCATCAGCACCACTGAGATCCAACGCCCTTCACTGCAGCGGCACGCGCCACACTGTCCTGACGTTAAATAAATAGTAGAAAAAGAGAGACGGGGAGAGAGAGTGAGAGAGTGAGTGAGTGAAATGTACACCCTCCATTTCACACAGTGTCCAGAAAGCCTGGCTGTCAGCATCCCGCTGGCCTCCCTCCAGACAGGTATTCATTACATAGATTTGACTTTTTAAATACGATAGAAATGAGAACTGCAAACTTAATATGTTTTTCTTCTTGGGAGATGAGGGGGCAGAAGGGAGGGGAATAGCGTTTACCTCATAATTTCCCTTTCTCTTCCCCCCTCTGTGTAAGCCACATTATTCTTTCTGCAAAGGTACTTGGGGAAACTTGGTAAAATTTTCCCTCATGCTTGAAATTTACTTACCCTGGGTAACAGGAAATGTGGTGTCTTGTGATGTAGATTGTTATACCAGATGGTAATCTTAGCACATGCTATTTGTGTAGATCTGCGGTGCAAGTGAGTCATCATTTGTAGCTGACCTTCACTGCTGTGAAAATACTTCTTTCAATAATAACAATAACAATAACAATAACAAACAACCTTTTTGCAGGTTTTGGCTCTGCCTGGTGTGAAGACAAGGGCATGCTGTGCAGCCAGTGAAGGTGGGTCCTGGGCTCCCGGCAGAGCAGAGTTACAATCCCTCTGGACCGGGATCCAGGACTCATTACGAGTCTTTCCATTGGCTCTGCTGAGCTCTGGATCAGGCCCAGGTCGTGTTGCATCACATTTCTTACAGCCTCCTTACGTTCCCCTCTCTGCACTCCTCTGTTGACAGAAAGTACTTGTCTGTTTTCTGCCATATAGGAAGAGGTACAGCCGCATAATCAGACCTAAATAATGGGATCAGCTTGCTGCTCTTTCCAAAGTCCCCACAGCATGCTGAATTTAGGAGAAAAAGTGTGAGATGTATTACCCCTGAATTGCAATTATGTTTGCAATTTCTGCACCTGAAAAAAGAATGTTTTCACCTGAGACAGGTATCAAAAATCCTTGATATTTTGATGGAGGGTATCAACTTTTGCTGGAGCCTCCCACAATGCCTGTGGTAGCTCAGCCTTTCTTATCCCTTTTTGTTGTCATAATTCTGAACACAGGTTCCTGCTTCGGCAAATCTGCAGATCTAAGCCCAGATCCTGCAAAGACTCTATTGGTGCAAGATTGAGCTCATATATTGAAATTACAGTTGTTATTAGTAATGCCACTGCAGTCCTGTAGAAACCCAGACATAGTATTTGACTCCAGTGTTTCCTGCAGCAAGGAATTCCACTCTGGGAAGAAGCATTTCCTTTCATTTTCCTGAAGTTGTCCTTCTACTGTAGGATTTAAGACAAAGATTCGTTTTTCTTTCCATTAAAATTAAAATACTGGATGCTAGCAGAAAGTGGTTTCTGGCCCTTTGTAAATATTGAAACCTCAGACCTTACTAGCTGTGATAGCTTTCCAGAGCTATTCTTCCATGCATTTCAGCCTCTACTTCACTGTGTCCTAGGAAAGAGGGTGAGAGTTTCAGACCAGGGTACCTATTCTACTTAGAAAGCTGTTTGGTAAAATAAATAAAGCATTTAAGTAGGGAGAACCCAGAAGCCTATCATATGTCAAACTTTTCAAAACCAATTACAACTCACATCTGATAGAGTGAAAATCACGCTGGCAATTAGATCAAGAATGGCTGATTAAATTCCTCAGGCTCCCCAAATCACAACGCTAGTATTTGTTTCAAAGACCTTATAATTACTGTATTTAAAAGGCTGTTATTCAATACTCTCCTCTAACTCTGAATTGGTCCTGATGTCAACTCAAGGTACAGGAAATTCTGCATATGGCACATGCTATGGCAGATCAGCTCACATGACCTTCATTGCAGTATGTGTATCTTTTGCTTTGTACTAATCTCCTCTTTCTAAAATTAGAGTAGATGGATATTGTAGAAAAGGCAGTAGGTCTGATTAAAGGTCTATTAAATCAGTGGAAAAAACTTTCATCTTCTGTGGATGTTAATGGACTTTTATTCAGGTCCATTGTGACCAATTTTGTTGGATCACTGTTGCAATAAAAATGCCTATTTTCTAATGCTGAACTGTACTTATCTCCCAACCAGAGGAGTACAAGTGACAACATACATTCAGCTTAACCTACTCCACATTTTTCGGCTGCTTTGATGCCTTTAGATGAGAGGATCTGATGAAGCAGGAACTAGTTGCAAAACAAAAAAAAAAAGACTTTGCAGTGCTGTGAAATTGTGTATTTCTTCAATAGCTGTTTGTTCAAGAGAATGTCATATTTGTTACACTATCTTGCTGGTAGCAGAGATAAAGTATTTTAAAACTGAAGTCCATTTCTTGCTCTCACATCCAGTATATGCAGCCCTTGTAAAAGACAGAAAAATTCCTGATGTTTGAAAAAGTTGCTTTTGGTGCCAAAACAGACAGAAAACGTCTATGCTTCTGTAGAAATGCAAGGGGAATAAAGCTGTTTCTAAGGGGATAAATGTCTCTCCTATTTCCTATTCCCTGTTACTTTGGTTACTGTTACTTTTAAACATTCCTAGCATTTTGCACACAATAAAAAAAATGGCAAAACCCCTGTTCATTTCTAGACACTATTTTCAAACCAAAGCTTCTTGTGTCGAAGAAAGGTGTAAACACCAAAGTCCATCCCACTCCAGTTTAGCAACCCATCCTAAGTGCACCTCTTGCCACTCTGCTTGTTGAAGGAAAGACATACAGGGGGAAAAAAAAAAAAGAAAATAACTAAACAAGCATGAGGACTTGAAAAACATAATCATAAGACCCAGTGATCTGACCATTATGATCACCATCAACTTCATTTCTTTCTTCTGTGGTTTAGTCCATGATGCAGGTCCTATATATGGCTATGCTATGATATTACACACAGTGTTCAGTGGTGGACAGTGCAAAATGGACTGTCACAGGAGTTATTCCTTGCATCCAGCTATTATCATCTACTACACTCTTTGCTCCAAAACTATTCTTCAAAGAAAGCAAACAACAGGCAGTCCCAGTCCCCATCCCATGACTACAGCCACAAACCAGTGTGTCTACATCAGGACAAAGAGCTTAACAGTAGGAACATTTTCTGCTTACAGCCTTCATTGCTGTCCTGCAGCTTGTGTTTCTCTTATTTGTCTAGGAATCTATTTCAGCTTGGTATTTAGCTGTGCTAATGAGGAGAGCAATGTATCCCCTGTGCCATAATCTGTGTTTGGTTCCACCCAGCAGGTTACAGAGAGGGAAGGAAAACAGAGTTTCAATTTCCCGCTTGCTTGAAACCTTTCTTATGTTTTCCTGCAAGACTATGCTAGCATCTCATAATTTCTAGGCTGAAATGCCAGGTGAACTATGAAATGCAAACTGAGTAGAGTTATCTGTACACAGCCTGACCTGTTAGAAGTCTTTGCATGCACTCTCACAGCACAAGCTGGACTAGGCTGGGGTCAGGGCCTTGGGACAGTCACCATTGTATCCTGTCTACCTCCTCACAGGCTTTTTCCACTGATTCCTTTTGTCTGTATGAGAGCAGTCTGGCATCTACCTAGGACAGAATAAAGGTTTACTGGACATCTGAAATATTTTTTTTTCCATAAGCATTGCCCATGAGTGGCCCTAGGTTTGTGTCTTGAAAGAAAAACTGCATGGAATTTCATTTGCACTTTTATAACCTATTAAAGTGACTGAGAGTTACCATTATAGGTTTGCTGTTTCTGAAAGTGTTTAACTTTCAATAAACAGAAGCATTTACATTTGCACTATGGCTTTTTTTTTTTTTCTTAAAAGTGTAAAAACCCTCATTATTTATTTTCCTCAAAGCATTACATAAAGAAGCATCTGCAAGTATCTGCAAATATGGCAGTCTCTGATGTTCCTCATTTGTCTGTCATTAGTAATACCCTTTAGTAACCTCTGGCTAAAGGCATTTTTCAGATATGCAGTTCTTCTGGTAACTTATTTACTCAGGACAGTTTAATTCAGAGGCAACATCTGGATTTCCATGGAAGCCAGTCTTACAGCTTAGCTGTCTGAGGTACCACAGAGGTCAAGTGAACTGCCTGTGGTGATACTTTAGCTGCCATTGAACTTAGGACCTTCCTGCCTCCAAAACACTGTGTTGTAACTGTCAGACTCTCCTCTCTCATCAAAAATCATATTCCTGGGGATGATCTTCTTTCCTTAGGCCCTGCTTATATCCTTCCTTTTTCATGCTCATTTTTAGGCCAATTTTATCTGTTCACTGTATCAACCCTGCAGAACTGTCTTAAGAAAATACTGCTTGATCTCCTAACTTTGGCTCTGCTTTTGCTTCCAAATCATACTTCAGTGTTTTGTTCAGATCACAGACAAGGTCTGAAGATGTCCTTCTGGTCCATGAAAAAATATTTTCTATTCCTTGCAAATTTCTGAGATGCACAGATATTTCATCACCTGTGACTGTCTTGTGAAAGAGTCTTTTGAAGCCATAAAAATCCATACAAAACAAAACTGTATTGACTTCAGCTATTGTTTCTTTGCTAATTAAACATCTCTTTGAACAAATGGTGTAAACTCTCTAATAAACTTGTAATGAAAGAAATATTCCAAGCCTCAGTGATTAATGAGCAGATGTTAACAGGCAGTGCAAACTTATGGGAAACCATTTCTAATAGTGATGTCAACAGAGAACAATTCACAGACATAATTACTAAAAAATTATCAGAGACTTCCTTGTCAAGTATTTTGTATGTTTATAAAGCTGTTGGTGACTCATTTTAAGCAGTCTGGGAGACTTATTTGATTTGGAATCGGGGTTTTATTATAGCTTAGTTGTTATGTAATAGTTTACTCAGACAAAATGGTCAGCTATTCTTCCATCTCGGCATAGTCCTTATGTGTGCACTGAGATTCCTTGTAATTCTTTCAGCAAATCATATCTAAATACTTTTCCATCTTTTGGAAATACGGTTCTCATTAAAACTGAGTAGTAGAACAGCCCCTTGCTTAATTACCCATTAGATTGTCTGCCATCCACTATAAAGTTCAAGTGCTGCAGTACTAGCCACCCTGTGCTGTTCAATTCCCTGTGCCATGTGGAGCAGCTCTCTATGATATGCAAGCGGCCTCAGCAAATTTTGTCTGTGTTTGTTTTAGAGGCCATTTCATAGCAGGCAGAGTGCTGCCATTTATGCAAGGCAGGTGCATTCACTAATTTCTTAGGTTACAGCACAAACTGCAATTAATGTTGCCTGTCTCTACAGTGTCATTAACGTTCAACTGAAGTAATCTGGATGTAATTTTCACACTGGCGCTAAAATGACATTTCAGTGATTCCATGAGTTTCTTTTTCCAAGACATTCCAGTTCAATCAGCTATAGAATTACCCATCTTTTTCTTTGATTGCTTACTGTGATTCCTTCAGATGAACTCCTAAACCCAAACTTGGAATTTTAAAAAAGGCAAGCACTGCTGTCCACCACTTCTGGCTCTTCTCTGGGAGACTGAGCAATTTATATAGCTGAGATGTAGCTGGTATTTGTATAAAGCACTGAGATTTTTGGATGTTAGTACAGAGTTGTTGTTTTGATTTCTGTGTCATATATCATGGTAGTGACAAGCTGTGGCAGATGAATAATGCCCACCAATATCATATTTAGTCTTGCACTACCAAACTGTGCCTCGCGTTGCCAAAAAAAGTGATAATTTTGGGCCACCACTCCGAGAACTCTCTGTAGAAGACTGTTGGTACCTCTTTACATGCTTTCATGTTTTCTCATCTGCAAATATTATTTAGATTAAATTAAAATTGTCAGCTGTAATCAAACCTCACACAATTTCCTGGAGAATTATTTTACTGTGCAAACACAAAAGCTTATCAGTGCAAACAGATTTTACAAAGCAACTCTCACTCAGACCATAATAATTTTGGGGCAGAAATAGCCTATATTTTTAATATGCATGGTCAGCCAACTTTCTCTTGTGCAGATGAGGCCCTAGTGCACATTCTCAGCCTGCAAAGAACTTCAGAAAGAGTTGTTAGAAAAGCACTAGTAGTTTAGTACTCTAGATGTCAGATTATTCACCAGCACTCAAGGAAGGCACTATTACAACAGGGAGCAGAGATGTTAGAGTTTGTTCCACTCCTACTTGGTATAGAAACCCTACTGAATTATCCCATGGTGCCTCAGAGAAGAAACACCTCAAGGAGTTTGGCTTCCAAGAGTCCCTAGAAGTCAGGAGAAGCTGGGTGCCTAAAATCTGCTTTGCAAATCGTCTTGGTTTAAAGAAAATGTTGGGGCGGGAATTCACACAGAATGAACCCCCTCCCCTTTATTCCCCCTTCAATATAGAGAGATAAAAATTGTGAGAAGGTATAAGTGAAAAAGTAACAATTTACTAAAAGGTAGGAATCAAAGGACATGACACTCTACTGTATGTCAAGAATAGAGAAAAGTGAGAAAATTGTACACAAAACAACCAATCTGCTGTTGCCAAATAACAGTTTCAGAAGTCAGAAATGAGAGGCTGTTAAAACCCTGGGCTATTAGACTGAATAAGCTTCAGAAGAAAATACTCTCACAGCATTTGTCCAAAGAGGTAGGATAAGTCGAATTTCCCTTTAAAAAACAACAAATCGACAGAACCCAAAGGTCAGGACCAGCAAAGACTAGCACCAACTGCATCTCCACTCAACCTACTCATAACACAATCAGCTAAGGACAGGATTAGATAAGAAAGCAATACCGTATTTAAACAGGAAGAAATATTCATCAGACTTAAGATTTCACATGTTTTATCCAGCAGTAAGATACAGGGGAAACGGTTTACCCACAAAAGAGGGATCCACCAACCATGTGCCCTCCTCCTTGCACCCTCACCCTGGAACAAAGGCGAAACAAAGATGGCTGAGGGTCTTCCCCCCTAATCATCCCTCTTGGTACTGGTGCTGCCCTCTTGGCTTGGCTGGACTTGGGCTCTGCTGGGTATTTTTCTGCCGTCCTTGCATCAGGAGGAACTGCTTCCAGCAGCTTCTGAGACCCCAGAACAGCTCTGGCCTGCAGCAAACCCCTCTTCCCCCTTCTCCTCCAACTCCCCATGCCTGAAGGGAGAAGTGGCCCCCTTCATATGACGTATGAATATTCATCTCTATAACTTTCTTCCCTGATTTTGCAACCGTAACACAAGTGCTCTGGCAACAAGAAGGATCAAAGGACTTCTGTGGCTGGAACTTCTAAGGGAACTGCAGCTTTCCAGGAAACGATGGAAGTATTTTTAATCGGGAAGCCAGTGGGTGAAATGCTGTTCTCAGATGTATGAGTAGATGTGAAATTACTCCTCTGATATCGGGACACCTGATCTTGTACTTTTCTCTTGCCATTTTTCACCTCTACTACAACCTATATGGCTCTGGTTCTGGGAAGATCCCTTCTCCTGGAGGAATTTTTTGAAAGCAGATGCAAAAATAAAGGATTTCTAATCAATCACCTTGGTGACCTTCCACTGCTGCAGCAGTTATTCAGATCAAGGTTTATGAAGGGTGGTTTGAAAACTGGGGATTGGAAAGAGCCATTTACAACCCTGTCTTCTGAGCTCTGGCTGCCAATACCAAAATATTTCTTTAGCCAGAACTGACAAGGGCCTGTGTGGAGCTACTCTGAGTCCACTGCAGTCACATTAGCATCTGTAAATGACATATTGCCACACTGCAGTGAAAAGTCACCTTTCCCTGCTAGGAAGCACCAGGTATGAACCCTTGTACCAGCAATGCAGTCATGAAGTAAAGATCCTGTGAGAAAATACCCTTTCTCCAGTGTCCACTGAGACTTTAAATGCATTTAGTTACACGAACTCTTTATAAGTGAGGGGAAACAGTATTGATTTGCTGTAACTGTAGCCTTGTTGCATTTCACGACAGAACCACAGCCTCTGTACAACTTGTGGTTTACATATTAGTGACAAACTGATTTTCCCCATCACCATGTCTCTGTGTGCAGAGCTCACTTCACACTGTGAAGGGCATGAGCTTAGCCCCAGCTTGTCCCTGGTTCTGAACCTCACACAGCTCCTGTGTGCCAAGGAGAGGGTTTCTTCCAAAAGCATACCATGCAGTTGCTGGGTCCGTTTTTTCTGCAGATAATTATTTTCAAATTGATAGCACACCTAGCAGCACTTTGGGTTTGTGCTCAACATCATACTTTTGTAAATATGTCAGTGTCATAATGTGATAGAATAGCAGAGACATGCTGCTGCTTTTGCTCTTTGCCACAGCTTTTGCAACATTACTAGAGAGCTGTTCATCTGAACACTACCTGTCCTGGAAAACAGGATAGTGTCAGTGTTGACTATCAGCCTGGAACAACCAGGACGGTACAGAGAAAGTGTGACCCCCTTCTCAGTTCCCATCAGCATGGGAGACTTGTGAGGCCTTATGACAGCATCCAGAAGTGTGTGTGTTACTTAAAGAAGTACCCTCAAAATTTGAGTAAATTATGCAAACAATAAGACTTATAAGACTGGGAGACCTTCTGCCTTTCCTGCTGTATTCAGCTGTGGAGCCCCCTTCCCTGGGCTTCAGGCCATGTGAGATGGCAAGATGGCCTTTGCAACAGCCGTGGCAAAACAGAAGCACTTGGTGGGCAAAACTCATCCTTTGCAGAGTTACCACCCCTTAAATCTCCCAGAACGCAGATGAGTGGAAATTTAGCAGCGAGAAAATCTCACTCATTAAAAACAAGTCCAGGCCAGGTGCTGTGCTGGGAAGAGGCACGGCAGCCAGCTTGAGGTGAGTTACTGCAGGAGCTGAAGTGACCCAGATGGGCACCCCCAGGGACCGACTGTTCTCAGCTGTGTCCTTCAATGGCAATACTGCCTGAGATGGAAAATTTGAAAATGGACAAGAACTTTTAAAGGGTAAAACATTATTTTAAGCACACAGTGTTTTCCAAACTATTTATGTATCTAAGCTATATTCATTTATGGCATGAACAGGCAAGGTACTAAAGCCTATATTTAAGCATGCAAGCACTCTAATCAACTTCCTATTACACGGTCAGAATTGAGTCTCATCATGAAATGCTTTCCTCAAGTCATGCTTTTAACTGGCTTTGAAAAGCCCATCTCTACACTGCTGAATAGCATGTGAGTCATTTAATTCAGCCTGAGCCTCAAGTCAGCAAACTTAAGTCTGTAATATTCATTTGAATGTTAATTATCGTCTTCAATAGATCTTTCAATTATAAAAATATTCTGCTTTTTTATGGAAAGGTGTAAACAGCATGTAATTTGGTAAATGGTAATGGCAGAAATATTTAGGGGTAGGAGACAGTTGCAGAAAATGATTCGTATATATAGCTCTGAACATAGTACTTTTTGAAGTGACTTCTGGATAAGAAAGTCAAAATTGTTACCAAATCAATAAAATTCAGAACTGGTTTTATTTTGAAAACCTTTGAAGTAACTCCCTTTTATACATTTTAATGTTTTTAAATCCTTAGCAAGAACCTTTTGTAAAGTAAACACCCACATTTTTTAAATTATTTTCAATTGTTATTTGTCAGAAAAATTGCGATGAGCTATAAGCATGTGTGTGTAAAATAAGTAGTAATAAAATAACATTGTAAAACACAAAACAACCTGAACAGCAGGTACTTTCCAGAAGTGCTTTTGTTACTTTCTGTAAGATATTCTTGGAAGAAAAACGAATGTTGCAGTGTCCAAATGTCTAAAAAAGCAGATCCAGTAAATAAACTGTGTTTTGGACTTTGTATCTAGCTGGAGACTACAGAGCGGAGGAGGGAGGTGCTCTGCACAGGGACTGCTTGAACTTTGTAAGAGGGAAAAGAAGCTTTGGGGGTATCCTGTGCCATAGAAAGAAATGTGTGTCAGAGCTCTATGTGTCTGTATATTTATGCGGTGCGTGTGGGTGAGAGAGAGGGTCCTGGAAGCAGAAACTAAATGAGGGATGTGGTCCTGGAAAGAGAAAACTAGAGAAAGGCCAAAGAGCATTGCTGAGCTGGATCCAGCCCTGAGACATCATTCCAGCCAAGGAAGCTGTGAGTTAGATATTTTTTTTTTTAACATGTACATTTTTTATTGCATTCTGAGCAATTTCCCACAACATTCCACATTTTTAAGCCTTTTCAGAAGGGGAGAGGGTGGGAGGCTTGAGAAACATCAGAACTTTTTTTTTTTTTTTTGAGAAATTCCAGATCTCTTGAGAGCATAAAGCATTTTTAAGGTTCCGTACCCGTATTTAAAAAGCTAATGATGACATAACCAAATAGACTATAAAGGAGCAGCAGCTGCTCAGTGAGAAGAAAACCATAGGGGGCAGATCCTCTGCTGGCAATCGCTGGTGAAATTAGAGGCAGCCTGACAGATGTCAGCAGCTGAACGTTCACAGTGATCAATAAAGGCTATGAACACTCCTTTTTCTGCAGGGCACTTTGTATACACCACTGTAAAGTGAGCTGAGAGTCGGTAAAGACAGTGCACCTCCCTTTATGAAGTGAGGAACCTGGGGCCAGCTGAGTCACTGAGATCTCACAGCGAGCTGTGGTGGAGGCAGGGATAAAACATACCCTCCCTCCTGCTGAAAGCACAGAGCCAGCCTCCCTGCCGCCACTCAGTCCTGCTGGCACACAGGCTTGGGTGAATCCTTGCAAACTGCTCTCGGTGGCTTCCCTGTGCCCAAGTAGGTGAGGTCAAGTTGTTCAACAAGCACGCAGAAGCAATGCCCGTTTCTGGGTTCTGTTCTTTTGCTGCCTATTATAATTGTTGATATTATTTGTCATTATTATGGTCTGGTTTTTTAAGTTTATTCTTACTGTTTTCACTTCTCAGAAGAGTTGGGAAATGGTTACAACCTGGGGGTGATGATGGTAAAACTCACTACATAATTTCTGAGTACTGTGGGAGATACATCCTCCCAGCATAACATTTTTATGGCAAGTTTAATGTTCGGCTCATCTGGAATAAGCTGTGAGAGCCACACTACAGGAAGCTGTCAGGGTTACTGACGATTTTTTATTCTCTTTGGAGAAGAAGAAAACACAGGCTTCTGTCCTCAGTGGATTCTGTGATTTGTGAAGCACTGAAAGAGATCAGATTTCTGCAGAAAAGGAATATCCAGTGGGTAACTATTTGTGCCAATTCCAGTTCAAACATAAGCCTTTCTTATACAAATAGTTCATGGCAGAGCAAGAGGTATTAAGAGGGATGTGAGCTGTAACCAGAGTGGAGGGAATGCTAATATTTTGTCCGGACTGGGGTTTGGGAGGTGGGTTTATTACTGTTTAGAATAAGAATCGAGAAATTCTGGAACAGTGCTGTGCTTTATTTTTGTTCTGTTGTGAAATTCCATCCTTACAGCTCTGGCCACGCAGGAAAACCATTTTCTTTCCCAAATGGGATAGACCCTGTGTTTTATGTGCTACCCCACATCGTGGGCACTGCAAAACAGTACCAATCCGGGAAACAGCAGTGCAAGACTGCACTGCCCAACCCTTCACAGGCGAACTAGTGATGGGGGGAAAAGGTGGAGAGGAATTTACTACTTCTTTTTAAGTGTTGCAACCACTCTTCTCTGCCACATGGAGCACAGAGGGGGGTAGAGACATACTTCTGACCCCCCTTCTGCCCCCACCTTCCCCGCCTCCTCTCTGAAGAGTTGCTCCTGTGTTCCCTGGAGCAAAGAGGCTGTGATTCTTGGCAGACTTCATGTCAGTTACTCAGGTCAGGGGGAAGTCATTACTTCCTCCTCCCACACTGCTCAGTCTTGTTAGGTTAGGACAAGACTTTGCAAGACATTGCCCAATATTTGCAATGTGTCTTTCCCATAAAGGAAGAAACTAAAATGTGTCATAAACCTTAAAATTACAGAAAATGACGCTGCTTGGTTGATAGGTGAAAAGGTACCAAATTATAATAAATAGGGAATTTGAATATAGTTGTGGTTATGACTCTGATCTGGGGATGGGGAGAACTTGAATGTTCTTCTTGACCATGCCTCAACATTCTTTTGATTTTTGTTTAGGCTACTGAGATGCTGGTTTTTTTGCTGTTATTGCCCTCATATTTCAATAATTACATGCCACTTAGCTCCCTTTTTTGGTAGATTCAAAAACCCTATGACAAAAAGAAGGACCTTTATTTTTCCAGCTGAAATGAGATTATCCACCTTGGAAGGAGAAGTGAAAAATTTGCTGTGTACTCTGTGCCTTTGTTGTAAAGCAGTCTGAGGCAGTGAACAAACCCTCACTATTGTTGTAAAGTTTTCTTTATCAAATACAGTTAGCATTAAGACTACAACAACAGCAGTAAAACTACAAGGATCTTTTGTCACAGAAATAACACTGGGATCTAGGCTACATGTTTAAGGGAAAAGAGAAAAATAGGTACTGAGCCTTCTATCCAAAGCTTATTTCTCTTAGATAATTACATTCCCCATTATCACCATAGAATTAAGTAATATAATAATAGCCTTTAATTTCTTACTACTCTAAGTAATGTGAGCCCCACGAGGAAGGACAACCACAAGAAGAGCACACAGAAATCATCTAAGGAAACACAGGCTGCCTGCTATGGAAAGGGAACTCTGCACTGGTATCATGGTCACTGTGGACTCTTTCCTCTTAAAAAGGCAGCCCCCATCTTATACATTAATAAAATTTTATAAACTTGGGAATTTCATCACACACCTGCTCTATCCTTAGAAAGTAACGAAAGCCAAACAGGCTTTACAGTATGGTGGCCTAAATTCTCTCTCCCTGAAATTCCTCCTTCTATTCCCACCATCCTATAGGAAAATTCTGGGTCCTGATACAGTATCAGACAGCAGACAGCTAAGCAACCACCTAGCTGCAGAGCACCACTAGTGGCAGGGCCTGCTCTTAAGGAGTTAACATTAAAATCTTGGGCTCTCAGTTTTCCCATGAGCAAGGCACTCCAAAGCCGACTCATGTCTAGAGTTCGTTCCTGTTGATAACACTGCCATACCTTTCCAAAGCTTTCAAATTAGTAGCAATTGCATGGGGACATTGCTGCGTGTTGCTCACACCTCCCCATTTGGAATACTCTGTCTTTTCCGGGTTATAAAGATCGTGTGTGTTGATGTTGTTCTTAAATGCTTGGAAGTGCCGGATGCCATTTCTAATGGTATGCTATTGCAGTGCCACTGCAGCAGACTGAATAAGCTTTCAATAATAAGCACTGACACTAACATAAATATTTGTGGTTATGCTTCCCATTTTTTCCTTATAGGAAACAAGTTAAAATTTTGAAATACTTCAGTGATGTGATCAGTGGACAGTAGTGGGAAAAAATTTCTCCAAAATTGAATTGCAATCAAAATAAGGAAGGAAGATCTGAAAGACCAGAAAATATTTTTGTTAATCAGGATATGGCACTTTCCAACATCTGGATGTCAAAGCAAGTGTTTTGAATTCAATACTATTAACATGTGTCACTTAAATGAATTTTTTCCTTAAGAGATGATTGGATGGTTACAATTTTTGGCAATGGTTTTGCAGTCTGTTGCTTACATTACCTGACCCATGGTCTGTTTGTCTTATGATGTCTGTGGGAAAACAAAACAAAACAAAACAAAAACCAGTCCCCCCCCTTCCCAGTCGCCGGTCCTGAAAATAGCTCAGGACCCAGAAAAAAGCTCTAGGATCGAGTCTCATCCTCTCAGTGAACCATTTTGACCGGGGGGGTAACCTCATGGGATTTATGCTGCTTTTGTCTATGACATCATGTAACACCAAACGAGAAAGTATCTGATTCTTCTGAATATCAAAGAGACATGATTAAACAGAATATAAGAGCCTGGGAATGCAGAAAAGAAGTTTGAATAGGAAGTCAGAGAAAGATCAGGCATCAGCTCTTGCTCTCTGCAAAATGATAAAACTAACAGGGAGTAGTGACTCAGCTTCCCCTGATCAAAAAGCTCCTTTCTTTGCAGTGTAAACAACTGTAGTCGTGTTCTTGAAATCCCAGACTGAAACATCAACCAATGCTGGAAAAAAAGATTCTCCAGAATGCCTTCCCTATCCTAGGCATAACCTGTGGCTGATGTTTCAGGGGATTTTATTCCCTGTGACTGGGATTCACTGTCTAAAAGAGGCTGTTGCATGAGTAGAAGGGGAAAAAGTTTTGTGTGTGGACTGTGACCTCAAGAGTGTGAAACAAATATTTTGTTTCGAATCATCCCTTAACCCATTTCAGCAGTAAATTGAGTGACCGGTATTATAAACCAAGAAAAAAAGTAGGAAAGTGTGGCTTTGGAGGAATGAATAAAAAATGAAGCTAACAAAAAATAAGCCTTCCAAGCTAAGCTTGGTGTCTAATTTTTTGCTGAATAACTTATTTTGAAGAATAAGAGACTCTTGCTCTTGCCAGGTCCCTGCAGCTAGATTTTACAGCTACAATGAACAAGTATGCATCTGTGTAAATGGTCTTTAATTTTCTTTTTACATCATATTTACACTGCTCAGACAGTAAAACTGCTGAATGTTTTAATTAGCACTCCCATGGCTATGAAGTCGTTTGAAATTTTCAGGCGGTGTGAAAAGGCTGGCACACAAATAAAGGCTGCAGTCGCTAGATGCTCTCACAAAGGGGGCGAGATGTTTAAAGCGCACCAATTGTGTTTGTTTTGGGCTCGGGACGGGCCGCAGCGTGGCCCGCGTGTGGCGAGTGCCAGATTCCTCGGCCCTTACACCCCGTGCTCATACACACCGTGCTCACGGGCCCGACCCACAGCGTGGACAGCGTACCCTGGAGTGGCGCTGGGTCCGGCAGGACGGCTCTGAGGAGCAAGCACAGCTCAGCATGAGCTCAGGGTTGCAAAGTCAGGCACGGCGAGAGCTGTAGGACCGTTCCCGCTCGAGGATTATTTCGCCGGCATTCCCGTCACCTGCCGAAGCAGAGGTGGGGAAAGTTTCGCTCTCGACGTTTTCAGAAATTCCCCGGTGAGGCTATTAAGAGGAAATCAAGTAGTTTGAATGAAATGAAAACTTTCCACGGAATCCCTGTTTTTATTAATGTAATTTTAATGTAATTTTCATAGACTTGTAGGATAAATGAGGCTGGAAAACACCTCGGGAGGTCATAGAATCCAACCTCATTAAGAGCAGTATTTTGCATGTAAATGTGGAGCTGGCAAAACCTGCTGGCTGCAGAGTATCTCCTGTCTTTGTTTATTTGTAGAACACATAAACTGTGCGAACTGTCTAACACTGGCCTGTCAATTCATTTCAGCCACAATCCAGCCCCTGGGGAGGAGAGCAGCTCCTCTGTGGTGGTTGGCCTCTGTGTTGAATCTATCAACACAGTCACTAATTACCAGAGAACTGTACCACTGGAAGAAGACTGCGAGAGATGATCTAATGCAACTGCTGTATTGAGGCAAGAATCAAGAATCTTAATGCGATGTGGGCTTGCTGTATTTGCAATGTAGACATTTGTACCCAAAGGTCTAAACTGAAACCACGACTGGATCTGTGACTTTTTATAGTGTTCCTGGAGCTTTCATAGCTTAGATAATAATCTGGCAACAACTGATTGCTCTTAACTTGGACTCAGCATCTCCTAAAGCAGCAGTCTTTCACTTGGTATTGGAGAGAAAAAAGAAAATGTTGGGACACAGCGAGTAAATATGCCCAGGGACTTGAGAAAGCTGTTTAAAAAGATGAGAATTTATTAAATTTATAGTTCAGGTGAGAGCTAGAAATAGTATGGCATAAAATAAAAAAAAAAAAAAAGAGGAAAAGCAGAGGTGTAAGAAACTAAGATGCAAATAGTGACAGAGAAAAGATTTTCCCTGTGTTTGTCGAAACAAACTAACAGATCATTAGGAGGACACAGAAGGGATTGTACTGCAGAGGGTATTTGTCACTTCTGTGAGGTGAGGTGGCGTTAGGGTGAGATTTGATCTGAAGAACAACAGGCCAAAGAGCAAAGGAAAAACTTAAAAATCTTCTGAAGAAACCCCCAGTTTCGTTAAAATTACATGTTTGGTAGTCTGGAATCTCAAGTTTTAATGTAATTTCATTGTTCTATCTGAATTCTGGTTTGAGGTCAGCTTCTGGTTCTTGCCATCTTGTGGTGTGGTGCTGCACTGCGACCATCCTTCAGCTCCTCTGAAGATACAGCAGCTGTAAAACAATGAGCTTTCATAAAGGTCTCACCGAAGAAAAAAAAAGACCATTTCTTTGGTGATTCCTTTCTGTAATTTACAGTCTTTTTGCAGGGTTTAGGCCTTCATTTAAACGCTGTTTCTCTTTTTGTTTCCCCAGTTCTTAACAGGAGTCCATGCCATTCCCAGTCTGGAACCTGAGCCTGACAGAAAGGACCTCTGTTTCCAGCCTGATATCTTGGCCCATTTCCTACTTGCATGGGTACAGAGTCTCCACACTCTTCTTCTTGAAGCTGTACTTGGAGTTGAAAAAACTCCAGTTCAACTATATCCTTCACTGAGGCCATTTTTTAAATAGTCCTTTAATGGTAGCTGTACAGCTCCTGTCCTCCCTCTTTTATCCTACCATTCCTATCCTTCCAAGGACCACACACTTTTAAGCGGGAGATACTCAGAGAGAGATAGCAGACCTTTGGAACCCACAGGCTTTAAAGGGAACCACTATACTGTTGCAATGCTCTTTATTGCAGCAGTCCACATACAGGAGCCAAGTCCCGCAGAGTTACCACAGGTGTTTCCTATTTTTAGTATTCTAAATACAGGGCATGTGTGCTGTTAGTGACATGCTATTGTGCTTCAAGGTGCTGGAAAATGATTAATGTATAAGGGTGTCTACTGCTAGCTTCTAATCCAAGTTCACTGACTTTCAGTTAACCAGTTAGAAGTCATGTCTCATGCATGTCTTGTCTCAGACGTTTCCAATCATAGTAAGAGCTGAGCATTTTTGACACTAGGGTCCTCTCTCTCCCAGTTTGCCAGAATGATGACTTCATTCTGAGCTTGAAGAACTTGAAGGTCAGTCAAAAAGATGTCTAACTGGTTTACCTAAGGCTGGCTGGTTCTGGCTGTCCTCGCTACCTGATAAGCCTGGGATCCAGTGACAAAGAACCTGAGTGTAACATGTCTGCAGAGAGGGTGTAGTCCTGTTTCACAGGATTCCAATAATGACTTTCGACTTTTTTTTCCCAGTTATATTGAGAAAAAAAAAATCCTCCGGTGTCTTCAGTTTGCAGACCTGATGGGGAAAAAGTACAAGAGAGGGGAAAAGAAATTGATGAGTTAAATTTAAAAAAAAAAAAAAAAAAAAAAAAGAAATTATTGTGCACTCACAGTTCATGTCAAAGTTTCTTTTTTTTGCTTGCTTGCTTGCTTGTTTGTTTTTTTTAAAAAAAAACCCAATAACAACAACAACAAAACCAAACCAGAACTGAGAGACAGACGAAACTATGAATAAAGAAGAAATTTCTTTGCTGTAGGATTTTGATGAAATTCGGAAGTTATATTTGGATTCTTGAATATTGTGCCTCTGTGTGCATCCTTAGGAGGATTTAAGAAAGCTTGTACTGGTTGTTGTTGGAGATGGAACATAAAATCATAGAATAAATCAGAATGATTTGTGTTAGAAGACACCATCTGGTTCCAACTCCACTGCCATGGGCAGGGACATCTTCCACCAGACCAGATTTCTCAATGTCCCATCCAGCCTGGCCTTGAACACTGCCAGGGGTGGAGCATCTACAACTTGTCTGGGCAAAGTGTTCCAGTGCCTCAAAATATATTGCACTTTGCACTCTCTGATATGTAAAAACCCACTTGAGTGCTAGTAGATCATCCGAGGAGAATTTAACCTCGTTTCACCAAAATTTTTGTGTTCAGGAAGTGTTTTTTTCTTGCAGCTGGTATGAATTTTGGCTTTGGTGAATTTGTCATCCTTTCCATGAAAAAGGTTGGTGGTGAATAACAACACCATTTCTAAGCTAAAATGTGCAGAGCAAAAATGAGGCACTGAAACAGCAGCTCCTTCCTGCCAGTGGCAAACACACACACCATGAGCTTTGTGCTATCTGGTCAGAGCCATACAGAGAGCAGGAGCTGCACAGACTGAAATATAATGAAGAGCTAAGATTTTGTGCCTGCCAAAGGGAAAGTCTGAAAAACAAAAGGACTGTGGGTTGTCTTCCCATTACATCAAGAACTGCACTCAACAGCCACAAGGGCTAAGAGTACCCTGCACTCTCAACCTGCCTACATACACATATAGGATGTTCAGTACTGCCCGTCTCCTTCCCACTTCCATCTATTCGGGTTTTTTCCACAGTCTCTGTAAATGTTTGCTCTAGAGAAGACTACTTAAGCTAGGGAAAGACAAGGGTAGAGTATGGGAAATGGTGAAATAAAACCTATCCTCACTCAAATTTGCCAAAGACTCCCTACAAGACACAGCTGCTTGGTAATACGTGCTAGAAATCTGGATCACAGCATACAGGCACAGACACACACACACAAAGAGAGAGAAAAGAGTGGCTACGTACCAAAGTGTGAAAGAGTCAGATATAGAAAAAAGGCTAACAAAAAGGAAAATAGAAACCATGTTAAAAACTGGTTTCCTTTCAGAGTTTTGACTAATATCTGGAGGCCAACAATGAGTATACCACATCAGAGACCCTCTTCACCTTGCCTGAAGTAATGAGCTCATGTTTGCAGATTGCCTAACACTTTGTTTTCAAGCCAAAAGTATCAGATTTACACTCAAGTAACAAATTGTTACAATGTGGGAAGAGGTTATGGACAAAGTACAAATCTGTGGGATGCTTTAACCATCTACGACTGTGCTTATTAGACCATGTAACAGAAAAGGAGCCGATCCTAAGAGCTCCTATCAGGGGAAAGACGGAATGGTGCAGTGCCATTCCTTCCCTGATTCATCAGGATATTTCATTAATGTAAAGTAACTATATATGTATCTAAAAATGCCTTCAGTTATCTTGTTTACTTCATGGAGTTCCTCACTTTAATCATAAGTAAGCATAGTTTTGAATGTTGTGGGGAAAAATACACTGGGCACCTTCTTCCAAAATGAGTATTTGCCTTTTCTGCTCCTTGGTTAGATGAAGCATTGAAAACAAGCTCCAAGACCCCAGCTGCTGTCTTTGAAGGCAGGAGCCTATGGATGCACTCATGGGTATATGTGTGTTTTCCCTATTTATCCCACTCATCTACTCATCTATCTGCTTCAGTCTCCAGTTCTCTGCTAAACCTGTCAGAGTTAAATTAAAGGAGAACTTGGACTTAAATGAAGACTATCCAGTTGTTTTAAGATAGACCAGCTTTTAGTAGATCCCATTTGATAATTCAGCATTCAGTGCCTCCGTATATCTTCAGTAACTACCTAAGAGGAAGAGTTACTATGGGGTTTCCAAGGAACAGTGAAAATTTTAAGAATATATTTTAGGTAAGAACTGTGACATGATAATCTCTCTCCTTGTCTTCTGCCTTGGTAAGCATGGTAAGTATTTTGGAGGAAATTGAATTAATTGACTTAGCATCTGTTTCTGCAAATATTTTTTGCTATACAGTTGTGCGTCTTTAGGGGCACTGCTTCCCTGTGTACTGAAAGTCCTTTCTTCCCCTGTTTTGATTACTGATTGGAGATGATTGCTGTAAATACATGAAAACCTGAGTCACTTTCTTCATTTTATAGTTTGAAAAAATACTTCTCTAACCATGGCTCAGAAAAGTTTAAAAGACAATTAATTTTTTTTTAGTGTAGACACTGGAAAATATTTAAATCAGTGCTCCTTCCACTCTCTTTCTCCCCTTCAACCCCCCTTGCTTACTTTCTTTCTTGATGTCTTATTGAACAGGAAAAGGGAGGGGGGAAAAATGCAGGGCTTGGAGGAAAGAATCAAAGTGATGAGGTAAAAATCCTCTTTGCATATTCTTTCCCTGTTTCCATTCCCCCAGGGTCCTTGAAGGCAAAGATAAAAGTATCTCAGATGGCCAACAAAGTGTCTCTGCTTGATTTTACTGAAAGGGAGAACATGAGACAAAACAGACTCCAGTGTGGTTGCCATTTAAATTAGCTACAGAAAATTGTGATGACAGTCTCAGTTAATTAATAAATCATTATTACAATTTCATATATTAATATTCTGACTACAATGAAAAGTCTACATGTCTTTGAGAATACTGCACATGCCAAATACTGCTTTGTTATAAGTCATTCAACAGATGATTTCCTTCTGTTAACGATATTCTTCAGAAAACAATTTAATGCTTCAGAGGAAAAAATGTATATTCTACAGTCCTGCCATAAAGAATAGAATTTGGGAAGATTTCCTGAATTTAGCTGCTTTGCTGCAGGTTCAGAAGGCTTTTTTCATTTCACAACTGAACTGGCTCAGTGACTCTTCTGAGCAGTTTAAGAGAGCAGTGTCTATTGTTATTTATTTTTTATCTCCAGTACCATGTACTTGCCCTATGGAATTAGTGAGAGCAGCGTGATGCTCCTCATATATGGTTAAAACTTGGTGGTAATAACGCCAAGGTCATGGGTTCAATCCTGTGTATGGTCCATTCACTTAAGAATTGGAGTTGATGATCCTTGTGGGTCCCTTCCAACTGAGAATATTTTTGATTCTGTGATATTCACCTGGTGAAATACCCTCATTGTCCTGCTTTTACTGACCTTCCTCTTACAGAATCTCTACACTCTACTCTCCAGTAAAATCCCTCTGCATCTTTGTTTGGCTTCAAAGAGCTGCTTGAGGTGAGAAAGGCTTTGGGTTGAGCTGGGCATCTCCATGAGAGCAATTCATTGTTATCGATGATGGATTTTGATGATGTGTGAGGTCCACACAAAAATAAGAAAAAGAAATGCATTTTTGGTCCTTTGGAAATACTTTATGTAGTTTGAAATCAAGTGTTCCAATGAATTATCAGATTCTTAAAATGTAAATAAATGAATAAATAGATAAAATTAGTTTAAAAAATACAGAATTAAATATTTTGGATTGTTCAAAATTTCACTCCCTGTTAATTTTGTTAAAATTGTTTATCAACAGAGACTTGAATTTGAAGGGGATTTTCAATCTCCTGAAACTCAATATTTTACTACCTTTTTGTTTTGAACACTGTTGTCTTTAGAAAAGCTGATAAAAGCTGGAACACATTTTCATGATTCTAAGTGAGCAAAACATTTAGTAGGACAATCTTAAACTGCTCCATTTAACTGGCATTGCAAAATGTTCCACAGTGCTACATACCAAATACTAAAAAAAAAAAATAATAACTCTTACTTCTTGCAAACACAACTTAGCCTGTACCATACTGCATATTATTCTGGCTACATTGCCTCTATATCTGAGATAATTCAATTAAAGCAGTCTTGAGTATCTCCACAGTCCATCAAGCAAAAATATTTGAGGAGCAAGCTGAGATGTAATCCTCTTCTCTTACTCCTGGAAAAATTGGAAATTCTTCCACTGAAATCAGTACAGTAAATATAGTCTGAAGTATCTCCTCTGAGGAAAAAAACCTGGCCCGAGGTTTCTGAAATCTTTGGGTGAAGTCTCAAAGCGAAGGGCACCATATATAGCTAATATTATTTGGTGAAATGCAAACATATCACTGCAGTGGCATTCAGCACTTAGATCACAGCTCCCTATTATAATATGCCAGGAAGCACTGGAAGTAGGCAACCCTTTCAAGAACACATTTCATCCCTAATCCTGACTCTTCCTGTCTTCCCTCTTCATTGCCTCAGTGGTTTGAGTGAGCTGTAGCCTTGACAAAGAACATGTTTGGATACTTGTTAGCTGGGTACTCTCAAATAGTTTTATAACATCAGGCTAATAAATTTACCACCACTAAGGGACTTTTCAAAACAAACATTTCTTAGGAACAAAAAGGTCTTGAGGATGAGTGATGAAATAGCTAGTATTTTCTAAGGAATCAGAAAGAAAGATAAATTCATCCAGAAATCTGTTGTTAGTGGAAAAAAAAATTCAAATTTCAGATAAACTCTTACCATACGCAGAACAAATTGAACTGCAAAGTTGTTTCATGGAAGAATAAAGCCTGTATTATAAAGCTGTGAGACCTAACAAAGAGAAATGATTCTTATTTTGATCTGTCCACAGTAAAATAGCATCACATGAGTTATTATCAGCATTTAACTTCATCCACATGATACCTCTGGTTTTGTTCTTGCATGGCCTCTGACTGTATACACTTCACTGCTTCATTGGGAAAAACCAGAAAAAACCCACAAACTTTGTACTTTCTCAGCTGTCAGAAAATAAAATTCTTGACTTTTTGCTTTTGTGTTTTTTGGTAGTTTTTTTTTTTTTTTTTTTTGGCTCAGTGAAACCATGACTGGCTTCTGTTCCTAGCCTTGCAGAAGAGCTCTGGGGATACCCACACTCTCCTCTTTTGTATGGAAAAAAAGGCTCTATATTCAACAGCGAGAAGTTCACATGTATGATGATGATTTCATATGGAAATAACTTAAACTGTAGCACCTTCTTCATTCTCAGGTGTTACGTGTGCACAAGTGGGTTGTATGCCAATGATTTCTTTACTGAGAAGTAAACTTTAGATCATCTGTCTCCAAGAGAGAATACTGCAGATTGACAATATTAAATTTCTTTAAGAGGTGAAACAAAATACTTGGGCTTATAGAAGGATTAGAAAATTATATCCCAGCTGGAAAATTTTATGGGTACAGAAAAAATTGTGTGAGTGAAATACCAGTATCATAAAATAAATAACAGGAAATATGGTAATTTATGTGATAGAGAAAATTGTCACTTTCAGAACTGCCAGAAAATCAACAGCATTTCACCCATTTGACTTCAGAAGTGAGCTTTGACCTCAGAGGCTTAAAAATATATGAAGAGGAGTGAAATGAAATAAGAGCTCATGAATCCAATATGGATTTAGAAAGAAGAAAGAAGTCTGTGCTGAAAGAGTTTTATGGAAGTTGGGAATGCATGTAATCAGAATTTAACTTATTCCTGGAAAGTGATTTAAAATACGCCAGATAAATTCCATTCTGCAAGAGGAACAATTAATGGGGCTCCTAATTTAGAAAGCATCTCAATTCAGAAATGGCCTTTAAGCCTGTTTAACCTTAATCATATGTGGAAAACCCATTGAACTCAGCTGGAAATTAAATGCAAAAAACAAGAGAAGGTCGAGTAAGTCTACTCAGTAGTTTGCATTACTAATACTTTGTATTTCTGGAGATCCTTGAATCTCCTCAGAAAAAGGTGCTTCACAAATACTGCTGACTAAGCAGTACAGTTTTCATCTGACAGGACACAGAGTTAGGAAAGGAGAAGCAGGGGTGCAAATCCCTGAGACAGCCCAAGTGCAGCTACCTCTTCCCTGTTAGAGTGGACGTGGAACAAAGAAGCCATCTCACATTGCATGACCTTGCAATGCCCAGTAATTGTTACCCACCCTTAGACCATAAGGACGATCCTACCGCTGCTAATTTCTATTTTAAGTGCAGTGGAATGCTGCGGTCACGCTGATACCGCTCTGCAGACGCTGCTGGCAAGTGATAGCATAACATTTAATGACAATTACTGCATGTATAGAAATGATACTGGCCACTGGGAAGCAGTTGTTGTAGGAATGTTGCTCCTGCTCTTGCAGTTGCTCTAAAACCTATTAGAAACTGCATTTTCCCATTTTTATCCTGACATTTGTGTAATTTTAGCTTCTACATTTTGGCAAATACCGCCATATATTTTTGGCTCACCCCTAAGTTATCTGAAGCAGAGCAGTGTGATTCCAGGCAGAAGAAGGCAGAATTGTCTCAGAATAACAAGCAGATTTTTTTTAATACAGTGCAAATGGTTCATACATTATTTTTGCATGAATCAGACATTTATTTTCTAAAGGGAGTCAGGGTGGGGGGAAGGAGGACAAAATCTTTTACTTAAGTCCTCTCATAGTTCATTGCTGAATATCAGCTTATAGCGACAAGCCAATGTATGCTAGGCTTCTTGGTTATTGTGCTTTTGAAGATTAGCTGTTTTGAGTCATGAGGGTGTGTTACCTCACCCCAATTACAGAACTCCAGTAGAAATAGTAAAAACAGGCAGCATGAAGGAAGAAAGGGGAACTTTTCTAGTACTCACAGGACATTCACATGAGCTGCATGGGCAGGATGAAATCATGCAATTGCCAAGAAACAAAAGCAAGTAGAAAATGAACAACTGTGAAATAAAAGGAGTCCTACAAATGCTAGAAGATGGAGGCTGACTTGCTTTTATTCTGTGACCTTTCTTTGTGCTGTACTTTCAACCGTAGAACTCTACAGACAAGATGGCACCAACTAAACCTAGAAAATGAATAACTGCCAAGATAATCCAAAGAATAATGAGGTTGCAACAACTGCAAAGATGCAAAGAAAACTGATGTCAGTTATCTCTTCACAGAGCTCAGCGAGAAGGAATCAAATGCTTAGTCTTTAAAATGAATGGGTTTAAAACCTGAGATCACAGTTTGGCTTATCAGGACATGCTGATGTACAGGATTATGCAGAAGTCATAAGCTTGAGTCTTTGCATATGTTTAATTTTGGGAAATTTGTTCTGTAGCACATTGTATCACTCTTACACTGAGGGGAGAAAACTTGCTGTTTGCAGAGGGCTATTTGAATTAAACTTTTAAAGTAGAAGGAATGTCAGTAGTAAGTCCAACTTTCTAATAAGATAGCTCTTTGGACTTGGTTGTGACTTGTATTGAAAGACTGCAGAAGTAAGAAAAATTAGGAGATCTCCTTATTACACTGTGTGTTTTAAAACAGGCCTTGGACCTTGATTGCTGGGAGAGGACTTCTTACATCAGATGTTCAAGAAGATCAGGGAATGGATGTAGGCTCGGCCCTCTCCCAACCTCTGACCATCATGGTTGACCCTAGAAAGGTCAAGAACTACCAGTATATGTTTATTTTAAAGGACCACCCTTACAGAAAAGGAAAAGAACAGCACATGCCAGTGGCACCTCAGAGAAATATCCTCTTTGCATGTATCCCTGGGGGCTGCAGCACACTATTGCTGCACTCCTAGCCATCACAGCATAGTCCTAAAGGTTTTGTGCTGTCCCTGACTGAATATTGATGAAGATCAATCCCCACCTGTATTGCTTTGTTTCCTACTGTCAGTTTTATTTGGAGGCTTATGATACTGACTATCATTCCGGATACTGGAATCATGGTATTACATGAGATCATTTGCCTTCATTTCAAGCGTAGTACTATATCCATTTGCATAATCCATGGGCTGCACCAGGTGCTGTGCCACTAAACAAGTGTATGGAGCACAAACATGAAGTATCTTAAAGGCAGACAGTTAGAATGATCTCTTGCAACATAAGCACATCTGCAATAACCCTGCTTCTCTTATCTTCTTTGGGAGCTCTTCTGAACATGTGCCCAACTGCTGAAGCAGACAGGAATCTGTCTTTTTATCTGTGCTTTGAAATCCCACTTTCCAGCATCCTAGCAAACTCAGTAGCTGCCAGGGAGAATTGTGGGGAACAGATGTCTGGTCACCAGCAACGACACTGCAGGAACCACGGGTAGAAAGCAGAGGCTGTTGTGATGATGTGCACGCTTGAGCAGCCTGCTTGGGTTAAGGTTTACTGTAACAATAACCTTTGTCCCTCACTAGCACACTTCTTGTTCTGAGCTCATGCATGTTACAACACAGAAAAATATGTTGAGCTGAGCCTTTGTGGGAGGCATGGGGAGAGGAGTTGTCTAAAAAAATAATTTTAAAATGTCAAAAATAAGGTATCAAATGCAATGAACTCAAATATATTATTAATATACTGACAAAAACCCTTGCAGTTTCCACACTGATCTCACTGATTTTTTGGGCTCAACTCATAATTTTCAGTGTTTTTAAAGCTGACAGTATATATTCTTCCGTTATGTACCCTGACATTTTCTCCCCTGAGTGCTTGTACAAGAACAATTCCAATACACTGAATACAGTATAAAGCTTTTAAATAGGGAGTAGAAAAGAAGGAGAGAAAGAGCAGCTAGTGAAAGTATGAACTCCTCATCAACGACGTGACCATCACTCCTCACCAGCCTTATGTTGGAGCATTTCTTCCTCAGGCTCATGACTGGACCAGGGATGGGGAAACGACACTATCCCATCAAGAAAGTCCTGGACATATGTCTACTGTTAGACCAACACTACTTTGATTCCTAGGCGATGCTTAGAAGTGGCAATAACAGCAACCACAGAAAAATGGACTGGTCTATCCGTGCTGCCAGTCAGCAGTTTATGAACACCATACTTTCTCTCAACCTTTTTACCCCTTACCGTATTACAGCTTCACTCCGGTGGCTTAATATGTCCAGTATTCTAAAATATAATCACAAAAAAAAAAAAAAAATAACACTGTTTAACAAGTTACGGCCTGAACCATGTAATCCATGGATAGCCATATGTCTGGGGAGATGACAGTTTAAGTGATGAGTTTTGTTGCATGTGTACACCATTCCTCAGGAACCTATCGCTTTGATTTAAAAGGTACAGTGCACTTGGCTTGTTCCTCCCAACATGTGCTAATGTTCTATGTTTTTTGCTGTAATAGATTACTTAGCAATTCATACAAATGTTTTGGAGTCAAATTGCTTTCCCATGTTTTATATTATGAACACTTGTTTGGGTCTGGTTCTGTGAGGAATTGTGTGCTTTCAACTGCCAATTAAAACCATGCTAATGGAAGGCACGTTACACTTCACAGATGTGCAGTGCTATTGCAGGATCGGTCCCCTGGTGTAGACAGTGTGGATACTCTCTGAATGTGGAGCTAATACCAATGACTCATTAGAGGCACTGCACCAGATTATCAGAACACATAGGAGTAGCAATTCATTTTGTCAGGAACTGCAATGAAAAGATAGTTGTTTATTATTTATTTATTTGGCTGTGCACAGCCTAATTCCCATCTCTTAGTAACAACAAGGAAAATGTTTAGGTCTCAGCTTTTCTAGCGCTCATAAAATATGTATTTAAAACTGGAATGTACTTGTAAGACATCATCTTTCTCATTCACTTCTAGTTTTTAACATCTCCATATTGATGGGATAGTGTATTTTACTGTTCGTTAATGTGTTATCTTTTGGTAACCTATAAGCAAAGTTTTGAACTCCCTATGCGCATGTGCTTGTGTATGAGCATCTCAGTGCTTGAAACGGCCATGAACAGGACACTGTTTCCTTTCAACACTGGCAAACATCTCCTTCCTGACTCATCCAAGGTAATGGATATGCTAGGCTACATATTTGCAGCTCACTGAAGTGTGTATCTAAAGACCAAGGCCTTTGTGCTCACTGTTCACCTAAGTAAAACATATTGCTACTAGTTATTTCCCATCCATTGAACATCTAAAGGAGAGAGTTAAACTCACACCCAAGAGAAGTAGCTACAATTCCATGTTACTCCATGTATTGGTGGCTTTTGTCCTAGGCTGCTCTGGATCCAGTAATTAAGTACTCAAGAAGAAAAACACTGTACAATGACTTAAGTAATTTGGAAATAGCTCCATGCTGACTTGTCCTTGTTCTGGGATAATATTTGGAAAGTCTACACACCAAAATAAATTAGTTTTTTATTAGGTTCATGGAACTTAAATAATCATAGAATCTACTGAGAGGGAAGGGACCCACAAGGATCATCGATTCCAACTCCTGGCCCTGTGGAGGACACCCAAAGAGTCACACCATGTGCCTGAGAGCATTGTCCAAATGCTTCTTGAACTCAGACAGGCTTGGAGCTGTGACTATTTCCCTGGGGAGCCTGTTCCAGCACCCAGCTACCCTTTGGGTGAAAAACCTTTTCCTAATATCCAACCTAAACCTCCCCTGACACAACTTCATGACCTTTCCTTGAGTCCTGTCACTGGTCATGAGACTGAAGATGTTGGTACTTGTCCCTTTACTTCACCTTGTGAGGATGCTGAAGACCACAATGAGGTCTCCCTTCAGAATCCTCCTCTTGTTTAGACCTTATAGTGTCTCCAAAAGGAAAGCTGGAATGCTGGTTTTGTTTCATCATCACTCCTTATATAGAATCATAGAATCATTAAGGTCTAAGATCATCGAGTTCAACCATCAGCTTAGCACTCCCTTGTTCACCACTAAACCACATCACCTAGTGCCAGTTCCACATGAGTTTTTGAACACTTCCAGGGATGGTGACTCCACCACTTCCTTGGGCAGCCTGTTCCAATGTCCAGTGACTCTTTTAGTAAAGAAATTTCTCCTAATATCTTATCAAAACCTTTTCTGGCTCAAGTTGAGACCATTTCCTCTCATCCTACAGCTTGTTACTAGGGAGAAGACACTGACTCCCACCTAGCTGAAACCTCCTTTCAGGTAGTTGTAGAGAGCAATGAGATCTGAGCCTCTTTTTGTCCAGGCTAAGCATAACCAGCTCCCTCAGTTGCTCCTCATAAGACTTGTGCCCCAAGCCCCTTCACTAGCTCCATTGTCCTTCTCTGGACAAGCTCCAGCACCTCAGTGGCCTTTTTGAAATGAGGGGCCCAGAAGTGGACACAGGTTTCAAGGTGTGGCCTCACCAGTGCTGAGTATGGGGGGAATATCTCTTCTCTAGTCCTGGTGGCCATATTATTGCTGATATAGGTCAGGATGCTGTTGGCTTTCTTGGCCACCTGGGCACACTGCTGGCTCATGTTCAGCTGTCAACCAACATCCTCAGGTCCTTTTCTGATGAGCAGCTTTCCAGGAACTCTTCCCCAATTCTTTATGTTCCAACTCTCATCCCCATGAAACAATGAGACTTCTTTGGGTTCCTAGTTCCAGTGAAGAAACCTAAGAGCTACCTGGAGAAGCAACTAGCTCTGTTGAAAGTAAACTAAAGTCGTTATTTGAATGGCTTATTGCTGGATTATGATTTTTGCCAAGAGCCAAAAGATAAGATGAAAAAAAAACATCAGAACAACAGCTGGCAGGTACAGTGACTCGGTTGTGGTGCCAACCTCTGCAAAAGTAATAGGTAAATATGGAGCAGTTCACAAAAAAGAGTTTGAGGATGATTTTATCATGCTTGACAAACAAAAGAATGTTAAAAACTCAAAAGAGTAGTAAATAAAATGGTTAGAAGTGGATGACAATTTATCCACTATGCACTAAGTATCCCCATACATTACTTTTTACATGAAAGCAAGTTTGACTTTGATGTAAGTAAATAGATATGCACAGATATGATATTGGCTATGCAGTGCCACAGTGTAGCCCCTCAGCATACTCTTTCATAGATTTTTGATGCATAGATATCATGGAAGGCCATATAGGTCATTCTTATCCTGTATTAATATGTCCACCTCCAAGAAGTTTAAAACATGATTGAATATTTTTCCCTGAAACCATTTGTCATTCTATTCTGAAGCATCTAACTCTAATCCCTTTTTCTAGGTAGAGTTAACAGTCCTATTGAACAGAGTTACTGAAATTTCATAAGAAAGGTAGCATGGAAATATTTTTTACCATTTTTTAAAAACTTCCACCCTAATTTTATAAGTCCAAGAAATGCTGGAGTTTTATCTATGTTAAGAATTATTGAAGGTTTTTACTTAAAAAAGAAAAGATTCAAATTACTGGAAAAATTTTTCCCCTAGTTTTGGGCAGTGTTGCCAAGTGAATTTTGAGTTTTAGGTGAATCATCTCATGCTATCCTCCTGCCAATTCCAGAAGGAGTTTCAGAAGGAGTCTTGGTTCTGGTAGTAATGCTCTAAATATATATATATGTTAAATATACACAGACTCCCTGCGGCCATCACATATCATGTGGTTTATCCAAATCTGAAGCTGACAAGCAGTAGTACGCACCTTCATATTACATTCCATTTAATGGGCGCCAGCGAACTGGACACTGTTGTGTCTGTGTCTGCTGTGGCTTTAGCTCCCACAGATAGAAGTAAACAATACCCAAGGCAAAGTCTGCAGAGACTGAGCTTCCATCCAGTCTTCTTTAATCTTCAGCCAGTTGGACAGCTTGGGAGTACTTCAAGAATCTATACTGTATGTGAAAGGGAATCCCATATCCTCGGGTTGTTTTCTTTTTTTTTTTTTTTTTTCCTCAGTCATCACACTCTAGTCTTCGGGACATCATCCCCTTTTACTTTTTGTGTTTGTATATCTTCAGGTTTCATCAATCATTGGCACTTATATGTTTCCACATAGGGAGAATTTATGGTGAGAATTCAACATTTAGTACAAAGGGATTTCAATTAATTTGTGAATACTACAGAAGGCTAAGTTTTAGCCTTCTCTGATTATTACAGGGCTGCATAGCAAGCTGTCATCCTGTCTTTATTTCCAGCTCAGTTGCATCCCAGTGGTTGAATGTACGATCTGCTCATACACAAAAAGCTTGCCAGAGGCAAAATGTCTCCCAGCACAGGGACTCTTTTGTCCTGTATGTTCAAGATCTTGTAATGTCCCATCTCTGGACAACGTCCAGAACTCAGCATCAATACTCATTGCAGTCAAAGCCTTTTAGCTTTTCATTTTTAAGGTTTCATCCAAAAACACGTCTTCTGTAATTGATATTAGATACCTAAAAAATATGGATAGCACATATGTGAGTAGAATGGCTTCTCAGATCGCAATATAGCTTCATACTTAGGCTTGAAAATGTGCGTGAGTGTATCTTTGATCTGTGGGTGGCATTATGTATCCAAATGTGCAGTACAAATATTATTTATCCTTTCAGTCAAATCACTTATGACTATCTGACTTTAAAGAAAAGCCAACAAGATTCCAGTTTAAAAACATAGTATTCATAACTTCCCCCACTACCCCCCTGCCTCAAATCACTTTTCATTTTGCCAGACTCTCATTCAAATAGATCGTTTTGGAAGTTCTAAACACCTAACAGTTAATTTGTAATACATTCAGAGCACAAAACAATATATACAAGGAACTGTCTGATCTCTGCCAGGCAACTGAAGAATTGGAATTGTTGATAAAGTTGAAGAGAAAAGAATTTGCAAATAACATTTAATAAATTATTGGCTGGTTATATTAACCCTTTATATGTTGGTTGTTTAAACTACTTAAGCTAATGGTTCACATAGTTTCCTCTACAATGCAATGTATTTTTTGTCATAAAGTTTAGTGTCCTCAAATTATTTTGCACATTATTAGTCTGTTTAAGGTATTAAAGAGGATATTTAAAGTCACGAAGTGACTGACAGCCATCTACCTCTGTAAAACAAACCTTCATTTTGTAGGGAAGGGGGTGACCGACCTCCAGAGCAGCTGGGGAGAGGGGTTGGAGCGGCTGGGTCAGAGCATGGGTGGGAGGCTGCAAGGAAGGTTCTGGAGGAAGCCCTGTCTGCTGGTGACTCACCTCTCAGCATTCACCTCCCAGAGACACTGATGAATGGAGTGCCAGAGTGGTATGAGGACACACAGTACAGGACTTGAGGCAACATGCTCACGACATGGATAACTGGACCCCGACTAGTAACCATTCATATGTACCTCTTGCTTTTTTTCAAGAAAATAAGTGTCCTGATTGTGCTACATTTAATGTATTTGCATTTGTCTATCTAAAATTAGCCTGTCCAAAATCACTTCTTTGATCTGTGGAACAGGTTCAGGAGTAGAGGTGCCTAAGGAGTCAGTGTAATTACACATTTTTGCTTGATCTCTACATCTAGATTGTTCCTAAAGACCTAATGGACCTGACCTCAGCACCACAGTTGCACAGCCACACTTGGTTTTGCAAACAGTGTAGTGGTAATGTACTCATAGGTGTACATAGATTAGATATAGATTATATAGATAGATAGATGCACAGATACAGAGATATAAAGTTGATAGAGAGAGAGGTAGAGATAGAGATAGAAGTAGATGCATGCACTGATACACTAGCATAGCCAAAATTCAGAGCTGGGTTACTGGAGTCATTGCCCCTGTTTCTGTAGCAGGTATGCAGACATGCCTTGTGTCTGCTTAATACTGGAGCTGGTATAGCAATGAGAATCAGACCTTAAGGTTTATTAAAAACATTTACAAAACTGTACAAATAAAATCTAAATGTCTGCAGCCAATTAATAAAGCTGTGGCTCTGCAGGAACAGTTATTACTGCACTGCACACAAGAGACATTTTACAGTAATATAAGCAACAAAATTTGAATTCTTCTGCTCCAAGACTGAAGGCCCTTGACTAACTAGGAACCTTCAGGAACTACTGACAATATGGGCTCACAGCATGCCATGGAGCTTTGCTGGCTATGTCTTGCAGAGTGGAGCTGGTGCACAATATACCCCTTCCTGCAACACCATAATTTGCTCTTTGGAAATTTATTTTTATAGATTTATGAAAGTTTTCAAATTTAATTATTTTTAACACAAATTTCTCAACACAAACACATCATGCACATTTCTTCATTTAAAAATGTCTGAAAGAGTTGTGATAATGTGACCTCTCTTTGGTAGAATTAGACTTTGGCCCAGCATTGGTTAACTCCAGGGAAATCCATTCTGCTCAGCCCAGAAGGATTTTCAGTGGGAATGGGTATACTTCTGAAACTTTTCCAAGTGAGGAATTTCCAGCAATACACAGAATTTTGGATGAGGGTTTTTTTTTTTTGTTTGTTTTTTTTTTTGTTTTTTTTTGTTTTGTTTTGGTTGGTTGGTTTTTTGTGTTTTTGTTTTTTTTTGTTTGTTTGTTTGTTTGTTTGTTTTTTTAAGAGAAAGAAACTGAAGAGGGGTTAAAACATTCTTGGGTCAATGAACATGACAAATCCTGTAGCTTACCATGCACAAGTTTGTGTGTTCATCTCCTTGGTCAACAGTCAGTAAACCTCAGACAGCACATAAATAGTTAAGAAAATAACACTTTATCACTGTAAATTAAAGTTGACACTGTGTCTTAACAATGAAATTGGCTAATTGACGCCAAATGCACTTGTTAACAGGTATGTAATTTTAACTGATCTGTGTATGTATGATTTACTGCCTCATGCTATTATCTTCTGTTACTTAAGGCATCCTGCTTTATCTGATTATCTAGCAGCAGTAATCATTTATTTCCTGAGGTATTGGAACACAACACAGGCTGTTTCTGCATTGTATTAATGTGTAAAGTACGCACACCCTGATCAATCCTGCCTTGCAAGTGTGGCCATGAGGGTCAAAGCAGAGCCTGTGATGGGAACTCATCACACTCAAATGTGCTCCCCATTCCATGATTGCCCTGCCCAATCAGGATCCACTTCAAGAGGCTTTGTTCTCTTCTTACAAGGGCTAAATCCCTGTTATCTCAGTCACTGACTAATTCCTGCCTACCTCTGCTAAATTTGGAAGGACTCACAGCTAATGGACCACAGTTCTGACTGGTGGTAAGGTGGGGGCTACCACATCTATGTGCTATTGTCTGTGTTTTATTCAGGCTCTATAATGCCTTTTTTTTTCCAATGTTATCCTAGCCTGAACCAAGATGACTGTGCTAGCGTGCCGTCCCTGACTCAGAAGTACAGCAGTCTGAATAGACTTGGCAGAAGAAAACTAGGACAGGAAACCGAAGTGTGAAGGGACTTGCCCAGCAGACAAGCCACAGCTCATGTCCAGACTCCTTGACAGGTAAAGGGACACGATCTTTAGATTGCTGTTCTTTGTATGCCGGATGGTGCAACACTTCCAAAAGGCTCCCAGACAGCAAGAAGCTCACCAGGCAATGTTGTTGTATATCATGGAAGGAGGTGCCTGCCAAGAGTGGCACCATGACATAGCCTGCCTAAGAAGGCAGGGTTACACTGAACGAGTGTCAGTGTGTGTGTTTCCCTCAAACTGCTGCTTCTGTACATGAGGGGGGACATGGACAGGGATGAGGGACATCAGGGGCTGCTGCTATAGGACAGGGAGGGTGACTTGGCACTTCTACCCCCAGTGGTTGAATTACTAGGGCTCTGCTGCCCCCCTTTCTCCTTATCTTTTTCTCTGAACCCACACTCCTTCCATCTATCCTCCGTCCAAGTGGTGTTCAGGCATCATGGCTGTGTAACACCTTTTCTCCTCCCTTTCCTCTCTCCCTTCCTTCTTTGCTCTGTGGGCTGCTTAGCAAGCCCAGGTAGAAGGTAACCCACAGGAAGGGACAGTATGGCAGGAATGGTGATAGGCCACAAGATAAGGAAGAGGCCGTGGACAGAGCAAGGCCGAGGCTGAAAGGACTGTGCTCCAGATTCAAGGAGGAAAAAAGAGGAAATCTGAGAAAAAGACAGCTTTCCCACAACCCACATCCCCACATGCCTGTGTGAACCACAGCTCTCTCCTCAGTGTCCTCGCTCCCAACCATCTCCTCCCTAGGCCACCAACAGAAACCTGAGTGTCTTCATGCAGCTGAGAAGCCTCCAGTCATCCCTATTGATTTCATAATTTTTTTTCATAGACATTCACATATAGAAATATTGTGAGTAGGATTTTATCATTTCCATCCTGCTCCTTCACCTCTAAGCCAATTTTATTTGCTATGACATGCGGCCATGAGGTTTATATTTTCCTCATAGTCCCTCTTTCCCAGAAGTCTTGTACTAACTGTACAAGCATATAGGAACTGGGTATTATCCTTTAAGTGGTCTGTAAGTCCTTTAGTTACCCTTGTCCTTGTCTATAATTAAGAAGTTTCCAGAACAATTCCAGGGAACCAGTTTAGTGAAGTATTGCATGTTGCCTCTGCTGAGGATAGAGCTGTTTTTATCGTGTCATTGTGTAGAAAATAAGTAACACAATTTGCTTACAGAAATTATGAGGGATGCCTTCCTGTACTTGTTAAAAACATAGACTTGTAAAGACATTTGATTTCAGCATTATTTCAGAAAATTCACTATAGTTTTGTGTGTAACATTTCTGAAACACATGCAACCTCAATTTTCTTCACCCAGAGTCAGCAAGAAATGCAATCCCCTGTCCCACCTGGAAATGATCTCTCTTTCTGGTCCAACAATTGTAGTATGTCCAGCTAAGTTGGTAATTATGATTGTTAGTTTTGTCATGATTTCTTAAGATCTTACTTTAATAGAAGGCAATCACAAAACAATATTAAACATGCCAGTGTTATTTATGCTTGTTCTTTAGACAATTGTGCTGTCACTGAACTGATGTGTTAGAAAAAGTTTGAAGATCTTTGACAAGCACAGTGTGTCATACGCAAACATATGTGGGCACTCAGTAATAAAAGAAATAATGCCAGATGTGTGTTTGCACAATAGTATGATTCATGATTACTGAAATCTGTCTGATGGGAAAAATTTAGTGCTTTTTTAGCCATTTTGATATTATTTTCCATCGAAACACTGCCCTTCTTTCATGGCTTTGACAGAGAAGACCTTTCTATTTTCCCTTTCTCAGTTCTTTTTTCTCTTTCAGGTAGAAAGCATCATGGATGCCACTACTCTAGCTAGAAGACATTCTTCAGGCATAATGGGACTCTGGGATTCCCCTTAGATGTCAATTGCCAGCCTGCCCTGCACACTTTGAAAGTCAATAATTTGATTGGCTTTAGTCAATAAAAGTATTAGGTATTAAGTCAGCTCACATTTTAAAAGTCAAATGTCTCAAGTTATTCACTCACATTACTAGGAATCTGTGCTCGTAACCCTTTGTGTGCCCTCACGTAAACTTTGCTGTCAGAATAGTTGCTTCCATAAAATTACTTGTAACATTATATTGTATTTCTGCACAAATGTGAAATCTTGTACTTTTAGATGTTTTCTATTCTAGTAAAATACAAGAAGAATTTTCTCCTAAGAAAATGTCCTTCACAGGGAATTACTTCTAAGAAGGCTTTACATTCAGATTATAAAACCCCCCCAGTACACTCAAACACATGGTTACTCCTGTTTGAAGGACCTGTTCAGCGCAGAGTGGGATTTCTGTGATTGCTTTTTGCAAAGGGCATTGCACAGATGCACATTTTCACAGTTAGGCTCCTACATAACCAAATCCTCATGCAGGAAGTAATGGACAATGTCCCAGCCTTGTGCTGCAGCACAGACCTTGTAGACCTTGTCAACACCACCCTATCTTCTGCACACCCTCCTCTGTCCACTGCCTTCCTCTGTATTTGTGAGAGGTAATGAGAAACACTGATGAGAACATTCCTGCCTTCACTGTGATCTTGGGCGTTTCCAGGCTTTGTGTCAGAGGCTTTCATTCAAATGCCATACTTCATACTGTGAGGATATCAAGAACACCTAAGAGATGAGGGATATTTCTCTGGCAGATTTTCCATACAGAAATAGACACTGTTCTCAGGCACTTGCCTGCCCTTGTCCTTACAGATGACAATAGGATACATTTTTTTTGCGCACAGTAGTTATGCCTCTTTTGTTAGTTCTCCATGTTTCCTGCCAGATGTCTTGCTTTCCACTGGTTTAGGCTTGTTTTATTTTATGGCTTAGCCCATTTAAATGAATATCTCCATGGAGATATTCAAAAACTGAGCAGACATGCTCCTGAGCCACCTGTTCCAGCTGACCCTGCTGGAGCTGGGGATGGGTTAGATGATCTAGGAGGTTTCTTCCAGTCCCAGCAATCCTGTAGTTCTGTGAAACAGAAGCCAATACAAATTTTCCTACCATACGTAAATGAGATTTATATTTCCCGCACTTCAGAGAATTCTTATAACTGACTTAGAGGAAAATAGAAAACAGCATTTAACACTTGCTTGAAGATTTGCAATCTCCCACAAGCACTTAATGACACAGACGATGATGACATATTTCAGATCATATATGTTGAAGAATATTAAAGTTTTTTTTGGCGTACAGCTCTGCTCCTTCATTTTCCCCCTCACTTCTGCTCTATGACTGTGTAAAACAGAAACTGTCTTACCAGCATGCTTAACGCCACAGAATAGTGTGAGCAACATTTCTCACAGTTGTTAGACAGAGTCTCCTCATCTTTTCACCTTCCTATAAAAATAAGTGACCTGATTAAGAATCAGAAGAGTTCTTAGATAAAACAACTTTTCCTCAGCTGAGGAGATACAATATCCAATAAATATCGACACTGTGGGGCCAGCCTATATTATGAAGGAACAAGTACCTTTGGGTGAGGTTTGGTACACACACCTAGTAAAACAGACATCGTGCACCCCGGGCACTGTCTGCTCTGGAGTTGAGGAGGAATTTCACCTCTTTTACAGGGAGATCTCAATTAAGTGTTTTGCAAGCTGTTTGGTAAGGGCAAACGATAGATTGTGCCCACTTTGATGTTGCTCAAAATCTCCTGTCCCGAGCTACCACATAAAGAGAAGTAAAATCTTAGCATTCTGTATGAGCCACTATAACAGATAACAGCAAAAAAGCTGAGCAGATTTTAGCACAGTTAGTGTTTTCCAGAGGGCATACGTTTTCCTGCTCAGAATGGGCTTTATTGTGCTGAGTAGCCTATCCAGTCACCTGCCATTTCTCACCTCTGCACCATTGGCATGAACACCTGAGTATCAATATTTACTTCAACTTTTAGAAAAGGGAAGCCTGGGGTTGTATATCATTCTGCCTGGCATTCAAATTGTGTGTAATGCATCCTTTGAAATGTTTTGCTTAAACACACACAAGTATCTGGAGACTTGAAGCCTAAGGCCCTATTGTCCAAGCATATGTAATATGGAGTTAAATACCTCTTTGTTTAGCTATTAGTTTCTTCTCAGCTGCTGCAAGAACATCTGTTACAGGCTGCAAACCACTCCAGCATACAGAAATAGCCTTCCACCCCCCGTCTTCCCAACTCTCCTTTTTACTTACTGCTGGAAAAAATGAAGTATTAATTCTTTGCATTACAGGCATAAAAAAAGAAATGCTGTAGGTGCTTCCAAAACACAGGAAAAGACAGTGCTGCAAAGAATATGTTGTCCAAGAAATAAACAGAACTGTGAAAAGAAAGAGTGTAACATGGCAACAGAATGGTAACAGTAAGCACACACCTTATTAGTTAGAATATTATTTGCGGTTAATTAAAGAGATATCACTGAGCTCCTTTCCTGGTATGGGACAAAGTTTAAGGTTCTGGTTGGCTGTGTTACGAAAAAGAGATTGAAAAGGTGGTCTTGCAATAGTTTGCTTAGCACTACTGTCCCCAAAAGAACAGAGGTCAGAGAGAAGAAATCAGAGAGCCAAACAAGACCTAGACAATTTCATTTAAGCATTGGCTAGTTAGATTTTTATTCAGAAAAAAAATCCCAAAATTGTGAAAGTATGCTAAATGCAGAATTTTGAGTAACAGTGCCCAACTATGTTAGGCAATTAGATGTTAGAAACTTTAATGTCATGGTGGAAGACAGTTTCTGCCACAAAATTGAACAATTAAATTGCTAAACAAACAAAAAGAATAGTTGCATCACAGGTGAAGGTCTTGCCCAGGAAAATATAGCAGATCTTACCAGATCTGGGAACTGACACACCTGCTGTTTGTGGACTTGCCTACCAAATTTTAATATGGGTGATAGAGGATCCAAATCACTCCATCAATGCACAATTGAAATCAGGATGAACTCTCTTGCCTTTTGACCCATTGCCCTTCCTGCATTTACTTTGACTACTCCTGAGTGCTGGCTCTCTTTCTAAATACACAAATACAGCAAATACACCTCAACTTTCAGACAAGTTTTTACCAACTGTACAGAAAGCTATTGTCCTAAGTAAGTACTTGAGAACTCTCTCAGGTAATAAAATTTCTTATATACATCCAATGTACAGAATTAATATTTTGTCATTCATTGTTAGCACTGTATTATATTTAACTTCTAAAAAAGTCCTAATCCCTACTCATAATGTGCTTGATTAGAATGATTTTAATGTTTCCTTGTTTTTAGACATAATCAGATATACAAAGTTTCAAGAACATTTAAGGTACATACATATCTCCAAATATTCTCTGCAACTGTAATTGATGTCTTCCATAAAATTCACTTAAGAGTAAAATTTTCTTTGAATGTAAGTGATTTTCCCCATTCTGTTTTTTCATTAGACAGCACAAAATTCCCTGGGAAGTTAATAGAGGGTGATATCTGTGAAATCAGTGTTTAACTTTTATCATGACAATATTTACTCCTGTCAACTTGAAGAGTTAATGCAATTTCTTGAAGATCATGTAAGAAAAATGTGATAAAACATGGGAATGTCTGACAGTAGAAATGTGAGATTTGTTCAAATACAAATCAAAATGTATCAGAAAACAGCCACTGAAACATTTTTCCAATTGTCTGTAATAGGAGAACTCTGAAGACCTACAGCAGGAATATAGATGCATGCTCTGGGGACATTTCTGGCTTTCAGATTCCTGCTTTTTTGCTGCCAAAGGCCAAAGCCAAACATATTGCTGAGGCTTTAAGACACATTTTCATCAGTAAAATATCTTATAAAATAGATCCCAAAAACATTGAATGACTGCCAAAATGTCAGTTTATTTTCTATGTCCTCATTGAACAATGAAATATTTATGTTAATAAAGGCATATTATAATAAATTAGTAATATTGAAGCACCATTCACAGTTTTTAATTAGCAATAGGCACTGCAATTAAAAATGAGGACACTCTATGTTCTTCCTTCTTCAAGTTGTCTTGTCAGATCACAATGCTCTGTACAATGAAAATTTTGCAGAGATGGATTGCAGCAGGAATGTATGACACTCGTTCTGATTTTGTTTTTTTTTCCAAAATTATTTATGAGTAATCTACATTATCCTGTTGCATGATCAGACTCCAGTCTAGTGCTGTTAACAGTATATTTGCAACCAATCTCAGTTTAGGAAAGATTCCTGTCCTCTGTAGACTTTTCACTTCCAGACTTTAAAAGTATATGTTGCTGCACTAACTTAAGCAGTTCCTTCACACCCAAAGGCATAATTGGTTCATAGAAATGGTGTAAAGTCTAAATGCTAGTGCTGTTAAGCTTCCTTGCATGCAAAAGCTACAAGTTATCTCTCTAACATTAGCAAGTGCTCATTTCCAGCATCAGTAAGTTGAACAGTGTAAGTTTAACACATGGAGAAGCTTTTATTCTGTAGCCGAGAGACCTGCATGGTATTGTGTTACCACTCCTGAGCTGGCAATTGGAGTTGAGGCAAGGGCTGGCACTGAAGCTTGCTTTGAAAGCAAGCAGTGCTCCAGATTACTATTTCCTATTTTGGACTTAAATTTGATCCACTTGCAGCTGATGCTGGATGTGACAGATAATATCCTGGATATCTAATTTATATTTGATTATTTAAGGTGAGATTTTCCAAATGGTCTCAGTGGTGGAATAACCCCTTTACCATTGAAGTCACCGCCAAAACTAGAAGAGGTTGAAAAAAAAATCCCATCCTTAGTAGCCATTGAAATATCTGGTGAAGAAACAGGAAGACAGATATAATTTTTATGCTGGTTCTCCAGAAAGTGTACTGACTTTTAAAATTTTCTTTATGAGCTTGGACTTCTCACCCAGCTCCCCATTGAAATCAGCACACAATAGGAAGTGTAAAATACACATTTTCAACTAAAGACTCCTGGGATAGTTGTTCTTACCCTCTTCCTCCTCTAGATACAGAGCACCTGGAATGGTGTCAGGCATCCCATAAATAGGGAAGGCTGCAACTACAAAAATAAATAGAGTCTGATATAAGTTGACAGGAAAGTAAGATAGGATTGTGACAGAAGAAGGAAGTAGGAAAAAAGTGAAGAGAAGGATCCTGCAGTAATTTGCCTAAGCACACTTCTGAACCCATACATATTTTTCCTGAAAAGGAAGGTTATTTTAATTTAGTCTAACCTGCCTTTCATACATTTTTCTCTCATGTAATATCAGAAGCAATATTTTTTTGATCTTTAAATGCTGTGATTTCAGCATTTAATAAGGACCTCCTTGGAAAGGGACGAAGAGAAATGTGTGCTATAAAGACAAGGAGAGCCAGATGTCACTTGTTAAGCATATGGGTTGAGAAGAGTGAAAGGCAGATCTGAATGCTTAGAGAAGCATCAGAGTGTTCACTCCTCCAGCATGACACACTCTGTCTTGTAAATAATTGCTAAGAGTCCTTACACTCACACAGCTCATGGATTCCACAAGGGTGAGAGCATAAGACAGCCTTGCAGACACACTTTTGAGGTAACTCTAATTTAAACTAGGAAGCTATCCAGTTTTGATGTCAGGAATTTTTAGTAATACCCACAGCATTTGGATAAGTGTTTCCCATCGTGAGTTTGCCTCATCAAGAAAAATAAATGCCCTATATTGAGTCAAATAAGGCCAACATAGAGCATCGATATCAGAATTTATTTTTCTTACTTTTCCAGACTTAAAACTTTAATACAGTCAAGTCTGTGGGGCACCAGCTCACTTTCCAATCATGAGTGGTAACTAAATTCAGCATTGGGCACTAGATCCTTCTCGTTAGGAACATATGTTAAAGGGGTTATTACAATATCAGAGCACATTTGACAGCAGGACTTCATGGCCTAACTCTGCCACTTCCTTATCCCCCTGGCTCCAAGCAAAGAGCTCTGCCATTGCATGAGTGTTACCAGAGAGGAGCTCTGCTTACTGATGCCAGCCCTGGCCCTGGCCCTGGCCCTTCCCTGACTCCACACAGGGCTAGTGAAACAGCGGTGATGCATCTGCCAGTTTTCTGGAAACATAGAGCTTTCCTGGCAGGGGACATGCCCTACAAGCTGTTTCCAGGCAGATCACATTTGCATTGTGCTGTGTGAGTGATGCAAGATAAACCTGGCCAGCTAGAGGATCTGTTCCAGTGTGTTTTAAGAGCAGCACACTGGAAGTCACTCTATTACAGTAAAAACACACTGGTCGACTCCTTAGTGGGTACAGCTACAGTGATTTACACCAAACTGAGAGTATGGTCCATTGAGTCAGTGTATTTAACTGGCATAGCTGTGGTGACAGCAATCTTATATATGGATTTGTATGCTGACATATGCTCGTGTATTTGCAATATTCAGACCTGCTTGTGAACTAAGTGTTTCTCCCTGCAACACTGTATACATCAGATACTCAAATGTGATAATAATGGGAACAGATGTGGAAATATATAGGTAGAATTGGAACCTGGTCAGCAGAGTGCCTCTCATACTGCCATGCTGGAAAAAAAGAAAAAAAAAATAAAATAAAAGAGACAGAAAATATCCTTGCTTAAAAGAAACCAAAACTTGTTCTAAGTTTATTGTTCATATTCTTGTTCTCTATGCAGGTTTTAAAAATGAACAAATGCTTTAGGAACACAAAGCTCTCACTGTCTGCTGAAATGGCAAAGTCAGTTGTAGCCAAAGTAAAATTTCAAGATTTCCACTTTGAAGTGGAACTTGGAGTTAATGGGCTGGGCATGCCCTGATACATAGCACACAGCAACATACCTTGGTTGAATCATAGAAGCTAGAGATGGAAAAGACCTATTAGATCATCTTTTCCACCTCCCTGCCAATGTAGGATTATTCTCTGCCAATTCAGGATTATTCTCGAATGTTTTCTAGTCTAGCTTTAAATGACTCAGGCTGTGGGGCTTCCACCACTTCCCTTGGGAGGCTGTTCCACAGGCTAATAGACTTTGCTGTTAGGAAAATTTTCCTGATATGCAGCCTGAATTTTACTTTGTTCCATTGCATTCTAGTTCTCCTTGTTATAAGTGTATTACACTACCCTAGGTAATTTGTCTCTCTGCGTTGGTGTTTATGACCTTCAAATACTTTGAGATGGCTTCAAAATCCACCTTAGTATGGATCTTAAGTAGCTTTATACATCACTGCTGTCATACATAATATATGTGTAGCATCAATTAGATGATGATACTTTAAACATATTCATATTTTCGCTGTCATGCTGTGAGATCCTCCAGTGAGGAACACATATTGCACCGCTTAGTAAACCCGAACTTGCCTCCCGCTGTTTGACAGCAATTGTACCTGAAATAATTGAAAAGCACCTACAGCTTGAAAAGTGCTTGAAGCTACTTGACCATGCAATGCTGATTTCCACCTGTGGAATTACAATACATGACAGGTTAAATTAACATAAGCACTTTTGGTATTGCCTTTTCCATACATTTTCCACATGGACGTTTTGGAGTGAGAAGCTGAAATGGAGGTATGAGAACTCTCTCAGGATGGGAAAAGAGGGCAAGGGCAAATCATTCTGCATGTGTGGCTTCTGAAAGTGTGGAAACACTCTGATTTAGATGACCTTGGACTAAAAAACCAATAGGTATGATTAAAGCTGTTAGGGCACTGTGTGGGCCAGTGGCATGCTGGGGCCAAGGCACAAAGACTTCTGGCCAGGGCTGTCCCACCACTTCTAGCTGGGGAGCAGGCCAGGCCAGGGCTGGAATGGAAAGCATCATTTACCAGTACCTACTGGGAAATGTGTTAAGACATTACTCTTTCATTATACAGTTGATCATATTTAAAAACCTCCCTGGCTGTGCAGATGCCCACAGAGGGATGTGAGTGCCCTGCTGGTCCCTAAAAAACAGAGCTCTCTAGCACCCACTGCAGTGGATACTTTAGTCATAGAGACTTTCTCTGCACTTCTCTGTGTGCTGGCCAAAGGGTGGGTGTGTTAACTATAGATGACCTCTTCCACTGATTTTTTCTACTTTGATGTGACCATGAAGGGTATTTTGAGAAAATCTTAATCTTCACTGAAGGATATGCAGAGATTTCTTATCCTGAGCAAAATTTTCAAAGCTCTTTTTTGAGAAAATCTTGTCTTTTAATCTTTCTTACTAAGGATCACTAACATTCACAGGACCAAGACACTAAGACCTCAGACACCATTCACTTATAATTTAAACAACCTCTCATTTTAAATTTACTTCTTGAATCAGAGTCAGATGTTTTGAGCAGAAGAACTTCTTTAGTTGCAAATTAATGATAACGTTTTAGTACGTGTTACAGTCAACAGAATTAGGATACTTCTTTTGCAGGGAACTTTCATAAGATTCACTATGCTAACACAGTCTTTCAGCTTTGCTGCACACACTCACACTCATGAACATAAAGGCTTTGGAAAATTAAAAACTTTTCAAATCAAAATTTTTATCAACAACAAAAAGTGGAAAGCCAAAGAGAAGACATTTCTTTAGATGTTAAGCAGAAAAATGTCCATAAGATATTGCTGCAGGAGCAGTAAAAAAACCCCTATAAAACAAATCAGAACATTTGAGAAGTGTCATAGTTCAGCCCTGTGTGATCAGGGTCCGTAAAACACATGTACAGACCTTCTACATGCTTCCAGCACTTTTGGACCATCTATCCCAAGACCCTCTCTTTCATCAAGAAAATTTGATGTGCGGCATAGTCACTTTGGAAAACATACTGCCTTTCCCATAGGTTTATATTGCAGCTTGTTAAGGACCTAATGAGCAAGAAAAAATAGTCCCCTTTAAAAGCACAATGTTCTTGAGTAAAATAATCTTTTGCTGGTTTTTGGGTCCTGCTCCAGTTTTTTCCCTTTCTCTCAACCACTAATCCTAGTAGAGGGCATTTGCTGCACTGAATTGAAGGGTTGGTAAGGATAAGAGCCAGACCCATGTCACACCCCCCAGCCCTCTCTTCTTCCCAGGCTTAACTTTATTCCCAGTTCTCTACCTCCTTTCCACCAGCAGCACAGGGAGACAGGGAATGTGTGTTATGGTCAGTTCGTCACATGTTGTTCGTGCTGCTACTTCCTCCTCAGGGAGAATAGTCCTTCCCCTACACCAGTGTGGGGTCCCTCCCATGCGAGACAGTCCTCCACAAACTTCTTCAGCATGAGTCCTTGCCATGGGCTGTAGTTCTTCATGAACTGCTCCATCATGAGTTCCTCATGGGGTCACAAGTCCAAACAGTAAACCTGTTCCAGTGTGGATTCCTCTCTCCAAGGGTTTGCAGGTCCTATCAGGAGCCTACTCCAGCATGGGCTTCCCACAGGGTCACAGTCTTCTTTCAGGCATCCACCTGCTCCAGCATGGGGTCCTCCAGGGACTGCAGGTGAATATCTGCTCTGTCATGGACATCCATGGACTGCACGGGCACATCCTGCCTCACCTTGGTCTTCATCACAGATTGTCTGAGAATTTCAGCTCTGGTGCCTGAATCACTCCCTCCCCCTGCTTTCTTCACTGACTTTGGTGTCTGCAGAGCTCTTTTTCACACATACTCCTCTCTCCTGCTGCAGTTGCCATTGCACGGTTCCCTCCTCCCATCTCTTCTTAAATGCTTATCCCAGAGGTGCTACCACCACTGCTCACTGGATAGGCCTTGGCCAGCAGCAGGTACACTCTGGAGCTGGATGGCATCGGCTCTGTTAGACACGGGGAAAGCTTCTGTCATCTTCTCAGAGAAGCCACTCCTGTAGCTCCCCTGCAACCAGAACCTTACCACACAAACCCAAAATAATGGTATAATCTGAGCAGAGAATGTTTTTGGGAAACATTATCAAATTAACACTGAAGGACTAATTTAGTCAGCAGTTACTGTCATTTTGCAAACACTTATAGACGTATACTTTAATTGGCAATAATTCATGAGAATGCATCTGTTTTGTGAGAGTTAAATTAAAAATGAGAAGCATTCTTTTCTGGCCTTTTATTAGTATAAAAATACATTTAATTATTTTATTCCTTAAGCCAAACAATATGTACAGCAGTGTCTTAAAATACAGAACAAAGGAAATAGCACAAATTATTTCAAGATAGTACATGGGTGTGATATGGATAACAGCTAAGTTAAAGTTGCTTTGAGGATATAAACCCTCCTGGTCCTTTCCATGTCTCTGACAAAACTTTAAAGCACTTTGACATTTCATAAAGAGACTATACAGCTATGAAGACTTTGGAGGACTCCATTTTTTATTGAGACTAAATGCTCTAAGTATGCCAGCATATATTCTTAATGATTAATGCACATATGGCAATGCAGCCAGACCACACAAAGCAGTGGAGTTATAAGGGGAACCATCTGTCCCTTCCTTTCCCTGTGCCATCTCCTCCAGGGGAGACACAGCTCCCACAGAGCTACATCACCTCTGGGCAAAAATGACAGGGAAGGTGGAACAAGAGGTTATGCTGTGGCAGCAGCAGTCACCTGGCACGAGCATATGCCAAGACAGGGCTATTCTTGGCCCAGCAAACCTAGAACACCAGGTGGATCACAACTGCCTCCATGATGCTTCTGTCTTTAAGGATGCTCTAGAGGCAGTAGAGAAACTCACTTTCCCCAGCAGTGCAAGAGCCCTGACTGAGTCAAATGCTGCAGGTATAGAAAGAGAGCAGCACAAGTCATAGACGAGAAAGTGGCCCAAACAGCACAGAGCCAGATACTAATACCCTTACTCATAGTCAGTAGCATTCTGCTTCATAAACTGTCCCTTGTGGCACTTCTAATTTGGTTCTCAGAGGAAGGTTTTATTAAGTCAGAGTATCAGAGGATGATCTTAGTGTTGAAGACTTAAATTAGGCAACCACTGAAAATCTAAGGACCGTTAAGGGGGAGAGGGCCAGATCTTGTGTTTCTGTTTTCTTCCATGAAATGTGGTTTAAGGTCTTAATGGACAGTTCATGCATTTTTACTGATTGGTGTGTAAAGCCAGCTGAACTGAGTCTCCCCTGCCTGTGCAGCAGAGCTGAAAAAGCTGAAGAAGCAGAGCTGGGAAGACTTTGCATTTGCCTATTTATTGAAAAGAACAGATATTAATAGGAGCAGTTAAAAGGAAAATATCTAATATCAAACCAATTAAGTTTATAAGCATCCTTAATGACTGTGATAAAGGCATTACTATTCAGTGCAAAAACAAATGGTACTAGATTAAGTGCTGGGCACTCACATTTCAGATGATGGTAGTAATCTGAATTTCTCATTACAGAATTTATGCCAGAATAAGACTTGCCAAGGATGATTTAACTATTTACACTGTCAAATTGACCTTGTAGCTCATAGAAAGGGAGTGTTGATTGTAATTTCATTGTATTTCCTTTCAAATTAAGAAATGGGCAGAGTTTCAAACTATAAACTCAAATTATAATGAAAATCTTCTCTATTGGTAGCTATATTTAGAAGTGGTATATCCCAGCTAATATAAACTAAATAAGCAGTTTCTTCTTTCATTGAAACCAAAGGTATTTCTCTAATGATAAGATAGGACTTGCTTAGAAAAAGGATGCCATTATCTTCTGTGTGCTTTTTGCAGTTCTGCTTTCCCAGAATCTAGTTACAGTGCAAACATTTGCTTTTCTTATCAGTTTTGTTCTGGAGCAAACAAGGTCTTAAGAAGTCTCTCAAGGTGACAGAAGGATATAAGGAGAAAAGAACAATGGTGGTATAGTTGAAAGAGGAAGATATAACTGTTTAATTTTCTTTAATTTCATTATACTGTACACAAGAACCAAATAAAACAATGTTTAATTCATACAAAAGGATAACTGAGTGTAATAGATATGGGTAAATATGTGCCTTAGACCCATAACTGTCTAGAAATTTTAAAACTTTAAAAAAACCCTTTTTTTTAATCGCAAAATTCATGCATGTCGAACATATATCTTTTAAAATTGGACTAGAAATATTGACAAAAAGTGTTCTGGAGATTGTGATAGAGAAGCCTGATATAATCTCACTGTCTGTTAAATAAACACAGTGAATGTTACTTCTTGTTTGCAGTTTCCCTCCTATAGGCTGGTAGGCTGTGTGTTGTGATTCTTCTGAAAATCTTCATGCAATGCTATGGAAACAATTTGATATTTATAGCGTATGATTAATGTTTTATTTGCTGGTAAAGTCTCCATCACCAGATTTAGCTCACTTTGCTTACTTAGAGTTTAAATAACAAGGTACACCAACAACTATTTTTAAGATTGACATCAAGCTGAATATGAATGTACAGTCCTTCAACTAATGAAGCACATTTCATGCTCCTATTGAAGGACACATTAAAGCAATACGGCTTTTTGTTATGCAAATGCAGTTTCTGCTCACTATTCTGTACAGATACAATCCTACACAAACTAGTCATTTCAACAGTAGAGAATGTGATTAGAAAATCTGAGGGATAAAATTCGTGAAAAGCAAGAGAGATTTTTGGTGACTTTTTGTACAGGTAATTCAAGTGCAAACAGTGAAAAGATTTCAGAATGATAGAAAAACCGTAGGTGTTGTTAAGTGAAAATTTTCTCATATCACTGCTACATCTGTTGCAGATTCTCCATTACAGGAATAATAGCATTGTAGCAACAATGTAGTGATAACAACTTTGTTATCTCTAGAATGCTAAGAATATGAAAATGCTTTGCAAGTAAATCGTGACTGAGCCATGACTAAGTGCAGTGTGTGTCCTTGACATGGTCTGTCATGATTTTGTGCCATTCAAGATGATGCAAGTTTTTTCTGCAGGGTTGCCTACCCTCTGCCCAATGTCCCCACAGCAAAGTGCAGAGAAGAAAGAGTTGTATGGGAACAGTGCAGTGTTTGAACCCCAGCTACTCTTTGGTGTCTAGAGACACTGACGCCTTTGCTTTCTGTCAGAGGCTCCTATACTCAGAACAGAGGCCTGAGAGAACAAAAACTGCTACAGGTTTGTGCTATGGGTGTGTTTCTAGCGGACATACCTCCTGCCCTTTGCCAACCCCTGCTCCAGGCAGCAGTGTCTGCAATCTGCACGGTAGCACTTTCCTTACTGCCTGGAAGGAAAGGAGCCGTACTTCAAGGAATGCATGGATTTGCGGTGAAGTTATTCCACCATGTGCCATTTTTGATCAATTTTTGCTTTCTCCTCTACTCTGAATGTTATTTATTATGTCATGAAGGCCAAAGTTTTAATGGCCAAATGCAGCCAAGGGCTGAATTCTTGGAAGAAGTATGAATAAAGAGAGGACAAATTGTAACATGTGGGGTGTGAAACAGAGTAAGAGGTGAAGGACTAGCAGATCCCAGAGTGGGGAAGTATCACATACTGGATGGTTGATACTGAATTCAGTATTCAATATCTGAATACTGAATCTGAATTCCTATTCTGAATTCAGTTCTGGTTTAAATAGCCTCAGAATATGGCAAGGTGTAGAAATTATTTTTGTTACTAGATTTTTCTTATTCTCACTTCATAGCACCTTATTTTTTTGCTGTTTCCATCAGAATGTCTGTAGGCATGAGGGTGTTGAGAACAGTATCTTCATCCCCTGTGGGCTCCAGCTTCTGGACCTGAAGAATTTCTATTATTTCCCTTCTAAACACACCAAACAGGGTGAGACAGACTCAGCAAAGACAGTATCTGATGCAGGAGGACCAGGACCTGCAGTAAGTGAATTAATTGTATTCCACTGAAAGCTTAAGAAACTGTAGTGCAGTACACAGATGGCTCAGCAAGAGACATGACTCACAAAAACTCGGTACTGATTTCAAAAACCTGCCTCCAGAAGGTTTGTTCCCAGTCTTTGCTGCTCCTCAGAGGCACTTTCTGCAACAGGATGCCCATTCCTCTCCTCTTGTTTGCTCAGAGTCAGACTCACCCATATGCACCACTGTGGAAGGGTTTCAGCCTGCCTGGTCCCTGCTGTGTCACTGGACTCACCTCCTTGTTAGCTGACTTGTACCTCTGGCACCATTACTTCTTTTGCAACAGATTCCTGAAACCACAAAATATCAGGGATCAGGCAGTGAATTATAGTAGTATATGTACCAATATTGAAGAAGGCAAATACTGTGATAGTAGTAATGTTAATTCTCACTTTGTGAGTTAATCTGAGTTTAGAGACTGTTTTTGAATCACCCATTCAAGAAGGTCTCCACATGGCACTGCTATCTATTAGTTTTATTTTTTCTTGCCTGGTTTGTTATGGCAAAGTAAAGCGGAAGCTGATTTATTTTAAGCAAATTAATTGGTATGGGAAGAGGGGTGGACATTTGACACAAGAGTCTTCCAGAGCTCTTCAATCAAACCTACCAAATGTTGTAAGTTGCTCAATTGCTTTCATTTGTAGTCTCCACTTTTCAGTGACAGTGTGAAATACGTTCTCTGTTGCCATCCCTGCAAGAAAGACAGGGATGTACAGTAGTAAGGCAAGGGGAGGTCATCAAGATGACAAGGGGTCTGGAACACATGATATATGAGAAGAGTCTGGGAACTGCATTCATTCTGTCTTATCAGGAAAAATCTGATTGAATATTATTTTTTGCTCTTCCTCTATGAAATGGGAGAGTACAGACAAGGTAGACATCAACTTTCCTCAGAGGAGCACACTGACAGCTGTGCAATTAATGGATAAATAGATATGACTGGATATTAAAATTATTTCATGTTCTGATAGTTAGACATTGTTGAAAGCTAGTTTGACCACAAAGAACTTAAAGTTACACTTACACACTGATATTCATATTTGTTTTTTTGACACCATTGTAGATGTGGTCTATGAATCCAGTAGAGAGTAAGAAAAATAACAACTGTTTTTTATTAAGAGCAAGAGATTAAATGAATTCATTGGACCTGAAACTGCATGAGTAGGTGAGGCAACATTCCAGTTCATCTTAGTTCCAAAATACGCCTTCTCACACTGAATCTCCACAGCAGGATATGAAATCACAAACATCACATCATCAGAACAAATGCTCATTGCAAGATCGTGAAGGCAGGACACCATAAATCAACAGCTTCTGAGAGCTGCTGGGTTTGGACTTTTCTAAAGACAAATGAAATTTTTTATGGCCTGTCATTTTAAAATGAACTCAAAATAAAGAAAATAAAAATGTGACCATGCAGAAACTGTAATTTAATAAGTGGACTTGGCTAAAAAGCAAAATATCCCCCCTAAAATGCTCCTGTAAATGGGCTGTGATTCAATAAAATACTGAATCATAAGCTTAGCTTTAAGTCTAATTCCACCCTGGATCTACAAAGAATTGAAACACTTGGTTAAAGTTCAATAAGAATGTATCTCTTTTGCTGTGCTGAACACATTAATTTGTATTTTTAATTAATCCACTTCAGACTCAATCACATCTATCTGTGTTTGCTTGCAATGCACATGCACACAAATGAATCTCTAGCCATGTGAGTTGACCAAAAAAGGCTTCCATATATATACAGGTGGATATTGGCATCAGCTGGCTTTTTAATGTGTTAACTCTGAGTATGTTTATACAGCACACTTTGTGAATTGAAAAATGCAATATCTCCCAGAAACCTAACAGCAGCAGAGCTCTAATTTTAAGTAAAGTTGATTAGTATAGATAGTGTAACAAATATACATTCAGACAGAAAAAGCATTTGAGAAAACTGTGACTGGCTGTTTGGTATCCCGCTGGCACATGCACAAAACAGCCCAATACAAGCAAAAGGTGTTCTACTGTGAAAAGATTAAATGATTCACTCAGCTCTTGCCATCAGTTATTTTGTCCAAGATAACAGCCTTGCTGTATGTTGTATAGATTCTCAGTGGAAGGTGCCAAACTCCTCTTATTTTAGTATTATTAGTGTTATTACTGTTCTTCTTTTGTTGTGCAGGGGTTTGTTTTTGGTTTCAAAACACTTGATGCTGGGTGTGGTAGGCAGAAGCCATCACCCTGGGAAAGAGAGTTCTCTGTGTCCCTGCAGTTTCCAGAAGTGGTTGTTATTTTTTTTCCCCTGGTTTCACGAGGACCTTTCTGCTGTCTGAGTGCTCAAGATTGCTATGCACCACATCAGGACAGTATCCTGGACAATCCAGTTCCTGCCTGGCTCTGCTTCTTTGGTTGTTGTTGTTTGTGTTGCTTAGGGTACCAAGTCATTTCGGCTGCAGCTTCTCCTTTCCTGTGCTTCTCTAAATTCTGCTACTACCTCCTGCTGTAATCTTGTACTTATAAACTAAATTAATTGCTGCTAGACAAGCCAAATGAGCCTGCTGGCGAGCAGGCAGGGCACTGGCCATCTCCCTAGAAACACCCTCTGTAAACTGAAACCATTTAACCAGCAGCAACAAAATCATTGCACCCATTCTGACATGTAGACTCAATTTTTCAGCAGAGACGTAAGCAAAGAAAAAGTTTTCTTGGGATAATGGATTTTGGATTAAATAGACCAGCCTTCGGGGTGTCAGTTTTTCTCAGCTGGTAACGAATCCTCAAATCCCAAAGAGTTTATTTGAAAATGTACAGATGGAAAGGCAAAGAGAGGAGAACATATGCAAGTTTGTGCAGTTGTTTTTTTCTAATTTACACCAACATTTTCATATGGGTAGGTGCTCCTGAAAGTTAACACTGAATTTAAGATGCCCCATTTAAATTTTAACAATCTGCATCAAAAAAATAAGTCATAGGCGAGAAATTGGCAATGATTTCAATAGAATCTGTCAGTTTACACCAGGTGAAAGTCAGGTTTTAAATTTCTTAGCCTCCACTGTTTCTTATAACCGCAGCTCTGAGTAGATGGTAGAGTAACGCAGATCCCCAGGAACTTAGGGATGATGGATGGTGTTTCTGTGGAATATACTCTCTCTCTCTCTGAGCTATAAAGCATAGAAAAGGAATGTTCCACCAGTTTTTTAGGAATCTGGAGGGCTTCTCTTCTTCCTGGTGTTGTGCATATGGAGAAGGCATCAAATCAAATGTCTGTCATTCCTAATGGAAAAATTCCCACTTACCTCAGTATTCAGTAGGTCACCTTTAAGACATTTGTGTAGTTTCACGAGATGACTCCAAAAAAATCGAGGAAAAATTGGTCCTCTTTTGTTTCCATTAGAAAAGTGACAATAAAGCATATTTTTTTTCAATAAGTTCACGTTCAGCTAGACTTAAATAAATAAACTGCAGCATTACAAATCAGTCTGTACAAATTATAATTTAACTCACTGTTTGGTGGTTGGGCTATTTTAGCTAAAAGGATACCTACAGAAACGCTCCAGGGAAAGTCCTAAGAAGGACATTTTTCTCAACCATAATCAGAGAGAAAAGCTATCACCCGGAGTGAGAAAATTTCAAGTATTCTCCTCTTCTGCTTGTAAATTGTTTCATTATTTATTATTTTAACTTTTTCAAGTTTGGTCTCCACAGCTGAGAAGAAAGAACCTCTAGAAAATCATTAGCTTTATGTGCTTGAAGATAACATGCCTCGCTCCAGTTTTACAAGATATTCATGACTGAAAACAGATCATGATTTCTGAATGCTCCTCTGTTCTCTGCAAGCTCAAAAACCTCACAGTTTTGTTTGCACATTCCTTCTTCTAGGACCATTTTCTCTCCATCAGGGTACTATATTTTCCTGTAAAGCTCTGCTTTAGGACTTCTCAGGTTGATGTTTCAGATAAAGATTAGCTGATCCTGCCAGAAAATGGATACAAAACTAGCACATGACTTCATCTTTTTTACACAGTTTGTTTTTATGCATAAGCCTATGTAAAATGTGGGCACAACTTCTGTGTGAATCTATGAGAGGAATATGAATGCATGGGACCTACCTGGTTTGGAAGAAAAATATTTTTTTTAAATGAAATATGAGTACAACACACCAAAAGCAAAAAATATTCTTTTTTCCATGAGTTTCAACATTCTTTTGGCTTTAAGATAAATGAATGCTTACAAAAAAATTATGAGCAGAGTCAAAATATAATAGTTTAATTTCCAAGAGGAGTTTTCAGATGCTGTCCAGGGTTTGTATTCCGAGTAGACAAGAGTAGTGTGTTTTGGTTTTGCCTGATGTGACATCCTTGAGACTAGATGCCAAATAGCACATATGAAAGTAAACCTACTGTTCCTTAGAGCCAATATAATTTACTAAGCAGAAGGGGCAGGGAAATATGCTAGATGAAAATAATACGGAGTAGATAGAAGAGGAAGAAAAAGAGAAACACTTAAAGGAGATTGACTTTTTTTTTTTCTTGTAAAGTCATTTGGCCATTTGACAACAATGTACTGAAGCCCAATATGGCATAATTGTACAATGCTTATTAGCTGCATGTTGTTACATATACATTATATGTCATGTCATCCTGTTCATAGTCACTGGATGACATGAACTTGTAGAAGAACACTGCAGGCTTTGGACTGGTAAGGTAACAGCCCTTGCAAAAAACCCAAAACTACTTCCTCCCGTTGTGCCTAAGTGTAGTCCACTCTCAGGCAATATTATTTTGGCAAAATTAATTTCTTCCTGTGTCATTCATCATTCAAAGATATTTATATGAGATTGGGCTTAAAAGAGGATTTTTTTAAAGAATAGAAGAAATGGTTCTGAGATAGAAAAGACTTTGTCATACTACCACAGGATAACTAAGGTTGGGGGGACATCAGAATATCGTTTAGTTCTGCCACCTGTAAGCAGTGGGATCATTGATCAGGTCCAGTCGGGTTATTTATGGCTTTATTCAATAGGATCTTCAAAACCTACAGAGATAGACACTGCACAACCTTTCTAGGCATCTTGTTTCACTGCTTAACTGCCCTCATAATGAAAAATGTTCTTTACAACCAGGCTGAACACTCCTGTTTTAACACACACCTGTTAACTCACCTTCCCATCATGGAAGATGGTTCACTGACAAAAGCTCAACCCTCTCTTCTTGACACCCTTCCCATTAGTAATGGGAACAGCTATCAAGTCCCTCAAAACTGACTCTCCTTCAAGCTAAACAGCCCCAGCCCTCTAGGGATGAACTACACAGGAAGGTTAATCGGTAGATAGGCAAGAGATGCCCTTGCTTCCTTACATATCTCATTAGATGTGGCTACAGATTTAGACAGCTGTGGAAAAATAGGTTAGATGACTGGGAAAACCCTGTTCAAGTAACTACATTTGAGAACTCTATGTCTTCTTAGTACTTCAAGAGAGAAAGATGGATCATTTCTTCCACTTTACAAACTGGGATGTTGGTCTCCAATGAGCCAAGAATAAAATCCAGTTCTCCTGGAGAACTTGGGTTGTCTTGTCTATCTGAGTAAATGGAAAGATAAGCTGTCCTCTAGATTTTGTTCCAGTTTAGGATCTGTTTTATTTTTAAAGATCCATATCTATGAAGTTTTTGAGAGGCTATTAGAAGACTAACACACTGTTCATGGAAAATCTTAAAAAATATTTATAACTCATGAAAAATTAACAGATATGACAGAAAATTATCAGGGAACACATTCAGTAGTCAAAGCAAATGATATAATTTTGAGGGGCATATGCTATATACTGCACTTTTATGCTCCTTGAGAAGACTTAGTTCCTGCTGTGACTGCAAGTCTCAGTTCAAGCTTAACTGTGAAGTCTATTCACTGCCATAATAAAGATCAGCCTTGAACTGCTCTCACTCCTTGAAGACTTGAGAACTGGTGCAATTACTTTGTCTTTTAATTTATGGAGTGGTCACACTGAAATGTTTAGACAATGAACAGCATTGCCTCAAAACCACCACCATTCCTGCTGTTATTATGCTGATTTCTATAGACTCTTTTCTCCTTACTATTGCTAAACAACAGAAGATTTTTAAAGAGTATAGATTTTTTTCCTTGCAGGTATTTACATTATCCCACTTAATTTCATCAAACTACCTTCAAAACTTAATTTAGCTCCAGAGAAACCTCTGTATGTATAGGCTTTAATATATCACTTTCCTCATCCAATTTGGATTTTACTGTTTTCAGATGCACATTAGTCTTACTATGCAATACAAAATGCAGAAATATAGAGTGGGATTTACTTTTGCTCATCATCTGTCTCTTTAAATGTCATCGTGAGAACACAGTTGTTTAATAGAAGGCTTAATGCTTAAATGTAGATGCAGGAAAGTGCATAACTTCACAGAATCACAGAATCAACTAGATTGGAAAAGAAAGATGAGTCATCAGTGGAAATCAAGTGGAAAAGTGAATGTGAAGGACAGCAGGAGTTAACAGATGTCAGGGATATATGGCAAAGTAAGAATGAAATTAAAAGCTTATGAGTCACAACAAACAATTAATTAAAGGTATGCACTGGCTTACTGTGGTACAAATTGTTACAGATGCAGTGCAATACTATACACAGTATAGTCTATATTACTGTGATTTGTCCATTTCTATAAATACATACCTCAGTTCTTTTTTTCAAAAAGAAGAGTGACCACAAGGAAATGTAACTTCAGCAGGTGGCTCTGGCCTGTAATGATAAAAAACACCAGGATTTGCCTCTCCCACCCCTTCGCTGCTGACAGCCCTCACTTCCTTCCTCTCAAGCCAGATTGGTACTACTTAGACAACCCATGCTACCTTCAGGATCTGCAGAGGTGAGTGGCCTCTGCAGGATGCCATGCAGAGACATCCTTCATGTTACTCCAAAAGGACTGCAGTGTCATGGAACATGAGCAGCTACTTCACAGTTAGCCATGAGGATAGGACCAGGACCATTAGCTCAGGACTGAAATCAGTGTGCCTGACCTCCTGAGGACCCCTCAGGAACTGGGTTTGAGGGAGGAGTCTTCAAAATGGCTTTCTGTTTTACCACTCTGTGTCAAGCATCCTTTCACTGGAAAAAGGAGACAGATGCAAATACTTATTTTCCACATAGATTTACCACAGATAGAGGTATAGACATAAGTATACATACAGATAAATAGATAGATAAGTAGGTAAATAGGTGTAGATTAGATGTAGATAGATAGATAGATAGATAGATAGATTGATTGATTGATAGATAGATTAGATAAATATAGAAAGAGGAGGAGAAAAAATAAGGCAAAGATTTGCATCAGCTACAGCTTTTTCAGCCCCCAGAGAGAACTATCTGTGAATTAGATAGCACCTGGGAGGGATAAGAACATCATTCAGCCCCAAAATGTTATTATAGTGTTATTATTGCTGCAAATGTTAATATATAATCTAAAGAGATTTCTTTAATCAGCCAGATCTAGAGAAAAGATATTTGTTCAGAAACTTTCTAGATAACTGAAATTCAGCTTTTTACCTTGCTGAGCTAACTATATTCCTACTCTTCTTGTTACAGGATGCATCTGGTTTGCTCATTACTGTGCAAAGAGTAACTGTTATTGTACCAGACAGTAATCCAGATTACAGATAGGGAGGCTATCTGTAATCATCATTTCCATTTCTCTCTTGCTTTAATAAATACTTCTCCATTACTGCCTCCACTACAACAAGAGCAGCAGCTTTCCTCACCATTGAATTATATCAGTTGTGATTGCATAAGGCAAGTGGCTGAAAATTTTCAGAAAAGCTGGGTAAAAATTTTTCCGTAGAAATGATTTCTGGTGGAAGATGGAAGTTGTTCTCTTTTTTTGTTTGTTTGTTTTGTAAGGAAAAATACAATATCAGCAATGGGTGTTGATGAGAAATCTGAGAATGCATAATTTTGAACATCATGGAATCATAGAATGGCCTGAGTTGGAAATGACCTTAAAGATTATGTAGTTCCACCCTACCTACTGTAGACAGGGACACCTTTCACTAGACCATGTTGCTCAGACATCTATCCAACCTGACCTTGAACATTTTCAGGGAACATCATATGGAAAGGTTTCATTTAGATAAGGAACAATATTTTGATTTTGTCATGACTTTAAAATTGTATCAGGATTGTAATTTTAATATTAAAGCTGCACAGTGTGTTTAGTGAGAATATACTACTAGTTACAATATCTAAGTTATTAAAATGTAATATACTACAGTGTTTCAACATGGTTAATTTAAAAAGTATTAACAAGGGAATTAATGTCACATGAAGCTGATGCTATCAAAATGAAACACTTCAGTGATTTTGAAGCAAACTTTTGTTCACAGGGAAACACAAATATTTTAGTTTTATTTCTGAATCAAATGAAAACCGATTTTGAAATACTGCAGTTTCCACTGGAGAGAGGAATTCTGTTTCTCTGACCCGTTCTTGTTGTCAAATAAATTTGCCCTTTGAGAATTGTTGTTACAGATGTTCATGCCTATATACATCTATGGATACAGGAAAGAGATACTATGATTCAATATATAATAGGTATAGAAATTCTGAATACCACAGCTGTAATTCTGCTTTCCTTTTGATTTACTACATAGCTCTCTATAAACTTATTAATTGCTCTGTTTCATTTCCCCCAAATATAGATGGGACAATATTTTTATTCACTGGCTATTGTGAAGTTTAAAAAGCTAGTGTTTTGCAGTGCCCTTTCAAGGAGCAAAATATTACAGACTGGAAAAGATTGCTATAAGAATTTAATTTGATCTTGTGTAAAGCACTGAGCTAAGTTGAGCTAAAATATATGGAGGTTTAAAAATCCATGTTGAATACATAAGAATTCCCATCTCTGAATAAATCGTTGTGATAAGTATTACCCTGACTGTAAACAAGTGCTAATGTCTTACCTCACATCTGCTAGAGGAAACCACTCCTCTGTTGGCACAAGCAGTTTCCATATCTTGGTCCTCTAATGCAACACACTTAGAGGAATGATATGGAAAGCAATAGAAAATCATACAATTGTTTATTTTAGTCCAGTATCCTCTCTTGTCTAGTACCAGATATGTCACATTAATGTGCAGTAGAAGAGCAATAATTAAGAGGCATTTTATAGCACAATTTTTCCCCTAATGCCCTTCACTTAGAATCTGGCTTATACAATGAGGCAGATGAGTTTATATCCCTTGCAAATATTTTAATATAACTGTATCCAAAGTGACATTGAATTTTTTTATTATCCATATAAATTACCCATCGCTTCTTAAATCCTGTTAAGCTTTTGGCCTCAATAATATCCTGCGGCCATGTGCAACAGAAGTTAAGTATAAGCTTTGTGAAAAAATGTTTACTTTTATTTGTTTCAATTATGCTATCTTTCCACTCCATCAAACATCTCTGGAGTTTCTAAAATACAAAAAGGGAGATGGCTTGATTCGCTCCTTTATTTCAGTAGCACTTTCAGTTCCTCTTCTCTGCTCTCTATTCCATAGAGCAGGTTTGAGGGAAAATCTGAAAGCTTCTGAACCCTAAATTTTTCTAGAATGAAACTCAAGTAGCAGATTTCCAAACTTTGGAGATGTCTCCTATATTTCCACCCCCCTTCCACTTCTGGTTTCTATTCAGAAGAAGAATTGTTGAAATACCACGAGAACGGCTGTTTTCACTGCCATGACAGGAAGCAGGAGTGTTGGAAATGTCATGAGAAAGCCTGTTCTTACAAGATTTCCAGGCCAACACAGCAATCTCAAGAAGTTACTTTGCATAGTTTAGATGTGGTTCAGATAAACATCTAAACTTTTGAACACTTACACAAGCTGAATCTCAGCTCTGAAAATCACAGGTTTATCTGTTGCAAACACTGACAAGGTGTAAAATCTAAACAAAACAAACCAATGCACTGACTGACATGGAAGCATTTCTCCTCCTGCCCTCTACTCATGCATTTATTTCCCCTTTATAACATCCTTTATCAGAAATAAGTCCAAGGAGAGCACAAATGTTATTCTGATATACAGAGGGCATCTAGTGAGACTCAGGCTCCCAGGGTTGTACCATCAGTGCCCTCATCAGTGGTCTCATATGGGAAACCAGTTTTCCTCAGGAAGCTCCTCCATTTCCATATCCCTGCCTGCCCTCTCCTGAACCCACCAAATTGCTGTTCACAGGGGAGCATGTAGGAACCATTTTCCTGAATTCCTCTGGTCCTGAAAAACATGAGAAGGGTGGGAGAGGAAAGAAATGAGGAACATTTCTCCCCTCACTGACCACAATAGTTAGCAAGAAGGGAGAAATGCAATAACTTGACCTATCTCAGCGAGAAGACATAGGAGCAGAAGGTGCTAAAAATTTTCATTCTTTGGCCTGGTCTTGCAGCTGTGTAGCCACACATTGACCCTATCTGGGACCCAGCAGGTGGTGATGTGTTAGTTATACATGATTTCCATGCTCACCCCCACCACTTTTCCTAGTCCTTCAGTGTCAGTGGTGGGTTATCAGCACCAGAAGAAAATGTCCACTCAGAACACACCCAACAGAAAGTGATGCATTAGCTCTTAATGAACACTTTTGCTTTCCTGTATGCTGAGTGGGCATTTTCTCCTGGTGGTGATAGACCACCACTGATGTGGAAGCTGCAGTTGAAAGAATACTGAGGGAGTGCAGGAAGAAAATTCTTGTATTAAGAGCAAGGAAAGAACTAAACTGTGATAATATCTTCAGCTGGGGATGTTGTCAAGCCAAAATGCAGTGTTAAAACTCCAGAACAGCTGCTGTGCAGGCAAGAGAAGGCACGCTGAGTGCTCACTCTATCTGTGCAAGAGGAAGCCCGAAGAGTGGCCCTCTCCATTCTCTCCACTCTCAGTGCTTAACTTTAAGCCAAGTTAAGGACACTGGGGCAAAACCTCATTGTCAGGGGCCTGGCCCTCAATGCACTGGCAAATTTCCAGTGTCTCGACTGAGCCCCCAGTAGAAACTGTGTATCTGCATGAAAGAATCCATGTTTGAAGGGCTCTGTGGTTTCTCTGGATGTGTCCTGACATTTGTATTTCCCACAGATCTATGACCAGACATCTGACTATAAGCACATATCTCCTTGGGATTCATACTCTGATAATGATGGACAAGCAAGTTTATATAAAAAGAAGTATCAGCACAGGCCCTAGCACAAAACTTGAATGGAATTATGTTTGGGGTCAAAAAAAGTTCCCAACTTATTTTCTCTTTTCAGTTGTTTACATGTGTGTGTCCTCTGCTGTTCTTCATTGCAGCTTAGGAAAAATATGGATATACTGATTTACCATGAGAAAGCCTGTTCTTATGCCATTTCTAGCACAGATGGAATTAGGAAGTACTAGAGACTTCACAGGGGAAGAACTTCCCAAGAGCTTCTAAATTACTTGTGATTTACTTAAGTGTTCAGTTTTTCCTGAACTCTACTAAAGTCAGAGGAACTGCAGCAGAAGTGGAATAATTTTTTAAACCTTTTTCAGTTGGTAAGGGCTTCAAAGTCTTTGTCACTTATAGTATATATCTGACCTCAGAAAAAATGCTCTAATTCCCTTTGGTGACATTAGGCTTGGTAAATCAGACCTTCACAGAGCTAAAGACTGAATGCATGTGTGTTTGTGTGTATACAGGTAAAGGTGCTGTAGACAATCCCACAGATCCATGTTATCACCTACAGACACCTACAGAGAGCTAAAATGTAGTTGGACACTTGAAGGGTAAGGATATCTTCATTGATTTTCATTTGTCTTTCTTTGGCCATCTGGTAGTAGGGAAAAGAAAGTGATATTAGCTAATATTTGGTTTTATACAAAGAAGTCACACTTTTGCAGAGGCTGTACATTTCAATTCTTAAGAAAAGCTAGCATTTAAAATGGCTTTGTTTCTTCAGACTTAAAAATAGTCTGAGCTGTAAAAATGCATCCTATTTGACTACTAAGCCCAATTTCATTTTTTTGTTTTGTTTCATTGCATTAGAAGAATCAAGATGATGCAGTCCACGTGGAATGCAAACCATGCCACTGAATCTCAAATTATATGGAAATATGCCTTTCATCTTAATTATAGGCTGGACAGGGGAATGTACTATATTCTCTCATACATGTGAGCCGAAGGAAACTTTCCCAGGGTGTTTTTCTTTTACATTTCTGTCTCTTATTTGGTTGCAAACTTATCAACCCATGTGATTCTGAGCTGTCTGCCTTTCCATGATAAGGCTGAAAGTATGTAGGAAATGTTTTCACAGCACTGCCAGAAAAGGTCTAACGGACTGGGATATTAAAGTCACAGATTTCTGTTTCTTCATAACCCTTTAAAACATTGTCCCTTGAACTGAAATGGTAACTTTGTTTTCAGATAGACAAGTAATTCTAGGAAAAGCTTTTCCCATTCTAGCTGAATGTTTTGTAACTCCAGTCTTGGTGCTTCTTCCCTCGGACTTTTTGCCAGTCTTAAGCTGAGTTGTTCTGTTTTGAAGTGAAAACAAAGGAGGGACTTTTAGCTTTTGAAGAAGGGCCAAATCGAACTCATAAGGGGTTTATATGCAGTCCTGAAATCAGCTGCCCTAGGGAATAGGGATCACCACTCTTTTATCTGAGAGGACTTCTGCTTTGACCCATTGTCATTCTCTTTACAGAGGCATCCTGACAAGATCTGATTTCACTGTAAACTGTTACAAGAAGGGGTAGGAACTGTCAAAAACATTCCTCTGGCATGCAAAAACATTTAAGTAATGCCGTAGTTTTCAGAGTACTTAAAGGGACTGATATAATTTCAAAATACTTTTGCACATTAGAAGTGAAGTGTGCATCGATTGCCTTTATGTACCAACATTTCCAGAATCATTTATTCCTAATGACTCGGACAAAGTGGATTCCCAGTGAGACCACTAAGCAGTATACTCTCAGCAGTTATTCACAGTTGCTTTCACCCATCTTACATGGGTTTAAGCCCTTTTGAAAGTTGTGCCTCTCCATTTTTAATTTTTCAAGAGGGAGAACCTGTGTATGGCTTGCACTATACTCACACTTCTACTTTGTCATAGTTACAAACCATTCAGAACTAATATACAGAGGCCTTCAGTTTGTCCCTGGGTCAAAAGCTGTTGGAAATGAGGAAATGTTAAGGGAACTAACATGTGTAAACAATTCGGCAGAGATGTCCTAAAAATAAACCTTTGGAGTGGAATATAATACTAGCATTAGGAGTGGACAGAATACAGGGAACAGTGGAACTGAAGTCAAGAGTCTTTGGATCATTTGAGATGATCTGAGCCAGCAGGTGGTAAATGTAGCTCAATATTAGCACACATCAAGTAATTTGTCTGCAAGCAAGAAACTAATGCAAGAACTATTGCATGTGCCGAATTAAATAGTCATCTAGCACCATTCTCTGGAAAAAGATCTGGGAGTTATTGTGGAAAAATAGAAAAATAATTGAAGCCAGCAGCCAGCTGCACAGCTGTGCTAAAAAGAAGATGATAAAAAAGGGAAAAAAAGGTGAAAAATGCAAGCAAAATGCCAGTTTGTAGTAGCCAAAGGACAGAAGGGCAAAGACAGGCAATGTGTTTTCTGTGTTAGCCATTTGCAAGAGCCTGTACAGAGTGCCAGTGATTGTATTGTGGGAAAGATACTACAGCCAAGGAGCAGGGGGGAATAGCAAGAGCAGCTTAGGAGAATGCAAGAGTTAGGTCTTAGACAAAGGAGCTACCGAGTGGTTTAATGAAAGCGACGTGTGTAAGAAAGGGGGTGACTGTTAAGTCAGAAAAATAAAATACCTTCCTGTAAAGAGCTCCCAAACTACACATATAAACTTAAAATTACAATACAAGAGTTAAATTACTTAATCAGGCATAACAGAAAAGAAACATCCTATTTCAAAGATCAAGTCTTCAGCTCAGCTGAAATCAATGAGATGAGACAGAATTACACCAGCTAAAGATAGGGTTTATCCAATCAGTTGCAGAGGAAAAGCATAAATCAATGATGAAAGGAGCTTATGTTTCATATTAATCACTCACAAAAGCTCTGAGGAAGAAAACAACTGACTCACCTCCATTAGCGTGGTGGGTGGAAAGCTGTTGGCTGTCTGCCTGCCTGTCTGTTTGCCCTCAGATAATGCCTCTGGTGGCTGTTCCTGCTTGGCTTAGGAAGGGGAATCCTTCTGAGATTTTTGAGTTGCTTGCAAACCAGCATTACTCCCATGGAAATTAATTTCCCTGAGATATTCTTGTTTCCATGTGTCTTACCATCATCCTGTTCAACTTCTCTGTTCAGTGCTTTCCTTGAGGAGACTGCGCTGCAGAGCGCCAGTACTAATTTGGGATGTTTCTGAGGGAAGCATCTCCTGTCTGTCGCATGAAACCATCAGCCGAGTCAATATTTGACACTGTTCCCTCTAAAGCACAAACTCACTGCCATGCTTTTAACTGCAATTGAAAATTACACGGAGGCTAGTTGCCCTGTAAGGCTGTCCTGGAAACCCATGTAACCACACTGCCTGAACAAGTGACACTTTCAAGCTTTTCTATATCATCTCATTTTCATATTGTTTTGAGTCATCACCTGAGCCGAATATGCAGGTCCCTCATGCTCACAGTTCAAGGAAATGGAGCAGACCTATTACAAAAAATAAATGAGTCTGAAACCAAGCAATAATAATAAAAATCCATGTTATTAAAAGCAAAGCCATAGGAAATGGGAAGGAAGTAATTAGAAAGTGTTTTAATATTTTACCTTAACTATTAGGATTATATTAACAGGGTTGGGGTTTTCTGACTGAAAGCAAGCTCTGCTAGGAGAGTAAAAGCTCTCAGCTGCACGATTGAGAATCATCTGAGAAGACGTTCCTCAGCTCAGCAATAAATAGTGGTTAGTGATGCAATCAGTGAGTGTGGCTGGAATTTCTAGGTGTAATAACGCATGGTGAACCCACTGGGTCAACCCATCTGTGGAAAGGAAGGAAAACATATTGTTGATTCAGGGATGTGGTTAGCACTTAAGGTAAAGACTGACCGACAGTGATTTATAGCTTCAAATTCCTTTTCACACTTGTGTGAGAACCTGAACCAAACAAAATACAGACTTTTAATATTCTACAGGATATAGAGTTTTTCAGGGAGTGCTTGTATATTAGGTATCAGAGTTACATCCTGCATGTATGACGCTACAACATAAATATTTAACATAAAATAACAGCCTCTGTAGGGCAGGTAGGATAGCAATGTGGGAACAAAACATGACTGCAAGTTAAAAGCTTCATTCCTAGATCCACAAACTTTCTTCATGGAACTGAGAAGTCACTTGAGAAATGAATTGGGAAGATACACAGATGTGATCTTGGCTTCATATAGTTAAAGCCTTATAGTTAGATGTCATATTAGAACAAAATTGCCAAAAAATTTCATCAAAATTGGATGAGGTACATGATCCTCAAGCTGACATATTCAAGTGACAATTGGTAGACAGGTAAATCAGTTACATCAGGGCTGGTTAAGCTTTCTATCACTGGATTTCATTGACTTGAAAGAAACTTGTAGAACCTCTTATAAACAGAGAATTTGAAAACTTTACTCAGAGTTGTCAAAAATGTGCAAAGCAGCAACATAGGCAAAACAAAAAACCCCAAATCAAATGAAAACAAGCAATTTAAAGATCATGCATTTGAGCATGACTTTTCTAGAAGTAGTTTTTAAAATCTACAATTAATATTGAATACTTTTTTAACAGTGGTGTAAACTCAAACAGGAGCAAAAGAGAAAGTGATGGGTTTAAGACTGAAAATTATTTTTAATGAATACTAATGAAAACTTTAAGTATTTCAGAATCAACAGCTCACTTCATTTGTTTGATTTTAGGTGTTTTTCAGTGATGTAACTTCCAAATATATAATTTTATTGCTGATGTCCATATGCCTAGGCTCCAGGTATCTAAAAGTTCTCTTAAACACATGGGCTATTGTGAGTTATTTTTTCTGCTGTACTCTCCAGATAAAATTAATTTGTGTGTGTGCTCTGTACTAGATACAAAATCTGGTTGGTTTGCCCTTTTCTTCCCTGAAACTAACACAGGGAAACAGGTAAATTAAAAAGAGAAAAAGAAATACTTTTTTCTGTCTGCCTCCTTCTTACAGTTCTCAAACTCAACTTCTGCCAAAACTACGTTACTCTAAATATCTTTTCCCTCAAAGAGGCAATTAGAGTAGAAAACAATGAGAGGACAAATATTTATCACATTATAGATGTGCTGCTGAAAGCCACATAGATACTTCAATGGCAACTAATGAAGTAAAAGGAATGCGGACAAAACAGAACATTCTCCATTTAACTCAGGCTTAGTTCCATCCTGTGCCATTACACTGGATAACCAGCTTAGATTTCTTTCATTTCTACTATTGTGTGTTTGAGACTTCGCTGGAGTACCTTGAGAGAACAACAAGAATTTGGTTCTGCTTTCGGTTTCAGAGAATTTGTCTAACTCAGAGCAACCTTGAACAGTGTCTAGCATTTATTTGCCCAGAACAGACATAAAAGAGGATTCCCTTTTCAAGTATAATCCACTCGGTAAATCCCTCAAGAGCCATTTGACTCAGCCAACATTATCCTCTGGCCTTCCATGGCTCAGAGTGCTGGCAGAGGCTCTACAGCCAGGCTGGGGCTGAGCTTTCAAGAGTGATCAGTGTTGTCATTTATAAATCGTGTGGCAGCTATGCCTTTGAGACCAGGCATGGAGGAAAACCCCTCTGTACGGCAATAAAAAAATACAAAAAATCTGCTTGCCACAAAGACCTTACAAAGTAGCAGCTGCCTCCTCAGTAAAACATCCTTGCTGGAGACAGCTTGGATTAGTCCATATATTCCCACACCTCTGTGTCTGGGTCAGTAGCACCATTCACTCTCCATGGAAAGTTTTGTTTTGCTCTGAGCCAAGAGTTAGTCCTGCCAAAAGAGGTATGATAAACGTCTGTTGCCTCCAAGCAAAATATGGAAAACAGCTTCTTTTCTCTGACTGCTTGTTTGTTTGTTTGTTTTCTCATAGTGAAAGTCTCTCACTATTCTGCTGGGGGCTAGTCTGACACTACAGCCAAAGCTATTTCTAAGATACTCTCCCACTCCAGCTTGGAGCACCACCTTTAATAATCAGAGGAATGTAGACATGTTAACCTTTCAGAATAAAGCCCTGCAAATCAGAGCCTCTCCATCAGTTTTCTTCTGTCTCTAGTTGAAGTGGCTGGAAGAAGAAGAAGAAGAAGAAGCAGCATCAAAATAGGATGGAGGAGCTCTGTTGCCAGTAGTCCTGTCGCCACTCCCCTGCTGCTCCAGCCCCCAGGACAGAGCACTCCTGGGCAGCTGCCACCAGCTCCTTGCAGCTCTCTTGGGAACATGAGGCACTGACATGGATGCTCTCTTCTGTGTCCCTCCTCTGCTTCTGCACTCCTCCATTTCTGATCTTGTAACTCCCCACAGCCCTTGTCTTTTGTCGTGCTCCACAGTCTGCTGTTTATCTCCACATGTTTGTTTTCCCTCTGTCTCTTTTTCTTCCTGGGAGGGCCAAAAGGTCTTGCTAGGGTTGAACTAGTGCCTGGTCTAAATGAATTACAAAAGGAATAACTGATTTTTCAGTTTCTGACTTGTCTGTCAGAACTGGTTGCTATCAGTTAAGCAAATGATAGCTGAAGAGGGGGGAAATTATTTCCTCCTCATTCCTTCCCTCACTTGTGTGGAAGCAGAAAGGATTTGTACTTTAACACGGATGATGGATGAGTGACTGGTGGAATGAGAGGAGGCATTTCCACAGCTTTTCCTAGATTCCTGTTTTCATGATGCTAAAGATTTCAGAAATCTTTTAAACCAATAAGCTCATAGCCTGACATTTTTCTGAGGAAGAGTCCTAAATTATTAATGCCACCCTTTCTTGCTTACTCTTGGGAAAAGTCATACACTCACGCCCCGGAAAACTGAGCTGAATGAATAGCTGCTGCAGCAGGAAGAGGAATATAAAATATGATTTAATGAGAACTTTGACCATTTCAAAATATATATGGCCTGGGCTAAGAGGCATTGCCTTAGAGGTAGAAATTCAGAAGTCACCAGCTAGGAAAGAGTAAAACACAGATGGGACTTTTGCAGTCCAGTCACAAATGACCATTTGGTATTTTTCAAACAAATGTGTATTTGTGTCAAAGAGCTGCCATTGAAAGATGCACCAATGCTACTCACATCTGTTGTTTCAGTAATTGTCCCATTCTAGAGAAATGAGATTTCCTCTGCTTAGTCTGAATCAGTTCTACTGTTCTTTCATAAAATGAGTACTTATGTGGGCTTATCTGAACCTTCAGTGTGGGAATGTCCCCAGTACTACAAGGAGAGAATAAAGCAGGACCACAGGCTTATAGATGGAGAATTATGCTGCTGCTATCCACAATATCATGACAGTACTTGCCATATACCACAACAGATGTTCATCACAAATTTAGCACTAAAACAATTGATTTCATCACTCAAAAAATTATCATTCTAGCGTTTTGTGAAATGTTTGCAAGAAATTGTTTTCTTTTCAAATCCGCCTTTTCTCCTGCTTATTCTTAAATCATTATTCCTCCTACATGTTCTCCCATACTTTATATAGTGACTCCATTGTATTGTCATTATGCTATTATGTCTCTCCTTTTGCTCACCCCACATTTTTAAAAAAGCAGAGTCCATTTAAACCTGAAGAATTTGGCCGGTTTAAAGAAAGAATAACACGAACAATTTTCTCAGCAGAAGTTTCCTAGCAGATGATGTTACAAATTCTTTTGTTTCTAAGATGTAATGTTTTTTAGAGTATTATTTTTGGTTTTGTTTTTTATTTGCAGAATCACTAATGATCATTATAAAGAGATCTCAGCCAGGATTAGAGCACTACTGTGTATAATAACCATTAAAAATTAAGACCAACTTCTAATCACTGCTATACAGAAACCTGGAAACAGTATTGTTCCCCCTATAATTATGGAAAAAATGTAACAGCGAGAGAGCTAGAACACCTAAGAGAAAGCTGACATATTCTAGGCACTGAGAAGAGAAATTTACCCATCATTGTGAAGGCAATCTGAGGCAAAGACAAAACTGAATCCAGTTTGCCTGACCTCCAAGGCGTTTAAGACACTTACAAAGGATCTTCTATGCACCAGTACCAGTTAATGAGATTTTGTAATACAATTACCCAGGGAGAAATTGAATTGGGACTGTTAGTATCTAAGGTTAATTACTGAGAAATTAAATGTATATATAATAAGAAAATTAGGCAGTTCTCTACCATTGGGAAATAAAATTAGGTTTGTTTAGGTTTAAAATTACTGGACTAGAAGTGAGAGGATAATGGTGTGGAAGACTTTGAAAATGAAGGGGGTCAACACACTGCAGTCAGAGCTGTCCAGAACAAAGTCATATCTATTGTTGGTGCAGAAAATTGACTTTAGTTTTATTACAGGTAGATGAAAAGGGTGATGATAGTCAGCAAATATTTAAGCAACAAAAAAAATGTTAATGGTCATTTCTATGTGTATGAAGATGTCAGTATCACAAAGCAGATCATCTGCTTGACAAACTTTCAGGATCTGGCAAAATCAACACTTTGGAAGAATCTAATTTGCCATTCAACAATCATACAAGTCCTTCTTCTTTCAAATAGGATGTCAGTGTGTACTTTTTGTTAATTGCATTGATGGGCATCGGAAAAACCCTGCAGCACTCTTGTCTGATGGACACCCTGGGAAAATTCACTTCTTCTCTTATACTTCCACTGATGCCAGAGATAACAAAGGAATTGTACTCTACTTCCTTAAACATGTCTAATGTGCTTTTTTTAGACTGATCACCAGAACCTCCTTAAATGCAGTTGAGCTCATTCAAGGGAGGCCTTGAGTTCCTAGGCTTTGATGTCAGTGTGCAAGCACTGAGGACCTTGTGCTGGCCCATGAGTCATTTTCATGCTGTACTCTCTCACAGCATACTCAGGCCTGCCACTGAGCTGGAGGAATGGTCTCTGCTGTTATCAGACTTTCCCAAGAATGTGGATGCAGTAATTGCTCCACTCTTTAAGCCTCTTGTGGTTTCTGCAAATGGCATTCTTTCCAACTGCAGCCAGAACAAATTAACCCAGAGACACGGAGCTCACAATTAAAATAAATTAAAAAAAAAAAAAAAAGAAAAGAAAAATCGTAATTTTCTCCGGTAGCAGAAGATGCTGAAAACATTCAGGTGCTGGTAGTCTAATGTACCTTTCAGTAAGAAAATCATGAAGTATGTCCAAGTGCTGTGTACGCTCAGACGGGAAGGTGGAGGCACAGTTGGGGCTGGTCCTGGACAGCAGACTAACCAAGGAAGAGGAGCAAGGCAGGACCAGTGGAACTGCCTTCACCCCTGTGCTCTGCAAGCAGGGCACAGCTGCATTCCCCATGCACCCCTGTAAGTCATACACTAGGACTGGGCACAGTCCGATCCCCTTTGGAGAAATCAAACGCTGAGCTGAGTGATTCCATGGGCAGCTGAGGCAAAACCTATAGCTTTCTGGCTGTGAAAGGCTGAGTGTGAGCCTTTTGCCCACAGATGTGTTTTCTCTGGCCCTCCTGTGTCACACTCTGTAGCACAGGTCTGCAAAGTTCTTTTTCTTCAGTAAATTCCTGCATCTCTTACATGTTTACATTGGGGAATGCAGGAAAAGTGAGCGTATGTTTTAAATGAAATGTAACTACTGTCAGAAGCTACTGGGAAAAATGGAGCTACCACCCAGCTAGATCTGTGGGTAGGATTCTTTATAATTCAATAGAAAAATGAAACAGCAACTCACACATGCTACATCCATCACACTTCAAAGAAGAGTGCATATAAAAACATATTTGTGGTGTTGTTCAGCATGCTGAACAAGCTTCATGCAACAACCTGTATCTTCCATCTGTCTACAATTTCCAGTGACTCCACTAACAACTTGCTGCATGAAAAGGCATCAACATTAATATGAGTTTATATCAGCAGCACTCGTCGGAAAATATTCCCCTACCTTCCCGTGCCATGCACCATCTCATAGAAACACACAAGGTATTTTATTGCAAATGCTTTGGCTTTGCAGCCAGAAGCTGGAATTCACCATGGAAAGCAGACAATCCATGAAAGAAAAAAAAAAAAAGAAGTTTAGCTAAAAAGCTAATTTTCCTTCCAAAGTAGATTATACAGCACTGTTTCAACCAGTTTTGTCTGGAATACTGCTCACAGAGGTCCACAGAGATACACACAAGGGCACCAAATCTGCTGATGGACTTTGAGGTTCTGCAAGCTGCAAGCTCATGGGACAACATCATTTCCAAATATGATAATGTCACCACCTTTATAAACATGAAGAAGAAGGTGTGGTTCCTAGTACAGTAGATGAGGGAGAGATCATGGCATGTCCCAAGCATAACTCAACCACTGAAAATCTCTCAGCTAGAGAAGACTTTGATATTAATTGGGCTGCCTGTGCAGAGCTCCATGTTTCTGTAGCCAGTGTGCTGGTGCCCAAGCAAGGCCATTACACAGGTCTCTCTGTACAACACCACCATCATTTCACATAGCTAAAGATCTCGACATCTTTCCATGGGCACCTTTTTGGTATGCTGTAAAAACAGTTATTCCTTTGAATTTCCATCTACATTTTCTCCAAAACTCCTGCTTTGCAGAATCAGGAATGAGAAAGCTGTAAAGACAGTGATCTCATCTACTTTACAGGGCCATTTGAAACAAACTTGGAGTTTAGTTTTATTTTTAATATTTTTCCTGGTTGTTGAGTGAAGCCATGAAGAACCATAGGTCTGCTTTGCTTCGTAACTGGCCACCCTGGCCTGGCCTAATCTTAAGAGCCTGAATTAGGACTACTGAAATTGAAAAGCACTGAACTTTTGTGTAAACTCCTTGCTCTAGTGAGTTAATGATAACAATGTTAGCTGGCATAATTAGAACCAGAAGTTCACTGGTTTATACCCTGTAGCTGTCCACAAGAGGTGACTCACCTCTTAGGACACATTTCTGTATTAAGGGCTTGATCCAGAGCACATTCAAGTGGATCTGAATCTTTCCACGAACTCCAGAAGGCCTCAGGCCCACAACGCCAACACAATTTTCCTGCAGGATTTTGGAACAACTCCCACCCAAATGCTTGCAGTTCCTTCCTTGTTTTCATCCCACATGCATCCACAACACAACAATTAAACCATCAAAGCCGTGGGGCACTTTTGTTGTGTTGTCTCTTTTTTCCACTTTCTCCTTCTCCAAATGAAAGGCACAAGAGAATTCCTGCACTGGTCTCCCTGGGGTTTGGTCTCTGCGTGGTGGGGATGTTTTATTTCCAGGAATGACATCTGTAGTCACATGTGTGCTCAGGGAGGAGATGAGACCCCTGTTGTGCCCAGTGGAAGAGATGAAAGAAGGGTCTTGTAAATATATCTTGCACCTAGTGCATGTCTAAGAAAGTTCCATATAAATAGCACCATAACTTTTGCACTTGATGGAACTTGAGCACATTATAAGCAGCAACAGGTGGGAGGCATGTTTGAACAATTGAGAGGGCTGTAATAACCGTGGTTAGGAGGTCTATTATGTTCCTAATGCAAATTCCACATGCATATTTGGTTATTTCAAACAGTTTGGGCTTTCTGACTGGATTAGGGGGCTGTTAGACAGGCTAGACAATGCAAGTCTATGGCTTGAGGAAGAATGGGTAAGATGGATTTTGTTTAAGCAGTTTCAGGGAGAAGGAAGGTGGAAGAAATGCCAGCCACAGAACCATTTTGTTCAGCTGAGCAATGATGGGCAGCTAAAATGTTCGAACTTTGCATTTCACACAGGGTTAATGCTACCCTGAATAGCTATTTCCCCCCAGGATATAGTACTGCAGAATGTAAAAGGGAAACTAAGTTTAGAATTAGGATATACAAGGAAAAAAATGCAGATAGGTTTTTGGCACTGGACTGTGGATGAAATCCAAGCCAAGAGCGCTTTGCATTTTCTAAAGATATTTGGAAATGAATTGAAATTACAGAAATGCCTACCTCTGGGAACCAGAGAACAGGGCACAGGAATCTGGAGAACTGGAAAAAAAATAAAAGAGCACAGCCAAAACTTCATATGGCTCAGTACTTGATGGTATAATGTTGCTCAGCAGGACAAAAATCACAGTCCCTGTACCACAGATGTCAGTCAGGGAGGAAGGTTTTATTGTCTGTAGTGCCTTTTCATGAAAATTCAGGAAGACAATGAAGGGAAGTGCTATTTCTTTTTGAGATTAATAGTAATCGATTAATTACAGTATTTTATTTCTGAATTAGAAACTTATTTTAAAGAAAGACCTCATGAACTAGAGTCTGTAACTTTCTCATTCTTTCAATCTCAATCAACACCACATCCTACATAAAATGAAATTTCATATTCTAGAAGATCTGCATGGAGGAAAATAAATTACAAATAGTTAAATTACCAATCTCAATTATCCCCAAAAACTCAGCTCTGCTGGACTGTGCAGACTCAGGTTTTAAAGGGGCACAGAGAAACACATTGTTCCTTATACTTTTTGCCTTTGAATAAAACCAATATTAGTATGTGTTTTATTTTTGCTCTGAACTTCTAGATATGCTCCAATTGGAATTTGTGGTTAGTTTCCAAGCAGATAAAACAGATCAAAAAAACAACACTGAAAACATAGGAAAATGTCAATGGTGTTTTTATTTTTAAAGATTTAAAGCAGATTTATCTGACTGATCAAGTGTAACTTCAGGTGATATTTTACTATCTTTCCTCCAAAACTATGAGATTATGATGTTTATTCTTCTGTTATCCAAAGCAAGGTTTTTGTATCTCAGACATTTTTTTTATAAAATAAGTTTTTATTTTACTCAGATAATTTCTAATATTAAATTTGCTGGTTTATTTAAAACCTGAAATAAAATAGGCTATTCCTATTTCAATAGTTTTGTCCATTTAGAAAAGATATTTTGAAAAAGAGAATACCCTCACAAATGACGTGATGGACTGCAATAGAGGCAATTCCTTAAAATGTAAATGTTTATATTTGAATACTTTCTGCCTGGCTTTTCTCCTGGGTAAGTAGTAGTTCATTTTGTAGGCACTGAATATGCAGGCTTCAAAGCTACACAGTAGAAGCAAGTGGGAGTCTTGGTACTGACTTAGTGGGAGAAGGATTAAGCTCTCAGACATTGTATTGATGAGTGTGTTGGAAATAAACTGTCAGTATAAACTCACCAGATGCAAGACAGCGGTTTGATCTCATATGCATAACTATGTGAACCACTTCTCTGCGGTCATCCTCAGTTCTATTCCTGTAGAGTACCTTTCATCAAGACCCAATTCAAGGAACATTTTTCTTAAGAGGACTAAAATAAAAAATCTAGTGAGTTCTTTTCTTCTTTTCAGTCTTGTTCAGGAAGGAGAATCTGTGGGGTGTTTTGTCTTTTTTTTTTTTTAATATGAGAAATTATATTTATTTAGTATGAAAAATTTTGATGTAAATTGATCTGTAGCCAATAATATTTCCTTGTATGAGTTTATTTTAAGAAATGTAGTTATTAGATTTGAGTGTCACAGTTTCTGCAAGTGAAGTTCTCTTAAAATGCATGATACCTATAAAAGCCACATAAATTTCTGTAACTTCCCCCCCTTTCTTTCCTTCTCATCTCCTTCTAAGGATGAGGGGTAAATTCCAGAATCTTTTTCACTTAAATCTTGGCTTTCAAGGAGTCTTAAGTCAGGCAACTCTGAAAATGGCTCTTACTTGTCTAAATCACTTAGGCCTTGCAAGACAACAGAATATGCCTAAATACTTTCAAGAATCTGGAAAGTTGTCAAGGAATATGTGACCACCAACTATGATGGTGGGCTTTAACGTGAAGATCAGTTCACTGAGAACTGGACTGAGATCTAAGCAATGTCAGAAACATATATGATACAAAAGGGATTGGTCTCATGCCACCAATTGTTATATTTAAACCACTTATATGACAGTGCTTTTTAATAAGTATCAGATCCACCTAAATCCAAAGTGGAAGGGTTTACATAGATTTATTGGTCATCTGTACCCTGCAGTTCTATCTCCACTACCATTTACAGTAAAACTACTTAGAACTCTTCAAATAAATTCAATAGGATTAGTGAAGCTACGGTCGAATCATTATTTCACTAAGGATGTGAGACAATGGACTCAAGTTACCACACAAGAAATTCTGGCTGAATATCAGAAAAAGGTGAAATCATAGTCAAGCACTGGAACAGGCTCCTCAGAGCAGTGGTAGCATCCCCATCCTTGCAGATATGCAAAACTGGATCGGCAAGGCTCTGGGCAGCCTGCTCTCACTGCATCTGGTCCAAGCAGGACGTTGGGCTGGAAACTGAAGATCTCCTGTCCACCCCCAGGGATTCTGCAGTTCAAAGTCCTTCTCCCTAACAGTACTGTGAGGTAGGAAATGCAGTATGTATGTACATATAACACTCCAAAACCTCCCCTGCTTCCACATCAGACAGCATTTCACTGACAATAAACTTTGGTAGTTCCATAATTCTCCTTCGGTTTCTAGTTGGCTAAGGGTTAAGGTTGAGTGGTTCGCAGGAGCCCAGTGCTGGGTTTGAAAGGGATTCTGTCTGCTTTTTGTCTCTGAGAGCTGCCTTTCAGCCGCCTGTGCTCTTCTTGCTTTTCCTTGCCATGACTGTTTGCCTCCTCTGCATCTGAGTACATTAGATATGGAGCGTGGGGGATTTACAGCGCTGCTGGCAGTACCAGACAGAGAATAGCTTTGTAACTGTATCCCTGTCTTCCAGCAGAGAAAAATCTTTGATGGAGATCTTTACACGCTCATGTACATGTAAGAACACAACCCCTCAATGCCCGCCTTTCATTAACATTAGTGATAGTTATGCATGTGCTGTGAGGAGAATAGTAAAGACCGAGCGTGACATGTGTGGTGTCTCTGTATGCCAAACCAGACCCTTCCTTGATATAAATCTGTGTTGCTTAAATATTGCTTCATCATGCATACAACTCTATCTCCTGCCATTCCTTCATATCAGCCAAGAAGAATCTGACCTATGGCATTCTCAAACGTATATACTTCTGAAGTAATAATATCCATAGGTCATCAAAATTTATTTGTAGCTCAATGACTCCTACTATCTCAAAACTAAACAATGGTTATAAGAAAACATTTAAGGACATGTGCCCTTATAGAATTATTTCTGAATGACAAAGTTCAGATGTAAAGTTGTGAAATTTATCTTCATTTCACCTCAGTAACTAGAAATGTGCTGAGCTCTCTGGGTATTTGGCTACACACTCCAACCAGATGGCTCCCTGGTGGGCAGAGCAGCGAGAAACATTTTGAAAGATTTGCACAACATCATGTTACATGACATCATGTTACTTTGTCCAGGAGAGCTATAAAGAGGGTCTGAACCTCACAGAAGCTATCTGTTCCAGGCGCTAGGAAATGAGCACATAGCCTGTGTCTGTGGCATTGCAGCAGAAACAGGCTGGATGTGAGTAGATGGCAAACAGAAGGAAATCTGAATATGTTTTTCTGATGGCAGGTCTCCATAAACACTCCCCATTATTTTTTGAATGACTTCTAAAAATCATCCAGAAACAAAAATGGCAAAACATCAGTTCCTAGTGCACAACCCAGTAGTGAAAAGATAAAATATTAGGCTTTTCAGGGGAGGTATTTTTTATTTATTTATAGCATATTAATGAAAAAACATAATGCTTTCTTTTGAAACCTATTCCTAAACATTCCTGGTGGATCCCAGCCTACAGTAGTTCTCTCAGAATTATATTCAGCAGTTGACTACTAAAGAAATGTTCTATTATTAACTAACATGTAATTAGTTCATTAAAAAATACCTCAGCTGAATGCTGTGTAACATAATACAGCCTACTACTAAAGTAAGGAGATTTCAGGCTCAGCACAAATGGAAGTGAAATTACAGTGCAAAAAAAGTAGAAAGGAGACAGTGCCAGCTGGCAGGGTACTAAGTGTTTCAAATTACTGTATGTTTATGACCTCTGTGTTCTTAAACAAAATTAATTAGATTATGCTATTTGAGAATCTTGGAATGCAGTGGCAACATGCCAATCTTATCTGAACCACACATCTTAAGTTTAATTAAGATGTTTTAAATTTCTCCAGGTATTCCTTTCATACACACATGTGTAAGTTTAAAGTGGTGCCTGTGGGAAGTGATAAACAACAGAGTGCGATTCCTGAGGTGTGTTTAAGGTGGCTTCTTGCTTAATAGGACTTGGGGGCTAAATCTGTGAAAGGATTTGGATGCGACTTGAATGCTCACATGCTACTTTAATTCCCCCATCAAAAATTCTGACCTTCAGGACCCTTATTCAGCTGCCACCTCAGTGTGGGGTGTTTACACTTGTTCAGGCAACTAAGCTTTCAATGTTAAAGCTTTCTATGTGCTTGAAGTTCTGCTGCTTATTGTAACAGGTTGCTTTGCCATGTTAGTACTGATAATTTAGCACCTGTCCCATTCTGAGTTGGGTTAACCTTCACCAGTATCCCTGCAGATTGTGGGGTGCTACTGGGGTATTAACCAACAGGTTGAGTCCCAATGGAAAAAGAATTAAGATGGAACTCCTCTCTGATACTGTTCTTGAGGTCAGACCAGCATCCACCTGTATTATGAAAGGGTCCACTTCCTTCTCCAACCAAGATTTTAAGTCCCACCTACCGTGTTGCAGAGAGCATCTCCACCATCGGAGAGTGGTATTTGGTGAGGGTGGAAGAGGGACTTTGGAGAGCGTGAGTCTGGTCAAATGGGTCACAGCTGTAAAAGAAAGATGAGGAAATGCTTATTGCTTCATCAATTGAGATGTATTAATTGGAGTAAGGAGCAAAGGCTCTGTCTCTTAATCATCCTAATGATTGTTATTCCCACTACTTTTCTTTGACATAGTGGAGATTGTCCAGTTCTCAGGAAAGCAGAAAAAGTTTCAAATAAAGGTGGGAAAGTCCTTTGCCTGAAGAACCCCAGAGACCATGTGGTAATATATATTCCAGCAGAAAGTGAAATAGGTACTTAAATTTCATCAGGCTTGAAAGACCCTTGATGGTTATGCTAAATGCTGAGCAACAACGGAGACAGACTATCACCATATACTCCTCTGGGCATGCTTTGAAAGAAGGAACAATCTTTCTTTCTTCCATCAGTTTTGAAAGAATTCAGATGCATATCTTTTACAAGACTTCTCAGGACTTTGAATTCTCAGGAGAAACGCTCAAGTAACAAAATTGTGTGAAAAAAAACCCTTGAACTGAAGTGAAATTTAAACTATTCTTCATTGTTGATGTTTACTAGTGGGCAGTACTGTGGTTTCCCAATGAATGTGACGGTCCTTTTGAAGCCCATGCTTTTAGGTATATGAAACTCACCTCATGCTCAAGTCCTATGTCAGGTCTGCTGATTCTCCTGGAGAGAGGGAGTGCCGTGCCCTCCAGTATGGCTGGATAGATCTGCCAACCTAATGCCAAAGTAGAGCTATGTGAGTGTCCATAGCTCATAGTCTTTTTGCTTATAACAGTACTACTCAGCAGTGATATATCGTTTTATGTGAGTGGTGCACCAAGCATATATGTAAACTCAGAGTTCTACTTGTATGAATAGCCCCTTTGAGGACTTGCTTGCTTGTCCTTTCTTGATAGGCACTTTAATACAACTCTATCTCCTGCTATTCCTAATTAACAAATGGCAAAGCTAAAATATTAATCACTGTCATACAAGAAATGAGTGGCAAAGCCTGTGGCTTCCCCTGGCCTCCAATTTCCTTATTCCTCTGTGTACCATTGAATTGGCAAAGAAAGTGTAAAAACAAATCTTTTTGACTGTTAAGTAGCTGCCATTTTGGCTAAGAAAAATAGATCTGGTTGCTCAACACTACCTGTTCAGACTGAAAGGACCTCTGCTCAATAAACATGGGCCAAAGCAGTCGTCTGTAGCAAGTACACATTAGTTATCAAATGTGATGGGAAAGTTTTTAAGGGCTACCACTGTGAAAAATTAATCATCTTAAAACTTGATCATATGTCCTCTGGAACAGCTGGCTCCTTTTCCTCAGGATTTGGTTTCAATAACCTTTTACTGAAAATGCCTCTTTAATACACGCTACTGAATTAGATTAAAACAATTTAATGCTCTGACCTCCAGAATTTCTCTCATTTTTGTTGAGCAGAATGCAATGCAAGCAGCAGATTTAGTCAATTTTAAATTTTCTCTTAAATGTATTCTCATATTCATTTATTTCCTCTTGGCATGCATCTTCCTCTCAAAACGTTACCATCCTCTGGTCATGAGCTGCTATAAAAATTGTATTAAAAATGCTAAAACAACATCAGAATTTACAAAAGCAACCTTCATAGTAACACCTGTTCTGTGCTTTCTATAGCATTTATTTTCTTTTTTAAAATCAAAGAATGACTTCTTTGTGGAGGCCACTTAGATGAACTCGTAGATAAGACGGATACTTCAGAGCAATCTAAAAACTATGAGAGAGAAGGGCATGGAGATCTTGATAGGGATTCTCTACATTCAACCTTTTTATTTTGTCCTAACATCTGCTGGGTGGCACTATGCCTTTATATGTGAGAGCCTATAGATAGTGTCCTTATTCGCAGAGAGAAACTTTTCACCAGCTGTATTTCTTGAGGTTTTCTTCATTTGTTTGGGTTTGGGGTTTGTTTGTTGTCTGGGGGTTTTCGTCTTCTTACCCATAGCAGAGTAAAAAGTTTACTAAGAAAGGTAAAACCAGACTTCTGCACATAAATTTGAAATTTGCTTTTCTAGCTCCCATGATCTTCCTAGACCTCTTGGATCAGAGCTGGCTGCTTCACAATCTGCATGTCTGAGCCAGAGTAATGGTTAGAATGTATTGTATTGGACTATTATAAACCTTTTACCTCTGTACAAGTGTGTTGCTTCACTAAAACATTATTGTTTCCTCCTCTTTGACAGGGACTTTTTAACTGATAGATCAGCAAATAAAATGCCTCTGGATGAGAAAGGGAATAAAAATTGCTCTGGCAGAATGTTGTGCTGTTGACAGGTGATTTTTCTAAGAAAAGTACTTGCCTAGGGGTAATGGGCATAATTGGATACTGTTTTACTCCAGCTTAATGCCAGGCTTTGCAGAGTCAAACAAGGGCCTTTGAATTCAGCAAGCTATTATTTAAAATAGAAAACAATTATCTAGTGTTCTGGCTAATGTCTGGTAAAAAGTAATTTGATTAACCAAATATGAGAATGATAGGAAGTGTTGGTGTTGGCTCGTCCCAGCATTTTCCAAACAGTAGAGTACAGTAGTTATGCAACACATTTCCATGCAATGAGAGACTTTTTTTACCGTGTTGTAAAATGGATGATACTTATATCATTGTGGCAAATGTATATGAAAGGGGTACTGGTTTTCATTGCCTTCATTTTTTATGCTGACATCTGGACAGTTTCAGTGTAGCCAAAATTAGTCCCACAAGCATAACTTTTGTTCTTTCCCTCATGGCTCTCTTACTCCTGGAGAAGTCGGGTGCTTGTGGTCGTGGCTAGCAATAGTCTGATTTGGAAATTTTGTATGAAAGACATTCAAAGTCAGTGCTTTAACAAAAGCTGTAGGAAATGGAATGTGCTCAGGATCCAAAAGGCACAAAAACAAAGGTGGGTCTCAGACTGATTAAACAGAAACAGAATGTCTGCCACAGATTTCAAGGCCCTTCCACTCACAGAAAAAAAAAATAACATCTGAATCACCCCAACACTTAACTAAGTAAAAAATCTCCAAGCCCAAAAGGCTAAGGAGTGAAACCCAGCACACTGAGGGTAAAGGTGTCAAATTTCTCATATCTTCTTATATTTCAAATCCAAATAAAAACCTGTATGCTTCTGTCTGCTTAAATATTTTTTTCCCCCGCTGGCCTTAATTTTTTTATTTCTTTACCCTGAAACTTCCATCTATTTATCCATGTTTATTCTTAGAGAATCTGGTTTTTTCTTTTCCTTCCTCAAGCTGCTATTAAAAAGAAATTAAAAAATTTGTGATTGTCCCTAATTGTCTTCCAGAAAGAGGCAGTCAGTCACAATGCACTCTTCTAGGCCTGAATCAAAGAGGTGTACAACTTCTTTACAAGTTCTGTCTCAGCAGCAGTCTCTGCCAGCTCCCTGCCCATCACAGCCAAGGCAGTAAGTCCAGGACAGAGTGCTCTTGGAAAGGGGCTTCTTTACAGTTGGGAACTCTGGCAAGCTTTGTGCAGATGTTTTAGCTACAACTGTTTAAAATTATTTAGTGGCTCTTAAACACTGTTCATGCCCATTCCAAACAAGCCCACAGAACATCTGCACAGTGTCTGCTAGCTGTGCTCACGGAGGGTCTACCAACAATCCTATATTGTTCTAAGCAAATATATATCAGTCCAGATTTTCTTCCATGTCTTAGTATCCTCTTCAAGCATTGAGGAGACTGTGACCTTTCGTTGATTCAGGCATGGAAACTATAATCACAATTAAGTAGTTATATTTTCTTTGGAAAAATAATCCTATTGTTCTCCTCTTTTAAAGCTTAAACTAACAGTCAGCATGAATGTCATCTTTATAAAATGATAGGAAACCTGCAATGTCTGGTATTAATAAATGCCTCTGTGCTCAGTGTCTGAATGGGGTTGGGACTGAAAGGAGAGAATGAAGTTTGTATGACAGAACTCAGGGGTAGCCTCTCTTGTGACTGTTTTTATGAGATGCAACTGCTACAGAAGTGCATCTTGTGCATCCCAAGGCAATCAGTTTGCTCATCTAGGGAGCACAGTGATAATTTATTCCTGACAGGAGAAGAGAACCCATAATGGTGGTCTGAACTGCCACTGCTCTTCACTGATTCCCTTCCAGTGTACTCTAAACTTCTGATGGTATAATCACAGGAAGAATTGTCCTGCTGGGAATAGATGGGGAGAGATAGCAGCCTCACTGAAATCATCAAGCTCTGCACTGCATCAGTCAGTCCCAAACACCGCCGAATTTTACTTTTAATAGAGTCCTCCAATAGCCCTAAAGTGCAAAGAAAAAATACTTTATAAAGATAAAGGTGACAGCAGAGAATTACGCACTGACTACAACTGTAATTGTAGACTGCAATCACTTATTAAATTTATCTAATTCACCACAGTATTTTTCATAGACTACTTGCTGTTGTAATGAATGGCAACTGAAGAATCAGTGGTGGAAGATTTTTCTTAAGTTTATTATACAGGGCAGGGCCTCAAGTGAACTGGATTTGGTTCATAGTTCCTCTGTAGTCTTTCTGCATGGATTCAAGAGAGTCACTTAATCTTTCTCAGCTTCTTTTCCCTGTCTGCAAAAGAATAATGTTTTTGTCTGTTGAAGCTGTAAGCTCTTTAGTACTAAAGTGTAACTGGATTATATATTTATACTGCTGGGGCTTTGATCTCAACAGTGGCCAATATGCAGTCATTAATAAAAATAATATTAATTAGAAGTAAAGACCTCATTACATTTTAATAGGGCTGTTTTAGATAACAATGGCTGTACATACTGAATTCATGTAATTTTCACAGTTGTGCTCAGAGTAGGGAATTATTTTGGCTGGAAACAACTCAAACAAGCAGTGCCAGCAGCTGTGAGGTCAGGAATAACTGTTTGGTTTTATTTTTCACTCTTGGTACTCTTACAGTTCGTTCAGTAAAAGAAGGAGGTAAGAAACATACAGAAAGTTCTGGTAGCGTCCAGCACATCTTTTCTGAAGTTGGTTGGGAAGCAGGCATACCCCAGACTCACTGCCTTTATATGGTCCTAGGAACAAATAGATCGAAGCAGACTGCATTGTGATAAAGTCACTTGCTGAACAGTCAAAAGATACAAAGATATTATACTGTAAATCATAAAAGTTTTCTTTTTCAAATCACTCCCAGAACTAATTTTCACAACCTACCCATAATATACATAAGCCCGAGAGTTTATAAAAGTGGAGAGATGTAGCGTGCATCTTACTTCTGTGTGAAAATGTGATTTTCTGGACAACATTGCATACAAGCACACTTGACAGCAGACCAAAAAGGCGTGTACATCAATGTATGCCAGTTCTGGAGATAATCTGAGTTCACCTTTCAGCTTTAAAAACAAGCTTTACAGAAAGGCCCTGCTACTGCAGTGGCAAGGAGGGAGAGACAAGGAGCACTGCTGCTTTACTTGACTCTTCAAAAGACCTTTACATAAGAACAGACTTGTAAAAGAAGTTGTACATCTCTTTGACTCAGACCTGGAAGAGTGCATTGTGACTGCTTGCATCTTTCTGGGAGATAATTAGGGACAATCACAGATTTTTTAATTTCTTTTCAATAGCATATGGAAACAAAGTTCTGCAGCTTGTGATTGCTGCGTGATGAGCAGGTGATTGGCACGTGATTGGCATGTGGTTGGTATTTGGTGGGTGCATGATGGGTACGTGGTTGAGATGTGATTGCCACGTGATTGGTGCATGACTGCCATGTGACGGAAGCGTGATTGCCGTATGATTAGCGTGTGATTGGCATGTGATGGGGACATGATTGTCACGTGACTGCAGCACGATGGACATGTGATTTTTGCTTGATTGGTGTGTGATGGGTGCGAGATGGGCACGTGATTAGCATGTGATCGGGCTCATGATTGGGCCATGATTGCCACGTAATGGGCACATGACTGGAGTGTGATTGGCACATGATTGGCATGTGATTGCCATGTGAGGGGCACATGATTGGCATATGAATACGTGGCTGATTGGCACAGGAATAGGATGGTGATTGGTGCAATATTAGTGTGTTATTGGCACATGATCAGTGCAATTGCCGTGTGATGCGACTGCTGCTGATGCAGAGAGAGATTCACACCTGACGATCAGTCAGCTGTGTGGTAAGAGATACAGAAGTACCAATATTTGTGTCGGTCTCGTAAGGGCCCATGCTGAGATTCGTGACACTGCACATGGGTAGAGATACCTTCTACTTCAAAGTTAGGAAATATAAAAAAAGTAATAGCTTTTTCACAACCACAGAATACATAGCCACTGTTTGCTGTGCTGTCCAAGCCAACAGCCTGGGTGGAAGACTTTTAAATCAGTCATCTTCTTCTTTCTGATATTTGACTAGTCCCACGCAAGGAGGAAGCAAATGCCTTACATAGATTATTTATGCTTTCAGAGCTGGAAGACACAAATGGTCAAAACCTCGAACAACAATATGAGAAGATTGGTTTAAAACAAACAAAAAGGTTGGTTTTTTTTTATTATTTTAAAAATTCATGTGTGAATTTTTTTGTTTCCCTTCTGACTTCTGAATCTTCTGGGCTGTTTTTGCAAACTCCTGCCTGCACATAGATATGTAAAGCAAAAATATTTTGAATGACCACATCTAACTGCATTAACTCTTGTTAATGTCTTAAACTCACAAACTAACCAGCTGGACAATGAAGAAAGATTATGTTTCTGATGTAGTCCATGATTTGGATACAAATATTCATGAATTTAAAGAAATTCTCATTTTCATAACTTTCTGCTCCTATCAAATAAAATTTCTGCTTGTGACAAAAAGATATGATTGATGATACATCCACTCTGTAAGTAATAGATTACATACATATAGAAATAAACAGACAGTTTTCAACCATTTTTACCTTCAGTTTGGTGCTCCATAGTCTTGGTTTCTAGTTCATAACTTATGCTGTGCCCCCTGTCTCTTCCTCTTGATACTGTGATCTCTCTTTTAAGGTGATGTCAACAACAGATTTAATCATTATATCACTAGTGTTGGGCAACTGAAAATAACAAAACCAGTGCATTACCATTTTTTAGGAAGAGAAAAAATAGAAAACAGCAACTATAAATGACAAGAAGGGTCATAGACAGAAAAAGAAGTTCCACCTAAATGAACTAATAAACAGTACTGCAAAGGAGGCTGGTGCAGTGACAAGAATCCTCACAGTGCCTGCTAGGAAAAAAAGAAGCGCATGGCCAGAAACTGGTATATAGTAAATTTTGGCTTTGGATAAGGAAGAAGGAAACAGCTGGTGCCATCAAGAAACATCATCAAGATCAATTATGATGATGATGATCATCAAGGTAAGTTCACATGCCTTATTAATACAATACTGAAAATTAGTTGCTAGGGGTTTTTTGGGGGTTTGATTTGGTTGTTTCTTTGTCATTTTCTTTCTTTCCCTCCCCTCCCCCTGGAGTATTACTGACCTCTTCCTTGCTGATTCAAATTCCTTCTCTTTGTCTGCTAAATTAGGATGGTGTTATGATCAACCCTGAGTATGGACAGGCTTGTACCCACTTATCAGAGTAGCAGTACCAGAAATGATCTGTAGCCCATATAAAGATATATCTTGGATACTTCTGGCTCTCTGAGCTGCTTTGTCCTTCTGTTTGATCTTTACTCCAAACCAACAAACCAGGTCAGCAGGAGAGACCTGGTGTGACATGGCCATATTCTGTTCCTCTGTCTCTCAGCAGAACACACATATGCATTGATTGTGGCTTGGGAATGTCACACTTCTCCTTTCAATGCCTCAACCCATGGCACTCAGATTCCTGTGCCATCATATGTGGCAAAGGGGATGACTGGTAACCCCATTGCTTTGTGAACCAGTGTTGAATGGGAATCAGCCTTGCTGCAGCTGTGTTCTCATACAAGATTTCCTGGCATAAGAACAACACAAGTGTTTCTTGTGGCTTCATTTTAGACTTTCTGCAGAGGAGGCAAAGTCACTGACTCCTTGAAAGCAGAAGGAAGAACGCAGAGCCAAGCTTTTAGTGAAAATTAAGTGCTGTATAAAGTCACTATTTAATACCCTGTTATTCTGTATTGATGAGTCTGAGAAAAGCTGTCAAAATGTGGAGTGTGAAATAGGATTTTTCTTCTACTTCATGTGAGATATGTCTAAATAAGCAGAAAGAAGGGCTGAGTACATATGGATATGACTTCTGGGTGGTCAAAGAGAAGCTGTCTGTAAATTGGACCTCCTTCAGGAGCTGATGCCTGAGGACAAGGCTAAGCCTTAGCACCCTTCAGTTGTTTCAAATAGTAAGGCACATCATAATAGTATTTTGGACTTGCCTACCTCACTGAATATTGCCAAATTCATGTGGCCACTATCACACCCAAAGTAAATTATGTTTAAGCATAAGGCAAATGAACTCCTTAATTATTATTACACCCATTTACACAGAAATCATGTCAGTCCAGTTAAATGTGTGACTATTTGGCCACTGTCTCTGCTTCCTTTTTGATGTAGAAATCTCTGGCCTTGTTCCCAAAACTTCAGCATGGCCATGAAAACAGCAGTAGGGGACAATTTGGCAGAGTGAGACCATGTGGCTGTAAGTCTGGAGACCTGGGTTCTGGTCTGGGCTTTATCACAGATTTCCTGTGGAAATGAGATGAATTCACTTAATCTCACACTCCCTTAGTTTCCTCTTTTGAAGAAGAAGGATGATAATAATCACCCACTTAGCAAGGGAGTTGTGAGACTAAGGTAATTAACGTTTCTAAAGCCTGTCAATGTCCGTAAGTGTAACCACTAAATAAGCAAAATGTATTACAAGTATTATTTATTTTACTACGTGAATATTGCCAAAGCCTGTAAATTTCCCTTAGAGTCTGCTGACGAATTAGCTGTTCTCCTAAATACTCAAGTGAGAAAGAAGCTATAGCCAAAGAAACTATCACATCATGCTTGGAGGAAGTAACTAATGAATGAACAGTTCACTCTGGAAAGGTAGCTTTTGGACTTTAAATCCAAGCATCTAGTGTTCACTGTGAACAAGCTGCTGGTTGGACCAGATGACCCACTGTGGTCCTTTCCAACCTTACCCGTTTTGTGATTCTGTGATTATGTGGTGTAGGAACCAACAATTATTTTGGAAGAGTCCATGATCTACTCATGTGCAGTTTCCTAACCTGAAAAATAAATACTAGAACTTTACTAACTAACCCTAGGTGGTGATGGATTTCCCAATTTCTGATTGCAACTTTCAGCTAAAGTGCATAACTCAAAATCTAAATATTTTTCCACTATGTTATTATTGTTTCCATGAAACCATCCTTTTAAAATAAAGTGCAAACGTGATCTGGTACATATTAAAAAAACCCAGCATGTATTTTACCTTCATAAAAATAAATAATTTTCAGTTCTCATTACTTCATTATCATGACTTTTCTAGGATTTTATGGATCAAATCTGCTGATAACATTTTTAATTTGATGTATTTCTAAAGTGTTTTTTTGTAGAACCATTTCCCATAACAGAAATTTAAATATCTGCTGCCACAAATATTTTGTGAGATGTTATTTGTGAGATGTTATCTGATATGACCTGTGTGTCTATATTGATCACACGTGTAAAACACTCAGAACTTCTTAGATCAGCTAGTGGACCTGATCATTAATAGCTAGTGAACCAGAAAGCATTAATATCTGCAAGACACTCATATGAATATTAAAAGTTTCCGGTATTTCATAGGCATTAAAGTTTCCTGCTTTATGCAGGAACATCAATTTAATTATTAAAAGACCATAAAGTAAGGTATGTGGATTGTAAGCGGTCTAAAATACATAGAGAAAACCTGTTCCAAATTCAAGAGCATGCTGTGGACCCGCTCCCAGGGAGAAGATAAAGTAGAGCAATTTCACAGCCTAGCTCACAAGTCTCTCACACTTTGCTAAGCATATGTTCCAACTGCTACTTAACATCTCTTTTAGAGCTTTGTATATTCTGCTTTTCCATCTTAAAATTTCTCTGAAACATATTTGTCTGTGGGACTGCCCATAAACACCACAAGAACCACAAAGCAAAACTGACCCTCTAACCTATGCACCTCTTCTTCTCACCCTGGATCAAAACGGTGTTTCAATTTTTTTTTAAATATAAAATCAAAGAGTTGTTCATCATAAGTTATAGAAGACCAGATTTAATCATGAGTATCAAACAGGCTATGACACATTGATATTATTACTGTGAACATAAATATAGAGGACTTATAACCAAGAAAGAATTTTGCAAGAAAGAAATACAAAGGCTTTAAAACAGCACAGAAAACCAAGGCAATAAGAGAATAGGTCATGAATATGGAAGTCCTTACTTAATTTAAGTTAGATTGTAACAATCTCATGGAGACAATATTCAGAAGTACATGATTCCAACATTCACGTATTCTTTACAGTATTGACTGTCATGGGTCCGACTTAATGTCTGACTGGAAATGTAAAATACATTCTGACAGTCCTAACTTCCATGTAATGGAATAAATGGGTTCTTTTCCTTCTCTTCCCCATCCAATTCCAACTGTCTCATGTTAGTGTGGAACTCTGTGCTTGAAATGAAAGAGAAGTGGAAATTGTCTCTTTGTCTTCCAAGACACATATCCAGCAAGGTGAAAACTTCCAGTATATGATATTTAGTATCCCTTACCCTAAACAAATGAATTAATAAATGCAATGCTATCAGTGCAAGGTCAAGCAGAAGATCAAAAGGGATGCTCCTTACTTCTTTAACACACAAGTGATGGATACTTTCATATGTAAAGTCAATGAAACAAACTGCATTCTATAAGAAAGTTGTTTTCAGTTAGCATCATGTCAAGAAAAACTAGAGAGGAATTACACTGTAAATTACCTCAAGGTAATTTAAAATAAGATTCTTCCTTCATCCAAACTTCTGTACATTGCGTTGCATATGGTGCCATCGCTATCTCAGCAGGACTTCAGAGAAGTCACAGCTTCTGCAGAAATAAATTGCAATCTTTGGTCTGATAGTTTATCATCCAGTAGATTTATGTATACTTCTATCAATAAATCAGACAAGCAGACTCCATTACCCTTACATGATCAGATTCTGATCTAACAGGTGTTAATTATAATAGAAAGTCTGTACTTGATAATTTGATTGCCTTTCTGCTAGGCATGGCATAATAAATTTAATGAATGGATACTGCTGTATTCCTTTTGCAAACATTTTCCTACCTTCCACTGATCATATAGGCATCATTTCACCATCGCTTGGTGGCAACAAAAAGAATAAATTCTTTTTCAAGGACCCTGAACCAAAGAGATTTTTCAGTGGAAACTTCTCTGAATTCTTTTTGCAGAGCCTCTGCATTAAGCGAGAGAGCAATGAAAGATCTTTACTCGCTGCTCTCTGAGTATTTGGGAGTGGAATTATCCTGTACAAAGAGAGAGTGCCTGCAGCTGTCGCGGCAGAGCTCAGAGAAATATGCCAACATTTTCACAGTGTAAGAGCAGATGTGGTTGAAATTGTTGACATGAAGCAAGGGCACAAGGTCAAATGCAGATTTTCCATATCAGTTTTTTCAAATGTCTCTTCCGATTAAGGCAAGGATGGTACTTGGCCAGGGAATTCAACACAAATCTCATGAAAGGCAGAATTGGTTGGGAAACAGAAGCTAGTGTAATGTATTCCAGCTCAGAATAATACTACTCAAGAATAATGCTTTGGTTTATTTTTATTTTGTTTTTTCAATGTTATGAATATGTACTACAGTGCCTACTCTCAGTCTTATGAGTGCATGTAAACACTCATTAATGTTAACAGGAAATGTACAGGATTTTCAAGGGAAATGTAGACCTTTCCTTCTTCATCCACACCCTATTTTGCTAGGCAGAGTTCGAGGGAAAACCCTACAGGCATCGTGCTTGGACCAGTGGTTTTGATCAGCACCATTTTACTTCATACGCTTTTTTACAGAAGAAATTTCATCTCATCTTTCCTACTGAAATATGAGATGTGACTGCTGGTCAACAGAGCTGTGTACTGGGCTGAGCAGGAAGCCAGCACACTAGCAGCCCTGAACACTGTCGACCACAAAGAGAATGGAGCAGACCCCTAGAGAGGAGGTGAATAGGTTAAAAAGTCATATTAAAAAAAAAAAATGTCTATCATCCCCTTCCCTGTTTTTCAGTCTCAAAGATACACGAGCCACAAATTTTTTAGTACAATGTGAGGTTTTTCTAGAAACCTAACTTTTTAAATGAAAATTGAGATTGTCTATTAATCCTAAAGTTGGGAGAGATGAAGCTATAAGGAAAGCATCAGGTGTTGTGAGATTCATCATAATATCTCAGGATTTGGCAAGGCTGCATCCCAGTTTACAGTTAAGAGAACTCATGTTCCAAGCAAGTGTTATTTGCTGCTGAGTACCACTCTCCTGGGTCCTGGTGCTCCAGGACACTGCTTGAAGTCAACTGAGCTACACTTGCGTGATACTGGATCAACGCAGTGGTGAACCAGACCCCAACTTTTATTGACTTTTCAGGCAATCTGCCACTTGGCAGGGGAACTTAGATTTAAAACATAAAAGCCATTTTTAAAGCATGAGGGATTCACTAGTAACAGCAACTGAAAAGCTGAAATTGAAACCAAAAAGGCACAGGACCACATTACCAATTCCCTGAGCCATCTTGTCCCTTTTACTGCTTTCTTAATCTCTACACACTGATCATTAATCATTTCTTACTTGGGTTAAAAAATGAATTAAATATTCAATTTTTTTAAAATCATTATTTTCTAGTATTAATACCTTAGTTCATACAATCTTATTTTCCCACAGAACAGGTTGGAGTTGTTTTTTACTTTTTCAGTACTTTAACCTATTTTGAATATTTTAAATATTTTTAACTTCTGGACAAGTGACAAATATTAGAAATATGAGCTGGATTGAGTAGCTTTTGCCAGACAGATTAAATCTCCAGAGAATTTTTTTGCTCAGTTCACGGACAAGCAACCAACTATTATTTGGTGGAGCCTGTTTGTGCAGTTACATTTTGGGTTTCAACAAATATTCATGCTTGTGACCTTGACATTTTCTTTTTACAGTAAAATTCTATTGTTCCAGAAAGCAAAATGGAAAGTGCAAAAAACATTGTGGAAGCAAACAAAATTATGATTTTTATTTCAAATTATGTCTACTGTACTAGAAAAATAAAACCTTTCCCAGCATGAAGCATTTCTTTATTCTTTTTTGACCACCTTCAAAAGGAGATATATTACACACCCAAGCACATACCACAGTCTACAGCAGTTTTTTAGATATATTTTGATTTTTTTCCCACTTCAAATGGTTCATGCTAAAAGTGGGTCTTCCTTTGTGTGCAGTTCGTTTCAATGAATCCCAGGTTTTCAGCAACTGACATTTGTTTAGTTATGGGGCTCACTGTTCAGTAGCCCTATGAGATGAGTTTGATGCTTTCACTAAACTTTACTGAGGATAAGCAGAACAAAACAATATGTTGCATTAGTGAGCACAGTTACTTGCTTCAGTAATAGAGGGACCAAGTTTTAAATAGTGATGATGATTTAGTCAAAGGTGCTTAAGACAGGCCAGCAAAATCACATGGGGATTCTGAGCTGCTTGGATTTTACCTTTGCAGAGGTAAAAAGAGAATCATAATAATACTGTCAAATGATACTTGTGGTGGTTCACTCTTTTTGGCAACCATTTGTGATAAGAACCCAAGTGATATGAAGCCAAGTGAGTGGTTTTCTCTTGGCCTGTATTCTCTGATTTGTCATGTAAAAAGTGACCCAGTAATCTAAGAAATAACAACCAGGTATTATGCTCTATTCCAGAACATTGCCCTGTATTGAAAAACACTGTGGCTGGTTGGTGGGTTCCTCATGGTAAGAACAATTAGAGAGACAAGTGTGATAATCCGAATTAAGACTTGCAATACGTTGAATGCCTGTAAGGAGGACAAGTAAGGGATCAGTATCTGAACATCCCATCCTAAATTCTCACTGGAACATCATTCTGAAATAGAACATGGAGACCAAAATACATACATTTCAAATGGTTCGGGTGTCTTAACTGACTCAGAGAGAACTGAAATAAGCCTCTAAGAATCTATAAAAGTAGAAAATGAATTTAGTTGTTTATTAGAACCTGATTCCTCTCAGCCAGGCATCGTGTCTAAACCTGTACTTGTGTATCTGCCAATGGACGGGGTCACAACTTGCTGAAGGCTCAAGTAAAATACTGCATTAATAGTGCTGAGTAGAAAAAGCGGAAGAGGTGCCCAAGACTGAAAATCAGTAAGTAAAAATAACTTAAGAAAATAAATTTTAAGTTCAAGGAGCTCCAGTCTGGAATAGGGAAAAGAGCCTGAGATCTGTTTGCTGGTCTGATTGTAAATTTTTTGGGGGGTGGGAGATGAAAGCAGGTAATATCTGTGTGGCATATCTGATCCTCTACCTGCCAGTCTCATTTTTTTCCGTGGAATATTCATTTCTTCTGGCATTTTTCTTATCTATGTAGGTAGCAAACTTTCCAAAGTCATGACTACTTCTTGTGAAGTCTATGTTTCTGCATTTGCAAGCATGCTGAGGGCCCTAAGAGCTAATATATAATACAACATAACAAAATAATAGAAGGTCTCATGAAGTATGAAGGCCTGAAAGAGTATGGAGATATTTTTGATGTCTTTTTTTTTTTAACTTATAGTCCATAACCTTACATATCTCACTGGCTGGATAGTAGACAACCACAGAAGCCAGTCGTAGTGGAAAACAGCAGAAAGAGCAGAAATTTATCAAAGTGACTTTTCAGGCAACTCAGGAAAAGTATTCTTTTCAACCTTTACTCTGGACACACTCTACACATTTTTTATATAATCGTTTCATTATTTACATCATACACTGTGGAATAAAAAGGAAAAGGAAAGGCCATTTATGAGGCAGTAGTCTCCAAAATTAAGGAACTTATCTGTTTTCAGATGGGATACCAGTTTGGCTGAGAATTTCAGAGACATGGTAGGTGCCAGTTTTGTAAGTGCTCATTGACTTTCCTAGTGTTCTATCTCATTAATAGATCAAAACAATAGCTCTAAATTTAACTGATTGGGAAACAGGAAGAAAGTGTACTGAATACATTGTATGAAAGGGCTATAATCTGCAAAGGCTACAAAAGGGCATTTTCTAGCTGAACATTTGCAGTGCTGTTTTTAAGAACTCTGGCTCTTTAGACTGTACAAAGAAGCAGATAACAAAGCCTGAAGGCTAAAATATTCCCTTTTCCATTACCATATCACTGGCCAACACACGATGAAATTCAATTTGTACCCTAGACAGAGGAAAACAAATCCATTAAGATGGTGATAAAACAACTGCCAAAGTACAACAGTTTGTGATATTGATGCTTGGTGTTACACCAAATCCAGAACATCACAGCCTTTCAGTTCCCATTTCTGCCCATTAATTTAAATGATAAAGTCAATGGTAATTGAATGCACTATTTGTAAGTGAAACAATTACCAAAGAAAGCCCAAGAAACAACTTATTTTTTATGGGATTAAACTGTTGACTGAAATATAGAAAGAAAAGAGTAAAAGTAGTGGTAAACCTGGCTGAAAGACTTGTTTACATCTCTGTAATTTCCTGTGTTTCATCTGGTTGTGAACTCCAGAGACTGAAATATTCCTTCGGGCATCAGCATGTTTCTAAATTTTCTCTCTGTTCCCAAATACCCTCATTTAATGGCTAGTATAAGTTTTCTTAGTGCTTTTAGATGTAAAAACACAAATTTCTGCATTATTCTGTTAATGTTAGCACCTTAATGAAGAAATTAAGTCACCAAAGATTCCTGATTCATTCCTGAGTGCCTACATCCCACTCATGTGGTTATGTGACATTCAATGTTGCTGCAAATTTAATCCACAGCCAAGCAGTAGATTGTTTCCTTGTGTATAATTTATATGATATAATTTGTGTGTTCCCCAAATCTTTCATAATCTAGTCTCTATCTGCTGCTTTGGGTACTGGTTATTGATTAATGAAGGTTTTATGGCTTCATAATGAAGATACATATAATCTAACATTAATAGAAAACATTTAGCACACAGGGAATCTGGCAAGGAGCCCTCTTACTTTTCTGTGTGCTGTACTGGATTCACACTTATTGAATACAGCTAATTACATTTGTCTACTTCTGCTACAAAGCAGTCACAGAAATAAAAGCAGTCACTTCATAAGAAGAACTGACAAGACTCACCCTTGATTTTGGGCATCTTTAAGCACTCTGTCGTTTTGGTATAACTAATTTTTGGGGTTGTTTCTCTTAAACATCTCTTTTAGTGTGCCAGGTGTCAGAGCACATATTGTAACCATATTCACACGTGGAAGAATGTGTCTTAGTTGACCAAAGATTATTTCCAAATCTTTCCCCCGAGTTCTCCCTGAGGCCCTTCTCTTCAAATTTTAAAATTAAATTAAATTTTTTTTTTAAATTTTCACAGCTGCTGAACACTGGGAGATTCCATTGACTTTGTGGGTGCTGAGCAGTTCAGGCCACTACTTTTTAAAAATGTAAAATGAATTTGTGACCCTGAATATTAAATATTGAGCTTCAAAACTTACGTCTTTATATACGGGAAAACACAAACTACTTGTTGCTCTTAATAAAACGTGAGACAACATTTGTATAAGGTCAAGTACTTAGTTAATCCCTGGGCAGGCAGGGATATATATGAAGTATAGTGACGACATTGCCTGGAATGCCATCCCATTACCAAGCTCAACCTGGAATTAAGGTCAGCTTGTGAACTGGGTATTAAACAAAGAATGCAGATGCTCTAAATGGAAAGTTTACAGTTTTAGCAGACTGCACTCAAGATCCTGGAGATTTTTACATCACCTATTGACTTAAGCATTACAAATCTCCACAGTCCCCACATCCTTTTTCAAAGAAGCATCTGTTTCTCATGGTTCATTGAGGTATTAACCATTTCAGGCACCAGGTGGTTTTTATGATCAGATTTAAGGCCTGACCCTACAGCCCTTACTTGAAGACTGTTATGCTGTGCAAAGTAGCTTTAATAACAATGGGAGGGAGAGGAGGGAAATGGCTTGTTTATTGCCCATCCACGTCTTTGAGATCATATGTAGTTGATTAGACAAAACCTGTAGCTTGTTTGCTTCCACACCAATCAGCTTTCACACATTCAGCTTGAGATGTAAAGGTCTGGTTGAGCTTTTCCCTGTCATGAAAACCTGCAGAAGCTAAAAGACTGAGGCACACCTGCAGAGCCTAGGATTTTGAGTTGCCCCTATGCAACCAACTGTCAGCAAAGACACCAGTCCTGCCTGTGACACTCAGTGTGGCTGCCATGAGTTATGGTACCAGCTACACAAACTGCTGCTATGCAGGGGGTGAACCGGGGTACGAGGTGCTGTGTGCTCCTCTGACCTGTGGCAGCTGGCTCTAGGTGTTCTCTTAACTTGTAGTTTCTATGACCTAACTTAAAACTCTTCTTGCTTGCTGTGGGCGAGAGCTTGCCCTGCCTTGCCCAGCTTGCCACTAACCTCTAACCCCACATGACTCAGTGTTTCAGCCTTCCCAAGGAGGTGACTTTGTAAGGCACTCAAAATGCATGCGCCCTTTCTCTGCAGATGAGGAGCAGAGAACGAATCTTGCATCCTAGATCACAGAGACATAGGACTTGATGCACCCCCATAAGGCATTCAGATGTACAGTGTCAAGGCAATATATAATGCCCAAAGGAGTCTGAAGAGTATGAATTGTGGCTTATGCATTTTCAGTCGTTCTCTTTGTCTTCTAAACCTTCATTAGATTTGAACGGAAATTATGGAGTCATATTTTCCATGGGTATCCTTTGAGCTTTGTGGCTTTTTCTTTTTCTTTAGGATTCATATATCCACTCCTAATTCAACTCTGTAGGCGCAGCAAGGACTGCAGTTTTTTATCAACACAGATTATCTTCGTAAAAAGAGGCAGGGCCTTGGTGAGATAAGCAGGGGAAGCCTGTCTCTGTAATGATTGTGCTCTGGATAATAAAGAGGAATTATATCCCAAATGATAGCTATCAGCCTGACAATATTCAAGGCCACTGGAAATGAATGGACAAATTAGAACAAAACTGTTATTTTCCTTTTAAGTTATTTATCTAAAGGCTTTTCATGGTCCATGATACAACAGTTCAGTGAAAGTCCAATTTTCTACCCATGACATTTTCTTTATCTCTATAAAAATGAGGATGAATAGTGTTTTTCTCCTGACCAGTATACTATTTTCTCCTGCTTGAGCAGGACCCAAGTTTTGGCAGTGAATAGATGAATCCTTAATTTATCTGTGCTCTGTGATCAAAGCAGGTGAAATACTCTGAAATAATGAGGTAAGAAACTTGTGGAAGCCAAGAGTTTAAATCAATGAGATATGATAAGACAACACAAAGTAGTTGGGAAGAGGCCTGGACTAGCAAAGAAGGGGAATCCTACTATTCAGTCTACACCTTTGGACTTACCCAACTTATCTTCATGTTCTCTACCTTACTTCATTTTTAACTTGCAGTGACTCTTTAATTTGAAAAACAGAAAACAGAAGGTGATTTACAAAAGTTATTGTTGTTGCTTAGAAAGAATGTCAAGAACTCTGTTGCTCTTAGTACATGAAAACTACTTGAAGTGGCCAACTGCTTTGTCGTGTGAAAGTGTGTTCCGCTCAGAGGGGAAAAAGTTGTATTTTCTAGGAAAGAGATTGTATCCTAATGATGTTTAGAAAAAGAAAGGAAACTGGCAAAAAGCAAAATATAGCCTAAGAGTAAATGGCAGGCCTTGTGGTTTTGTCACAGTAGTTCCTTGTTAAACTAAGTTCTTCCAGAAAATTATGTTTTGTTGGTATTGTGAAATGTCTAACTTAATGAGAAACAAGCATGCTGCCAGGGGCCCTACATGGATACTAACCCATGAACAATGTTTTCTACCAACACCATCAACAGGAACACAAATGCAGACAGTTTGAGGAGGGCCAGGGAGAGCCTGCTGAAAACCAGAAAATACGATGGAGCAGTGGGAGAAAACTACAGGCAATGTAATTGTTTGGGTTTACTTTGGTTTGATTTTTTTAGTTGTTTTTTTTGTTTTACTTCTGCCTTCTTGTACTTGGTTCAGGGGATTGAAACATCTGTTAGTTTGGAGAAAAACAGTAAAATTTTTTAAATAGGTATGGAATTTTCAGAAATTCTGGGGTCAATGTCTGACAAAGAAGCTAAAGCATTTTAGAGTATGTATAATTATTTGCTTCTATGAAACTCACTGTAGGGATAGATACAATTTCAGAAGAATATGTAATGGAAAGTTAGGAACTCGGTTTTCTCTATGAAGGCTTTCTGCCTAAGTGATAACTCTTTCTCAAAGGTAGTTTCAATGCTTTCCCCACCCCACATGGCAAGAGAAGTTCTCAGCCTCTCTCTCTGAGAGGAGAGAGATAGTCCTAACAGACATGCACAGAGGCCTTGGGAAGGCAGGGAGAAATAGAGAGGATAAAGGGCCTCTGAAGGGGCTGGAACTTGTGTTTTTAACCCTGGAGGCCAGATGTGCCGCATCGTAAAAAAGTGATCCTTGCATCTGAAATAAACCTTTTTTTTAATCCTTCCACTGCCTTGGCATGCTTGCCTATGTTTACCTTACACTCACAAAGTACATCATCATTACAGAGGTAGGAAAATAACAAATAAGAAGGAACACAGAATGACAGAATGTTTGGGGTTGGAAGGGACTTCTGTAGATCATCTAGTCCAACCCCTCTGCTAAAGCAGGTTCACCTAGAGCAAGTTGCACAGAATCACATCCAGGCAGGTTTTGAGTATCTCCAGAGAAGGAGACTCCACTCTCTTCTTTTCAGACACAGAAGTCTAAGTCACTCAGAAATCTAAAGCAGAATAAGCAATTAACAGCCATCCCCAATGTTCTCTTTATTGCAGGACTATCTGTCTTTCATCTTTAAGAGAAATCATGTGTGTGGCACTTTAAAGGAGAACAGGAAGGTATATAATCCAAAATTGTAATTAGAAACTGTGGTTAAATATTCAGTAGTATCCAAGCTCTACAAACACTCTGTCAAGACTTTTTCCCTGACCCTGTACCCATTGTGTGTCAGAAGTATGCACAGTAAAGAATCTTGCACATTAAATAGTTCATTTTAAAGGTTGCTAAGCCATACTAAGGTCAAGATCCAGACAAAATGAACTTCAGCTGTAGAGACAAAACCATAAAGCAACGAGAGAAAATGGTAAGGCAGATATAGGAGATAAAAATGGGGAGCTGAAAAACCTCGAAAGTCAGAGCCAAGAAGAAATCCTGAACTAAACACTGGAAAGAAACAAAAAGAATGAAGAGGAAGGCGACATGGCATGAGTATGTATGCAGAAGGTAGCATAAAAAAAAATACAGCTTGGATTCCAAAAATTTTCATGCTAAAAAGTATCTGATAATCTATCATGCATTTGGAATATACTTACAGACGCAGAATATTGATGTGGGTATAACAAAATTGAGCTGTGACTAAAGATTCCAGGGAATTTTTCTCTCTACCAGCCGTATAAAACCTGTTCATGAGGTGATATATTGTCTTTTTCAGCACAAGTGTGAACATCTGCATGTACATTTAGAAACTTCATTGGCGTGAATTTGCCTCTGTCATGAGAAAGGGAACTTCAGTGAATTCTTCATCCATAAAAATTCAACAGAGAGGAAAATCATAATGAGTGTGCTACTAAGGGCGTTTTGTATAGAACAATAAGGTAATAAACATCAGGGTATAAACCCACAGTATAAATAAAAAACATATTCTATATTAACATATAATAAATCTATATATAGGTACCTAGGGAATGCAATATTTATTAAAATAATGATATTTTTACTATAATAGAGGTTTGGGCCACAGAATCACATGCAAACCCCTGGATTTTGGTATATTACGAGATGTTAATTAATTTATGTGCCAACAGTGACAGGAATTACAAATCAAACTCTCACTTTTCAAGGTGTGACAGACCCTGATTTGGGCTGCTATAGAAACATGTTTCCTGTAGATTAGGAAAATGCCACCGTGTGTTAGCTGTCTCAGTCACTAGCTACCTGATCCCAGGCATGAATTGTAAATTACAGCTAACTTAGGCATTCAGGTTAAACCTGCAAAGGGCTCACTACCCAGCTGCACAATCTCAGCTAGAACTTGAGGGAGTGCAGGAGAAATGCTCGGTCTCTAACCCTGTACCATGATACAATACAGGGGTCTCACGGTGCATAGCAGGTTTTTATAGCTCAGTGAAAAGACTATGTGGGAAAAGTGTGGTTCCCAATGACCTTTCTAATGTTATTGACCATTGGGATTTACCAGATGCTCCTTCCTCACAGATTTGAGGGCTATAATTATGAGTGGCTGTAAAAGATGCACCAGGAGAGCAGCACAAGTTCAAATGGGGGTCTCAAGAGACCTGTTTCAGGGGAAGAGCACTGTTCAGGGTAATACAGTACAGTGTTTTTAACTTATGCATTCTAGCATTAGCAGAAATACAAAGAAAAGGACAAGAAACCATATCAATTTTGTAGGTTTAGGAAGTGTGGAGACTTCAACAAAACATCCAGATATTCCTTGGGCTTATCAAACTTTTTCTACCTCTTTGATATTTATTATACACATATGCTTATAATTCATAGCATCAAACAAACACATCTTTCTCTGACCGTTAGTAAAAAAGATATTAAGAGTTCCTTCATAACATCTATTGTATATTTGTTAGGGGACAAAAAAGACCATGTTTTGGTTTTATTGCTATTTGTGCTCACTGTGCCTTTCTGGGACTATAGAATTGCAATATGGAGGCATTGGTAGAAGAGGACAAAGGACCCTTGTGCAGAATCAGCCTTTATTTTGCTCAGTTTGACTTTCCCAATCAATACCCTGCTTTCCTTAGCATCAAAATTCATTGATTTACAGAAACTAGAATCCACCAATGCTTTCTTAAATTTGCAATCATGACTAGGAATTCATAAGGCAATCAGTTGTGAGTGTTTGTTTCAGACAATCTTTCTGACTACCATTATAGGTCCAGGTTATTTTACCTCCCTAAATAGCTCGTGCTCAACCTCCATAAAATGCAGAAAACTTGTCAACTCTTGTTGAATAAGATGTGTGTTTGTTAAGTTCTTGATGATTTTTTATATTTCTTGGGAACCCTGACCATTTTAATGAGCTACGAAGTGGTGAAGATTTGTGTGTTGCTCAAAGTCGAGCTGTTTAATTTAAGGTTTTCTTATAGCATATGCTCAGATTTGAAATATGTTCTGGGTTATTTGTTGTTGTTGGATTTGTTTTTTTTTTTCCGCTTCTGGCTCCACTCCTTTTAAAGCTTAGTGCTAAAGTTTCCCCAGGCAGCATTTTCCAAAACAGCTCAATTTGTTGGTGTCATAGACTTGCTCAGCACACACAAGACACATTATTCCTTATTTATTTTGAGTTCCAGTATAAACACATTTGCAGCATTAAGACCGGCTCCCTTCTGCATGCCTGTGATTTCTGCTTGGTAGGTGCCAAGCTGCTTCTGTAAACCCAAGGGTGTAGCCAGAATCCACTTTGGGTGGCTTTAGAAACCCAGTCTGTTATTCACCTTATGTCTAGCAATATTAGGTAATACAATTTATGGTTGTAGCAGAAGATTCTGTATATTCTTATATATTGTCATTTCATTTGAAACAGGGAAAGGAAAAATGTCCCTGGACTCATTTACAAAGAGATGTTTATGATGAAAATGGCATAGAAGGTGCGTATAAGAATTCTGTATTGACAGGGGGACACTTCACATGAGCATGCATGTGTGTGTCAACAGCCATTTTCTTTTAGCACACGTGCTCCACCCTCCCTATCAGCTTGTTATAGGCCCAGAAGCAAATACTATCCCACGACTGCGTGAGCAACATTGTGTATGCACCACTGTTAGGAGCAGTCACAAATGTAGGCAGGGTACAGGTGAAAAGAAGCTCCTGCAGATACCACAAGCAAAGACATTCTGCCTGCTGCCTTCTTGTGCATGTCCACCTCTTCTCCATGTCTGGCAGTACCACCAGCAGAGCAGGCAAGTCCATTGCTGCTCTAACCATGCATAGCTCATTATAGTGCACATCAGTTTACGAGGAAAGCTGTTAATTTTCTTGGGAGGGGTTGTGTATGGGAGGGGAAAGAGGTAGAGAAGATTGCTCTATGCAGTGATGCAGTGTCCATCGATTTAGAGATCGAATGTTTGCTCATTCAAAATGTTTGCCACCAGTGCTGCATAATGTAGCCCACAGTTTGCACTATGACTCTTAAGTTATTCAGTACAAAAAAAAAAAAAAAAAAGAGGTTTTCTGGGGTGAGGAAATTGTTCGGTTTTGTATTTGTCTTTGCAGGATACTACCAGCTGCTTACTGGTTTCCTTCTTTTTATCTTTTCTGAGACAGAGGTCCAAGGAGGCACACTGGCTTTGGAATATTTCAGCAGGTGTTTTCTACACTTAAGTAGTACAGTAATAGTGGACTAGAAAGACACTTAATACATGTTAGGGACAGAGTTTCAGCTGGCACGAAGAGGTGTATTTCCATTGAAGTCAAGAATCTGGCCTTATACTATCTAAGCACTCAAAATCTTCAAGACTTGGCTGCAGACCTTGAGAACAAGCTTTGTTGCAAGACTTTCAGCATTGAATGCTTGAACTTGGAACACAAAAATATCCTTTCATACAGTATTTTGGCACTTCACCTTCTGGTTTGGGCCAGAATCGAGATGTACATGAACATGGAAAATAAATTTTAAAGCAATGGAAATGTTCAAATGGAAATTTCAGATGGGTCTGTGCTAATGTTTAGTTTGAGGGAAAACTTCTGATCATAGTTGTTTTTATGTGTACCATTTCATTCATCTGCCTTTCAGTAGTGGTAATTTTGAAATGCACTGAGCTTGAATCTCCCAGGAGGGAAAAGATAATCTTGTGGTTAATGCACAGAACTAGGAGTCAGGAGTTCTGGCTTCTCAGACATCTAGAGTGATTTTAGGCAGTTCACTTAAGCCCTGATTCAGCAAAGTATGTAAGCATGTAACTAACTTCAAGTACATGAGTGGCCTTATTAAATCCAGTAGTGCATTTAACAGCACCATACAGCTACAGAGCACTGTAAACAGTTTTGGTTAATGATGAATAAACAACTGTTATTCCTCATGCTGTGTGCTGGAGCTTTGATAAACAGCAACAGAAGGCACAGGGCGATCGAGCAACTCCCAGCACAAAGAGGAATATTGATAAGTATGCAGCACTGGACAAGCTTTGAAAAGAAGCATAACTTTCCCCTTGTTCTTGTCTGGACAAAACTCCCCTGTGCAAGGTCTTCAGGCATCCTTCTGTGTTTCCAGGGGGATTTTTTTGATTTTCTAATGGATTGACTAAATATCTGCCTAAAAGCACAAAACCTAAATAAAGTGTATTCAGATGGAAAATGCTTAAAAAAGGGTTGTAGGGAATGGCTCTGAAGTGGTGAAAGAGCTAAGGAAACAGTTACTTCTGTGAGGAAGAACATTTGTGTCAGGGGACTCTTGGATAGGGTCTGGAGTTTCATAAACACCAGTGCTGATTGTCAGAACTTCCTTCTCAAAATACTGAAAATAGTTTTATGTAGAAATGCATAATAAAGCACAGGGAGTGAGGGGGTGCATTATCCATCACTCCGCTTTATTACTCTGCTCAGGAACTGCAATGGTTAGTGTGAAATATGTTGTTTCTCCCAGCAGAATCTCTATAAATGGGAAAATCAAAACTTATTCTACTGCCGAATAAACACACTAAAGGTTAAATAATGTTGTGCTAGCTAGTGCTATTTGCTCACAGCCCACACTAAGAACTGCTGAATGGAGCATGACCCCTGAGACTCTCTAGTTATGCTTGGGTGGGGGTTAATTTGAAATCCTTCTTTAAAACGGTGTTGCATCCTTGCCTCCTACTGTGAAAAAGACTGCAAGCTGGAACAACTTCTTCTCAGAGCCTCTCACTACTCCTTTTCCACAAGGAGAAAGGATCTTTTGCTCCTGTGTCTGGTAGCATCACTGAGATAGCAGACACCTAACACAGGTCTGTGTTGGGAAGGGATTCTTTCTCCTCACATTCATAGCTCCAAAAGAGCAAAAATACTTCATCTTTTGCAAGTCCTTAGAGATCCTGGCTGCAGTCCTATGCAGGAAAAAGGGCTATAGAGACAAATCTGACTCTTCATACCAGGTTACTTGTATTGCAAAGGAATCTGTTCTCATTGGGACCTCTATTCCTCCTGTAGTTTCTACGTTGGTTTCACTGCCTCATGTCCTAGCTGAACTTGTCTAGTTAGGTATTTAATGGGGAGTTTGTTTCCTGCAGTTGAGAACTTGGCAGCAATCCTGGATATCTCCATGTCATTGCTGGTTCCATTGCAACTTTCTCTACAGGAAACGTAACCAGAGGGTAATGCTTCCTTTTGGATTCAGACTAGTGTGCAGTTCTCCATTTCACCACAGATTTCACCACAGGTTTCCTACGTAAGCTGGCACATCTCATTTAAATAGCTGAAAAGTAGGAGAGGCAGCTCAAGAGCGTCATCACCAAGATACGTATGTTACCATGAGCTCCGTTCCTTAACCACCAGGCTAAAGTGGACATCTCAGGACCTCTCTCTCTCCTAAGCATTGTTGGGATTCACCAGGAAAGTCTTTTGACGTTGAGGTGGTAAGATTCACTTGTGGAAATTTTCTGTTACCCAGAAGAATGACTCCCACCATGTCTTATGCTAAGCTTGACTGAAAGAAATGTGTATTTAAACCCACAAAAACAGACCAGAGCCTAGGATCCTTCCAAAATTTAGATTTCTCACTCTTGATTAATAAAAATCTTTTAGCAGGCTATAGGCTTTCCATCTTGCAAATAGAGATGACGATGACTCTCTACCTTACTAATACTGGAGGGATTTTGCAAAGAAAAATCACTGAAATAGAGTTGGACATTGAGATACATTAACTGAGGCTTCATAAGTATCTCAAAAGCCTATTCTGAACTTGCAAGAAAGTTATTGGTGAATCTCCTCTAATCTACTTTCCCTGTTAATGAATGTCAGGAGGATTTAGTGTTGTATATTAGTTATTATGATTATAAAAAAAAAGCTCTAAAAATTCATAAGAATTTTTAAAAAGCAAAATAATCCTAGAAACTGAATTAATTTGATCTATACTTGCATTCAGTTGCTGAAATATGTTTCTTTGTCCATGGCTGAAGCACAAAATCAGCACACAAAAATGTTTCCATAGGGGACTCAGTAGCTTTGTTGGTCCCCAGGATCATCATTCTCAGCATGACCAGTCTGAGGAGGTTCAAGGCTCTAATTTTGATGTTATTTTTGGAAATGGCTTGGGTTTCTACAGTTTTGGCTTTAAATGAGATCGGAGTCATGCTTCTCAGCCTCAGCTGCCAAGCTAAACTTTTCCCTTGGTGTGAAAGCACGTGTTTACCCATGTGCAATCTAAGCTTCAATGTCTTGCTGTAATTGCATTTGTAAAATGTCTTCCTAAAAATACTACCTCTTTAGAGCACACTCATTTTTTGTTTGTCTCACCCAAAAGGGGAAAAGAGTTAAAAAGTGCAAGTGTCATGTATTGTACATGAACTAGTTTATTTTAGAATGAAAATAACCTGCGGCATGAGATGCTATTATTACTGTTAATTCATTGCCTCACAACATCTGCCTCTGTATGACTTGATGAATTTCCACTACCCATTCATTATTGCAAATGCATTTCCAAACACTTCATATAAAGCAGGCTTTAGATAGCTCACCACATTCTTATGAAAAGCAACATTGTGAAGCAATGACGGGGAACAGTCATATAAAACAAATCCTCAGCATCCGCTCCCCAGCAACACAAAGAGAATAATCCACTGACAAGAGTAAGTTGTTTTATACACATAAACTAGGATTCCAGGGAAACCGTGTTTGCTGTGCTGGTATATTAAATTCTGTTGAGCAGTTTGTAAAGGCTGCTCTAATTCTGAATACCTGAATTCGGCACCTAGTTGCTGCATATCTTCTGATAGACCATAAAATCAAATTGAACTGGGCAGCCTTATGCAAGGGCTACTAGCATTCTGGTTTGACCTATTTGAAATCTAAAGCTTCATTAAACTGCTTCTGCCAAATAAAAACTAACCTGAGCCCTCCCAAAAGTCAAACCACATTTCCATTGTGGTCCAAGAGCAATACGCTGTAATGCCCGTTTATGCTCCTAGTCCTGTCTGCCCTTGAGGACTGACTCCAAGGCAGCTCTAGCTTCTATTTGTAGCTACATAGAAATTCTTTTAATGAAGAGTAAAGGAAAGACTTGCTGAAACACTGTCTCATCCAGTCACTCCTGGATACTCTCTGGCCACCACTCCACACACTGCTTTGGCCATGCTGGCTGCCAAGAGATTTTCCAGTAAATGTTGAAGTTGTTGCCCTTTGCAGCACAACCTTTACCTCTTAGATTGCCCTTCGGACAGGGACCTACAGCTCTGTTACTGACAGTAGAATACCAGGAAAACAGAAATTAATAAAAACTCTTGTTACTTTTTTTCTTTAGCCATTTCACACTTTTGTTAAGGCAGCAGATGACAGTGCTCAAATAACACATAAAAAACATGTTAATCTTCTATTTTTGGCATAACCAGGAAGAGACTGTCTGGTAAATCTCTCTAGAAAGGTTGTTCACTGAAGGTTTCTACCTCCATGTTGTAGAGGCAAGAGGTCTAAATAAACAATGAAGTTTCAAAATATTCATCTGGCCAAAACTCTCTACCAGCTTCGATTTCCCTCTGCTTCCAAGGAATGCTGTTGAACTTCTGTGACTTCATTAACATCTAGTGCAAGTCTATCTGTCATCATAGCACACTGATTTCTCTTGTGGAAAACTTTTACAAGGTATATCTTTACTAGAATTTCTAACAATTCTTGGGCAGACAAATCCATGCACCAGGGAGATAAATGTGTGTATTTTCCTTTTCTCAGAATGCTGGCAGGCATACACAGAAGCAAAAGCACTGTATGACATTTGTACGAATTAGACCCAAAAAATACCTTCTTGCATTTCTTATACTGTTCAAGGCTCAAAAGCTGTATTTGCAGATAAGTTTTTCATAAGTACAGTAGAAGTTTCTCTACACATTTTTCTGTATTTCTCTTACCATATATCACTGTGTTGTTGAATTCGATCACCTAAATCCATATAAAAATATATGAACAGCCATCCTGGGGCAAGTCAAAGATTTCTCTAATTCACTAGCATGTCTTTGACAATGGTGGTAGCAGGCATAAACATGACCTTTTCTCTTATGTAGCTTCTCACCCTTTAGTAGTGTGTGGCTTAGGGAACCACAGGAGCTGGAGACTGTATTCCTTCTAATAGCACTAGATCTACCTTCCTAGAATGACTTCCCTATCGCTCAAAGAATCCATTTAAACTTTTGGCCTTCACAGTGTTAGGTGATAATGAGTTCTAAAATTCAATTACATGCTATACAGAAACATTTGTTCCTTTGTCTATGAACTGAATGTCTCTGCTTGATGATGACACTTCTCTAAGTATTTTGCTAGTACTCCTTTTCACATGTTAATTCTAATTGGTATCAGGAGATCAGGAAAACATTGCATATTTGAAAAAACTAATAAAAATAATGCAACTTTCTCCCCTCATTTTAAGGGCATATTCATATTTGCTTTTCTAGTTAGGTCTGTTAGCGCTTGTGCTTTTCATACCTCAGGAAATGTTCATAAGAGAAAGAACTATGTGGAATCCAGTTATTCATGAGAAATAATTATATAAGAAAGGTTAAAAACAACCTGTGGAAAGTTCTTTAGCAGAAACAATCAAAAAAGTTGGTTTGCTGCAGAAAGAGAAGGAAAAACAAAAGTGCTACTGGGCTTGATACTGAGTAACCTGTTTATTCCCAGCGTATGATAAAGATAAGTGCAATGTGCAAAGTTTCAGTTTGGCTTATGGTTTGACACACTCTGCATACCAGAAGGATTCAATTTGGAGGTTGAAGAGAAGGTGCCTTACTCTAATCAGTGTATGAAAAGCTTTTACAGTAAAATGACAATAATGGAAAATTCACCTGTTCTCATTTTTCATTACAAAATAAAATCCTACACTGTATATTTCAAGTGCTTGGCTTAAGTTCATAAATCTGTTGAATGAAAAAGGGAAGATTTATGATCTCTTACTGTTTGATATGAAGTAAGCTAGCTAAGTGTGCGGTCTTTGCTAAGTTTTACTTCAAGACTTGGATCTGCTTTACAGCATAATTTGTTGGTTGCAAATTACAATGAATTGAGCCTGGTGATAGCCAAAACTAAACCTGTCCTACCACTGGGACCTCAAAACTGATGCTATATTCTGTTCTGTTTGAATTTCCTAAAGTACACCCTAGCAACCCTATTGCAGAACTCCTTAATCTAAACTGAAATAGCTTTAAAAAGAAAGACTTTTGGATTTGTTATAGGGATGAGAAAAGATGAGAATAATTTGATCGTTAGGCTTAGGAGAACAAAAGCAGGAAGGAGATACTAGTGTTAGCACTCTGTAAGCATTTGAGAGGGAGTAGAGCAGGGGATTCTATATGGTACTGCTGACAAAGAAACTAATAACCTTAAAGTGAGAATAAATAAACATAAGCTGAAAGGGAGAAGAGGTTATCAGTTCTCTGCACAGTGAGGTGCTGACCCAGCCTTCCAGCAGAACTAGTAGGAACAGAAAGCACTTGATTAGTTTCCTAGGCAGATTGTATTCTACAGTTGCTACCTATAGTAAAGGGCTGCATTCACTGACCTGTGGTCCTCATAAGATTTCTTGTTCTTGTCTTCAGATACCGTACTTGGGTTTAGTCCACTGAGCTGTTAACCCTGATACAGATTTTCAGTCCAGATTTTTGGCTAGTGTGGTCTTCACTGAAACCAAAGAAAATATTTGTAAGAAAGAACTGCAGCAAAGTCAAATGCTTTGGTTTCTCAGGCACAAACAGAGCTTACCAGATAGGGTCATAAGACAAAAAGAACTAGTATAAGGCATATCTTCACCCCACTACAGTTTTTTTTACAAATGTTCTTCTAATTGATAGCACATTTGATTTCTTTCAGTTGAGGTTCCTGGTGTATGAAAAAGCACTGATACTACACCTGGGCTCACATAGAAAACAGTTTGCAGATGTTTTTCAATTCCTGAACTGCAGCAGATAAAATTTTTGTGATTGGCCTCCAATTATATCTTCAATGAGCTGAAAAGAGCACTGAATTTCAGCATTCCAAACTTCAGGGTGACTTGGCTGTGGATCCAGCTTTTTCAGCTTGGCCTAATTTTTAGTGTACATTCATATATCTTCTATTTATATTTTCTTATTCATCTTACTCATCAGTAAATCTCATTTTCAGAGAATTCTCTCAATTTTTAACTAAGTCAACATTATGTTTGCCAGGCACAGTATCGTTACTGAAGCAGGAATTTCACCTTGTGCCAGCAGAAGTCATGGGACTTGTGCTTGAAGGCAGCCTGCAAATCATCCTCATTAAAGGAATAACAGCAACTAATTCTGAGGTTCATATTGTTAAGTGAGTAGTGAAGCCGCATGAGCATTATTTCACCTTCTGGAAAGGGGAGGAGTGCTTCTGCTCAGTGGAGAGCTGGTAATCTTGCTTCAGGCAGAAAGTAGGGCTTTTTGGAAGTCCCTTCTACACACCATTTCTGTGATGTATTATGATCAAAACTACCCAACTTATAGTATTTTTATATTAAATGCCCAGTGAAGCATTTTTAGTTTGACTTCAATAATCTCTCTAAGAAGTTGTATTTTTTGGTGAAGGTGAAAAAATTTTCTAGGCAGCTTGACATAAAGGCTTAGCTGCAGGTTTAAAATGCTTGCTCAGTGCAAAGTGGGTGCTTTGCATGGTATTGTCCTCTTCAGGCATTTCCCTTTCTCTATAACAAAATTCACTTTTGTTTCTGCACATGGCCAAGGTCTCAGCAGCAATGGGTTGTCACATTTCAGTGATAGTATGTTTAACCTTTGTGATTGTTAAAAGCATCTTGAAACAAATATTTCTAACCATGTTATTTATAGTCTTTTAAATATAAGTGGATCAGAAAGTACAAAATATATTTACATTTTCTAGAGCAAAGTTCTTTATTTATATTCATATTTTACAGAAAATATATCACCAAAAAATAGGAGTTTCCAAAATTGAAACTGGAGGTAACTAAAGACTGGGAATAAGTTGGAACCTAGAAATATGAGCTTGCCAAATGAAAGTGGTTAAAGGGCACAGACAAGTTGAAACAAAATGAGTGACAGCCCTTCATTAATAAATCAGATTCTACTAAAAAAGTCAAATGTGTTATTTATTTATATAAATGTGGTATTCATCTTTTGTTATGACTCAAAATGCGCATGCATAATCTGTAGAGGGAGCTTTCTAAGACAGGAGTGAAAATGAAAAGAGCAACACCACAAACCCAGCATCACGATGACTTTATAATATATACAGTTAAATAGTTTATTACATTTTTCAATAAAAGGCTCAGAAAGAGCCCACTAGCTTACAATTTTCTTTGGCAAAAAAATTCTGATTTAAACACAACAAAAAGACTTGCATGGGTTCAAGAAGGTTGACCGAAGCACTGTTTTTTGCTATCATTGGAACACTATCAAATTATGTGTCCAAAACAAATGAATCTGAATGGAAGTAGTTAAATACTGAACTAAAACAGTCCAATTTTTTTAAAGATATTATTGCTAGCAGTATCCTCCTCCATTTGAAATCTGCATTGGGAGATAGGGACCCACTTCAAGTAAATGAGTCACTTTTGCTTCCCAGCCAGAACAATTAAACTTCTTGTATAAAACATGACCTGAAGCCTGCCCTTCACCACATCATCCCTCCTCAAACTCCCAGAGGTCAGCTCTGACATTTAACAGCTCACAAATTCAGTTTCTTAGCTCCTGAGGCCAACTTCATGCTTTTAAAACCAAAACTTTGTTACTGAGATTGATATATGTGCATTTGTGTGCTTGGATATGTGAGTATAAATAGGTATATGCACATATACAGCAAGCACATGGTTTTGCTTCCAGTCTATTCAGTATTTTTTAAATCATTCTGCAAAGATAACATCTTTATCTCTCTTTTTTTTTGCTCTTAAAGGTTGTAAAGGTACACATTGTCACACCAAACACTATTTTGGTGCTGGTGCCAAGATATGAGTCTGTCACGTGAAATTGCACAAAACAGATGATATAAACAAGCAAAAAAACATTTAATGCATTTTGCAACTTGGTACTTCTTTATTGCTAGTAACTGAGTAGTTTTTGGTGGTGTGTTTGGGATTTTTTTGTTTGTTTGTTTGGGGTCTTTTTGTTTGCTTTGTTTTATTTTTTTTAATTGTTAGTGATTTCTTACCATATTGAGCATACAATTCCCTAAAAACATTAGCTCATTTCTGTGCCAGTTTTAAAGATTAGCTCATCTGGGTTATGTACTTCGGTGTGTATATGTTGAGTGCTAAATACAATTTAATTTTTCATTTTTAAAAGGCATTCTTAACAATAACAGCTACTTAATTAGTTTGATCTTCTGAGCAACTTATCACACTCTCTGTACCAGGATACAAACAAGACCATCAGCTGGCAGGTGCAGTTTGAAGGGTCAGGAGGAGAGAAATTTAAGTTATTTGTATATATTTCCCCAATAATTTCCTCACTTTTCCAGAATGTTTCCTTTTTAATGGTGGTAGGAGTGCCATAATGTCCTTATAGTAACAGTCATAACTCAAAGTTCAGTAATTTGCAATGAATGAAGACAAATAGAATGTGACTTCCTTACCTGCTCTAGTTCTTTCAGACAAGTTCCCCTGGGCACAGAGGAACAATGAATCATTTCAAGTATTTGATGAGGACCAAATAAAATTAAAACCACAGATGAAGAGGTTTTTTCTTAGTTTATTCTTCAAAATACCTTCCTGGAGATATGCAAACTACACAGATTCCCTAATGCAAATAATTTGTGAAATCCATTTTGTAGTACTGACAGAAAATAATAATTGTATATTTTAAAAATACTACCAAATACCAGGTCCAGTCTTTTTCTAGGTTTTTAAAGACTTTTGGTTTCTACACTTTCAGATTCTGTGATAAATGTATCAGAAGGGGTAGATGACTGGAAAAGACCCACTGAAGATACGTATTCACTTTTAAAGTGTTAACAAAAACTACCTTTATTTTTATGATTTATGTACTGAAAAAGCTCCTTCCTAAACAAACAAATAACTTAGCAAACCTAGCCATAATAATGCAGTAAGCTCCATTATGTTCTTGCTAGCCAGATTTCACAAGATGGCCACTGAGGTCCTGTAAAATTAAACCAACAGCTCATCACAGAATTTCACAGCATGCAAGAACACAGAGATGGAGAAGCCCAATTAGATCATTCACTCCAGCCCACTCTTCACCTCTGCCAGCGATACAAACTTCCATGGTGTTCTCATTTTATGCTAGCCCAAGGAAAATTAGTTTCATCTCATATAAAAGAAAGAATGTAGGGTCAAGCATTTAGAGAGAGTACAGGCTGTACTTATAATAACCAATGCAATTCTCCCAAACTCCCTTCCTTCAGTTAAAAAAAAAAAAAAAAAAGGAAAAAATAGGAAAGAGAAAAAAAAAAGAAAGAAAACCCAAATCATCGTAACAGCTGAACATTATTAACAATTATTTTAGTTTATTTGTGATAATTGCTGACATCAGCAGATGGAGGTAATCTTGGTTTATAATGACTTGGTCTGTGTCCTGACGTACCCTTCTCACAGCTGCAATCATATTATGGCACTGAAATCCATGCTGTTATTACGATGTCTGATGGAGAAAAAAAATATCTTTTTTTCAGTCAGCAGAATATTCTTTTGTTTTTGAGGAAAAACAACTTTTCCTATATCTCTGATAAACCAGTTTCTCACAGGCACTCTCACTGACTGCTTGCCTTTCATGTTATCACTTCAGAAAGCACCTTGATTTTATCTTGTAGCATTCATTTGATCAACATTACTAAAAAGTAAAAGAATTAACCTAGGTTATTTTTCAGGGTGTTAGCTGGATATTTTGATTGGCTGATTTGGTTTGTTTTTTTTTTTTCCCTTAAATCTTTTGAAATCCAAAGAACCAACTTCCGGAACTCTTGGAATCCCACCGCTGAATTAATTGAGAGAGATGAAATTGCTCAGCACCTCAGCAAACGGAACGGTTACATCTGAATCTGCACAACTTAGAGCCCTTTTTTTTTTGCCATTCTGGACAAAAATACTGGACACTGCTTTGCAGAAGTCTGCAGGAGATACTTGGCACTCTGGAAAAAGTAGGTCTTCTTTATGGTAGAAAACTAACATGGGGTGATGCTTCAGGGACAAAGAGGGACTGGAGCCTGCACAGTGTTGTGGCTGCAGGAGGCAAGCAGCAGGGAAAAAAAATCCTAGGCTGGCACCTCCTCTGGTATGTTTAATACCACATCCAAAGCTAGACTATAGGGTAGGTCAATAGAAATACCAGGTGGCTGAGATGAGGGCAGGCCAAAGTAATGCAAACTTTTATCCTTGGCATGAAGAAATGTTTCTAAGACTTCCATAGCTCTTGCCATTTGCAACAGTGATGCCCATTAAAATGCTTACAACAACAACCACCCTCCTTTTTTTGTATTTTTCTTTAGAAGTAATGTATAATAATTGGAATTTGAGCCGAGTCTTTCAAGAGCTCAAGTTGTGTTAAACGAATATACACACACGCTGTATTTCAAGATACACAGTAAAAATAATGCTCTAAAAATAATGTGTTTCATATGTGTGTGTATATGTTACAAATTAGCTGTTATTTTAAATGTTTCACTATAAAAAGCCTCCACACAACATCAGAGGGGAGTCCGGCCCTAAATGGTACTATACTCCAGGGGTATATTTAAATAATTGCTCAAGTTCCAGTTTTTATTCTGATGTAATTAAAGTATGTTTTACCTGCTAATCAAAATTAAATAAAAATTATTAAGTGTTAACTTACATTTAATTCTTTTTCAGTAAAATAATACTGCATTTCTGTGGTTCACTGTATAATACACAAAATGGACCAAAAAAGAACATTCTACTACAGAAGCTATACTACATAGGAGCTACACAGGAGAATGTTCACTGTACAAGACATAAAAAATACACTTCAAAAACACACTTCAAAAACATAAAATAATGCTTTCATACCATAAAAAACTCTGCTCCTTTGTCAGCCGAACATGGCTTAAGGTCTCACTTATGTAAATTATTATTTCAGAAAAAGATCTTCTTCCTTGTCTGAGCCAACATACTTCAACATGGCATGGGTGTGGGATGAACCGATTCAACTTATTCACTAGGGAACCTCAAAGGTTTTCAAGAACAGTGTTTTGTTCTTCCCAGAAGAAAACAGACAACAGAGCACAATCCAGAGGAGCTATTTTAGAGCAGAAAATTAAGTTGGCAGGTAAATTTCCTCAAAAATTTTTCAGAAAACTCTGGGTTTATTTTAAGAAATAGTCAAAGTTGAAATACTGTGGAAAAAACTACTACCTTCATCTCTCCTAAGCATCTTGACAGGTTTGGGTTCCCTTTCTTCACTTCTTATGGCTCAGCAAACTTATGGAGTTCAGCTCCATGAAATGAGGCAGCCCAAGGGACAGACATGGTGACTTGTCTAAACTCCATCTCTCACAAACATCTCTAGTCTGGTAAAGTCCATTCAGAGAAGAAGCACTAGAACAAGTCAGGACAGAAAGACAAGAGCTTTCTGAATCCAAAAGACTTTAGGGGTCTTTTTTTTATTATTTCTGAGTTCTGAATGAAAGTCTATATATTTTGTATTTCTCCTGAATGCTTGGCTTTTGCCATACTGTCATTTTTGATAGGTCCTCTTTCCTAGTTTGCTTTGTCCAGTTGTACTTCCAGTGAATTTTATGGGAACCTCGCAAAACCCTGCAAGAATCTCTGGCTATTCAGCATCCAGACTAACCTGGCAGTTGCTGCGTTGTGTCACCATACAATATCTTTTTCTCCTGCTCTAAGATGGAAGTGATTAGTAGACTGAAGTGGTAATTGAGTAGTACCAGTTACTACCAAATTAATAAATTATAAATGGAGAGTAAACTCTAAATGGGAACAATCTTCACCCTGTTCCATTGGTCTGGATTTTATACAGTTCTTAGAGAAACCTGCAGCAATAAAATCAATTATACCAACTTACATTATGAACTGAATTACGAACGAAATATATTATGGCTGAATTATACCACCTTATGCCAACTACAACTTCCAAAAAGACAGATTGCCAGCTAACATAACTGACACCCAACTGTCTGCAATTTTTGCACATTTCTTGAATTTGCAAGTCATCTTTGAAATATTGCCATTATGTATTATGTGTGCTGACAGTATGTTTTATGATCCCTATTCTTCTAAGGCCTGAATGTTCAGGATGAAAGTTAAGAGGTCTGTCAAGCTACACTGTGAAAACCCTTCCACAGATGAGTAGTCAGTGGCTCCCTACAAGTCTAAAGCTACTTTTAGGTATGAAGGAAAACGGACTGAACTCATTCCCAAGGGGACAGTTTTTCATGTAAAATATGGGGAAAGACCATCTATGGCAGTGCATTGGAAACACTAGACATCATTCTGAAGGGTATATTCAGACAAAAGGCTTCTTTAAAAGCCTTATTTAGTTTTCAGAACCTACTTAGGACACCATGGACCTTTTCTTGTTTAAAATCTATAGATCCTTTAACAATGCGATCAACCAATAATAATACTCAATGGTATCTAAATGTACCGATTTCCTTACAGAGCCAGAAAGAATAAAGTATGGGATACACGTTTGTGAAGGACATCTTTGGCAGAGACACCCCCCTGTGACATATTACATGCAACTTAGAAAACCAAAGGGGGAAAAGGGAGAGAGGAAGGAAAATTTACCCATTTTATCCTCCCCATTCTCCTAAGATTAGCCGTTACCATATGGGATCTTGTTTTGCAGGGCTTTGGATCAGAATCAAGGATTTTGTTTCTTCAGTTTTAAGAACTTTTCATCACATTTTCCTTCTAGCCCCAAAATGCAACCTTAAATACTTTACCAGGGAAAGCTTCAGTGTTTGAAAAATAATTTTACTCCATGCCAGCATCTGCATTTGAAATCAGCGTCAATCCAGACTCAATTCTGACTCCCAAAAAGGAATATTAATTTTCACTGAGAATTGTCTTTGCTTTTTATGTACACCTATTGCACAGGATTGAAGAAAGAGTGGGGAATTCTCCATTACTTGAGAGCATCTCTTCTGTTGTTTGTTCTTGCTTCTCTGATTCCCTCCATAAAAGAAAAATGCACTCTACCAGAAGATTCCTTTGGCCCTCAGTTAGGGTGGAAATCACAGTTTTGGATTACTGAGCAATGAATACAGAATGTGAAATAATTAATAGGGATGGGGAGAGATATCTCTGGTAAACAGCTATTAATATGATTATTGTGTAACAGACAAGCATGTTCAGGACCACAGTGTGTGGGAGGCTGGAACATGGGATTTGTTCTCTTAGGTCAGAACAGCTTTGCACTGAGCTGAGTATTCTCCTGCCAGCCATCTTCAACGTGTGTTGCATCTGGATAATGCAAAAAACCACAACAATGAACCCACCCTATTGTGCTGCTCTGAACAAGGGAGTGAGCTGAAGGTAAAACTCCCTCCTGATCTCGGAGTGAAGAATGCACTTGAACTTCATTTCTGTATCGCCAAGTATGGTTATAAAAGCACTCCACCCAAGATCCTCTTTACACCCTACTGTTCCTGCTTCTTCCATGGTCATTCAGTACAAAGGTGCCAGATTCAGTATAAATCCAGCATGAATTCCACATTTTAAAACTGCTTACATCTCATAAAACTGGTATGCAGGCTTAGGTTTCTGATTCATGATGAGCTGTGCGGGGTTTGGGTATGACCACTGAAGATACTACAGACCACAGCTGTCCTGTGTACCCATGAGCTGGGAATTATGAAAACCAACTTCTAGGAGAGCAGAACAAGTAGTGTCTACCTTTCATTAGTCACAGTGCCTGGTCATTATACTAACAAACTCATGCCATTTTTACTGATTTGTTGACTGGCAGCAGGGGAATGGACACATTGCCCATCCTACTGTTCCTGCTGGAGTTTCAGTATTCTGCAACAGAGTGTAGATGAGTATGGCCCTAACTTTGTTGAGCCACAACCATCTTGGCTTCTGAGACAGCTGTATCACAATTTGATATACTACTAGGTACAAACATCTTGTCTGCATCAGCTGCTTTTGGATGAAATTTGGTGTTCTGAGGGTAGAAGTTTATTTTAGCTCTTGCCATCTTGTTAACATAATACTTAACTTTCTGTATGGTTTGTATAGCTGTATATACATGTGTATATGTTAATGCTTTAGTGAAAAAAAATAGTACTGACACACAAATTTTAACCTCTGGGGCTTTTAAAATCTATGTAATTGATTATTTGGTGTCCAGAAATATTTCTTTCCTGTAGAAGGTGATTTATAACCTTAGCTTTAACACAAATCTTGGATGTAGTTCATGCTTCCAGTTGAGTGGCTGATACTCTTTAAACAAAAGACTGCAATGATGACAGCTACTGTATAATGGACTTCTGTGATGAATTTCCAGATGATTGATCATTCGTCCAAAAACTCTTGAACTTCTGGTATTTTCAAACATTTCATGACTAAACTGTGAGTTAGCCTGAATATCTGTGAACAAAAGATGACATGAGCTTAAGAACAACAAACAGTGAAACACATCCTGAAATAATTTTGCAGAAGTACTTGCACATTATTTTAATCAATTGATCAATTCTAATTTTCTGTCAGAGGTGAAAAATTAGTTGTCACTGAACGGACTGCTTCATGGGCCCGAACTCAGCCTACAGACTCAACAGGAGCATTTTTCCTTGCCTTCAATGGGGTTTCAATAAGACCTTAAAAGGAAAATCCTTCTGATTTCTGTAGAACTTCCTCCTAAGGACATAATTCCTCACAAGGGCAAATCCTAACAAATCCTCAAATGTTCCAAAGCACTGCCAGCAATCCTGGACCAAGAGATACAGCACTTCTATTTATTATTTGTTTTCTGCTACAGCCATACTGAAAATTCCAGTCTGTGTGAAATACATGTTTATTTCCAGTTTTAAAAACTAAACCCTGCACTCTTCAGCAAATCATGGCAGGAGTTACTCCTTGATACAAAGCCATTTTGGTCCCATGTCTTTCCAGAGCTGCTGCCTTTTTTTTTTTCTCTATTAAAAAAAGTTCAGTACAGACATTTTTATAAGAACACATTGATAATTGAGTAATAATGGCACAATGAAGAAAGTTGAGGAGCTTTAGGGTCCTCAGAAGAATGATAACAGTTAATATGCAGTTAACTGCATATTAACAGGAGAAGCAAGGAGCGTTAGGCAGAGGAAGGAGTTGAGGACAGGATGCTGTTTTTCCTGGTCTGGACCTAACAGTAACTATCAGTCACAAGCATTGTGTCATGCTGGAAAAATGTAGAAATAATGTATTCAGTGACACTACAGGAAATAATCTTACCTTAGTTAATAATCTTACATTTAATTAAAAGCTTACCTGGATAATTGCTTCATATTCTTCCCTCAACCACTGCTTCTTCCCAGGATGTAGTGGAATTTTGGTTCTTGCTATATTACATGCAAAGCTGCAAGTTCTCTTTTTATTAAGAGCCTTTTGCAGAAGTTGAACAGGGATGTGAAAAGGATGTGAACAAGGATGTGAAAAATGTACTTGATATGCAAACATATTCTTTAAAAAAAAAAAAAAAAAAAAAAAGAAAAGATAAGGTTTACCAAGTGCTGGAATCTAATCAAGTAAAACTAAAGTAAATGAAAATAACCAAACTACAGATACTATGGAATGGAGCCAGTAGTTCATACCCTTATGAGTGGTGCCTCTGAGATCCATGGTCTAATTTATTCTTGGTATAATTCCATGGATAAATCTGAGCTCCTGGGACTTCTCTGTGGGATGCAGGTTCCAAGTCTCTATCAATATTGAAAGCTGAATTGCAAATCAAGAATATACACAGTGAGAAGTGGAAGAATTCACTCACACACACACACACATATATATATATGCATATATATACACATTAAGGAATGAAGACTTTTAAAGGGTGTCATGTGCCATAATACATAGAATATGTTCTTATTAAATACGTAGTTGGTACACGGCCCTTGCAACTGTTGAGACTGCTATTGAAAGTATATTCATAACTTTTCCACTGCAAAATGAGTAAATCTCTGCTGCATTTATTTTCCTCATCTGCTCTGTCATAACTTCTGTGTGTAAATAAACCTAAGTTTTGCACATTGTTTCAGTGCTACTGTTATATTTTCAGCCGGATACATATTAATCATAAAAAGGCGACATTCTATTGTGTTGTGAAATTTCTATCCACAGACTTAAAACAATACTCTTTTTTGCACTTTTTTTTTCCATGTGCTAGTGACTTCAATGGATGCCACAACATCTTCAAAGAAATAATAACAGATTTCCTTCAGTTGTTTTAGTACATGACTGCAGAGAACAAGTCACACTCTTTGTCATCATTTAATGTTTACTGCACAATTAGTGAAATTCTGATTTCCAGCTAGCAGTTAAAATGTTCCCAGTTCAACAAGTGATTATTTATTTCTCTTTTTGGAAAGAATGTAGTGGCAAACACGACACAATAATTTTTTATTTCTCATTTTTATTATTTATATCCAAAATAAAACAGATCTTAATTGAGAAATAAAGGGAGCAAGACAAAATTCCTGCCTCAGTGAACTTGCATCTAATATATCATCATGGTTTTGAACAGAGATGAATGCTGTGGACAAAAAAAGAATAATCTGTGCAGCTTTATGGTCAGCTAGGCATTCCCGGGAATCTTTTTCTGTGTTTTTCAGCAAGTACAGCACTTACCATATATGTTCATAATATTTACATACCATAATGTTCTTAGTTGTAAAAGCTCAGGGTCATATTGTCACACGCCTTGGAGGATTAGTGGGAAAGTTACTCACTTGTAGCTTGGTGCCTGCTTGTCTGCACATACATTGCAAAACAAAAGGAAATCCCCTTCAATTCAACTGATGCCAACAACTCTCCTTCCTAACAGTAACAGAGAAGGTCGACTTTGGTGTAAGTCTACTGACTTAGGATTTATTAACATTTTGGTAAATTTTCCAAAATGAATAAATTCATATTAAAAAGAAATACTTCTGGAAGTACCTTGAGGATTTAGGAGCACAACTTCCACAAGTAAAGGATATATGAACCCAGAATGCATAAGTTATATTTTCTTTAAAAGCGTTTTGGGAAGCTTTCTTGATTGGTAGCCTCTCCCACTTTCTTTACATCAAGAAGAGGCTCGGATGCAGCCAGAGCATTCTCTGTCACGCACCTGCGAGCACTCAGCCTTGCAGCACTGCTGGTGAGGCTGGAAGCTCTCCTTTAGATATTGGGATGGACAGCTGGTGACTGCTCCAGGAGGCTTTCCTTCAGAGCAGGAAAGGCTTCAACAGGTCTTTTTTTTCTGAGGTGTCCCAGCAAATTTCTTACAAATTCTGTTTTGTACTTAAAAATAGCTTGAAAAACTCACCAGCTGCCCTCTGGTATGCTGAATGCTAAGGGTGAAAAAAAGATTTGAATAATATAAGGGAAAGGTCATATTATCATTGTTATAATCACTAACTAATGTATTATGTGTGTGTGTTTACGGCTTAGTTCACTACTGCCAGGCACCTTGCTTGCAGTTAATATTATCACAAACTTTAAAATTCTTAACTAGTCATATGCACATCATGTAAATGGTGCATCAATACCTCTGCATCCATACAAGTGCTAGAAATTTTGCAGATTTACATAGTTGTTCCTCTCTGCAATTTTACAGCTACTCTTGCTTTTGTTTGAGTTTCAAAAAAACCCAAGTATTTTCTGCCTTTCTTTCCCTCCCTCTCCTCTCCCTTCCCTTTCCTTCTGGTGGTGGTATTGCTTATCTACATTTCTTTCTTGGATAGTTCCCTGGCAATCCCTTTTGCGGCACAAGATGAAAGGCACAGAGAAATCATCCCAGAAGAATTACTGGAACTTTTCTCACCCCTGAAAAAGAGAATTAAAACAACTGTAACATCAATGAAATTGACTGTGATGCTGCCAAACAGAAATTATTATTACAAGGCCTTTAGCTGTTAGCATAATGAAATAGATCTTGGAGTTCTGTTACCCAAAACAGCCTTTAATGGAAAAAAAGCCACACCCTGCTAATGTCTCTGAACTTAAGGGATGCAAAAAAACAATGATAAGGGAGACCACACAATTCTGTACAGAGTCCTGTGTTCCAGAAGTTTAACAAATAAGGGCATTGCAAAGCAAATCCTGCTGGTAGTTCTCATAAGCAAAAGATGACTTCATTTATTATTTTACAGAATGACATTCTCTTATTCAAGTAATTAGTACATGTGTTGGAGGAGTCAGCTCATGATACAGTCCTGAAAGCTTACATTTTTCGAACACTAATTCCAGATTACATGGTGATTGAAGGGGAACTAAAATGAACTGATTTTTAAACATCCCAAGTGATCACGCTCCCCTTGAAAACTGTATTTTGTAGGCACTTTCAGGCCCCCAAAAGACATGTCCTTACAGTGACCTTACAGCTATGCAGTGGATGTTTACAATGATATCACAAAGAGGTCATTACATTCCAGATTAATTTGCTATCTACTAGTAAGTATTAATCTACTGTCATTAAAATGGGAGCAGAATGACCACATCTGTGTCAGTCAGGCCTTTAGAGACCATGTTAATGTCTACAGTGAAACTGTATGACAGGTAAAGGTCAGAGACACATGACCTCATCCATACATATTACTTTGAGTTACTGTGCTGATGCTGTGCTAGCAGTTAGCGTGAACATTATCTCATATTGTACCTGCAGTGCTCACACTTTTTCTAGTTGCCTTTAACTCTGCAATTTCTTTAAACAATTTTGGTAAATAAAAATTTCCTCTAAGCTTCTTGGCATCTTCCTATTTTTTATCCTTTTTCTATCAATTTTCATATATTCTTTCTTTGCATGATTTGAGCTGAGAAGCCCTTTTTAATTAGACTATAGTGATCTGATCACCACAGGCTCAAGGAAGGAATTTTTTCCTGGAGGGTAGTATTGTAGACTTACCTAAAAGGGATAATACTTCACTTGTTTTACCCTCCTTTCACAAATCAAGTGTTGTATTCTCTATGCAAGACTTCATGGGCAAATGGTCTGACCTGATAAGGCAGATTGTATGCTCCTACTTACAATTCATGTCTGCCATTTGACTTAAATCATTAAAATGTACTCTAAGCTGAGGAGCCCATGAGGAACCTAAAATTCATAGTGTTAACTTCTTTTTTTTTTTTTTTTGGAAACTAATGACCTTAATTAGTGCACAGAGGGAATGCCAGAATAGTATGAATCAGATGGGCTGGACACATGCAATGTGATAAAAGAGAAGCCCCTCTTCAGAACTGAAGTAGCTGATGAAATAAAAGCCCATTTTCAGGCATCTGTGAAGTTGACAGAAAAGCCTTTGTAACCCTGTAACCACCACCTCCTGCATGGGACAACCTCAGAACATTCTGAATCATCTTTGGGATATATAGAAGCCAAATGCTGATAGAGAGATGAGTCGATTTCCTCAGAGGTTTGTAGGGGATTTCTCTGTCCTCTCTGTTCTCTATTCTCTTTTGTTTGACTGTGGTTTTAACTCTCAGGAGGAGTCCTGGTGGAAGTTGAGACCTTGCAGTTGCTGTTGCAATAGGTCTAAAAAAACCCCATCCAAACAACAACAAAAAACTCTAGCATCTTTTTATTTAAAGCCAAAAGTTTATAAGCTGCTTTACAGAAACATTCCAAAGGAAGAAACAAAGAGTGAAAAGAGCCTGCTGATGAATAGAAGCTTGTAGCCTCTAGGTAAAGCCAGGCCAAGAGCAATTTATTTGGAATATTCCAAATCCTCCCGTGTGTATGAATTTTGTCAGGCCTAGTCCAAAGTTTGTGCAGTTTCTGTCCTTCAAACAAATGTAGGCATGCAGTTGCATAGACTGAAAATTTCAGATTGACCAGGAGATTCAGCCATGCAGAACTCTAGTCTGATTTCCAGTGAGGGCCATCTGAATGAATCCTCTGGTCAGCTTTGGGAACTGTGTACTGCGTGCCTAAATCCCCTGTGTACTTCTGGAAACCTTTGCCGTTTTGTGTATGTGTGGGGAACTGTGCAACTGTGTGTGGCTGCAATTCTGAGTCCACAGCGCTGGAGGCCATTTCTCATTCTTACAGACATGTATATCTTGCCTAGGAGCTGTTATTTGCATGACACTTGATGTGCCTTACTTTTCCACTTTTACAAGGCTTACAATTGTTCAAGTGGTTTGCTGTCAATAGTCTCTTCACAAGAACTTTGTACATCAGCTGGATGTGACTGTTACTGTGCTTCTTAAGACGAACTCCACACTTCCTTGCCATGAGAAACAGCCTTTACCTGTTCTTCACATTAAACCCATCAATCAAAACATCATTTTTTTACTAGTGAATAGGTAAGAGAAGGCTGGATTGAGGATACTCTCACCTAGAGGCTTACTGCAGTATCATTTCAAGCACAGACAAAACATTAAGGGGAAAACAGTTTATAAGTGGTTAAGGCTGGAGGAGGTGACTGTAATTGGATAGTATAACATCTGTAGATCTTATAAAAATGTAGTTGGTTCTCATAGACTATTTAGCATTCATGATACCAACTATCACAGGCTTTGTATGATAGTCTGCAAAGCTTTGCAATGTCTATCCATGTATATTCAGAGTTTGCTCACAGTACTTGTGAAGGAAATGCCATGGATCTTACTAATGATGGAAGGGAATTTATTCTTTCCATCTAGTATATGGTGGAGGAACTGAAGAACCACTAAGAAGCTTGGTTTTCTTTTAATATAATACAGGTTCCACACACGTGGACACACTTTTTATCTGGAAGGGAGAGGATGTGTAAATTGGACCATTACCATCTCACATGACTAGAAATGCTTACACCACCAGCTCTATGGAAGCACTCAGGCAGTGGAGGCCATGAAGTCATTTGCTAAAGTTGAACCAATGCTATGTTCCCCACTCTAGTTCTTAATGAAAAATGACCAGGAAAAACTAAAAAAGAAAAGTGAAGTGCGAATCAGAAACACAGTAAAACACCGTCTTAGAAAAGATAGATAATGTGTCAGAAAAGATAGCATGCTTCACAAAGTCCTTTCTTTTAACCATACCTGTGAGAATAACCTCCAACTTCTTTCTCCTCCCTCCCTCCTTTCCAGATTTTCTCTGGCCAGATTCCACATAGCAGAAACATTACACAAGAAGGAGCTCTTTGCAGAAACTTAGAATGAAGGGTTGGTTGAGGGCATCAAAACAGGGTTTATAATGGAAACTCTTACATTCTGAGCATGGGACAGCTACTTGGAGTTCCAAAGTACATGAGATGTTATCTGCATCTTATCAAATACTATGTCTATTAAATTGCTCTTTGTTGTAACCAACTGTTTACCATTTGTTTTTGCCTTTTAGGACTGAGTGCAGAAATGCTCCCTGAGTCTCTGTTGGATTACTTAGAATGACTGCTGCATATTGATGCCTTTTAATAATTTTCAAAGGCTAGTAGCCAACAGTGAGAAGTACAACCTTCCCATTTAGCAGTACCATAAGAACTGTTCTCAGTTAGATTTCAGGGATAGGCTACAGTTGAGGATATTCGCTGGCTGCTGATACTTTGAAACAAGTTTTCTCTTTCCTGCACTCCTGTGTTGTTCTTCAGACTTTCTGATATGATACTAGATATTTGGCAGCATTTGCCCAAAAAATTCTGAATTCCAGGAAGTCACAGGGAGGCAAAAAAGGTATCTGTTATAGGGGAATGCTCAGAGGGAGGGGAAATAAACTCACATTTTGAGCTGTTGTGACTTTGCTAGAGAAAATGCCTTCAGGATCCCTCCTTCCAGTCCAGTGAAAACTTTACTTGTTCATGTCCTTATTGTCTTTCTCAGTGCAGGCAGTCCTTCTGTGTGTTCATCTAAACTGTATTCCTGATATTTTAAAAAATAAAACATTTAATAAGATATTTATGGTTTAGCAGACATAATTTTTAGGAGTCCTCTCCATTCATTTTGTGTAGGAAACAGGAGGAGGAATTAGAGGGAAGGGAGGTCCTATGTGGCACTTCCATAACTGGTGGATATAATTTTCTATTAACTGAGCTCTGGGTGCAGAAACTCATCACTTTTTACATTTTTCACTGGCTGCTGTGAAGAAGAGCATTAAAAAAAGAGAAAGTGTAGGTTCAATACTCTGAATACTATTTAGGAATTCTCCAGAGAGGAACAGAGAGAACCAGCATGAATAACTCCTAGCAACTTTCTCGTTAATTAAAATCTGACAAGCAGCTGGCAGCTGAAAGGGGGAGCTGTAGGTGGGGGAATCCTGTGGTTCACCACCACATTCCTCACATTCATAAAAGCTAGGGAATATTTCACTGTAGGCCCACCAGAAATGTTGATGGAAATGTGAATTAAAAGAAAGAGCTGTCTGAAGGTGACAGAGATATGGGATGCAGCCCAGGTAATACACAGACAAAAATATATGAAAGTTTGGTGACATGTACAAAGCAACTTTTGTAAAAACCTTTCATTCTGATGAAAGGTAATACTATTCAAGAGATGCCATAGTCTGCAAGATGAACTCGTCCGGACAAGAAATTAATTTTGGGGAAGAGGTAGAAAAAAATTCCCTCTGTGCCATCCCTCTGAGCCCAAACATTGGGATAATGGTCTTGGCCACAGCAGATGAACTATTCAACATCTCTCTGGGAGCTTTGCTGGGCTGCAGCATGCTGTGGTGTACCTTTCGCTGTCCTCTCAGGGAAGGGCTGTGACAATTTTCGTGGCAGCTCTCACACTCTGAAATCACCAGCCTTTTGATAGCGGCTTTCAGGTTTCTGATAATTCCTCAGAAGGGGACCCACTCATTTCCTGAGGGAGGGTATCTTTTTTCTTCCACAGTACCTTCTGATTTTTTTCATAGCCTTGGCATTGGACTGCATGCATATGGCTAAACCAAATGCAATGATTTCCTACTGCAGCTTGGTGCCTTTGCTGGTGCCTCTCGGTCTTTACAAATTATCCCCCTCATGGGCAAGCATAGGCTTGTAAAAGAATGTAATTATTTCTTCATAACCATGAGATTTGGGGCCATATAGGATGTAATAGAATCTTATTTCATACTCAGTATCTTTTCTCTATCAAGATGTTAGTCTGAAAGGCTTTACAAAATATGTGAGGTATCAGCAGTGCCATGACTGGGAGGTCCACAAAGAAGCCATTTTGTGTGCAGTAATTAAATGACATTTCCTTGCACTGAGAACAGTGGAAAATTGGCCAGTCATTATCGTGTGGAAAATAATTTTAAATCCCCCTGGACAGTCACCACAAACAGCTGGAAGAGTTTACCCTGAAACAAAAAAATCGTATTGAAAAATTATGTCTCTGGTATTGTTATTCTGAGTGTGAACCAAAGCCTTGAAAATAAAGGAAAAAAAAAAAAAAGGAAAAAGAAAAAAAGGCTTTTAGTTTATCTGTCGTCAATTACCTTAATTTCTTCCCCATTTCAACTTTCTAAGGGTTCATTTCTGTTTGGTGTCTGGCATTTAGGCAGAATGTTGCCCAAACATTTACAGATTCCAGGAGGTGACAGAGGAAAAAAAACATGTTTTTTTAGGAGGGTGCTCATAGGGACCCTATGAGGTCTTTATGAATATTTACCTCTATCTCATGAATACTGCTCCCTAGGTTAACTTTCGCATTTGTGTAATTGGATACTGCTGGAGATTTAATTAAAAGTTACTCTAATCATCCTTTCATCCGTGGAGGGCAAATATAGGGAAATGCTTAATATTTCCTTTTTCTTTAATGAGGTGTTTTCTCTTAGTTAACTAAAGCAGTAGGCTTCAATTTATCTCTACGAAGATGTCTGACTGCAGGTCTGTTTTCCAGCTGAATATTTTATCTCTTCTTGTCTTCTGTGGTACAAGAGCAAGGGAGAGTGCTAATTGCCTGTGTTGTATTCCAAGACCATCTGCTGAAATCTGGATTTACTATGGTGGTTCCTTTCTTCAACAGTTTATAATTCAATGCCCTCACCGTACTTTCAAACCCTGGGTTTCTTTGCCCATTTTCTGTAAATCATTGTGTTCTCCACCCCCACTCCAGAGTTTCTCATTGGAATAGATAATTAGTGGACTCAAAATTAGTACATGGACAGTTTTTACACAGATTTTCCAGTTTTGTGGTTTTGTCCATTCCTTCTAATTTTGCATACCCATTTATTCTTTTAACTTTTCTTAGAACATGTAGTGTAGAAGTAAAAACTGAGACTGATGTCTGAGGCTAAGAGGCACAGGAGCCCTTCACTAGGAACACCCTGAACATATTGTAATGAGAACTGTGCTTGAGGTTACCCAACAAGCCTAAGAAAGACCTCTAGTTTTGTGTTTAAATCCCTGAACATCACCTCTACCTGCCCATATGGAGAGTTTGCAAGAGTTGCAAATCTGTGGCCTGAGAATGTTCATCAGCTATAATAATTAAGCCCTAAACTAGTTAATTCAACAATCCAAATCAATGTAATGTCTGTTGCTTCATTTGTTATATCACAATTACCACTGCCTTCACTTGCAGACAGCTGAGTGACTGCAGTCCTGGCACTTACAAGTCTAGGACAAGGACAATTGCCAGTAGATCAGATTGCTCAAAGCCCCATCCAGCCTGGCTTTGAACACTTCCAGGGATGAGGCATCCACACCTTCTCTGGGCAACCTGTTCCAGTGTCTTACCACCTCTACAGTAAAAAAAAATATTTTCTCAATCTGAACCTACCCTCATTCAGTTTAAAGCCATTACCCCTTTTCCTGTCACTACATATCCTTATAAAGAGTCCCTTTCTTGTAGGCCCCCTTTAGGGACTTGAATGATGATATAGGACTGTGATCTCTCTTGTAACATGATCTTATCTTACATTATAACTTCCACTTTTTCTTTTCTTTCTTTCTTTCTTTCTTTCTTTCTTTCTTTCTTTCTTTCTTTCTTTCTTTCTTTCTTTCTTTCTTTCTTTCTTTCTTTCTTTCTTTCTTTCTTTCTTTCTTTCTTTCTTTCTTTCTTTCTTTCTTTCTTTCTTTCTTTCTTTCTTTCTTTCTTTCTTTCTTTCTTTCTTTCTTTCTTTCTTTCTTTCTTTCTTTCTTTCTTTCTTTCTTTCTTTCTTTCTTTCTTTCTTTCTTTCTTTCTTTCTTTCTTTCTTTCTTTCTTTCTTTCTTTCTTTCTTTCTTTCTTTCTTTCTTTCTTTCTTTCTTTCTTTCTTTCTTTCTTTCTTTTCTCTTTCCTTCTCTTTTTTTCTTTTTCTTTTCTTTCTTTTTTCATTCAAAAATAATGAAATATCTTAAATTTTCTCTATTATGAATATTTCCAAAAGTCATATATTCCTTCTCAGCTCCTTGCCAGTGAAGCATTGAACTGTGTCCCCCCTCAAGACTTGCCTGTTGTATTGATTTATATGGATTTATCCATTATGAGAAAATTAGTTGCCTTCCTTTGTTGTTGTCATCTGAATAAGCATGGGACATACTTGAAAAGAAGTCTTATGCTCATGAAGCAAAGGTTTTTATTATTAAATATGTTGCTTTTATAAAATAAACACACTCAGTTAATAAAATAGATATAAAATATATCCAATATTAATCTCATATTCAGTTTCTCCGATGTTAATTTTCTTTCAGAGAACCTCTCAAAGTCTCCCTTCTAGAATGGGGAATACTTTGCTTTCTCTTTCACACCTGGGCAGCTGTTTGTTCCTCAGTTTACAGGAAATTCCAAGGCAGTTATGGAGAAAACTTTTCCTTGTGAATTTAGGGGACTTCATTTTGTGTCATCGCCAGTAGCTACTTGGCATTGGGAAGGATGACAAAGGCACACTTATGCTATCTGAGGACACGACTCTAATGAGTAGATCAGGCCACAGCTTGCTAATTCTCCTGTCTCTTTGCCTTTCCTTGCAGACTGTAACATGGACTGCACTCGTAAGTGAGCATGGTCTCATTCTGCAGAACATATACTATATATGATCTGATTTTGTTGGTTCAGGCTTCTAGCTTTCTACAGAAAATACATCCTGCAAACTTTGGGATTTGTGACAATCTTTCTCTTGGTATAACACCTTTCCATTATTTTAATAATCAGTTTGTTGAAATTATCTTGAATTTTCAGGCAAGAGCGCGCATTTTTAAAAACAGGAAAAGAATAATAAAAAGTGATGCCTTTTAAAGAAAGGTTTTTATTTCCATTAACCAATTTTCCCAATTGATTAAAAAATCTTAGAAAAAATCCCCAAACTTTTTAAACTCACTTACACACTGTATTTGTTTTATATATGTGCAAACATGCAATACAGATATTTATATATGCTAACACTACAGCACCAACATGGTTCCAACACACAGTTTGTAAGATCATACTCATCTTTTTTCTAAAGCAAACTCTGGGAGAATTCTGCTGATATTTTCTCATATACCTGTATTATTGGAACTCATATTTTCCTTTAAATATTTGTTACTACTCTATGTGTGGCATAAAAACAGTCAAATAGAATTTATTACACAATGAAACATTTTTGTTGCTGACTTGAGGAGCAGCCAAAAACGGAACAACCAGAATTATTATTTGTCCTGATTTTGTTGGATGTATTAATTTAAAGAGTGTCAGCCTTTTCTGTATCCTCTAAAAAAACACAAACCAAAAAACCAAAAAAGTATTTATGTTGAGATAATGATACTGTGTTGGACTGGCTTAGCATAATGGCCTGTATTACTTTCTTCATTCTACAAAAAAATATTTAGGGTTTTCTTGCCAGTGAATCCAAAGAAATATCCCAAAGGAGAGCAATGGACTCCTTGGTTAAGAAGAGACTAAAATCAGCATTAGCAACAAGGTGCTAGAGCACAGCAGATGTCTCCACACTATGCCTTCTCTCTCTCTTGCCACTTCTGTTTCTGTACCAAGTATTAAGGTTTTTCTATCTGCCCAGAAAGCAGGAAGTTGTCATTCCTTGTGTTTTTATTCATAATATGACTTCCATCTTTTGGGGTGTTTAAACAATGTCCTATTGCTTCATCCTCCTTCCATCCACTTGAAACACTGTGGGTAGAATCAGATTCATGACTAGGCAGTCTGACTGCACTCTTCTCTTTGCATTCTTGTATTAATTATTTACCCATTGCTGTACCAAAAATAAACTTTTTATCTTTGTAAAATCCCACAGTGTTTATTTCCATCCTATTCGATCTTCTACACACAGTGTTTTGTTTCCATCTTCCTCCATGCCCATAATGCTTGATTTGACCTCCTTTTCTTAGTCTACTCCATGCACAGGTACCTTCCTATCACTCCATCTACATCTTGAGAGCCACAACCCTATTGTCTTTGAAGAAAAGGTGTCATGTTTTCTGACATCTTTCCTACTCATTATTCAACATACTGTGATTTTGTTCTGCACTTTTTCCTTCTTTGATTTTTCTGTTCTGCTCAGTTCCTACCTCAGCTTCAAAACCTCCAAATTCCCTGAATCTCATCTGAACAGATACATTCCATAAGAGTGCTTTAGGCAGCATCGCTTATATTTTTGAGTCTTTATGCTGTACTTACCACAGCAGCTGCTTGACTGGGACTTGTATGGTGTTCATAAAGATCTCTCTTTTTAGGAATAGGGGTTGTAACTAAGTGATCTTTAAGGCCCTTTCTAACATGATTCTATGATTCTACGATTCTATGAATATAGATGTGGAAAGGACATAGACTTCCCCAGGGTCAGACTTATCTGGGGAGTCAGGCTTGAATATTTTCCCTGTGCTTCGTGCAAGATAGATTATGCTCTCTCCTTATCACCCCAAAAGATACACAGGAGTAGGAAGGAACAAAACAGATGCACAACTGGCACACCACGACACTGCTTGCAGTGGAGCTACTGGCAGTTACTGAACCTCTGGTGGCATTCCCTGATGGGAAGCTAAAGGATTAACCCTGGAACCTGCAGAATCAAGACCAGAAAAAAATTGTACATCTTTCACCATTAAATGCAGCACATGAAAACATCAAAAGAAGAGAGGAAACTATTTATACCATGAATGCAAAGAGGATAAGGAAAGAACAACTTCAAAACTGGTTCTATTTTAGAAAGAACAAACAAACTATCATTTACATAGTTTTTTTTCTAAAAAACCTCCTCTTCCTCCCTTGTTCCATTATTAAAAATAATACAAGTGTTGAAAAGACAGCTGAAGCCTTTTGACTCTTTTCTATAACATCCTTTTCCAACTCTGTCTTTTTCCCATGGAGATGATAAAAAGTTCTGAAGTAAACAAAGCTCAAGCTTTGACTCCTAACAAACTTATCAATTGGACGATCTGTAATTATTTGATCACCTTCTGGTTTTATATTTTGTGCATGCTATTTTTGTCTTTCCGTTGATCTCTTGGGAATTGTCTGATAGGTGACTCTCTTTGGATTTTATGTTTACTCTGTGAGATCAATATTTACAGCTGTATAAGGAGGTGAATATCTGTTGATCTAATTCTGCATCCTTGAATGTCTCCTGCCTCCCAAGCCATCCCTATTCTTTCTTTATTTACAAGAAATCAAGAGATTAATATCCTCGCCAGAATTTCTCTGAATTTTGCATGATAAAACCATAGTGGATGTGGAGGAATAAGGCATTTATGGAATGTTGGCTATTTTTAACTCTGTATATTTCAGTGGTCAAAGTTACGCAAGCATTTTCCAAAATACTGCCACATGTCCTCATAGTGGAACACGCATACCTTATGGTTTTATCATCAAATGCGGAAACAGCCCTAAACATCACATTAAGACAGCTCAATGGGTGGTCTGAAACTCCTATCTTTCCTTCTTAGAGCAGAAAGGAAACTCAAGTATCTAGTCCTTGCAGAAGAGACTGATGTGTGGCTAGATCAGACACAGGACAGTTTACACCAATAAGGTCATTAAACCTTGCTTGTCTTAGGTTCACACGCTTAACAATTTTTAACCTGTAATATGGGGTTTGAAGAAGTGGGTGGGCAACTAATCTCTTATTCATTTTTCACAGTCAGTTTAATGACATGCTATGGATATTGAAAAGCTTAGGATCTTTAAACTCATACTATAGGATGCAAAGGCAATTTCTACATCTGCCATTGGTAGATTTTCCTTCATTTAGAATTACAGTAAATTATACACTACAAAAGCTATGCCTACAAAAGAACAGAAGAAGATTTTTTTTCTTGGAATCTGTAAAATCTGTTGCTTGGTAATTGCTTAATTTTTTTAATGTAGCGGTGTAACTTAGTACAGTATTTGCCAACACTTTATACATCTCTCCACATAAAGCTTACAAGTCCATTCATTCTTCAGCTTGGATCCAGTCTAAAATATAGATGTCAAAATTCTTATTTCAGAATTGTACTTTTCTGGAGTTGCTATGACCTTATGCCCTCACACTTCCTCTTTTGCATCTTTAGACCTAATGTAAAATTTTGGCAGGAGCTGGTGAAAGTATAAGTCCACCAAAAAGGAGTATAATGGAACTAAAAACTTCCCTAAAATCTGCTGGTCCAGGTCCTTTCAGATCATACTGGCATCCATACACTTGTTATTCAGGACACTTGCTATGGATTTAGAGTAGCAAACAAAGTGAAATATGGTGTAGAGCATATCCCAAAGTCAGATGGACAGTGGCTACATTACGGGAATATTAAGTGTTCTTCAGTGTAGTTCACAGGTTTCTCTCTCTCTTTTAATCAAATCACTGAAGTATGCAAATATGAAAAAATGGTGCAAATTCACCATATTTTGAAAACGGGGGCGGGGGGGAGTTTTGGTTAAATTCCGTGCTCCATAATTTTATTTCGTTTTTTTGCTTTGAGTGAATTACATTCAAAGTTTGAAAAAATTAAAGGATTAAACAAATCATACTCACTTTTGTACAGCAACTCTGTTGAATTTTTTTGACAGTCTAGAAAATAAAAAAAACATAATCAGTTTTGCTACTCCTTCCCATCTCCCTCCTTTGCTGGTGGTCTGACTAACAGAATACCCTTGGTGATGGGCTGCAAATGCTGTGGAGGAACATAGCAAAAATATTTTTAAATAGTTCTAACTTACCTTTGCCTTTTTAAAATCTCAAAAACACTCCTATTAATGGAACCTTTTGTAGACTTTCTATCCTTTCCTACCAAAGCTTACATTTTTGGTCTAAGTAATTCGACAGTGACCCTTTTCAAATGCTCAAATAAAACATGTAACTTTATTTGCAGTTCCTGAGGCAACCACTGTAAATGGCAGCAACACAGAGAATTGCTGTAAGTTTACTGTTATGTCACTATGGTGTCCATATATAAAAGCAAACTACTGTTTTCTCTAGAGCTGCAATAAATACATTTTAAGGCACCCAGTTGCTAAGGGCGCTGATTGCTTTCAAGAAAGAACTTGAAAACATGTTTTCCTGGTCACTGGGAAGGGGCCCCGGCAGCACCAAGTGTCCCAGCTGGCATCCTGCAGCACACCCTGCAACCACTGCTCCTGCATCAGTCAGAAGAAAGAGGGAAAGGACTGGCTCAATTTATCAGACCAGCATCTCTAATCCAGAGGTAGAAGCCAGGATTTGTGGTGGGAGACCGAAAAAGCCATGGATGGTCCCCCTTGTGTGGTGTCACAACTCCCAGTGGATTATCAACTCTGATGGCTTCTACTCTTCCTATTCAGTATGTAGCTGAGCAATGGGACCACAGACTTTTTGGGGTGATCATAGAAAAAATCCTAGCTTGTCGTGTATATCCTCGAATGTGTGTACTCTCAGGCAAGATGTTGGGATCAGGAAGAAAATCTGAGTGTGCTACCTTGCTAGCACTTCCGTAGATCTTCTTTAACTGGATGTTCTCACAAAGATATTTTAAAAGGAAGCATTTACAAAATATTGGCTTTAGTTTCAATACTCAGGCCATTTGTAGGTGTGTAAACGGAGTAGCAAAAAGCTCTATTCAGAAATGTAAAGGATCCCTACATGGCACCACACGTGTTAGCATCCGACTCCACATGGTACATCCCACTCTCCTTTCTAGCACTTGGTCTTCAGGACTGAGCTGAAGTGCAGAGTCAGAACTGTCTCTTCTTTGGCTATACTTAAGGATCCTGCAGATTGGCATTAGTCTGAAGAACTTGAAGTTTGCTTTTGCATTTGTTATATTTCATTCACAGCAATCTTCCAGTGGAGTGATTTGTATGACAGAACTCCTCATTCACCAAGCAAAGTAAAAAATTTCTCTTTGCCTCTGAATGATAAAGAAGAGCACAATGCACAGCATGCTGGTCATACAAAACCTTTTAGCAACCTAAGCAGCCTTTCCAACAACATTGCACCAGCTGTTTATGGTCTATTTGGAAAACACAAGACTGTATTTACACTTTCACATCATCTTAATTTGCTTTCAAAACCCAGCACAAGGAAGAACATACAGACACCTCACTGCTGTCACCATGGTTATGCTTCTGACTCACCTGTCAGAAAGGACATAACTCTGCCGTGTTTGCTCAGCCGGCTCCCCAGCCTCGCAGTAGAATTTGCTGAGCACTCCGTGGACTCCGCCAGCTGCATGAAGGCCATGAGAAATTAGGAGATTTGTTTCCATCTGGGTCCATCCAAAGTGCTGTGCAAAGTTTTAGTGAGGCTAAAGCTTGTTCATCAACAACTGAAGCCTTCAGGGTGCAAAAAAGTGCGTATTTGTCACCAACAAATGCAGAAAAAGAGACGAGGTTAAATTATGTTTAAGTAAGAAAGCAAAAGAAATTCAGGTTTGTGAAAATATAATTTGCAGGAAGGATGGTTAAGGGATCAACATGGCAATCGATTAGTTCTGCACATGCCACTACATTCAGGGTAAGGTAATCTAAAAGAGATAGAAACATTTTCCTGTGGCACGTACAGTTTATACTAGGAATAGTCCCAGAAAAATCGAGAGGACTTCTAAAGTTAATTTATAAGTGAGTAAATGAATTTGGTAAATTCACAGTAAGATTATTTAGTTGGAGTTAAAATGATTTTGGTACAGCAAAATACACAGCAGGAACCCAGTGGTTGATTATCCAGAAATTAAACATTTTATTCTGTGAATCCAGTAAATGTTTCTTACTATGTCTGGGTTCAGCAAGTGTGGGAAAATAAGACCTTATGTTAGACAGGCAGAGTGTTAAAATACAGCATGTTAAATAACCGTACATAGCAAGAATACAGATACACTTATGTTTTAATTGCAATTCTTTTTATTGCATTTTTTTTCTTCTGCCAGGAATTCAGACGTAAAGGAAATTTACTTAGTGGTTTGTGAACCATTTGATAAGACATGTCTCATGTCCAAAAGAGTTTGCTAAGAAACAGAAGTTTTCAGTTGAGCTATCACAAACTTGATGGTATTACCAGTGACCAACCCAAGAGGAAGGGGCAATACAAAGGAAGAGCAAACTCAAGATGCAGAAAAGGGTATAAAAATAAGATTATTCTATCTGGAAGAATGCAGAGCAGAATATGCAAGTGGGAAAGAAAAAGATATAAGCAGGTGTGAGATGATGAACACAACCTCCTGAAGATAAAGTCTGGGGCTCTGAATGTTGTGATGTAATGTTAAACCAATGAAAGAAGTTCATCTGAGAAAGGCAATTCTATTAAAAGAGCAAGATAAATTACAAAGCTGAAATATTTAAAGTGCAGTAATGGTGATTTAGAAACTTATCAGTTCACGTTTTCTAAGATATAACCAGATTCTTTGTTGGGGAAATAAGAAAGGTTCTGCTAAAATGAGGGAGGAAATGGTGTCTTATTTAACACAGATTTACACAAGGTCCATTACAGGTGTTTATCACAGATGAGTGTAGTTACAAGAGGCAAAGAGTCCCCCAGTAACCAGAAAATAATCATTTTAATATGGCCGTTTTCAGGGTATAACTGTAACATCATCAGCCACCTTATTGAATTTCTCTGAATTGGAAACGGATTTCCAGTTATTTTTAAAAACTCTACCTATGACACATACTTTTCAGTGACTTTACATGGGCTTAAAATCTTGAGCTATAAATTTTTCTCATCCAGTGCAGTCAAAGTCTCCCAACAAACTAAAACATTAACATTTACAAATAGCAAGTTAATCACTGCAAAACTGAGGGATGTGATGTAAGCGAACTTCTTCGAACAATTTTGGTAATTGTGGATACACAACATGACATCCCTTAAACTGACGACCAAACTTCTTCTAGACAAGCCCAAATCAGGCACACCCCAAATATTTCAACAGATATACACTAAATCACCTGAACTGAAAAGTAATTTTCATATTTTATATGCACTCATAATACTACTTGCACCATTTTAATCCTTCCTACATTTTTCACATACTTCTAAGGACTTCAGAATATTTTGCATATATTAATCAAATTTCACAATGTTTCAAGGAGGCATTAGCTCACTGAGGTATCAGCTGTCTGTGGTCTTCTTTTCAGGACAGTGTTGAGTTGTTGATCTACTCAAATGCTGATGAGATCTCAGTAAAACACCAGCTAGTTTCCATTGTTTCTGGCCAGTCCTCAGAGTTTGTCAGGTTTTTTCATATGTTTAATAACCCTCGCCCCTTGCAGGAACTGAGGAGACTGACCAGAGAGACTAAAATTTGTATAAAAATTGTAAGTGAAATTTTAACATGTTCTTGCTAGCTGCTAAGTGTTCTTTTTAAGTGGAAAAACCACCATCAAAAATTACGGGCAATAATCAGTTCCTCTGAGAGTTGTTTGTTTAACTTCAGTTTACTTTTAACAGGTGTTCCCATAAGCGGGAGAGACTTTATTCCCTTTTTTGATTTATTATTCCCAGACTTTATATTCTGCATTTCTTCATACTAAGTTGTGTTGTGCACCAACTAACTTAGTACACAGAAAGGCTTTACTTCCTCTAGATCTGGTGTAATTGTTCCTTATTATTTGATCCCAACTTTTGACCTATAACATACTATCAATCATTTATTTTTTGTTATTACAGTGTTGAAATAATGTATTGGACTGCTACGCTTGAATAGTTCTGAGTAAAATATGAGTAACACCAATATTCACCAAACTCAACACATCAGACAAAGAAGAAAAGCCCACTATACTCAAATCACCTCCAGCAGAAAAGTCCGAGTTTCCAAAAGAAAATTACCACAACTAGGGTAAACGTCGTGGCTTCATTTAAACACCAGCACAAAACTGCACTTGCAAAAGGAAGGAATGAGGCTACAAACCAGGTGATGTTGCTTCATCTGGCATTCAGCTGCTGACACAGCATTTTTGTTCCTGGAGGGGTCTCACTATAAACCTAGTCCAAACCAATATTTTACTTACACTGACACACTTATACCTGAACTCTTGAAATGACTTGCTGTCCACATCCTAAGGCAGCAATGAGGAATGAAGGGAAGGAGGCTTTTCTCTAAAGAGGGCCTCAAATGAATATCAGGGCAGATAAAATGTTCTCTTGCAGAGGTCTTGGCCTCCAGAAAACACAGTGATGAATAACTGACAGCTCCAGCACCACTTACATGTAACAGATAAAGTTAGAAGGTGGCTTATTAGTGATCCTGGTACACTCTGCTTAAGCTGCTGGCTTTCTCAAGTGTGGGTGTTCCTGATTCTCTTGTTTATACACATAATATTTAGGAAAGCTGTGTCTTCCCAAGGGCCCCATTTCAGTAACAGGGGTCAATGGTGATTGAAGTCAATGGGATTTCAAAATATGTCTAAAGATAAACACATGGTTTGGTACATTGCTCAATCAGAGCCAGAATGAATGGTGCTGTTCAGCATTTCTAATCAATAAGCTCTCAGGTTTTTCAGACATATAATATCTGATTATGCTCTGTATCTGCTCTCTGCCTTAAGGGTTTGTACAACCCTTTGTCCTTTTGGTTTTGGGAGTAGGTTTTTAGTTGAAAGCCTGCTATGCTGATCTGAGAAAATATTCTGAGATATATTTAATGGCCAAAATTGAACATCTACTCTATTTTATTTACAACTCACATTTGGCCTTTCAAAGTCCTCATTTCCAGAACCTCTTGCATTTTCTGCCCCATGAATTCTTAATGAGTTCCAGTTGAAAGTGCTACAGATGCACATTTGGATCATAAAACCCCCCTGAAAGGTACCGTATGGCTTCCCTGAAGCCCCTGCTCCACCCCGCTGCTCTAGCCTCCCCCCTTTTTGCTAAATGTTGGCAATTTCACCAGCAGTCGGGCCGACCCACTATGTTTTAAAATCCTTTTAATCCTCTTTATAGTAACAGAAACATTTGAGATTGATCTTTGAAGGCTTTGTACAGTGCAGAACACCTGCGGGTTAGAGCGCCGTGCTAGCAAACACTCCGCATGAGTCTGATGTGGTCTGGCACGCAAGAGCCCTGCTGCACAATACCCTGGCCACAGTGAGGCTCTACCTTCACCTCCACACCCTCATCTTCACCTTTCCAAAGGCCTGCCAGCCCAATAATTGAATGCATCTCACAGGTGCCACTAAAAATTGTTCACCACACTGACTGGAAGCCAAATGCACGGATACACTACGTGGTCTGCCGCTCGGCCCAGCTATCCTTCTTTCTGCTCCGCGCCTGGAGACATGAGAGTTTGGCTAACCTGAAATACAGAGTTAGATCCAGACTTCCATCTGCGCTTGTAAAAATATCTTCTCTAACAACCTGAAGCACCTGTGACTTTAGGCATTAATCTAAAAATAAATGTTTGCAAACAAGTGGATGGAACGAATTTGGTCAGAAGTAAAGGTTCCAGAAACTTGAAAAGCCTTTTAAGAAATGTCACTACAAGAGATGTCATCTATTTCCTTATATTTCTCTGTTGTCTTTGAGATGTTTGCCTTCAGTATGTTATCTCTACATGCACCTTTTCCTTTAGAAGGACTCTGGTGTACCAAATGTGAATTTATTAAAGCATTAGCTCAGAAACTGCTCTGAGGAGATAAGGAGAGAAAGCCAAGACATGAAGAAATGCAACCTGTGCTGAAAGATGCAAAGCCACAATTACATGAGAAAATTCACTCTGGTATCCTACAGCCAATAAAGAAGGTAATTTAGTGCAGAGGACAGGCAAGGAAGCCACATCTGCATTTGTGAAGACTAACAGCTCACACAGGAGGGCTCACAACAGGCTCCTCTGACGCATGCTTAACTTCTCCAAATCAGGAGAAAAGCCTTTTTTTTTTTTTTTTGTAATTTATTTTACTTCCTGGGAATACTATAAAGTCCAGTGAATCATAAGCATACATAAAATGCTTTGAGATTCTCTGAAGACAAGGAGCACAGAAGTTAAAATGCAGCCATGACAAAAGCTACAGACACCCTGATGGATCCTGACAGAGTAGAAACTGGTGGGGATCCAGTCACACAGAGGCAGGGAAAAAAAGGTTGGTTTGTTTTATGGACTGCTGACAAGCATGACACTGGTTATCCAGGGGGGAGAGCAAATGTACAACGACATAGGAGGGCAATAAAGAATTTTGGCTGGTTGTCAGTGTTCCCTCCACATTCCCTCCTCAGCTTGTGGGAGTCAAACGTTCCCAAACTGATAACAGCTCAACCTGAAAATTAATTTTCATTACACACTGAATCTGCTTAAAATGTGATCTTTTTAGTGAGAACAACTATAAAATGCCAACTGTAATTGACCTCTTGAATTCCCAGTTCACCAACACGTGATTAATTATAAATAATAATTTAATTCATAAAGTACTCGTAAACCACTGCTAAAATGTTTTAATTAATATTTACTGGATTGAAACCACTTTGAACAGAAAATATCAAGCAACCTGAAACAAAATGGAAAAGTAATAAAGTATCAGGCAACATTTTGCTTGTATTTACCTTGCTGAAAATATAGATTTGTACTTCTAATCCACTTTTTTGTAAATCTATAACCCTTTTTTTCCCCCTGGATTTTTTTTTGGAAAAAAACTGTTGCAGCTTTGCCAGTATAGCCAAGTAAATTCCCACCAAAACCAAGTCAGGGATGACAAAAAATGGGGTTAGGTCTACATTTTTCCAGGCACTCTAGAAAGAGTTTTATGTCTCCTGTGACTTGCACCAGTAAATGGGTTTCCAGGAAATCGGGTGGTCTGCTCAGAGCCGAGCCTCCACATTCCCCTGCCAAAGGGTGTGACAAGCTTTGGAGAGACCATGGCTTCCACTGGAAAGAGTTTTTTAAGATTATGCCTTTGGGATTTTCAAAGACTATCCAGAAAAGTGTGCATCCAAACTTTCCCATTTCCAAACTGCAAGGTGGCCCTGAGGTTGTCTTTAAGAAAAGGAGATCAGCTGTCGATATCACACAATTTCTCTCCAGGTTCATTAGCTGCCAGAAGTGCTCCAGATCACACAGGTTTTGATTCAGAGCTCTTTCCCTTTTGTTTTCGATTGGAGATCTATGGTCATTCCCTTTACACACTCAGGGTTGGAATGCCTGTTTGTATAAATAGACACACCGCATAAAACCCAGAAATTCCTATGAAATTTCCAAAACAGAGCACAAAGCTTTTGTTTGTAAATTGCCTAAGACAAAGGTTCCTCTTTTGAGGGGTTCCACCTCTAGGTTTCCTTCTGACAAATGTAATTGCTGATGAAACCCTATTTTCTGATGCAAAAAATAAATAAATAAAATAGAACATTTTCAGCCAGCTGTAACTGAAAACATAAGCAGCAAACTGAGCCAGGCAGAGAGGAACACTGGTTCCAGCTGAGCCAGGGTGAGGTGATTTTAGCTACAGCATTTAGATGAGTCCTTCTGCTTGTGTGAGCTATGGCCAGTGCTGTAAATGCATCTCCACGGTGAGTAATGACTGACATGCTGTTCAGTGAGATCTCAAAATCTCCTGCTTTTGAGCTATCTCGAGGAATGTGCACGCATGCTTATATAAATAAAGGGGTGCTTTTGAAAGTATATCTTTGTGCCAAGCTTTTACCAGGTTTTTTTTCTGCAGTTGCTATGGAGCCTCTGCTGAATTGTACATCGTAGTGTTCGGGTCAGTGGAGCTGCTGCCCCACACGGGTCTGTCATCTCAAAGAGCTATTGTATTCAGTTGACATCTGTGAATGGCAGAGAGAAATGAGATGAAGATAGATTTATTTCACTCTGATTTTATTTCTCATATTTTCTTGCTGAAGTAGTACCTAAACTGCACAGCTCTGACTGGAAGGAAATGTGATATCAAAGAACAGAAGTGTAGAAATTGAAAAGCAATCCTGTGCTTCTTTATGTTGCTTCTGGTTCAGTTTAGGAAAAAACCTGAAATATAACAATGCAAATCATTAGCAGTACATCTCTTCTAATAATCTTAATTATGAAGCAAAATCTAAAGCCTGCCCAAATCTGGAGAAAATTCGGATCAGAGTCCAAATTTCAGGACATAGGTCCCTCCAGTGATGCAGTATTATTCAATAGACACACATTACGTAGGATGAATAAAAATGTCTCAAACACTTGCCTGATATTCAAGATCATGCATTAAGAATCTGGGTAAACTCTATCTTGCCAATATTAAAACCAGAAAATATTACTTTCCTCTTTGCATCCCCCGTCACGTCATTTCATCCCAAGGAATTAAGGAGACAAGGAAAGAGAATTGAAAGGGATGTTTCTGCACCCTTCCTCCTTGTTTCAGAGGCTCTGAAAAGCTCATAATTCAACTAAATTTGTCTCTAACTGAAATTAATAGCCTCCCTTCCATATTTAAAGAGTTTATACTTGTTTCTTTAATATAGTTCCTCTGAGGATCTGCCAGTTTCCTGAGTTGCTTGCTCTTAGACACCTTTTTCTCCATCTATAATTACAAAAATGTTTATTTTACAAGTGAAACAAAATTCTTAATTGATCTAAGGAAAGGCAATCTTTTAGATTAAAGTGCTCAGCTGTGAATATAGGAATTGTGGTAGATATGAATAAAAACATGAGCATCAACCATCAAACGCAGGCAAGATATCAGTGTAGCTGATGTTATAGTGAATCTATACTATGCTCCTAAGACCATGAGAAACAATAAAACCATACAGTACAAACAAGAAACTTAAATCATGCTCCTTGAAAAGTTTGCCAAGGTTCACGAATCTTTTGAACCAACCTGGGCCTATTTTGGAACGAACACAAAACATGATTTTGTATTGAAACCAGGTGGGACTCAGAGGTTTTTGTTATTTGGGGTTCATTTGGACATGAAACTTGAAGCTGAATAGAAAGGGTGGAACACAAAAGTCGTCCAGCTGAAGAAAATCTTTCCGATACGACCAATAAGAAATCACAGATTTTTCTTTTTTTTTTTTTTTCCTTCAAGAGAAGCAATCAAGGCATGTGTGCCATTAGACTGTGAATCATATGGTATGGTTGCACACATGTTTTTGGAGCATACTCTGAAGGAAGGCACAGTAGGGAAACAAAAGTAGCTGACATATGTCTTACCTGTGAAGAGACTCCATCTGTATCACTGAAGGACGTATGCCTTCCTGTTATCTGGTGGATATAACCAAGGCAGACAAGAGCCTGAAAGTCCAGAATTCCGTATTGCCATCATCAGAGAGAACGATAAGCTGTCACTTGTGGTAGAGAAACAGAAGGAATAAAGTTGTTTTGAGATGCTGAGCATTCAGACTCTGCAAAAAGTAGGAGTCACCAGTCACCATAAATCTGTAAAGATTTGTAGAATCTAGTATGATTGTAGGCTTGTACCGAACTATAGAAGGTATGTAAACAAGAAGATGGTTTTGTGCAGTTGGAGGCCTCTAAACTTTAGTGCAGAAGTCTTGACTCTGCTAGAGATGAACTCCCTTTGCTCTCACTTTCTCAGTCTACAAAATAACTTTCATGATGCAAAGCAGATACTGTAAGGCATTTTAAGATCCATATCAAAAAGCACAGTATAAGAGATAACATATAAAATAGTAAAAACTCTAAAATATGCTGAGGTAAATACTCACTTTCATGTTCTTGTCTTTTGGATAAGAGAAGGAAGAGGAATTTAAAGGCTTTTTTTTTTTTGTCCTTCTTGATAGCCATATGAGAACAGTGGGTTGTTTTTTTTTTTTTTAAAAAGTAAATGAACAATGAACCATCCACAAACCAAACAGCATCTTGTGAAGTTTCTAAGGTAAACTAGTAGATGAATAAGGAGCTGACTGAACAAGATTTGGAATGTAAAACTGTTTCCACCGGTGATTATGTTTTTTCACCAACTCCTACCTTAAACAAAGAGAACTTTAAGTATGTCTTTGAACAGTAACTGTTGCACATTTTGCCACACAAGAGAAGGCAAGGCCAGATTAAAGCCCACTAATTTTCATTACCATGAAACCCCTAAAATGAAGGCTCTGGGGAACAGTTCAGTTCATTGCCATGAAAGCAAACACATGAGAGAAAACTCTTTGGATCCTTTTCCTACCACACACAGCTAAAGACACATGAATGTGGGAAAGAACTTGATTGACTTTTTAAAACTCTTAATGACATGATTCTAGTCTTTGTAAAAGGTACTGGATTGAGATATCTCTGGAGATGGTAAGGACCCTGCCAGGCCAATTTTCTCATGTTGTCTCCTGTGTAGTTTGCAGATCCACCTGGCTAATAGAAGTAAGCCAAATCCACTACATTCATTTCATAAAAACATTCAAAGAGGAACCAGGTGAACCCGTTCACCTTTACATCTCTGTCTCTGCAGAGCCAGAAACAAGCTCAAATCAAAGGGTGTCCTTGCCTCCCGGTGTATTTATTTTTTCTTAGATATTTGTTTCATGATCCAAAGTTCTTAAAAAATCTATGTGTTCAGATCAGCAACACTGGTTCAAGTCCACCTCTTTTCATAGTGATCTTTCTTGCTTAAAAGGATAAAAACAAAGAGCTTGCCAATATAAAATTATCAAAGCTGGTGGAAAACATTTGTTTCTAATATAATTTGTGAAGGGATTTCATCAGTCTCTCTCCGTAAGTAATAGAGATAAGAAGTTAGATAGACTTTGTGTATTTAAATGGAAGTAACCAAACAGAAGTAATTAATAAAGATAACAAGGTTAATTCTTTTTGCATGGAATCTGGCTTTATGCTGAGCAGATACGATAAAGTCAGAGGAATGACTTTGCATTTGCAGTTTTGCATGTCTTAACATATGATGTGATCAAAGTGCTTTTCAAGCCAAAAAGTGACTATTAGGGCAGCAGGATTGTGTTTTCCCTAGGGATGGTGACCTACAGGCAGTTTGGGGTTCCTTTATCACACTGTGACCTTCTACCTAACCTGACATTGCTTGACAAGGAGACAAGAGGGAGAGGATCCCGCATACCAGTGATAATGTGTCTCAGTCCTCCCAGTTATCCCAGTACATTATCATCAAGCCCCATGTGTATAAACACCTGAGGGGAGTGCTCATAGGATTTGATATCTGATTAGCCTTAGCAGATGTGTAAGGAACTGAGGAAGTAACAATATCAATTTTCACTTCCATTACTCAGCTGATCTGTCTCCTGAGCCGCTTTCTTATTGTTTCCAATAGTTTCCTTCCCCTTCCTTCCACATCCTTTTCCTCCCTCCTTCATTGTACCAAATGGGGAATGGTTACACAGCTGAGCTCTGCCCAAGGGGCAGGATGGAACAAGCAAGATGGAACAGTGGAGGACATAAACTTTAAAGGAAAATTAAAAGGTAATCCCATAGATTGATTACTACTTACTGAGCCCTTGTCACAATCCAGAAGACAAATAAAAAGTGCCAGTTTAGGAACCTCATTATTTTAAGCCAGTCTTGTGAAGGCTTGATTCATTTTTTTGCATTTGGTGTTATCAATGCTGTCAGTGGAACTATAACAGCTCCCAGCTGTTGCTGCCACCAAGCTTCCCAAAATGGAGGTTGAATGTGGGGCTAGAGTATGTTGTCTCTTTTGTTATTGTTTCTGTTGTGGTTTTTTTTAATAATGATTTCCCATGCTCACAAACAAGTCTAACACGACAGGCACGAGTCTTCACTCACACATACTATGCAGTAATGAGAAAAGTTCAGGACAGTGACTGTTTTTCTGGACAACAAAAGCACTGACAAACTAGACAAAGAGCACAGAAGGATTGAAAAAAGCCTCTGATTCAAAGCAAATATTTTTATTTGAATTTTCAAATGAATGTACTTTTACTACATTCCTTCCCTTCTGGGCTCACTTTCCATAAACATGCTAGTGAATGAACTTTATAAACAGGAATACTTGCTAAAAGCTAATTTTAGAGAATGGGTTTTCAACTGCTCTCCAAAAGCTAATTCCAAACCAAACTTTAATATGAATTTTACACTTTAGTGATACAATTTGGGCATGCTTGGCCCACCTAAATCTGCTACTGTTGACCCAGCTACAGCAAGTGCCTTCCCCAGCTTCCTCCCCACCCCTACTCCCTGTCACTGCGGCCACTAAAGGAAATTCTTCTGAGATCCAAGTCCTCCCAGCTAAGCTCTGCCTCCCTTTGCTCCCTAGCTCAGCTCTATTTTATGGTTATGATGCAAAGAATAACATGAAACTTATTACAGCTTGATTTTTTTTAAGAAATGCATAGGATCAGGTCAGAGACTAAAGAAATTCATAAATATTTCACCTAGAAGATCTGACAGGACAATACCTTTTGTCAAAGGGGATGGGACAAAGAGTCAGGAATGGCCTGGAAATGGTAATATGTAGCTCAGGTCATCAGTACTTCCTCTGTGATACTTTGCATGCTTAGAAACATGAACTTCTTGGTGAGTTTTATAAGCCATTTCACTGAGGAGGAGAGCTAAAACCATATAAGAAACTCTCTGCAACTCTATGCAAAAAAGAGTTCTTCCCTAATGGGTTGTTTTTCAAATGCATCTAAAAGGTTGGTTTTGCAAAGAAACACCTAAAGAACATAAATGATCACAGGTACACATGTGAACATAAATGCATCAGTGCCAGTGAATAAATTGCTATTGATTAGTTGTCTAGATCTAAAGAAATCACCTCTTGTGGATTGTTACATCAACTGCTCTCTGTTTCCACAAGAAGTAGAGAAATGGCCAACTGGTGGAAATCTACACACACCTTAGCGTCCCCAGAGAGTCAAGATACAACATATTTCTGCCCCACCTCAGACTCACCTCTAAAATGAATCTACCATAAGGTATAGAGACATTGAGCAGTATAAAAAATATGAAAGTAGTGCAAGAAGTTTGCAATGGAACCACAACTGTGAGAAAATCAGTTAAAGGAAGTAAAACCCCAGCTCTGCTCTTGACTCACTGTGTGGTCTTGGGCAAGCCACAAAGGACCATATTTTGAACATCTTACTCACACTGGTAACCAGCTCCTTGAAAAGCGTTTCTACTTAACATCACAGTCCTCAAAACCTGCACTCAAAGTATGGAAACAGCATGAACATGGATCTACTTACATGAGGATAAGTTTTGCAGTCTGTATCTGAGTTCTCTTTGCCTCCATCTATTCATAAAAAGCAGAGAAAAGCTCCTACCACTGTGAAAATGGTGTTGCTGGGATTCAGTCTAATTAGTAAATGTTTGTACAGCTCTTGGAAAAGTAAGTGCTATGCAGCTGGAGCACATGTATTTTAAACCTAATCTCTCAGCTTTGAATTTGCAGACTTTTTTTAAGTAGCTGCAACATGTGTGTGAAAGGAGAATAAACGACTGTCAGGATCTCCTCTCTAGTGAGACCAAAGACTCTATAAAAGAACACAGCACATGCTATTTTTACTTGTGTTTCTGTTTCCCTGCCGTGTTATCAAGAGAGTGGCCTGCCACAAGCCACAGACGTTGCTCCACAAATCTTTTAGTGTGCTGGGAAGTCCCAGGGATAGCTTCACACCACATCGCTGTTATTACATAGTGTGGGTCCAACAGCAGTACATTTTACATATTCCAAATCTTTTCCATACATTTGGCACTGCCATACCTTAGTCCCCTACATTTTGCTCCACCTTTCTTGTTTTCCTAATACGGTTAATGTTACCCAGCTGTTTGCAGTCAGCTTTAAAAACTATAACTAAATTAGCATTCCTGCTGAAGCTTATTCCCTGAGTATATATTCCCTACTTTACTGATGTTCTCCATGCATTTCTTGACATTCAAGTACGGCTTCACTTTTATTTGCACAGTGTTATGTTTCAAAAAATAACAGTAATATGAAAAAAAGAATAGATGGGCCTGGAGAAAAACTCTGGATCCAAATAGTCTCTGGATGCTGTAGAAATTTACATCCAGGCTGGATTAGAAATGTGCAAATAAACCTCGTAATTTGTCAGATTCCCTATCCTTCTGTCAAACTATGAGTTCTTACAGCATGTGTTCCCTAGTATTGGCAAAGCGAGACCTTCCCCAAAAATAAATTAAGGGGATAAATTCAATGACAATTATTTAATACAACAATTACATATTTAAACTCCAAGGTTGAAATTCTGTTCTACACAGTTTGAACCCAGCAATGTACTTAGGCATCTTCAAATGAAACCCGCTTGTCATCCATGCTGTGAAAACAAAAGGGAGGAGCCCCTGGCTACTCCTGGAGTTCTGTGCAAGCTGCACAGGTCCTGCACCAAGCCCATGTCCTGGAGGTGCAGGGCGTAGCCCCACAGCCCTCCCATGCAGTACCTGTGCTGCTGCTTCTCCACAAGAGACAGACCCTCTGGGGTCCTTAGGATCTCTTTCACCCAGGTTTGTCATTAGGTCCCTCTAAGCTGGAATGTTAGCTGGATTCTAAAGCAAAGATATATTTTGGTAATACCATGGTATCAGAATCAATTATTTTCTTGGAAAGTTGCAATTTAAGCAATCTCACAATATTTAATATGGTCCTACCTGGATTTCTAAAACTATAAAATATATATATTTTTTTTTAATATTCAATCTCCATGCAGTCCTACTTCCCCTGTAAATATCTGCCTTGTTTGAGTGGGGCATACAGATGATTATTCAGCAGGATTGCTCATCCCTCCAGTGCTTGACCTATGCAAATTTCCTCCCCTTCCTTATTAACTGTTATTTGTAGAAAACAAATTTCCCCTCCTATTCTGTGTTCAGAACCTGAGATGGTGGTGAGCATGTTTCCCACCTCCTGCTGCGAGTCTGGGGGTAGCGAGGTAAGTTGGCCCCCACACTCCTGGGAAGGTCTGAACCCCTCTCCAAGAAACATCTTAATGAAGGGGCAGGCAGAGGGGAATTAAAAATACATTGACACAAAACAAACCAGTCCCCAGCAAGCTCCCGCTGGCAGCTGCACACTGGCCTCTGATTCAGCAGGATATCTGAGCAGAGGCTAACTAATGATTTCACTGAAGGAGAGAGGAGTTCGTGTGTGCCGAGAGTTCACTGCATGCTAAAAGCATTTGTTCAGTCAAGTTTCAAAGGCCTCCCCTGTCATCTGAGGCATCGAGGGTTGGATTATTAATTTAATGGAGTGGTTGTGCTACGCAAGGAAGTGGAAAAAATCCGCTTCCACCTTGGCCAGAGCAGCAAAGCCTGCAGCAGCCTTGTAGATTTTTTCATCACTGTCAGGCCCTGAGAGAAGAAGAATTGTGTCTCCACTGCTTCTCACCCTGAGAGTTAGTGTCACTCCTGGCATGATCCTTCCTCCTCTTTTTGCCAATAGGAAAACACTGATTGCAGCAGACCTCTTGTTTACCCATTGTTGATCCCAGCACAGCCTGCTTTCACAAGCCATCTGTGGATCCAACACAAGCATCAAGAGTGTATAGCGCTAAATGTGCACATTTGGGTCTCACATATTTAATTCCAGATTTTGTTTGAAGGTCTTTAGGCAGAGGAAGGGGTGGGTAATTATATAGTGGGAGGGGGGGTCAGGCAGGCAGTTAATACTAATTTCATAGAAGAGAAATACTTGGAAAGCAATGGTACTGAAAGAGACCTAATGGACATTAAATTAGATATGAAATTTCCATCTGCTAAAATGGCAAAAAGCCTCATGCAAGTATGGGATGCATTTACAGACAATTCATGTCACAGGCCAAAAAAAAGGAAACTTTCTTAATTTCAATGGCAAATTACCAACAATGGCATAATACCTAGAATGCTACAGTCAGCGATTGAAATTAATGCGTTCAAAGACTTCAGAGCAAATTAACAGAAATGAAGAAAAGCTGGAAGAATTAGTCTGTAAAAAGTTTTTGTGTCTGTGTGTGCAGGAGAAGGATGTAGACAATCCACATGTCGGCCCAGGGTACAGCCCTGAGAGTGTCCAACATAACTCTGTCTGCTTTTAACTTGTATGGACCAGGCCCACCTAAACAGATCCATCTCCAATCCCAAAGTGAAATGAATCCATCTCCAATCTCAAAGGGAAATTAATCCAAAGGTGGGGAGTCCCCCTCCACAAAGCTGAACAGGATGAAAAATGATGGCTTTTCAGCAGAAAATATTGAGAAAATAGAGTTGTTTTCTAAAGTGTTTCCAAGAAACAGTATTCTGGTCTCCTTGTATAGAGGAGGAATCCAGAGATTTGCTCTGAAGATAGAATGCTGAATTCATCGACCACAAACATTTGATGTGTGCAACTTTAATTACAACTTTCCAAAATAAAAAGAAGTGCCTAAAAATTCCAGGAAAATACTCTATTCTTTTCTCTTTTGTCACTTTCAAACATAGCCCATACCTCAGTTTCTTTCTGCATTTGCCCCTACCACAATATCATGTCACTGCACATTTTTCCTCCTCGTGTTGTAGTCATTTCTCCCTCCCAATGAAATAGGAGCACAGAGTGATCCTCTGCAGGGAGTCCAAAATATCCAACTCTACTTTTTCATGAATCTTGTCCTCACTTGACCTAAAAATTTAATTGGTAGAGATAATTAAGTATATTCCAGTATCAGCACAATACGGGGAGTAATTAGTCTTGTGTTTGAAGGATATATTCTATGTCCCATCCTCTTTCCTTGTGGCTGTCCCTTTGGTAAAGCATGGTGGCACAGGGTTATTTCCATTACTGTATATCCCAGCCCAGGAAAACTCTAACAGAAACCCAAGATAAATGCATTTTTGCTATTTTTTTATACTTTATGAAGGTTGTTAAGTCACAGGCAAACACAGTGCCAAAGGTGCTTTGGAGGCAAGGACATCTGACTTGAAACTATTTTTGTACTTGGCATTTTAAGCCCAAACTGAAGGCTATGACGTGCATTCTGATGAAATTTACACTTGGCCCACTAATTATGAAAGTTATCACAGGATATGCTACTCGCTAATAGGAAATAATAAATATCCATATCAACACAAAACTGTTTCCTGTACCGCTAATTACACCAGCAAAACTCTTTTCAGTTAAAGGAAATGATCTATTCAAAGAACAGCAACATTTCTGGCCTAATTGATAAAACGATTAACTGAGTGGAGTCAGGAAATGAAGTCTCTGTCCCTTAGAGGGGCAGGGAAATGCACTGTAGAGATGTTTCTGAGGTGAAGTTTTCACACTATGGGTGACCAAATCTAATGAGCAGGATTTCCTCAGTGACCTGGCAAACATTGAGAGGAACATACAGAAATGCTGAATGGGTTTTGACATTAAAATATGGATAGAAAGGGAAAATGTATTAAAAGAAGTTCATGAATGGGAATCATCAAGGAATCAGCATGCAACATCTTTAATATCCCTGACAAGAATAAAATCATTTTGAGGAGATAATTTAAAAGGATACTCTCTGGATCAAAATGAGATATAGATGAAAACAGTTGTTGGTGTAGCAAAGAACAGAAATTGGCGTATTTTTTCCTATTCCAGAAAAACTTCCAGAGGCTTGGAGTAGCTGAGCTGTCAAATTCCCCGGGGTTGTAGAGTGTGGAAGGAAATGGCCAAGAATATCTGCCAAGGAATGAATCCATCACTATTGCCCATTCCCCATACTCCCTGTTCTCACATCACAAGTCATTGGAGAATGGCTTGCTGTACATTTTATTTCAGCCAGTTCCCATGTGAGTGGATAAAATGATCTGGTTTTCCAGTCATGCTTCCAGGTTTTTGAGGAGTTGTACTGAAATCAGGATATTGTCCTGCAGAGTTTGGGAAGGAGGCTGGAAGGAAGAGAATAAAGTGTAAGCTCACGCCAACCAAAAACATGGGCCCCCAATTCATTATTTCCTATGTTCCTTCCTTCATTGTTCATCCAGTCTATCATCCCACTGTGTCATCTGTGGCATGTGTTTCACATCCTATCCCTTCCAGATCTAAACTATTTTTCACCCTACTATTTCTTTCTACCCTGTATTTCTTCCAGAAAATAGCCACCCTACATGAGCTGAGCAAATGCACTCACATTGAGTGTCCTCAGAAAGGCTTCCAAAATTGGCTTCCAAACTCTGATCATCCTCCCAGCTCAGAATTGACTTGCATAAATACACACCCTGTGTCTGTTTCCCTGTTCTGTTCTTCATCCTGATGTGAACTAGGGAAAGTTCTACTAACATCAGCTATGTTACACTGGTAGAAAAATGAAATGGCTGAGTGAAGAATCAGGTCCATCCATTTTCTTCTTTCTAAATGAAATGGTGTAATTTGTTTACCTTCTTAAAATGAAATGGTCTTTCAAAGACTTGTTTGGTTTTTCTTTTTCCCACTGCATATCACATGGGTCTTCCATTAATACTAACAATAGCTACAAGAACGGACTAATTCAAGCACTCAGTCACTCTGTGGGTTTTTTTATTATTGCTCTCAACATTTACTTTTGAAAGAATTGTGAATAGCAGGAAAATAATTCAAAATATTGCCTCACAAAGATTGATTCAAGTTGCTGCTCAGAAGATGCTTCACCATATGGAAAATGTAACTGAGTAGCCATCAAATTTGTTTAGTTTAAACAAGGGTAGGTAAGATCTGATAATGCATGGGATCATTTTGGCACATAGTACAGCTCTCCCAGACCCATTGCATTATGCCTATCATCAAGTTAGTTCATCTAACAGCATGAAGTGGAACACCCTGACCCTTTTTATCCCTGTTAATCACTCTTAAGTAAATAATACCTCTTTGGAGAATAGTGATTCATATGCTGCAACCTAACATATGGTCAAGCTGCGAACTGTTCTTCCTGCAATGGCAGGTAAAGTCAGGGAGCAAAGATAAGGGAAGATTTTGTCAGACTATTATCACTACTTCACTTTTTAATTGCCTATAAAATTTTTTTTTAAAGCAGCAGGACAGCATCGAAGAACAAAATCCTTTCTGTTTTCTTTCAAGACAGCCTCTAAACAGCTGTTCTGTTTCTCTCCCATCGTCACCTATTTAATTTTAAGATAAGAGATACTTAGGAATCATTTCCTCTGTGAAGCAGCTAGGAGAGGTTATATATCTCTAAAATGTACTGTGCTATTTCCTTTAAAAAAAGTCAGACCAATTCTTGGTTTCCTGAGGCATTCTTATAGCTCTGATCACGCAGGGCAAAAACTGAGCAAGATATTGAGAAGTCTTGCAGTTCAGACATTTACTTTTCCATTTTTCTTTCTACTTTTCTTTCCCAGGACACAATCCTGCTCAATACTGATACACTTCTGCACAACAACAGCTTGCCATAGATAGGACCAGGCTTCTGCTGAGCTGCTTCTGTCAGGATTTTGGAGAGGTAGGTAGCCAGTTGTCAGTCCCTCCCTTGTGATTTGAAAGCTCTTCATTGGGATATGGAGCTGAGGTGTATCTCTAACACACTCGTTAAGATGGAAGATAGGGACAGAAGTCTGATGCACTCAGAACAGTTGTCCACACCCCAGAGCATAACATTTTGCAGAATGGACAAGCTACCGTGGATTGAGCTGCTGTGCACTGTGTGGTCAAGTAGAAATACTTACTCAGGTCCTCAGGTTGGCACAGCAGTGCTCACATACAGCAGTTCAAGGGCTGGCGACACTTATGGCTATACGACTAAAATTTTGCCCCTACATTGCTTTATGGTACTGCCTGTTCCTTTTATGGAGAAAAAGCCAAGATTTCATTCCACAAAATGTTTAAGTTGGTGTTCCAAACTTCTCAGAAACCAGAGTCAGTTTGTTCACATAAAGACAGATGATGTGTTCAAGACAGGTACTTTGCAATGGACAGGTCAGGAAGCTCCGTTTTATATGTTAGACAGATACATTAAAAGTCTAATTTCTCAACTCATTTGAGGGAAACACATCATGCTCCAAGAAATAGTGACTGTATGCTTTTGTTCTTTTATTTGTGAGATACCATAAGTAAAGACTGTACTGGAGCAGACCTGGCTGTGGATTTGATTTTGGTTTGATTTGCTCTCTCATATTTTGCTGAGGCTGGGGGAAAGACTGGCACATTATTTGACTTGCCTTCACAAAGATCAGATTCAGTATATTGAGAGGTTTACCATTTGGATGCTTTTATTCCATCATTTCCCTGAGTACTTTGATGCCCACAGTTAGTTTTTCTCAAAGCTTATGTCTAACAAGTCTGCTCAGCAGACAGCAGGAGGCCAAATGCCCATCTGCTGTAAAGCAGCAGTACCCCACCATGTCCATGAAGTCAGTGGAGCTGTGCCAGTTTACACCAGCTATCTGGACTCTGGGTTTGTCCTGGACCATGTAAAGTCTTTTGAAATATTTGCAGCTGATTTGAACACATTCGTCTTCAACACCTCAGTTAGAGAGCACTGATAATCTCTAGAAGCAGACCTAGAATGCTTTATTTCCTGAGACATTGACACAGGGCAAGAGTGTGCCTTCAATAAGGTCTGGGAAACATATTTAACTGCTTTGGCAGAGAATCAGTTCTTTGTAAGTAACTAATGCTGAATGAAAACCTTCACAAGACACTTCTTCTATGGAAGTGTTCTGCAGATGCCCATATTCCCTTTTCTATCCCTTTATTTTCAATGATATACATAGAGCAGCCCTATAAGTTTCTCTACTGTTTTTTCAAATCTCAACTAGTAAAAAAAGATCATCACCCTATATATTTTCTGTATCTTAAGCATAAGTCAGGTCTACGTGGAGCTTGAAATAGTTATGGTTCTATTTACCCTAGAATGGGGGGGGACACGGGAGGGGAAGAAGAACAAAAATCTTGTTTTATTTAGTGGATGAAAATTTTTTATAGTCCTTAGGAAGAGATATTTAGCATGACATTATATTCCAATGCAGAGCAGAAATGAAAGGTCTAGAAAGACTGCACAACGTGCTTCATCTAGGCATTCTTTGAAGATCCACAATAAAATGAAGAAGCTTCACCTATACTACAACAAAACACCACATGACAATCAATTTGTTCACAGCGTATCATGAACCTGAATCTACTCCATATTAAGTACCCTGAACCAGGTACAAAAAGGATTACAGTTCTATAAATTCATATACACAGACAAGCATACAGAAAGCTGAGCTTGCTGAGTTCACAGAATACTCAGTGTTTCTTTAATTCCCTTTTATGTAAACTAAATAGAAAGTGCACACCCAGGGCTTTACTGCTTGACGCCATCTCCATGCTCAAATAAATTGTTTTAGGATCTTTGGAACATCTTTTCTTTGTGTGTTTGTGTCTCCTCACATACGGTTTTCTTCTATCTTTTGGAATTGAATGAAAAAAAATTCAATATTTTTATAGAGACATGCAACATTTCCCTTCCAAAAAGATGTCGTAAATAGTTTAGTGTCAGAGTATGAGCTTAAAAATAACAAAGGAACATGGTTTTGAAGTTTTTAATCTTATCATGACCTTTGAAACTTGCTGGGTGGTGAATTCATTAAAAAGATGACAAAATATTAGCTTCAGGTCTCAAATTTTTTTAATGTTATAGAAACCTTCCATTCCAGGAGGAAAAGCATCACTAACTGGATGTGCATACCAAACTCCAAACTGAACTATGCTGTGCTAATGGTAATTCCTTAATATTGAATTGCTAACGTTAAAATTCTGATTCAATGAAAACAAATTTTTTTTAGATATTCTACATTTTTCCGGACTTTGTTTACGGCAATCAGGTTATGCAATATATAATTCAGATCAGAATTTCCACTGTACACAAACCGTAACATGTGATGCAAATTAAAGGTGGGCAAACCCATTCAGAATACAGACAAGATGAACAAACTCAACCCTCAAACAAGAATTTACTTTAAGGTGCTCAAAATGTGCTTTTAGTTTTGTAATGTTTACTCTTTCATTTTCAATCAGTTTTATATTTCTTCATTCTTAATAGTCCAGAAAGTACAAATGAATAAACATTGCAACACATGCTTTCTTAGACTATTTCTACTTGTCTCTTTTTGTGACCAATACCACTGATTCTGCCAACAGTGCCAGTCTCAGTCCAGCATGCATTTCTTCTCCATTTAGCATTTAGCGCTTTCTTTTTCATTATCCCTGATTCCCTTGGGATATGGACATTCAGTCCCCAGATTTCACTAATTTACATCCTTTTTAGACTTACTGATTTAGGAATTACATGTATTCCCTTTCTTCCTTGCAAAATTCTGAGCACTTCTTGCAACCCTGAGTCCCAAATCCCAAACAGTAACAAATCCCAAACCCAAATCCCAAACAGTAACATTCATGAGTGTTGATTCAAACCAGAAAACAAGGACTGTCCCAAACTCTGAAATGTTTAAGAGGACCAATACAGTGCTCATTAGGTAAAAGAACAATACAAGAAGAAGGAAACCAAAGACAAGCGGAAAGAATGTAAGGTATAAATAAACCAAGCTCTTTTACCCCTTCCCTCCTCCACAAAAACTGTGATGTGAGTGGAGGGATGGCATATATTTCCTGAACTATATCTAGCTGTATATTTTGCACACAAGTTCTTTCTTCCTTTTTCCCTAATACTAAAATTTTAGTCAAATTCAACAGTATTGGACATATGAATCGAACATTCAATTCTTAAGTAATTTTTTTCCATAGCTCTTGGTTGAACCAGCTGACTCTATAAGAAGAATTGTTGCAGAAAGCAAAACTTTATGAAACCCTTTAAATACCTAGAATAGAAATCACCCCTCGTCTTTGAGGAAGCTGCTGTGGAACCTGAATAGGAAATATTGGTTCAAAATATTAAATCCTTTCTGCCTGGGAAAAACCACGTGGAAAGAAGATACTTCTTGGTAGCAAGCCCAGACAAACAGTGGTCACTCATCTTAGGGAATACCATGGGAATATTCAGCATTCATGGAAAGAAAATGCATGGAGAATGACATGGCTCAGGCTACTGGTATCTCTTGCAGCTTGAATGGGTGACAGTTAACCTTACAAATACCATTTCATTTCTCCTAAAATGTGCAGAACTGCACATGCAGTAGGGTTTTTTACCTTCCAGAAAGAACTCTTTTCCAGAGTTCTTGATTCCAGCTCTGTTGCTTGGTGGGCCCCAAAAAGACAGTGCAGAAATTATACCACATGTGGACAGGCGAAATGGGTTAACCTGCTTCCAAGTAGAGCATGTATAGTTAGTCAAGTGTGGTGAGGGAGGACATGGGGAAGAGATATGCCTAGTCAGGACAGGCCTTGAATATGTTACCCGAGAAATACAAATTTCTTTGCAGAAAAATCAAAATCATCCTACCCCAAGCAGCCGGTACACTCACAACTGCAGAGTAGTCATGCATTCAGGTGCCCATGATCAAAAGAATCACTCAGAATCAAGAGGTCTCTCAAAAATCTCCACAAACCTGGCCCAAAAAAGAGCACATTTTATCACTTTTGCAATGCAGCAAGATATTTTTACCCTTAATTCAATATTTTTTTTGAAAAAAAAAGACAATTTTCATTTGATGTCTTTTCTGAACAGAAGGGCTAGGATTAAGCCCAGGAACAATATAACAACGTAATTGAGTAGGCAGGAACTGGCTTGTCACTGGAGAGGAAATTCTGCTACTTTGAAAAGAACAAGACTTCAAAACTCCCATGAAATACAAATTTAAAAAATGTTTGAAGTCATTTACAACATCTTATCTAGATAAAAGAATGACATATTTTAGTTAAAAACTGATCACTTTTAACTTTTTGGTATTTAATACAAAAAAGGTCAACTTTCCAAATGTCTTGGACATTACTGAAAGGCTTTGTTTTGTTTCTTTTTTCAAAAGAGACATTTGTTAAAATTAATGTATTAACATATTTAGTTTTAAATGAAAATCACATTCCTCTTTGAAAGTTATTTTGTTAAAAACTCTTGATAATGTTCATTTCCAAGAGATGTACCTGTTTTAGCTGGACAAAAAGTTAATTTACTCAGCCCTGTACTGACTATTATTGAACTACAATAAAGTACTTTGGCTTATTTTACTTACTGGTTAGTATATTACTGTTATTTTAATTCAGATGGAGCAATACTTAATTCCTGGTGTTCCCTCACAATTGAAACGTGTATTTTATAATCATTATCAGTTATAGCATAAAGTCAATAATTTTCACACTGTGGTGAGAATTTATAAGCCTGTTATTAAGAGTTAATACAATACATTTACAATCTGCATTATTGTAAGTGTACGTGCATCTCCATATTCATTATAACAGAATATGATCCAGAATCCTATATTTTAATTCAAAGGTCAAGAAATATCAATACATTTCTAAATGACTTAGTCTATTTTTAATCAGGTATTTTGACCACTTTATCCTTGTGGAGAATCTCTTAATTTGCATTTAACTATGCCTATTTTTCAGACTGGCATGGAAAACCCAACACTTCTCTATAGGTCATTTGAAAAGTTATCTTCACTGTTAAATTTGTGCATTCAGGGATAATGATGATAGTCATGCTTATTCAGAAAACTAATTTCTCTTTTTTTACATATGGTGCATTTTCTTGTTGCCAGAAAATGCCACATGAAGTGTATTCAGTTCCAAGTTTGATCCCTTAGCCTAAAAGGTCCATTAATCTTGAGATGACAGTGATCTGTGCAGGACCAATTTTTTTATGCTTCATTTCCAGAGGCTGGTGTAAATTGGGTTTTGTGCATTCTCACAAAATTAAGGTTTGGGGTGTAAACCATGAAAGAAATATTTAAGCAATGCCTGAAAAGAACACATGATAAACACTACATCTTTGAAAAGGGGGGAGACTGAATGATATTTCAGTACTATTTTTTGAGAACAGTTGGTTTAAATTTCCAAATAACTTTCATTTCAAAGGGACAGTATCAAAACACATGCAAAAAATAAAATTCTAAATAAGGCACAATAAATTATTTCACTGCTTAGGTATTGGATTTCAAAGGGAGAAGAGAGTATGCACAAGGATATTAGAATAGACTATATTGTATCTTAGGGAATTGCTGTCAAATATTGATGAAAACAGAGAGACTGTCGGAGATCAGATAAAAGAAAGAAATGATTACATTTGGAAGAACAATGTGAAATCTGCGGCCAACAGAGACTTTGAATGTAAGCTAATAGCAATCCGGCAAAGAACAAAGCTGGAGGAAGTCCCACATATTCAATCGCATTTACAGTCAGTTAGAATATGTAAAAGTTTTATGGTGCATTTTTCCTTGTTTTGAAACTCACAAAATTCAGTATTCAGTAGATCTGGCTGTGACACATTGTTACAGGACATTGACAAGCACGAACAAGACATTTGAAAAAATTATGAACACTGGTTTTAGCCATTTAGTGATAACTTGTGCTTATCTTAACATAAACACAACTTTTGGCTTTTCTAGAATTTAATTGAGTTATGAAATTGAGGACACTTACTGCTTTTACATACTACGTGTACATACATGAGGATTTTTGTCTTTCAGGTGCTATTTTTGTGAGTCCCATGGCACCAACAAGAATGTCTTGTTTTGAAACTTTTGGTCGCAATATGAGAGTAAAAGCTATGGTACGAAAGTTTCTTGACATATTGCTTTTCCTGGAGTAACCCTTCCTTTCCAGGAGAAAAGTATTTTAAACAGTCTCTCTAAACAACAAATTTCCACTCAGATAACTGCTGTGATCAGCAAAGGTTTTAGAATTCACATATCAACATTTACTAGGCCTACATATTTGCAGAATTTTTAAGTTAGCATAAAGAGCTACAAAATCATTTATTGTTAAATATGGAAGCAAGGAAGTCGAGACCCCCTTTATTCAGAGAGATAAAAACAGTAACAGTTCCCTCACAAGCAAGGTAGTGTTACTGTAACATCATAGCTCTGCAGATTTTAGGCAGTTTTAATGCATTTTATGCACAGGCTTTTAGATTAAAAGGAGCAATGAATCTTGTGCCTTGTGTTATGATGCTTGTTATATTACTTGTAAATCTAGAGCAACCCTGTGGACTTCAGCGGAGTTATTGTATACTTATGTGCTATAACTGAAGTCACAGTGTGGTCTTGTATTCATATTGGAGAGAGATTACAAACCCACCCCTTGATTTAAGCAACACTTGGATCTAAATTTACCTTTTGGACTGCTGTACATGGACTCTGCAAAGCCAACTACACCTTTAGGCAAAGAGGAGATGGGCTTTTTGATTCTGTTGCTTTGGGCTTGAATCTGGAGTTTCATTCTCTATCTTTATTGCAGTAAAGATGTAAAGGTATCTCATTATGGAAATCGTCTCTGTCTTGTTGCCTTACCCTTTTGTGACCGTGGGGATGTTTCATTCACATGTGCTTGCAAAGCCCTGCTGAAGCTGCATAAATCCCCAAGGAAGCACAAATAAAGATGTGGCAGCTAAGGGGAAAATCTTTAACTAGTAGGATCTACTGCATTAGGTTTTGAAAAGGCAAGATAACACCACCCAAAAGATTCAGCATGGATGATGTTTGCCATGAGATCTTCAGCACACTCTCATTATAAACACACACACATAGATCCTGTTTCTCTAGCCTGTTCCTTACTCTTGCTGGAAGTGAAATATTGACTGTTAATGCATCACGTAACAGCTCAGATCCACATGTATATCCCAACCTTTTACCTACAGAATTTTTGTTGCCATATTTGCTCCGTTTTTCCAAAATTTTTCATCTCCTAAACAACATCATGCAGTTGTCATTTTCTAACTGGAACACAGTTACGGATAGCTGCACCGGAGTTAAATATAATTGGGAAAATTGTTGATTACTAAGGTACTGCAACTGCACAAGTATTGTGCATTTGGGTGAAAAGAGATGAGACATAAATGCAACCCACAGGAATTGCATGTAGGAGCTGTACTGGAAGAGCACGTGATGGCTGCAGTGTGCATTTTCCTGTTACTAAGAGCATCGTTTGTTATGGAGAGTTGTTAGCTGCATCTGAGGACATAACAAGAATTTGGATTTTAGAGAGAAAAACATAATTTCTGGCAGCTCTTCGTGTTGCCCCCTAAGCTAAACAGGAGAGCTTTGAATTAAATAAACCTGTGCTAAGAGATAGGGACATGATTCAAATGGAAAATGTTAATATCCCGACTTTTAACCTTCTACGCAGGCTACAGTAAGTAGCTTATGTATTACACAGGATGAATTTGGATAAAACAGTAGGCCCTGTGAAATTACTGTACTGGGAACTTCAGCTAAACTCATTCTGTAAATCACTGCTCTAAGAAAGCTGATTCTGTTTATGAAGTTTGGTTTCCTCTAAGGTTTCAGCCTCACATGTAGTATCTCAAATTCAACATTTAAATGCAATTAAAGCTATGACAGAAATATACCAACACCAATGCCAACAGGTTTTACTGGAAGGCATACAGTTATCTGTTTTAAGACTGATGTTTTCTTGGTTTGCATTGTGTTCACAAAATTATTTTGCAATCTTTTAAAATTTAATTTCCTATTTTATTTATGTGATAGTAGGCAGAAAAAAGGAATCTGTTATCGAAGCTTATAAAGACCTAGATTTCACTGTAGAGGCCAGTGATGTGATCAGTTACTGATTTCACTTGGGCTGCATGCATGCCTGTAACTAAAAGCAGAATTTGACAATCTGTCCCTCTCAGTGAGAATGTGCAGACACACTAAATGTCATAAATGTTCCCAGCTGGAATTGAGACCTATACTTTTCTCACAGGGACAACACATAGATTGGGAAGTTTGTCCTTAGTTCAGAGCTGGGTGGCCTAATTCCTTCTGTTTTTGGTTTCAGACCAAAATTAATGTGTACATCTGGGTCGTAAGTGCTGAGAAATTTTGGCTTATAGTGGAAAAGATTACAACAAGCCCAGTGTTACTGGTATAGGAGGAGCTGACAGCTTCGTGTACTCCCACTGAGTGATTGCTTGGCCTTTCCTAAGAAAAGACTTTCAGCAGGCAGCCTTGGCAGCAGAGAAGATGAGTAGATGACTGCAAGCCTGAGACATACTGGAAATGGGCAAAGTTGATGGCCGTCTGGGATGTTAAACTTTGCTGCATTTGTATAATGTTGCAAATCTGATTTTACTTACGGTTATGCTGCCTTATTCAACTCTTCAGAATTCAAGCAGATGAAGGATGAAGATATTCAAGTAAATGTTTCTGATACAGACCACCTCTGCACAGGGGAATTCTGTTTCCACGTGCTCTTATCAGTATTGTCAGTTTATGGTCTTAATGATTGTGTCAAGTGCTTCCAGAGAAAATGCAAAATGTCTTTTCCTTAACAGTACATTCAAGTTACTAATTAGGGGAAAACGCAAAGCTCCTGTGTTGTCAGAGCTTTTACTTTCTTCCTAGCCAGTGAACTCCCTTTGCCCATTCAGTGCTGTGGGTGACCTTCCAGACTCCCCTTGAAGGAAGCAGATACAGTTTCAGCTGAGGGGTGGAAGGGCTGGAAGGTGATAAGCAAGAGTGTCAAGAAAAGAGATGACATGCATTGGTAGTTCATGTTTGGTGAATAATGGTTTGGCACTAATCTTAGATTTCTACATACTAAGAAAATCTGTGAGATGTCTCCACTCCAAGCACTGTGGGTGGTTCAGGAACATGAACTGGCTTGTTCTGTCAAAACAAGGAATTCTGAGTCTCTTTGAAAGGCAGAGACTGTTGAAAAAAGAAGTCAGTTGAATCTCCTGCTACAGAGGGAGGCATTGGGTCTGCTCCTGGCATCTAGCAGGAAATGCCACCTTGGGTATTGTATTACACTTTCTTTCTCAGCCAACTCGTACTAGGAAGGGTTTCATTTACCTTCAGTTTCACAGATGACAGATAGCAAACCACTTCATATTAAATTTGAAAATTTGAGCATTTTGGGGGGCTAGAAAGTCATCTTGTCCCTGAAGATCATAATGTCTGAGAATAAGCCAGTCCAGGACAGCAATGAAGTAACAACTGAAGACTATGCTACTCAATTGTTCAGGTACTGCAGTTTCTGGCATCTCTTGGTTTAAGCTCAGACTTCATCTGACGAGGACAGAGCTTTTTGCATAGCAAAGGCAGAGGCTGCACTGTCTTTGCCCCTTCTCTGAGGTGATTAGGCAAGAATCATGGTCTCTCACAACTCTTCAGGACGATTCCACATTATCCCCTATTGAGTCAGATTACACAGTTTGGCCCAGTTTCTGAATTGCAGAGATTACCAATGAAAATACAAGTTGTTGTGGAGGTCTCTTGATAAGACTTTGTTTACACACTAGGAGCAGTTTCTCGGAATCTTTAAATTAAATTAAATAACGAGTTAACTTTTGCGCCAATATCTAAGCTCTGGTGCTACTCAGTCATCAACTCTGACAGCAGTAAATCCTGCATAAGTAGAAAATACCATTAACTTTGAGTAATTTACATAATAATTACATTACCCAGATGAGTATTTCTTCCAAAAGGAGGTCGCAGATGCATTTCTGATTCTTTATTGTTTGCAGTAAATTGGGAAGCTCAGTCTGCACGCAATAATATTGGAAGAGAATTGCAAAGCATTATTAAAAAGATACTAGTGTCAAAAGACTGTTCCATAAAAACACATGTACTAAAACCTTCAGCATTAATTGAATCATGCTTGTGTTTTGGCAATGCTGGAAACCTGGCTCAGTCATTGCTCTGGTGATTCATTAGTGCTAATTAATGCGTTTTCCAGGCTAGTAACAAACTAAAGAGAGACTGTTTGTCTCTACTGATCATTCCACAGTTACAGTAATGGTTTGATTTATGTATCTGACACTTAATGCCGCATTTCATTCATTTCTAAACAAGTTTCAAAGGGACTGAGGGTGCTTATGTGAAAGTTTAAGACAAGCAAACAAATAAAATTGTTTCCTATGAGTACTGCTAAGCAACAATGCTGGGTTTCCTGAGGCTTCCCATCCAACCTGCTCTGCCTCTTCTTCCCCAAGACACAAACAATGCCAGCATTCTCTCAGCAGGACATTCAGCATCCTCCCAGTGGAACTTTCACACTCCCTGCCCTGTCCACAAGAGGCTCAGCGGGCTGGCAGTCACTTATGCCATGGCAGGCGCAGAGCTCCTGGCCACAGGCTGGGCTGGCCAGCTGGCTGTGGGCCCCCAGCAGGGACCTGCCTGTCCCCTTGGCGGGGCCACCAGCCTCACTTGCTCATCCCAGTTCCACTGCCAGTTTTCCCAGAAACCCCTCACAACCTCATACAGGCAGTTCAACTCGAGGGCAGAACTGTATCTTCAGACCTACACCGAAAATCTGAATTTCAATATTATACTGCCCTCAGATCTACGGGGAAGGTTTTGACTCCAATATTTTGTTCTCTCTACAGGCACAAAACTGTGTGTGCCAGCAGTAGCATAAAGTGTAAATGCTGCAAAAATATGTTGCCATTTCCTCTCACTCTGCTGCCCAGTTTAGAAATTTGGCTGGAGGCATTTGCTGCAGTTTGGAATTTTCTTTTAATATCATTTTTCTGTAACTGTTTTCTTTTACATTTTTTAAACATTTTTAGTGCTCAGGAAATGTTTTAGAAGGGGAGTCTTGAAACAGAAGCACTTTGCTTACCCATAGATCAAGAGCAGGGTGAGCAGTGCCCTTTGATGCCAATGAGCTTTGGTCCTTGGATGAAGCGATCTTCTTGGTGGCTGAGAAAATATTTTGAGCTTCATGCACATTCAGTTCTTGGCCACTTTTTGGCTGAGCAGGGACAATTCAAGTGTTGTGGATCTCTTTCCATTAAGTACAAGGCTGACATCATCAATGCATTTTCCATATGACAGCAAAGAGTTTCCAGATGGAAACAACTTTCCAAATGCTGTTGACTAGCCATGAACTATAGTAGTGATGCAGAGGTCTCTGCGCATCTGAGTCGGAGAAAATTGTTATTGTAAAAACAAAACAAAACAAAACATATATATATAAAATAATAACAACAAACAACAACAACCACCACCACCACAACAACCACCACCCCAACCACCACCACGCTAAAATACCTGGACCAGCGTGTATGTGAGGGGATAGGAGGAGAGTCACATTAGCTTTCTAAGGTCTGCACATGATACAACAGGTGTAAGATCAGACAGATTCCCTTTGACAGAAACAGCACACCACCATGGCTTTCTAAGAAAGACAGCATACATTTATATTTAGAAAACCACTTGTGCTCTTTATATGTTAATGATGAAAATACCAGCTCCTAATAAATTATATCTATATGTGGAGTAATAATAAAATATACTTTTTCAAAAACTGAATTAGTACCATTTGCAATTATAGGGCATTTGAATTAGATATAGCTTAAAATCCAAAAATGTGGAACAAATGGGAGGAATTAGAGACCTGTATGTAGTTACAGTGCTGCAGCCTCACTGGGGTCACAGAGATGTGGTGGGATAGCTTCCACAACTAGAGAGCTGCAATGGATCGATCCACCCTTGAGTGCTGATGGAGCTGATCAATGTCACTGGAAAGCTACCCTCAATAATCCTTGAAAGATTATGGTGGTCAGAGGAGGTTACTTAGGACTGGGAGAAAGCAAACATCCCTCCTGTCTTCACTAAAGGCAAAAAAGAAGATCTCGAGAACTACTGGTCAGCTTCACTCCAATCCCCAAGAAGGTGATGGATCTAATCCTCCCGGAAACCATTTCCAAACATACAAAGGGCAAGATGATTTTGAGTAACCAACATGGATGTACGAAAGGGAAATCACACACGATCTTCAGGGGGTGAGGGAAGGGCAGTAGATGCTGTCTTCACTTTGGCAAGGCTTTCGACACCATGTTCACCATAGCCGATTCGATAAGATACAGACTAAATAAGTGGACAGCGAGGAACTCGATAAAGTGTTGGACCCAGCTAGGAAATCAGCTGGAGGCTGGTTGATGGTTGTGCACCCAGGGTTTGGTATCAGGTCCAAATCTGACATCTTTGGTAATGACCTGGCCAACAGGACGGAGTGTAACTTCAAGTTTGCAGACAAAGCAAAACTGCGAGGAGTGGTGGATACACCAGATGGTTGTGCTGCCATTCAGAGGGACCTCAACAGGCTGGAGAAATCAGCAACAGAAATACTACGAACATCAACAAAGGGAAAGGGAAAATCCTGCACCTGGGGAGAAATAACCCCAGAGGTGCCTTCTAACCTCAGTCAGTCTTTGTTTTTGTGATTCTGTGTTATTTGATTCTGGACAGAATATAAAACACCTGTTCACTATATCATTAAGGGGCAAAAAATTTCCAGGGATTACTACTTTAGGAGACCTTGTGTTTTAATAATTTTAGAGCAATAACCTACAGGTATTTTTTTTTTACAACTTGACACATTTTAAAAGAGGACAATAAACTAATTTATTTTTCATTGTGAACGCACTGTAATCTTGCCATTCTACCAGATGTCATTATGTTTTCATTTTAGAGAAATTATTCAAACTAGGTTTAGAACTATCCTATTAGTCTATCTATTCGAGCTTGTTCTTGAACTAACGATGAATTAGAGAGTGCTCTATATGGAGAAGTGTTACATTTTGGAAACAACATAAATCTACATACCAAAGACCGAGATCACGAAACAGTCCCTGACACATTTTCAACAATATTGCTATGAAACCTGCTGAGCATGAAAATGCAGTTTCCAATAATTCTGTATTTTCTTCTATAGAAGTCCTTCTTTGATTTCAGCTGGCTGTAATTTTTCTGATTCTCCAGCTAGAGTTTATAAGCTGTAATTCCACATAAATTGATGCCTTTGCAGTGTTGCAAAATTAGGTTGAGAGCAGAGCTTGGTGCAGAACTCTTCTAAGTTGTGCTTTCCTGTCAGCATTAAGCAGCTGCCACACCTCACTGTAAAAGTTTTCTGTTGGGTTTATGTGACATTGGTACATTGAACTAAAACCAAGTTCTGAAGACAAATATGCATACATATAGGTGGTTACTGAAGTTATTCCAGATTTATACTACTGAAACCTAGATCAAAATCATTAACTTCTACACAGTAACTTTTACATGTTTGCTCACAGCTTTCAAGGACCTTTGAAAAATGTCCAGTTGCAATATAGCTACTGGGAACTACATTTGTGTGGTATTGCTCTTTCAAGCTTTAGTTAAACGGATCAAAAACAGAGGATGAGGAGGATGCAATCCAGACCACTTGCTTTGTGAGTGTGTTTACAGTAAATATGTGCTGCAGTTTTAGTTAAATTATCTATACAGGGGGGGAGGGAAAATAAAAGGGAAATAAAAGGGAGGGTTCATCTCATTAGAGGTCCCACCTTCCAAACACATTGCCATTAAAGAGCACTATGTCATAAGCACCATGATACTGTTCAGAGTAGATGTACAAGAACTGTAACTTGCATATGAGGACATTGCAGGGTTAAGAAGAGGGAACATACTCACTATGCAAACATTAGGAAAGTGATAGCTCAGCATGTCCATTTTCATGCCAACTTCAAGGTTGGTCTAAAAGCTCAAAGTTTGTAACTCTTTTTATTTGCAAACTAGCATGCAGAACTGGAAAACTGAGCTTAAGCTAGATTATTGTTCATAGTCATAAATCTAAAGCTGATTTTCACAACAACAAAAAAATTATTGGCATATATTTAGACCATGCATGACCTTGCTGAATCAACTTGGCATTCTCAAGAACAACAAAATAAAACCAGATGACAGATTCTTGTTTTCAGACTCTACAGATGCATCTCACAGCATGTGAAGAAGAATAATTGCAGTGGGTATGAGAGAACTCATTCCCCATGGACATTAGATGATATTTGCCTAATGTTTAAAACATTACTGAAATCTTTCAGGTGAGTCCTGAATGGGACCTTCAGCACAGATAATGAGTTTAATTAAGAATCCATGGCAGAACAGACTGTCCAATTTGTAAATAAAATGTCCCCACACAAGCAAATCTCCTGAGGAAGTACATGCAGTAAAGCTAATTTTCTGAGCTTTTATGGAATTGCTACAGCAAGAACCCCTCAGAGAAACTTTTGCAATAAAGGTTTTCATGTGGTCTTCCCACTATGTACATTGGGGAGATCCATGGGAAAACCTAGTCCCAGATCTGCGTGCCTCTCATCCTTCCACACTTTTCTTTGGATACAAACAGGCAACAAGGCCGTGACAGAAGCATCTGAGGGTGGATATGAGAAAATGAAATGCTGCTGATGAGGAAGGAAAATTAGAGTTTCTGTTGTTTTCTTGCACTTTCCACTAGTATTGTGTACAGACATGGAATGTAAAGTGGCTGTTCCCAATCCCAAATCCTGCTCTGACCATTTCTCTATCCACCAGAGAGATCTTGAGTTACATGATGGAGTCGCTGTAGACTTCTGGGAAGATGAGTGAAGAGTGCACCACTGGCTTTGCCAGGAGGATCATATCGCTCTAGCTTGCTGCAGGAACCAGAGTCATCCAAACCACACACTCTGCAGCCTGGGAGGGCATCTACAACAGACTCCCTCCTTCCTTCATCCACAAAGGTTCATTACACTAATGAAAAGGGTGAAAAACAGCATGTGGAAGCAACATAGCCACCTTCCTGAATTTGGCTCCTCTTAACTGGATTAGAAATTGGTAACAGAAGCCTTGTGTCTGTGAGAGTCTTTAGAGACTGTAACAATATAGATGGAATGTTGGAGGAAGCTGAAAAAGGGAAAGAGGAACACTACCTGTTGAAAGAATAATCAATTGTTTTCACACAGAGAAAACCTTATTTCACAATCTTGAATCTAAACATAACACTTTGTTCTATAATACATATTTGCAAAAAAACACTTGTCCCTCTTTAATTACATTCTCTGTTCACTACCTACACCACCTGGAAGTTAAATGGCACATTTTCTTTTTTGATTTTCATCCAGAGTGATGTTTTTATTAATCAAAGTTCACACTTCACTAGTGGTCCCCTGCCATCCCTACCACAAAACTGACATTTCCCCAACCATGAACAAGATGTTGGCTGCAGTTCTCCTATCATTAGCATGTATTTCCTTAATATCCCATGTTAATATGGTGTATATGACTAGACAAACTAAGACAGAAGCAGAATTTTCATATTTCACTTCAACACATTGTATTTTGGGAGTTGACATTTTGGCACAACACAACACAGGCTGTAGCTCAGCAAAAGTATCATTTGCTTTGTGAGAATCTTGTGTACAAGTTGCTAATTGAAAATCCCTGCTCTGCGGTTGGTTGGACTGGATGAAATGTGAATGTATATTCCTGACACTGCCTGAGAGAAAGGGAGTAAGGAAGCAGGTTCTTAAGGTTTTGCAAGACTGAGAGCCAAGGCTTGAACCAGGATGATACTTAAGTTATTTGGTAGGCAAATGGACAAGTTCAGAAAAAATAAGAATCCTATGTATCCCAGGTGAGACACTGGAACAGATTGCCCAGGGAGCTTGTGGATGTCCCATCCCTGGCAGTGTTCAAGGCCAGGTTGGATAAAGCCTTGAACAACCCTGTCTAGTGAGAGATGTCCCTACCCATGGCAGGAGGGCTGGGACTAAATGATCTTTAATGTCCATTCAAATCGCTTAACATTCTATGATTCTATGTATTAAAGTAATAGTTTTCTTTTCTGCTGAAACAGAACTTTCTGAGGTTCCAAAGTAGTTGGTTTTATTTTCTTTTGTTTCTTCTTTTTTTTCTTCTGTTTAGCTCAGGAGTACAGGTTGAGGCTGAGGAAGATGATTTTGGTTTATTTCCAACATGATCAGACTGGATGTGCAAGAATGTCGGAACTCCAAGGACTTAGTTTTGTAGAGGGTTGGTCCTTACCCAGTAACTCTGCTGGGTCTTCTCCTGGAATTTGAGCTGCTTTTACACAGCCATCATTGCTCTTCCTTCGAAATAATGATCTCTGACTCAATACCACGGGCTATGTGAGAGGAACTGGCCTCTCATTTCCAGTGTGGTTGTACCGCGTTATATTTGACTCACGGATGTCAGATAATCTAGGTCAGTATCAGCTGCACATGTGAGCTTTTGGGTGGTTTTCCCAATTAAAATTGTGCTACTGTTTCCCAGCACTTTTTCCTTCACAAATTGATAGCTGAAAAATGCATGCAACTCTGGCTGACAGAAGTGACTGAGGAATGAGGATTATTTGAAACATCATGAAAGGGGAAAAAAAAAAGTGAACTCTACTTTTAAAGCTCTGTTTTCTGCTTTATTTCTGGTTGATTCTTATTAATATAATTCCCCAGATAAACTACAAGGTCACTGACCCTGTTTTCTAAAGTATGGCCACCTACGTGTGGCCCTCACGACTACTTTACACACACACAGTACTGACAGCACTATGTCAGTATGTATTTATTTACTCACATTATGAGGTATGCCTCTCACTTTAAATTTGAATTTACTCTTACCCTTATAAACCAGATGGTATCTTATTAATAGGAGAAGCTGTGGGGTCACAGAATTTTTGGCAATAGAAACTTAGGCTGTGAGCCCAGCCTACTTTGGAGATCAAAGGATGAGCATAGTCTGAACATCTCCAGAGATGGTGAACAGACCTCCTATTCTTTGCAAAAATAAACCTCAAATGAGGTCAGATTCACACTGCAGCAACTGACAGGTCCATTTGCATTACAGAACAAAAAGAAAAACAGCAAGGAGAAAGATGCATCTCTCTATCATTCTTACACAACTGCTGGTAGACCTTGTTTTGATTATAATTTGGGGCTTACTCTCAGCTTTCTACAGAAGACTTGGTGTATACTGTGGCATGGATTACAGCTCAGCTTTCTGTCAGTTTTCTGATGGAAGTTTGAATTGGAGTCCTATGCATGTAAAATTAAGACTTTCAGTTTATCCCCTAACTCAGAGGTTTAAAGAGGCACTAAAAAAGCTGAAATTGCCCCAGCAAGCCCTGTCTTGGGAAATCCTTCACTGAAGGAGAATTTTCAAGAAATACAGTGATTCCACATCCAGATCCTCCCACCACTGCCCCTGCAGTGACAACACTGGTGGGATAGCAAAATGAGCAGTGATGCATTAATCCTCCAGCTAGTACAGTCACAGTGACTGTACATCATCTCATCCAACTTGGCTACCTAAATTTTAGGCATGCAGTCTAAATTAGTCATTCCACCTCTTGTCTACATGGCCCAGCTAATTCCATACGAAGACAATTTTTAAGGGTGCCTACCTCTCTCCATTGACTTCAGACAGACTTTAAACTAGTGTTGCTGAAGTTAGACAAGACAGACTCAACTCCTAAGGACCATGATTCACTGATGTGATTCAGAGCAGCCCCTCGGAGATCTCAGGGAGAAGGGTTGTTACAGCCTTACACGTGTGCATTTCTCACACTGATGCATTCAACTGAATCAGTCCAATGACATTGGATGAATCTGGCTCCTCTTATCCTACAGCATCCAGCATTCAGAGTGCCTGCCCTCTCGCCCACCAACAAAGGGTGAGAGGTCTTACCCACACAACATCAGTGATTTCACTTGCTGAAGATCCTTTCCAAGAAATTCTCAAAGAAGGCATGATAAATAAAGTCAAATAAACACCATCAGTGATGAATTACAACTGCAACACTAACTGAAGCTCTGCTCAAACACCGGTCTTCTTGTCATATTTAGGAATTTAAAACTCAGCACAAAGGCTTATAAATGAAATTTTTGTAATGCTTTAAATCCTTCCATTCAGTCTCTAAAACTCTGTAGCTTTTCCCATATATTCCATGAATAATATTTAGTGGCAGCACACGATAAATCCTTCGAAGGGATCTTTAATTAGTTAAAAGATCAATTGCTCCATTCTTTTTTCATTTTATTAACATAAAATTTATTCATTCAAACTGTATTTTTTGCCCTTCTTGTTTTCTTCTTATTGCACCTTTTTTTTTGAGCCAAGTGAACACACCATTTTTGTTAAGGCAGAATGAAAAACATAAGCAGCTTTCCTTCCTCCCCTATTCTTCCCTATCAGTCCAAACGAATTTTAATTTATATCTTTGGGAAACGAAGGATGTTGCTAAGCAGTTTAGAATTAATTCTTTGAAGAACTTCAAATAGTAAAAACATCTTTAAAACCAAAGGACCCTCCCATAGGCTTTAGAATTCAGGTGGGACATCCAACGGAGCACTACTTCTTCTTTTACTTTTTTGGGGGAATTTTTTTGCTACATTTCAATCAGTTCTTTCCTCTTTATGTTATCTGTGTGCTCTAAAAAATTTCAGCAGGCCTCTGTGTGATGGTATACAGGGAAAGTCTGCAGGTTTTCCAAGAGTACCCTGTTTAAGACACAAGAAAATTTAATTTGATCCCTACCAGAAACTTCACTGATTTAGAGATCTTCTGTTTTCTTGCACTGCAAATCAGTAATAATGATCAGATTTAGTTTTCACTTCCACTAGCTTTGACTGATCAGCCTAGTTCATGGAAGAGATGAGTCTTGTGGGCTCTGGCTTCATGATGGCAGCTTGGCCTACAAAAATGGGCTGGTAAATCAGATGCCCAGAACTCTTTTTAGCACAGATATTTCTTGGGTTAGTTCCACAGACCTCTGAAAAATATAGCATAGCATTTAGGTAACTAGATCTAAAAAAAAAAAAAAATCCTGAAAATTATAATCTATTTGAGGACTATCAGAAAAGGACTCTCAGAAACAGATAGTTTTTTGGCTTAATAGTCTTATGGCATAATTCCTAGAGAGTAATTTATAACAGGACTGTACCATTGTCCACAATAGTTCATTTTGCATCCCCTTGTTATTTTTTCCCACTCTAATATCCTAGGGGAAAATCTTTGCCTGCAATGTGACTGAGGCCCCTTTTCAGCTGGGAAAAGGGAAACTTTTAGTAAAGAGGCAGAAACTGATTTTTTACCTATTGTTTTAATCTCTTACTTCCTTGACCGTGTAGGACAATAGACAAGCCTAATTTTGATATTTTGATTTGTGTATATGCACCATTGCCTTCTATTTCCCAGGAGCAGAGTCCAGTGATGGGCCCTTCCCAGGGAAGACCAACCCACCCTCTGGAAGGCACTAGGGTAGTGTAAGAACAACAGGCTCCTTATTACAGCTTCCTGACTTACTCTTGCCCTCGGAAGAGTCACAGACCCTCCAGAATTCTCTATGTCCCTTTTGGACAACTGCTTCAAGGTCCATCCAGAGCATGTGATCAACCTGGGTCTTCTAAGCAGGTTGGGAAAACCACCACATTTCTGCTTCCTCTCCTCTTGCTGCCCTGGAGCAGAGCACCCTTGGGGAAAGTCAGGGAGGACAGACTTGAAAACAAGGACCTATACTACTAAAAGCTGTATTTTCCTGACCATGATGCCAATGACAGATATTGAGCTCAGGAACTAGCATCCCAACAACTTATGGGACCCCCATTACCCAAGCCTGAAAATAAGATCACACACATGATGGCCACCAAGGACAGTAGTCAGGCTTTGGAAAATGTGCAGAATATGGAAGACCAAGAGACGGGAAGACTCTCTGTAGGGAGAATTATTTCCATGAGTAGAGGCCTAGCAGCAGACAAGCCAGAAAAACTTGACTCAGTGATTTTACACTCTAGGAAGGCACTATAAGCATTCCTTTGCCAAATGAGGGTTGATTTGCTACTATATGATAGATTACCAAACACAGAGTTAAAAATTGATGCTATGTCATTTAACTATAGCTCAAGTTCCCTTTTAAAAGTCACTCGGTACATCATTTAAAATTGGTGTAAGTGGTCACTGGAAAAGGTTTCCACAGCTTCCATTGAAAATGAAAGTATCTGTTTATAGTTATGTATTCATGCAAACAGGCAGTGTAGCATAAATAAATACCACCATTCTGTACTTGGCATCACAATGGAAGTGAAATAAGGTAAAACCCAACGGATAAAATCTTTATTGGATCTCGGGAGGAAGAGAACAGTAACTTTTTCACTGAAATGTCCATTGCTCTGTGCTGTCAACACTAGTCCTCCAATGCAGAACAGTCTTCCTAATTGTCCACAGGAGAGAAATATAGTATTATAGGAAACATTTGGTAATTTGATGTAACCTGGTTTCTTCTATACAAGTTTTAACTGTTTACTGATAGTTGTCATGCTATTCTTGAACAGCATTGTTTACTTTTAATTCCTCATTAGGGAGGTTAAAATGAACTCCACTTTTTGTGTTTCAGAATGAAGTTTTTGTCATCCTTGTCTGAGAGATGACTGTAGGAACTTCTCCCTTTCATCTCCTGCTTTTCTCAGTTCTCTTTCCACCCAGTCACTAGGAAATGATTCAAGGAAAAGAGAACAGGGACCCAGCCACCTCTTCATTCTGCTCTGCGTTGGGAGATGATTTGTTTCACTGCATGAACTTTGGGGCACAACCCGAGGTCCACTGAAATATATACTTTTTCCTTCTGATTTAAATCCCAGTAAAAGAGCATTTGCTGTTCCCCAGCACAGAGGTTTCCCTCAGGCACAGCACAAAAGCCAAGGAAGGAGGGAGGATGACCTTCTGTGGTCCCCTCCCTCTTGCACAACGCTGCACGATGGCTGGTGTAACAAAGTTCTCAGAAAACCTTTACAAAACAGAGAGAGGACTGTACAAATATTGTAAGCTTTTAAACTGGTTTATGGGCAGGAAACAGAAGGAATGAGTAAGGGTGAAGAGTTCAATATAAGGAGAGGTAGCAAGTCATATGCTCAAAAATCAGTATACCATACGTTAGAATGATCCTATGGAGTGGAGAATTTTACTTCAAAAGTGCTTTTATTGATAACACAGTGACTGAGAGTGGGAAGAAAAAAATTAACAGGAACCCAGCCAGATGGATTGGGAGGGCAGAAAGGGTGCAGAGACACAGAGCAGGGGGAATGAACCTCTCACTTGGTAAGTGGCAAAGGCATTTTAATGCAGCCAATAAAAATGAAAAGAAAATGAAGAAAGTATTTTCCTTTGCTTTCCTCAAAAAATGATGTGTCAAATAATGATCACAGCTCCAAAATAAAGCCACAAGGGCTGAACAGATGTTGTTTAAAACAAATTAATTCTAGATAAAAATTAAATTCCTATCAACTTTAGTGAAAATACAAATTGCTGAGCAAATGACATTCTGACTTGGGCTTTCCTCCTCAGTAGAAAGGAAGAAGCTTACCAGTCTTTGTGGTACTCTAAGATGTCTATTTTTTATATAAAGTTCATGAACACAGGGTGTAGAGAATCCAGCAGTAAAAAGTGTTTTCAGCATTAACAGGAAGAGATTTGAAAATGTCATACCAGAAAGTTACGACTTTATTAAAAGTATATTTTCAAATCTAATATTTCTATTTCCTGATACAGCAAAACCTGAAAAGAACACTGGGCTCTAGTCTAACAGTTAAAAGAATAATTATATAGTCATTCACCTAATAGAGCAGATTTTATATCCAGAATTAAAGAAAAAGGAGTTTTGAATTATAAAAAAATGCACAGTTTTATATTGCCATCTTACTACACAATTTTATTGCTTGGTAACAACAGCAAAATACCTCATACCTCACTGGAGGATCTTTTATACAGTTCTCTTCTGGCTGACCATCAGTGATGCATTAAAACATTAAAATTACAATTAATTTCTGAAAACTGACTTTTTCCATTTGTTTTAGGAGCACAAAATTCATCTGAGGAGCTTGCCTGTTTTGATGTCCTCAGTGCTTCAGAAAGTACCATATTCCTAATAGTGTAATGGAGATATAAGTCTTTTGTGCTTAATATTAATTTTTAGTCCTGAAACACAAGGTTCTCACTTATAACTTTTACATCACAGGGAGAAGTAATCACTTATATTTGTCTATCAATATTTGACCCTAGACCCTGAATGAAAGAGAATGAAAATGAGTCTCCTTTCTTACTTGGTCTGTTTGAGATCTTTCATTTAGTCCTCTCAAAACCATCCAGAGGTGTGTGCCACGTGTATTGTGCATAGGGAAGGTGTTTCCAGACAGTTTATCATCTGCCTTTATTTTCCCACAGTTGTAGTACCCCAATGTTTGAAGGAAAAAGTTTTCCTGATGCAAGGAACAAATTTTTTTCATGTTTTTCTTGCCATGGATATTTTCCTAGATGAGTTAATTTTCACCTACATAAGCTTGGAGCCATCTAAATCAGAGAAGACGAGCCTTTTCCTTGCAGAGGGCCAAGTAGACATTTCATGCATTTTTCTCAAGCCACACATTAACACACAGATTAGTATTACTTTATAATCTGTGAGGAAAAACAAATATAGCTTTAAGTCCTATAAAATAAAGACACCGGGTAATTCTGGCAATAGGTTCTCACATCTTCTACAACCTTGTACGGTGGACTCCAATATTTATACACCTCCTTGAAAAATGACTCCTGAATTCTTTATTAAAGGAAATATCACACATACAGAATTCCAGATCTGGAAAAATTCAGAGATTGCATTGTCTCTGAAAGTGAGTTAAAAGTGTAGCTCATCTCTGACTAAATGCTCATTTATGTTTAAAAAATACCTACCGAAGCAAGAGGATTGCATGCGTTTTCCTGTGCCAGCTTCTCTATGTTGATGTATTCACTAACAAGAGGCTGGACAGCAGCATCCATGGACTTCTGTTACTGGATGCCAGTTCTAACATCCCACAATGGTGTATGTGTAAGTCACAGGAGCTGAGGGTGTGATGAACAGGCAGTGTATCCCAGAGCCTGGTCACCCCAGGCACCCATGCACACCACTCACTGCACATCTTAGGCAAAATTCATGCTTGCATTTCAAAGGAATCTCTGGAGGAATTACTAACATCTGTATCTTCTCACAGTCCACACTAGGAAGAGTTTTCAGGATTGAGTGAAGTTCCACAAAGCTGTGCTCTGGGCAGCCAACCCTTCCTGTCCCTCCCCCTCCATCTCCCCTCTGAACTGATGCTCTTCTCACTCACATACCAGAAGTTTTCTTTATATCAGAGAAATTCTCCCATACCACATGAAAAGCCTTTGTTCTCTCTGCAGTGTTTGTTGAGAAGGATGGATTGCATCCATAGAAAGATCGTGCTAGACATGTGAAAACATACCTTAAACTTAACTTAAGCCTACATTCATTTATAGTAGAGCTCGAGGCTTTTCTATTGTGGATTTCAGGACTTGGTACTTGCTTGCTTGCACGCTGTCAGTTAGTGAAACTATCACATGAATTTGTGAAAGGCCACACTTAACAGGTTTTCTCACTAGCTGGGAGTACTAGCTAAATGTTTTGGGTTTCCCAGAATATATCCTTTTCCTTCTGCCTGGAAATGTTCTCTGGGTAGTAAAAGATAATTTTTCCCATTTGTCTGGATAAGTGAGCCCAGAGAAAAGGTAGCTCTCTGGCTGCCAGATGTACAGCAGCCCCAGGCAACTGTATGTGCAGATCACCAGGTGGATGTACTGCTTCATGTAGTAAGTCAGATGGACTCCAAATGCATAGATTCTTTTGTGCATAGTATCTGTGCCACTCCTCTCTTGGAAAATCTGGAAGAGAAATAATTGAGCCCTATTTAACCTTATTAGCTAAAAGTACTTAGGTTTACATTGTATTGTAGTATAGAAGTGACATCCTGTACTTTTTCGTCTTAACATACTTGTGCCTGATTTTCTGCATCGTCATCATCTCCCTTCCACTTGAAATTCTCAGGCTCATCACTCCCTCTTGCACTGAGCATTTGAGGCTGGTATGATGGTAAGTATTAGATTCAAGTGATCTCAACATGGAAAATCCCAGCCTATGTGTTTGGGCATAAAGTGTGAGAGGGTCTGGTAGTGCTGCTGGGATGGCTCCTACAGTGTCACCTAATCAAACCCATCCACTTTTGTTTGTCTGGACAGCCTGAAGTTGCTGGGAACCAGGCCAATGGTTGACCCACTGAAGGCTGAGGGTGGAACAGCAAACAGACCTCTCTGCTGAATGAAAAGCAATTCAGATGTTGATCCACAGGCTGTGTATCTATGGAGATGGAGCCGGTCGGTGGAATTTGTGAATCTAGCTGTCTATAAGAGTTATCTTGTGAACTTTAGATATTGCCATAAACCCATTTAACTTGTACTCCTAGTTTTGATCACAAACTCACCAGTAAGTAATTGGCTCACCATATGGAAGCAGAGGCATATAAAAAGGAGACAAATGCAAAATGAGCACTAGTGCTGCAGAAAAGGAGGCCTAAGATGTGATGCCAGAAGCAGTTTTTTATGCTTTACTGTGACCACAATTTCAGCCAGCGGGTGAAAGTGTCCACTGTCATGCAGCTGCTGTAATGCACTGGTGAAACCTCCTCATCCTGCCCTACACAGTTCAGCTGTGATCTCATTGCTCTGTCCTTTTTCCAGTGAAAAACAGTAAGTGCTTCTTTTCTTTAAAGCAATAGAGTCACAGAATCTACCTGCCTTCGTTATCAGATTTCCTTGAAGTTGTAGATCAGGCTCTCAAATTTTCTGTCCACACCAGGAGCTAAATGAGCTAACCTTCTGTCAAGCAGCGAATTCTGGGACATTTTTTCCACTTTTGCAAACGTTAGTCAGTTTAAGTGAATCAAGTACTTAACATGGCATGGTCAGGAGGAACCCTGGGGAAAAACTAGTGAGCTCATAGTCCAAAACTGATGCAGTCATAGTACTCAAAGAAAAAGAAAGAAAAAAGCACTCAAATTTTCCACTATGATAAAACCAGAAGCAAGTGCTAGAATAAGTAGTTTTTGACATCCATTGTTCAGTGTCACTAGAGTGTTATTTTTTTCTGTATAGCAGAACAGTGGTTAATTCATAGCTCTTGGGATTTTTTTTGAGCATAAATCACTATAGGGTTTTTTTTCTACTGTATCAATAAGTGGTTTGTAAAAATCTGCAGGGAGAAATAAACCATACAAGCTGGCAAGTAGTTCTAGTGGCATTTAAAACAACTGCGGTAGTTATAAACAGTAAACAAAACATAGTAACCAATTTAAACACTAGAGATTGTTGTATCATAGGAGCATAAATCATTAACTTAATAATTTCAGCAGCAGTGACTCAAATACAAAATTAAGCCAACAGTACCCCCTGTGGCAATAATGAAGTACTGTATTTCTTACAGAAAACAACTGACAAAATTTGTGGTTGCAGTTTGGAAATCCTCTGAATTTGATCCTTGGAAGAGAGATCTCCAAGTAGTTTTTGCACAAAGTAGTTTTAGAAGGAATTATATTCCAGACATATTTTTGTAAACACAATCCAGAGCCTATGAGCAATGGAGATGAGGTTAGAGCTGTTTCGAGAAGAGATGCACACATATAAATGTGATGGAGACCACTGCTGGGATTCAGGCAGTTCTGTGTTTTTAGACAACATTACAGACTATTTTTTTGAAGAACCTAGTGACACATCAGTTTTATGAAGCTGGAGATTAAAGCATAGAAGGGCCTGAAAATGCAATGTTCACTCTGGCTAAACTCCTATTTCGGTAGCACTGACGGGTTCAGTTCCAAATATCCCAGCTGGCCATTTACGAAACACTGAAGCATATCTGAGAGGAAACTACACACTCCTCCCTTCAGCCAAATACATGCTACATCTCCTCTGAATGCTTGGAAATGAAGCTTAGAGTGACTAGGCTTCTCTCTAGGCATTAGTCATGGGTCAAAAGTTATGTGGTTGAATCTTAGCTTTAAATCTCCTTAATTTTCCAAGAAAATTGCAGAACTTCTAGGATACATGAATGTTGCTCAGCCAAAACTTCTTTTAATTATTGTCTTCAGATTTTGATACCTTTTCAAAGAGATGAGAAAATTCAAAAATTGCTGTCAGAGTTGGTAGGGAATGTAATTCACTTTCTCTCTTTTTTAATTTCTTTGCTATCAGTCTTTCCAGTGCAGCATTTTGGTGATGGAAACAAATCATATATTTCTGACGTTAGATGATACTACAGATGGGGGGAAAAATCATGTGATAATACCTCACTTCAGAACTGCCTTTTATTTAAGGATCTCGTAATTCCTGTTCCAAACTTCTACATACAGATTAACACATTTGAAAATATACAGAAAATTAGTCTTGGCTTTGGTCAAAGCTCGGGTAGCAAAAAGTAGGAAATATCACTCTTGACGCATAGAAAATTTTCAGATGGAAGAAACATAAGACAATATTGGTGCCTGTTCACCTTTCAAATAGCTGAAGCAGTTCTACAGTATTTTCTGCTATTTCTGGCTCAAAAAGAAAGCACACATTAGAATTGAACTTATTTTTAATATATTTAAAATGGAAAAAGTAAAAAAAAAAAAACCAAGAAAAAGAAAAATGCAACCATTCAAAAAGGAAAAGACAATCAAATGCTATTACAATAGGAATCAGACAGAAGCTCTGATCTCCTTGTCCATGTTATTAACACATGTCCCAGTCTAAGTGTTGTCTTATTCCCTTTGCTTCAGTGCTATTTATATAGCAGGAACCTTGTACAGCATGAAATAAGGTAACAACCAATGTCCCAGTGAAGTTATAACCTAACGATAAAGCAAGAAACGAAAAGCTGAATGAAAATTTTCACTTACATATGTACATTTTCTCGAGTGTTTTCCTCACAGAAATCACTTGAGTCAAACCTCTCTTCCTCAGATGTCCTTTGTGAAATTTCAGGGTGGTGCTCTGTAATTTCAACCCAGTCCCTTATTTAACACAACGAGATTTTTGTTCTGTTATATATGTGCTCTGACATACATCTATGTTCACAAGAAATATGAAGCCTTTCCCTAAACCCTAGGGAAGACACAAACTGAAAAATAAGGGACTGATTGCAACATTCCTGAATGAGAATCCAGACTATTAACTCAGGCTTACACATCACATGCAATGCATAGGTTAGCAAATAAAGGAGACAAAAGGAATTTGTAGAAACAACATGCTACAGTGCTCTTTTATTCAGGAGTTTCCCCTTCTAAGACTCAACCTTGAAAAAAAATAAAAATTAAGAAATAATAATTATCTGCAATAGTTTTAAGAGTATTACCTTATCCCCTTGTCTGCAAAGTGTAGAACAATATGAGGTCTTTTTTCTCAATGTATCAGAGAAGAGAAGATGCAGCAAAGCACCTCTACTGCTGATAAGCAATCTGGATAATTTCTCTGAGTAACCAGCAGGGACTGAGTCAAGCCTCAGGACAGCCTTCTGAGAATTAAAGTGCAGAACAAGGAAAAGAGACAAGATTCGGGATGGGCACTGTGAAGCTTTAAAGAGAAATTTCTGTCAGGATAAGCAGGCAATGGAAAAGCTGGCCTCCCAAAACCATGACAAAGCCATATCTGCAGGTGACACAATTGCAGTGAGTCCACACACCAGAAGAGCCTCTGGGTTAACTGCGATGGGCAAGTGCCAAGGGCAAATGGGACCCAGGACTCATGCCAACAAGCCCAGATGGTTGCTAAGAACTGAGGAGTCATGCAGGGAAGGGGTACTTTGGTATTTTTGGTGCCTTTAAGATGGTGTCATTTACATGTTAATAGGTAACAGGACAGAATCTTTCATTCTCAATGATCCAGAGTCTCAGGTCACCTTCCAAGGTGATCATTGAAACTTATATCCATTTAACACTACTTTCAGAGTAACCAGTTGCTGTATACATTACCAGTTATCACTAAATCTAAACTCTGTGTGAACTGTGGAAGTGAGATGTGCCAGACTTTGAAAAGGACGAATCCAGTTCATTACACAAATACCTATCCATCATGTTTACCAATAACATGTATGAAAAATATCAAGTACCTTGCCGGAGCTGAGGTTTTTTTCCTTTCAGACATGCCTTAGTGTTTGTTTTATTTCTGAAGCTGCAGTAGCCAAGAAAATCCCGACAATGGTCAACTATCATTGCTGTGTAGCTGAACTGAGGATTAAAAACACATTTAGCCAAAAGCAGAAGGTTTAAGGATGTTTCCCAGCTGAAATATTTTTCAGGTATAAAACTATGCTATAGAACTTCACACACAGAAGGGTTGTGCATCACTCACTAGGAAAAATCCCATCATCAAGAAGATTCCTTGGAGATGACTGAAAACCACATAGATAGCCTGACCAATTACTCAGCTCTAGCTACTAGTAAAAATCTATTTAAGAGGAAGATGTGTTTTGTGGACCTTTGTACTGGACAATACACCCTCGGTTGGGGTTCTTGAGTGTGAGACTCTTGGAATCATTGGTTATCTGAAAAATCATAGATACTGACCAAGACTCCAACTGTGACCCCTTAGGGAGACTGGGAGAAACAAATGCTCTGGAAGTGGGTGCTCCATCCCAGAGTACACCTTAGCCTCCTGGAATTAGTGGGATTTTTTCACCAGGGAAGGCTATATATTTTTGACAGCAGAAGCCAGCTCAGCCTCAAAAGTCATGGTTAGCTAGCACTGAGTAGGGCACTATTTACCTACAGTCAGCTAAGAAGTTTCTTGAGTTCACAGGTTTGTAAAGCATTGTAAATGACAGTCTTTGCTTCAAAATGTAGGCTAAAGTTGATCACAGAAAAATAAGGATGCCTTGTTTTGATGTACATAGGCAGCAAACATTTTCCGACTCTTGGGTCCAGTTTAATACATATCCTTGCAAGAAAATAATTAGGTTGTTAAGTGTGAGTCAAATATCACTTACATTATGAATAGTGCATGTCTGCGTGATGAAGAAATGCTGACTACATATGAGTTCAACCTCTTAACTAAATTTTTAGCCAAAACATCTAGAAGTTACTTAATATGTGTCAACAACATAAACTGTAAACAAAATTAAAGAGGGAAATTTGGTCCCTGAAATACACCCTTTTAGGTCCCAGAGATTATTAAATCAGAAAGTAGGATCTATGATTAATCTATTTTGAATTAAAGTAGTTTGTTTTTGGCCAAGTACATGTGACAGTGTAGAACAATGTAATAAACAAAGTTGCAGGGTTCCAGGCAACACAGCAAAGGTATGATAAAGGGTTCACTGCTGTTCTTCAGCTCCCAGAAACAATGAATCCTAAAAAGATTTATTTTGGAAGCACTGTGTGAGATATTTAACAAAATGGAAAGCAAAATGAGGTAAAATTACAAGGTTGGTATGAGACAAGATGAAAAATACCTTCTTTTATCCAGTTCCTTATAAATGTCCATAAATCTTGTTAATTTACCTTTAGAAATTCAAAAATGCCCTTGATGCTCCACAGTACTTTGTCGCTATGACAGTGTACAGACAGGGAAACAAGACACTTTTCTGTAAGCACCCTTCGGAAAGCACGCCCATGCTTCTCTTCCAAATTCTTATCCAGGACAATATCTCATTGCAAAGAGCTGTCATGATCTTCCTGCTGTCCTTCATTTTTCAAAAGAAAATGCAAAGAAAATTTCACCTAAGATGACAAGTCTGCTTTACCATAACTCTGCTAGAGAACTACTAGTAAGGACTTTTGCAAGCACTTAATCTTAGTTACCAAAAATATTATTCTGATCATCTGGCTCACCATCAGAAAGGGCTAAACCAAACCTGATTGCAATTCATATGTTGTCATTATTTTGGTAACATGAACATTTTGTTGCAATATGGCCCTCTTTTATCCACATCAAACCATCAACTTGTTTGGGTTGCTTTTAGTCTAAGCATTTCACTAAAATTCATACAACCCATATTGCATCTTCTGAATAATCTGCTGTTTTAATGGCATATACAAAACTCCAAATCTCATATATGCTTAAAGTGATAAAGGAAAATGTGACAATTAATATCACCAGGATAATCGAAAGTGAAAGAACTTTAGCTTGCCAACATTACCTTATCAGGAACCTTACACTTCTTTATACTTTTAATATAAGCTTGCTGTCTTTCCTTCCTATTCTTATAGCTTACAGCCAAAATTCTGGGATGGCAGCATCAGGAGCTATACTGTAAATCATATTTGAGGACAGAAATCCATTATAAATGTGTTTGAGCTTTGTAAGTAACCAATAATCTAAAACATAGAACACTTTCAGACAAAGAAAAGCTATTTGTTGTTCATATTTACCACTCCAAAGTAAAGTGAAAAAGTAACCTATTCTCCATATAAAAATGCAGTGACAAATCTTATGTGCAAAGATTGTATCAGCATAATCTTTGAAGATCCTGTATGAGATAAAGAATAATCATTAATAAGCAAGTGTTCAATACTTAATGTTACCTTTTGGTGCTGTTTTAAAATGAAATTTTAATTGAATTTTTTTGTATCAGATATGCCCAACACAAACAGAATGGAAAAGCAAACCCAGTGGTGTTAAGGCAATCATTTTCTTGAGTGCCACAATCCATATGCTTCAGTAATCAGCATTTCTAACTTTCATCCTTGAGTGGAACACTGAAGTACTTCACAAATATATAATGTATCCATATATTACCAACAGTCAGGTATGTCCACAATATCATTTGCATTGACGTGTCACCTGTCAGTGCCCATCAAAGCCAGACATCATACAAGGCACTATTGAAAGGAGAGAGAAAAATCTAGCAGGAAGAGAACGATGCAGCAAAGATGAGAGAAGCAGTATGAGAATCTGCTTTTAAGAAATCACTGAATGTCTGCAGTTAAAGAAGGTCAATCTATACCATCCTCTGCTACTACAACTTCATACTGGAGCCTGATGTCTAGAAAGGGAGATAGACAGTTCTTTTTTTAAAGTAAGTGACTTTTTTTTAGGGGAAAAGCAGTGACTTCTGTATTCCACTATATTAATTTTTTGCCTCTGACAAAATAAGGTATATCGATGATGCAAAAATTCTGTGGGCATTTATATTGTGAATCAGAATGGTAGAGTACACTTTGAGACAATTCACAGAGCCCTGCAGTCCTTTAAGAAACTAATCTTGAGCTTAAAGCCCTTATTATCTGTTGCGTAAGTTACCTGTTCCATAGAACTGGAATTATTCCATAGACTTATGCCCTGTAATTGCCATGAGTCATATGCAAATTTTGCTCACAGAGAGCCCAAATGTTCTTTAGCTTCTGTTGTACTCTCCAGCCTTCTTTAATGTGAAAGCATCATGATCTATTATGTTTCTAAGACAAGGCAAACATCTTTGCACTATCTGAATACGACCAATGGCTGTTCTGTCCCTGAAATGGTTATTTTAAGGTCATTGAGCAGAACTGATCTGGATCATATTATTCAGAGCTCATGCAGACTTTCTCCTTGAGGTCCCTCCTGATTTACATCTGGTCCAGGAAGATCCTGATATTTGAAAGCATAATGCAAAGTGAGCATCTGACACAGGATCTTCAAAGAACTCATAAAGGCAATACAACTCACCAATTTAACATTGGCTACAAGGTAGTTCTGTTACTTTAGGATATCTGCTTCCATATATCATACTCGACCTGCTCAAAACACGGGACACAGGGATTATCAGTCAATTTGCATTTCTGCTATGTTGTCCTAAATCATGTGGGGATGCCTAGAGTGGTTTGAGAATGTCATCCAAATATCCCATTCCAGGAAACACGAAATAATTTTGTAAGTATCATATGCAAAATGAATGTAGTTTTGCTAGTCATCCCCTTCTATTTGGCTTTCTTGAGGGTGCATTTGGAGTACTCTGTCTAATTTTGTCCCTTACTCCATTCAAGAAAGATACTGACAAACTGGAATCAGTGCAATGGAGAGACACCAAAATGTTTAGCCTGGAGCTAAACAGAAGTAAAAGGAGAAACTGAGAGGGTCAGAAGAAAAAGAGGTTAAGGGTGGAATTTAACTCCTGCCTGCTACTCCTTGTGAAAGGGTGATCATAGAAGAGTCAGAGCCAGACTCCTCTCAAGGAACACAGCAAAAGGAAAAGAGGCAACAGTTGCTGGTCACAGGAAATAAAATTGTCCCTGAACATTAGGGAAATAAAAATCACAGAGAAGGTGGCACAGCACTGGAAGAGTCCACAGGTGTAAAATTAGACACCTTCACTATTATGAAAGGAGCCCAGTCACAGGTCACCAGAAGAGATCCTGATCTGCAGGGCCTGATTTTCTCAGAGGGAGTAAATATCAGCTGTTTCTACTGAAGTCTGTAATATGTGTCAACCTTTATTACTGTGAGGAAATTAAAGGTGGGTCACTGATGATTCAAGGACCAGATTTTTAAAACTCCTTTATGTAAGGTACTGGACATTGAAGACAACTGCAGACACATCTATCTGTTTAGGTACCCTAAAATTGTTACTAAAACACCATGAAAATCAAGCCTCCATTGTTATATGTGTCTTTTGTTAGTTAGGTCAGATTTCTTTTGCTATCCCACAGTGCTGTATATGGTGCTGTGTTTATTTTCCAGGTCAAGTAGTTTCATGCACTGGAAATTTAACTTTGAAGAAATAATATGAGGAAAAAAAAGATAATCTTAAATCTACCAAGTTTAAAGGGAAGGGAAAAAAAGTTCAGTTCACATGATTAACTGTCATAAGCACAGTACATACCATCAGAGGTGCCAAAGCCTGACTTGAAAGGTTTTAAATGTTTCAAGCTGTGCAAGCATGCGTTTCTTCAAACAGGCAGAACTGATTATGATGATCACAGGCAAAACCTTAGTTAAACAGAGGATGTGCAATTTTTGTAAATCGTTATACAGCGATTACTAACTATTGAAATAAATGGCTTGTGTGTTTATTAGTATTAGTCTTTTTTCTCTCCTCTGTATCCCTGTGAAGAATAAGAAATGTTGCAGGTGATAAAGACAGTTTTCATCATCAATACAGGACAGGCAATGAGTCTGGAGAAAATCAAACTTGACCAAGCGGTTTTCTTTAGATTTCAAAAAGTTTAGTAAACTTTCGGATAGTTTTAAATTCTGAATAACTTTTTTCCAACAGGTAAGGTCAAAATGCCACAAAAATGCTATTTTTTCATTTTTGTTCACCTCTTTGTTACCTAAAATACATACATTCTGGTCATACCAAGAAGATGAATGAACATCTGTTCTTTAACGTGTCAGGAGCTGTACACACTCTTGTACACTCAGTATTATAGATAAATCAAGGTAAAGAAGCACAGAAACGTTGAAAATAGGGATAAGGGCATGCAATCCATATTATATTTTACTGTTAGTGTTCTTAACTCTAAACAAAACGTTACTCAGCTGAGGTACATATATGTTTTAACAATTTATTTAAACTGGCACAGCCCATTGTTTGGACACTCCTAAATCTTATTTAACTTGCACAAGATACTGAATTGACAAAAAGGTATGAAGCAAGATAAGAGTTTAAACAGAGCTTTGTAAGGGATCAGTTTTGTCTGTTCAAAACTTAAGCTGAACTGGCATCGCTTTAAGACTGTAAAGTATTACTCAAGCCACTTATACCTTCAGAACAGCTAAATGCTCATAGCCCACCTCCAAAACAGCATCTTCACCAACCACCAGCAGATCAGAGAGATGGAAGCATCTGGAGGCAGAAAAGGAAAACATCTGAAGATGGAAAACCTCTTTACCTAGAAGATGATGAGAGTTTAGATCTTCAGTTTAGGTGAAGGCTAGTTCTCTTCCTCACTGGCAGTCTCCATCACATTATATGGCCAAAGGAAATAGTAGTTCCCAGGAACAGAAGGTCTGCATGGGCAGATCAGGTTGCAAACTGAGTCTTAAAACATGTGCTTGGTGTGTTATGTCAGAGACAGAAAATTTAGGAACAATATTGTGAACTTGAACGTATGAAAACAACAAAGAATCACTTTAACTTACTTTCCACAGAAAGACAGATTTTTGTTGTGTTATCATTTGCTCTCCCAGTTACGAGAAAGAGGACTAATTTTTAATAACTGGTGTCCATTTTTTTAATTTTTAATGCTGCAGCCAGATTACAATGCAGCACTCAGGTTATGATTCACAGAACCATCCCATGTTAGGCCGGTCTACAGTTAGGTCTACTGAAATAAGGAGGTGTTCAAACTCTATGCTCATTAAGATATGTTTAGTGCTTTCCTGAGGCAATTCCTGACCAGTTGTGCTAGAGCACCTTGAATAAGCTGGAATTATTGTTCCATTTTTTTGGAATATGAGAAAATTTGATTTGTTCAGGGTGACAAAACAGCCTGATTCCAGTGCCTGGCTCTTAGTCATAGTTTCTCCTTTCTTCCATTTGATGATTTATTACATGAAATAGGTTCTGTAACCAGCAATTAATTTTTTTTTTCTGTAGACTGAGCATCTCATAATAAACTGATCCACCAATTTGCCAGTATCTGACCTCCTCTCCAAATACAGAGGCATACACTTCCATCTATCTATACTTTGCTCTTTCTCATACACGTAGTCTTTAACATATGTATCAATTTCTGCACGTGTTAGTCAGAAGAATAATATACAACCTACAGCATATTGAAGTTGTCATTATACAGTATTCTTAGATTTGTAATGGAAAAAGCCAGATCCAAAGGGTAATCTAAGAGGTTGATTAATACCAGAAAAGGAATAAATAAGATTGGAAACAGAGTGGATGCTTGAAAATCTTACTTGCTTTTACCTAGGGTCACTAACTTAATTTTCTCCTACCGTCCATGTGGTTTTTGTTTTTTAATTTCCAGGAATTCCTGACTGTTTATTCTATAGTGAACCAATGGGATTTTGAGGCCATGGTATGTTGTGGGAAATGTCTCAGCAGTATGTGTTCTTTGTTAAAAGTTGCTGAGAAGCTGTGTTGCTGTAATTGAACAAACACTAACTATCTCACTTTTAAAAGGGAGCATAATCTGCACATCAATTAAAGCCAAATGTCTGTTTAATAATTAAGACACTGCTGTGTGTCATCCTCCCAGTATTCAGCAGTGTTCTGTAAGTGCCCCGAAATCTAATTGCCAGTGTTAAGAAAAAATCTTCAAATAGATTTGTGAAGGCAGATGGCTCTTTTATACACAATTTTAATAAGAACAATGTTTTTCTAATAAAATCTTGTTTGATTTATCCAACTTGTACAGCATGAAAAAGGAAAACAAGGAGCGGGCTATGTGCACACATATACGAGGTTCTGATTCCACAAAGTGCTCCACTGCCTGCCTGAAGCCTGTCCAGTGATGCACTCCCTCTCTCCCATCCCAGCACCAGGGCTGCCTGGATAAGGGTTCGGAGCTGGGACTTCAGCTTTGCACCTGGCAAGATGATGGCCACCCTACTCAGTTTTCCCCTTGCCACATCCCTCCCTGCTTCTAACAAAATCATAATGTTAGATATAGATGAAATCATGAAAGAAATAACAGAGCTGCTGCCAGTTGGTAGATGTCTGTCCCTGATCTGGGTCCAACCTCACTTGTCCTTCCTTGCCTCCTCCCATTGCTAATATTCCTCCCAGTGCTTCACAGATGTTTTCTTATCATGCTACTGAGTGGTAATTTTTCAAGTGGCTTCTCAGAGCAGATGTTCTACAGCCACGTGCTGTTTAGCCCTCTGTTGACGTGATTTCTCTTATAAAAGAAGAGTTACTGCCACACTGCTTAAAAAAAAAAAAAAAAGAAAAGGCAAAATAAACCCCAGAACTTCAAATAAACAACAAAATCATTGGGGTTTTTAAAGACCTGCTGATAATCTGATAATATTGCAAGAGAACTTTGATCAGCCTGCAGTTATTATTGTACATTTCATGAAGCAGCTCCCTCAAAATGTCTTTTGCTCAGAAAGCTCTAGTTCCTATGCAGTTGCGGGACAATTCATTTAACATTTAGCAATAAAGGGCACATCAGAAACAAAATGTGGCACATATACGTTTGGACATACACTATTTCACAACTATATTTTGAATATTTGGTTTAAACAAACAAAATAAAAAGTTCCAAAATAAAATATGCATCATTTAATTTTATGCCAGCAGGTGAATCCATCCACACTCAGTGAATTCTTACTCTGTTCCTTCCACAAAGTTCATATACTGGGACATGTTCTTCTACTTACTTGGTTTTAGCATCTTTCTATTCCACTTTTTATAGTGTATTTCCTTCCAGTTACTATTGCAGATATATTACTTGGTGCAGTTTTGCTCAGGTTTTCACAGGGTGTTTGGAAGTGCTGCACTTACACCCAGTTCTCAGGTCAACACTCAAAAATTAGCAAGGAAGAACTCATTGCAGTGAAGCATCATTGGAGGCTGACTTTCAAAGCAGCTAGCAGTCATGTGGCAACAAAACTAGGTTGGAGGCACTATCTGGGTGGAGAAAAAACCCAAATATCATACAAGTTTGGGAACTACAACCAGTGGCCAGATTTTCCCCAATGAGTATAACACTGAAATTTCTCCATGAATTAAAACTTGGTTTCACAGGAGCTGTGCCAGTTAAAAGCAGCTGAAAAGCTAGCCCACAGCCCACAGCTTTTGGTTTTGACCAAACTGCACTACATGCCCTTGATGTGGAAGTACAGTCTTGAAGAATGAGCACAAGAGCAGAAAATGTTGACTCAAGCCACCTCATGCCTCTGCTCCAGTTGGCCTTTTTATACAACCAGTTTATTAAAGAATACTTCAAGTGACTGATTCATCCTCTTTTATGCCAGTGAAATTGTTGAATCTAAACCAGCATAAAACTGGAGCCACGAAGAGCTCAATTAAGCCCAAGGATTTTGAAAGGGTTGATTAGCTAATGCTTTTACAATTCCTGTTAATATAAAGCACCAAATGTGTTCCTCTTGCAGAGACTTTTTTGACTTGCAGAGACTTTTTTGACATTCAGAAATTTGGGATGTGGGGCTGGGGGAAAGTGGTAGTGTGACAAGGGCAAGTAATCAGGGAATGGGTTTTGAGATAATCTATCTACCAGGTAGCCTTCTGTAACTCTCTCAGACTTCAGCTCTTGAAGAGCACCTTCAGTTCTGCACTCATCAGTTTAGGAAAAAACAAATCCAAGATTTTCTGTTTACAGTTTCTCCCTCCTTAGCTCAACATCACTCCTTTCTCACTGTCCTACATACCACCAAAACATCTGGGGTGGTGGCCCATGCCAGAACTCACACCAAGCTGTCCAATTACTCCCATATCCCCAGGGACTGGACAAATGCCTTGTATCAGATGTCTCTCCATCCTTCTAATAGTCTTGCTACACCAAAAAAAAAAAAAAAAAAAAAAAAATCCACCCCAAAACACAATATTGGGATATAAGCAGCTTGGAAGCTGAGGTAAGGCAAGAAAGAAAATAAAGGTCTAAACATAGTTGCCTGTGTGCATGCATATGTTAGAGAGTCTCTTGACTCTGTTGAAGTTGAGGTCAGCAGTGACAAGGTTGAGTGCCTGTGGACCAGAATCAGGGGGAAGGCCAACAAGGCTGACATCCTTGTGGGTGTCTGTTACAGACCGCCCAACCAGGATGATGAAGGAGATGAATTATTCTACAAGCAGCTGGCAGATGTCTCAAAATCTCCAGCCCTTGTGCTTGTGGGTGACTTTAACCTGCCGGATATCTGCTGGGAGCTTCATACTGCAGAGAAGAGGCAGTCAAGGAGGTTCCTGGAGTGTATAGAGGATAATTTCCTTCATCAACTGGTAAATGAGCCTACCAGGGGTAAGGCCCCACTAGACCTACTGTTTACAAACAGAGAGGGGCTGGTGGATGATGTAGTGGTTGGAGGCCGCCTGGGGCATAGTGACCACGAAATAATTGAATTTTCAATCCTCAGGGATGTAAGGAGAGCCATCATTAAAACCTCTACTCTGGACTTCCAGAGGGCAGATTTTGGCCTATTCAAAAAACTAATTCAAGGCATACCCTGGGAAACAACCCTTAAAGGCAAGGGGGTCCAGGAGGGATGGACATGCTTCAAGCAGGCAATTTTGAGCGCACAGGAACAGGCTATACCAGTGTGCCGAAAGGCCAGCCGGAGGGGAAGACGGCCGGCTTGGTTAAATAGGGAGGTTCTAAAAGAAATCAGGGATAAAAAGAAAGTTTACAGACTGTGGAAAAAAGGGCTGGTTACTTATGAAGAATTTACGAAGAGAGCTAGGTCATGCAGGAAAAAAATTAGGGAAAGAAAAGTGGAATTTGAAGTTAATTTGGCTAATTCAGTTAGGGATAACAAAAAGTCCTTTTATAAATACATTAATAGCAAAAGGAGAGGCAAGGAAAACCTCAGTTCTCTGTTGGACTTTGAGGGAAATATAGTTAACAAAGATGAGGAGAAGGCTGAGGTACTTAACACCTACTTTGCCTCAGTTTTTAGCAGTAAGACAGGTGGCCCTCAGGACAACTGGCCTCTAGAGCAGATAGACAGAGACAGAGACCTGAATAGCCCTCCTGTATTCCAGGAGGATGTAGTTAGCGACTTACTGAGCCAGCTGAATCCCAACAAGTCTATGGGACCAGACGGGATCCATCCCAGGGTGATGAGAGAGCTGGCAGAAGAGCTTGCCAAACCGCTCTCCATCATCTTCCAACAGTCCTGGCTCTCTGGGAAGGTCCCAAATGATTGGAGGTTGGCGAATGTCACCCCAATCCACAAAAAAGGCTGCAAGCAGGACCCTGGCAACTATAGGCCTGTCAGCCTGACCTCTGTGCCTGGCAGGGTTATGGAACAGATCATCCTGAGTGCAATCACACAGCACCTTCAGGATGGACAAGGGATTAGACCCAGCCAGCATGGTTTTAGGAGGGGCAGGTCCTGTCTGACCAACCTGATCTCTTTTTACGATCAGGTGACCCACCTGGTGGATGAGGGGAAGGCTGTGGATGTGGTCTATCTAGACTTCAGCAAGGCCTTTGACACTGTCTCCCATAATATACTCCTGGAAAAGCTGGTAGCCCATGGCTTGGACAAGTATACCCTCTCCTGGATTAGGAGCTGGCTGGAGGGTCGGGCCCAGAGAGTGCTGGTGAATGGAGCTGCATCCAGCTGGCGGCCGGTCACCAGTGGTGTTCCCCAGGGATCAGTGTTGGGCCCAGTCCTGTTTAACATCTTTATAGATGATTTAGATGAGGGGATTGAGTGTATCATCAGCAAATTTGCTGATGACACTAAATTGGGAGGGAGTGTCAACCTGCTGGAAGGCAGGAGGGCTCTGCAGAGGGATCTGGATAGACTTGAGAGATGGGCTGATTCCAATGGGATGAAGTTCAATAAAGCCAAGTGCCGGGTCCTGCACTTTGGCCACAACAACCCCATGCAGCGCTACAGGCTGGGCACAGAGTGGCTGAAGAGCAGCCAGGCAGAAAGGGACCTGGGGGTACTAATTGACAGGAAGCTCAACATGAGCCAACAGTGTGCCCAGGTGGCCAAGAAGGCCAATGGGATCTTGTCCTGTATCAAAAATAGCGTGGCCAGCAGGAGCAGGGAAGTGATCCTACCCCTGTACTCTGCGTTGGTGAGGCCACACCTTGAGTATTGTGTTCAGTTCTGGGCCCCTCAGTTCAGAAAGGATATTGAGGTGCTGGAGCGGGTCCAGAGAAGAGCAACAAGGCTGGTGAAGGGACTGGAGCATAAGTCCTATGGGGAGAGGCTGAGGGAGCTGGGGTTGTTTAGCCTGGAGAAGAGGAGGCTCAGAGGTGACCTCATCACCGTCTATAACTACCTGAAGGGAAGTTCTAGCCAGGTGGGGGTTGGTCTCTTCTCTCAGGCACTCAGCAATAGGACAAGGGGGCACGGGCTTAAGCTCCGCCAGGGGAAATTTAAGTTGGATATCAGGAGAAAATTCTTTACAGAGAGAGTGATCAGGCATTGGAATGGGCTGCCCAGAGAGGTGGTGGATTCACCATCCCTGGAGATTTTTAAACGCAGATTGGACGTGGCACTGAGTGCCATGATCTAGTAAATGGACTGGATTTGGACCAAGGGTTGGACTCGATGATCTCGGAGGTCTTTTCCAACCCAATCGATTCTATGATTCTATGATTCTATGTGCATATTCACTCTCACACACACATACACACACAACATAACATTCTCCCAAAACACATATGATGACCGAGAAATTTCAAGGGTAAGCATAGAACACTACCAAACAGCATAAGAGAAATAAAGTAGCTGACTTTGAAAAGAGTGGAAAGTACTTTTGATTGGACTTAGACTAACTGTGGGAAAGCTACTAGGGGAAAAGTGGGAAATGTTTAAGCAACTGTTGGAAAGAGTGCAGTTGAAATTCTTCCCACTTCAATCTAAACAGGGAAAAGTGCAACATAGACCATTGTGGTTAGGTAAGGAATGAAATGCAAAGAGTTTTACAAGCAAAAAGCTGAAAGCTTTTAAAAAAGATAAACAAATCTGGTGCAGAGGATTTGGAGGCACTGTATGTAAAAATAAGCAGAAGTAAGTTAAAGGATCAAATTAAAGGAGCAAATGGAATTACTGAATGCTAAACTACATAAATATTTCAACTGACAACAATGGGCTCTTTAGACATACTCACATTAAAGAAAAAGGAAAATATAATAGTGGTCTCCTAAAAATGTACAAAAAATGAGAAACAGGGACAAAGGAAATGGTCTAATAATAGCAGAGAAAAGGAAGGGAAAAAACAAGAATTATATTACTGTTCCTGATTCAGAGCCTAGTCCTACAGGATTTGAAATGCACTTCTTTACTTTTTTATGAGCATAGATATCCATCAGGTAGAGGACAAGACAGAAAAGGCAAAATAAAGCGTGCCAATTTTTCCACCTTTTCTCTCAATTGGACCACGGGGCTGGTTCAAGCTCCTGTGCTTGTAAGAGAAGGCATTAAATTCCTGCAGATTTCACCTGGCCACAGTGAAACTAAAGGTATTTGTGAATCACTGGGACTCAGCTCTTTTCTGATCACTTATTAAATTCAGCCCAACTTGATGCCAGATAGCAGGGCACTATACAGCCATTACAACATGATCTAACACCCTGCACTCCAGAGAAATCCCAAGGCAGCTCAGCAACATTTAGGTAACTCTCTACTTACTTTGTTTACACTTTGTGTCCATGAAAGGAAAAAAATGAACCTAAGGAATAAGACAATATTAAATAGAATTATAACGTGAAGAGTTATGGATGATAGTCAGATAGTCAGTGACCTACAGTTTTTGGACCTAGAAGACTGTCTTGCTCTCCATGACTCTCTTCTGTCATATGGACATTCAAAGCAAAGCACACAGAGGACTTACAGAGGTAGTGGGCTATGAAGGCTGTGCCCCCCTTTTCATCAATGTATGCTCATATATGTTTATATATGTTATATATATCTATATTACATACCACCTCCCTAAGATCCTGCTTTATGGTGAACTTGCCACCGCCTGCCACAAGAGAGGAGCCCCAAACAAAAGATACAAGGACTCCCTGAAACAACATCTCAGCCTCGGCCATATTGATCAGCATAACTGGTCTACTCTGGCCTCCAATCGGGAGGTCTGGAGACACACCATCTATAATGCAGCTGTCTCCTTTGAGAACGCACACAGGATCACTCTCAAGGAGAAAAGACAACGCAGAAAGAACCATGCCTTGCAGAATATACCACCTAAGGAGTCTTTCTGCTGTGCTTTTTGCAATCAGACATGCCCGTCTCGTATTGGCCTTATTAGCCACCAACGTGCTTGTAACAAATGTGGATAGAGCCTTTCCCAAATCTTTGTTCGAGAAGCCCAGCCGTGATGATGATACATATATATATATTAAATATATATCTGATGGAGAGACACCGTACTGCAGTGGATAAACTAGTATTTTTCTTTCAAGCTTTCTTTCCCCATCTGGCTCCACATCTGTTATATGTTAAGCATATTTTCAGTGACGATGAAAAACATTTAGGATGACCTAATAGATGTGTACAAAATAATGAAGGAAGTGATAATGATGCACATGGTAAAACATCCTCCCATCCAAGAGGCCCAGCAGCCATGAAATGTGGCAGAAGCATTTTAAACACAAACATGAATAAAATCCGGTAAGAACCTTGTTCCCAAAGATAAACAAACACCTGGATTAAGTAGTGGCACTGGACAATAAAAACAAATTGCAACAGTGTTTTAAGTATTTTTGTATTATAAATAAAAATATAAATGCCTGCAAAGCAGGAATGAGATAAATGCAACAAGAAAATAAAAAGAAGACACTTGAACACATCCATGAGCAATCTCCATATGTAATAAAAGCAGCCATGAAAAAGTAACTGTTCATTATTATTAGAGTTATCACTACTATATTCATTCTTCTGACACCAAAAGTATATGAAGCCAAAGCCAGATACTTAGAGCGGAATTAAGTACATAGATGTTTACAACGTTTGCAAGAACAAGTCCTGATTTCTTATTATGAGTTACCACTGCTGAAGATGTTGGTACTGACATATTATGCTTGACCACTCTTGAAGGATGTTAAACTTTCAGAAGTAAGACCATTGTCACCAAGAATATTTCCTGCTTTCAAAAACTGGCCTGACCTCTCAAAACTAATTTGCTCTATTTAAAGTTAGCCCTGAACCCCAGATCCAAAACATAAAAGAATGGTTCTGTCCCCAATTTTGAAACTTAGCCCCTTCTCTGCACCTGGTTCTCAATTGCTTTATTGGAGCCACATTGGTTTACACTTGCTGAGTGTGTTTCTCTAAAGACGAGCTGAAAAAGTACATATACCCTGGTCCCAAAACACATACATTTTGACACAGCCTTTGAAGGTAGTGTTAAATCCTTAATATCACTAAAATATGGAAGTACCTTTGATTTTCTTTTTTTTTTTTTTTTAAACAGCTCTTCTCTCTCTCAATGCTGTAATTTTTGCCCTGAGGCGCAATGTTCACATGTTCAGATACTGCCCAAACATGCTGGACGACAGCCCTCTGTTTACACACAGGTCCATTCTCGGTCCAAGCTTTTGTTCTCAGTCTTCAGAAGATGTTTTCATGTTGTTTTCAACAGACTGTGTCTCGGGGCAAGAAGCAACATGGTTTCATGATTGCTCTGCTTGGAAGGCTGCTGATTACCGCCCACTGTGGATGTGGGGGGTTGTGATGTGCTTTGGCCCAAGTGTGCTACAGCTCTCTCCCTGTGTCCAACAGCCAAACCAGCAGAAGATGGTGATGACTGTCACTCCCCATTGCCCTCTGCCAGCTTGGAAACCATCCACTGAGAAGCTGCATCTCATTACTGCCGCTGGACAGCGCTGAGCCGCGTTTGCATTCGGTGATTAATTCAATGAATTTGGCATGCAGAAAAGAAATGTCTCAAAATTGCATTATTCTGGTGAAAACACCTGGATACCCTTAGGAAACAAATATAACAACACTAGTATTGAGAAAATATAATCACTAGGAATTTTAAAAGGGGGAAATAATTTGCAGTCACAGCTTTTACGGATCAGAACCAGGTTGGTAAAACAGATCCCTTTGTAGTGTTATCAAATGGTCTGGTACATGGTGACATGCAAACTGCAGGTTTCCTGTTCCACTAAAATATTAGGACAGGGCTTCATTAACTAAAGGTTTTATTTTAATATTAAAAACGTTGACAGGCATTTTCTATGCTACTATGAAGCAAAAACGTATCAAAAACAACTATACTTGTATGTTCCATAAATTAGACCAAAATCTACAATTTTGACTCATAGTCCATTATGCCTCTTTCCTCCTTTCTACTTCAGCTTTTTAACAAGAGAAGAAATCAGATAATTTAAGCATCACTCGGTTTTCTTGCTTCTCCCTGAATAAAATATAGTAAAATTCAAAGCTTTTGTAAATCTACACATCCCATCCTCATGTATCAAAAGGCTGAAAGGTACTGGCAAAACTTGGAAACTAGGGTGTCTAAAACAGTAACTCTCCCATATCATTATTGCAAAGGTTCTAATATTAAACACTTCAGATGATTCAAAAGTGTAATAGTGGCCCAGATTTTTGGAGCCTTTCTAAAGCTGAAGTTCGGAATTATAAAGGGTCATACAATCAGCAAAAAAAAATTGCCTAACAGTCCCATTTACATTTTCAAATAGTTACCATATGGAATGGCAGGGACGAGGACAGAGAGGAGTAGAAGAGAATTTCACCCCAAAATCTATCCAACAGAATTTTATTTGTTGTTTCAATTAAAAGGAAAAACACATAACAGTTGTATGCACTCTGAGATCCCTACTATGTATCTCTCAGTTACAAATTTGAGGACAATACAATCTAATTTCAGCATTCTCAGCTGATTAAATCAGTATGAGAGAGGCAAGTGTTTCCAGTACTTTTCTGTGGAAACCTCTTGTAGCCCATTCTATTTAAAAAAAAAAAGTGAGATTACATTTAAATATTTAATTTCTGTATTCAGCCAGTATAGTTAAGTTCACATATGACCTCATGGAATAAAAGTAAGCAAAAGGGATGATTTCAGAAAGGTATTTATTTTCCATGCTTGTATAGTTCGACTGCTATGAAATCCTATCTTCTCAAGTTCACTGCCTATAATAGCACTTTAAATGAGATATAAAAGGATAATTCATTCTCATTCTGCAGCTTTCACCCAACTTGTAAAATCCTTTCAGTACATACAATTCCATATTTACTTTTCTGAAGTATTTTTTTCAATTCACTGCTTTGATGAGAAGAGCATCTTCTTCACGTCAAAGGTCTCTAGACCGTTTCTCTACTCATAAATTAATTAGGACCAATGATAAGAATACAAGGGTTCAAACCCCACAGTGTTTCTTTAATAGAAGTACAAGAACAATTTGCACTCACAGTCACTGTGTTAAGTGTACATATAAAATGCACCAGGAGCTGAGTTGCACCAATCCTGTCTACACAATTGTACCTCTGTGTATAGATGATAAATGCTTTACCATCTTATGCACCTCAGGACTTTCTCATTCTCTGTATTGGAATAGCAAAACATGTGAGATAAAAGTCACATCATGATTAGTAACCTAAGCTATACTCAAATCCTTACACATTCAAAACAATATTTAAGCACATATAAATTAGTATTTGCTTGTTCAAGATCTTACTGCAATTTTGGATTAGACTCTTCACCATAAAACACTGATTTTGTTCATTATAAAACAAGACCATGACAGAAATCTCTTACCTGATTCTGTACAGAATTTTTGCTTAACTTAAAATTTGACAGCAGCCACTTTTGCTTTCACAATATCTCTAATAAATAGATACACTCCTTTAAAAAAACTTCACCTCAAGTTCATCTTGGTCCTCTTCTTAAAAAAAAAAAAAAGGCATATTTTTTCTTCCTGACCTCTGTCCTAGAAAAGACATATAGATTGTGTGCAGAGTTTATTATGAGATGGATCAAGGTAATTGAGGTATAATTTTCTCAGCTATTTCTGTCATCATTTTTAAAGGCAGAGATGATTATGTTTCGTTCTCACCCATCTGGGAAAGCACACTGTGTTCTCATGTAATTTGAACATTTCAGCAAGGATGTGAGACCATCTTTTTGGATGTAGCTAATAACTCTGTCATTAGGCCATCCTCTCTTGAGACTTCATTTTTCTCATTAATAATTGTCAACACTATCTCTTTTTCAGAAAAAAAACAACCACACCTAAGTCTTCTCTTCCTCTCTGGCACAACACCAGCCAATATTAAGTTAAAAATGTGGCTAGAGTTCTGAGGCTCCTTAAAGATTCACTTGCTCCTTATGAAAATCTTCATAAACTTTTCTACAGCACAATTTTTTTCTTTTTAAGAATGATTGTTGAGCATTTATGCGATAACAAGCTTATTTTTTAAGGTCACCTCAAAATTTAACTCCAAGTCTCGTATTTTTGCTGGAGTGCCTGTACACAAAATCCTCTTCTCATTTATGCCAATCTTCCAGTGCCATAATTTAAGTGAATTACTTTTAATTGCATCTAACCTTTCAGAAAACAAGATCCTGTCTGTCTGCTATGCTAGTTTTCATTCCACCTTTTTTTTTTTTTCCCTGTGTGCTATTCCATTCTGGGTAACTGTGATATCAGTTACCACAAGAAACATTCCTGTTCTGAAATACATTTTTTGTATCCAATATTAGATAATTCTTCAAATTTGTAATGAGAACACACTGTTTCACTGTGACCCCTTATATTTCAGTCTGCTTTAACCACCAGTTTTCTACCCTGTATTTCTACATGAATTTTGCATCAGTCACTTCCAGTCATTAATGCTTGAAAAGTTAAGACTTCAAGTCAAAGTTTTTGCCTTTGTTTACCATTAAGGTAAAACCAAGACACCAAATAGGTTAACACATGCACAAGTGTATATTATTGTGTATATAGTTTCCATTAGTGGTTTGAACCCTGACTTTGTTATTTTTCTAGAACTGGCAGAGATAAAATATTCTTACTGGATTTAAACCCAGTGATTTCCAAGTATGTTCATAACATAAGCATATCTAAGCTTCAGTGTCCACACCATATCTAAGCATCTGTGTCCACATTAAACTTTCTTGTTAATATATATATACAGAATCTTTGATGTACCTTGCACATCAAATCCAGTCATTTTATAAACATAAGCAAATATAGCTGCTTGCTCTGCATTTGACTTGGAGTAATAATATTAATAAATATATACTGTTCCAGCTTACTCTTTCACAAGTTTTTTTTCCTCTACCACCAAAAATAAGGCATTTGAGCTGGATTTTTTTATCAAAATAATTACAAAACTGAAGAATAAAATAAAATTAAGTAGTAAGCCTTGAAAATTTGGATCATAATGGTGGCTTTTAGTCAAGCAGGGCATTTTTCAGGACTGTCAAAATCTCTTCGAATATGAACCACAAATTATTCAGTATCTATCTGGAAAGTTCAAAGAACTTCAATATTTTACCCAAGAGTTTGCCTGTTCTGACTGGCAGCAAAGTAAATATGATGGGTGGTCTGTTTAAGGCACCTGTCCAAGCTCAATCACATTACATTTTCATAGTATCAACATTTGAAAACAGCATAGCTGTTGCATCAACAAAAGTGCATGGGAATATCTCCAAAGCAGATGGCAACTAGCACATCACAAAAACATGTAGATTCCTGAGCCAATTTATATAGCAAAACAGTATCTACCACAGAGAAAAGGGAAGTATAATTAGCATATTCAAATACTCAGAACTTCCCAATTTGACATGGTTGAGGCTAAGTACAATGAAAAGTAATTGTTCTCCCATAACACTGGTTTTAATTTGGACAGGACCTACTTACAGCAGGATTTATTCAACTGAGTAATTCCTTTTGAATCTGAAAGGATACACAATTAATTTGAAAATATTGGCTAAATTTTGCACGATGCAAAACACAGAAATCCAGACAAGGAACTTCTTAACAAGAACACTTTAGTATTTCTTTTAAACCAATATGATTGTAATGTCATGTATATATCAAATTTTATTGTAATTCACAGATATCTAACACAGTTAAAGACAGTCCACAGTTAAAGACAACAGTGAACAAACTGCACCCATATAGCACATAACTCTTGGTCCAGATTTCTTCCCAGTTTGCATGCCTAGCTCTCTTTGCAATTGTTTCTGATACCACTGATTATGTTATGCAAACACAACCTACAATGTTTCCCACTGTCTGAAAATCTAATTATTTAATTTTCTACATAATTCTCTCTATGTTAATTGTCTCAGAATGGAGTCATCCAGTAATCCACAGGTGGCCAATTTTGCAGCTTTCACATGTGTGAGAATTCATTTAGATAAGTAACGGAAAACCTGCTCTACAGCTCAGCTTAGAGCAAATCCAACACTCAGTGGATAACCTTTCTACAGTGACCTGTTCATATTTTTCATACTATAATTCCATAGTTCCTCTACTGCAGGAAACAAAACAAATCCTTATTATTGCTAGCTTGATGGTGCTGATTTTAAAAATGTAGGTATAAGTCCGATATGACAGAACTGGGTCTTTACTATTTTGTGGTCACTGTCATCACACTCCAACTATGAGAGTTTACAGATCCAAACTAGGACCCAATTAGACTTCTGAGCGACACAATTTTCAGTGGCCTGCTAATAATTCTTTGGTCATGACCTGGAATCCAACAATACAAAACCAAAGTAGAAACTTAGAATGCACTTAATCTCACCTAACTTGAGATGTCCAGATGAATACAGCTGAGCTCATGGCCATCAGCATCCTCTACAGATCACAGAGAAGACTCATTGCCTCTACTGACTTCAGAAAAAGGCCAATGTTACAGACTCAGAAAAAGATATCTGTGTCCTTGAAGTCCAGCTAAACAAAACAGTTAGGACTGACCATAGATTTTACCCTCAGCACACCAAAAAATAGTACACCCGGAACTTGTTATCAGGGGTTACAGAACTACTCTTTTGGGACATATTTAATTTGACAAAAATAGTTAAAACATAACAAATGTATATATGATAGTCACTCTGCACACTGCTCTTATATTCAAGCATAAAGCCATATGTAGGAAAAGTGTATTGATGCATATTGCATGTCCTTCTACCACCTCCGATCTATGATGAAAATGACACACCACAGTGTTTTATTCTAAGGCACCATAAATGTTACCTTAAAAACTTGGAGTACTGTATTGCACTGTTCATCTTACCTTAATATTAATATTATATACGTGTTCATGTATAGACAAGCTTCATACTGTTTTGGAAGAATTTGGTGTAGGGACACTAAAGTAATTTAAAATACAGTGCATTCAATTTAAAGAAATGGCATTTCCATTAATGCACTGTCTGAAAATGGTACTATATTTCTCTAGGACACCCTCTGATTTCCAGTTTTCCAAAGGTCACAATATTGTACTGGAAATGTGAACAAAATATTAATTTTCCCAAATGAAATGCTTTAAATTCAGGCCAATATAAACCTTTCAGAATTATCCCTCTATAAGTTTCACCCCAGGGTGTGGCGTTGCACAGCTGAGGAGCTGAGCTAATAAGTGTTGAAAAAAGGAAAAACACTGCTTTATGGCATCATGTAAATCGGCACAACAAAAAAAATGCTTGCTCCTACACCCCAGTCTTGACAAATAAATGCCAAAATGTGGAAGCCATAGAAACAAAGTCCAATTGGTATGAAAGTAAGAAGAAAACAACAAATAGTTCTGTCAGGGAGTTCTGTATTACACATTTCTAGTGTCAATATAAATTTGACCTGCTCAGGCTCAGAAGAGGTAAATTAACCAAAACCAATGTGAATACAGATAATTATCACTTGCAGATTAAAAAAGGTAGCTTCTGCCATTTCCATGTTGCAGTGGCATTACACGACTGTGAGTCCAAAAGACTCTTTGGTTGCATTCAAGTTACCTTTGGGTCAACCAGAGAATTACTCTAGACTGACAGTAATGTGACCAATACCAGATTTTAGCATTTGGAAAGCAAATTTACATTTTGTTGTGACTGTATTAAGTCTTGCCAATATATTTATATGAGCAAAGCCCTCTTTCAGACTTCCAATTTATACTGGCAAAAGTACTCCACATTGGCACAAATACTTTGGTTGGATAGATTGCATTTCTATGGAGAAAACGAGAGAGCTTGTTAGCACAGCTATGTTATTTGAGAGTGTGATGTATTTAATATGCTCAATTCACATATACATGAAGTCAGAATGGGGCAGCACAGCTCTGGTCACCCTCATTTATGAATTCCAGTGCTGTAATCTCACTAGAGTGCTCCTATTAATTTCAAGAATTTCTATTTCATAAATCAGAACTTAAAAAAAAACCAGTAAAAATTGTAAGAGTTTTAAAATATGAATCTTGGGAGTTTTTTCATGCATGTCTGGATTTTAAGGTTTCTGTTTTCATAGACTTTTTTCTCCATTCATAGTGCTTATGTCCTCTTAAAGCAACAAGAACCTGAGATTTGTATTCAATAACATATACGCAAGAATACTGGTCCTCAAGAGAAATACCAAAAAACACAACAAAATCACGAGATGTAACAAACTTACCAGATAAACATATTAAATCGATGAGACATCTTTCATTCCCAGTCCAAAAATTTTACTGAACACTCTAATAATATTGTGGTCCCGGTACCAACATATTCCCACAAACCTCCACTGGAGCCAAACACTTCCACAGCATTTTAATCTTCTGCAAAAGTCCTGAACTCAATCTCCCACACCCAGGTGAGTTCACTACCCAGGAAAAGAATCTTTGAAATATTGACTGGTACATAATGCAGCTCTGCTAGCAACTGTCAAACCCATGTAAAACCAGTCACACCAGTTAGCAGCTGTAGCTCTAATCACCAACATTAAATAAAAGGCAGACACCACTAGTCCACATAATAACAGAAAGCAGCTTCTCTATTTGCTGAGAGTATTGTTAATATGATTTTGGTAAGCCCCAAGCATGTCTGTGAGATTCCTTGGGGAATCCTGGTTGAGGAATATCCCTCCAGGCTTCAGCAGGCTATAAGCTGAACAAGACAAGCCAAGGAGCTTGCCTGGGGATGCCTGCAGATGCAGCGGCTGAGTGGACATCCAAATGAGTCAGAAATAGCAAACCTGCTGCAAAGAACAAGCAGAAGAAACACACATGCACAAGTAACGTAGCCAAGCCTGGATTTGTTCTGGCAGGGTGTTGGCTAGGTGCAGGCTCTGATTTCTGAAGAAGGGAACTGCCTCCTGTGTCCCTGGGACAGAGCCTTCTTTAAACAAATTGTATGGCATGAAGTAAATATCTGGCTCCTCCTAGCAAAATTATCTCACAAGACCCTAAATAATGATTTTCACTTGGGCCAAAAAGAATATGATCTGTTTATTTATTACTTGTTTACCTTGTTCTGGTAACTAGAAACATTGGGTCGATATCCCATAGTGCCAGACAGTATTCAGATGCAGAACGCAACTTGCTTTTCTCTGGTGGACTGATTTCCCTTACCCAACTGCACAGTAAATCATAGCTGAGATGCACAATATTCTGCATACAGCCTAGCCAGGGGGCTTTTTTTTTTTTTTTTCTCATAAGGAACAAGACAAAACAGTACCAAAACATACTTCTTGCTGGATAGGAAAACAACTTTTCAAAGCTACATATTTTGAACATTGATCATTTGCTAAAGACTCAATTTTTTTGTTAAATTAAAAAGTATGAATGGAAACACATTTTTGGTTGGCTTGGTAAGGATAGGAGTAGTTTAGCATGATAAATGGACAACTGGGTTCTGTGCCTGAATGTGGCACTTCCTACCTCTCCTGTGGCAGTTGTGCAGAGCTCTTTACAAGAACTTTTTACAATAAACTATGCCAAGATGTACTCTGAAAGGGGGGACCTAAAATAACCCCATGTCAAGTAAATTCTATGTCAAAGCACTGCCACTGAGTTCCAATGAGTGAAACCACCTGAAAATTAGAGAATAGTTTTTAACTTTTATCAGACCACAGGAACTGGCATGATGGTCTTAAAAATAAGGAACAGACCCTTGAGCCTGTAAAACACTGGGAGAAAGGTAGGAGAGGGAAGAAAACTACAAAAGAGTCAAAGAAATTCAAGACTTAATTTTAAAGCCGTAATAATGAAGAATACAAGTATGGGATAGCTTCATTCAATTATGTGATCTTCTGACACGGTGATGATAACGTCATCATGCTGAGAAAGAAATAAAGGGGGGGGTGGAAAGTTTCAAATACTCAGTATTTTTATCCCCAAATCCATATCAAAATCCCTACTTCTGTCAAAATCACCTAAATATATAATAATATAATCAATTAGAAATCAGATATACTTCTTTGTAATCATCAGTGAAGCACCTGTGGATTAACTCACCTACTATAAAAAAGAACAGTAAGTGTACAATACCTACAAACTATTTTTCAGTATGGGGTGCAAGAGCCTTAGTTCTGCATATACAGTTGTAGCAGCATTTCTGGATGTTATATACGTACACATGCTGAACATAAAAATCACTTTGCAACATACTGCTTTCAGCTAGAGTCAATTTTTAAGTGCAAAGCCATTTTAAATGGGAAAAAGTATCAAAATGGTCGCAAGTAAATTAAAGTCTTCTCAGGTTTTTTTCTGAATAGAGGAAGTGTGAAAGAACAGAACCCAGTCAGCAAGCACTTTGAGCAAGGGCCTATCCCAAGGAACAAAACACAGCACACACTTAACCTTTACTTTCTTTAGAAAACTTAAATATCGCCAGTTATTTACATTTCAATATTTATTTCACATTTAAGTCAATTTAAGTCATTTATTTCATTAAGCCCAGGAAAAAAAAATAAAAAGAGAAGCAATTACAACAGAATATGTTTTTCAGGGTGTGGAATCACATTTTATTAATGTTGTGAAATCTAATAAATTCCTTTTGAAGATGTTACATGTCAGCAGTGAAAGACTTGTAAAACACCATAAGCATGAGAACTTAAGCATATGTTAGTTTAACAAAATTTGCAAGGTATTTCCATATTGCCTATAATTTTCTACAGTTATTAACATACTGGCAATTCATTCAGAATAGTCCTTTCAGTTAATAAGGCTAGGTTTTAGCAGCAGCCATGTTTTTCATGGATTACATCTCTTTGCTTCATAGGCTTCACAGATTTGGCCCAGAAAAACGGTTATAATGTTTTTCTAGTTCTTACCCCAAGCATGTTTCCTCCTTCCCCTACTTCTTTAGGTAGAAGGCAAAACTGGCAGGGAAGGGAACTCTTATTCCTCTAACAACAGAAAACTCCTAGAAACAATAGAATGATCTACTGGCCATTTCTGAGCACTTGATTCAGACCTATCATAGTACTAAGGGGTTTTTGCCATGGGGTTGTTTTTCTGTTTGTTTTGTTGGTTTTTTGGTGGTTTTTTTTTAAATGTAATTAAAATTCATTAATCATTAAATGTTATTTAATGTCATTAACATTCAATATAATTAATATACTTCAAAAACGTCCCAAGAAAATATTTTCCTTGGGTATAAATAACAAGTAAATTTGTTGTCATCCGAATAGTATTACAGCTCTTTTCTGTTTATGTTTTTTGAGAGCTCCTATTCTCTCACAAGTTTCTATGTAGTTGTCTATTTTGTTTCTTTAGTTTTTTTGAAATTTTAGTGTTTCTCCTGAAGCCAGCCCCAGAGTCCTCTCCACTCAGGGAAAGACAAAGTTAGCCCTTTGTTTTCTGACAGAAAAAAAAAAAAAAAAAAAGAAAAAAAAAAAGAATAAATCTTATGCCTTGACTGTTTCTCTTTTCAGAAACCCAACACACAAAATCCTCCAAACCTTGAGTACCACTTATGCATGGTGTGATATTTTATCCTTTGGCATCAAGCTTTATGTGTTGGCACAAAGAAATCTTGTACCTCCAATCTTGTAACTCAGAGGCAGGGAATGATAATCCACAAGCTTTAAAAAGGCTTGATCATGGTTTGTTGCCATAACTGTGCAGAAGAGTTTGTCCAAAGCCACACATCACTGAGGTACCTTTGTTCAGTAACTCTTCATATATAACAGCCCTCAAAAATTACGATGCCATGAAAGATTGTAAGATAAAATATTATAAATAAGCATAATAAAGGAGTGAATATGTCCAACAATAATAACTAAACTTTCCTTCTAAGCTAATTAAAAATAAAAATATAGCCTTAAAATCTCAAATATCACAATTATTTTTGTATACTGCAAGTCAAAGGAAAAGTAAGGTGTGTCTCAGTTGCTAAGCACTGGCAATAGTAACTTGTTCATGGTAGCACTACTTTGCTGAAATTTTGTGTTCTTTAATTGGGAAACTGACACTGTAGAAAACTTTAGATATATCTTTCATCCCTTCCCACCATGCAATTTGTTCATTTCCTCAACTATCAGACTATTTTTCCTTCTCTTTACTTCTTGGCCCCACTGCAGAATGCTTTTAGATATATTAAAAACACAGCTGCATACATTCTAAAGGAGCATCATAACATGCCATTTGTCAGTCTATGTTTAACCAGTGCCCTAGGATTTCATGGCCTAAATATATAGGAAAATAGTAGTCAGGACAGTAATTTGAAAAGAAATACAAGCACAGCATGCTCCTCATACTGCACACACACTGATGTTTCATCTACTTAACCCACAGGCCATTCTGAAGGTAATAACATGCTACCTCAAGAGGCTAAGGTTTCATTACATTTTTAAGAACTAACAGGTGCTGCTCTACGGCTTGCCAAAATACTTTGTGATGAACTGCAAAACTAATCTGTAAACTTGCTGCTCACCCCTGGGTCGCCCTGCACCTGGCTAGTGAAATGGCAATAGTGGAGTTTATGACTGGTCATCCTTGTTCCACTGCCGCAGACCTCAAAGTACTAAGGCAGGTGGTTAATCTGCACAGCACTAGGGAAAAAAAAAAAAAAACAAAACAAAACCAAAAATTGTGATTTTGAGCCTGTATGAGTTACGTAAAAGTGCAAAAGTAAGCTCCTGCTCCTTATCCTCTTACACCAGCTCAGTAGAAACTAGCAAGGGCATCAGAATAGTTGTGCTAAAACATGGACTAGACAAAGGTCAGATAAGCTTTCGAATGTCTACCGGACTTTTTTTCATAGCGGTCCTTGTAAACCCTTCACTTTCTGAAGTGCCTCCAAGGAGACCGCAGACCCCGTGCCTCCTGCCTCCCCTCTGCCCTCCTGCCAGCCAGGCTTTGCCCTTGTAGGCGCAGCCCTGGTGAGGCCGCAGAACCTACACCCGACACCTCCCCGGCACGTCTGACAACACGGGAGGGGCGGCCCCCTCTTTACTGCTGGAGCCCCAGCTTGTCTGCCACAAGGCACTGCTAAATATCCGGTGTTTACTATAAATAACGGGGCACGGCATTAAAAGCGAAACCTGTCCTGGTTCGCTGCCAGAAGGGCCGCTGGCTCCTGAGGAGAAGGGCGGAGACAGGGCGGCGGGAGGCCCGGAACCGGCAGGGCCGGCCCGGAGGAGGAGCGGGGAGCAGAGCGCTGGGATGGCGGCTCCCGCCGCGCTGCAGAGGAGCGTGGTGTCCCCCGCGGGCAGGCACACCGCCTCCCTCATCTTCCTGCACGGCTCAGGTGGCTGCTTTCCCCTCTTCCTTGCCCCGCGGCTGGGGCAGGGCGCAGGGTGCTGCCCGGCGGGGCTCTCCCGGGAGCGGGGCTGGGGTGTCCCTCCCGGGGCTGCGGGAAGGGGGCGGCGGGACGGGGTGGCCGCCAGGCTCGGGGGAGGGGTGTGAGGTGTCGCTGTCCCTGCGGCGCTGGCCGGGAAGGAGGAGGCGGCTGTGGGCACAGAGCGGTGTGTCTGTGCCCGGAGGGCTGTGCCGTAGGGACGGCGCCGGCCCACGCCGCCCTGGCCTCCTGTGCCATGAAAACACACGCGTTCTAGAAGATAATGTAGTCATAGAACGTGCCGGGTCTGGGGGGTTGCTCATCAGCATCATAGAGTCCAACTCCTGCACAGGATACCCCAAGAATCACACCATGTACTTGAGAGCATTGTCCAGTCAGAGCATTCCTGAAGTCAGGCTTGGTGCTGTGCCCACTTCCCTGGGGAGCCTGTTCCAGTGCCCAACCACCCTCTGGGTGAAAAACCTTTTCCTGATATCCAACCTAAACCTACCCCAGTTCAGCCCCACGCTGTTTCCCCGAGTCCTCTTGCTCTCTTAATTGCCCCACTCAGAGGGTAGCCACTGGCAAAGGATGATTTTCACAGTTAAAGTGGCTCTTGGTGGTTTTGAGTCGGGCTGAGAGTATTGTTGTCACCTGTTAAAAGCCCGTGTTGATAGACTGACTTCTCTCTGTTAGAAGGGTCCTGGCCATATCCAGACTGGCTATATGGCCACCACTTAGAGAGGGGAGAGTTACCTGCATCAATGACCAGTCTGAGGGCAGGAGGGGAGTGTGCGTTTTGTTGGTTTTTTTCCTTAAAAGTTATTTCTAACCTGCTAAAAAGCAACACATGAGTTTTAAAAGAACCCAAACACAGTAATCATAGATCTTTATTAGATCAAGGCCTTGGGAATCCATTCTGTTGAGCTGCCCATGTGCATATGGCAATGTGTTCAAATCTTTCAGTGTCTTTCTCTTAGTTTCGCTTTTTGCTGATGCTTCTGTTTAGTTTAACAAAGCTGTATGTGCTTATTAAATTAGTTTTGTTTTTATAACCTAGTTTAATTTTGCTTTTTTAAAATTCTGTGAGTAAAAGAATGAAAGTGAAAGAGTTTATAAGATGTGTTCAGCCCCCTTGTTAATGCTAATGCTTTAATGCTTGAGGAAATAATTTTCTCTAATGTTGGAGGAGTAAGGGAAGATTATGGTTAGAGGTTGATTCCACATGTGGTTAAAGTACTCTACAATTTTTCATTTTTTTTATATGATTTTGTTCATCATGTTTGCAATGGGGAAGTACAAGGGTGCTTTTATTTGGTTTTTAGCAGTTCCGCAGAATAGAATTTAAAACAGAAGTGCTGTTGCTGTGGGCTGGCCTGTAAACCTGAATTGTAAACCTTCTGTACAGCACTTGTGATGGAAAGTGGCAGTCAAGTGGCATGAATCCATTTTGTTCATAATGCTTTCTCTAGACAAATTATAATAAGTGCAGAATAATATGGAAAAGTATTAGAAAATTCCCGGTACTGTACATCCAATTTAGGTAGAGGATCCATTTGATAGCTTTGCAGGGAAGGCAAATGAATGTAACAAATACATAATAATTTTTTAGGCCTAGGATTGCAAATTTGTATGTTGTAGCAGGCACAGAATCATAGGCTGGGAAAGACCTTTAAGATGATCAGTTCCAACCATTGATCAAATGCTGCCAAGTCCACCACTAAACCATGTCCTTAATTGACACATCTACACATCTTTTAAGTACCTTCAGGGATGGTGATTCAATTACTTCCCTGGGCAGCCTGTTTCAGTGCTTGAAAGCCCTTTTGGTGATGAAATTTTTCCTAATATCCAGCCTAAATGTTACATTTTGTTAAACTTTGCGGAGAAAGAAAATTTGGAAGTTCAAGCTATATGTGAAAGGAAAATAATTCATATTTTACTTGAGGAGGGGAAAAAGATAATACTGTTGCCATCAGTCAAAGCAGAATCATCCATTGTTTGCTTCTTTTTGTAGTGTTCAGAAAAACATATGGCGCTAAAATGTAAGAATAGCTTGAAAGACAAACCTTTCAGAAGGTTGTTGGCTTTTGTTTGATGTCACAGTCTTCTCTCTTTCTCCCTCCCATGCAAATTCTGTTCTTAGCAAATCAAAATGGATTATCTGTGCATGCAAGTGCTTACTGCATTTGGGGAGCATTTGGGCCATGATGACTCCTCACACACAGAAAATTTAACAGAAGTTAAATTTTCTCTTACTGAGCTTTTTGTGAACTTTAATGGACAAACTAGCTTCCTTAACTTTAAGTGTTTCTGGAGATCTTTGCAAAGTTTAAGAAGTGTGAATAAATAGTAAAATGCTATATTCTACATCATTAAGGCATTTGCAAAGACCTAATGAAGTCCTGATTCTGTAAGCATTCAGATACTTGCTTAGGTTGACTTGAGGGTTGGTCCTCTGCAACTATTTGCAGAGCCTAGACCTTGGCTTTCTAACTAAAAAAAGAGGAGTGTATAGGGGGAAGAAAAAAAGTTTATTCAAAACATATCCCAAAGATATGTTGCTTGTGAGGTGGCAAGAACCATGAGGAAACCTTTGTACATCAAGAGTGTCTGTGAAGAAACAGAGGTGTGTTTGGACTTAGACCATACTACTTCCATAAGCAAAGTGCTTGTGGGAGTGTGTCCTGAAGCATGAAGGATGTAACTTTGATTTCACTGTTTGACTTCCCACAGAATAACTTTTGTAATGGAATTAGCTTTGCAACCCTGTTGTTTATTTGTCACATGGACCATTTAGGACCACAGAGAACAGTTCTAGTTATGCCAGTTGTACTCGAACAGGAAAAAAAATGCTGGCTTTGAATCCTTCGTGCCTTCTGTTTTAATTCTGAAGATGCATTAATTGTGTGTGTAAATAAGCATCACTGAATTTTGTTTGAGTGATAAAGAGCAAATTTTCTCCATTGAGGACTTTGTAACATTGTAACAATGAACTGGTATATTTATGCAACAGTGTTCAGATGAGCCCATGTAAGGTGGCAGTAAACCTGGCTTAAAGGCAGTGATGTTTTTTCCTCATGGTTTGAGAAAAATAATGTTTTTGAAAAGAATAGGGTGAGTTCTCAAGTCAAGCCAGGCACCTTCAGATAAAGTAGTAGAAAGTACTGTTAACTCGGATTAGCAGTTTGAGTGGATAATATGTGGGAACCTCAGCTTCAGACAAGACTGAAGGCCTGTGGCATGAGTGGCAGTAGTGAAATTCCAGTTTGCTGAACCCCCACCCCGTTTTTGAGGTTGAAAGTATTGCCTGCTATAAACTGTATTCCTTGACGGACTGGTTTCCTCAAGCTTGATGTATTGTTTAACACTGGAGACTCGTGTGTGCGTGCTCGTCAGAGGGGTGGCAGTGGAGTTATGGTGGAAGATAACAGCAATGCAAAGACAAGCTTGAGAAACTGTCTGGTCTGTACACGTGTACTTGTTTGAAAGGAGCATGTGCTGTCTGCAGAAGAGTTCATCCTGCTTACCTGTTCATAGCACTTCAGTCTGCAGAAGTTTTGGCCATAGATTGGGTAGCTAAGATTAGGAAAAAAACATGCTGAGAGTCAGATCTTAAGTAGTTTTCAAACAGAACCACGGGATTATAGTTTCTTTAAGAACCTGCTAGATACTTTAACCTGAACTCATCTCTTGAGTGCTTTTACAAAACACGTTTTTCCCTTAAAGTCCATGTGCAATATTAGCATAATGAAGTGTGGAGATCCTTTTCACTACTCTTGAGTAGGCTTTAAAGTGGGTGAATATTAAATTCTCTAGTATAAGTAATCTTTTGTAAGGGGAGCAGCAGGTATTTTATTTCACTTTTTAAAAATATTCATCAAGATTTTTTTGTTTATCACTTAACAGCAAACAAGGCAAGTAACAGGTAGGATCTTGTGTCTACCTGGGAGATACTTAAGCCATAGGATTTAGGGAAGTATTTATTAAACTTATGCTGTGGTACCTCTCAAGTAGTCTTTTTTAGGAAATTTTGAGTCCATTTTCATTGGAAAGCGGACTAAGATTCAAGAAAGTTCTTTTTTAGCATTTTGATGTATTGACTTTGTGATTTGAAATTAGGTCAATCTGGAATAAATGTATTTGACATTGTATAATTTTCTTGTGAAATGCACAAAATAATTCTTCTTGTCACCTTCTGTGTGATACAGGTGATACTGGCCAAGGAGTAAGAGCATGGATAAAACAAATTTTGAATCAAGACATGGCTTTCCAACATATAAAAGTAATTTACCCAACGGCTCCTGCCAGGTATCGTTTAATATATTATTACAGTAGGATTAAATTACTCTGTTCCTCTACTGTAAAATACGCTTCTGAATATTGGTACAGACTATTGTAACACTTCCTTCTTCTCTCTCGTATGTTTGTTGGCAAAACTGGAGCTCAACAGTGCATTGTTGTCCAGCAACTGCCATTTTAGTGGTTAAGTCTCTAAATGGATAAGACTTTACAAAAGTCACAGCCTCTAGTTGAAACTCAGGTGTTGTCCTCATAGTATCTTTCCATCTCTTTGATATAGACAATGATGTTCCAATATGTGTTGTAATGCCATTGTAGAACTATGTTCTGAATCCCAATCCTCCTGTATTAACTCCCATATATTAACCCTTAAAATATTCTGTTGTATTTAATGCCAGGTTGACCGGTCTATTTGATTAGTAGGATTTGACAGATCTTCAGCAGCTGGAGAAAGGACTCGGAATTTGAAAACACACATTGCTTCTCATTTGAATCCTTATCCAACAATTTCAAAGAGAATTGGGTTCAACATTTGCTTTAAGCAAGAATCTCGTTGTTAAATGACACTGTGTGTTCGGTGGTAGACTGGAAATACAGATAAAAAAATTTACCTACAGGAATTTGAAAGTTTATGAGGTCAAACCTAAAGGCTAAAAATTGGGCACCTACCTCCATATTTAACCATCCAAAGATAATATTAAATATATAATACGTAATTATAATATTATATATGTAACATATATGAAATGTATAATATTAAATTTCAGAGTTGCTTAATTTTTCATAATATAAATTCATTTTTAAGGTGTCTGTGACTCTAAGTTAGGAAAATGTTTCCTTAAAGGGTAATAGGGCTTGAGTTTCTTTCTGAATTTGTGCATAAGTGTGGATGAATGCTGAACGGAAAAGGAAATTGTGACAGTCTACACAGACTTTCGAGGTACAGAGGTTTGAAAGTTAGAAAAAAAATTCTTGGAGGGTATGAACAAGTATAATAGCAGATTTTGTCTGGCACTCGCTAATACGTGAAAAAACCCCCCCTTTCCTTGACCATGTATTTTTTATGGTCCACTTAGGCAGGAAAAAGCAATTGAGAGATTGCAATGTGAATGTACTCACTGTGTTACAGAAAAATCAAGACCGTGAGTGGAAGTCTTTGAAGCAGTGTGTTTTGGTTTGGTAGGAAGTGAACACGATTTTCTGTAAATAATGTGCTCATTACTTCATTGATGGCAGGCTAAAGTGATGCCAGAGTTATAAGTGGCACATCACACATGCTGATGGGCTCCATACCTTCCCTATCAACACAGCAGGTACTGGAGAAATGTAGGAGATTTTGCTTTTCTGTGAAATGATTTTTCTTTGCATGTTACATGCAACCGGGGCACCTCAGATCACATCTGTTAGGCCACTGCTTTGCTTTTCCGTCCCACAGCACTTCTGAGGTCAATCCTTTTCTCATTTTTTCTGGTTTCTTTGGGTAACTATGGATGTAAACTATGTATAAGTGATTAACCAGCAAGATCTTCTGACTCAAGGGAATTTGTTTTTATCTGCAGGCTTTGGATTTCAGGACTTTGGTAAACAGATGGGAAGAAAGGCACTGTTGTAATTAAAAGATGTGAATAAACAGTTTATTTCACTCTCTTTTTCTTTTTTGAGTTGAGGTTACTCTTGTTCCTGTCTACAGCAGATGGAAGTCACATGTGAGTTGATTCAGAAGCGTCTTTTAGCAAAACTGTAAAAAGGTGTATGTTCAACAAATATAAAACGCACTGTGACTGGCAATATGAAGTACACTTGTGCACAGCCTTCTGTTGCTGATAGGCAGCATTATCTGACACAGTGAAATAAAGCAGGTGTTCTTAACTACAGTAATGTTTGCCACTGTTTGCAGCAATGCTGAAGTGAAGTTTGTGATGATACATATTACTGTTTGAAAACAGAAATAACAGGAGCCTTTAAAGTTGTTTTAGTGTTCAAGAACAAATCACACTATGCTTTTTGAAATGGTTTTGTAATAGATGCTCTCCGTTCTCTCAGAGAAAAGAAAAGCAAGGCCTAGAATATCCAAGCCTGAATGGCAGACATTAAAATAATTATATCTGCACTAGGAACTTGAATATATGTGGTGATTTTATGTGTGTGTACATATTTATATGTTTTGATAAGAATTCAAAATGTTTCTGCCACCAATGGGGGAATTCAGAATCCTTGATAATGAGACCTATAGCCAGACGGTTGTGGACATGCAGATATGCTGAAGAAGATTCTGATTCAAGTTCTTTGATCATGTAGAGAAAGAGGGATGTGCTGGCCAAAAGTTAAGCTGATGTGAGAGAGCCTCTGTGGGTCTCTATAAATTGCGACTGTGCTGTCAGGTTATAGGGGCAAAGTGCAAAACTTGGCTGCAGGGTCTTCAAAGAAAAGCTTGAAGTTTGGCAAGACCGGATTAGGATTGCTTGGCTAATGTGCTTCTCTGGCAAAATCCTGTTAATGTGGATGTACTTCATGCTCTATAAACTCTTGTCTTTCCCAGCATAACTTTGCACATGCACATTGAACGTTGTCTGTCAGTTTTGCCAGTAAAAGCAGGTTTGATGATATGACCGCAAAGCTTGGGGCTTTGGCAGGATAAACTGCAGGTCAGGAATACCTCTTCACATTTCTGATGGATATTATTCTGCTGCTAGATCTATAGATATGATCTTACACATTCTTCACCTCTGTTAAACAGAGTTCTGAAAAGCAGTGGAATTCACATTTTTCAAGAAAACATTGAATTCTTTTTTTCTTTGTGGAGGATCGATGGGGTTTATATTTATGTTTTATTTAGATTTTATCCCCGGCACTGAAACGTGCATATTTTTGATTTGTACAGCATCAGAGATTCAGACATATTTTGATTCAAGACTCAGTATATTTGAAAGTTATTTTGGAAAACCAGTCCAACATATAATCGAGAAGAATTCTGAAATACGTCCTTTGGCTTCACTAGCATTGATGTCAGCAAACACTAGAGAGGATTATAGGTAAAAGCAGTAGAACATTACAGGACTACATTTTATAAAGCTGTTTTTAACTGTTGACTATAGATCTCAGTAAAAAGTCACACATTTTTTAAGACATTTACTTTAATCATTTTTATAATGTGCAGGGTCTGTATAGAGAATGATCACTGGATATGCCCTGGACAGGTAAAGTGTTTGCAGCATTTTGTCTCACTCATTCCCCGTCACTTCGGAAAGTGTGATGAGTCTCATATTTGTTTGCTTCCTGAGCACAAATAGAAGAATGTAGATAGTGAATTTTACTATTAAAGAAGAAGGTCCTGCAAAAATACTAAGTAAAATGCATATGGTAAAAAGCATACTTAGATAAAAATGGGAAAAATATGTGGATTTGAAGCCTCAGTGTGATGTAATGAGAGTAATGACACCTGAATTTTGAATATGTTTGTAAATTAAATGCATGTACCTGGGGCATGCAAATTTTGCTTTACAAATTAAAAGTTTTATACATTGCTTTGAGGTTCTGGGGTTTTTTCTCTGTAAAGTAGTCTACTGGGATACTTAAAAATTAGTAGAGAACTTGTTTTAACTGTTTGATTTAGCTTTCTTTCACTGATCAAGAAGATCAGTGCTTCTGTACATAGATTAAAATTGTTAAACACAACAGAATTCTATATTTTCTCCATCGTAATGCTAATATACATCTTTAAAAAAACCAAACTCCAGTTGTAGCCCTAGCAGCTGATGCAATCCCTAAAGCCACGTCTACACTAATAGTTTTAAAGGAAAGGGTTTCCTTTTTCCTTTTTTATTTGGGTCAGGGTGGCTACAACTGAAATACTGTTTCAGCTGCTACAACTGTGACTTAAACGTTAGGTTTCTATTGAGTTTCTAAATCAGAACTGAATACCACCCAATTTAACCTTTTTTTTTTTAATAGAAAGTGATAGTTTAAATTGGCATTGCAGGAGCTAACGTGGTAAATTTAAAACCATTTAGGCTCCACTTGTTTTAATACATATACCTTACCTTCTTTAATTCCCTGAAAAAATCTAGGCCAAAGACTCTTTGTGTTGTCTTGCATTCCGTTCTGACAGTCCTTCTCTTTTGCAAGTCAGAAAATAAACTATAAATACTACTTTGCCTATTTTATGGATCTTTTTGACATTCACTCAACAAACCTTTCTGTGGCACATAATTCTCTGTGCAGAGCTTGTTGTCTGGTTGGGTTTTTTTCCCCCAATTTGTTCTAACTTCCCATATCTTTACGTGGCTGATAAGGACTACTCAGCATTATATGGCATAGTACTCCATCCTTTCACCTAAGTTCACATCTTTGCTCAGCTCATGGTGGAAATGAGTTTCATCTCATCACAGTCCCCATTTGGCTGTATCGCAAAACCACCAGACAGTTTGGCACCATTCAGCTCCATTGGCAGTCTCTGCCTGTGAGAGGCCTAGGACTGGAAAAGCAGCAGGGGTGTACTGCAGGTCGGACTTGAGATGGATTGGCGGAGCTGTGGAGGGGAGTGTGCACAGTGCCTATCATACTGTTTTTGGCTCAAGCAAATGTTATTAATCCTTGACTTTTGTAAGCCCTAACCTCATTCATAAATTTAACACAAAGAAGTCTTTTTAAAGGTGGAAACTTAAGGGAGAAATGGAAAAGGTTTGGGTTGGTGTCATGGGGTGGTTCTTTCATCTCCTTTAAGTAGAAATTTAACATGTTCTGCATAATAATGCTGGAAGCATGCTTAGATAAACTTTGTATTTTCCTTTTTATTTCTGCTCTTGAATTAGGTGAAGAAAACTTAACAAATATGTGTACATCTAATGCTTACATCAGATGCTAAATACCATGTGGAATGCAGATACTGTAGTCATGCTTGGGGAAAACAAATTAGAACATGATGGAAATAATCTTGGATTTCTAATCCCTTCAACTACATTGTGCTCTTAGGCATTCTTCCTCTTGTTTTGATTCTCTCAACGCTTTTCCTATACAGAAGAATTGGAGACAGAGGTTTTTATATCACCCTTCTAGTGAGCAGTTGTGGGTTTGTAAATTATGTGTCATTCTTGCTCTTGCTTTATAGTCTTTTCAAGGGTTTCTGTGCTTAACTAGTGTCATTCATCCATCCTTGGTGGTGTTTGCCACCAGCTTGTGAAAGATATCACTTTGAATCCCAGAGTGTCTTTCAGACTCCACAATGGAGAACTGATGCAGATTGGGCCCTGGTTTCCCTCTTGCCACTTTCTTTCTGTGAATTTGTAAAGCAGGCAATATTTGTTGGTTGCTGAGGAACTGGCAGTGTGTATGAAAAGTCTTTTATGGCCTTTTCAACCATAACATTGTTGCTGTTTTCTGATTAGTACAAATCCCCATAATTTACGCCACCCACTCGAAAAAAAACCCTGAAACAACCAACAAAACCAATCCAGCAAACCAGTAGAAACAAAGAAACAGAGACAAACTCTTAATTTCTCCCACTGTGTTTTATGCCAGCTTCTATTGTGGCTTCCTTTGTCTTAAATGATTAAGATTTGTCTCAAGTAACAAAAGCTGTCAGCATAGTATTTCTTCAGGTAACCATTATGTACTGGTTCAGTCAGCTCTCATTTCAGGCAGTATACATCCAGAACAACTCTATCAAAAACATTTGCATGTGGTTGAGTGAACAGGCACAGCCTTTACTGAAGAACAGCCAAAATTAGTCCTCATGGAGATGACTCTTGTCTTACCTTTTGCAATTTATTTTTTTTAAAGTATAGCTCCAAGTCGAAACTGTTTGAATTTTGGACATGTCTTATGCTCTGTTTCCATACCACAAGGCTTCATTGTTAAGATATGTTAAACCTCGGTTTTAACATAAGATATACCTTGGACTAGAGATTTGATTTATACTTCTCATTTGACTAGCTGGATTCTCTGCTTTCTTCCCCATTTCTTTTCAAATTTGCTTTCTGCTTCAAGAAGACAGTGGGAATTAAAAAACAGAATTATGTACTAAATTTTCTATTGTGATGTGGTATTGAAATTCAGCAGTGAGATTATGCTATGAGAGAATTTGGGACTAGGGAGTAACCTTGCTTTCATTTGAAAAACCTACCATCACTTTTAAGAGAGTCAAGACTTACTTCTAGAATCAGTCAATATTTTGGGTTGAAAGGGATCTTTAAAGATCACCTAGTCAAATACCCCTGCAATGAGCAGGGACATCTTCGACTAGATCAGTTTGCTTGGAATCCCATCCAGCCTGACCTGGAATGTTTCTAGGGATGGGGCATCTGCCACCTCTCCGGGCAGCCTGTGCTGGTATTTCAGCAGCCTCATTGTAAATAAAGTCTTCCTCATATCTAGTCTAAATGTACCTCCACTTAGTTTAAAATCATTCCCATTGTTCTATCACAACACTAAGAGGATTGTTCCCATCTTGCTTATAGGCCCCTTTAAGTACTGGAAGACTTCACTAAGTTCGCTCTGGAGCCTCTCTTCTCCAGACTGAACAAATCCAACTCTCTCGCCTTTCTGCATGGGAGAGATGCTCTATCCCTCTGATCATTTTTTGTGGCCCTCCTCTGGACTTGCTCCAACAGATCCATATCTTTCCTGTTCTGAGGGTTCCATAACTGGATGCAGTACTCCAGGTGGAGTCTCATCAGAGCAGAGTTAAGTAGAACCTAGACAGTGTGGTAGTGTACTCTGTAGATTTTCTTGAAGGGGTGCGCAATCTTCCAAAAGACAACATTACAATGTCTCTGTGCCTCCCAACTGAGAGAAGATGAGTTTGGGAAGGAAGAAAAATTGAGGATTTTATTAGTTTTGATCTTTCTCTGTCCTTATTTGAGTCTCGAAGCCTAACTTCACTGTAAATTTCCAGTTCTGTCTGACATTTCAGGAAGTTCTGTCTGGAACCCTGAAAGCCAGCACCAGTGGTCTGGGTTTTATGTGACTGCTAATGCAGGGTGATTCTAGCACTGAGCGTGAGGGCAGTGATAAAATTGTGCATCAGGAGAAAGAGTCAGGGGAAGAATATTTACTATTTATCAACGTGCTGTCTGCTACTCTTATATTTCTTATTTAAAGCAGCTAGCACTGCTGGCTTGTCTTTTAACTTAATATGTTGGACAGGCACAGTGACTTACTGGATAATGAACAAAAACACCTGTAGCTTTATGTGAATCACTTTGCTAATAACCTCATTTTGGAGATAGAATTTGTCATCGGTTTAGATCTGAATTTGAACCCCATGTAGCATCATTTGGTTGCTCTCCACTTCTTTTAACTTAGGATAATTTCAGACTAGTTAGCACATTTCTAAATGTGATTAAGCAGGTCTAGAGTTCATGCTTCAGGAAGGTGGAAAAACATGGTGTTACTGCTGCCTACTTTATATTTTCCTCATTACTACAGAACTCACATTAGCAGAAGCTAACTGAAATTACATGTATTGCTTTGAAACTTTGAAGTCAAATCAACAGTGAAAATTACTTCCATTTGAATACACATTTGAAAAAGACTGAAAGGATGATAAGTACTTTCAGAGATAGTATAGGATATATTTTGCTTTTAAGATGTTGAAGTATTGTGTAGGATCTTCTTGAAATCGCAGTGTCATGCAAGAGGTGTACATGTGAGAAAACAATACTAGGTCAATGGACACCCTTAAAAATAAGACCTATAAAGTAGTCAGAAAACATGATCTAGAGTGATTTGAGGATATTGGGAAGCATTAAAAAGACTCTAATCCTAATAGTGCCTGCAGTTTCTTAAATGATGTTTGATACTAGCCATGTCTCCTTTACGTCATCTTTCCTCCTTACTTTTAAATGTTAAGAGATAAGTTCATATGAGCTTTTCCTTCAGTTGTCTCTTAAAAATTGATACAAGTTTGGAAGCTGGATATACCCAGAGAGGGTTCTTGATTCTTGTTTTCTTATATGGATTTGAATCTTTCATGTGCTCCAGAACCAAATAAATTAAAAAAAAGAAGGCTTAGGGGACTATATATTTTCATTACCAGTTTCAACAGCACACAGTTTTAGAGACACAGAGCTTTATTTTTAGTATAATTTTTAGGAGAGGATAAAGAAAGTGAGGCACAGAGGGACTAATGTTATGAGTTGTGATTAAACTTAAGAAAGCAAAAAATCCAAACTTAAAGTACACAATTTGTTCTGTCACTGTCCTTAACTGACCACATAGATCTTATCAGATGGAGTTTTCACTCGCTCTGTATTTCTTTTCTTTTGCATATTTCAATCCAGCTTCTCGTGTCACTGTAACAGGGATTTTTTTTTTTTTTTTGTGGTTTAATTGTATGAAAAAATTTGGTGCTGTATTCTTGGAGCTATACAGATGGTTCCATGCCAAACATATTTGTTTACCGTGGTAATGTCTGAGTTGTAGTGTGCCAGCTAATAAAGGGATTATTTAAGGAACAAGGTGAATGACTAAAACAGATGTGCCAGTTGGGTGAACCATTAAAAGAATCTTACTTCTCAGCTTTATGTAAAGGTTATTTTTAATGCATTTCTGAGAAATCAGGAGTTGTTGCAAGGATGTTTTTGAGGCAGCTGAAAGTCACTTGCCTGTTTGCTTGGGGGTCTTTTCCTGTGGGCTTAAAGCACATTAGTCTTTCAGCTATCTTATTGAAGAATTTACAAAGACAGCAGGTAGAAGTCTTGAGTTTCGTCTCCTCATAAAGTATAACAATCTCATAGTGCAATTTGTCCTGTTTATAAATGGCATGATTTTGTCTTTTAGTTGTGGGGAAACCTGCTTTAATATTTTCGTAATGTAAAAGTAAATATCTGTAATGCAATACATATATATATATCTTTGTTCCATGGAAATCTTGGGTCAGTCTGCTGTAATAATACTAAAACCTTTCACATCTTTTCTCACAAAAGTATTAGGTACTCTGACTTTACCAGAAAATGAAGCCCTTTGGCTGCTAAGCATTTAACCAGGATTGATGTACAAGTGTTTTAGAGAGAACCATGAATCAAATGCTGTTTGCCCAGGCATTTAGTGTGCTGTACATCACATTGACCAAGTGACTTCCAGAAACTCGAGTAATTCAGTTCTTGATAGATTTGACTGAAATGTCTCATTATAGAAATTGACTTTTGTGAATTAGAGATTTGTAATCTTGTTTCTTAGATGTTGAAAAACTCATTTGGCAAGAATCCTGGAGACAAGATTCTAAAGAGAATTAAAAAAAAAGGCAAAAGCATTTGAATAATATTTTTTAAACTTAACCTTAGCTTGCTGGGTGTACAAAATATTTCCACTGAATTTCCTTTAATTTAGGTGCTTAAGTATATGATTTGTTTTGAATTAAGCAAATGAGGGGTTATTTAAGGCACACTCTGTACTAAACTTGACCACATATTGTATGCCATTTTGAATAACAGTACATTTCAGATACTTGGTCCCGAAGCTCTGCTCAGAAAGATGAAACTGTAGTGTATCTGTTTGTTGCCTCTTTCAATATATTTGTCTTACTAACTTTAAAGTCATGGAGATTTTTTTTCACGTTCATTGCAACAGGCAGAAGAAAATTTATGTTTTCTCATGTTTTACTTTTAAGACTGAATAATGAAATATCTTGAACTCTCGTCTTCGTGGCAGTACTGCTTTAGAAATAGCTGGTTACTATGTGAAGCCTCTCTGGTATTAATAAAGGCAGAATTTGTTCCTTCATTAAGAGTAATTGAAATAATGCCATTCTCTTTTTAGGTTAGTTGTGTTTTGGTTCAATGCTAGTACTGAAAAACATCCAGGGAGAGCACAGAAGTGAACTTTAGCATTTTCAGTGTGTTCCCATCCAGACATTTGTCAAAGGCTGTCTATCTGTGGATGACAATTGTAATCTGATCTGAGCTTAAGTAAAATGAAGAATTTGCCCCCTGATTAAGCATAACAAATAAGGATTTCAAGTGGCTTTGTTTGAGGTGAAGGATCAATCTCCTAGCAGTATGTTTTGCAATATATTGTAGAGCCATTGCAAGGCAATTAGATCACCTTCCTTGGGATTTCAGGGCTCTATTAATAATTTTTATTTAAAAACAGAAAAGGCTGCTTTGTATTGTAGGTTTCTTGATTATCTGAGGTTTGGGCAGCATGTTGAAACACTTAAAAATACTAATCTGACAACACAGTATTATGGTGCGGAATATCATGTCTCTTGTTCGTGATTGTGTACCAGTCCAGTGAACACATGGCATTTCTTTCAGTAATTTTTATAAGGTACCTGCCCCATTAAAATGAGGATGGCTGTGTTTATTTAACAAAAAGAAAAATTGGCAGAATACCTAGGGGTTCATAATACCCATCTCCTGTCAATTTTGTCAAGAGTTAGACAGTTTAATTCCATAAAGTTAGTTCCTGCAAAGCTGTCTTTTTTTAGCTGTTACTTCAGTTTGTCATATTCCAGTGTGGATTTCAGCCCTAGCTTTGTTTAGGATTAAGAAGCTCTCGGCAGGCCTGAGATTTAAAATTTTTGGCTGACCTGACCAACCTTAACATTGAACTGACTGAAAATTGCTTTTTACGTAGCTTCCAAATGTTGACTTCATTCTTGAAGGACCGTGATTTGAATGCAATGAAAGGCAATGTGACTGGATGCAAATTGCATTAGCCCTAAAGGAAGTTTATTCTCTTCTTTGCTGGAAAGATACTGAATTGTTTTTATTTATCATGTATGCTGAAAGCTTTTGATCTTATGCTTGGTTAATCATTTGTTTTCTTCCCTTCTACCACTCCAGGCCATACACACCTCTGAAGGGAGCCTATTCCACTGTGTGGTTTGACAGGTATAAGATTTTTAATGACTGTCCTGAACACATTGAAAGTATTGATTCCATGTGCCAGCAGCTTACAGACTTGATCAATGATGAGATTAAGAATGGCATTGCAAAGAACAGGATACTAATAGGTAAGAGAGATTTATTTATAATGTGTTACTTTAATGTTTTTTTTTAATTGTTAAGATATCATCTACTTTGATTCACTTTAAAAAGTACATGTTTTTACTATTTTCTTTTAGCCCTTTTCAAGGATGGAAAAGTATACTTTCCCAATATGAATTGCATTTTGACGAGTGGAGATGTAGCATGTAAATAATCAGGAACTTTTTCTTACTGCTCTAATAATTTTGTGTTAAATTAATTAATGGAGAAAAAATGTGCATGTTACATATCACTAAAGGTTAACACTTGATAACAAGTGAAGTATTAGCTGTCATAGTTCATATGTGTCCATCTTTGTCTTAATTTCCACAATTTTCCAGTAACTTTCACAGTACTGAGAAATAGGTAGTGGGATATTGAGTCATAGGAGCTGAGGGTGATGAAGTAGCCTATGTCAGAGGGGGAATGAGAATTCACAAGTCCTTGGCTCCCTGTCCCATCTCTAGACCACAAACTATTTCAGGTTGGGGAAAAAACTCTTAATGTGGGAACTTATAAATTTATGGCCAGCTGAGTCATGCCATCAAAATCATGTGTGGTGGAACCACTACCATGCAGCCTACATGTTTTCTTGGTGCAGCCCCGTGTTGCTCTTTGAAGGCCTGTGCTTACTTTCCCTTTCTGGCTCATTGCCCTGGCTGCAGAATGCATTGTTTTGGATGGCTGTCAGCACAGCCTCTTTGATCTGTCTTTCCCATGTTATACCTGATAACTTGGAATCAGTGGAAGAAGTGCAGGTGCATTGCTGTACAGTGAGCTGGCAGATTTTCTGTGTACAGATGCAGTGTGCTACTGGGCTTTTCTCTTTTTTCTGTAGCCTTCAAAATTAGAAATAGAGAGACTGTATGAAAGTTGTTCTTCAAGTCATAAGCAGAGTAAGGAAGTTGGTATGCACTGATTGTTTCAGTCCGTAGATTCTTTGGAAGTCCCCGTCTCTGTGTGTTTGCATTCCTCATATATAAATCAGAAATAATTATACTTGTTTTGTCAAACACTTGGGAGCTTTGTTTCCTCACCTGACAGAGGCTACATGCAAACATCCTCACAGTTGAGTCCAATATTTGTGCAAGAAGCAAAATAAGACAGTCCTGAATTAGCTTTGTCCAAAGTACAGGAGACCCATGTGGTTGCATAAGAAACTTGCTAGAGGAAAATTAATTCTGTCACTTAGGACTGTACAAGATTAAGTGTTCTTCCATAAGAACTGTGTGCCTTTTCTTCACTGGTACTGATAATTAACCAGTGTGTGATGCAATAGACAGTGAAGCTTAGAGGTCCTGTGAGGTCTCTATGCATAAAGGTGACATTAATCATGTTAATATGTGCAAATAATTGTTCATCTTCTGGCATTGTTTCTTACAGGAAATTAGGAGTTATGTAAGGGCACTGTGCAGCTTTATAATATTCAGCCTGGAGAAGAGAAGTCTCCAGAGAGACCTTATAGCACCTTCCAGTACCTAAAGGGGCCTAAAAGAAAGCTGGGGAGGCATTTTTTACCAGGGCATGTAATGATAGGACAAGGGGGAATAGCTTTAAACTGAAATAGGGTAGGTTTAGATTAGAAATTAGAAAGAAGTTCTTACTGTGGGGGGAGGTGAGATACTGGAACAGGTTGACAGAAAAGTTGTAGATGCTCCATCCCTGGAAGTGTTAAAGACCAGGTTGGATGGGGCCCTGAGCAACCTGCTCTAGTGGAAGGTGACCCTGCCCATGGCAGGGAGTTTGGAAACAGATGATCTTTAAGGTCCCTTCCCAGGCCATTCTGTGATTCTATATTCTTTTGATCAAAAGAGAATATGAGGCCAAGTCAGTATGTCTGAACCAAACTGTAAGGTACACCGGAAAAACAGAAATGGGTGGCCTGAAATTTTTCTGAATTTGGGAGATTGCTCTACAGGAGATAATAGAAAATATGGTCACTTGCTTAGAATGTCAGATAGCTAAGTCCTGTCAGATCTTTTTAGATTTTTCTTTTAAAAGTCAGGAATATCCATCTGGTGCAAGATGAGGCTTAAGGAAACAGGTGGGGAGCAGACAGTGGATTTGTGACTGCTGGTACCATGGAGTTGGAGGAGGCAGCCTTTGTAAGGTGAGGGGAAAATAAGATGTTTATAGCAGAGAAAACCATGATGAAATTTTGGTATGAATTTACAGTGCATTCAGTGTCATGTTGGAGATATGGAAAATAGAGACAAAATAGTTGAGAGAAGAGACTGGAGAACTCTGGAGTCTGTGAAGAGCAGCAGGGGCCTTTTCTGGTAGGTCACAGAAACCAAAGAGCAGAGCAGTCGTATGAAGGTAGTTACAGGGAATGAAATGTTTGTTAAAGGGTTAAGGAGAACTGGGTTGGGTGAGCTGTTTTGTAATAAGTGGGAGTTTTAATGAGTGGAAAGAAAACAAAATGAGTATGAGGAGGGTAACAAGATTGAAGGTTATGGTTTTATATGGAATAGCAGACTAGAAATTACAGGCTGAGGATGAGTGTCAGATATTGTTAGATGAGGGTGAGCAAGGTGTTAGGCAAGCAGGAAGGTGGGTAGCTGCTGACAGCTCAGAGGTGTGGGATAAGAAGGCAAGATCTGAGGGAGCACTGTGCAAAGGTGAGCGAGTGGGAAGAGAGGGGAAGCAGGAGTGGGCCCTCAAACAGTGGAAAATGAGAAGCCCAGCACCTGGTGTTCTGGAGGATGATTCTCCTTGAGCAATTCAGACTTTCCACAAGGCTCAAGATTGTGGGACAGTAAGATCATTTGCTCTGAAAGAAATTATAGCCTGCGTTGTTTGTTTTGATAGCACAGTTAGCTCTGAAATCCACATGTGGCTGCTTGTAGGGCAGAATTCTAAAGCTGAGGATGTAGTCCAGGTTGTACAGTGCCACTTCTCTCTTTCTTTATGAAGAAAAATGTTGGTGCAGCCTTGTTTTTAACAGCTGCTGGATGAATCTACCTATAAAGATTTAAATTACTTAATTTACTGGATGTAAATGAAGTCTTACTATTAAAACATCCATATCAATTTTCTGTAACAACTAGCACACAGTAGTACAAGGCTCATATACCCATTCCTATTCCGTGACTATTTCATGAGTTGCTTTCCTATTAATACAAGTCTTTTAAAGGAAGCAGACTTCTGATTAAGGTTTGTTTCCCTTGACCTTAGAGGAGGAAGGAATGGAGACTAACAGCAATATGTAATTATTCAAAAAATAATTATATCATCCCCAGAATTTGATAATGGTAGTCACCTTTTAGCCAAACATTCTTGTTGAGTTACTCTTACTGGTCTTCCTGGCTAAAGCACTTCTTGCAAATAATCCTGTAAGTAGGCTTATATTGACTTTGGAGATAAAAGAGCATTATAAATTTAGTCAAATTCTGACGGAGCTTTGATAGTATCCCTTCTTAAAAACTTGATGTATTTCTTTTTTATAAATGCCTGAATTCATTGCTAAATTAGCCAAACAAACAAATAACCACAGTTTGAAATGTGAAACAATAATTCCTTTTTCTATTTAAAACTGAGTTGGTTTTTCAGGTGGTGGTGGTGGTGGTGGTTTTGCTTTGTTTTGTTTTCTTGTGTTTGGTTGTTTTGTTGTTGTTGTTTTTTAACTGCTTCCATGGTGATAGTGCACTGTAAAATAACTCCACGTAGGTGGAAATTGTCAAAGATTTCAACAGTCTTATTCAAGAATATGTTAGAAGCTCTTGAAAGAAATGGCCACCTCGTTTTTGGAGCATTTAGATAGGGCTCATTTTAGTCAACTACTTCAGTGAAAAGCAGTCTTTTTGTTCTTTTTTTCTTCTTAATTTAGCACTACTTTCCTACTTTTACAGGTCACTTCTTTTGTAGTTCAGAAGTGCTGATCCAAGCGTGTTGGTCTCTGCCACCTGTAGTCATTTGTGTAAGCAGCCAGTGCAAATAAACTCTCCATAACAGTCCTGTAGGTTTGACTGTATGCCAAAAAACACATGCATGATTCCTGACCCCTTGTACTGTAACAATAACACAAGACGCACAACCACTTTTTGTTTATTGCTAGACTTCTTACATAGCTACTGAACCATGGTGGAAGTAACATGAAAGCTCTGTGCTTCTTGTAAATATTAGCATTTCCATCTCTCTCAGTGTGTGTGAGAATGGGATAGGGAAGAAATATCTTTGCTTTGACATCGCAGAGAAAGAGGATTCTGTAAATATGTTAGGATAAAAAAACAAGAATAAATTGTTAAAGTGTTGAGCAAACTACTTCACCTACAATCTTGACATTTTAATGTCTTTGGCTTCTAAGCCTTTTGCTGTCACTCACCCTACCTTCTATCTTCTGTCTTCATTAGGAAAACATTGTCTTTCATTTAGAGGTACTTACTGCTTCATTCTCACCGAGTAAATTCACAGGTTTATACTGCCGTTGTCACTGCCATTCAAATGAGATTTCTCTTTCTGTACCTCCCCTTGCGTGGCTTTGTGGTTTATCTAAATTTTGCCTGAGATACTGGGCTCAAAGCAGTACTATTAGTCCATCTGCCCCATATTACCTGCAACATTTCATTAATTTTCAGTCAAAGTGTAAATTTGCATTGCATTTATACTTCAGGTAAAATGTTTGCTTCTCTTGTGTTTTTTTGTACCTCAGCTGGCCATTTATTTTTCTTTGGAGCTCTCCTACTCTAGCTTGTGCATCAGGAAGTAAAAAGAGACACTAACAAATGGATGTTTCTGTTTCCTTCATAAGTCGTTCAGTAGGAGGTACAAATGCTAATTTTAACCAGAGAGTAGGATCCACCACTGGTCACTTTGTTTCCCAGCATTTGGTGGTGTCCATATTAATGTATCTAAAAACGAGGGACTCTGAAAGGTGGCACATACTCAGTTTTGTTCTGTATTGTGAATGACAGGCTTAGCAAATGTTAGTGAAGATTAGGAGTAAATAATCAGTAAATCACAGGAGTAAATCACAGCAGTAAACCCAAAAGTAATTCAATCTTGGTATCGTCATCACATATCAGATAATGACTGTGATGAGAAAATAATTATAAAGTGAATCAAATTCTGATCTTTTCAGCCTTAATAGAAACTGTCGAAGACGTGTACTTACTCTTCTTTAATAAATGCCTGAATTCTGTGCAAAATTAAATGGATGAATGGGCTTTTATAATGCTTGGGAGTCATGTGTAGACATGCCACAGGATTCAGATTAACCTATATTTTCTTCACAGTCATGCCTACAGAATCATAGAAGAGTAAGGCTTAACAACATTCACTAATCCATGATTATGTGTCAGTGCAGGTTCAGCTCTATTTAGGCGAATCCTTACCATTGCCTCTCTGACTTCTTCTGAAAGATCTCCACTAATGGAAGGTTCACATCTCTAAGACAATCTGCTTCAGTGCTTCAATATTCTTTGCTTTAGAGAGCAATTTTCTAGTTTCCTTTCTGTGATTCAATTGGAAATCATAGATACTGTGAGCATAAAGAATAGGTTATTCTCTTCGTTTTTCCCATGTTGCACGGTTGTGCTGAATGTAAAAATGATAGTTAAGTGTTGCAGCAGGGCTGTGCTGTCATCCTCTCTAGAAACAGCCAAGGAAACACATTAGGTAAACGAAGCAAGGCGTAGACTGGGGAGTGTAAGACCTTAATAAAAATTGATTTGAGACTTTTCATGGATTTTATTTTCCTTCCAGTCCTAAAAATTATGATTCCTTAGGTACACGTTGGGTTTCCCTCTATTACCCATAACAGTTGAAAATAAAACTGTAAGTGGTTCTGGTTTTTCTGCAAGTTGATACGTTAGAAACTATTGTACACTTGTTTTTACAAGAAGGTAGTAAAACTTGTACCACTTAAATATGCATTTCAAAATGTGTTTTGGCTGGTCAGAAAGTTGGGGAGCAAATTGTGTCGTGTTCCTAACAAGAGCAAGTGGCTGAACCAGTCAAGGGAAGTTGCCTTTGTTCTAGTAAAGACTTTCAGTCACTGAGTAACAAACAGAATAAAAAGGCTATCAAAAGTGGAAACCATCCATTGCAGTTCTGCTAGTGTGAAAGGTTAGTGTTTGGTGAAGTTGCTTGAATAGATTAAAAGGAGACAATCACTGCTGTGAGTAAATTCACTTGAGACAAAGTACATGCTTAAGCACTTAACACAGGAGCAGTGTTCAGGGAGTTCTGTGGAGAAGAGAATTTGCTGTTCTAGTGGCATTTTTACTCTTTGCTGATATTCATTTATGAACACTGTTAAATGCATATAATACTTTCATTCATTGATGAAAAGGGAGGGTCAAACCAGAAAGTCAGGTTCTTTGCAGATGATGTGTAGAACAAGGTTTTGCTGTTACCATTAATAGAAGGTAAATCACTGGAAGTCCCCAGGGGAGAGCAGAAAGTAAACTGAAATGTAGCTTTAGGGAGAAATTCCTGATAACAAACTAATTGAAGTAACTCTAAGTTGAAATACTAAGAAAGGAGAAATTGAGAATGAAAAATGCTGTGAGAATGGAAAGAAAATGAGGCAAGAGTATGTAATGTATTGTGATGGTAACAGAACAGGCCAAGACAATTTCTAACTGTGCTGGTGCAGCCTTATACAACAGAAGAGTGTTTGTCTTGTGCTGTGCTGGCACAGACACTGTATGCCACTTTGTTACCAAAGCTGTACTGACAATTCTGAAGAAATACAGGGAAGATGAAGAACAACTACTAGAGAGAAACTAGTGAAGAAATACTATTTAAAATAAACAAGCCATACCACACCCCTGCACCCAAGTCCTAATTCTTATCTCATGGAAGTCGGGAGTTTAGCTTCTCCTCCTCCTTTTTTGTTTCTGTGCTGTAATGAAGCAGTTTCTAACTTTGCTACTCAAGTTCATATGAGAAGAGCTCCATGTCTGTCTCTGCAAAGAGCAGAAGATCTGTATTCAATGCAGATGGCAAAATTTGTGCACTAGAGGTGATTAATAACTGATTTTTTTTCCCATGGCTGTGGTTTCTAGTGTGGAAAAAAACTTTGAGCACATTTAAAAATTTTAATTGGAAAGAGCAAAATAGTGATGTTGTTTGTTATTCCCTAGTTCCATAATCATTATAACAAATTGTTTAAAGCATTTTACAGACAGATCTATGTGATTCATGAAGCAATCAGCAATGTCAAACCTGTGTGCGTTAGAGAGGTGTTTTTTTCTGTAAAGAGGAATGAAAACCTAAAGAACATTCTGAACTTGGGAATAGATTGTTGCAGGCACCAAAGTGGAGCATGGGGGAGAAGGGAGAGTTTTGAACATTCTCTTATGTATACAGGACAGGAGAGACAAAATAAAGAAACCTTTGTGCTAGATACTTGTTAGTCATTTTCTGAGATACAAAACCAAACATTGTAAGGCCAAATACAAAGAAATTAATAAAGCTCAAGTTTGACAGTAGGTAAATATTTGGTTTCCTGAACCCCCTATAATGTTCAAGTATCATCATGGACCAGATTATCATTTCAGACAAATACAAATGAGGAGCAAATTAATACAAATCAAGATCTTTAGCAGAAGTGAGCTGAAAGTTTGCTTAAAAGGCTCCTAAGGCCATTCACAAGCTCTGGAAAGAATGTTTTATCACTGAAAAATGGCAACTGTGATGAGGGTTTCTATTCTATTCAAACAGGAATCAATTACATGTGAGAAATTCAGTCTTCATTCACTCTGTTCCATCATAGTATGACTGTAACATAGTTGCAGATAATATTCCAACAAAGACTTTTTGCAAGGGAGTTTTGGTTCCATAAAGTATTGCAGCGAAGTTTCTTTCTGATTGAAATTCTCTAATTTTGGAAGTGTGACGATTGTGCGATTTCAGCAGATCTTTCTCAACTAGAAAAGCAAGTTGCAAGCAGCTTTCTCCTTATTGCAAAGTGATGTTACCTAAAAATCAGCACTACACTGAAGCACATTTGAGGTCATAAATGCGTATTTGAGTCAATTTTCTCTGCAACGGAGTTTTATTTAATTGTGTCTGTTTTGTATGTGCTCACCTTTTAGCCTGCACATATTTGTAAGGCAGGAAAGTTAAAACAAATGCTTTCCTGAACTGGTATGCTGACCATTGTAGAGCTAACACTGTTCAACTGTTTTGAAGCATTAATCACAGTTCTCATTAAAATAGATATAAGGGGAAAATTGGAAGTGAACATACTTTTTTTATTTAAAACCTCTGGGCAAACTATGAACTTCTGTGCACAGCCTCTGTATGTCTTGGAAGTAGATTGGTCTCAAGTGAAGAGCTTGTGATGTTCTATCCATCTAAGGATGAAATGTTGCATGTTGTTTTGATTTTGTCTAACACTCATGACATGCTAAGTAGGGTTTATGTATTCTTTATGCTGAGATAATTTGTTTACATGTACTTTTCTTTTTGCTTTCTGTTTTGATTACATTCTGACTGTCACTTCATACATTTGTTTTGTGCAATATCTGTACCTGCCTCGTATTTTTCTTTAACCCAAAATTTGAATTCTTGTAGAAGTTTTCGACAGACAATGTGTTCTATGTGTTATGTCAAACATACACTTATACTGAAATGCTTCTTGTAATTGAAAAAAATTGTCTGCAGCTACAAATGCTCATTCAAATTGTTGGTTTTGAAGCATGTAACATATGGCATTTACCTGGAGATTGTTGTGATACCAAGTGATAAACTTCAGGTTTTCCCATGCAAACCAAATTCAAAGAACTAGTCCTTTGTATTGCATTTTGTCATAGTAGTATGATCTACATAAAAGAACCATTACCTAATGTACTTCTAAACAGAAGGTGACTGCATTGTCAAAGACTGCTGGTGAGTAATTGCAGACAGTGTGCCAGACTGTGACTAACTGGGTACAAAATTTTAAGATTAAATCATTTAAAAACTAGTAATGAGTTTTCAATGCAGCTTTTCTTCCTGTAATCTAAAATGCTTAAAATGGACTTAATTTTAAATGTTAACAAAGTATTATCTGTATTTATTTGTAAGCAAATGCAAAATGGTCTTAGAATATAAGTGCTCCTTTTTGAGTTTGGGGATGACAGCATTGTTCAGATTGATCCAGAGGAAATTAAGTAAATGGTCAGATTCCACATAAGAAAATAAAGGAAATATCACTCTATATGGATACAGTCAATATAATAGCCTGTGTACTGTGTCCTTTTGAAGTAATGTGATAGTCTAGATTTTTTTGCTAATGAATAAGCATTTGTCATGTAAAAATCATCCCTGAGGAAGTATCTCATGTAAGGAATTAGTGCAGTTGAAGAGACATGGATTACAGAAGGCCATTAATTCAGAGATCCTGTTAGAGCTCAGGTGGAGTACATGGCATTTTTTCCCTATTCATTATATATCCCAAGGTGTAACAACAAAACTATCCTCAATGCTAGTCTATTGTGAATGTTCATTGATTATGTGCAATAGTGATAGAGAGCTTTCATGTGTGAATGCTGCTAGCCTAGGGGAAAAATAAGTTGAATAAAATAAGTGGTGAAAATTACCTGTTCAGAGTTTTGCTTTGTTAATGTCAGAGTATATATGACCACAGTATTCAACTACCTGGCACAAATGGCTTCTAAAATAATGGCATTTTAGCTGGGGTTTGGGGTTTTTTTTCTCTTTCAGTAATGAAACTTCAGCAGTACTTCAGCTATCCAATTGCATTGACTTAAGCCTCAGGCTATGCCAGGGAAGGTTCAGGTTGGACATCAAGAGGAATTTCTTCATAGGAAGGGTTGTTAAACATTGGAATGGACTGCCCAGGGAGGTGGTAGAGTCACCATCTCTGGAGGTGTTCATGAAATGACTGGATGTGGCACTTGGTCCATGGTCTATTTGACAACACGATGATCAGTCAAAGGTTGGATTAGAGGATCTTAATGATTCTGTGATTCTAAGACCATTGTAACCTTTATGTTACTCAAGATGTTTTTTGATTGCATTATGTATAAAAGAAACAAGTCTGAAGATAAAAATAAATTGAGTGCTGGGTTACAAAGACTTATAGAAAAATCCAGTCTTTCTTTTGTTGCATCCTAGGAGGCTTTTCGATGGGAGGTGGAATGGCAATGCATGTAGCATATAGGTTTCATCAGGATCTGGCAGGAGTCTTTGCACTGTCTAGTTTTCTTAATAAAGACTCTGCTGTTTACAAGGTGAGTATGTGGTAGACATTACAGAAAAACTGCTTAGCTAAATGGAAAACATGGTAATTAAAATTGAATATATCATGTTTATTCATCGGAGGCAATTGATTCATATTCTAAACTTATGCCATTTCCTGGAAATAGATAAGCAGACTGTTGGGGAAGTGAGACTTTAAAGCTGTCCATACATGATCTTGTGTTGCTTTTTTTGCATAGACAGTACAATTATTAGAAGTGTAGAAGGAGATTAACAAATGAATTTCTTCGCTAGTTTTCCTTAGTTGTTAAAGAGTCTGTGTAAGCAAAACTGTGCTTTGAAAATTTGTGATGAATTATAATACTCATGGGCTCCATCTGCTGTCATGAATTTTTTCTCTTTTTCTTATTTGGAGAGGGGTATAGACCTTAAAGTAAACCTTATCATTTGTCAAGAGTTAGCATATTGGAATTTAAAGGCATTTTTTTCCATTATTTCCTTGTTTACTTTTGTAGAGATAGTACAGTATGACCACTAAAATGCAGATTAATAAATGCAATGCTATGTAAGTTGTCACAATGTAATTGTAACTATTCTTTTAAATTTTTTAGCAATATGTCTGACAGTATCTCCTTTCCATCTAGGCTTTGAAAAGAAATGAAAGTGTTCTTCCAGAGTTATTTCAGTGTCATGGAACTGCTGATGAACTAGTTCTCTACTCATGGGGTGAAGAGACCAACAAGATGTTAAAGTCACTGGGGGTATCAGCATCACTTCATACCTTTCCAAACCTCAATCATGAGTTAAACAGAACTGAAATAGAAAAACTAAAATCCTGGATTGAAAAGAAATTGCCTGTTGAAGCAGCAAAGGCAAATGAATAAAAGAAGATCCAGCCTCATGTAATTCTTGATTTTTGTGGGTTTAAGATCACGTGTGGAAGGTATATGGGTGTCCCATATCCATTATGTAAGCACAGCTTCAAGGTAGACACTCTTATTGTCCGTAAAGTTCACCTAAGTGGTAAAATGATGGCGCTGACTATTAAAACTGATTTTATTATATGGGTTCCTTTTTGTATTCTCTTGTCTATTTTTTAAATACATATCCACATCAGTCTACAGAAAACAATGACCAATAATATTAAAATAATTCCAAAATAATGAAAACAGTGTTCGGGAAGTGTTGCTCTGAATCTCCCAGATTTTTTGGGGGGGAAGGGTGGAAGGGACTCCAGGGGTTGTTCTAGAATGGAAAAATACACAGTGGTATGGTTGTTTATAATGACATTACAGCATAAAAAGGCCAGTTATTAAAATAATGCATATGTTCAAGTTAGTTCAGGGAGAGGAACAGTTGGATTCTCAGCATATGGCAGTGAACCTACCTCAAAGCAGACTTGTATGTCACCTCAAAAAAAATGAGGTTTATGTTATATTTTTTAAAAAGTCCTAAGTAGCTGTGTCTAGCTATACCACAGGCCCTTGTTATTACCCTTTCTCATTGTTTTGTTACTCAGAGATCTAGCTTTGTTTGAGTTTCTTGAGCCCTGTGTGGTTTATAGTGTAGGTTTAAAAAAAAGAAGTGCCATCATGATTGTTAAGATCTGTCCTGTTTTTGAAGAAATCATTCTTTGGGCACTGTTCCTGTAGAAACTTATTTTTACCAAGAGTTTTCTTTTGGCCTGCAAGATCACATTTTAAATAAAAAGATGAGGATACTTGACTCCTTCGTGAATATTTAAAAGTTGTAAATAATGATTGTGATATAAAGAAAACTTGTATCCCATTATTTTAATAGTGGATGATTCATCTCTGTGTCAGTTTGATAAATTAACTCAGAGTATAAATATCTATTCTTATGTAATTGTAATGCTTTTTTTTTTTTATTTCTCCCCCCTCTGCCCCATTTTCTACTCCCCAAATTCGGTAATTTTTTTAGCATGAGAAGGTATTCAGCCTTTTGCCAAAGCCAATAGATCCAAGTCTCTTGCTTAATCTTTTCCTTTTCCTTTTTCTGAGGAGTGGATCTAGGACACTGTTGTTTGCTCTGTCACAGCAGATTGCTGCCAGTACTGACTATGACTCCAGAAGTATCAGCCAGCTCCAGAGGACTGAGAGTTTTATTTGAATCCTCGTGCACTGAGACCTAAGCCAGCTTTTACCTATCTTGAAGAATAAGCAAAGGGGAAAAAAATGTCACTGTTCAAGTACAAGGCATGTAATTGGCAGTAGCAAGTAACAACTTCCTGCTGCTAAAAATATTTTGCTTTATTTCATTTTCCTAGCATTAGCAAGTCAGCAGTCTGTTCTGAAAAACAGCATTTTAAATGGCACATGAAAACTCAGCTATTTGAAACAGTAAGTGAACAGCAGTTTTTCCTGGTGCCCTAGGCTTCCTAATTACTACAAATTAAATTGAAACAGGTGTGTCCAGAGGCAGCTGAGCTAACATTGCCTTGGCCCAACTCTAATTACAATCCTTGACAAGTGAAGTAGTAGCATTTTAGCAATAATACATCATTTTGAGTTTTGTCCCATTTTCTGCTCTTCCTGCAGTTCCTATCAAGAGGCTATTTGAGTCACTAATGCAAGGTGGTAATTCATTTTGGTGACAAGTGCATTCAGATGGGAAAGCGGCAGGCTTCTGGCAAGGTGGCTTTTAAAAAGGTCAAAGCGTAAAACAGTTGAAAGAAGATTGTCAAGGGAATAGAAATTATTACCAAGGCCAGCTCCTTTGATTGTGTTTGAGGTGTCAATAATTGCAAATACAGTGGATGCAGAGTTTGGCTTAGTTCACTTGATATAGGCTGAGAAGCAATTACAAATGTCTGCATTTCATGACATCCTTAGAAAATAATAAATCCCCAGTTTGCTTTCTTCCATCTTCCTTGGCTTGTGAGTGAAATGCCAGCTAATCAGGAGATGCATTGTGGCATAAGACTGTAAATCTATTGGGTATGTGTTGTAATGGAGTCCCAAATCTCAGAGTTTTTGAGGTCACTTTCAGGATGTTGGAAAACTCAGTAGTTTTCCTTCAGTCTGCAGGTAGCTACAGTGAGGACACTGTGACTCGCCGATCCCATTTGCTGAGGATGGTGTGGCTCTGTGTCCCAGATGGTACCTAGCTCATATTGGACAAACAGATTGAAGTTTAGCCCAAAAAAATTTGGACTGCTGGTTGGTATTGAGAAGCAGCCAGAGGCAATATTAGTCCTTGAAGACAGTGGGCCTGCTGTTAGATCTCTAGTCAAATGAAAACTTTAGTAGTCAAAATTAGCTGAGCTTCTTGACAGCATGTTTCAGAAGTAATTCAGATAGGGGTTTTTTTTGACCTGGCCCTTTTTACCACACTTTTTAAAAAATCATTTTTAATTTGATACTGGAAACAGGGCAGGGGTTTATTTGCTGAAAGGACATCTCAGCAATGCTTATGGTACTACAGCTCCAGAACCTGCCTGTTGATTTCTGGGTGGAGTTTGAAGTGCTTCATAGAATCTTTGAGGATCAAAAAGAGTTCCCTTTTAACTGGTTGCATGTTGTTGGGTCAGAGTTTCTGTAGCAGGTGCCAAGAGCCCTGAACTGGTATGTCTTATCAGCTGAATCTTGATTCAGATGAAGGGAATGAAAAAGAACACAACTGTTTTCATTCACCTCTAATGTTTCACTCCTGATCATACAAAAATTTTACAGATGCCATCTTCTCTTAGGAGGAGCGAACTCAAGGTGCTCTCCTTTTTCTGTTTTCCCCTTTGTACATGAGCTTTCTCCCGTTTCTGTTCATGTTTAAATATACAGTCCTGAACAGCATTTTGAGGAATAAATTGCAAAATTTTAGTGCCAAGAATGGATCTGTGTCACTTGAGTTACTGAAGATATGAGAACATAACTTAGGAAGAAGATGGCTCTGTGCTGCTCCAAAAGAGGTAGGAGCAATTAGTTGGAGTGCTGGTTTATGTTCCTATTGTAACTCTTTCGAGGTCTTTTTTCTTTCCTTTTAAGTTGAGATAAGAGTTTGGCTTTTAAGTATGAACTTTTAATACCGTTTAAAAATATAACTGGAATAACTGTAAATCCGTACAGGTTGATATTATTATCTTGGGGCTTGATACTGTTTTGGTGAAACACACAATTCAGTAAGCAAAAGAAAACTAGTTTAATATAAACTTTAACTCTCTTGGGCTCAGTTACTGTGTTCCATACTGCTTCTAAAACAAAGCAGTAGTGTTTGGACTTTTTTTTTCTTTCTACTTTTCTGACTCTACACATTTGTATTTCAGATGTTTGAAATTTGTGACTAGATCATTACTGTGAACTTGGGTGCCTTCTGAGTAATTAATGTGTTCATACAGATGTATAGAGCCAGAGAACAAATGTGACTAAGGCAGAAATTGGCTGATCAATGTGGGAAGCCAGAAGTCATTGGTAATGTAATTTTGACATTAAAGTAAGAAGTTCTTTACTTATATTAATCTCTTCTCATGTTAGATCTTTCACTGCCTTTTTAGTAAATCATCTTTAAAGTCATTTAACAAGTCTCTACAGATGAAGTGAGCCAAGTGGGTGAATGTAACTTGTATTTATAAAGATGAGATCCAGATGGCAAAACACGGAAGCAGGAACCTAGTGAGCGATGTTAGAATGAAACTTGTTAAGATGGAGGAAAGCGGATATGAATTTACTTTCCAGTTGACACATATGCTAGGACAGCTGAGAAGATTTTTTGGGAGATCTTAGAAGAGAAACCTGTTCTGTGAGTTTTCTGGCTTGAGTCACCCTTCATTTGTGATACAACTTAAAGGTGCTCTAGAGAAAGGAAATAACACAATTACCGATTTATGTGGTTTCCTACATTTGTTTATTTTCTAAATCCTCTTCTGTTGTGGGAACCTGATATCAGTACTCAGAAGAAAGAATCCAAGTTGTCTGTTCAAATGTTTCTCTATACACTGCGATGGGACTTAGCAACATGCTGTTCATGTTCATATCGACTGATCAGTAGCACCCAGCTTATGGGAGACAAGTGCTTTTCCTGTACAGAGCTGTGAGTGAAAATATTTTTCTTTACAAATGAGAGCCAGAAGGAAAAGGCAGTGGTTTCCCCACTCCCATTCTGTACTTCAGCGGCTAGTGTTAGCTAAAGATGTGAAACCTCTGCCCGTCTGAGCACATTCACCTGCGTGCCAGGACTTAAAATGTTATATGGTCAATTTATCTAATACCTTTTTCAGTATAGACCTGTATCATTATTCAGTAAACCAGAGGATTCCAGATTTTGCTTTGCTTAGGTCAGTGCCTGCAAAATAATTATGCTTGTTCTCCATCTCTTACGGAGAGGTTTAACTGTTGCAGTTGAAGTAGAGAAGACAGTATCCAACATCAGTGTGCTAATTACTGGTTTCCGTAATTTCCTGGGAGTGTGGGATGCTGAACTGCACCCTCTCAGGCAGAGGTGGGAAATGAGCTTGTTCCCTGTGCCTTGGGTGAGCATTATGTTTACTGAACAGTTAGATTAAAAAAAAAATAAATTTAGAAGAGCCAATGGTGTGGATCTAGTAAGGCCCCTTATTCCTCAGGGCACAGTGTTAAGCCTGACTGCCTTAGCTAACCTGCTGTCATTGAGGTAGGTTTTGTAAGTTTGAAGTACAGAAATTCCATCCTTTTGTTAAGCACATGAGGGCTGTAGACCCTGCTTTAGTGAGGAGGCATCTGAAATCTTTTGTGGGTTCACTGTGTGAATCTATAGGAGGCCTTAAAAATGCAAGTAGAAGTTGGTTTCTCCTTATTAAGTGCTATAGAACAGTTGTGTAATGAGTGCTAGACGTTATTCTTGGATCATTAATTTCTAGTGACAAGGAAGTTAGATTCCTGAGAACAAAGCCAATGAGACTTTGTAACCTGGGCCTTAATACATAGACCACAGATTCACCACTTCAAAGGGCCAGTATTTTGTGGTCAGAGGATATTTTGCCCAAGGTTCTTGAAAGTAGTTATTGGTTTAAGTTAAATTACATGAAGGAGTAATAATCTAAAGTCTGCAGCTCCAAATAAAAGCATAGAAGAATTAATTGTTTGCTTGTGCTGTCTTGGTGTAATTAAAGGTGTTTGTTAGAATGTATACTGGTAGACATCAAGTACATCAGATCATAGTTCGAATTGAAGCCATCAAGATGTTACTGTCATGTATACAGTAGAAAAACTGTAAAAATCTGAATTCTGCTGCTTCTTGGCCTCTAAAATATGCATAACTAAATGAGACTGCAAGGATTACCTGCTGTCATAGTTGATCTTAGTGTAAAAAATCCTTTTTGGATCATGTTTGAGCCAAATAATGATATTCAAGCATGTGAACAACCTCTGGTGCCTTAGAGCCTATGGTTCCCACTGATGGATCTATGTGGAAAGTCTGGCTTCAAAGATGGAGTTTGTTTTGTTTGAGTGTGGAGGATTTGGGGTAAAGTTCTTAATGTAGCCAAGGTCTTGTGAGGGGCAGCCAAAATAATTATGAACCTTAGTCACAGTAGTATGCCAAAAATGCAAAGGCAGTGATTTAATACTTCCAGAGTAATAAGAATGGTTGAATGCTCAACCATCCTTCCCTTCCATAGCTGTGTTCTTTAATTGCTAATCTCTATCCCACTTAAGGTATGCTTATATTTCTGAGGAAGGTCTCTCTTTCGTGTTTACTTTTTTATGAGGTGTAAGTTGGAATAATTTGCGGGTTAATGTGATACAGGATTCAGGCAACAAACTTAATGCTACTTAAAACAGAGCTCTTCCTTCTCTTTGCACTGCAGAAATAATAATGGCTGACTGATGACATTCTGGGCAAGAAATATTGCATTTCCATCACTAGGATTTTTCCAAATATGCAATAATTTAAATCAGGTTTATTCATTGGCCCATTTTGACTTAAGCCTTGATCCTACACTTTTCAGAGAAAAAAAAAGTGGTTTTCAGTGTTTCCACTGAACAGGTTACACTCTAAATCTGTTAAATATATGCCCAGTGAGGAGCTGGAGTCTCAGAAATGGGATGAACCCTTTCTTTGGTTTGCAACAGAGTATTTTCCAAGTAGGACTTACAGATGCCTGTCTGGCTGCCACCTTTCCTTTCCCACTGGTTTAGGAAGGGAGAGGAAATTTGTTTGGAAGTAGGTTCCATCTCCTTTTGGACAGTCAACCTGTGGAGAAATGTTTGATCCCATAACATATCCTATCAGATCTACACTACAACCATACAGATACTGGAAGAGATTTTTGTACTGTGGCCACCTGCAGCATTTAAAAAGGTGATGTGGAGTGCCATGTTCTAATTTAAAATAATTTCCTAAGAAATTAACTAGATTGCAAATGAAGGATAGTGCTGCCAGTATTTACAATAATATATTGACATGGTTTTTTGGAAACAATGTGGCCTGTGCTTCTGTTTGTATTTAGAATTTAGCATTACTCATAACCAGAAGTCAGAACTGTCCTGGTGAAAAGAATGGACATTAATATTAAAAGTGCCAAGGCTGATTTTGTATATCAAAAGCTGACAAAAAAGACAATTTGCAGAGGTTTTGGTAAGTGCATCATTAAATCATCCTTGGCTCCTTCTCAATTTTTTTTTTTAAACAATGCTTCTCTAAGCAAAAATATAAACATGTGAAACACTGAAGGTGACTTTCTTGGAAGAACTGAATTTTTTCCTCACTAAGGAAATATATTTTTTCTGAAGATGTCCAATTGATTAATGCCAGACCTCATGGAATTACTGAGTGAAATCCTCAAGATGTTCTAGAGTTTTTATAGCACAACTTGTCAGTGTTTTTGTGTATATGAAAATATTTGGCAGCTTTGTTGACCAGATAGGCAATGGTATGTGAATTTCATATTTTATATAAAGGCCCTTGGTTTCATATCTGAAAGTTAGGGGTTTAACTTTCAGCTGAGACAGCAGTTAAGTGATTGCCTTCATAATTTCTGTAATGTCATGAGAAGGGAGAGCCTCGTGTTGTGCTCCACTCCACCAGCACTGAATATTTGGTTTTCCTGAAGGCAGTACCGGATACAGCAAGCTGTCAAGCCTGGAATTGCCTGTAGTCCTGCTGGCCTCAGTGGCTCTGCCCATGGCCTGTGAGAGGACTTAGGTCGGCTCTTCCAGCATTACAAGCAAGTTCTGTCTTTGTAGTGGAACCCCCTTACTCTGTTTGGCATGAGCAACACTGAGAAACATACGTATTCTATAAATTCCCTTCTTGAAGTACTACCAGTACTTTGGTTAAGCCGCTGTAAAACTACTGGTATGCATTTGTTCATAGTTTGGAAAATACTGTTTTCATTACAGTAAACCAATATAAACATCAGCAATATTCCTATCAAACAAATTAGTTCTCATATGAAATGTATGGTAAGTAAATTTGTTGTGTAGCTGAATACAATGTTATTTAATGGAACTTGATTTGGTGCCAAGAAAACATATGGATCTTTAAATGCATTTTCCCTTGGGGCTGTGTTGAAATCATCCACCAATAACATGGGCCGAATTCCCTTCCAGACTTGCAGGCCGGCTGCCCTTGTTGTACGAGGTTTTGAAATGCGACCAGTGGTTCAACAATTTCTGGTTTGTTAGGTTCGGGGTTTTTTTTTAAATTTGCTTCTCTAAAGTTTTTTTTTTCGACCCCCCTCCCCCCCACCACACCCTGTTTCTTTCAGCCTGGAAAAGAGTTTTAGTTTGTCTGCAAAAGCCATAAAGGTTCTTGGTTCCTTTGAGGATTTTTTCTCCATTTCTCTTCTAGTTCTTTCCTTTTTATCAAGAGAAATTGATAAAAGGGCAAGAGGGGACATAAATGGAAGACAGGGAAATGCAGGTAAATATTCTTGTCTTTGTCTTTTTACAGTATTAAAATTATTATTGTAGGAATATATATTTCTGAAAAAAATATTTTTTCAGAAAACACGGAATTTTTAATTTTTTTTTTTATTAAATTCCTGTTCTCTGACAGGAAGCCATATTGACAAAGCTACTTCAGCCATCATATTTTTGACAACAGAACTCTAATGGGCTGCCACAATAGGTTACATCACACTTGCAGCAGAAAAGAATAGATCCTCGCCTACCTAATGCTTCTGTGCACACTTGCATTGATTGCTCTATGTAGTAGTATTTGAAATCAATGTCATTCCCTTTTTTGAAATGTACAAAAGTGTCAGAGCTTAATAGTGTTCCTCCATAGCACTCAGTGTATTAAGGTAGGCTTTAAAAATTACTGTACTGTATTTACCTCAAGTCATTTAAATTTAATTCACTGCAGTTTCTTTAAAATCTTCCCCTTGAACTTAATCAAATCTTGAAGTGGTGCTAAAAAGGATGGGCCTCATTTTAATTTGTCAGATTTCCTCCAGTGCTACAACCACGAGTGATTTGTGTTATAACGATTTACTTACACATCTGCATGTGCTAATGTCTCTTGTAGTCAAAACTGTGTTTTGGCTTACTGAGACAATTAAATAGCATAAACTGTGTTCCTAGATTTGTGCCCAACATCATATTCAGAGCTTTGAACACATTTAGCTTCTGGCTGGCTGGCCAAACCTGGTAAGGTTACCTGGCGGTGGCACACAGAACTTTCAGGCGTTCAAAAACAGCTTAACATCCAGCTCCAGGCTGTGGATTGAGACCACCATGGAGAGACTTGGCTTTAGGAGAGCGGCAGGAAAATAAAATGTTCTTTCAATAAATAATTAGGAGGACCTGTTAATGCTATACAGAGTAGAGCAGAGTTGTCTGTGCCAGTTCCTTCTGTGAGCTGGTGTAGCTCACTGACCCTGTGCCAGTTGAGGATCTGCTCCTCCTGGATAGTACGTCAAGTAGGAGAGGATGTCAAAGAGGCAATTCAGTAGTATGATTTTGTATTATTTTCTTTTAATTCTCAAGAAAATATAGGTGAAATGGCTGACAGCTGGAGAGGGGGCACTTGTGTTGGAATTAATACAGCCACCACTGGAAAGCTGAAAGATGTTCTTACTCCCTCAAAAACAAAATTAAGGGCTAATTTTAGATCCACTGATGTAATGGGAACATTTTGACCCACCATTATTGTCCTAATCATAGTTGTAAGTCTGGTAAATTAAAAGGTCTGTGTTTCTTGCTTTCTGCACACAAATTCCATTTCATAATAACTTTTTGCATTATTTCAGGGAGGTTGCAGGGCTCTGAAGGTGATTAAAGTTACTCAGTCATCATCAGTATGACTTGTAATCCACCCAAAGGCTTCTTATAGCAGTATTGCTTATTATTTTCTTATTTCTTCTGAAAATTCCTTAGTTGAAGGTGAGATGCAGTCTAGGGAACCTTAAGTGTTAGAGTAGAAAATTATAACTTAGTGAAGCTACTACGATCTACTGTCTATTTTGTTAAAATCTTAGTGAGAAGGGGATAATGAGGAGTGGAAGCAGTCTGGGGGGATTAAGTCATGTGTGTTGTCCTCCTGTGGTGCAGCGTGGAGCAGTGGCTGTATTGTAGCAGTGTGCTCTGTGGGGCACTGTCCAGAAAAGGACCCGCAACAGCAAAATCTGTGCAGTGCTGTGACTTCACTGTGTAAATCCAAACTCAGTCACCATGCTTGCTGACACATAGACTTTGTGAACTGTTTTTAGCAGGTAAGTGCACCAAATCTGTCTGCCACCTTATACTTAGGCCCATTTTTTTGCAAGAAAACTTTGGCTTGTGTCTCGGACCATCTCTAGTAGCAATTGACTCTTGATCTGTTTCAGGGCAAACCCAAACTTTCGGTATAGTCTGCACTGTCAAAGATCACTTAAGCTGATTTGTTCAGCTGCTCACCTTAGGCTCTGTTTGGTCTTATCTGGGGAGAGATACCTAGTCCCTTCCCAAGGTGTTTTCAGGTTGGACCCCAGCTCTCTCCGTATCCACTTGGTGTGCGCAGTGGTTTGGACTCAGAGTAGAACTGCAGAAAAGGGGCAGGAGCCGAATATTCATGTTGTTTCTTCTGCCTGTAGGGGTGTGTTTGGTACATGAATGACAAGGGTATCACATGTCTGGTCAGCATCAGAGTAATGTGAGCCTGTCAGCATGCTGTGGGTTGGTTGGCTGCAAGTTGGTTATGATCTTGCCTGTTTAGTCAGTGATAAGCTGGGCTTTACCTGCACAAGCCAGATGCAGAGACAAAACATGTAGGTCTTGAGTGTGTTTGGATCTGGTGTTGCAACTTGAGAACTGAGGTGTACTGAGAGATGTGATGCCATAACAGTATGCATGGATGAGGAACAGGGTCCCAGAGGATTTGACCTCCTAGGAAGAAAAATGACATGCACTGCTGTTTTATTTTGTGAGTTGGTTTGATTTTTTTATTTTATTTTTTTTTAGGATCAAAAGCAATGAATAATACGGGGAGCCAGGGTAGTGTTTGAAGTTGGCAGTCAATACTTGGGAAGCAGATATCCGAGATACCAGGCATGATGTAATTCAGTGAGACATGGATGGAGAGGGTGAGGGAGGGCAGCAGAGACGGTGAAAGATCCTGGGGGCCATAAGCACTTTTCAGAGGACACGTAATAATTACAGGGACCAAAGGGGGAGTGGAAAATGTCAGAAGCCTTTGAGAGGGCTAGAAGGTTAGGATCTGTTCCCCAGCCACCACTTGGAGATAAGCTTCTCTTTAGGAAAGGATCAGCAATATTAAAAATTTACGTGATGTGCGTGAAGTAAAATGCTTTGTCAGCTGATACCTCAGCCAAATTTTAAACATGGTCAGAAGGTTTTCAAAGCTTCATAATCTTTTAAATTATAAATCAGTATTTTTACACTGTATTAAAGTTATTATAAACTCCCAGCCTCTGTGATAAGCTACCAGAAAAATGACTGGAAGTCAGTTATTTCTTTCTAATAATCTCAGAAGAAGCTCCTAATTCTTTTCCAAAAGACTGAAAAACTTGATTCCCAAATTCTCTTCAAACTGATGTAGATAACTGTTGCTTTGGTTATATGGGGTGTAATTCTTTGGGTAAAGGCTAGAAGACTGCTAGTTAAAAGACAGCTAAAAGTATGTTAGGTTAGCAAAGTGAAACAAAAGACGTGCTGTAATAAAGAGAAACCACTCAGTCTAGTTTTTCTGTCCCAAATAAAGTGTGGAGAGTAAATCAACTGCATGATGGAATAAATGCAGAACTAAAAACTCTAGTCATTTTGTTGCAAATTTCATGATTTTATGATATATTTCATAAAGCCGTAGCTCACTTGAAGTCATGATCCTGTGAGAATTTTTACTCACAGCATTTCAAGTGTTAAGTCTGAATTGCAGGAAAATTGTAAATGTGCTCTAAAAACTCTGGAAATCCAAAGCAAAGGAAAAAAGATTAATATATCATTAGTAAAAAAGGTAATGGGAGGATTTTTTAAGCTGGTCATACAACTTTGGGGTATATATATCTGAGTACTATATTTGGGTAACCTGTACTTGAGTGCTACATTTCACCACCAACTTCAAAGTGATTATCCAGCCTCGAGAGGAATATTTGTTGAGTAATATGACCAGGTCAGTATAAGGGTGATTCCACTGCATGACTTCACTGCCATTTGAATTTACAGACATGTAATTTAAAACTTCATTCTTGCAGATAAATCCTTTTTTTCTTACTCTTTTTGAAGTGAACCTGAAAAACATCTGATCACCATCCTCCTTACAAATTTTTTTTTCCTACTTGGGAAACTTATCTCTTTATATTCAGTTCTTAGATGACATCTAAGTTCTTCAACCTTTCCTTATGTCATGTTTTGTAGGTCTGTATAATTTTTATTGTTCAATATTGAAATTGGTTAGAGTCCTCTGGATGAGGCCTTGCTATTGCAAAGTTGCACAGAATAACTACTGCCCATCTCTTAGGAATGTTTTGTTCACATTTTTAATGCAAACCAAAAAAGAACTTTGCCCTCTTGCAGTGTAATGATACCGAATTGCATGTGGAATTATATGCTATAATTTCAGATCCCCCAATTTAATCTATATTTTGTAATAGTATAAAAAGTGGCAAAAAAATTACCTTTTTTTAACTGAGCTGGCTCAAAAATAAGCAAATTCAATTTAACTCTCTCCTTCAAAAAAAAGATGGGGGGCAAGGAGGAGTATAATTTTTTTTGGGCGGAGAGCTTTTATTTCTAGTTTCATCCCAAAGCAAATTTTTATGGCTGAGTTATAAACCCCTGAAAATTGCGGTTCATAATGGAAACATTGGCAGACCCTGAACGGCACTGCTGTAAAGTACTATGAAGCTTTAAGTTTTTCCACTTTTAGACCTGGAATAAAACTAAATTACAACACTTTCCATACAGGCATTTGATTTTCCCCCCAGTAATTTCTGCTGGATCTGTCCAGTGTTTCCTGACTTCCTGTGTTGGCATTGGACTTTTTCCTATTGACTATGTAATTGGTTTCATTCAATCAGTAGATTTACCAATGGAGATGCTCAAACAATGTGTTGTTTACTGGGGTAGAGAGTGTTAGGAAATTTAATGCTGTCTTGAGGAAACTTATGCTGAAGATTTATGGAAGAAATTTACAGCAAATGGGTTTGGAATAAGTGTTATGGGACTCACAAAACATGTGAAATGATAAAGGTTCTTACAATATTGTTCTGCAGAATAGAAATGTTCTTTCAGACTCCATCCAAACCCGTTGACCAAGTGGATGTAAAAGCACTCTAAGATGGGAATATCAGGATTGTTTTTCTTTCCCAAGGCAGGAGAAATAGAGCAGCAATGTGATTTCTCATAGCATTGCAATATGCTAGAGTATTCCAACAGGAGCAATTTTATCTGAAAGTGGATATGAAAGCAAAAGGCAGAATGGAAGTCAGCAAGTGGACAGGGCTTTTTTCTGGAATTATTCCTGGAGTCATTTCTCATACTGGCGCAGGCTGCAGGAAGCCGAAGATCAGCATGTGGGTTATTTATAGCCATTTGCAAATGATCTGTTTAGCTACTTCAGTCCTTAGGGCAAGAGTTGCAACGCCACTCGTTTGGCCCCACAGTACTCCTCTTACAAATTATGGAACCAGGGTGTACGCCAATAATATATCCTTGCTTTTCTGGTTTAGGTCCCTCTTCAAAGATGAAGCTTTTTGTTTATTGTTATTGCAGTTACTGCGTCCCGATGGATCTGTGGTGATTTCTGGCATGAACAACTCAGGGCTATGATATATTCCTAGCTGATTTGTATTTAGCTGTCTTGTCCAGGCAGTTTTGCCTTCAGCCTTATGACAAGTCCCCAGGCTGTTGGGGCAGCTGGGACTTTCGCAGGTGGATGTTCTCCCTGTTTCTGGAGCTCTCCGTGGGCGGCAGGTAAATTGCTTTGGACTGTAATGGGAATGATTCTAACACAAGATATGAGACAGGTGTCTGAAAATTAGCTTTAAGGTCATAGATAAAGACTGTTCTGAAAGGATCCATATCAGGAGATAAACACTCTTGCCCAGAGATGGCTGAAGATTGTACCTGTCTTTTGCCAGAAGTTACAATACCTGTACTTCGAGACCTTTCCCAAATCTTCGTTCGCAAAGACTGGCCATGAAACAATACCTGTAGCTCTTCTGGATGGAAGCGCATGACAGCTCCATGATCTGATGCAGGGAAAGTTAGTTATTTAGCCTTTGCTGAGGAGCTGAACTATTCCAGTCGACTTTGTAGGTGAATTCCAGGAGCTGTATCTGAAAATCTGTGTAATGTTGAGCCTCCAATAAAGACAGGGATAAACTGGAATAAGCTCAGAGGAGAGCTATTTACAATGGTTAGAAAGCTAGAGCTTTCTAGAGAGATCCTAGGAGCTACTGATGGAACGGGGTTTGCTTAGTTAAGGGTGGTTGAGGGGATCCAGTTGCTGTCTTCCATTATCCAAGGGAGTTTTTGTAGATGGTGTCAGACTCTCTGAAGGACACCATGGCAAACAGACAAGAAGTAATGACACAAGTTGTAACAAAGGAAATTGTGTTTGGATGTGAGAAATGTATTCTTCAGCATGAAGAATGGCTAAGCACCATGAAAAATCCCTCCTTGGGGGTCTTCAAATCTCAGCTGGACTGGACCTCGCTTTGAAGCTGGCGCTGCTCTGAGGAAGGTGGAGCAGATCACCTCCTTAGGTCCCTTCCAATCTGTTTTCTTCTGTGAATCTGAATTCATTTTACCAGAGGTAGCATCAATATGGAAGAAAAGAAATAGCAGAATTGAGGATTTGAGAAGCAGACGTGTATCTATATGACCAAACAAGAAAAATGGTTTCCAACTATTTACTTTTAGTGGTTTAGTTTTCCTTTGGAAAATAAAATCAGGAATAATCTAGAGTCTGAAGGTGAGAAATTACAGTTAAATCATAAGAGCCTAATACTTATAGCTCCTGTTTTTCAGAAGTAAAACATATTTTAAAAGAATATGTTTCCATTGCAAAGCAGAGAATGATTGTAATGTTTCTTAATATGCATTGAAAACTACCAAGGCCACATTCTCCAAACTTTTGTGCATGTGTATGTATATTAAATATATATAAACTTTGATTTGTACGTTTTCTGTCACTTAAAGTACATAATTTTGCATTTTACAAATTGTGAGCATGGAGTTGTCCAATGGGATGTTTTGGAAAATGACACTCTCGAAAAATCATGTGGCATTATGAGAAGCTAAGGTGGTTTACTACTGACTTTTTTTGCTTGCTTCAGCTGAAGGACAATTGTGGAGGGCAAGAAATGCGGGCTTTTGCTAATACTTCCTCTCTGTAGCAATCAGAGTCTTGTCATTTTGCATTAGATTTACTCTAAAGCTTACCAAATAGAACATCTGCCCTGTAAAACAGTCTAACTTGACCAGATGAATAAACAGCCAGAGACACAGTAATTGTTGTTCCATGGTGCTCATTATGGAGCCTCTGTTGTATGGGAAGCCAGAAGGCATATTTGGGATCAGAAGCCAGGTCTCCTATACTCTGGACTACTCCAGCTCAATTTCCTCTGGCCTGCTCAGTGTATTTGTTGTTAATATAAGAATCAAAATCAACCAAAAGGAGATAACCTTGTGTTACAGGATCCTGATGGTTTTTAAACACTGCTAAGGGCACTTTGCAAGATCAGCTTTTGATTTGTAGCTGTTTACATTTGGAAGAGACTGAGAGATGCTAATGTCCCTTCTGGCATTTGTAGCTATTTTGTTTTCTGAAGATTTGTGGGTTTCACATGGCATAAGATCAAGCAATAACAGAGCTGTGACAGGCAGGATTGCTGTTGAGGTACAGAATGAGTCTTTCGGCTCCAAACACGTTGCTTACTTTGCAAGTCAGTGTCTGCTCTCTCCAGTGACTCCTTTTGCATAAGGGTCATCACTTCAGATGTAAGATTATGTAAAAAAATACTCAGTAGGGTTGCATGAAAGAAGTGGATGAAAGAAGGCTCCGAGCTGGGATTTCTTCTCTTCTCAGGTAGGCTTCTTCCTGCACCATAGATGTCCTCACAAGACAAGCAAACATAGTCTCTGTTATTAAGCCAAAAGGAGCAGATAAATCTGACAAATTTTGCTTTTCTGCTGTTTTTCTCTTCTTGGTTTATAAACGGTCACAGTGTGAACCACTTCAGTGCTTTCCACTGTTTTCTTTCACATTTTACAGTGCTTGCATGATCTCAGTGAGGGAGCATATTTATTGTGCATGCCATTCAGTTTAGATTCAACTGCAGCACATGATTACAGCGACTTAGAGGAAAAAAACTGGAAAATAAGTCCCTGATGTAAAATTGGTAACTGAGCCAAAACAGTAGTGCCAGTTATTTCAGTGCCTCACATAGTGATTTACGAATTCACTGCAAACACATTTAACGATTTATTGGGACAACTGCGCATATTAACCAGATTTCTCAAAACCTTGGATGCAAACTTCTTTTGATGATAATTTTTCCTTTTAATATTTTACAGAGAAGCATTAGAAGGTGACAGTAGTGAAAGCTTATGTTTGCATCATACTTTTCTGTGCCACCCATGAGTTTATTTCTTCAGTCTCCACTGTATTATTTTATTTGGGAAAATATATGCAATGTCTCATGGAAGAATGAATGCCTACAGGATTGATCTGAATCCTATAAATATTTAGTAAGCTGATTCAGAACCCATTTTTTTCATACACACGTATTGCACATACATGTACCTACTGCCTATGTGGCACTTTTAGGCTGCTGAAGAGTGTGAGAAGTAATTTGTAGATTGTCTTTCAGCCTTTACCTACTCTTCTCTAATTTGCACAGATTAAATCTGCAGGATTCACAAGAAAGAACATAGCTGAATGGAGGATGGAGGATTGCAAGGACAAAATTTTTAGGACATGTCTGCCTGCTTCCTCACTTTATGGCAGCTCACACACAAATAAGTACATTTTATTTTAGGCAGGCATTTTCTTAGCTTTATAATAGTTTGTATCACAAGCCTCTTGTCCAAGAATGGTACTTTCAAATAGTACTTGTCTTCATGATAACTACAGAAGCTGTGTCAAACCTTTCAATCCATGTATGAGACACCAAGTACCTTTTCACAGAAGAATGTTACAGCTGCTGTCTTCCTAGTAAACCTGCATCAAGAAATGACTAAATGCCACCTACGGAAAGTTTTAAAGGTAAATGGAATTAATGAGAGCCCCGTGTTACTTCTTTATGTTCAGTTTAGAGGCTGAGAGATGCAATAGCTCAGATTTTCTTTGCTCCAATAAAATGCCATTCCACAGCCTTATCTATATCCTGGTAAGGTAAAGCAGAACAAAGTGCCAGCACATAATAGACAGTAACAGCTCTCTAAGGGCTGTAGGAGGAGGTTGGAATTAAAGACTTGGTTTTCACACAATGTAAAAGCTTGATCTTGTTCACCCCTTCTGGCTGGTTGTCTGCACATAAGCTCAATACCGTTATACACATTTTGGAAGATAGTCTTATTTTTTTGTAAATGTTTAGTGCGGTTTGGTTGGTAACGACCTTTACCCTCACTGCATACACACTGCATGTGTCTCAGGCTCAAGTATCTAAATCCTGTTGCATATCTATTTTTAAAAGCTATATTTTTTTACGGCCTACATACAGAGTCTCCAATGCACATTTATGTGCTACAATGAGGTCATTTTTCTGGATAATTGGGAAAGTCAAGTAATTGCTTGCAAAAGTAAACATTTCTTTTAACGTCCATGAAGCAAGTCTTAGAGCTGTTTGATACCTACGCTTCTGAAATTAAACAGTGCTTTACGTCAATATGAAATCCATCTTGAGCTATCCTATGATGTCATCTGGCAATAGCAGGGCACGTGCAGGCTACTTCAATACCCTTCATTCATGATGGGGATCCTCATTGTGATTTCACTTTTCCTTTAGACAGAAAAAGGCAACATATAAAATAGGGTATTCATATGGTTTGTGTATATATGTAGCATGTCTGTTGTCAGCTTAAGACACCAGTGGGACAGACAGGCAGAGTTTTCTCTCCATCTTCTATCACCCTTATGCTCTCGAAAGCATGACCCTGTGGCTTTAAAGTAATTTACCTGGTGGCATACTCACATGGCAGCAAGATACTTTGAAATAAGCCCATTTGTTGCATTTATTCAGGACCGAATAGAACAAACTTGGTCTGTGTCTAAACTTCCTTATTTTATGTGGTTTAGGGTCATAAATTCCCATTTCAGCTCTGGTGGAAATTGAAGCTTCTCTGCTGATATGCCCAGCTTGCTCTGGGACATTTTAGTATTTTCTTCTGTAGAACTTACCATAAAATCTTCTTAGTTCATCAGTCTTGGGATAGGCCTTAACTATAAGAGCAAGATTTGTCCTTCCATGTCAGAAATGTTGATTCTGGGATTGCTGCTTCAAATGTAGCATCGCAATCTAATCGCTTCTTTGCTTCCACTTATTCTGTAGTTTTTACTGTCTTATGTCATTTGCTAAACTCTTAGATTCATCAGACTAGACTTGTCTTTTTGTTATCTCACAGTCTGGTGAAACAAACTCTGACTGGAATGTCAGTTAGTTATTTCTACTGTGGTTATTCCCAGTAATCAGTGGTATGTATTCAAGTCACTGAGATAGGAGTGAATTTAGGTGGCATAAAGCTAAATGCCAGTTTGATAAGAGAATGACAAAGATTATGATCTAAAGATGAAAAGAAAGGAATGTATCTTAAATTTTGTTGCAGTAAAGATGGGTGCACTACACAGGAAGAAGAGAAATAATATAGTCGTAGAGGCTGAGATTCTGAATAATAGAGAGTGGCGTCCTCAGCTACAATATGAAGGCTGAAAACAAATAAAACTGGAGGCCTTTGACAGACTGGAAAAATAAGAAATCCAGGATGATTTACTGCAAAGACCAGTAAAGAGAAACCAGGGTAGCTGAGCTTGAGTAGTCATTCCTGACAACAGGGAGGAAAAAAGCAAGAAAAGAAACAGAAAACAAGTACTGGAAGTGGCTCCTAAGCAGAAGTCACCTGATAACCTCAGCCCTCTGATAGGTGGTTAGGTATCCTGTAACATTTCAGAGGATACTTACATGTTCATCAGCTTCTTGATCTCTTTGACTAGTTCTGAATACTTCTTAGGTTAATATTCATAAGATTTTGCTTAATTTGGATTCTTCTTGAAAAACCTGGATGTGTGTGATAGACAGTTGGTACGCTTGATGCTGCTTCTATTACTTTCTCCAAGGGAATCAGAATGTCAGGAATCAGAACTTCCCAGAATTTTCAGTCCGTGTGGATCTCTCTACTGGTGATAGAAATCAGTCACTTTCCTTTTGTTTTATCTTGTCTTGGCTAAATAAACTTGCGTTGCCCTTGGAACCAGCTGATTGTACATACTACTTTCCAATTCCTGAATTGGTTCACTCTTTGAAATGGACTAGTTTCCTCAAAATCATTAATCAATTTTGCCACTTTGCCTTACCATAGTTCTGTAACTATTTGGTATGATGCAGAAGAATGTTTCTAGCTTATTGCTTCACCAAATGAGTGCCTAATACCCTCAGAATAGTGAAACTGTGGTCAGCTTCTTCTTGCAGTGGCACCACTGGTATTAACATGAATTAGAAAAGGGCAGTATAGAAAATAAAAATATGATTGCTAAGGGCTGTTTTTGAAACAGGTTAACACACCAGTACTGCAAGTTACCAAATAACATCTTAAGGATAAGTTGAACAAAAAATATTTCAAATAACAGAATCAGAGAACATCACCACAAACACAATACAATTTTTTGGAGAGTTGTAGAAAAGCAGAGAGTATAGTTCCGCAATTTTCCGAAAGGGAGATATGTGGTCTTTGTGACCTCTGGGGTGAATTAATAAAGAACAACAATTAAGATTGATTCTGCATTTAGTTCAAGCTGTGCAACATCTGTGAATACCACACCCTTCCAGATGATGGCTTGATTTCTCAGTTTGCAAAAGTGAAGGGGGAAAAAAAAAGAAAACATATATTTAGTAAACTGTTGTCAGATAAACAATGAAGCCTTCAAAGTGCTGCCAGCCCCTGAACACTAGCTGTTGGTTGTGTGAAAGTGATGTCTTTGGTGCGTACCAGTAAATGGGGCAATGAAGTTATGCAGATCAATGGGCTCATCACTTTGGGAGTTTTAGTTATGTACTAAGACAGGAAAAAGTTAAATCAGGTATTTAGGGGTTTGTTACATTTACAGCGTTAGAAAGTCCTCTGGTTTATTCACAAAAGAGTCACTAAAAATGCACTATAAATTTTATGTGCTCTTTCTAGCTGCATCACTTCCTTACTGCTGGAATCTCACTTTTTTAATTGCTTTGGGTCAGCATCAAGCAATTAATTATTCTCTTTATCATCGGTCCTACAAATGTGGACTGTCTGAGATCAGCACAGTTAGTTAGAGCGTGATGCTAATAACACCAAGGTTGTGAGTTCAGTCCCTGTGTGGGCCATTCACTTGATAGTTGGATTTGATGATCCTTGTGGGTCCCTTCCAACTCAGAAAAATCTGTGATTCTGTAATTTCCATCCTATAAACCAAAGGGATGGCTTAAGTGTAGGATTTATCTAGCAAAGAAAGAAGTTAGAATTAAATCTAATTAATTGCAACAGCCATGTTGCCAACAGATCTAGAGGAGTGACATTTTTTACCAGCAGTAAGCACTAATGGCGTCACTCTGAGACTTGGATGTTTTCTTCCATCCCTGGAAGCATTCAAGGTCGGGTTGGATGTGACTTTAAGCAAGTTGGTCTGACTGTAGCAGGTGGGTTGAAACTAGATGATCCTTAAGGTCCATCCAAACCAAAGCATTCTATGATTCATTGCTTGACCAAACCCAATTTTGCCCTATTGAATACTGGGGAACAGTATTTTAAAACCAAAACACGATCATCCACTTACAATAAACCTTCAAAACAGTAAAGTCTGAGGAACAGGATCTTTTTTATTCTAGATTAACTAGTCACACTCCCTTCTATCATTAAGTTATGGAGTAACATATATATTTAAAAGAAAATATTGAGAACCACAGAAGCATCACCATAGGCCATATAATAGTGGTAATGGTCATCATACTGAATGTGCATCTTGTTATTCTCCCCTCATTCCAGGGGTGATCAGGACCTGCATTTTAGAAATGGCCCAGGAAGGCTTAACTTGAATTTGGTATGTGTCCTTTTACCTGCTTTCACCAAGGGGCAAGTTCAGACACGGGCTTAGCGATGTATGATTTTGACTTTCGTTTCTCTTCCCATTTTAATCTGGGATAGTCTGCTTTGTGTTACACTTTATGATTGAAAGCCTGTGTTTTGTGCTTTCCTTGAGGACCACAAAGGAATATGTAGCAAGTATTTCAAAATCTTGGTTGAAGATGTGAAGTTTTGAAGTTTTGAAACTTATGAAAAGTTTTCTGTGTTGAAATGCCTCTCTTTAGGAAAACAATGGAGGTATAAACAGAGAGTAGCAGTCCATGGCTCCTGAGGCTTTGATGCAGTAAAGTGGGGACCAAAGGGCAAGAGGCTTTAAAAAGAAAAAATATAAATTAAAAATGGTCAAGAAATGTAATTCTGTCTATTTTTAAGCCTCCTCTGAGATGAATGGTTCCATGAGAATAAAGATGAAGATAAACCAAACCCAATAAAGATGATTAAAACTCCTTTTGCATAGTAATAACTGCAATTAGAAGTCGTGCCTGTGAGTATTTTCTGTTTCTACATATGTAAAAGTGTATTCATAATCCATTTGCTCATTCAGACACCTAATCAAACTTGACTTACATACTAACCAAGCAGTTTTCATAAAACCTGTACTCATGAACACCAGAGAGACAAATAGAAAACTCAGGGAAACTTAGGTCTTTTTTTTTTGGTCTTTTTTTTTTGGTCTTTTTTTTTTTTTTTTTGGAACAGGCTATTTTGGGTTTTTTTATCCAACAGCTATTAGAAGAGTCTTAACAAAGGATTACAGCACTTGAGGGTACATGTTTAACTTAGGGACAATGTACAACTTTTTTCCAAAGGAAATCACAGAACAAATTATCTTCCAGATGAGGTTCTACCTAATTTCTAATCAGACCCCTCCAAATATTTTTACAGTTCATTTAAAGACCCAGAACTAACCAAATCTTGAGAGAAACTATGCTAGCTCTCAGCCTGGAATGGAGTTTGCTCATTAACAATTAGAAGCTTTGAAGAACAGCCATATCCTGACTCAGAGCAATCAGTTCACTGATCAAAACGTGAATATTTTTCCCATGTTCTCTGGGTAACCCCCAAGCTGTGCAGGCTGCCTGCAGAAGCAGCTGCCTTAGGTGCTTTGTAGCCACACTTATAAACTTCTCCAGCCAGACCTATCTTCGTTCAGGAGGAAAATGAGCGCCTGAAGTCAGGTGGAGTATTTCATTCCCTTGAAATTGGGTTGCATACCCTCTTTATATGTGAGTGACTGTATTGTTTACACCCACTTTTGATCCCAAAGAGGACAGGAATTATTTAGAAAACATCCGAGTACTTCACAATGAGAAATTTTCAAATGCAAAATTTCCTTTCAGAAATCCCTGTTTTTTCTTTCACTTTTTGAAGTGCAGTTTATTTTTGCATTCCATTTTAAGTTGCTAACCACTTTTCATGACTAACTCATTATCGAGATTCAGTAAAAAATTTACCTCAACTTTTAGAGGAAAATAGTGTCTTAAAAACTGAGCAAAAGAATTAAGCAGCACACCTTGCTTTTTATGTGAACAATTTTTTTTCAGTTGAACTTGGATTTTTATGAATCTTATTTTATACTTAATATCTTTCTTAAATTTGTTTAATGTGTTCTTGGATTCTATTTGCCTTTTAAATCCTTTTATTTCTTAAGTTCAGATGCTGACCTAAGAAGATAGCTGGATGCAGAATGGATTTTTGACTATTACTGTGCAACTTCCTTAACTCAGATGAATCCCTGAACTTGTTCCAAACAATACTGCTGTTGGAGCAGTGCAAAACTTGTCTTCCAACTCCTGACCCCAGCTAGATGACAGGTAAAACTAAGTATATAGTTTAGGAATACTTAGGAAAATAAATATTAAATTACTTAGGATGGATGCAGTTAATTAGTTAAATACATGTCTGATTAGTTAAATACACGTTCATTTCATCTTTTATGAATTATTTTCAGTAAAGTAGGGATTCACATTTCTAAAATTCCCTAGAATTAAGGAACTGGTTGATATTGATATCAGTGTTGATTAACTTTTGGGGGAAGCTTTCAACCTTATTTGCATCACTGGATTTCAAAAAGAGAAGGAACACCACCATTGTGAAAGATGCTGGTGAGTGAGCATCAAAACTGCACTACAGAGTTCTGGTAATCTGTGCTCTGGAAAGATTAACTAAATTAAAGCATGCATGTCCTGGGAAGGGAGGGTAAACTCCTGTTTCTCCAGCATAGAAAAATGAGAATGATGACTGATCTGTGTGAGCCAGTCATGGGGATTAAGAGGAAAGGAAAGAATTACTTAAAGGATATTCTTGGCCCATGAACAAATGAGTTTGAACAATTCATGAATAAACGAAGCTTTCGGAAGGAGCTGAAGTACAGGGTCTGGAACAGTCTTTTGGTCAGGAGCAATGGGTGAAACACTGACCTACTTTCAGTGGGAGCATGGTTAGTCATGAAAAGAGCCCATATAAAGCAGCTATTGAGTGGCCCAAGGAGCCCAGGAGGTCCCGCCCCATCTTGTAGTCCTGTATTACAGAGAGCAGAATAACAATAACAGCATCATAACAGAGATGTTGATGACTACTGCATTCTTCAATGTTCTCATTGCTTTTCATATGTCTTTATTCTTTGATTAAACAAAAAATCAAATTAATAAAATCCTTGCACTTCAAATATTTTACAGTCAAAATCCTGGAATAACGGAGCAATAAGCAAACCTATCTGTTGAAAGAAGAAAAAAAGAGAGTAGAGCTGTCTTTCTTTTCCCTGTTATATTTTTCTGCTCCTTGTGCATATTTGTTATCTTGCCAAGAGCCTGTGTAGTTGTCCAAATGTTCTCAATTTTTACTAAGGTGAAATTAAAAAAAAAGTCAAATATATTTTCGTGATCTATATTTTTTTACAGAATATGAAATTAAAACTTTCTACTCTGAGTATGATTACTAAAATTAAATTTGCATTGTGGATGATGACCATTTCCATCTAGCATCGCAGGTACATTCTCTCTAATGATACTAATCTGCTTTCTCTTTGGATAAATATCACGATCACAAATTCAGTTATCTGCAAAATGCTTATTTACACCCTTCAAAGCAATTTTAGCTGAAAACAAGCATTATTTGGGCATATTCAAGGATTAATATGCACAGAGTTTTGTCTGTGGCAATAAGATCATTCAGGGGAGATCAGAAGTACAGTAGATTAGCGTCTCCATTATGTGCCTGCCTCCTTTCTGGGAAAACCTCTGTTCAGGACAATAAAGCAGCTTCAGTCCCTGTCGCTGTTCAGCTGAAGGCCATGTCAGGGTGCATATATCAGCTTTCCAAAGCAGTAACAACACATTAGCTCATTAGTAGCTTCATACAAAACAGATCTGGAGTCCCTCAGTGAATAGTACATAGCTGCCTTTGTGTAGCCAGGATTTTGACAAAGCACTACAAAGTGTTTTTAAGCTCTGAGGAGGAGTGAGACAATGACAAAGAAGAGACAATAAAACATGTCGTTTATCCAGTTAGGTTATTGCCATAAAACTTCTTTCCTGATGAAATCTCTCAAACATCCATAATGTCTTAGGACAGGCACCCATATTTTAAATTCAATTATTTGAAGTTAAAAAAAAATTTAAAAGCACCTCATCTCACTTCTCTAATGCCCTTAGGTCCTAGGCACTCAAATCACAAAAGATTTCTGTGAGGCTGAAGTTTTTAAGTGTCACTGTCCTTTTTTAAAAAAAAAAATAAATATTTTTTACAGTCAATTTAAAATAAGATAAAGATGAAAATCCTTTTCAGCTCAAAATTTCACCCTGCTGTCCACAGAAAGTAGAGTATTTTGCATATTACAAGATATTTTGAGATCTTTTACGTAGAGATTTTATGGATTAAATTTTATGTGTAATCCCCAGCAGAGACAGAATACATGGCTAGGTACTTCTGAAAAACCTACTCCAACATGTCGGCATCCTTAAAAAATCATCTAAAACCCTTTCAAATTTAATTCTAATATGTTCAAAATCTAGTTCCCACCAAACACTATATATTTCCATGAAAATGTAACATTGATTTTCTGTATGACCAGAAAATTGCTACCTTCCTCAGGGGACATGTTTTGTTCCAAAGGGAGTATATTTGCTGCAAGCATGTATTTAATGCTGCAGAGAAATGTTGTAGCTGTTAAAAAGTCTGATAAAAAAAGAAAGCAACATCACTTTCATGCAAATCTGGCAGACTTGGCAGGACTTTAATCCTAAAATATCCATTTAGGTGATACAGATTGTAAAACATCCACCTCATGGAGTACTCTCAAAAGGTAAAGGCTGAAACTGTTCAGGGTAGTAGAGAACTATGAATTCTCTTACAATGGAAAAAGTTTAAACTTTGGTTTGCTCAATTTTCTCAGCTGCACTTTTTAAAGATAGTGACTGAAAGGAATAGTTTACTGTGAATAGGAACAATATTGACAAAGGATGGATTAACGAAAAACAAAAAATTGCATTCTTTCTACCGAAACCGTAATTTCATGTTCTTTCTGAAGACATTACAGAAACATTTGAAGTTATTAAAATATAATATAATTTGAAGTTATTCAGCCCCCAACTGTGTGAATGAAGTCCTACCATTATGGCACTGGTTTAAGCGTTAGAATTTATTGTAAAGGCTCTGAACCTTGGTTTTTTATTTATTTATTGCGTGCCACAGGGTATTTTGAAAGTAAGTGGTGAGTGCAATGGAAAACAACTTGAAGCAACCACAACCAGTCATCCAAAACCCAGAAGGTTTGCCTACTGACTTCTCTCCCTGTTGCCAGTTTCTGTGAGCACGAATGTCCGACTTTAGTCATTTCCTGAGCATTTGTCTGGTCTGCAAGGCAAGCTGTGTCTTGGTTTAGCTACTCACTGCAGACCTTTCAATTTCTTTAAAGAAGATTCCTAAGCTGTTTTTAATAAGACTTTGTCGGTTTGAACTCTTCATGTTGTCCTCGATTGTGAGAGGAGACTATAATATAAATTTAATACTGATCATGAAGTAGCAATGGCAAAGTGTGATTAACACCTTCTACCTCATATGGAGTAGCTTTCATACGACCTTTGCTCAAAATTGTTTTACTTCTTTTTTTTGTATACCATCATTAATCTGTTGAGTTTCATAACATTTGCATGAGGTAGATGATAATATTGATAATTTGCAGAAAAGGAAAATATGACACAGATGCTACGTCTCCTCTTGGGAAACACCAGTAACTCAGCTACCAGTCTTACTATTATCAAGGGAAGTTTTACAAAATTTCCTAAGAGAATAAAAACACTAAGTGACTTGTCCATGAGTCACTGGAAGAAACAGACATTTAAACCAGGAGCCTTGTTATAGCTCCATGTACTAACTTAGGCAGTGCTACCACCACATTTTAATTGCTCTAATCAAATGATGATTCTTTTCCAAAATAAGTATGATATATCTTATTTTTAAGTGCTACAGTAATCATTTTACCTCTTCCTACAGAGTAATGTTGAAAATGTAAACAATCACTTCTTATCTGAAACAAAATTTTGTTCAAGAACCTCTCTTTACTATTCATTTTTTTCCTTTTCCATTTGTAATCCAGATATTGACCTCCTATGTCATAATAGCTAAGCTGAAACTCTGAAATATAGTGTTACAGGGAGTTGGGAAATAGCAAAGTCTTTGGTTCTGCTGTTTTGGTTAAACTTATTTGCTTTTAATAGCACATTACAAATTCTGTATTTCAGAAAAAGACCTGTTTAATTTTAAGTGATTTTTTTTATATTTATATAGAAAATTTTAATTCATTAAGGTATTGTAGATCTCAAAACTAGTGATGAGTAATTCTCGGATTTTTTTTCAATGTGAATATACAAGATTTTTTAATCTCAAAAACTATTCTCATTTTTAATCTCTTACCTCTAACCTGAAATGCTATTGCAGTCACTATGTCTGACATCCCTTTAAAACTCCTTTTAAATCAGGTGACTTTTGGAATGGGTCTCTTAGAACTGGACATATTGTACGATCAACTAAGCCAATATGTATAATTGAGCTAGAAAGAGACCATCACCATTTTTGTAGCTTCCCTTCTCTAAAATACCTTGAAATTAATTTTTAAATGATGTAATGATATTTTTGGTTCTGAACCTAGACAGAAACCGATGGTGAAAACAATTTGAGGTTGCAGAAATTGTAAAATAGGATCTACCTCCCCTTATGTATCACCAGTATTCAGAATGAAACTGGAACATAAGCATCACATTATTATCATTTCAATGCCATAATTTACTAGATGAGTTCAAGTGTTTTTATAGAAGTTTGCACCAGTTGATTCAGAGTGATGTTGGACCATATGAGACAATATAACCACAACTCTTTATTAAGATGTAATTACAAAAGAAAAGCCTGATTCACCTTCTGGTGCAGCAAGTAACAGTTCAGGAACAGACAGAAGTGAGGAATGAAAAAAAATAGACTGGGAAAAAAAACAGAAATGAACTGTAGTGACTTCTCTTCATCCTACCTGCCCTCTTTCAAAAAAATCTTAACATAAGAGGAAAAACATCCTCTCGTCCTCTCCCATTCCCCAAGAAGAAATTGTTACCACTTTTAGGAAAGTACAAATTAATCCCTAAAAGCTCCTGCCTGAACGCAGAAGTTGGAATATGTGGTGGGAGCTGTAATTTGCTCATCACAGCCCGGTTCTCTTCCATAAATCAGCATCTACAACTGGATTATATCACCCATAAAATCATTTGCCAGAGGTTCCAGGGTGAACATCTCTCCCCTCATCCTGAATGGAGACCTTGCTGAGAGCAGTATGGTAGTAAATAAATATAGAATATAGGTTGTTCAGCTGACTGTCCAGCTTTCTGCTGAAAGACAGATATGAATGTCAAACTTCCTCTGGGGAGTGGGAGGCCAGCACAAGAAGGCAGACATAAGAGTTCAGTGTATTTTCACAATAGTCAGCGAAGAGAATGAAGAAAGAAAGATGTAGAAAGAAAAAAACCAAACCAAACCAAAACAAATGCTGTCTTCTCTGAAACCACAGAAACAGACTTAAAGTGGGCTTTTGAATGCTCACCAAAATCCTGTCTTGACTGCTTGTTAGCCATACTAAGCTTCTTAAATCCACTATATGATCATTCAAAACTTGTGGCAGCAATAACAGTTTCAAACAAGTCCTAAAACTGCATTTGTATTGGCCTATCTGAGAAGCTGCTTTGCCTCTGTCTGCTACCACTGGGGTACAGATCAGACCTACAGAGCAGCATGAGCAATGAGAGCTTGGATTGAAGTCCAGGTCTCAAGCCCAGAGTCCCAGGGTCTACAGAGAACCTACAAAGACCATTAGTCATGGATGGACTCTTCTTTCAACCTCTTAGAATGGCAACTGGTACAAAACCCAACCAATTACTATACTACTGGGAAATTCAAACTGTCTTTCCTCAGTCTTATCATGACAGATTTTTGCTCCCATGATCAGAATGATTCAAAAAAGTCTGACTGCTGTTTAAACTGAGGGATTAAAAAAATAAATAATCATGACCAACAGTAATGTGGAGAACCTTGGTAGCAAAGGGACCTCTGAAAATTAAAAACAAGGAAAAGGTGGCAAGTCATTCAGGAAAGAACAGACTGCCACACCACCAATGACACATCTCCTCTTCCCAACACTGACTGCAAAGACAAGCCATTCTCTTTTCAGCAATTCAGGATGTCTCTACCAAGAGAGTCACAAGCCAGCAAATTACTTACAACGCCATACTTTCCTGAAAGAGTGTCTGGATGGTCTCAGCAGATGCCCTGTAATCTCTCTGAGGTTATGACTCTGTCTGAGCTCTAACGTGGGTGGGCAAATAGATACCTTCTGCTTAAGCAAATATTCACAGAATGGGTAAAGTTGGAAGGGACCACAGTGGGTCATCTGGTCAAACCTCCCTGCTCAAGTAGGATCATCCTGGAGCATGTGGCACAGGATTTCGTCCAAGCAGTTACTGAACATCCCCAGTGAGGGAGACTCCACAACCTCTTTGGGCAATCTGCTCCAGTGGCTCTTGTCCTGTTGCTTGGCACCACCAAGAGGTGCCTGGATCTATCCTCTTGGAACCCTCCCTTCAGATACTTATAGACATTGGCAAGGTCCCCTCTCAGTCATCACTTCTCAAGGTTGAAAAGACCCAGCTCTCTCAGCCTTTACTCATAAGAGGTGTTCTAGTCCCTTAAATATCTTTGTTGCCCTACTCTGGACCTGCTCCAGGAGCTTCATGTCTCTCTTGTACTGAGGAGCCCAGGATTGGACACAGCACTCCAGATGTAGCCTCACAAGGGTTGAGTAGAAGTTTTCTTCCCAGCAGCTTTGGTTTACCTATCAAATTTAACACTTATGCATCTTTATGGTTTACGTCTTCTCCATAGCTGTATTATTTTGTTAAAATAATCTTCATCATGTCAATTATTCTCATAAAGAGAATGAGAGATTATTCTTAAAAACTCCTAGATAGTGATGGTAGGTGTAGATAGAAAACTGGGAATTAAGAAATCACTATGTGAGAAAGTATTTATTTTTTAAAGATAGTTATGGGTTATTTGATTTGATTAACAGGAGTTAAATAATCTGTTTATTTGACAGCAAATTTTAAAAGACCTTTAAGAGCAGATCACCAAATGAGTTGGATGGAAGCCACCCCTTGTCTCCGAGGAAGATGGATGGATGAGAGGAAATACATTTAAGACAAGTTTCCTGTGCCTCCATTTGGGAGGGAGGAAGGAGGCCCCCCGTGGATCCAGCTTTCAACCCTTTAAACATACTTTTGCCTAAGCAGGACAAAGCTGAGCATGAGTCAGGGGGTAATTTGAGATTAAGGTCTCTGAAACAAATGTATGAATAAATTTTCTTATTCACTGACCTCTTCTTTTTCCATGGTTTCAAATTCGCATTTTTTTATTTTATTAAAAGTAGGTGATATTTGAAATGAAAATCAATTTTGTTTATCAAGTACTAAAACATTTTAATTCAAAAATGCAGAAAAGTAATACATCAACTTCAGAAAAAGAAACCAATTTCATAAAGCCATGACAAAGTAGTGGAACACTGTCATACTTAAACTCTGCTTTTTTTTCTGAAAAAAGCTCTCCCATAATTTGGTATCTAACTCTAATGAAAAATTAGAGACTGCCTATTTCCCAACAGCAGCAGAGTGCCCTAACTTTTAAACACCTGAATATACAACTGAAAAACTTTTCACTCAGTTAATAGGTCTGTTGATTCTTTCCATTCTCTCTCCCTTCAGAGAAAGGACCATAACTCCACTGCAATTACGGTCTGTGTCCTTTTCTAGAGCTGAATCCTGATTCCTCCCTTATCAAGGATGGGTTTGGCTGGTCACTGCAGATAAGTCCATCTATTTTCTGTATTGGAGTCCTCCACTGGGGATATTTGACCTCATCCAATCATTTATTCTCCTTCTTTATAAACCAAATACTTCATTCTGTTGGAGGGGTTTTCTCCTGCTGCTTCCAATTGTCAGCTACCTGCCCTAATATCAGAGGCAATCTATATCTTATCAGCCACTGACCTGGAATTCCAAAAGGCACAGATCCCTTTGAATGAAAGAGACGGGTCACTGGAAAATAGCCTATTTTTTTATGTCTGGGACTTCCTCTGCCACAGAAATCACTCAGCCTGGTAAGGAACCCCACCAGGAATTCCTCACATGATACTACACAACATGATACTCCTCACATGTATGATCTTCACAAGCAAGTGCTTTTATTTGGTAGTAAATAAATTTGAAATTTTAATTGATCACTTTTATGCAGCCTACCTGAAACTGTATTTTATTTAATACAGTTTATTTAATATTTTATTAAGCGGAAAAGGATTCCAGGTGTCTACAAATGCAACTGTGTGTCTGCACAGTTATCAGCTACTCAATAGTTGCTGCTAAACTCTAGGTTAGGAGAACTTAAACTGCCTGACACTCAGGTTTGTCTCGCTCTCACTAAGTTATGGTCTTTATTTGCATTGTTCATAACTGGTTTTGTGTTCATCCCCCCTGTTCCCCACTCCTCCAAGTACCTTTAACAGTGAGGCTGTGAGGGATCTGTTTACATATTTCTTTTAAATCCCTCTCTTCAAAATGTATCACAGAGTCAATACATTGTCACAGTATTCTCTGGAAATGCACACTAATGACCTGGGAAACTAAAATAGCCCTCAAGACAGTCAAGGAGAATTTGCAGGAATTCCTTCATGCAAAGCTGGGCACCCTAAAAGAAAAATGCTTTCGAGTTCAAACCATTGTTTATTTTGGAGCATGTTTCTCTCTCTGCTTTCAATGGTGACCTAGGAATGAGCTCACCATTGGAAGCAAATCTGTCTTCTGTTTCCACTCCTAAAGGATTACCTACTCTCTGAAGCTCATGGGGTTATTGATGGCCTTACACCAAAATTATGATTTGGAATTCTGTGGAAAAAATAAATACACATACAGTGTGTAACACTGACAGGTTTAAGTAAAAAAAACTTGTTGAAACATTACAATAAAAAGAGATTGAATTTGTAATAAATAGAAGACTTCCTATATTCACAAATGTTCTGCTTTGTGCTTGAACAGGAAAATATCTGATCTAGCATGACTGTGCAGGAGAACAGCAAAAACATATTGTTTTGTAATGTGTGTATGGGCTGTGTAGCATTTGGCAGCATCTCAGACTAAGATACAGATAACAAACAACCTCCCTCTGCCTTTGTGTGGGGTTCTTTAAGATGTTTTTCTACAAGCAGATCATGTGAACTGGTGCTGCTGTCAGCTGATTAGCTGACAAACCAAGCAGATGCTTCCCCACAGAAGATTATTAACATCAAACACCAGAACTCACCTAATGCCACTTTTGACAACAGTTTGGGACTTAAAAGGCAAGCAGTGTTTGCCAGCAGGGCCAGCACGTGAAAAAGGCTCAGGTGAAGGCACATGACAGACACCTAGCATGTCATTGCCTAAGATGCCCTCATCTTGATCCCCTACCACTGCCTGCTCTTCTGACCTTGGGAGTGCACACTCCTTTGAATCTCTTTTACACAGGGGGTCAGACAGGTCCAGGATCTGCTCTGTAATTGCATAAATGCATCAGGAGCTTTGCCATTTCAGCCACTGCCCAGAGGTGGGGGGAGGAATTAAAGAGCCAGTGAGTGATAACTGGCCCACCAGCATGCAAAGCTGGAAACTGTTTTTAAGTTGAGTTTAAGAGAGATGGTTTTATTTTTCCTCTAGCAGCAGTTAACCTATCAAACTGAATATTGAAAGAAAGGCAGCTACAATAGTGACAGACATGATATGACACCACAAGCAGAACAAAATGAAAGAATAGGCTCTCTTTTTTGGTGAAGTGTCAATGTGCTTTGAAGTCACTTATTTTGAAATTCCTGGGAAATTACCTGACAGCTGATTTCTTAAGCTTACTTTGGTGTCTTCTCACACATACCTCTCCTTCTCCCTTTCCTGCCCTTTTGTCTGTCTTTCACACATTTCAGAAGGAAGGGTTATAAAAAAACCACCATAAAACCCAAATCTACAGATGCGGGAGAGACATCTCTTAAGTCATTCCTTCTCTTTTTTCACTGATGTATTCTCTCAAGAGTGATAATCATCTTTTTTGAAATGCAGGTCTAAGACGGAAGGAATTTTTATCTGGAAGAGTAATATAAATTAGCTTTGACTGCCAGTTTCCACTGATTATTACTTTCCAGGCGGAATTCCTACAAATTCTTGAGGCATGACCTCTGATGAAAAAATAAACCCCTTTAAAACTTGTTTGAGAAATTCCAGATAACTTTCACAAGAGATTTAATTTTAGAGCATTAACACAGTATTGGTTGGAAAGATAAAACTACAATGCAGTTATTTGGTAGGAGTCATTACTGAACAGTGAAGTCATTTGAGCTTATTTTACTGTGCTTATCTTTTTGCACTCTTTTTTCCCTTCTCAAACTAATTTTATTATGCATTACTCAGTGCACTCTGGATTCACCCTCATAAAAGGATAAAGTATCTCAGCAGATATCCAGGCTTAGGCAGTCAGTTTGAGAGTAAATTCACAAGCCTTAGTTATCTACACCAAACAGCCAGTGCACAGGGTATCGTCTACATATTGTCAGTTAGTGTTCATTAGCTTGTAAATCTTGGGTTTGTGAGGCTTAAGCAAAGGTAAAAGCTGCCACAGATAGAAAAGAGCTGTTTTAAATTCCAGTGCCAAGCACTTACTAATGGCAAATGCATCTTTGAATCAGATTTCACCTCTCCTAAGCAAATAAATTAAATTTGCACCATCAAATAAAGAAAGCCACTCTCCTGCACCTCTATTTGATCTGCAGATTCATGAAAAAGTGAAAAACACATGTTGAAAGATATTGTCTTAATCTGCAACCATTTTCATATTTATTTTGGAATGTTCAGGGCCAGAGCCCCTGATTCTTTATTTGCAAAGTGTGCACACACTGCAGTGAGGTGCCCTGACTCTTGGAACTAAATGGTCCCTTCCAATGCAAACCATTCTGGAATTCTATGACTCTGGAGGCACACACACTTCTGCTCGAGGAGCTGTGCCAGTGTCGGTGTGTCCTGCAAAAGCACCTGCCCAACCAGACCCAGAGCAGAACTGTGCATAGTGGGTGCCCATTTTTAACTTGAAGTGAACCCTGGAGAAGTGGAGCTGTGACACTGCCCAACAAAGTGTTCACAATCACAGCTACTGCCAGGTCAGCACACCTGCCACAGGGCAGAGGGGTGAGAATTGCAGTGCTGTAAAGGCAACAAGACCCAAATATGTTGGGGCTTTGAGGGAAATCATTTCCGTGACATCAACCCTGTCAATTGCATTATATCTGGCTGAGACCTTCCATAGCATAACAGAGGGATCAGGCACTGAGTTCCCACCCACCCTGAGCAGGAATTAGGAGCTAGCTCCAGTCCCAGTGAGAGAGAGAGAGGTCCAGCTGTACACTCACCTGTACCGGAGTCAATGTATACTTATTTTTTGAGCTCAACTTCTGTCTCCTAAAGTGCTTCTCTTCCCACACAAGCATTAACAACTCATACTCCCCAAGGCCTGCTGAGAGATCCAACTTGCTGCCTGCACATAGGTGTCTGCCCAGCATCAATGTGCTGGTCTGTCTTATGTCTCTGTGGGAGTGGGCACTAACTGAGCATAGGAAGCTGCATAGGTCATTAAAAGCTTCTTTTATGTGTGAGGACCAACTTACAATACAAGTAAGTTCTTTTCTTTCTGACGGCTGCTTAGAACACTCTACTTCAGAAATTCACTACCCTGCATAAAAGGAGCATGATCATTTTTTTTTTGCTAGAAAGAAATAGCCTTTTGGGTAACATGTTTTCATTTGGAAATTTCTCCTGCAGAAACATAAAATTTAGTCTTCCTTCATCTCGTGTGTTTTTTTTTACTTTCCAATCCCTTCTTTTCCATTAGCCTACACTGCTCATCTCACTGACAAAATAGAAGAAGAGAGCAGGGAAGGAAGGAGGAAGGCAGCCCAGAATTTCTTAGCAAAAAAATAATCCTTTCTCTATTTCTATTCGAATTTTTTTAGTCATCAATCTTACAGCTTTACTTCTCTGTTTCTGGCTGAGCCAGGTCAGAAGCATATTACACCTTGATCTTCCCCCCTTGCTGGTGCTTCCCTATCAGCAATTGTTGCATTATTTCTTTCGAAAACCCCATCCATATAAAGCTTTTTTCTTCTTCTTTTCATCACATCTCCAGCAGAAGCCTTTCAGATAGCTGAACTGGTAGCAATGTGATTCTGGCTGAACTAGAAATAAGTACATTTATGCTCAAGGGTTACACGGAGCAATATCTGCATCCAGCAATATCTTGACATATATATGAGTGTGTCAGGTGTTTATATATACACTTTTTTCCCCTCCAAGGAGGGCCCAGCTGCCTTAGCCAAATTAGCTGGTTTCTCCACAACTTAGCTTTATGGGCCGGTTTATTTACCATACGTAGATTACAAGCGCATGATTGATAGTGCAGCTAAACAGGACTCATTCATTTACCTGAAATAAATGCACTTAAAGAGCATAAATTTTACAGGAGGAAAGATATTTGAAAGCCAAAACTTTCTCAGCTGTTCTGTGAGTATCTTCATATAGTACCCATTGGAACAAGTCCATACCTTGCTTGACCAAACTCATTAACCAGAGTTGGAATAGAACTTACTCCTCTGAGAAATGTAGGCTTTTGTTTTTAATAAAACATGTGGGCCAAATTAGTATGTAAATAAATGAATGACTTTCAAGAATCCCAGATAACACTTGCTGAGCAATGGGTCAGGCCAGATTTAATCTAAAAATCTTTCTGCTGTGTGTAAATGGTTATGTCATAGCATTTGTCTTTAATTACTAAACTGTTTCCAAAGGCTTGACTCATGACATGTTTCTCGGTTAACCACAAAAACTTGTACTACAAGATTTGCCATATAGATTCTTTTTTTTTTTTCCTACACCATTGTTAAGCCTTGGCTCCTGAAAAAGGAGTATAACAATCTCCCAGAGATAGACACTTGATCTTTACAGTAGTGAGAGCTTTTTTTTTTAAATGAATTTTCCATATAAAGGAAACAAGGCACTTTTGACTCATAAGGAATACTGAACATCCTTAATATTAACAGAAAATAAAAAACCAAACCAGAAATAAAAGTTTTTAAAATGCAGCTCTTTATATATCTCTGTATAAATCCAAATATGAAGGATTACTTTTATAAATATATGTACAAAATTTTGTAGCTAACTGTACCCTTTTAGATATGGCATTATGACCAACCCTTGCCAATAGAAGTTATTTTGAGGAAGGCTCAACCTCTCCTTATTCCTAGCTGTTCAATATCTCTTGGTCTCCATGAGGCTCTTCCTATGTATGACCTAAGGATGAGGTGAGGAAAATGAAGTGTACCAGATACTCTGTGAATTAAAAAACTAATCTGGGAACATAGAAAGTGTTTGATGAAGGAAAAAAAAAAGTAGGATTTTGTTGTTATTGTTGTTGTTGTTGTTATAAAGAAAACGTTGAACTGACCACCCAGATCTAAGAAGGACACTATAAGATTAAGCTGGTGGCTTTGTAGTTCACAGTGAAAGTCAGAGGAGAAATATGTAAGCAAACAGAACCAGTTTACGTAGGTAAAATGGAAATTCAAAACATCTTTTAACTTCATCTCTGTAACTTGAATCTGATATAGTAAAAAAATGGGTACCAAGTATTATAAGCTGATGATATGTAGAGAAGAGTAGAAACAGGCTCCTTCTATCTTCCAAATGGAAATACAGCAGTTTGGAGCCTGTCAGTAAAGAAGCACATTCCGCCAGTAAATTTATATAGTCCTATGAGGTGCCTTCACAGGAACTGTTCAACTCCCACACTTCAGATTTTGGAAATGCTGCTGGTAGAAGTATACTACCTGCTTAGCACCCTCAAGAGAATCTCCATTTCTTCATCTCCTTTGACTACTGGCCCTACCCTTCTCAGTCATGGAGCAGGAATTCCCACCCAGTGCACGTAGCCCGTTGCAACCAACTAACTTGCCAGAAGACATGAGAGAGGACTTACATTGAAATTCTTCATCTCAAATCACTGAGCAGAAACAGTGAGAGAAACACAAGTTGAATAGACACTAAAACAAGTAACAACTTGGAGGTCAAGGGAGGTGATTGTCCCACTCTACTCTGCGCTGCAGCAGCCTCACCTTAAATCCCATGTGCAGTTTTGGGCACCACACTATAAGAAAGATGCAGTCAATTCCCTCTTTTAGGTTAAACTTTCCTCCAGAGCATTCCCTAACTTCAGTTACGGTATCTTACTTTGCAACTGCATGTTTTAATCATCTCTTTAAAATAATCCACATAACAAAGCAAAGCAGAATACTTAATATCTTCTGCAGAGGGGGAGATTAACTGATTTGTTTTGTTTGTTTGTTTAAAATTTTTACAGAAGCACATGGATGACCTTTCCCTACCTTGAACAGGCTAAATAAGGAAAAGGAAAATCCTGTGAGGAGAGTTTAAATATTGTGCTCATTTTGATGCTCTCTAAAATTTATATTCCATCAGCTGTTTTAATGAAACTGACAAGCACACAAATTCATGTTTATATGGTGCTTTCTGGAGTCTTGAATGAATGTAACCTACAGAGTAAGGATGACACTGCATAAATAATATTTATGTATTCACTACAGTAGAGAAGTTTTGACGTCTGGGTAGTGATGCAACTAACATAGTCATGCACTGTTAGGGAAGAGATGCTGTTTGCACTGGAGATGTCTCCCCAGAAAAGGGAGGTTCCTTGGGCTGCCCTTCTCCAGCAGCAGAACATTGCTGTAGTTCAGAATTTGAGGAGCCGGTTACAAGAGAAGTTTGGCTGTTTTAACTAAATGGTTTGACTAAGTTGTGTTGCCTTAGACTTCATTCACTGTCAAGGGATTGCAGAAGAGAAGGGAAATATTCTTACCTTAATTTGAGATATATATTGAATAAGTTTAATTTGCTGATCATCTGCTGTAACTTATGGACTGCATTTTTTTATCCGTTGTGTATGTGAGTTGAACAAACCCGGCTTGAGTTTAAGTGAAATTTGGCATGGGTCAGTGGCCTACTGTCCTCTAGGACTTTCTCAAGAATGTGATTCCACATTTTATGTGTCTATGTACTGGTGAATGGAATGTTTAAATAAATAACAAATTGAGTCACTTAGCCCTGAATCAACAAATGCAGTATCCCAAAAGGGATTCCCCACAATTTATAGCCATATCTTGCTGAAGATTCATACTCAACTGATTTCAAGATGTTCAAAGTTGAAGAGTGGTAAGATGGCAAGAAAAGTCCTTTCCTAGCAAATTCATAAAGCAGCACATAACAATCTCACAACACGAAACCTTGAGAGGCACTTTGATCTAGGGCAGCTCCACCTAGACACAGAGATGTACATATGCTTCTAAAAAGATGCTGTACTTGTGGCTGCAGTGTTCAGAAATTCTCTTGCTTTTTTCTAGGAAGAGAATGCATTTTTAATTAAAAAAAAAAAACAAACACAAAAAAACCCCCAAAAACCCATAAAAAACCCAACCTAAATCCAAACCCTATGCTCTGTGCAGCACATTGGTTCATAGTAATGGGTAAGTCACAGATATATATATAAAAAAAAGTACTACTGAAAAGGTGGGTCTGTTTAAAAAACAACCCCCAAACAATGGGGTGGGGGAACCCAGAAAGCAAGTTTAGGGAAGAAGCATATATCACAATAAAATTCTGCTATAATGTAACAGTTTAAAACATTGTCCAATCTTTGCTCTTCATATCATAACAGATCAATTAGTACACCTTGAACAAGGTTTCTTCATCTGCCTACCTATTTTTTAAACAAAAGGACAAGCTGTTTCTGACTGAGGTATATGAACCTTGTCCCACTGGACTTGGAAAGGTCATCTGCTTTTCTTCAAGTCTAAAAAAAAAAATAATTCTAAAAGGTACTTTCCTTTCTGTGATTTAAGTTCATGAGCATTTATCATCATGTCAAGTCAGTTTGTCTTTTAAAAGAAGTGTTCCAGAAAAAAAAAAAATAGATGACTTATGGATTAGGACACAAAGAACCTTTCCTGCTGCCAAAGTTAGCCACAAGGCAGTTCAAATGCCATCCCCTCCGTGCTGTGGCTCTGCCCAGCTGTCACTCAGTATGTGGATATGATTGGAACTCACCAGAAAAACACTTTTTCTGGAAAAATTGAGAATTTTGATAGGAACAAACAAATTCAAATATTTAAATTCAGTGGATTGGAGCTGAAACACTCCACTCTATCATTAGGTTGAACCTCAGCTCCCATGAAACACCTTTTCTCACTCCCAATGAAAAAACAAGATGGAAACAGGATGTGGAGTGTTGAGCTTTCTAATGAAAACTGGAAGATCACATTGCAAGGCAAATATTTCTATGGATTTGAAACAAAAGTTGCTTAAATCTTCATCAGATGGTAACCTAGCTGGAACTTTTAAGGTGGCAGTAGCTGCTTTATGGCTGGAAGGGCAATTAAATGGCTGTGGCCTGTAGCATTGTAATCTAAAGCATCAATTACAGTGCAACATTTGCTGAGCATCCAAGGTAAATCTGCCTGAACTACAATGTAAGAGAAAGGAGAACATTCACGTTTTTTTCACTTAAGAAGACCTTTTTGTTCCTGGCTATTGCAAACCTTTCACAGCTTCTCAGGAATATGCATGCTATGCTTGTGAGAAGTCTTACCCCTATCACAATACTATCTGTGTGTTTAAGAAACATCTATCCCATGGGTGCTACCTTTTCACAAGGTACCTTACCCTATCACTGTCACTGCTCTTTCCCTTTCTCTGTTAAAACCCCTTTACTCATTGTTGTTTGTTATACCCTCATACAACCTTCGATCCTGCCCTTCAATTTTTTTTTCTTATTCTTGTGAAACAATCCCCTGCAGTTTAAACTGAACTTGTTACCCCTTTCTGGTTGAAAGGATTTATTAAGAATTACTCTAGATTATGTCAACCAACTTTAACAAAAATGGCTTTTGATTTCATATCAGTTCAGATGCTGACTAGTGCTCATGGTTTTCTTGCCTTTATTGGATTTGACATAAATATCCACATGGTGATCCTTGCCAGCGTTTGTTTTCCCTTTTGTACAAAATGAAGAATACAATAATTTTGCCAGTAGATTTTGTGATCAGCAAAGTATTTGCTCAGACTAGTTTATTTTTCTAAACAGAAAAGGTGGGGCTTGAATGATTCAGGGAACCCATTACACCCTCTTAGCTCTCCCTCAGGCTCAAATACAGTCAGCTTCAGCCTTACCTGGACGACTCATTGCAGAGAAGAGAAGGTTGCATAGGTACACAATATGCTTTCCCTTGAATATTTTTGTCAGCATAGGACTTGGGGGTTCTCACTACTGCTCAATAAAAAATCACCAGGCTGTTGAGTCCTCTCCTAGTGCATAAATATGAAATATGTTCTTTGCCAGAGACGATACTTTCTTTTCCCACGGAAAAGGGGGGAAAAGATTCTTTTATTGCACTGCTGGGGCACACGCCGCTCTCTAGGGAAGCACTCTGGAGCAAGGGGGGTGTGATGCAGTGTTAATAAATGACCACCACGTTAATAAATGACAATCAGCGAGTGCTGCGATGGAGTGAAATATCACAAGTAGGCCAGAGTGCAAGGGAAGGGTCATGTTGTGCCTCTGGGCCCTGTCAGAGCTGGGGTAAGCAGCTGTGGTGGCTGAGCAGGGGTAGTGTGAGCTTTGCATCTCTAGCATAAACCTCAGCACTTTGAAGACAGGCAGCTGCTGGAGATAGCACGATCCCTGGTGCTCACTATACCATCTTTAGATACCCACTTGGGCCCACCCCTGCTGCTGGTAGGTGTGACAAGTCGTGGGGCTTAGTGGGATGCTGCCCCCCTTTGCCCTTCCCCTGTTCCATGTGAGCTGTGTGGATGGTGGGAACTGACCTAGCAGTTCTCTGGTTTGTGTTCCCAGGACTTTGAGTGGGCCAAGACAGTAGTGGAGGAAAAGGAAACTGTGCCTTTCTGTTTGTTATCTTTCCAGAAAAGCCCTTGCATAAAAACAGATCATCCTCCTTGTTATTTATCCATGCTGCATTTGGCTTCGAGGGAACCTGCAGCTTGCAGGGTAGACAAAAGGAGAAACTCCTCCAGTAAGGCAAGACAAAGGCTTCAGGTCCACCTCCCAAAACATCATGCAGCTGGCCAGGTTTGGGGCAAATTATTAACCTTCCTGAGGAGGAAGGAAATATTGAGAAATAAAATGGCCACTAGCCTTAAGATGGTCCACTTTGCTGCCCTTTTTCTAGGACACATAACACAGTCTTAGCTCTGCTAGCCTTACCTAGAATGAAGGTCAAAGGTAACCTTTTATTATGAGGACACCTGTTCAGGCTTTTGCAGTGGAAATTTTTGCAAATCAGTGTAGTGAGAAGATGGAGATCTGTCGTCCAGAGTAGATTTCATGCAGTTATCACAGTCATCCTCATCTGATTGTTAAATAGCTGCAAATTCTGAAACAATAACATTTTGCAGCTAGAAGAGTTGCATTTGAAAATATGTATTAATAATAATAGCAGTAATCCACTGCAGGGCTTGCTAGACTCCTGCATTTGGTACTAGAAAGATTTTCTTTCCCAGTTTTGAACCCAAGATCATAGTATATGGTAACCCAGCAGGAACCACAGTGACTCATCACCAGTCTGCTGAAGCTGAAAGGGACCCTTTTCCACCCATCCATGAAAATGGAATGAATTTTCTTTCATTTTTTTCTTTTTGTGAAAACCATAATTTTTTCCAAGGATTAAATTCTCTGAAACAGAGAGAACCATGTTCCTGTCTTGCACATCTCTTTAATACTTAGCATTGTCATTCCCCAACTCTAGCACAATACAACTAATGATCTGATATGAAGAACTGCCTTCTTGATATATACTCAAAAGTAAATGCAATGAAAATAAACCCTGGCTTCTCTTAACTTTGACCTCTGAAGTCTGGAGGAAAATGCTCCTTACAGGTAATCTTACAGAGGTCCTTTTCCCAGCCTGTGTAAAAAATGCAGTACAGTGGTGTACTGTTCACCATATTTAATAGACTTTTTTATATGATCTCAAACTTTTTGTTTGGACTGGATTATTGCTGCAGGCCAAGACTCTGGACACTTCAGCCCACCTTCTGGTGTTGCTTCTTTGGAAAACCAGCCCTTCCTACAGCTAACACAACTAGCCATCCACCCTGGCGAGCCAAAGTTCACTAGGGAATCTAGTGGCACTTTCCTATTTTTAAAAGGATCACTGCAACCCTTTTTGTGTTTGACATCTTCATCTGTCATATTGTAAACTAAAGTCAGATGTGGAGCACACTATGACTGCAGTGGGCCATCGTCAGCTGCTGCAGAGCAGAGCATGGAAAGTAAGCAGTTACACATGTTTTCCTTCAGGACTTCTCAACAAAATTTCAAACAGAGGCACTTAAAAGTACATCCATTTGGATGAGTCAAGAGACCTCCATGAGCAATGCTGACAGTGCACTCTGACAGCAGGGATGGGACCGGACACTGCCCACAGGCAGCTCGGGCAGAAGTGTGTCAGAGAGGAGTCACTCCTGAGCACAACAGCCACTGAAGTCACATGCTGAGAATTTTGTTTATAAAGTGAATTCCGTAGGTATAAGTCATCAGAAGTAGAAAAAGCCCCATGGACAATATTATATAATCCAGATAAATATACTAATAGGGGATTTTCCAGTGGAAGAAACCTTACGTCATGCTTGAGGGAATAAAAATAAACCTGGCACTTGCATTTGTTCTAAACACAAGAAGAGTCTTGATGAACTACTAGTTACATTTTTTTGGCTAATTATTAGTCATGCTGAGCATTGTGATGTTGGTTGTAAATTTATTCCATAACTGCATCCTAACCTCAATATTAAAGTACCATGGACTTTCAAAATCAGTTTCTTTGTAAGGCTCACTATTTCCAAAGAACAGTACACTTTCCTGGTTATTACTGATGTTTTAGCCATTATTGAACCTCTTATGACCTTCTTCAGTGAAGAAAATAGCACTGGGATTTGAAAACGAACAAGTTACTTGTGAAGTAAAATAAATCAAAAGTAAGGTTTATATAGCAACCTCCTCGTATGCCAGATACATTTAAAAAGCTTTCTTATTGTTGGAAAAACAATTACTTTCACCATATTTTACATTTGCATCTGAAGATCACTAGTGAAAGAAGATGTGGTTTGGTGTCAACAGCCTGTTCTATTTAAAAAGTGCAGAAAAAGGAAAAATTATGCACCATGTTTATGGCAGATAAAAAAAAATAAATATGGAAATATGGAAAAGGATATGAAGTGTGGCTGAAAAGAAATACCATGGCCTTAAGAAAAAAACAGAAACACAAAATGTAAATCTAGGTCTGTTGTCTGGAAACAAACCCCTTATTTTTGGAGAATAAAATAAAAGACCTGTATTATATTTGATAAAAATGGAATATTCAAGCAGACCAGGGGATTCCAGTGATTCACAGTATGTCACTTTTTATCCATGAGATGCATGATGAGGTGTTCATGACTTTCCGTTGCTGAACAGTAGAATTATCCAGGGAGGAAAGTGTGTTTGGTTTTGGCAAAGCCTCACTGGCCATTTTTTCACAGAACCTTACAGTTATGTTCATTTGAGCAGATTCAAGTGGCGGAGAGGTGTTGTTTGGATGGAAATCAAAGTCTTCTGAACTTCTGCTCCACAGAGAGCCAAAACCAAGTTGGTTTCACTTTGGGTGCCAGTTATAGCTTGTATGTGCTGATCTTACACCCAAGATAAGTTACAACAGCTTTAGACCAACTGGCTATGAGTCCCAAAGGGCAAGATAAGAATGAGGGAAGTGCAGATGTTCCTTCTCCTTCACACATCTTTTGCTGGGGGTGGACAGTGGATCATATAGAAATTGGCCAGTACATATTGCAGCTGTCTAAGTTTGGCCATTCCCTTTCCCTCCACCTCCACCTCCTTCTCTTTGCAACTAGCAAATGGAGCATATCAGGGAAACAGCTGACCTAGAAAGTCCCCATCAGGTACAGGGGCTTTCTTCTGGGCTGGTCATTCCTCTCCCTCCTTCACATTTGCCAAAGGAAATAACTCCTGTCACATGTGAACTCCTCTTCCTATACTGAGTCTTGGCACTGTTAGCTTCTTAACCACTTCTTTCAGCTATGAGAGAATCAGCCCAGCTTCTGAAATTCTCAGACTTGCTCCAGGTCTCCTAAAAATAAAGGAGCTGCTGTTGCAACTTCTGTTTCCAAGCAGACAGAGGTAGCAAAGCCTATCCCTTGAGTTCACCCTAGGTACCAGGGTAGCATAGAAATGAAAACAGCAAATTCAATCACATTCATGCTCTTGTCTAGTACCAGCTGGCAGCAAGAAGAACTGAATGCAGCTGTAGGGCTCTTCACAGAATCACAGAATCAACTAGGTTGGAAAAGACCTCTGAGATCGTTCAGTCCAACCTTTAATCTAACTCCACCTTGTCAACTAACACTCCATCTCAGCAGCCCTAACCAGAAATCTAGAAAAGCCACACAAGCTGTAAGGCCTCCTCAGAGGAAGACACCTTCCACACACTGAGAATGAGCCAACCACACAGCTTGAAGAACACTGGCCTTCCCTGGAAGGAGATAGATGCAGAGGCATCTACCAGAAAGCCACCAATGCCCGCTGGCAGTTTTCTAAGGCATGTTAGTGTTGGTGCTCCTTTCTCAGCTACACTTTGCTAGTGACTCCACTTCCAGGTGAGCTGGTGCACTGTAAGTAAAAGGCTGGAGGTCTCTATACAACTTATTTAGTTGTATATTAGGCTTCTGGACAGAAGGGTCTCATCACAACTGGACTTCCTCTCGATGTAAATTATGAGCATGATTTTTCTTTCCTTTTCTGGCAAAGGTGGTTATGTTGGTACAGGTGGAGGCAGTGTGGATGCACTGATGTAGAATGAACGGTGTGGTCTGTAGCATCTGTCAGTTGACATTAAACATAAGGAGAGAAGAAGTTTTCAAATTTTTTTAAACCTAGCCTGTACTCATTAAGCTACTTCTTCAAAAAAACACATTAACATGTTAGCTCTTCAAATATCGAATGGAAACACTGACATGGTAAACACTGCCACTCACGACAGTTTTTTTCCAGAGCAGAGTTGGCTCTTAATATCCCCTTGCTTTGGCAGATTTTCAGAGCAAGCAGAAGAGAGAGTTAAGGGCCTCCCTGGAGACTTCTCTGACACTAAGTTGTAGACAGGTCCATTCCAAGCTGAAGGAGATCCCACCATGGGTCATAATGCAAGAGTCAAATTTAAAAAGCAGCCACTTAATAGGAAGTGGCTCAATGAGGACATTTGATTTTGGAACAGTGAACTGTACAATTTAAAAAATAACCTTGCACTTTGGAGCTTAGCACTGACAATCAGTGTATAATATCCTACCAGCAGAATATGAAAGGAAAAATTCTGCCTTGGATGGAATGTGTGGGAAGTTTATGCTTCTGACTTTGCCTCTCAATCTTGAATATTCATTCCCCCTGACCTTTCTACATCACCCATGTTCCAGAATCTGGAATTCAATTCCACATCAATCTAACTTTGAACAAAAAAGTAGTTTTTATAGTTTTGTAAAGTAAGAATATTAACTTACAGTTTGGATTTTCTTCCATAAAATATTCACAAGTTCTTTTTTCATGCTGACCTTTGGCTCTGGGCAATGATGACAATAACCTTTCTGCCAACTTACTGATGTAAAAGGAGAAAAAGTGTGTGTGTGGGGGGGTGGGAAGTGTAATACTACTGTCCTAGCAATTGGATCCAGCTGGCCTCTGCAAATACATTCAGACAAGCCTGGGGGGGGGCGGAGGGAAGAGAAGGGAGAAGGACAAAGCACAAAAGACAGGATTTCCAAAGGTTTTGTGCACCTACATCTTTTATGCATTTGAACTGAGTGTTATGCATGTTTGGAAACCAGTCCCAGGAGTGGAATTATTCTGTGCCAATAGTATTACAGAACAGCTATTCCTGATTCACTGGTTCATCCCCTCACATTTTTCATTTAATGTTAAAGTTCTTTCAGTTGGAATATATGAGTTGAGTCCTTGAACCTTTCTTTCATATGCATTTCTTCCCCATTAGCTGGGTCAGAGGAGGTTTAAGTTAGATAGTAGGTAGAAGTTCTCTACCCAGAGTGTGGCTGGGCACTGGAACAGGCTCCCTAGGGAAGTGGTCAGAGCGCCCAGCCTGCCAGAATTCAAGAAGTGTTTGGACAACTCTCTAAGGCACATGGTTGTGATTCTTGGGATCATCCTGTGCAGGTCAGGAGTTGGGCTCAATGATCCTTGTGAGTCCCTTCCAACTCAGGATATTCTATAATTCTATAGAGGCCCCTTGCTCTCTTTCCTTCTTGCTTTACCCCTATGTGTTTCAGCCACGGGGCTGATAGTTGTGGGGAAACTAAAATCTTGAAGTTATGGGGTCCTGGATTTCACAATACATAAATGAAACAGCTCTGTGGCTTCAACTCATATTTTGGATACCTGGTGTGATGGTTCTTATTGTGGCAAAGACCTGCGTGCAACTCTAGTATCAATACAGGCTGGAGGAGGAACACATCGAGAGCAGCCCTGCTGAGAAGGCCTTGAGGGTGCTGGTGGATGAGAGAATGAACATGAGCCGTCAGTGTGCACTTGCAGCCCAGGAAACAAATCGTGTCCTGGGCTTCATCCAAAGCAATGTCACCAACAGGTCAGGAGAGGTGATTCTGCCCCCCTCCTCCACTCTGGTGAAACTCCACCTGGAGTACTGCATTCATCTGTGGGGTCCCCAGCACAAGAAGGACATTGACCTGTTGGAATGAGATCAGAGAAGAACCATCGAGATGATTTGGGGGACGAAGCACCTCTTCTATGAGGAAAGGCTGAGAGAAGTCAGATTGTTCAGCCTGAAGAAGAGAAGGCTTCAGGGTGACCTGATTGCAGCCTTCCAGTGTCTGGAGGGAGCCCACAAGTGACCTGAAGAGAGCCTATTTACAATGGCATATAGTGACAGGACAAAGAGAAATGGCTTCAAAGTGAAAGAGAGTAGATTTGAATTAGATGTTAGGAAAAAAATCTTTTTTGTGAGGTTGGTAAGGCACTGGAATAGGTTGCCTGGAGAAGCTGTGGATGCCCCACATGGCCAGGATGGATGAGCAACCTGGTCTAGTGGAAGGTGTCCCTGCACATGGCAGTGGGCTTGGAACTAGGTGATCTTTCAGGTTCCTTTCAACCCAAACCATTCTATGATTATGCGATTAGCTTAGTTGAGTGCACCAAATTAATTTAATGTCTTACACAGTAAATCTCTTTTTTTTGAGCTGGTCATCTAGATGTGAAAACTTTCCTTATCTGTCATCACTTACCAGAACTTCTCTCTGAAGTATCCAGCAGCATCATTTCTACCTTGGAATGAGATGGCAGGCACTAAGAGCTTAATCTGGGCAGAGAAAATAAGACACCAGATGAGGCATGTTTCTGGCTGACTCAGATCATAGCAGCAGACAGCCTGGGAGTTTCCAGCTCTGCTCGCATGCCCTACAGTTCTGTAAGAGGTGGGTTTGTTTGTAAGAAGGACCTGGGGATGTGCCCAAAGTTGGATGCTCTCAGAGGGACTCTGGGTTTGCAGAAGGGAGAAGCACGCAGGAACACCGTGTGATTCTCAGTGCAGCTGCAAGGCTGCCACCCTAAGGCCAGAGGGATGCATTAAAGCGTCATTTTCCTTCCTCTGAAGGCTCACAGAATTATCAAGCATGCCTTGATCTTAGCGGGATCGTGGGTCTGACCTGCATTCACTCCCACAGCAGCCAGCCTTGCTTTTGCAGTCTAGCGGGACGGCACTTTATTTCCTAAAACACATTAAAAGGCTGTGCACGCACCTGTACAAAACAGTGAGACAGAGCCTGTGCTCAAAAGCAGCATGAACACAGAGCAGTTGGAAGGGGCTCCAGGGTGGTCGGGCTGCACCTCCTGCCCGTGCACTGCTCAGCCAATGGTCCTGCACCATGTGGGTTCACCTGCACCCCGGAGAAGGCTGTGGCGGGGGAAACACACCCACAGGTGGGCAGCCGTGGCAGAGAAGGTGGCAGTTGCATTTGGAGAGGATCCAAGGAGAACACTCTCCCCCTGGAAATATGCTCCAAGGCTTTACTCACTACCCAAAATTCAAGTTCAGCAACATGGCCCACCCCAAGCTTCAAAAATACTTGGGTAAATATTGGAAAGGCAACGAGATTCAATTAAAGTCATCAAACACAAAGATAATAAGTGATTTTTTTTTCTTCTTTTTTTTTTTTGCCTTCGGATATTGCCTTAGCACAGCTCATTTCACGGGCTTTACTTCACAGCTGTGTTTTCTCATCGTTTTTTTAGGACCTTTAAGAAAAAGGCATAAAAATACTGAGCAAAGGAAAAAAGTCCAGAGTCACAGACTCAAAGGAAATGAGTCAAGAGTCATGTTGACCCTGATGACTTTAAAAAAGACAAGGGTCAGAAAGCTCAGCTCTTGCCTCTTCCACGTGCTCAGCTTGACTGAAAACAAAGGATTTGTGATGTAAAAAGCCGCTGAGATCTGTGGGTGAGGAGTGGATTCTGAACCTCATTCTCAGCTCACCACATTCATCTGCCATTGTCCACTGCCTGAAGATGAATGATAAATATGGTGCCTGGTAGGACATGCAGCTTGGGCAAGACAGGGACCCACTGCTCCAGAAGGAGCTGGGGTCAGACGAGCCCTGGTAGATGTTGAAAGGCATGGACATGTCACTTCTTACCTAGAGCTGGGCGAACACGGAGTCTATTTGGTTGGATTGCTGGGGATACTTTTTGTTAAATTTCTGTTAAAGGAGAAAAATTTTTTTCACAAGCTCTGATTTTAGATCTCATTTAACATTAGCTGAAGACGAAGGATGTTCTCCCATGTACTTTGGCTCTAAACTTTACTTGCTTCATAGCACAATTATCCACTACATTTTATCAGTTTGTTCCCAGTAGGTATGAAAGGGCTTAGCTCTTTGCCAGATCCCATCTTACTCATCTTGGTATGTGCCATTTTGTTCTGCACAGGTTTCACCAAAACTGAAATCTGAATTTTTAATGTCACATAAAGGCTTTTTAACTCAACTTTAGGGCACTACTTCCTAAAACAGCCCAGAAAGAATGAAGGTAAAATTATTATTTCAGGAGTGAGATGAGAGAAGGGACCTTCTCTTTCAAGTTTGGTTTCCTGGTGTTTTGTAAGAGCGTACCCTCACATCTTCCAGTTTTATTTAGCATATAGTATTTTCATGTCAGGGGTCTCATCAAACCATTATTCTGGATGAGTGAAGTTTTTATTTTACTTCTTAGATCAGAGATATAATTTTCTTTCTTATTTTGCTTTCTCTCATGTCAGCCCTTTAACTGAAACGCTGAGCAGTTGGAATCTAACTGCAATTTAACGTAACACTTATCTGTGCTGCTGTTCACACTGCACGAGGTAATTTTGAAAGGTCAGAGCAGCTGGATTCCATTACAGAAATGCAGGGAACTCAAAATAGCCTTTGTAAATATATTTTTTGAGGAATTCAGGCAGCTGCCTTCGACACCCCTGGGCCTTATTGTTTCAGAGTGCTTTAGTATCAGCTGAGGTCAGAAATCACTAAACTGCTCCCTCTCCTCCCCCAGAAAAAAAATTTCCTTTGGATGAACATTAAGAAATAGTCAAAAGCAGAGATATTTCTGCCTTTGCATTTTTAATCATAAGTTTTATTGCAATAAGTACTAAATCAAGAAAACTTTCTTCCATATGTGTTCAAGAACCATTTCCACTTCTTTTTTTCTACACATATGACATTTGTTTTACAATGCTGCAGTTTACAAATCAAATAGTTTCTCACAGAGATAGTATGTTTTTATTCCATTTGTCCTCTTTCAAATAGTCCAAACGTCTGTGGTTTTGTCATTAAAAGTCCAATTGGCAGATATATACGGAAACTTTATGTTTTCCAGCTGGGCAACTACCAGTTACACATACTCATTATTATTCATATTATCATTATAGTAACCATGAAGGATAATTTCATGTGGCTTACTCAGTCAACATTCAGAGATCTACAGCAGATACTGTCTTGAAACCATTGGAACTGAAGTCTCTTCTAGCTGTGAAGACATTTAGACATACATCTGAGCCTCCTGACTTGACCTTTCCTTTAGAATAAAGTTAATGACAGTCCTAACCCTGATTTCTGGAAGTCGCTAGTGGTTTTAGACACTTTTCTTTATGAGGAACATTCTCAGTCTGGAATATATTCTTGTTGAGAAGGAATGACTGGGGTCAGTTTCTCCCATAGTAGTTTTACCTACCCATAATTTTACTGGCTGCATTGGCAGAGGAGGGGTAGGATCTCAATCTTGGTGTGAATGTTTTAAATCATGATGTTTTTTCAGTGGGGTTTTCAATTGCTGTGAAAAATTCTAAATCCCCAAAGCTTTATTTCCCCCTTTCTCTGTAATTGTAAATGACCACACAAAGAGTGCTCACTCTGGGACAGAAATGTTGTATGCCATACTATAAATCACTGAATGAACAAGTATGTCACAGAGGATGAGCAGACTCTAGACCGTAACCATCCTAGTGGGTGGTACCATTATACTGGGCTAATTTATTGTAAAGCTTCCACTGACATGAATATATTTCTGTGGTCTGACATAGAATAGTTTATGAAGGATGCCAGAACTCTTCCATTTAGTGACTTCTGTAGTATTCATATCATGACCCTCTGCTATATGAAAAACATGATTGTGCAACTTGTGAGGCATAAAAACCTTAAGACTCTGAGATTTGTAGCTTTTTTTTTATTATTATTTACTATTGTAGAAAGAAAGGAGATTGATGAATGGTCACTTAGGACACTTAGAGAGGTTTTTATTATTGAGGTAATAAAAGCAACACCAAGTGCCATGAGACAACACAAAAGCAAACTCTTCCCTCTCTTGAATATATAGGCCCCATTTCCACGGCCTTTTGGGGAGTTAAATACTTGGCTGGAATGAACTCCTATGTAGGAGCATATTGGGTGGATGCAGATGGATTTTTCCCTTGATTTGCAATCTGGGAAGCAAGCAGATACATCCAGCTGTTCTTATTTTCCCCAGGAGCTATGGTTATACAAGCTGAGAATATCGCCTTTCTAGATATCTCAGGGCAAAAATAAATCCCATGGAAACAGTGAGGAGTGAACAGAGCCCATCCTCAGTCAGCTCCCACGGCCAGCAGCAGGGTGGTTCAAGGAGCTTTCCTTGGTGATATTTGCATCCTATTTGCAGCCCACCTTGACTTCTAAGTTCAAAATTTTTGAGAATTCATGGGGTTAACAGTGAGACTTGCGTCACTTTAAACATTTTGCTTCCAGTTCAGTGTGTTACCCTCCATTAGGTCAATCTACTGTGGATGGTGTTCTCAACTAAGAAAAATGTAAAAGGCACGTTTTTGATGGAGTTCTTGGCAAATCCTTTGATTACATTCCCTGACACTCAACAGATGTCTGCAACTCACATGGCAAACATCCATAGAGGCAGCAGCTCACTATAGCCCTTGATATGAAGAAATGATACATAGCATTTAATAGAAATAATCTATTATGTATGCAACTCTCCCTTTTTTTCAGGTTAGCCAATAAGTGAACAACTTAATTTACATTTTATTATAAATCTTATCTAAATGTTTGAAACTTCATTATCAGGGACTTTTGGACTTTGAGGAACCATAAAATGAATAAGACATGACTTGTGTTTAGAGATAAAATTGAAAATTAAACCATTGTTCATTGCAGTTGTACATTCCAGGCCATGAATGTAACTGGGGAAAGGAAAAATAAGGTAGAAAGGAAAAATAATCAGAAGCATTTTAGTGTCTTCTGAAATTTGAATTCGAAACTGCATTTGCAAGCAATTTGGTTTCTTTTTAATGAGCATTGCCTAAAGTCCAATATGGTACCCATGAAAAATTCCAGCTGTGAACGAGATTATCAGAGCTCCCTCAGACATGTGTTCGCATTGCTGTTGTACCTCACATGCAGCCATAAGAGAATTGGCTGCTGGCAACTGCTGCTTTCTTATTTGTGCCCTGGTAAAGTTCAAGCTATAACTCTGTCACACAACTGAGTACTAAAATTTGGCTCACTCTTCCAATGGAAAACAATATCTTCAGTTCTTGCACAAAATGTATTTACTAAGATAGGATTAAGAAAAATATATTTTTTTACCTAATTTCTACAGTCTTTATATGCATCTATATATGTTTCTGTTGATATTTGACATTGAACAACAGCCTCAGGTATAGAGATTTCAGCATCTATTGTCAGAAATAAATCTTATATTTTACATTAAAGGCTTTGAGTGTTTCTCTAGAAACACACTCTTAGGACAGAGCCAACCTGCTTCACTGTGAATAATTATTATGATAATTCTTTCTTCAGCATTGTACCTGTCCAGTATCATGGCACTTTCTTATTATCATTATTATTACTACTATTCAGCAGATATAGTAATATTTTCCTTTCTGTGTGAGAGTGAGTACCCTGAGCTCTTAGTTTTTGTTAGGATTCACACAAGAACTTCTCGAACATCATGGAAAGAGTTCACAAATGCTCCATTTACTCTGGATAACACCCAAACCTTTGGGGTGCTTAATTTTTCATGTATTAAGTTTAGAGGCAAAATGTAAATTGTCTGAGCATACCTTCTTGCTTATTCCATTGAAAGATATTTATACAAAAGAATCTATATATTTATATTCACTACATCCAACATTTTGTGTCCATATGTTACCTGAAGTCCCCAATGTGTTGGTTCATCACACTAAATAAAATCTTTAGGTACTAGGTGTAGTTCTTAAAATTTTAACAAGGGGGGAGAAGAATGTTATCAGGTCACATTTATGATGATTATATTTATACATGAAGAACTGAGAGTCGGTAATAGAAAAATAAGTCTTCCCTCTCAGATCTCATAGATAGTGTTGCTAGTGCATTTGCTCTGCTGGTGAGACATGAAGTGACAGCCCTTCTAGATGTGCAAAGGAAGACATCCAGCTTCTTATAAGAGTTGTTTGTTTTTTGGGTAACATCTTGCTTCTGATTATTAAAAACAGGTACTTTGGAAACAAATTCATCACTCTCCCTGTCACAGCCTCATTGAAGAAAAATCTGCTTTACACACATCTTGTTTCCTGATGCTCTTTTTTTCTTGGGGTTTCAAAATATTATGAAAGGACTAGACCAGATGTGTGAAGAGTTTGGTCACTACCAGCTGTTGTTCTTGATGAGCATTTGAAAAGCACGTAGGCATACTAATCAAATATCTTTGCTGGAAATCTGCAAGGAATTCTTTGTTACTAACATTGTTTTCTTAAAAATGTAACAGTTCCTCATGGAATAATATTTAGGCTTTTTGTTGTGTAATGTTTGTAATATTTGTTTTCATTCCTGGTCTTAGAAAAACTCCAGCTTGACCTTTTATTCTAGAGTTACTTGTTTTACATGAGTTCGAAGTACAATGGTATAAATTAGGTTCAAGGGGGCAAATAGTTCATACGTGTTATTTGGATATGTAGCACATGTTTACACCCTATTCATTACTACCAGAAGATGGTAATTATGTGCTTGACAGCACTGGCAAAGCTTCATACAAGCATGTAAGTAGTGTGTGAGCGAGATCACCATGTCCTTTTCATGTTCCTCATTAAACAGCGATGATGAAAACTTCCCAGAAGGTACTGCTCCATCTCCTAACAGTGGAGCCTGTGCAGGGAGTAGATACTTGTCCTGATTCTGCAATGCTGAAGTCAATGGCCAGTTTCATTTCAGAGGAGGAAGCAACAGATCCCATGTTTTCCCAGGTTCCTTTGTTTTTAGTAAAGACTGAGTGAGCCCTAGGGAGAAATCCCCAGATCTCTGTGCAGGATTAATCCCTGTCTCTGACTCTTCAGAGACAAGTCTGTACCAGAGCTAGAGTGCAAGTCTAATGTGGCAGATCTTACTCTACACAGAGTAATATAGTCATAATTTTGAACAGGGAAGCAGCTAGGCTCTCTAGGGTCTTCTGCATGTGAGTTCCTTACAGGAAATAAACTGTATCATGCCATTCACTAGCAAGCACTTCCATTTCTACACACATCACGCCACGGACTTTTTGCACCAGGAGCTGTGTTTCTGGTTGTATTATTTGTGTTAGTGGCTGCAACATTTTCTTTCAAAAGGAGCTGGTAGGTGATATTAATTCTGATGCAGCTAATTGGTAAACCTGGTAAAGATCATTGGGACTGCACAAGACAGATCTTACAGATCTGTGATATGGCCAGCACCATTTTGGTTTTTCTCTTTCTTGACCCCTGTTTATATCTTTCTTACCTTTCAGTATGGAATGAGATTACAAATCAATTCTTGTTTTCTAAACACCTGACACCTGCTGGCACATAATACTCTAGTAAATGCCTCAGACTAGTCACTCTCCTCTTTGATTTCTGTCATTTGGAAGTTTTTCTAAGGCTGGAAGTTTTTCTAATGATAATATGTAAGCATGTAACACTGTGAGAGTCCTTACAACTAAGTCATTGGTCCATTTTAGAAAGGTACTCAATTACTCCATTTTCTTTCAGAGCAATGAAAGATTATAATTATTCTGATAAAGACTGAGAAACAGTCTTTATCTGAAATCTGCAGATTTCAGCCTGAATGACACTGCTTATGTTTTGCTCTATCCCTGCACGTTACACTGCATTTTTAAGTGGGTATGAACACAGGTATGAAAATTTGGGAATTTGGGCATTTAGGCTGATTTTTGGGCTGTTAAGTTCAGAATCCAATTCAAAGGTCCTGGCAAAGATCCAGCAGCCTCAGCAACTCTCTCTTTGCTCAGGTCAAATATAACAACTGTAGTGTGCAAGGCTGTTCAGTGAGTGTATCCAGGGTTGTACTAACAAGGGATTCTGGGGATTCCTGACTGTGTAGTTTATACGTGCTGGGAACAGGCTTGACACTTCCTTAAGGTTCCAATATAAGAAACAGTGCTGTGGGACTTCCTACTGGAGATGAGCCTTCCAAGCAATGCTCTCTTTGAGGCAGACCAGCTGGGCCACCATCTGTTATCCCTCTCCTTGCTATGGTCTTCTCTAGGGGGAAACGGTGAGGCCTGATGATGAATGAGGTGGATTGGGAATCAGGTCTCCTGAGGACTCTTCCAACAGCAGGATGCATGTGGCATGTGAGCTGCTAACAGGTGCTCTCTGAACTGGAGATACAGATGGCTCCATCTGTGTTTATGAGGTCTCTTAGCTCCCCTTGTCTCTGTCACATGTATTTAATTTCCTGTACAGTACTCACTTTGAACCATAAAGGTTGTATCTGCCTTGTCTTGGCAAAACATACTTGACAGCACCTGGCAGACCACATTCCCTCACTGTGTTCTCGTGTCCTGGGAGCTCTCTGATCAGATGCTGCAGCCATGGCTTCTCAAAATTATAAGGACAAACCATTTCTTCAGCCTCCTCATGTTCTGGGCTGTCTCTGCTGGCACAGGAGTGTCACAGAGAAGAACTCCCATGCAACTCTCAGCATGCAAGCTTGCTCCCATGAGCTGCTGCTTCTCCAAAAGCAGAGCTTGTGCATGGAAGTTAAGGCAGGCAAGTAGCAGAAATTTGACTAATAATCAGTCACGTGAGAATCTTGAGTGATGCTGGTCAGTCTCAGTGTATCTTTCCACACTGTGATTTCTGCCTGTTATTCTTTATTTGGATATGATATACTGACTTTCAACTTTGGCTCAAGAAGAGGGGCTAAGGATACAGGTATTATACAAGAGCTGTCACTTTTTATATATGTCGTCCTGTACCCACTCACTGAGCTTGCCACTGTCTTTGTGTTTCTGAATCAAAACAAAGAGCGAGACGAAGGCAGTTCTACACAAGGAGGAAAATCTTGTTCTGGACCACTCACGACCTAGTGTATTTCAGAAACCTATTTTAAAACCACATGGATCTTCTCGAGTTCACATGGCTACTGCTCAGAAGAACTGAATTCGTGCCAGCCACTCTGCTACAGCAACTGTGACAAGTGACAAACATGCAGACACTCTGCCATCCTGATCACTGCTCAGTCCCTAGGTGCCACTTCTGTCTGGCCAAGATTCTGCCTTTAATATCTGCTCTTTCTGGGACTAGACATACTCTTCTTTGCCCTGAACACTTCAACCCTTGTCATGGTTTCAGAGCTCCAAAAACCCAATTCCCTAGTCTAAGCCATCTCACATTGAGTTGAGATGTGGGAGGGGGTTTGAAGACAGGGAATTAGATTTTTGGGGCTCTCAAACCATGACAACCCTGCAGAGGCTTTTTACCCCTGCTTTCTTTTTCACACTTCTATGGCAAGTAGAGCCTATACCTCTTTTTGCCAGGGGAAAAAAGGAGCACTATGGTGTCCAGTCAAAGTAACAGGCCAGTGACCTGAGCTGAAGAGTCCAGACGACTGCAGTGACCAACAGACTTCCTACTCCTCAGTATCTATGAGTTTATCCATCATTTTTCAAGCTTTTCCTTACTTCACCCTCACGGCTACTGAAGTCAGAAATCATGATCAAGAGGTTTCTGCAAGTCTCTGATAGCCCTAAGTGGTCTTCTGGTATAGGTGGAACCAAAATCTTTCTCTACAGAAAAGAATGAAAGCTCAAGGCAGGATTGGAGCTGCCCACCAGTCTTGCAGTTCTTACTACAGGGTTATTACAGAGGCAGAGAAGCTACATCCCTAAATTCAGGGGCTGTTCCTCTACCAGTGCATGTGCATCTCTGGTAGGTACAGCAGTTAAGACTTGTTAGTTCTCTATCCTAAAAAAAGGTACGTTTTGATCCTGAGCACAGTGATATGAAAAAGTACTTATAGAATGTTTTTCAATAATCATTTATTATGCTCAACTTCACAGTTCAGAATTGGCACATTTATCAAATGAATTGAGTTCAGTGACATGATTCAGTATGCAGAGACTCTTGTGTCTTCTATCCAAGTATTTTCTGAACTACTTCAACCTTTATCTTCATTGTTTGTGGAAAGACTGGAAAGTAGGTTAATTGCTTTGAAATGGAAATGAAAAAACAAAACCTGGATTTGTTTTGTGTATTTGAGCTTAACCTTTTTCTGTTTTTTCCAACACTGTTAGGAAAATCTGAAATGCCAATCTTTTAAATAATTATATCGCTGCCATTAAAATCATTCAAACAGTCTTGAATTTATTTGGTTGGCTTAGCTGCACCTCAATTCAGGTATTAAAATCTGAAACCTAGAAAAAACAACACCAGATAACAAACCACAGGCCTCTAAAATGATAATTGGCTTAAAATGACAATTTTTCTATGTACCCCTTTGTATGACATACTAATTCAACCCTGCTGAGATCTCCAAATCCAAAATCTTTTCCAGACTTTAATATGGAGTTACTGGTGCTACTACGTGTATATTTGTATATTGAAAAAGTTATATCTAAAGGAAATCAGAAAGAACATGACCAAGATATCAAGTAATGGGAAAGGAAAACATATCTTTCCACATTGTTCAATATTTTTAAGCAAAAAAAAGAAAAAAAAAAAGATTGTTAATTCAACAATTTGGGATTGTTTTAGCCAGTGAAAGATCGAGTTCCAGAATCAGAGGGTCCCCAACAAAATTACGTCACAGGAGACTCTTGTTTTTTGTTTCTAGCCAGTATGCTTTAGTGACCCCAGCAGTGGTAATATGGTAGATGGAAAATAAGAGAACTCTTAATAAATACCTGGTCTATGCCCCTTAGGAAGCTAGCTCCTCTCTAACTGAATGAAGGCTACTATGGCAACAAATTAACTAATAAAAATACACTTTTCATTCTGGAATTTCAAAGAAACAAGACTAAATGTTGTCAGATGGGTTCACATATGTTCAGGGCAGAAGTAGCAATTAAGTCATCCTGTCTGGCTTGCATATCACACATACTGTAATTTCTTTTTCTTTATGGAGCAAGGAGTTTGCATCTGACTGCGGCATACCTTTCAGAGAGCATTCAGTGTTGCTATAGAGACATCAAAAGAGGGAGAAAGCAGCCTGTTGCTTCTTCTTTGTTCTATTATTTAATCAGCTTTGCTATTAAGTAAAGTGTATCTGGTTTCTAATTTGAATTTACTTAGCTTTAAATTTCCACCATAGGTTCTTGCTAAACCTTTCTCTAATAGGTTAACAGAACTTTTAATGCTTTCTTTCCCTCTGTCTCTCTGTGAGAGTACTTATATGCTGTAATAAAATAATGTCTCACCAGTAGGCCTTTTTTTTTTAGCAAAAGCATATTTCTGTGGTTCCTTTTGCCACCAAACTTGGTCCCATTGCTTGTCAAAGGATTTTAATATTCTTTCCACTAAAACAGCCAGTTACTAAAATATACTCAGCTACAGACCATCAAAGAGCTGTCTAATTAAAGAATATGAATTACATACCAGTTACGATACGATATGCTCAAAATAAATTTGCTGAGGGATCTAAAACTTCATCTTTGGTTTTTTGAAGCCAATTGCTCTGCCATTTGAGCTAATGGAATATTTTGCTGGGTCAGCCTAGAAGAGAGGCTTTATATCTTTGCCTCCATCTCCTTAAACAGTGTTGCCTTTCACTCCTGTAAAAGGGGAATTCTCAGCGGGACCTTCCTCGAAACACTAACAGTCTCCAAAACCTTCTCGGGAACATGATATGACCATAACTTGACACCAATCTAGAAGCTGCCCAATAAATGTTTGCAAGCCTGCAATAAACTCTGATTCTAATAGTGTGCTTCATGCTGTGCTAGCAATGTGCAGAGGAAATGACAGAGGAGAAGGCTGCCTGCAGTCCTAGAGAATGACCCCAGCAGCACTCCACGTACCTGCAGCACCTTTGTGCAGATGCAGGGGACCCTCCACTCACTTTTCTCTGCTTCCCAGCACTGAGGTGATCACAAGAGCTGAGGGGAATGCCAAAACACTCTTCAGGTGAAACGTGGAGGTGCTGTAATTTTTTTCTTCTTCTTGAGGAACTTCAAGCGAACAGAATTTTTTTCAAAGGTAAGAGTAAATTTTAAGGATCCTAAGAGCTCATAAGAATCTTTCCATGTTGCTTCCAAGGGCTCTTTTGGGTATATATCATGTCTGTGATGAAATCATCCTAAACACATTGCTGGGCTGTGTGGTTTCACCTTCTACCAGAATGCTGATGCTGCTCAAACTCAGCTGATGTCAGCAGGTCAGTGTAGGAGTCTTTCCCTAAGAGGACCATTTGACCCTGGTAAGGTTCTTCATGGGCGTTAAGGTTTAGCTACATATTTTCCTTTGTAGAATCAGCCTTTCTGTGATAACTAAGGCTCTTGTAACCATGAGTCAAGATTTGCTATTTAGTTACTGATTTCAGAGCAAAAAGCGCCCATGCAAAAGAAAACTTTAAAATATAAAAAATCCAAACCAAACCAAACCAACAAACAAAAAAACCCCCAAAACAAACCCAAAAACAAATGATCCCCCCCAAACCTAAAGCCAGTAGAACAGTAGAAGTCTGGATTCCTCACATCACTTGCTCTCTTACCAGACTGTTGTGGCCACCACAGCTTAACTTTCTTTCCGTCCAAAAATCCCATGCTCAGCTGACTTGGCTGAACTCTGGCTTCCTCTCATATAGTGATATATAAAGTAGCTTTTAGGCACAGCTATGAATAAGGCTGATTCATTTACAGTACTTAAAAACTTGAACATTTCAAAGAAGCAGCCATTAAAGGAATCCTCTTGGGGTTCATTAAAGTATGGAAATATTATGACTATTTTGTTAATGGGGAACTAAGGCACTATGAGTTTAAATGATGACACAAGATGCTCATAGAGAAGTGAATAGCTTAGTGTAGATTTTGTTAATCCTAGTCTAGCACCTCAAGCAAGAGAGCATCATTCTTGACTTGCTGCCTGGTAGTGGGATCCAAGTTAGTCTCTTTCATAAACATGTCCACATCTTTAAAAAAAAAGACATAGCAATAAAAAGTAGTTACAAAATATATAACCCTTATGCTGAGGCCAGCACATTTGAACTGATTTTAATTTGTTAAAAAATTAAAAATACAGTCTACTTTCTATTCAGAAAAATGAAGCTTTGAAACTGAGACAGAAATTTGATCTTTTGAGCCTGGCTATAATGCTTAGAAAAACATACCATACATGACTCAATACAGTTTATCTCTGTATTCAGAGGTATGCACTAGTCAAAGTCAAATGACTCTGCTTCACATTCATGCATGATAAGTTTCTGCTTCAGTAACTGTGTTAAATAAGTTTAAGAAATGAGACTGCTGAGCCTAGTTTTTAGTTTGCAAAAATACCCAAGAAGTCACCAAGAGTGCTTTTCAAGAAATTTTAAAAACTGCCTAAAAATAGAATTTACCCAGAAATGGCACTAGCATTTCTGGGTAATCACCTAGAATTACTAGAAAATAATTTTTATGCTAAATAAATCTGATAATTATTTTAAAAATTGCTACTATTTATCTAAGTAAAATTATGTCTTAACTCCAATTTAAATGAATGAAAAACAAGGAGTAATATGCCTAGTCAATTAGCAGCAGTCAATGTATGCAGGGAAAGGTGGCCTCAGTGACAATTCACTTCTGAGCATTTGCCATTGGACAGAGGTTTCCTGGCTTTGTACACTGGCTTTTACAGAGCTTGTTCTTAGCTGTCTTAAGGTATATCTGCATAAGTGAGCACAGAGAACCATATGTTCACCCTCCCTAAGCTCCACACAAACTACCTGCAGCTTGGAAGCCACAGAGTCATTTAATGTAATTTTAAGACTGACCCTGTATCTCAAAAGACTAATCTTTTGGTGGGACGGTGCCCAGTTTCATTTGACAGTAAGGGATGAGGTATGAGGTGCTCAGAAAATGCAATGGCTGATTTAAAAAATACTGGTGTTACAGAAACTTTCTTTCTGTTAGAGAATATCTCATTTACTGTGACCACATAGTTAACATGCAGGGGGCTTGCACCGTCGTTTACCTTGTTGTAGGTTTTGTGTGCATTCATATCCTGAGCCTCAGGGATGGAAATGCACCTACAATGCTTGTAATCCCTTTGCAGCTTCCTCATAATGCCCTTGGTTGAAAGTCTCTGCTGTGCAGGACGCCAGCGCAGGTCCGCACAGAACTTAAATCCCACTTAAATTGCTATGGCTTAAAGTCCCACTAAAATAGCTCCTGGGCCTCCCCCGCTCTATATGGGGATGAATTCCATGCTTATGGAATTTCTCAGCATTTTCTACTTTTAATACTCTTTTGCTTGCTGGCAGGTTAAATTAGCCTCCTCTGACTACAATAAGATGACACGTAGCCAGCACTGATACCCAAGTTTGTTTCACATTTTAACACTAAAAGCAATTGTTATTAAAATTGGTATGATTGAGTGCAATAAAAACCTGCCATGCTTTAGAAAGAATGAATCAAAATGTCATCAGCACTGTGATTCACTTCACTTACTGTAAGACAAAACACAAGTGATCATGACTATGAAGAACTTACCAGAAATTGAAGTGCTGTCTGTTACACTTTGGAAATAATTATTGCTAGAGGTGATCTGAGATTGGCTGGACTCAACGGGGATGCTAAAGCATATTATTGTCAGAGTTCAAAGAATTTCAGTCTTGGCCCACTGCTACCCTTACCCTGCATCATGTAAGTGTATAGGAAAAATGTATAACAAAAGCCTGAATACAGATGAATATTAATGTGAATGAGTCAAGTAAATATCACTTGCTCATCATTTCTATGATACACAGGTGGGAAATAGTCATCTTCCTCATGAGATGTTCTCTGCATTCAGTTGTCCCATCAAACTAAAAAACAACCGTGAACAAATTGATTTCTTTTTCCACGGGTAAATAACCCAGTGCTGTTCTAGTTTACCTTTAAGATCTGAGACTTCCTTAAACATATATTTTTTTCATTTTCACAGTAGTTTGCAAAGGCAGTTTGGTTTTCTCATGCAGAGACTCTTAAGCATCTGCATACACAGATATTTTTATATATATTAGAACATTCTCATTTGAACAATCTTTGGAAAATCCTCTTTTTTATGAAGGTATTTGTAGCTCTGTCATATACTGGTGCCCCGTGGCTCAGCTGACCAGTTTTAGACTACAGTTAATAAAAAAAAGCAGTTGGGAAGAGTTGCCTAAACGAGTTCAAAAGTGTCTGATAAAACTGTGGAGATGGTACAGGAGAGCTTTGCATGATATAGGAAATGCAGGAAGGAAGAGAAACTTTGGCGTGGAGAACACATGAAAATCCCTCAGCGTTGTTAGTCCTGTCTGAGCTTCAGCAGCTTGTCCCTGCATGGCACTCCGTCACTGGGGCAGGTCTGGCCCCAAAACACCAGTGAGCATAGCACAGAGGTGATAAAAGAGAGGAATCCCAGCTCTCACCATTAAGTGATCAGAGCACACCAGGCCTTTGACTCACTTGACCTTCCCCGGTGTTATTTTTAATGTTTTGTTGGGTTTTTTTCCCTTGGCCATTGAATATGTATTAACTGTTACACAACACCAAGTTTGTTATGTAAAATTCTAGAGATAAAACCTCAATCCAGGGCCCCCCTCTAAGGATTTTTGAACTTCCTGAGGGCTCTGGGAGCACATCCAAGGATTTTTATTGTTCCCAGAAGATATATAGAGATTATTTGTCATTTGGAGAATGTGTGTGTGAGAGTGTACTGGGGGGCTCTGCTGAGCACACTATTGTGTTATTCTTCTGGGGAGAAGGTGGGATTCAAGGGTGACCTAAAACAGATGTTGACAAAAGAGGGAAAGTAAAAAAAATAGAAAGAAGGAAAGAAAGGAAGAAAACCCCTGAGATCAGCTAAGGATTTCCAACTGCATTATGCTTTTTATGAGGGTGCCTTCAATATTACTCATCTGCAATAAGCTCCCATAGACCTTGTAGATTTTTTTTTATTTTCATGTATTAACAATACAGCAGCAAGGAGCTGACACTTGTTTTCCATATCAAGCAAAGTTTTATAAGTCATTTTTTTCTGGCTATCACCTAAGCTTACATTTTACACTGAACAGTAATTTCATTTTTATGGACACTGTCAGATACTTAATTTTTATAGAGTTCCTCGTTTAAAAAAAAAAAAAAAAAAGAGAGATTTAAGGGTCTCTTAGCGATCAGTCTCATCTTGGATGCTGAACCTATAGAGTCACAGGTGCAGATAACTACTGGAGCACTTAATGACCCTGAAGAGTGAAACTTTAACCATGCTGAAATCAGTGGGAGTTTTGTTAGTGTGACCAGCATTTCACCCTCTGCATTTTACATTTACCTCATTCTCAGCTGGACCCACAAACATTCTGTGTCGACCCAAAAGGTCCACTGGCTTTCATAATTACCACTGTCTGGCATGCCCAGAAGAGCTGGTAACTAAATAACATTTTCCTTTCTGGTGATTCTGCCTTTTTTTTTTCATCTGGCAAACAGTAATTTTTATCTTATTGGTTGGCCTGGATTGTGAGCAACTGATCTGGATCCAAGGGGTATAATTCTGAAATATTAGCGTATTATCACAACATCCCAGTGAACTCAGGCTTGCTAATCACCTCTTAGTGTAATAGCGTGACTATTTTGGGGACAGCACACTGAAATAATGCTGGAGTCAGTACAATAAAAGACATTCCAAGCCTTTAATAACCACATTGGTGGCACAGTGGTAATTCGTATTTGCTGTGATATATTTAGAGTCTGGAAGAGTATTATGAAATAGATTTCCATTTCAAGATTTTTGGACAGAGCAGCCTGTTAACATCCTTTTAAATCGTAAGTGTACAGTGCCACTGTTTCCTGAACTAACTGTGATTTGTTGCTATATTTTTAAAGAAAAGGCATTCAGTTTTACTGAAAGTGGAATCAGATCCTGGATGCTGGACTGAAGTCAACCATCCCAGTGTGACTTTTGAGATGTTAGATAAGCAGCTCTTTGGAAGTCAAGAGGAAACAAAGAGAAAAGACTGGAGGTCAAAAAGCTATAGACGCTCATTTGAGGATATTTACATTAGCAATGTTCCCTTTGTGTGTCTGCAGGAGGGTTGCTGTGTCACATCAGGACAAATATGACAAAACTTCCATCAGTTCAGGTCATAGCAGCATTTGGGGAGTTTGGAAGGATCTGAGGAGTGGTCTGAACCATTGTCAACTGGGCACATACACAGTGATACTGCTCTTAGGACACAAACTCATCCGTAATTTCTGTTTTGGATTGCTTGTGGCCCTATTATCAAATGTAATGTAGGACTGCAGTGGGGCTCACTGCAGCAGCCTTCCCTCCAAGTGATGAGTAAAGGAGATGGTCTATACAACACTTATCATGGAAAACTCTTGTTTTGGAGACAGCATTTCAAGTCTCATTTTGAATTCTCAAGGGAATAAGGCTGGAATTTCACTCTTTAAAATGGCAATCATAGCAAATTGTCAAAAGGCAATCATAGCAATTATAGCAATCACCTGAAGTTCCACCTCTGTCCCTTACCAATTTCTGATACAGATAATGACAATATTTCACTTTTTACATGAGCATTTTTATTTAGTTCATTCTGTTTATACATGAAATATTTCCCATGTGACAGTATATGAAATGTTTTAAAGACTCCTACTAGAATATTAATTTTTCCTGTATTTAGCAGCACGTCCTCATCAGGGAACTGTATTTTGATCTTTCTTCATCAGCTTTTAACCCATTAACCCTTTTCTGATGTCTTTGGTGCACAAATTTCTATTTTATGTCCTTCAGCTGAAGTCACATGTGCTACAATCCTACCACAAGGAGACTTTTTATGCAACATACTGGGGTAGCAAAACCACTTGATTCTGGAGCTGATGTTCCACATGCCAGTTTTTGCAGTGCTCAGAGGACGAGATTAGTCATTTCTCCTGATCTGAATGCATTAAGCTTTTGGAGTTGTTTTTCCTCTACGTCAGCATGATTCTTCTCTATCCGTTTGTTTCTATTAGCCATCTGGCAGTGCTTTACCCACCTCTTCTCTTCAAGTTTCCATTTCCTGAGGTCACAAGCTCCAGAAAGTGTTGAGTTCCAGTGCCGAGCCTCCTCTGTGCTGGTATTTGGGAATTCTGAAGTCCGGTTGACTTCATGTACTGGGTATATTAAGGTCCTGGAGTTTCTGGAATAAAGAAATCTTGGTTATGAGCTTGTTTGTTTCACTTTCTGTGTAATTCAAACTGACTCAACTTGTGGCCAGTTTGTTTCAGGGTTATTTTCTATGACCAGTACTTTCGTAGTGTCATCACTGCTTACAAAAACAAAGTGGCTTCTGTGACTATCTTTTGACGTATGTCTTATTTCAATTAATGCCCTCGGCTCAAGCAGCAGGGATGAAATCCATGAGTGCATCCTTTGTTGTGGTCCTTTGTAATCTATAGCTGGGTTTCATGCAATGCACACTGCACTCTAGAATACGGGAGGTTTAGTTCGCACAGCGGGCATCTGTCTGCTGCCTGGCAGGCACAGCCGCAGAAAGAATACTACTTCAGTTCTTCTCTGAAAGAGATAGCTTTTAAGTGGCAGCTAGATGCTTGTCTTGGCTACCTGATATCTAGGCTTTCACCCAACAGCTGACATCAGCTAGAGCATGGAAACTGCAGATTCAAATATCAATGCGTTCTTCCGAAAAGCTTCTTAGATCTGTCACTCACTTTTTCTCACTGGCCTGACAGAGCCTATTTGTTGACTCTGCAAGTCATAAAGAAAGGTCCACTTATTTTCTCTAACCATTATACACTGAATGCTTAATGTTGTTCAGTCATAGTCATGTAATTAAAAAAAAAAAATCACATTTGAATGGTCCTTCATCATGCCCAATTGAGCACATTATCACAGTAGGAGTCACCAACTGGTGCAGTAACATAAATGTCTTGCAAATTACTATTCTTTAGAAAGCAGGAAAGTTTTTCAATTTTGAAGGAAATCTGCACCTAGTTTTTCTGTCCTGTGAATAAATCATCATATACAGAAATTATGTTTTGCTATTATTCTGTAAATAATAAGTTCCTTTCTCTTATTTGACCTCTGTCATTGCATCTGTGGCTAGAAATTTAAGAAACACGAGGCAAGGTTTCTGGATGCTGTGTTTGGTTAAGTGAGTTTACTGTATGCTGAGTTGCTAGACTACTCTGTAGCACAGTAGAGTCACCTCTGACATGCTTTTGGCCAAAGTCAATGAGACATTTCCCCAGCCGAGATTCCCAAAGGAGGAGTGATTTTTCTCCCTTCTATTTTCCCATCAGAACTAAAATATATTTCAGAATTTGGAATATACCAGCTTTGCCCAGTTTTGGTGACCAGCATTTCTTTCAGCAACCTGTTGAAAAGGACATACAGTTAGGATGCTGGGAGCAGTGCTGGGACAGGAACTGGAGTGTGATCCTGAAAGACAAGGCATAGGTATTCAATAAATCCTGTAAATACTATTACAAATGTATAGTTTGTAATAATTAAAGTGCTTATGCATAGGAGCAATTCCATCGCTTGAACCATTCACATTATGAACCCAAAGATGGATCTGAAGAAAGAGTAGACCTAGACATGTTTTGCATATGAAATATATATTTTTAATTTTTAATGAGTTTTCAATATATAAGTGATCTATTTGATTTTCAAAGCCCTGTAAACTGCTTTATAACTTTGGGCTGTTATAAAATGATTTGTGAACACAGGGTAACAACGGTAATTTCTGGTTGGCTGGCAATGATGTCATACATGTGTCAATATTTCTCATTAAAAGCACAGGTATGACCTTTTTACCTTGGAGTTTCCATACCATAATAGCTATAAGGCACTCATGGTTAATAGATTTCTGAGGGATTATTGCACTCTTTGAGTAGCTGAAGTCACTTGGCTTTTGGCTGGTGCCTTATGCTGCACCTGAGGTGTGTGATAATCCCTCAGAAATGCACTGCTTGTGGAATCTCATGGCTTAATTATAAACATTAACTGAAGTCAGCTACACATTAACTAGCTTACCCAGATGTTTCTGTACCTGATGGATGGATGTTATGACTGATGAAAAGAAATCATGCAAAAAGGTTTGCCTCTACTGACTTCGTTTGCCATGGAAAAAGGGAGGAAGGGCAAAGCAGTTGCACTACCCACTAACAAGAGAATTGAGACCTTCTGTACAGCAGGAGGATGCACAAGAAATTTAATTTCTCTGTCTGGGAAAGAAGTGGCTCCGTTTAGAATCTTGAGGGTCACCACTGCTCCCTCCTGCACATTGCACTCAACCTGGTGCTCCCCTTAGTGTAATTGCCTTCTGTGCAGTCTTGAGTCTAGGATGTTTTGAAGGCAACTTCTTCTCCAATAACCTTCAGTGATCCCAGAGAGACAATTTTCCCGCCATCAAGGAACACATATCTCTCCTTTTCAGAACTTAGCTCTTTTTTCTGACTTGTTTTTTCTTTCCCCAGTGTTGTAAAGTACTAACACTTTACTGCTTCAGGGTCTGATATATATTTTTGATATGTTGGCATTTGTGGACTAACATCAGTTTCTTCAATAAGAACAGTAATGAGAAACAATGTGAACAACACTCCTTTCAGGTGTTTTTTTCCCATATTTTATTTTACAATATTTACTCAGACTATAATATTCTATCTAATTTTAATTTCTGTAAACAAGCAAGCTCTTAGAAAATCCACTTGCAATTGGGAACGTCTTGGACAGGGAAAAAATTTATGGCAGCCCTTCAGATCTAGGCCAAACACTCAGCTGAAATTATTTGTAAACCCACTCTAAAACTCACACTAAATAATTGATAGCTCCCCTAAAGTAATGATATCTGCAGCAGTGCAATAAGATTCATGCCCAAAAAGCACATGTAAGTGTTAACCTAACATCTGCATCCCCTACCAATAACTTGCAGAAATTAGGACTAAAGATTGTGCAGATTGCCAGGGATCCCTTGACATTAAGGGAAACCTCAATAGCCCTGCTAGGGCAGTTTTCCAGATGTTTTGCCTGGGAAGCACAACACATCTGTAAGAGGAATTGATGTGTATTTATTTAGTTTCAATCAGTACTTGTTTTCATGCCTAATTGAACACTGGTTATAGAGTTGCTATCAAGTCAGAGTTAAATGGGCTGCGTTTAAACATCTGTAATGACTAAGTCTTTTTGCATCCATGTATAAGTCAAATTGATTTTCTAAACTTGAGAACAAATACTCCCCTACAAGAAGTTCAATGTATAATTACCCTTAGACATTTTGCAAAGCCTCATGGAAATATTGGAAGAAGATTTTTAATTCAATGAAACGTTAGTTGAATTTTATTAAATTTTATTTCCTTGGGTAGACCTTAAAGGTGACTAATAAATTATAGTCTTGGTGTGACTTGCTGTGTGTTCAGTCATTCCAGCAAAAGCAGCATGCAGGGGCAATGTAAAGCTGTATGCTTCAGGGGAGTCATCCTGCCAACTCACTATGTTCCTTTGCTTCTCAGTAAAAGGAGACGTGCTGTGTGATATCAAGAGATATCACAGTGTGTATAGAAGAAGTTGAAGAACCACTTTCACTTCACACATGGAAAAAGGTGAGGGTAGTCATGCTAGTTCCCTTCATCTTTGGCATTAGCTGCGGTGGGGGGGGAATCAATGGGTGTTAACACTAATTAACTAAAGAACAGGTATCTTCATGTTTCTTTCTCATTCTGCAAGCAAACATGGGATTTCTAACATCACGAAATGGAGAGAGAATAAATGAACAGTGTAGTTACCATAACTGCAAGACAGCACTTTTACATTGCATATTCTTACATCCTTTTAGACTACACGTGGTTATTGACCCCATGGGCATGCAAATGAGAGTCAACTCATAAACATCTTTCTGGTGTTTGTCTTTGAACTTGAACAGCGACACATACTTGGAGGAATTGCTGTGCAGCAAGCTGTAGTCCCTGAGGCTGTTCATCTTCTACCAAAATATATTCAGTGGGATGACCACATTTCCTTTCCTTCTGTACTTCTAGTTTTTAGGGGTTTTATTTTCTCTCTATTCTTCTACTGGGGATTTGGCAAAACAGGAACAGAAGAATCAGGTCTCTCTGATTCATTCATCAGAATGTCTCTCTGATCCCAACGTCTGCAGGTTCCATGTAGGACAAGAGATAGAGTCCATTCCTAGGGATGTGCTGGGTCTCTGCTTTATTACTGAAGTTCTGGCTCTCCTTTTTCAAGCAGCACTGCCCCATGTGGACTGAATTAGCAAGCATCCTACAAGTTTCTTTTTGGCAGGAAAGCATACTGAAGTACTTGATTTCTTTCTAATTGTTGGGGAACATAATAATCACGATGCTAAAGAAAAAATCATGCCCTGTTTTGTTTTCTACTCTCTACCCTCTTTCCTCCTGCCCATGGAATACACTGCCAAGATTCTGCGCAGCCAGCAGAATAAGATGCTTTAGCTATCTCAAGGTCTGGGTGAAGAGCACTTACCTGTAGCTGAATCCTGACAGGGATTGTGTACTGCTGGTGAGAAAAAGAGGACGCTTTAAGATATTTCCTAAGCATCAATTTCATCTTCCCTAAGAGAGTTCAGCCTTCTCCATGTTCTCCTAAACCTATTGGTCTTCTGGTAAACCAGAGTACCAAAAGCAGTGAAAATACCTTCTTTCTTCTGTATGCAGTAGGACACCTCCCTTTCCACTCCCAGACAAGCACACTGACTAAAGTAAACTCCCCTTCCACTTCATTTTTTTAAAATCTGTCAAGAACATAAGGAATGATGTGTCAGGCCAGCCCACGGGTCCAGCCAGCTCACTGTACTGTCTCCAAGAGTGATGGATAATGGGATGTTCAAGAAAAAGTCAGAGAACAGGCAGGCATACCAGGATATACATTATTCATAGTGCCTCAAGATACTCTCTCAGAAATTTGTGGCTCAGGGACTTGCTGAACCATTTCCAACTTTACTGTATCTTTTTCATAGTGAGGAGAAGACAATAACCACACAAAAGTACTTATGAGGGAGATGAAGCATTGATTTATACAGTGGCATAATGCTGATTAATGTTTTCTATTCTTTTCTTTCCCTAATTATCCCTGGCCTTCTATTTGGTTTTTGGTTTCTTCCTGTTTTCTTTCTAACATCGTATGTTGAGGTAGAGTTTTGCAGAATTCTTTTATGGAATTATTTATTCCAAGGAATACTTTTCCTATGTGCTTTATTTTATATTTCTCTAACCTGAATTTCATCTGCTACTTTAGCTGCTAGACACTTTCATTAAAGCACTTTTGAAAGTGCATCTTCTATGCATTTCTACAAATATTATTGATTTAGTCCTTGTAATGCTCATATAAATTAAATGTGTAATAAGAAATCTGTGAAGAACTAGACTCTGTTTTACCAAAATTCTCCTTGAAGTCATGTTTTACATGGACAAGGTAGCAGGAAGACTTTTGGCAGGCATCATTGGAATATTTTTAGTGTTCAAATGGTTATCGTTCTTTTATAATTGGGAATCAGAGACAGAGCATTAGGCAGAATTTGAGCAATTGAATATTATCCTAGGAATTCAGTCCATTACTTCGATATTTGGAAAATCTCTTTTATGAGCCCATTAGCAAAGTGTGATATTCTTACAGCAAGACATAGAAGAAATTACTATAAGGCTATTAGCAAACACTTCAACATACTATCTCTTTATAGTGTCCAGCATTATCTCATTATTTTGAAAGAACAAGTAAATAAATAAGGAAATAAATAAACCAACCAACACACACACAAAATCCTAGAAATAGAATTTTTTTCAAATGAAGTCCTCTATTTTACAATTCACGTTTTGGCCTTCATTCATTTCCCAGCCAGCTGCAGCATTTCATCTTCTGAAGAGCACAACTGTCATTTAAGAGCTGAGTGCCATTGTGCTAATGACTCCATAAACAACCCCACCAAATCCTGTGTGATAAATTTCTCCCTGATTAGTTAAACAGAAATTGTATCATGCCAGCGGAAGGAGTTTTGTTGACACAGCATCTCTGGAGACAGTGGTATATTTTCTTTTACTATATGAATGCTCAGCAACTGCAGTAGTGAGAATGACAGAAAATCATTCAATATTATTCAGCCCTGATGATCTTTCATACCTTTAATTTTTGTTCTTTTTTATATATATTATTTTTAAAGAGAACTTTTATTACACTGCCAGATTCTGCTTGTAAAAATGAAATTGAGTTGAGTCTTTGAAGGGCAGAATGTGAAAATATTGTTAGCTCCAATCACAATACGCTTTTTTTAGTCTATGATCCATTAGAGCTAATTCTGTGTTTCAGAAATGAAAGAAAAAATTGTACTCATTTTATATATTGAGGTTATTTTATTTTTAGCCCTTCAGTTTTACAGTAAATGCATTGGTGGGTCACTTTTGTGCATTATTTTTATGTCTTTGTAGTTCTGTTTCCATGAGCATGTTGGTTTTATAGTGGAGTTTCCACTTAGGGCTGTTAGTAAATCTTTCCACAGAAGCCAGGCCTTTATAAATGACTATTGTTAAAGAAATGTTACTGGCTATGATGAGTATGACAATAAACGTAGGAAAGACCTGGCTTGTGGTTATTACTCTTGTATCAACTTTCCCGTCATGACTGGAGGAAAGGGCTAATTGCGTCTTCCCTTCCCCGCAACCTCCACACTTTCCTTTGGGCAGCGGTTACACGCGCGGTTTTCAGAGAGAAATAAATGACGCACGGAGGAGTGTAATCAACATGGCCTGCTCAGACAGAAAATATGGACCCTTGGATAGACTTTGAGAATAGTATGACATGTTCCAGATAAACAGCAATTTACTGTAATGGCAATGCGAATTCAGTGTGCAGTACCTTGGGTTCCTAAATAGTAATGGTTTTTCCATGACATGTTTGGAACATTTCTGGTGTTAGCTAACCGCTGTAAGGAAAGCCCATGTACGTGAGCATCTGATCGACTGGATTTTACAGGTCTGTGTCATAGAGGGCTCTAATTACCGTGCTTTGAATATTAGAGAACTCAACATGCTTTTAATCAATCCCATGGGCTCTGCTATTTCCATTACTTAGTCTCAATCCCTGTTTAAAAACTGGTACTGAGAATTTGTTTCACATACTTAGTGAATCCCTAAGTGCACTGCTCCTGAAAGCAGACACTCACACTAAATCTGGATAGTTTATATTCATTTTAAATGAAAACAGCAGAACAGTGGGATGACTGTGAGAAATTATGACATAAAGCTGATTCAAGACCTACTCAGACTCTCTCACTTCAGCTGAGGGCTAAAGGGCTTTTATTTATGTTGAAGTGTGTTATTTATGAAGGAGCAGAGTCCATACAGAACCCTCCACAAGGAGGAGTCAAGACTGTCTGAACATCTTCCAGTTCAACTCCCTTTCTGATCAATGGCCTTCTATTATCATATCGAGCCATACTGTTCAATTATGTGCATGCAGAACTTAAAAAATAGTAAATATTGTCCACTAAGCAAAAGAAAATATTTGGTAACTGACACTTAATGAAGTAATTGGAGAATAAAACATGGGTAGAAGAAGAACTGGTAGAACAGCAGAGGAAAGAGGAGGAAAGAAAAGGGAGGGATGCAAGTACATTTGATATCAATGTGAACCATCCTGACTTCTTTCTCTGAAGTGTATAAAGTGAAATATGTTGAGTTTTTTGTTCCCCTGTGATGATGATCCCCAGCTGCAACTGGGGATTCAGCTGTTCTGGGAAATTGCAATATGGCTACAACATGGGTCAGCAGGTTGGGGGTGGATTCAACAAGGGTCAGCTGAGATAAGTAACCTCGCAGTGTGGTCTTCCTTAATGCAAAATATTATTTGAATCTTGTAATAACCATCTTTTGGGGATGTGCTATGTATGTAAAGTTTTGAGGTGGCTTTTCCTTATTCCTGCAGAAACAGGAAAGTTTTTTTTTCATATTTTTATTTTGTGCCAATGCTTGAAGTAGTTATTCCTTAGCAACTGGGAGAAAGTCATCAATTTTGATATCTGAGCCTATTTCCTTCTGAAGAATGAATTCAGTACTGATATATCTTTATGTCTGTCATTCTGAAGCGTCTGTCAGCTCTGAAATGCTTTTATTTATTTTTGTTAAGATGAATATTCTTCGGTGTAGTCCATTTAGCTAGCTAGTATTTGTGTATCCATAGCCAAAATTAAGCATAATGAAAAGTAAAAAGAGTAAATGTTTCAGTAATTTGAAGAATTTCTGATTCAGGAATTTCTCATTAAAAAAGTCTTTGATCACCTCTGGTTTTAATTTAAGTTCTGATTCATAGCTCATTAAAAGCGACAGAAAAGATTTCACTGAGTTTTGTGCTTGATATTTATTGATCTTGAAGTGGGAAATAGAGATCCTCAGGAAGCAAGTAGTGACTCCAGAGAAAACACCTCTGTTTGTTTGTATTCATCAGCTGATCATTGCAATGCAGCTGATATTCTTCCTGCAAATATTAAGAAGTTTGCTTTTGAAAAAGCAAACGTTGGAATATATTCTATAAACATCATGTAAGTTCTCATATAAAGTTACATTTTATAGGAAATTTTATTGGTCTTATATCCATTAGCCAAAAATCTCAGGTGCTCAAGTCTGTGGAAAAATAAGCTACTGTCTGTTGAAGTTTCAATAAAACAGTCAAAAAAGTTGATGTTAAAGAAAAACTTACACGCAAAACTAATATTATTTTAAAGACCTTTAAAGGATTTTTTTTCTTTTTTGGTTTATATTAGGCACATTAGAATTCTTCAAGAGTTTATTTCTTTCAAGATCCTAGATATTTTACATATTAATTCTCACTTTGAAGTAGAACAACAGCTTGGGTTCATAAATTTGTCCTTTCCATATTTGTTTCAAAGATAAAATTAGTTTCTTTCTTTGTTTCCTCTTTTTTTCTAATATTTTCTCTGTAAATATTTTTGATGTAGAGGATAGCAAACACACACACAAAAAATATATTTTTATATATGTTATAAATAAGACCGAGACAAAATCATGTACTTTCAAAGACTAAATAGGGAATATATTACAGATCACTACTTTGGTGTTTTTAGAATAGATAATTGCTGAATGTTGACATCTGATCACTGAGAACATCTAAAACGTCTTTAAATGTGCTTGTTTTATTTAATGACAGATCAAGTTACTTATGAATAGTAAGCAACATTGATTTTAATACCAGCAATTTGGGTATCATCCATGGGTTGTGGAGTCCGTTTTTAGGACATTATAAATAACCATTGCTTGTAAAAGACAGTCTATCAAAACAACTGTAAAGTGGCAAGTGCATAAGGCTTCTGTATTATCATTCAGATCTCTTACTCTGAAATTAGTAGAAAAAAAAAAATAAGAATTTTGGCAAACTCTTCTCTCTTGTAACAGGAAAGCCTTGGTTTCTGCCAGTGCCCTTGGCAGAAAACAGAAATCAAACAATAACACAGGTTCCCTTCCCAAGAAGCACATTCCTGCTGTGGCAGCTCTGAGGGAGAGGGAGGGACAAAACACGATAAAAAATCTGCTTTTATGTCATTCCTTTTCCATGACTTCACATAAGGTTGTCAGCACTCAGGGTGCAATAGCCCCTGTTGCCATTTTACAGTCAAGATCTCTATCCTGACCATGTATTAAGGGCATGTATTGGCCTTTACATAATGTAATACTAGATGTCTCAAGCTATTAGACCATTACAGATCAACCCTTTTCCTGTGTTCTCCCAAAATGTTATCCATTAGGCTGGGCATTTTTCCTCTTGCTTGATAGTATACATCTTTTACACAGGGGTTTTGGACACATTTTGTGAGGCTGGGATGTTATAAGTTTTTGGTTTAGTCAGGTAAAAATGCTTCACACACCTTTAACCTGCTTTCCCCAGTGGACCTTGCTGAACCACTTTTTTACTAAACCATATTTATAACATGTACTAAAAATGTGATGATCACATTTGTGCTGCTAAAAAGAGAGTAAAACTTAACACGTCTTTATCTTTTGTTATTGCAAATAATGCAAGGTTTTTAAAATCTAATAGAAGAATATTTATTTATACCAGCAAACATTTTTTTCTCCTGGTTCCTGTATCACTACAGCTTCCCTATTTTTATGTAACTTATAATAAAATATTTTCATAGGGACTTATAAAATATAAAATCATTTAAATTACACATGTAAAATAAAGGAAACATAATTTAATGAGTTCCATCTATGGGACTCATAAATATGTTTCTTCATGTAAGGCCCGATCAAAAGACCACTCTCAAATTAATAGAAAAAGTCCCAGAGATTTCTATAGATTTCAGATCAGTCCCTTGTTAAGATTTAATTCCACGCAATTTAACTCAAATAAATTACATGTGGAACTGATTGAGAGTGGGTTTTATTTTTTGTGAAAAATTTCAAGGAAAAAAACACATTAAAGAAATGTATTTCCACTTGCAGTGAAAGTACCTACCAGCCCCAAATTTAATGTTTTTTCTGTGTCTTTGACAACAAGGAAAATAGTTCTGGTATTTCTAGATATCTAGCATACAATGTTAGATTATAAAGCCATCTTAGAAAATCTTAAAATATTCATGATAAACTTATTAACATACCTAGATGAAAATAGTAAAATATACCATTTGTTCTTAAAATTATTATCTCAATTTGAGTGCTCCTAGATATTAATTAAACTCTTTTTTTCATGCTTTTCCTTCTTGCATTTGTGATTTCCAAAGTGACTAGTTCTATATTAATTTCCCTGGTTTTCCAGTTTAGTAGGTATGGTCTGTTACACTTTCACGTGGCCACAATTATGAGAATTTCTTCCAGATCTTACTTGTGTACCTCATGTTTTGTCACAAAATCACAATAAACCCCTAATCTCTACCTTCAAAATGTCCTGTCTTTCTGCAGATGTCAAAGATTTATGACTCCATTCACAAGACCAAACTCTGCATGTAAGTACAGTGAATTTTTGTAGGTAGGCAATACCTCAAGCTAAGAGGTTCTTCAGAGCTTTCTATTTCTAGAAATAAATACTGAAAAGTCCTATCAGCTACAGGTCAGAGTTCAAGAGCAGTCACCATTATAAAGTATTTGTGTAAAAGGTTGCTTCTCCACATGTTATGCCTCAATTACAAACATGTAGGTGTTTCTTGTTATTTGCTGACTGTTTCAACTCAGCCAGGTCTGGATATTAAGCTGGGTTCTTTCCTTGATACCTTTCAAAATATGGAAAACTGTGGACCAAAGATGTCCTTCAGCTGTGCCCTCAATGACAGACATTCAGTGGCTATGATGCAGATATAACTCATACATACAATGATATAGTAGATAAAGTTAAACGATCTGGAATGTAAAAAGCAGTAATAATGCTGGTACACAACATAGTATAATTCAGCTCCCTGCTTCAGCTCCAAAAATAAGGAACACGTAGAAAATATTTCTTTGTTGCTGCTTAGTCTCAGGGGCTGATAAGATTATTACTAGTTATAGTGAAAGAAAGGGAGCCCTTTTCTGATAATTAATGGTCAAGTGCTGAGAGCCATTAACAGAGGAGATACATCTGAGCCCCTGGTCTTTTACTGTTATCTCAGACTAGAAAAATGAAAGACATAAAATTAAATCCTGACTTTTAATGCAGCCACCAGTGGTGCTTGCCAGTGTTTTCTTAGAGGAAATGCCTATGCAGTAACTAAGTGTGATACTTAGTGTTTTGGTACTTTCCATCTTACTTATATGCCCACTATTTCACTCAAATAAACAGGACTTCTGGTGACTGCAGGAATAGACTCCATAATCCTAATGACAAAATTTCAAATCCTCAGATACATTTATGATTAAGTTTATGCTTAGTTTCTAGTCTATTTTTATATTAGCACAAAACTGGCTTCTCTGAAGTCACTGGGGAGGGAAGGCTCAGAGAGCACAATGTGTCTGAGCAGCCTGGAGGCTTGAGAGGCTTGTCCAATTAGTTGAGCCATTTGCAGACTGACCAATTTGTACCAAAAGGAGGCTGTTCAAAATTTTTGCTTACGTTTGCAAAGGGTTGTGTATGTTTCCACCGACTCATGAAGAAGTCTGACTTTGGAAAGCTATTTTAAATTAAGAACGAGTATTCCAAACTACCACGAATATTCAAAATCAAACTCGACTACTTTCTGTAATAGCCATATTTTCCACCTCTAGAGAAGACTTGCTTCAGTTTCAAAGAAAGAGAAATAATGACATCCAGTGGCATTTTACCTCCCCAAACAGTGCCCATGTTTTCTGTTTTGTTCTTCAGCTTGCCTGCCCCCCCACCAAAGTAGAAAATACTCAGAGAACAGACCATCCACCATCACTCAGTATGGTTCAAACTGCAGATGTGTTCCAATTAAAAATGGTTCAGTTTGCATGTAAACCTCCCCGTTTGTATACTCCACTCACTAGGCTTGCTAACAGAATGCTAGAGATCCAAATTTCCTATTAAGAAGCTCAGAGTAATTATTTGAGAGTTTGGTAGAAATATTGATTAGAACATTTAACCAGAATATCAGCAAGAATCTGCCCTTATTTTCCAAATAGTATAAGTAAACACTACATATATTTATCCAGTATACTTGTACATTTCTTTTAAAAAAAGGGATCAGAAATACTTCAACTCATATCCTATCTATAAAGGCATAGCTATGTGTATAAATAGGTATGTATACCTATATTGTGACTTACTAGTCCAATACACTTGGCTTATTTAACTTATTTAAAAACTCTTTTTGTTATTGACAGAATAGACTTAATCACAAAGAAGTTCTGATATATATATAATGTATACATATATGAAGTATAACATATGAGCCTTTTAGATCAGCCCTCAAAATCTACATCTCTTTAGCTTAGATTCTGGTTACTTTCTGTAACTCTTTATTTCAAAATAAAATTTTGCTCCACTCATTCTTTATCTAGTATTTTCTGACCCAGAAATGTCAGTATTTCCATTCTGCTGTTCATACTCTTAGGGATATTGCTATTGTAGCAACACATGGGAACCTGACTCAGGGACCGACTCCCATCGTGCCAGGTGCCGTCCACACAGAACAAAAGCTGGTTCCCACTCCAGGTCTTTAAGCTTGTTAAGTGCTTTGGGCTAAAAAGCTTTGAGTGGATATAAAATATTACAGCTCATTTACAAAAATTGTTTAAAAAGATAATCAGGTTCTAAAGGGAGCTGATTCAACAAATGTGTGTAGTAATATCTCAGATTTCACTGTGGTCCCCTGTGATTTCATAACGATATGTGCAACACTTAATCCTCACTTACACTAAAGCCAGTTTGCATTGCTTTTACAATGAAAAGCTTAAATGAAATGCAAAAATGGACCCAGGGGATACATTCTTTTCCTGCTGCTATGGCCAACGATAGGGTTGAAAAGAGATGGATGGAACAATTAATTCTCCTTGGGCATGGGAAAGGACCCAAAGAGACCAAAGAATCCATCTGCCTGTAAATGTTGCCACCCTCTCTCTTCTCCTCACCATCTTTTCCTGTCTGCTGTGATGTTCTCTAACTGTCCTTCTGTGTCTGCTTTAGAGTTTCCACATGGAAATCAGACATATTCATCTGTCTAAACTGAACTATATAGAATTATCCAATTTATGAACATCTGGAGACTCCAGGAGATTTTCTGGAATTCTTTTCTAACAAAGCTTTAATAGTTGTGCATGAAGTCATAGCCATCTAAGGATTTTCAGATTGGATTGTGCTCAGCTCAGTTGTTAATATCTAGAAGATAATAATTTCGTAATGGATCAACGCAGTGGTTCATCCACTCTGCTCTCTCGTTTCCTGCAGAAGCTTGTGGTTACACGGAGAGGATGACACAATGCTTCTCCAGTACATCCTGCTGGCTTCCATCAGCCTGGGATTTATGAATTTTTGAGCCTGAGACTGTATGCTGGTGTTTTTTGTTGTCTTCAATGACTCTTTCTCTCAACAATTTCTCTAATTCTTTTTGAACTTATGTAAAATTTCGGTAGCTACAGCATTCTATTGCAAAGAGTTTCACTACTTAATAACTACATGCAAAGTGAACAAATAATTGTAACTTTTAACTTATTTTAGAACCTGCCATCTGATCAGTTTCTTGGGTTCCTTCAGTTCGTGTCCTGCGAGAGGTGGTGAACTCCTGGCCCCTCCTCACTGCCACTTTGAAGATCTCCCCCACAGACCCACTCCTCATCAAACACGTGCTGCTGCAGTTTAGCTCTCCAGCTGACAGTGAAGTCACTGAGACCAAACCGTCTCACGGAGATATGAAAGTTTGTTTTAGGACTGCTTCACTTTGGCAGAAGCAAGATGCATGAAACAAGACAACTTTTGGTAAGAAAATTATAACTTTTCATGTGTTTTAGATTGAAAGAATATTTTGTGTACTAAAGCTGTCAATTTCATTAACTTAAGTAGGTAACTGGGATTTAAAAAAAAAAACCAACCCAACCCAACCACACCAAACAAAAAACCTCTAAGTTACGTTAGTTTATCAATGTTTCAAAGAGCAATTGCAGCATCAGCAAGGATTTAGAAGATTGCTGCCTAAGTTGAACCTCTGATGCTGTTTCAAATCAGTGAAGCAGCTATGGTTAATGCCATGACTCTCACAAGTAGGATCACAAGGCACAGAAGGAACCTGGCTACTTAATCACCCAAAATATTATCTGTTTGGGACTCCCCACCCCTAAGCGTAGAATAGCTTGAGCATTAGGTATTTTTAATTTGTTATAACTTGCAAGCAACTGGCTACATTGGCAACTGCAAAGTGCCTGGGACTGTATCATAGCCTAATAAAAGTCCCAATAAAAGTTTTAAACTAGTTCACACATCTGCAGTCTGATGGGGGGCATTACCTAATGTGTGCCATTTCTGTTGTGCTCCCCACTATCCCGTTGATTGTTGTGGGGGGGGGGGGGGAGAAGTGTTACTGTGATGTCCCCCAGGCAATTTATGGCCTTCTCTGAACCATCACCACCATCTTCAGATAAACCTCATGAGAATTTATTGGAGGAATATAGGTAATTCTCTAAAGGACCTATAATTCTCACTTCTCAGGATTCTTTGAAAGTGTTATAACCTACCTCCAGTCCACACATTGCCTTCAAAGGGAAATAAAATTACATGTCTTATATTTTTATACCTTGGATAAAAGTAATCAAAGTGGCCCTTTGGGTCCATCCAGTGTTTTAAAGTGTTTTTGTCCTCCACATGCTATGATTTCATCACACAGTCCACAAAAATAAAGTCCATAATTAATGTTCAAGATTTAAAAATGGAGACATTCAATCCTGTCGGCATCCAGGAGGGTGGAGAGCTCTTAGGAGCTCTGAATATCATTAGATGATGAAGTAGATAGAGCTAACAGTGTTGGCAATCCCTTCTTCTTCTGTGTATAGGTGTTCTGTGTACAGTGGGATTTATAATGGGACTGCACAGCATTTTATTAAATGATAAGGTGTGTCTTCAGATTTTGCCCAACAGAGGCAGATTTCCAATGATCAAAGACTATAATATAGAATACGAAGGTACATTTCTTTACTTTAAATGTAGAGATACAGCTCCTTTACCCAGCCCTTAGGCTCACACCTCAGCATGTTGCATATTCTTCCCAGGCACCATGCTTCCAGCATGGCAAAAGAGCCTGCATTATAAAACCATCCAAATGCTCTTCATTTACCTAGCTTGCAATATTTCAAGGCACATTTTAAAGATGTACAAGCCACCTTTATTTCTATTTTCTTTCCACCAAAAGGAAGTCATTTCAGTAAAATGCTGAGGGGCCGGGGGGAAGCAATGTCTGGCAGGAGCTGGTAGAAATTTCCTTTGAACTCTGATGAAGAACATTTCCACTCTGTTTATTACTAAATTCAATGGCCATAGATGATCCAAGGCTCATAAACTCAGGTATGATGGAACTCCCTAGGGAACTATCAGAGAGAGAGAGAGAGGGAGAGGCTCTGCACGTGGTGCACGTGTGTGTGTGTGTTTGTGTGTGTGTGTATTATTTCTTTTTCATCCTGACTGTGAAAAAAATAGTGATCAGATGCAATAATTGCTCTGTGCTCTCAGAAAAGTAATGGTACGCAGCAGATATTCTCTGAATGAAGAGAAAAATGCTCATTAAAATATCAACATCGCCTCTTTTTTCCCCTAGTTTTTTCTGAGCTCTCTGGGAGTACCTCCTTTATACTTTAGAACCATTTTGTGGATTACAGCAGACTTTTCAGCAAATTTATTTCAGACGAAAAAATCTGTCTTGCATCACAAAGTAAGCCCAACCTGCCAAATTCAGGATGAGGGAGAAGCCCTAATACTTTTATTTTCTTTCTCTCTTCAGCTACTTTAATTCATTACCTCACATGCAAAATGTTTGTTGTCTTCTCTTGACATTCCAGGGCCATATAGGTTTCAATCCTATGTGAGAATTATTATCTTCAGTTTATCTTTATGGTAATGGCAGCTGAAAGATCCAATTGAGCAGGACTGAAAGAGAAGTGGCTAAAGCTGCCATTAGATGGTAATCCAAAACTCTGATCCTGAAAACCCCTGCTCAGTTGCCACTTCTGTGTAGAGATCTTTAAGCTTCATTAGCAGGTTAATTTTTTTGAAATTCCTCCGACATCAGTCCAAAGAGGCAAACATTGAGCTACCAGTAATGCCACTCCCAGTGGTAGGAGAGAAACTACAATTCCCAAGGGGGTTTTGATGATATTTTATCCACTGGCTGCTATATGAAGCAGGAATTGGCACCTAGGTGTCTCTTCCTTGCCGAGTACCACAGTGAGACAGATACAGGAGAATCTTCCCAGTCTCACAGGAAAGGGGAGCCCAGTGGCCTCAAGGTGCTGATAGATGCCAACTGCAGTAACTTCAGACAAAGGTGGGAGCTAAGTCCAGGTCTCCCACATTCTTGGGAATACTGTGACCCCTGGATGTTATTTTAAGAGCAAAGCTAGGCTTTGCTTTGTCTCAGGAAGGGCAAACAACACCATTCCTTTCAGAGAATGACACAGTGAATCCCCCTTTGGCACCAAAGCCTCAGAGAAAAGCTGAGTTAAGCCTAAGTCCTGTCCTCAGTGTCTTATTTGTACAAATAGACAAGGAAATTTCCTGGTCAACATGCAGGTTGTTTTGGAGTGTTGCTCTGGAGCAGAATGGAATGGTCGCTGAAGGGCAAGGCATAGTCACAACCTCCTAGAAGCTACTCACTGACATGAATTTGAAGCTGATAGCTCCAGGAGAGGTTATCTAGATCTGCTTGGTACAAACCCTTAAGAAAATCGGTTAATTTAAAGGGACTTAAATACGTGCCCTCACTTAAATATAGCTAAGAACTGCTGAACTAAACCTCAAACTCTCTTGTCATCTGAAGCCCATACTCGATGTGACCAAAAAATAAAAATATCTGTCAAATTGCTTTGTTTATAAGCCTCAACCACCACACAGGGGAAAAAACAATAAACATTAGCCAAAGTTTCATAAGCTGTTTCGTGAGTTTTGATTTTAATTTATAAAAGCAGGGCTAATACCTGAAAAAAACCAAAATATAAACACTAATATGCCTTGTCAAGTCCTTATAGTCCCCTGTTTGTGATTACGTGGTCTCTTGAAACTAGGAGAACCATTCAGAAAAATGATTTACCCAAATAGCTCTTTCCAAGCATAAAGAAATAATAAATGAACACAAACTAAATAAGTTTAGCACTTGCATTTACTCTCATCAACAGAACAGGTTACAATAAAATCGAGAGAGTTTATTTGCACTAGTGTTTTTGCTTACACACGTATTTCCATATTGTGTGCATGTTAGATTCTTTTCTTTGTTGTTTGTGGAATAAAATAGTGTATAACATGGCTGAACACAGTATTTTATTATTACTGTAATTATGTCATCTATTACCATCATCTTAGCATCCAGTTAGGATTGGGACGTGCTTGGCATGGTTCAAATATTAACTAATGAACAAATCTCTCATTTAAACCACATATGCTGTCCACATATTGGTACGATACAGGAGACAGGACTGGGACTCAGCTGAGATGACAGAGAGGGAAAGAGTGACAGCTGAAGGAATAGCCAAATATAATAAATACCTATTAAAATCAATAACAGCTTTTCCATCGGCTTAAGTAACTTTTGGACCAAATCCTAAATGTACCATTTGGAGGATTTATAGGTTTCTTTTAATAGACACGAACAAAAGTCTTTTTTATTAAATTATGCATTTGCTGCTGTGGCTTGTGGAAACGACATGCATATCTACTACCAGTGTGACGGACCTCAGTTCTGACAACACTTATGCATTTGTTCAGCTTTACGTGGTGAATAGGCTTAGTGTATAAAATTAAGCATGTGTACTGGGCTGAGGCTTTTCTTAATTGTACGATAATTTTATCTGGAGATGTACCAAATTCAGACTTAGGTTTCCCTGACATTTGTTTTTGTTTTTAATCCTGACTCTCTGGTTCATTGAACCTGACTTTCTGTGCAGAGAGCACCATAGGGAGCTGTACCCACGCAAAGCAGTGTAATGGAGTCTCACAGAGGCAGCACAGAGTGGGGGACTCTTGCTCTCAAGCCTCAAAACTGTATAGAAGATGAGGGACCTCCAAAACAAGAAAGCTGAGCCTGCTGAGTGCTTTGGAGGAATGGAGATAGTTTTCTCAACCTTGAATCTCAAGTAAGCAGACACATTCCTTGAGAAACTTAAACTTGGGATAAAGATTATATTTCAAAACCTGTATGTTTGGGCTCTCCTGTTGGACAGGTTTAGATCACGCTTATCCCATAGCTTTTCCAAATTCCCTTTTCAGTCACCAAATATACTCAGTGGACTAAATGGATAACCCGTGTGCAGGGTCATACATGTAAAATGTATGAACAGATTATATGCTTTTAAGAATTCTAACCTTAAAATGGTACTGACAATACATAAAGACCTTTGGAAAATATTAGATGTACCTTCTGTAGACAAACAAAATTCCTTACTTTGGAGATTTTGTCTTTCATGTTATTTTCTTCAAAGAATTTGCTTTAAAGGACAACCTACTTATTCTATTAAAATACTTGTAGCCAAAAAAAGTGTTAATATTATAATTTTTTTCCCTCAGACTCTGAGAACTTTGCTCTTAAAAAGAGCAACAAGTGATTTAGCTGAAAAGGTTCCTGAAACTTCCGAGAGAAAGATGCAATTATTGTCTACAACGCTGGAATCCCCAGATCCTACTGCAACTTTATTGCAGCTTGCACCTTAGTGCCAGGAATATCTGCAAGCTTCATGCAGTAATGCTTCTTCCATGCTAATCTAAAATATATATCCAGCAGATATTTCAGACTCACTGAAAATGAGACTATTCAGAAATTTTAATTCACCCATGTTGAGCTGTCCTTTGCTTTCACATGGCTTCTTCCTTTAAATTATTCACATTTTCAAGTTTCAGTGCTGCCTGTGAAAAGATTGTTCCAGATGAACTTAAAATAATGGAAGGAGATAGGACAACAGAATAGAGAAGTATAATGTGCCTTGTGAGGGGAAAATAACCAAACAAATAAAATAAAAAAGAAAAACAAGGGAATTGATATGGAGTGTCCTTGTTAACCTCTTCCAGAAAACTGAAGACACTAAAATTTAGAAGAAGACCAGAAAATAATCCAATAGTGAAATTCTTTCAGGGTTCAGAAGCTTGTAGTTATGTCCTTATTTTTTCCAATTCCAGTATTGTACATTTCTAACGTCTAGCCAGGAATAAATGTAGGGGTGCCAAAATACTGAGAGGAAGATTCATTTCAAATGTTGCTGGACCTAACGGAAGCTGGACATGGAAAGAAACTCATGAGAAATCCACATTGCTTGAGATTTATTGAAAATTTTGTAGATCCCAGATGTTTTAATGATTTATGTAAGCTGCAAATATTTGAAGGCTTATCTGGAATCATTTCCAAGATTTTAAAAATTTGTCTATCACTTGTCTTAATGGACCACAGAACATAAAGTGATGAAGTAAATCTGTTTTTCCTTAAAATATAGAACACTTGATGGGGCTAATGGGAGAGACAAATGGGGATAGGGTGCTTGTTTGGATCTGCTCTTCAACCAGAAACCCAGGTAATTGCTTACCTATAGGGACAACCCATACAAATCTGGTCATAGGTGGCATACCTACATCCCCAGTTTCCCTTCATTTTATTCTCAAGATGGGAAACTGCTTTGAAGTTGAGATACAAGGTGGCAGCTGGGTCTGTAACCTTCCTACTGTCTTATTCTTTGTATGTGATCAACAGTCATGGCATTGATTTTACAACAACAGTAGTTGTTCTCTGGGCAGTTTTCTCAAAGTGGTAGCAGACCAGGGGTAAAAATCAAATGTGCTGTAAAAGTTATTATCAAAGTTCCTTTACCTCTTTAAAATGTGGAAATCCTTATTCTTCTGGCACTAGGATGGAGCAATTTAAAGAGCAAAATATATTTAATATTTTGCATGGGGTGACTTCCATCAGACTTTGAGGGAAGTTCATAAATCAACAGAAACCACTTAACTGCAGCATTTTCATGGGTCCAGTGGAATTCTAAGCAAATAACAAGTTTGTAAGAATGAAAAGTCACTTATATTATACACACAATCTAATGTTCAAAGGAGTGTAAAAGATGCTTAACTGTTAATATTTTATTCAGCCTTCGCTCTCAGTAGTAATTGCAAGCCATTAAAAAGAATGTTAAGCCATAGCTGTTAGCTCTGGCACAGTCCCAAGTAAACACTGAACCCTCATGGAAAGGGGTTAATTGGTACAAGAAGAGGTAATTTATTAAGGAACACTGAAACCCTGTGTGCACCCAAAGATCAGAACAAACTGCAAATTCTTGTGTGAATATTACATCTGATAATCAGATTTTTTTTTTCTACACTGCACTTTAGAGTCTCAATCTATGCAGAAAACTGAAAAACCAACATGGGTTTTTCTATGTGTCTCCAATAAACCTTTACCTGGTGCCCTTCAGTCTGTCCCTGCCCCACCCCAAACCTCCCTTGGAAAATCTGTAGCGTTCTGGGAAGAAAAGCCAACATGACAATCAGAGCACGTGTGTGGGACTCACGTTGTTTTCTTTCACTGTTTGGCACACTGTGCTAGAGCCTTACCTGACTTGCATAAGTCCATTTCATTTTTTCTGGATTGATAAACTTGTATTTTTATGAATCTTCTTAAAAGCCCACCTTCTACAAGGTTCTTCTCACCCCACTGTCCCATGAACAACTTTTTTTTTTTTTTAATGATGGTTCAGAAAAACACAGTTTAGTTGTATAGACATCGAGGATGGAGTTCTGGGATGCACCCTCCTTCCAACAAGTCTTAGGAGCACTATGCGTGTAATCATTTCACTATTAAGGAAAGACACCTGGAAAATCTGCAGACCCAAGAGCCAGATCCAGTTTCCAAGTTGAAAGAAAGGGTATCAGCTTCTTATGTTTCTCTCTCCCTGGCACAACCTTTTTCTTGTTCTGCCATGCAGATGTCCCCTGCACATCTGCTGTTTAAGATTTACAAGAAAGGTGCACAGAGTACATGTCAGATGTGCACTTCAGAGAGGCCAAATTTTGTTATTTGGTTTTTAGAAATTTTGTAGGTAAAGTTAAATTCAAAGCCTACTGAGATCAGTGGGAATTCTCCCACTATGCTCAGTAGGATTTGGATCAGGACCATGAACTAGAATATCTTGAAATCAGTGTTTAAAAGCCTAGACAAAATGAAAACAGATTTGTGAAACCCTGCCACCCTCCCATTCTGTGTTTTGCCTCCAATGGAAAGGTAGCAAATGCAGGAAATGAGGAATCTGATAGCTGCAAGGTTTTATAGCTCTGATCCCCAAATTTTCCTCTTGATCTCTAGATAAAGCAAGTGTGGTTACATCTGTTCAGGTTATTTTATTAATTTAAAATGAAAGAGAAGACAGTTCTCTAATACGCTTAAGCAATTTGCATTTTTATCTGTTTTGACAGAGTTCATTTTGCATTACTAAATGCCATTATTTGGGATGGGGCCCTTTTTTTCTCATACATAAAATTATTTGCCTCTAAAATTGCACTGATAGTTATACCTTATGTTTTCATAGATTTGACTTAAAGAAGTGTTTGTCTCAGTGCAGATCTCATTCCTGTAGGTTTTTGTCATATAATTTTCATAACAAATGACTCTAGTATAAAATTGGTATCAATGAAATAAACAGAAAATCATACAGTGATTATAAGGACTTAATATTTTTTGGTTTTGGATTCCCATATAATAAGCCCACATCAAGCCTTATCTCAAGAATATTAACCAGAAAAAGCTTTGTGAACTTTTACATAGTATTTTTTTCACTTGTAATTGCTGGTTCATAGGACCTAACAAGGATTTTGTGTGTACAACTGAAGCAGCTTAAAATTATGTACAGAATAAAATACAATTTTCAATAACAGTCCTCATCATTTTAGATTTCTATTGCTAGTTCTGCTATTCTCTTAATTTATTTTCTAAACTTTCTTGTTTATTCATCATAATTAGTGTTCAACTACAAGCCCTTGAGGCTTTCAAGGCGATGCTCAAGTCATTTGTCACTCTACTGTATTAAATATATTATTCCAATCCTTTATTTTCCATTAAAATGTCATCCAAGACTATATTAGATAATTCCAGTCTTTATTTTTGCTCTACTCATATGAGCAGAGCAGCTTAATTCTGAATTGGAAGTAAAAGCGAGTAATTTATTCAAAAAAAAGCTATTAGGTACTATCTGGAGTATCCCTACACACACTGACTCCCTAAGTCAGAAAAGTGCTAAGAATAGTAGTAGTAACACCAAGTGTTAAAAATATCCTTCTTCGAAAGAAAAACTTATTGTGCCTTAATTCGATGGCATTAATAGAAATTGTAGAACTTGCAATATTTCTCTGATTTTATCATGACAGAGTCCATTTTTATACAAAATCATTCTGATACTCTAAACTACCCCAGGTGTTTAGAGGTTCTCGTTTAAGTTGCCCGTCACTTTTTTCTGCACCAATGCCTTACTCCAATTTGTGTGCATGTTAGTGTATCTCAAAGCACGTTTAAACCATCAGAGAAACGTTGAACAAGTACTCCAGAAATGTCAGGGTACTGTTCTAAAAATGCTACTTTTTAGCAGTCCCATAGCCCATGCAGCTGGGTGTATGGTCCCCCACTGCCATGACATGGAATCTACCTCAAAATCTACTGCTACAGTTCTCTATAGAGAATTCCCACACCTTTTAATGGCTTTTGGGAACCAAATACACCTAGGTGGTATATAGCAAGTATGTGCAACAAAGGTTAGCATAAGTCTATTGTATGGGACTGCAGGATATCAGATACCTTGCAGATGAGCAAAAAGACAACATACGAGATCTAAGGAATGGGAAACAAGAAGCAACTTCACTGGCACAAAGGGGTTTTACCATGAACTTGAATTTCTGTTGAAGGAGTTGCTCAGAGCTGCATTTTGATTTATGTCCATCTCTGATACGTTTGCAAAACACAATGAAGGTCATGTGACAGCTCATTTTTGCCTCGTACACCTGTCGCTAATAAACATACATACAGGTAGTGACATCCTTAGGACTAGAAAGTGAATCCCCACATGCACCACCAGCAAACAATAAGATACTTTTTATTATGACAAATACTTTGAGGATAAAACTTATTCAGTATACTACTGCAGAAAAATTCCTAATGATATTAAGTTATTGCTTTAATAGCCAACAAAAATATGTTTTCATCAGAACTATTCTTCACTACGTTACTTAGTTTTATTTATATTTTAGCCCTTTTTTAGGCTGAAGTGAAGCAATATTTTAGCTAAGAACAGCATATCATGATATACAACGTTATCAAGAGAAGTATATGCCTTTCAAAGCAGATATAATGCTCCATTTGCATTCACCATATGAGTTCACTTTTGAAAATAAATCTTCAGATAACCCACAAACAGGGAGGCAAAGCCAGGGAGAAACCAGAGTTAGTGGATAAAAAGTAGGCTCTGGGGAAACTCCTTCTAATGTTACTTACACATGAATATATATCATGCACTTCTGCTGAAATATAAGGATTTATCTTTTTTATATGCACATATGGCACAAACCATATGAATGAAAGTATGGTATTATTTCTTACAGAAGAAAGAAATAAAAAGATTCTTAAATTTCAAATTCAGATGTTCAAAAGGTAAGATAACCTCCTAACAACCTCATTTGCTCTGCTTTTGTTCTCTTCTACTCCTCTCCCTTTTGGAACTCCCTGCATACATCTGGATCTTTATTTACATGATCAGATGTTATCCTACAAAAGACTTTTGTTTCAGTCCATGTACATTCAAGGGACCAATGATGGCAAAATGCTAAGGAACAATCCTCTCTGTTGTCTGTTTTAGATAAACCTAATATTTTTCAAAAAATTAATCAAAATCAAAATCTGTTCAAAACTGATCCAAAAAAAGGGTCTGCATTGACTTAAAAATTTTACTTCAATATGTGCATCCAGCTATGCAACACAAATGCATGATGAGAGACAGAAAAGACATAAAATATTTATTGGCACTCATTTGGGTTGATGTATATAATTCTCTCATGTTTTCACCACTTATAATACAGTCATCCCAAATGATGCCACTAAAACCTGCATTTCAGATCATATCATCATGTGCTTAGACTGTGTATGATGCACTCAGTAATTTAAAAAAAATACAGCAGAAGAACTTCATTACACAAGATATGTTCAGCTTTTACAAATTTCAGACCTTTTCCTTGTATACGGTCTGTGCTTAAGAGACCAGGTGCTTTAGCTACTGGCTCCAGTCTATTGGGACCCAGAAAAGACATTAAAACTTCATATTGTGATCTCAAATCACTTTCCTATACATAAAAATGCCATGATTTTAAGACTTTTTCTTTCCTGAATCTTCTGAACTAGGAGCAGGTCAGGTGGGAAGCCTGGGAAAGATTGCTTTCCAAATCTTCCATTTTTAGTCTGACAAGCAGTAAGATAAGAATCTGAAACACATCATTTATCTAAAGTGAAATATTGTCCACTTTGGCTATAATACTGTAGTGAGAACTTCCAGATTCAAAGAAGATGGGAAGAGATGATATATATAGGATGCTTCAGATTCCTTAAAGACATATGTTCAAAATAGGGTAATAGCACAGGACATTAAGTATAATTTCAGTAGATAATAATTAGTAGGCATGTTCTAATCAAGAAAAGTGAATATGATTTTATCCCATAACTAATTGGCATAGATGAAGTGGGAGACCTTCACTTTCATGACTCCGGGCAGGAATTCAAGATCTCAGTTTTTGCCTTCATCACCATTTCAGTTTTGTCTTGTTACCTTGCTGAAGGAAGTATCTTAGAAGTAAATCTTGTTCAATCAGTGAGAATTCTCCAGCTGGGGCAAAATTTCGCCTTTAGTCATTTTATGCCATCTCTTAAATGAGCACTTGAGGAAAATGCACTTGTCATGGCTCTTTTTTTTTTTTTTTTTAGGTAACAAAAGTGCTGATGGGCTTATACTTGCAGCTCGAGGTGAAAGAAAAGAATTTTAAGCCACTAATAAAATACGGTTCCCCCACCTCCTTATGATCCCAGTGTTGAGCTATGGCCAGAATATCTCAAATTATATTTCTAAAATTACAGACTATATTAAGCACATGAAGAATTAAAAGCACGACTTTTGCAAGTCATCATAATTTTCACCCAGGAAAAAATTTTTGATGCCATTTTCAGATAAGCAGTAATGTATTTTGCTTCTACTTTTTTTGTCTGAATCTGTTTAAATGTAGACATACATCTCTACCTTTATACTCCTTGATAGTCATAACAATAGTAAGGAGACATGCTCTAATAGAAAGGAAAGACAACACTGCTTCCTAAAATGCTTAAATATGGATGATGTAGTAAGGAGTGGAAGGCCATACTCTGTGACTACCTGGATTAGAATATAGCTGATGTTCTAATTAAAAAAAGTGTACTGGGTTTATGTAAAACCACTTTTCTTTAACATGCTGAAGTCTGACCTTCTTGTTTGGACAGTTTTTGACACCCATCATAAAATCTTCTGGGAAGAGCTCAAGTCTATTTGGTTTTAAATAGCAGTTAAATTACAGAGTCTACACTAGACAGTCAAACCTATTTGCTTGAGTATCTTTAGGGTGTGTTTCAGTCCAGTGGCAAGACTGGTCTGGAAAGATTTTGCAAGAGCAGAGGTCCTGAAGGTGTAGTATTATCTTAGTCAGACCTAATCCAGCCTGTTAGCTGAAAATGGGTGAACACTGTCAGGTTCATATACCTTTGGTGGGAAGACATATGCCTATCCCTCCGCTCTTGAACATTGAATCTTTAGGTGTGAAACACACTGTGCTCATTGCAGAAACATTTTCTTAATGTTTCTGCTATTTTCCAGCTTCTATATAAAATTATCAGTCAGTCAGAATCAGGATAGGATTGATACCACAGAAAATTTTCTGTTTCAAGAACGGAGGTGCTATGCTCTTTATTTTTGGTGACATTTTCTCAACAGAATCAGGAAAAATAAAACATTTGTTTCTTCACCAGATGTGCAAGAAAGACCCAGAACTTCTGGATATGAAGGTATCATATGAACTCTGGATAAGTGAAGCATGCCTGTGTATGAACTCAGAATTCCCAGCGGGCTTCAGGAAGAGTTATTTTTCTTTCAGAGATACCATTTGTTTTCCATTATGGCCACCTTCTGTTAACATTTTTCTGAGATGAGACCTTGTATCTAATTGTATTCATCCACAGCTCAGCCCATGACTGACTTTCCCGGCACCACATGTCTGTGTTTGTCTTGACTCCAAGATACTCCAGGAACTGTATGACTATCTATGATCATTTCTTCCTCCTCTATCCAAAAAAAAGACCTGTCTGGGAAGAGATAATTGAATTCCCTCCTACCTGAAAACCAGTAACAACTTTATCATGGTCTCACAGAATGATCATGGGCGCTTGCAGAGTCAAATGTCTTCAAAATTAAGTGGGAGATCTCTCAGTTGCCTGTGCAACCCTCCTTCTTAAAATGAACTGTTTCATGTCTCTAAATTTACTCTTTCTTAGGGAAGACTTCAGACGGGAAAGGATGGTCTGGTTTAGTCCTTTCAGCTTTATTCATTACTCCTTTTTTTTTCCCATTTTGGGCACTGGTGTAGTTTGCAAGCATCTTTTTAGAGCAATCATTTGAAGCAATTGCTATCTCTTCTGCAGCTTTGGTATCCCTTTGTTTGTTGTTCTTTTCTTACTCACCATTCTCAGAATATGAAACTCAAACACTTAATAAACACTTTCACTCAAATCACATTTCTCTTCTAATCTTTCAGTCTGTTTTTACCTAATGGTTAATATTGTATGTAAAACAGCTACTGTTCTAATAACTCCCTTCTGCTTTTGAGACAAATCATCTTCAGTACATTTGCCAAAAAGGCTTCAGCTACCATCTCACCTAGTAGCTTTGGTAGGGTTCTGCATTTTCTCTTGTTCTTCTTAGATCTGTTCACACTTACAGGCACACAGCAAATTAATTGCTTACATTTTCCCCAAAACACAGCTTGATTTGTCCAATCCACAGGCACAGTCACAGGCAACCACACAAAAGAAGCACCTCTTTCAACAGTCCACAAAACATACAATATGATTCCCACTATACCACAGGTAATGTGAGTATACATATATATGTATATGTTCATTTATGTGCTGGAAGAAATACCTCTGGTAAAAGACAGAAAGGCTCACCTGTGTTTCACAGTAAGTGAACAAGAGACTTAAGAGGCATTGTGAGTTACCTCTGCAATGGCAACTTCGGGATAACCATAGCAGATATACACATCCTTGAACTAAAATAAGAAAAAAACCCTTCAAAACAAGCTAATTCCTCCTGTATATACTGTTTTCCTGTGATTTGTGTCTGAGCTTTGATTAAGAGATAAAAACTCTTTCTCCTTTTTGTTTCCTTGCTCACCTGCTCATCTCTAAGTTGATGTCCAGATGTGTTCTTTCCCTTGTAAGAACACACAACAGTTATGTAATCTGTTATATTCTGAAATATTGAAAAGGGGCTGATTTGAAGATAAATATTCACTATGGAGGTATAGCAAGAGTTTCAGCAGGAACAACACTAGTTGCTGACAAACTCGGAGTCTAGAAATATGAGGAGCATCTGAAATTGATGGCAGTTTCTTTGCTGTGTTATCTTTATTTCTGGGGTCTTAATTAAGGAAATCATCCTTGAAAAGTTTCCATTCTGAACAAGAAGCCAAAACTTTATCTGATCAAACAGTATGTAGGCCATTTTCCTGGGATCAGAAAGGAACAGATGCAACCTGGAGGTCCAACTCCAGATAGCTCCATTGGGAAGACTTGCAGAGAGTGCTTAGAGGATAGAGCCAAAGCTGATACAATCCCTGATCATTTTGACAGAGAGTTTTTCTCCTTCAAAAACTGCTCCAGTTTACCCTGAGATGTATATACTTTTCTGATCTCTGTTACAAGCTAGGAAATGTTTTAATCTCTTTTAGATGACTGTATAGCTTCACCTTTCCATAGTTTTCCATTGTATCATAAAGAAAGCGGGAAAACTGCTTGCCTGAGAGCCAAATCTGAAGGCTCCATGACCATCCAGCTGCCTGAAAATCAGCCCAATTCTCCCTCTCATGGGACAGGGCCCTCAAACTCTACAGTGTTTGGGCTTGAGCAGAACCACACCTAAGATGCTGACCTTCAATATCTGTACTTGTGTGCCAGATGTGTTTGCCTACTTCTGTGGCGAAAAGCACTTCCAGAAGTTTGGAATTCCCCACGTATCTAAGAGTGAAGGATCCTGTGTCCATAAAATGCAAATAGCCTGACATTCATTTTCACTTATCTGTGCACCTTGATAGCTCAAAAAAAGGAAATATTTTTCTTCCCAAAGAGTTTCCAGGATAATTCATCAAAGTTTGCTTGGTGTTCAGATTTTGCTGTAATATGCACTACATAAATATGTAGACAGCTTAGTTTCATTACATAGATATCACTACCGGTATGTTATTAAAAAATAGATTGAAGGAGAGGCCCTATTCTTTGAAATATGCTGTAGCTTCATCTGCCAGTTACTGAAGAAAGGTAAATTTACCTTCTATTGATCATTTCCTACTAACTTAGTAAAAATATTGAAAAAAGGGATGAGGAATATTAGAAGCATTTACCAAATTTGACCCTGGTTTGCAAAATCAATGGAAACTTGCCATACTTAAGAAGGTAAGCAAAAAAAAAGAAGAAAAAGAAAAGAAAAAAATAAAGATGCTAAAAATAAATTGGTAAAAGAGAAAAGTTCCTGTAATTTTAGGTTTAAAATATGAGCCTGAGTAATCAAGGAAAGTATTTTTACTGCCCTGTCAATATTTTTCCTGGAAGCTCTGGTAAATAGACTTTCTTTAGATCTGTAGTGTGCGTGCCTAATGGTCTTAGGTGTCTCTTACCGCAGAAAACTTTATCCTTAAGAAATACAGTAAACAGGAACTCTGTGGTTACGTAGTTCCTGAAAGAAAAAAAAAAAAAGAAACATGTTCACTGCCATGACACACAGACAATTTATACTGATTTAAGAAGTAGCTGTTCTATTTTGAATCTTTCATGTCAGCCTTTGTTTCCATTGCATTAAAAACTTCTGTTTTTAAAACCTATCAGTGAACTGGATCATGTTTTCTCAGTCATTTGAATTAACATCCCCATAACCCCAGGAACCCCGCAGAAGTGCTGGAAAGCAGAAGGGAGCTTTTTTCCCCCTACATTTCTAAAGCTCTATTTATTTACTTTGCTGGAGAAAAAGATCAGCCATCTTCTATTCTGAATCAGCAGCTTGTAGAAGCTGTGACCCATCCAAGACTGAACTAAGCTATAAAAATTATCTCACGATCACTTAGACACATAATTCTCCCAGGTTCTGTGTCACCTCAGTCACTTCTTTTTTTACCACACTCTTTGCTTCAAAAGCTGCCACCTGCACAAATGAAATAACACAATATCTTGTTGACTCTGCACATCTCCCTGCTAGCTGCAGACCAACCCTACAACCTGGTTCCTTGAGAAACACTGATCCCACATTCACAATTAAGTTCATCTTTCCAGACTCTTAGATAGATGCACAGTTCATCTGGCTATAGGAGAATGTTGATATTGCAAAGGGTGTGTTAGCAGGGGAATGGACCTCAGCACTCAGTGTTACTGCTCTGACATGCAGAGCAGGTGCTCTGTCATCAGGCCTCATTGGAACGAGCTTGGACCATTGTTCAACAGACCACTGATCAGAATAGTCAGGAAGAGTATATGCTTCTCTTAAATCCCATTGAAAGCAACTGTAATGTTAAGTAGAACCATAAAAATGTGACCTACAGCATTGCACAGAGATGAAGACCCATTATGGTAATTGGACATGAAAACTAAACACGATCAAGACAATAATCAAAAGAGCAACATTATCTTTAGATTCTAACTAATCTATTTTCTTTAATGACAAATACCCCTTGTGTCAAAGTCACTGATAATAATAATAAAAAAAGGATTCAGTTTATTTATGATCAGCTCTTTTACTATTCCCCCATCAGTGCAAGATCACTCCTAGAGAGTAGGAAGAATGTGAATGCAATGTAGGCATGGCCCCAGCCCTTCCAGGTTGCAGTCCAATGAAAAAGGTGAAATATGGACAAATATTCCATTTTCTGTTATCCAGTTGTGATGACTGCCGTGTTCATGGGATGGATAGGAAGGATTGGTGGGAGCTATGAGATGTTAAAGCACCAGTGTAAGGCATCAGAATGCCCTGCTGCTCACCTCATCCCTCTGCAAGAGTTGTTTTTTCAAGGAGAGATGTGGCCATCATGTATTCACAGAGGCCTAACCTCATGCTATAATTGCCTCTGCTCTTACAGTAACATTAATGCTGGATGAGGTATTTTTAAAAGAGTGACTTTTATCTACCTTAGAACTTGACAAAAAACGTTAAATGCGTTGTGTGAAAAGCACTGCACAGCCTGCACTTGCACTGCTGCAACCTTATGCCATCCATACTGCCAGTAATGTAAAGCAAGAAGTGGCTGAGAAGATCCAGATAAATCAAGCCACCCTTTGTCATCACAGTGAAAGTAGGGTTTCCTGCATGCTTCCTGTGTCTTAGCCTGCTGTTTTATGCCAATGATCCTTGTACTCTTATCTTGCTTGACAGTCCTCTATTTTTTTAGTTAATTTTCCACTTTTGCTCAAATACAAGACTGTTGTCACTGTGATTTCTCTCTGTATCTCTCGTTCAGGTGATTTAGGTGTTGTGCACAGCAGCAGCTAAAGACATTTAAGAGCATCTATTGTACAATTGGACTTATGTCTATTGCTTTGTAGCCTCTTCTTAGTTGACTTCCTTTTTTTCCCAATAAGCGCAGCTCTCACTTTTCTCAATCTATTTCCTTGGACACTGCAAGAAACAACCTTTCCAGTCTGTATTGTCAGCAGTATTTTCAGTGAAAAATACTGATTTTTCTGCACCACATCTAATGTTAGAGGAATTTTTTTCACTAAAAATAATCGCCAGGTTGCCAAAATTGGAGCTGAAAGAGTCAGGTTTGATGAATTATCTAATATGAAAAAAAGTTGAGGTGCAAAACCTTTTCAGAAAATTTTCAAAATGCCCTATGACTTTCAAAATCAAAATTTTTGCTGTACTTTGAAACAATCTAATTCAAATACCAGACCAAACACTGGGAAAATAGAGAGGAAAAAAAAGAATTTTTAATAAAGGAAAAAGAGACAAAACACATAAGAATTGGCAAACATTTTTCAGAAGTATTTTCAAAATTTCAAATGTCCAGCTAGATTTTTTTATAAGTGGCAGATATACAATATAAAACAACTCTTCTGAATCCAAAACAAAAACACCTTCTACCACTTCCAGTCCAGTGTTATAGTTAGATTACTGAAGTAAACCCTATGACTGCTTCCAGTGATCTAAAATAAATGATAAAAAAACTAATCTTGACTCATTTTTTAGATGGTCCAATGAAATAAGGACGCAATTTTTTTGGAATCTGCTCTTCTGACAGTGTTTTACAATGAACATTGTATTTTCCAAGCTTCCTAGGGTCCTGTAGGCAATTAGTTCAGATCTGTTCAAAGAAGAAAAGAAAAAGAAATCCACAAATCCAGCATCTTCAAGGCAGAGTGTATCAGTAATTAATGGACCTCCTATTTTCATGTAATTCTCACTAAATAATTAGTATCTTCCTTTCAGTTCAAATGTAATTAAGTCTCATTCTGGACTGACAAGAACCCTGAGTTGGTGAATACAATCAGTTTTATTATAAATGAAGACATTTTAGAGCAATTATGAATGAAAAATCAAGTTGATTTCTGTGAAGTTATTTCCAGCACAGTTAAAATCATCATAGAGTAACAGAATGGTTAAGACTGGAAGGGCCATTGGAGTTCATCTAGTCCAACATCCCTGCTCAAGCAGAGTCCTCTAAAACATATTACTCAGGATTGTGTCCAGGCAGTTTATTTATTACATCCCCAAAGTACCCTTTATGTGAATAATTGGGAAATATTGAATTTCACACAGAACTGAAGCACAATGCTTAAAGTCTAGAATAACAACTTTGAGGCCAGTAATGACTCTTGTTTGATTAAGTTAGGATAAGTGACAAGATCAGCATCAGCATCTGAAGAGCACAGTTTTGGGGATGTCTTTTTGGGTGTGGTAGGACGTCAGTTGGGATCTATCCAGAAACTGCGACTTGTGCTGAAAATTTCCAGGGAATCTTCTACACCCAAAGTAAGATGGCACAAGGGATATTACAGCATATCTTTCCATCTTTCCTTTAAAAATTGGTGTGTTTATGAAACTGAAGCTGAGGTGGAAGGGTTAGTGGATGGAAATACTCCTCTAGAGTTCAAAATATGACATGAACGCCCAGATGCTGGAGCCATTCTTGTCTTCATCTTTCACCATATGCCACCCAGGATAGGAGCCCTGCAGCCACCCTGCTGCCTCTGGTGCCCCTTGTCTGCCTTTCTCTGGTTTGCAGTTCGAATGAGTCCAGGAAAGCCTTCCCTGGATTTGCTGTATCGTGCACAGCAATCACGTGGGTGCCAAAATGCTCACAACTGCTGTGCCTCCCCAGATCTCGCTCTTGCCTCTCCATGAATTTATCCCTAAGAACTGGCACGGCCCCCTCAGCGATAGCCGTGCCTTTCCAGCACGTAACAGCAACGCTCTGATCCACCCACCAGCACGAGATCGGTTCGTATGAACAGGGTTGTGCAATAAACAAAATGTTAACTGTATCCGAAAAGCTTTTCTCTGCTCAGCTTTCAGCTCTGTGCTGTTTATTTTTGTTCAACAACAAAAACAGATGTTTTGTGGTGTTTTTGCTTCTCCAGATGTACTATTTAAAATGCTGTCAGATGTTCAAAGTCACTGCTGATTTTTGGAGCAGAAAGAGCTGTGGGAAGTTAGCTATCTGGCAGTTGAAACTGAATTTTCTAGGTGCACAGTCTGTTTTTTTTCCAGTGGACACACCATGATTAAGGATTCACTTAGGAGTTCTTCGAAGAGTCCCAGTGTGGCTCAGGCCCACAGTGCAAATTGCACACATCTCAGCAAATTGGACCTTGGCGTGAGCAAAACATGTATTAACGTAGGGATCACAGCTGCCAAGACACACAAATTCTCTGTGTGATCGCTTGGATTTCTGGTCTCTTTCTCATTGGGGAGGAAATGTCATGATCACATGGAGACTTAGCATGAGAGGCCACTGTAAAAAACAAATAAAATGGAACCATATTTTCTGACTGGAAACAGAAATATGGTTTACCATCAAATTTTTACTGCAATAGTGTTATTTCAAAGTAACGTTACATTTTTCATACAAATAAATAAACAAAGGTAGTTTTTTGGTTTTTTTTTCTCTCGTTTGTTTTTGTTCAATAAATGCAAAGGCCAAAAGGGTCCGACTAAATTCTGCATCTGGATTTGGAGAAAAGTTTCCTCAAGTGTGCATATTTTGTTATGATTCCATATTTAGCTCAATGCTCAAATCCCAGTTCAGTGTTGAACTCTATATGTGCAATAAGGTGAATTATATTTATATATTTGTAGATGGTGTGAGTCCATCACATCTCAAAAATACATATTTATCTTTTAAATTTATAAGGCAGAGACTTCTATAAGTCACAAGACGATAGTCCTGATAACTTGAAAAAACAAAGACTGTAGTTATTTCCATATTCTTGCCTGAGGATCTGAAATCAATACTGTGTTTTCTTAATTCAATTTACATTTATGTGTATTTAGACTCTTCCCCTGAAACTTACCAGTTTCACATGTCTTGTAAAGTACTGCTGTAGAGGGGAACCTGATGAAGACTTAATCCTAAAATTCAGATCAATTATTTAATTCATAGTTACATTGAACTGCAGATTGAAAACTTTCTTAATGTTAAAGCAAATAAGATCATTTTTATTTTACAGTGTGAATTTCTATTACATTTTCTGTATCATCATGGTCTGTAAAACCCTTGTAAATCAATATAACCTCACGGTTTCAGATGAATGTTTTCTTGGCTTCTATATTAGCTGTATCAATCACACCACTAATTTCATTAGTTTGCTACTTTTGGCCATACTGCTACAGTTTGCAGGTTCAGTCCCCTGACAGACACCCTAGCAGGCTTCCTAGGTCAGGAATTAGGAGTATACAGCAGGAATAGCCGCATACCTCACTTCAAAGCATTTCACTGGACAGATTGACTGGACTTCCATTTATTCCACAGAAACGTGAAAATGGTTTTGTCTTCTTATGAACAAGAATAAAACAAGAATAAACAGCTGAAATGTCAAAGAAATATAAAATGGAAAAGTACAGAATCATGAATTTAGAGACTGACCTAGGACATCTTTTCAACTCTTTCTCTTTTAACACTAAAAGGGAGCCATGGGTGACTGGATCCAGTAATGAACTTGATTGAAAAGAGGTAAATGTAAAATTGTATAAGGAAATATTTCCTTTATATTATGAGCATTTCCTCCTAGAAAATGCAACATCACAAATCATCATGAAGGCCAGAAGTTCCTAGGACTATGAAAGGCCATTTGCTTGGGTAAAGCAGTCCTTCAGAATTAAAAGGAGAGGTTAAGAAAGTGACGGAAGAGAAACTTGCTTCCAGAAATAGCCAGTTTCAGAGTGATGGAAGAGACATTCCTCCTGAATAGATCACCCTAGATCTACCTTGCATGCTTAACTGCAGGCTCCTAATTGAGAGTTGGCCACCAACAGTCTTATCAAACTGTCAGCTCTTGGTTTGATTCTAGTTTTATAGTTGTGATCTGAGAATTAACACTCAGAATACAGTTAGACTGTTCTTGATCTATATCTCATTACAGTGAACAAAGAGCATTCTTACAGAAGAATGTGTGTGCCACCAGAAAAGACAGTCAGCTATGCTCATCATTCCTGAGAAATCTTTGTCTGGACTATTTTCAAAAATCTTCAGTAACTACGAGTGTCAACAAGCAATCTGTTACTTATCTGGTCTGTCCTCACACTGAAAAGCCTTTTCATAACATTTAAGCAAGCATCTCTGTTGCTACGCTGTAAGTACATTATTTCCCACTTTCAGTATGTAAAAGTTTCAGTTCTTATTCTCTTTATGGTAGACTATTCTGTATTCAAATATTGTTAATTGTGTTGTCCCTGCCTCCAACCTACCCTTACAAAATAAGTATTCTATTCAGCCTCTTCTCCTAGGCTACACAAAGCAGAGTACTTCAACTGCTGCTTCTCAGTAATCAATTTGTATGGCTTATTTGTAGTGGTTGTCTTGTTACGAAGTCTTTGCAATCACTCTGAGATTTTCCAAGTTCAAAACCACAACGTGTTCATTTCATCTCACGAAACTTCAGCATGACAAATGACTAACCTGTAAATAAGATTTGGTGCAAACCTGACTGAAATCAAAGGGTTCCTTTGCCATCTCCTGCTTGTGAATCATGGACACACCAAGGAAATAATTTAGTTTTCTAGCAGAAACAGTGTAAATGTTTTTAAGGAAAACCACTCCACCAGCTGTTTCCTTTGCCCTCTTACCCCATCTCAGTTCCAAACATGTTCTCAAGCTGATCATATTGTTACTACAGAGATTGCGATATGTTTATTTTTGTCATTTTAAGTGGTATGTTATCTAAAGATTTTAATTTACTGGAGAAGCTGAGGTTTTTCAAACTCTTTTTCAATAAATGGTCATCTTATCAACATTGGCCCATTATAATGACATTTACTACATTTCATTACAATAAAACTTTCAAAGAGTGGAAAAAGAAAGCGTTGATGGATGGTAAGCTAAGTAAAGGTTGTAACATTCCTGTATTCTATCAGAATACAGAAACACGAAGCAGTATTTTCTGGTGGGAGAGCTATTGGAAAAGTGAATTTCAAAGTATGATCCTCTCCATATGCATTGAATATATTTAAATCACCAGAAACTCAGCACAATTAAAACTTAGTTTTCCCAGTGTAATTTCTTCTCTTAAGATCATTTTCACAACAGTAGAAGTATTTACATTATGCCCATTTCATACTAAGGGAGAGGTGTCATCTGAATTAGAGAATAATCATAGAATCAGAAAATCATAGAAGTCCTAGGTCGGAACGGACCTTAAAGATCATCTAGTTCTGACTCCCCTGCTATGGGCAGGGATGCCACCCATGAGATCATGTTGCTTAGAGTCCCATCCAACCTGGCGTTGAACACTTCCAGAGTTCGGGCATCCACAACTTCTCTGGGCAACCTATTCCAGTGCCTCACCACCCTCACAGTAAAGAATTTCTTCTTAATGTCTAATCTAAATGTCTCCTCTTTCAGTTTAAAACTGTCCCTCTTGTTCTATCACTATCTGCCTGGGTAAAAAGTTGCTTTCCTTCTTTTTTATAAGCCCCCTTCAAGTACTGGAAGACCTCAATGTGCGGGAATGGAGCAAGGCTTCTCTTTACAAGACAGGTGTTTCCAAATATAATAGTAGTAATAGTAGTAGTAGTAGTAATAGACACCCAAATAATCACATACCAGACAGGGATCCAATTTGTTGATTCTAAGCAATATTACTTTCTGTACAGACAGCAAATAAAGAACATTAAGTGAGTATATGCCATACCTGGTGTGTTGTGCTGATCTATCCACTGGTCAGATATACAGAGGTGAATGACAGCAACAGCAGGAGGAAGCACATCAGCCCTTTGGCTATTCTTGTCTCGTGAACTGGTCCTCTCTGAATTCCTATTGTTTCTTCTTCCTGTTGAAAAGCCTTCAAATTAAAGAACTTCCAAACAGTAAGCATACAACCAACTACAATGACTACTGAATTAATTGCTATTTGGAAGAATCTGTTTCCCTGATACCCTTGAAAGCACACAGAAAGCATCTACTATTAAACCATTCTTTAATATCTTAGCTGTTTTTTTCCCCACTCCAAGTTTGCCTCAATATGTGAGAAATCGTCATTTATTCAAGTGACAGCAAATTTGCTTCAGCTAAATACCTAAAGATTTACATAATTACTGAAAGCTTATCCAAACAATTTGAACCTATTCAGGCAGCACCCCTGGCTGGAGATGTCACAGAATATGGAGGATGTCTTGTGAGATGTCCAGTACTTCCTGTTTCTGGCTAATAGTTTGGCCTTTGTCTGCTCCAGTCTCAGAATTTTGGCTTTTATCTGTTCCTGTCTAGGTATTTTGGCTTCCCTTGGTTTCTGTCCTAGCTGGAAACCAAAAGTGCAGATGCATGTGAAAATGAGAAATAATGAATAATATAGCTAAACTGAATATTTCATATTCTTAAGGTTTGACTCATTTAGATTTTAAAATGAGGAATAATTTTTTACCTCTTGGGTGATTTTTTTTCAAAATTCATGTGTTTCTTCATGTCATAAAGGCTCCCAGAACAGTATTTATTGCTAATTTGAGGCAGCTATGCTACATGACTTAGCGCTGTATTTTTTGTGATGATTAAACCTCCCAAAAGATGACATTGAAATCAGCTAAATTTTTCTAAGAAAGTAATTGATCCGTGTCTTCAAGGGGAAAAAATGGAACAGGGAAAAAATGGGTCAAGAAAGTTCCTACATGAATTTTTTAGGATAATTAGTGGGCTAAAGTTTCCTTGCAGCAAGCAGGTATTTTCCAGCTGGCCATGGGCAGCAGTGATTTCAGATCCAGCATGTCTGATGAGTTTCTAATGAAATCCAAATAATGTCTGCCCTAACTTTTTGCGAATAGAGAATTCTATGCTTAAATCCTGGAAGGCTTTAAGGCAAGAACTCTCCTGTGTCAGCTTGGAGATTTGCAAAGGTTTGCAAGAAAAGAGCTTCTCAATGTGTCCGATGTAATGGCTGTCAGAAGTGCTTGTTCTTCTCACCACACTTGGACACATATTCTCCAAAAACACTCAATCCAGCTCAAAATGAAGCCTGGTTTAAAAGCTTTCACATAAAGGATCCAAAAGTAGCTGCAATTGATGAACTCTAGTGATTCTGGAAAGGTTCTTCAGAGCATCAATGCGTAGGTCCTCTCAGATCCTGGGGAGTTCCCTTCAGTGAGAGATGACCAAATAAACAAGCAAAGAGATGAGGGATTCAGACATAAATCATATTACAGTGAAAATGGTGCAAGGCCCTGTAGACTCAGTTGATTCTAATATTTATAATAGTATTTCCAAAAATTTGAAGACCAGCTGCAAAGCTTTGGGAATGGACAAGTAAACCAATAAAATGAGCCTAAATACTAATGTGAGGCCACCCAGGATAATTCTCTCAGTAGTTACCAAAATAAATGTGGGATGCAAGAGTAGGTGTGTCTCCCCAGAACTATGTCCTGTCTCAAACAAGGATTTCAGGCACCCTTCAGTGCTACCCGCTGCCAGCTGTATAGCTTGGAAGGTCTGGCAAGAGCACGAAGTGAGATGGAAAAAACAGCTGTACTTCTGAAGGTGATGGAAGCTGCTGCCTCACAAGAGCAGGAAAGAAAGGCGAGATGCAAGAAAACAAGATCAGCCCCTAAAGCCACCTTGCTTCCATGATAGCAGCAGAACCCAGCTCTTTCCAAATTGCCATAAGCCATGGAAGCCCTTTCTTTCATGAATCCACCTTTTCCTGGCAGAGCAGCAGCTCCCATATTCCCAGAGCTTCCCCATTGCACCCTGCGCACTGTCATGTATGAGTGAATAAGCAGGCTCTCTGCTGCAAGTCAGTCTTCAAGGGTCAGCACCTTCAGACTCTGGAAATTTGCTGAAGTCTGGAGGTAACAGCACCCCAGCCTAAGGTATGGCTGTGTTCCTAGAGCAAAATGGCCAGAAATTCAAAAATTTGCAGTTTTCCAAACTATGTTTTCTATCAAGGATGAAAATCATTGTGACGGTCAAAATGCAAGAGCTTTGTTCTGGATATACAATAAGTAGCTACTTACTTGTGAGTCATTTAATATTATAAGCAACAATAGTATTATACTGAAAGGTAGTTAAATACTAAAAAATGAGAATTTTACCTCCAGTGAATAGTGCCAGAAAGCCAGGACAACACTGCAAAGCCTGGTGGTGTAAAATGTGATGCAGGAGGAATGCATACTGATATTTAGTTATTATGATCCCTTCATTGGAGGACTGAGGTCTTGGCAATGGAAAACAATCTTCTGTAAGGAATGAAATTTCTCTTGGGAATTAATCTGCCCTGTGCAATTATGTGTGCATTCACATGCTACTGGTGTCAATGAAGAAGAGAAATTAACTGTTCAGTGAAACTTGTCTGGATTCTCCTGTGTTGTGATTCTTCATCTCCTAAAGTGACAGGTATTTGATGCCTTTTTCCATCCTTCTCCTTTAAATGTCTTCATGTATATGAAAAAAAAAGGGGGGGGAAACAATCATTCAAGTGAAAATCTGAATAAGCAAATGCATTTGGCTCTTATGTAGATGGAAAGTTTATTCTGGAGCCAGAGGTGGTTACTGTGACCATAATTTTACACAGACAGTTACAAGCAGTTATCTTGGTGGGTTCATACTACTTTAATGTGAAGTACTTTAGTGTTTTACTTTCTAGCATTTTTCAATAAATAAAGCAGAATGAACTCCAATGGTACGTGCTGCCAACTACTTTCCCAACCCACTGCTCTTTACAGCGGATAATTTATAATGATCAAAGATAAACTAAATATTAGGCTTGATGAAATATGACTTCAGGTTTAAAAGTTCATTTTATGAGGTAGATAATATTTAATATTTTTTTCAGGCCTCGTAAATTTGATTGCTTTTTCCCTAGTTCTTTAATTGTTAGAAAGGCGGAAAGTTCAGAAATACAGTTTTGTTTTTATTCCCAAGAGTTTCTAGTCGTTGCTCCATCTAGTAAGCAAGAGCACAGGCCAGTCTTCACAGGGCCTGAGGATGTATGACTGGCCATTGCATTTGTATCATGAAAGACCTATTTAATGCTTCTCTCAAGAGATAATCTGAAATGTGGTAATTCTCCTCCTAATCTATGAAGAGCACAGTGTCTCATCCATTTGATGCTGGTTGCTAAAAGTTAGCACAATATGAAAGATAAGATCGGTTATTGTTTTTTCAAAGGTAAGGTATATGTTAAACTGGTGCCAGACATAACATAAAGGAAAATCTCAAGTGGGAGCAGGAAGGCAAAAGACAAAAACCAGAGCTCATGTTCGCACGTGCAGTTCCCCATCAGTTTTCTACAAAGGGTATTTGGGGGTGAGGTGTGCCCATGCACACACCCTTGCGTTTGGTCCAAGTTCACTGCTTCAGAGATATCCTGTCAGTATATGGAAAGGCAAAATATAACTCTCTGGCTGTAATTGGTGAAAATTTCATCCCATGGAGTGCTGAATCACTTAGGCACCTTCTTGTGTGCAACACATTTCTTTAAAATATGTAGATTCAAAATACAGAGTTATGAATTACTCTGTCTTTACATGTTTTAATTAATTATTCATAAAATATAGTTTTATTAAAAGACATCTTCCTAACCTCTTCTTGAGTGAACTCATGAGTTATTAATATCCTCCTTTGTGATACATTAGTACCAGGAGGGCATGAAGAGTTCAACATTTTTTTTCTAGTTCAGAAGATGCAGCAAAAAAATTAAAAGCTCAGATATTTCATATTTTTGGCCCTGTTTGCATTGTATTTAATCCTGAAATGTAATGTGAGACATATAAGCCTTATATTTCAACAGAATTTAATTTCATGGCTCAAGATGCACAATAGGAGGACAACGGCTGTTAAATGGAGAACCTCCATGCCCTCTAGGGATTCCAGGATTAAAACTGCAAAAATAAAATTCTTAACCTTACACTTTTCTGTGCATATCATGATCATTTTCTGGTGATGTAATAAGTTACCTCATAGTTAGGAACTCAAAACTGAGAGGGAACAAATAAAAGTAGGGGACAACAAACCACCATTTCACTCTTTCCACATTAAAAAGTGAAATCTTGAAAAATATCAAATTCATCCCCATCACAATCTCTTCAGATGGCGAGTTGGAAATTCATGTTCACAGTAGGTATACAACTCATAATTTTTAGCAGAGCAGATTTGCTGATTTTTGTGCAACTCTCTGCTGTGCATAAGATGAAGGAATAAGTCTATATCACCCCTCCCTGTAGTACTGTAGATGATGAGATTACTTCTGGGGAAGACCTTGACTTCTAAACACTCCAAAGTGATGCATTTTTTCTGCTGCTTGTTTCAATGCAACACATTTAATCTCACACTTCTATTGCATCCTGTCTTTGAAATCTGCCTCTTAACTGGCAACTCCAGCTTCAGTGCAACAGCACATTAACACTGAGCTCATTAGTACCCAAGTAGCTGTGAAACAGTGTCTACACCCTGCAAGCTTAGAAAACATAACAGCATACTCTGAGCCTGTTCGCTTCTAAAATTTTTTCCTAAAATTGAAGCCAAGACTTACACCTGTGGGATATGAGGGATATGTTGTTGTACTGTGAGAAGTAATATGATCCAGAAGAAGACTTTCTCTCTCCCCACGCTAGGAGGGCAATAATTTAGAACTTGTAGTATTTGTAATTGACTACAAAATGGAAAAAAAAAATTGGACATTTCTTTGATGACCATAATATACTTCTACATTATCCCAGCCTGATACCGTTTAATGTTCACAACTTCTTTTTGATAACTGCATTAAGTCAATAGAGCTTCCCATTGTCATTATTGCCACCTTCATTTTAGGCAGCTGCTGATGTCTGGGTTGGGTTGTTCAAATAACACGCGAAGTAAAAGTAGTATGTATTCTCTTTCCTCAGGGTTTAATCGTGTGTGAGCACACGCATATGTTTGCGTGCACATGAGAGCCAGGGAGGACAGGAGGGCGGAGGTGAAAGAAAGGGAGTGAGGTTATGAGGTTAGTTAGATCAACAATTAGTGACAACCATTCTTGTGGCACCCATGACAACCAAGATTGATCAGGTATTTCAGAGCTCAGAAACGCAAGGCATTTGGCAACCTCTGATCTCTTAATTCAATTGATTCTTTTCCAAGGGGTTTCTCAAACTGATGACCTTTCCAAACCAAATTAGATGGTAGGAATCATAAAGAAGACACTGGAGAATTTTAATAAAAAGAATCGAAATGTTTCTTCATCTTCACAACCTGGGATTTATGGGGGAATTGCACTGGCTTTGTAGCAATGTAAAATAAATAGACATTAGATGATGACAGGGAAAATAGAATTGCTGCCAAAGCTAAAAAGAGCTTGGCAAGAGAAGAAAGAACTACTACATAGTCAGTCATTCTTTACTGTACAAACCTTTTCATAAGGCACAGAAAAGAGATATACAGAAATAATGGACCCTTGCTAAAAGATAAAAAGGATATTCTATAGCTTACATTTTTCACCAGCAAGGGCTAAGATGCATCTCAGTTGCTACAAAATCTTATTGTTCTCTTTCGCCGTTCAGAAAACTGATTACGACTCATAAGGAGCATTTGCCGCCTGAACTTTTAACATCAGAAATAAATAACTGAAACAAGAGGTCAGGAAGAGAACAAAGTTGTTATGAGCATAAATACATTAAAGACATATCAGTCAAGCTCCATTCTCATGTATTTTCTTCTTAACTGTGCCTTGCTGAACTAGGCAGAGAGATTTTTCATGCAGTGAACTTCTAGTAAAATTGTATTTCCATTCTTGACAGCATAAAAATTATATTCGTACAAGGAAACTTTCAATATTTCAGTATTGAAAGAAACTGGAGTTGGAAGAAGCCCTCTTTTTCATGGTCTAAGATATTTCCAATGCAATTTTATCTTTTCATCATCCAGATATAATCTAAGAATTATCCTGTTAAATTACTAGCAAAGAAATAGAATCACTGGAAGTACCATCATCCATCCTTATACTTCCTTCTTCTGGCCTAAATCATAAGACAAGGTGTCCAAATGGTAGTAAACATCACAAGAAAGAAAACTCAATGCACCTTGTCCTTCTTGCTTTTACAGCAGCCTGAGAGGTATGTCAGAAAGCAGGTGGTGTATTTATCACTTTGAATCTGTTCCACACACCAGCCAAATCCAAACAAAACTTAAACCATGGTAAAAGACTCAAAGACAATTAAAGACCCGGAGTTTTCATGAAATCTGTGAGTTTAGTAGAGGATGGACCAAGTCCATACTGTCCCTTGCCGGCAGAAAAATGATCAGGCAACAGTCAGGTTCTGGACTTTCTGCCCAGACAAAGCCAGGGGGGTAGTCACTGCATATAGACTTCAGGACTAACTATAGTGTACTTGTCTTGTGGCCAGAGAGGTATCACAGACATTCAGAGCACTGCTTGAGTTATTGGAATGTGACACTATTTAAAGAAAAAAATAATACTCCAAAAAACTTGGTTCTATTTTTCTTTCCCCACTGTCTCTTGTGGAAATAATTTGAGGCAGTAACATTTTAGTCATTGCCAACACTCGTTGTTGCATTTTAACAACATATGTAAAAGTCATAAAGGAAGGTTTAATGCAGAGAAAAGTGGAGTCATCTTTTCTGGGATGGGAAATGGCAAGTACAACAAAAGAACATGGCACTATAAGGTATGGGAACACAAATCACTGTATAAACTGTGTAGGTAAAATCTAGGTCTACTGAAATCAACCAGATTTTTCCATAAACTGCAGTAGATTCAGGATTTTATCTGATATAAAGATGGCAATGCTGAAAACAAATATCGGGGAATTAAAAGTGCATAATTTTGAGTATTAACCAAATTATCTTAATTTCTGAGAAACAACCTATTTAACCATTTTAGGATTCCTACTCTGATTGTTTTTGCTTATGAATTATCTGCTTCATTCCATTATGTATGTTTTAAAAAGAAAAAAGATCCTTCTGAAAACGATAAAAGCTTTTCTCACATAACACCAGAGGATTATATATGGCATGGTTTTGGAAACAAGGACAAACAGCCAGAGTAGAGCCCAACAGCTGTTAATATAGAGGAGCTATTAAAGAGGATCTCCTGGTATTACATTGCAAGTTGTCATTTTCAGTAGTAGTGGAGGTATCTATTGATGTAATGGTCTCAGGAGACAGGAGGGCTTAAGTAGTTTTTTGAGACGTGAGGGTATTGACCTGACCTACTCACAGCAGTTGAATTGTTGGGAATGTTGATTCATGATTTTACAAAGACCTCACTATTCTTATTCTCCAGAGTGATTATACACCTGACAAATGGTAAAAGCAACATTACTGGACCTCAGAGAGTTATTTTACTTTTAATGCATGCCATTATTAAGCCTGATAGCCTCTCTTATTGCTGTTTTGATAGCTGCCTGCTGTTTAAATGAAAGCACCAGTTTCCTGACAGCTCATGCACAGGTGGCCCTAGTCTCATTCTAAACAAGTTGAGGAGAAATCAGTCTTGGTCAGGATGGGGGTAGGAGAGTGGTGTCAGTCCGTGTTATCACAAGTTTGAACAGAGAATTTCACTTTGTCACAGGGGGAATGAGAGAAAAGGGCCCAGGAGAAGGTTCTGACAGGCACTACCATCCCCCTGGTCTACTTGGTATGGGACCATCTCTGCTGAGCCTTATGATGTCAAAAGAACACCTTGGCCCTTCCATATAAAGGCTGTTATTCCCCATATGTGCCGGGATTTAAGGTGAAAAGCACTGATATTATTATTTATGCTGTCTTTATGCGAACCACAGCCAGAAAAATGGATTTAACTATTGCCATAGCTGAGTTACGCTTCCCAACTATGTCAGGAAAGCCCATTTCGTGTGCCCACGACACTGCAAAAGTAAATAGTAAGTAGAAGTGACCAATGCTAGGGGATAGGTCCTGTTCACATGTATATTTCATTACAAACATAATGAAAGTTTGGCAGTGAAAAAGAAAAATTGTCCCTTGATTTATAAATATATACATACGAGGTTTTAAAAATTTGGTTTTAATATTGAGGTCTCTTTGGGCTCTGTTAAAGAACTACAAAACAAGCTTTGACCTTTTGAGGATTCTTTTGGGTTAAGTAGTCTTTTCCAAGAGAGTTATGAGACTGGCTGGAAGACTGTTCAGGAACTACTTCCCATTGAAGATACTCTGCCCCTTAGGACTCCCATCCCCACCACTGTGCCCTCCAGCAGCTATATTTCTGTAGAACAAGTTCTATAAAAGGTTTTTATCTCCTGCCAAATTCACAACAGTTGGAAAAATGCATCCCATAGACAACAATCTGAGCTCCAGGGAGAAAAGATACCCTTCTGTTGTATTTTATTCTTCTGGGAAACATTTATTACTTGCTGTCTGAATCACACTTCAGTGTTATCAAGGATTCTTGACTAACTCTTTAGGAACCTTGTGTACCCACCTCTTCTACTTTGAACTGCTGCGCTGCTCCAGCTGATTTTTTTTTTAGCATTGTGGCTTTTAAGCCAAGAATATTTGAGTGGGCAGATTGCCCCCTATGAGCCTCAGACAAGAATTGTGTGTGGATTCTAATCCTCTCTAGACACTTGTAGACTTATGGCCCCTGAAAACCTGAAACCGAGATACTGATGCCATGAGGAGGGCCGTGGTGCCATCCCCTACAAAAGCGATTGCTTTCTGGAAATTCTTGCCTTGTTAATCCGTACTTCCTCAAAACTGTGGGAATGAACTGAGCTGTACAGGCACCAGCAGGTTCTTTTCCAGGTGTTTATTTAGCATCTCCCCAGCACTGTCACACCACAAACACAGCTCTGACCTTTCCTTGCCAATCTTTATTTTACAAAACAAAATCTTACTAAGCTTCTTACTTACAGCAGCCTCTACACACGAGTAAAGGTGTGGCTTTGGCCTCAACTCTAATTATGGTTTAGGGTTATATTACTTGATTATTTCCTACAGGTTTCTGCTTTTCTGGCTTGAATGAGAGCAAAAGAGGCAAAAGCCATGGGAAGGAGAGTTCGTCCTAAGAGAATTTTTGGCCCAGAGAGAAACATTAAGTACTAGAAAACTTGTGAGTAAACCTGGAGAGGTTTGCTACCAGCTTTTTGTAGCAATTCTGTGGATAATTTTTTAATCTTTTTTAGAATGGTTACAAATCTTGAGGAACTTCCTTGAATTCACACGCTAAACTTTGGTTTAAGGTTTTGTGAAAACAAGAAATGTTTTTCCTGTGATATTTATTTGGTTGCTGGTAGGACCAGCTGCATAACCTATTTGACCATTCAAACTGCACTCATAAGGAGGCAGTGGTACACTGCCTTTTTACACTCTATGTAAAAAATTTAACGAAAAAACCTCCAAAAACCCTGTTAACAAAGGGTGAGAGTTCACTCTCAGATAGGAAAAGTAAGGTAGCATCCATAGAAGCTTTTTTGCAACGATTTAGTTCTGTTCTCAGTGAAGCCGGACTTAACATTGCTAATGCCTTCAAAGTCTTCAAAATTAGAATATTACTTAATGCCTTTGATAATCCTACCCCAAATATACTCTTCCTGGGTAACAGTTGCACACTCGTGACCTTCACTTCAAAAACTTTGGCAAAAATACAGATGAAAGAAGCTTTTTATTCTCTCTTTTCTGAGTAGTTGTATGTTTCACTCCCTGTGGTATCTCAGTGGTCATAGTCATTTATGAAGATCTGACACGCATTCTGGAGATGAAGATCACAGACAAAAGGAGGTTAAGGGTCTGATTTTTCAGAGCTGCTGTATATATGAAAATTACTTCTGATTTCAAAAGAATGTCTTTCAGTGTATTTTTTCAAGCTCTAAATTATTGCAGAAAGCCATGCAGAACAAAGAGAACTCAAGAGAGTAGCCCCTCTGTCTCAGCCCTAAGAGTCTCAAGCATCTGACCACATATGTCATAGGCTTATGGTCCCACTGAATATGGAGAAGGTCTGGGATTGCTGATGAGGTTTCTATGGCTGCCAGTGCTGTGTTTCTGCATTACCTTAGCACTTGCACCTCTCAGATGAAGCCAGGACCCCACTGCAACCGATGGAAGGAAGAATGACAGTTCCCATTCTGAGAGCTTGCATTTTTAACAGCCAAGTGCAACAAATAGGAAGAAGATAGTTCACTCATGGCCTTTTGGCAGGTCAGTGATGATTCTGAATCAAAATCCAATGCCCCTCATGTGTCTAGTACAGAGACTTAACAGTGTCCAGCCCAGAAAAGTTATCTCAGGGAAGTAAGCTCCTAGCTACTGTAAGAAGATATCTTTCCACTTTTGCCTTGAGTGTCTCAGGTTTTTCAATAAATGTAATTGTACAGAAACTGAACAAGAATAACTACAGTTCTTCACACAACCCCATTTATATTTGAAGTTAGCCTTGCTGCAAAAACCTTTTCCACCATTTTTATTTCAAAAAGACAGTAAAATAGGGTTTGCCACCACCTTTGAAGGCTTAATACTTTAGAAGCTGAAGAAAAACCTTTTTGCCATATCTTTCCAAAACACATGAATCCCCCTTTTTTTGATTTTGCTATTTAGCTCATAGGGTTCCTTTCACCAAGACACCTTATTCTCTTTTAAGGTACACAGGTAATTTGACAAGTACTCCCTGTAACCCTTGCTCAAAGTGATTATGTTGCCTACATTAACACCAGAGGACTTGCAGGCTTCATGAGGACCTCTTTTTATGAGTTTCCCTTTCAGTATTTGGCCTTCTGCAGGAGCTGGTGGTCTTTTGCCTTTTGTTTATTTTGAAACCAAGCTTAGGAACTGATTCTGATCTATCTGATACCAAGGTAAATCAAGAAAGCCACAAGGAAGAGAGGCAGTGCTTTCATGAAGAATGATCAGAAATGTGCTCAAAATTCTATTCACCCCAGTCATGGTATATTGAGAAGTCACAGATCTTGTTGTGAGGTCCAAAAAAATATCCTGAGTGAAAATTAATTTTTTAAACACTTTCATCTTTCCAGAGGAAGCTTAGTGAAGAGTACACAGAACCAGCTACATGAGTGTGCTTGTTGCAATAGCCTAGCCGGGGACAGCAACTTGCCAGGCAAAAAGGGACTGCTATCTTGGTGGTGTCTGGTCAGTGGGTAGGGACTTCCAGCTCATGTTTGACCTCTTTGGCTACACTCATACTAGTAAACCAAACCCAGGATGTCCTGTGCTAGCTAGCATTCCTGGGCACTGTTCAAGGGGGAACATAAGGCAGGGACTGTTCCCAGAAATCAGGATAGATGAGTCCATTATGTTGAGAGGTAAAGAGAGTTTAGCCATATGGAGGCAAGCCAGTCCCTTTGCTCTTGTTCAGGCTGCCTGTGCTATGTGGTAGCTGTTTTTAATATGCGTAAGAAAATTTCACAGGTATAACAGCCTGGATGCTGTGAGATATCAGTCCATACCAATTCTGTCATTAGGTCATTACCAGTTCTTAATAAACATTGCCTTTTATATTTTAAATAGGGTCACTTTTGTTTGACAGAAAATGGTCTCCTTGGCTGCATGTAAATCTCATTACTAATAGCCAAGCTTCCTATTTTTTTGAAAGTATGCAGCTGTTTCAATTGTTGTTAGGCCTGCATTTGGGGATTATCACTTTTATTTCTGATTAAAATATCTACACGGTAATGTAATTGAAGCAATTGTTCCAAAGTAAATGGATTGGTTGTGGTTTTCATTATCAGGATAATCTTCCTCTCTCCCTCACACCCAAGCAGTGAAATCCTTCCCTCTCTAGCAATATAAAACCGCATCAATGTGCACAGCAGATTTTAAACAGTTTACTGCTCACTACCCATTAAACTATTTTACAAACAACAATGAAACAGGAAATAACAAAGCATGCCCTTTGAATTAATACTCGGGCTAAAATACTCTGCAGTCCATAAACTGCTCCAGCTGTGTATTCAGCGTTTATGGCATTTTGAGAACTGTGCTCCTCAGCAAAATTAAAACCTTCTCCAGTTGGGGACCTGTTGCAGCTCCGTAGGCTCTACTGTACAGCTGGAGGTGGCAGAGTCGCACTGCACCGTTTCAGCGTGCCAAAACCCGAGGTAGCTCCCAGGCTGCTGAAGGGAAGACCTCCCTGAACAGGAGAAATATGGAACATTGTTTTTCTCCCTGCTGTAAATATAAATAAATTAGAGGAGAAGCTGATGATACTGATGCTACGAGGATGAACTTTGCAGTGAGATGAGGCACCTAATGGGCTAGGAATGGTGGAGGATTACTGCCACCTCTTGGCTAGATCCTTCACTGTCGATATCCGGGGGAAGACTGCTCTGTTATCCAGACCACGAACATCATCGAGTGTTCTCTCTGAACCTAGTAGGGAAAAAAAAATTAGAATGTCTGTTTTGTTCCATATTTATCCTGTTAAATAGCACTTGCACATGCGAACATTTATTAGTGCTTGACAGTTTGGTTTCCCATCTACTATGTCTGAAACACTGTCCTAACAAGCGTGCCAGAAAAATGCTTTGAGGACACTATCTCACACCAAGACCAAGCAGCAAATTCAGTCGATGTAAAGCAATCCTTCCAGCCTTTCAGTGCTGGGCTTATCCCAAGGCAATGACATTTGTGTGGAGATTTATGTTACTTTGTTATATGATGATGGAGTCCTTCCAAAGGAATAAATTACATATCAGTGCTGCACTGACGCTAGGCAGGTAATGATAGTCTCAGAGGGGACCCAACAACATCTTGCAAACATCTGTGGTCATTTGTGTAAGTTCCAATTAACCTGTGGTGGTCTGGTAGATGAGGAGGACTCTATTTTCTGGAAGTTAAGACAATTTTAAGAAGGGATGTTTCCACACACTGGCAGAGGAATTCTTCAGTTTTTTCAGGGAAAAAAAACTTCACAGTGCTCTGTAGTGTTCTGCAAGCCATCAGCTGTCCAGCCCTAGTTGTTTTCAGTAAGTGCAGGGAGGACAGTAGGGTAAGAACATACTGATGGGGGCTCATTCTTTTCTGCTGTTGACTTCAGACAAAATCTTTTGAGTCTGGTCTTGTGTGTCTGCCTCAGCCTTCTCTGGTAATGAAAATCTGACCACCTCCCTAAGGACCCTTGAGAGGTACAGTCAAAAGACTTGTAGCTGTTGTCAAGTGCCTCCATATCCAGACGGATCCATGCCTTGGGTCCCCAACATGCACAGGCCCTTCTGTTTAAAATCTGTGGTTTAGTTTGTGCCTGGCAGGAGAACGCCATCGATGGTTACTTAACCTGGAGGTTAAAGGCAGAGTGAATGTGATCTAAACTGCATACCTGGAGCTGCTTAAGGCTATATACTGCATATATGTACATCACAATAAAAATTGGTGGTAATGTCATTGACAAAATTTGACCATATCATTCTCTGTGTGATCCTGAACAAAGGTGTATTTTGTTCCAGGGCAGATTAATTTTGACTTCTGTTTTGTTTCATATGCAGTGTGTGTGTGAATATGCATCCGCACAGAGAAACATGTTGAATAAGGTGACTCTGCAGTGATAGCTGGGATGGTTCAGCAGATCTCATAGTCAGGCCATAGAATCTTTAAGTCACACTTTAAAATGCAAATTTTTTATCTATACTCTTCAGCAAACACTTCAAAGTTACTTCTAAGTTTATTTGGAGATCCCAATTGAATTCAGGATAAAGGGCAATCACAGTGCTCTTTCTCTCATATTTCCACATAAAACCTTACCAATTTATGAGTCTGCCACAAGGAGATAAGGTGTTTTAGTAACTCAGTTTGCTGGTCTACATTTATCAGTCACTCCAAACACCTTCCTGAAGAGAGCTGGCAAACAGAATTAGAGTTGTTTGGGGTTTTTTTAAAGAGAATCCATATTTCTGGTTAAATACAAACTACAGTGGAGGTTTAAGCACTTTCCTTTTATTATTTTGGTTTTACTTTTTCTGATAATTGGCAAAACCTTCAGGAGGGGTTTTAGTTTCGAAGGAGGACTCCAAGAGTTGCTTGGCTTTTTCCCTCCCTATGGGTAACAGTCTTTTAAAAAGTTGATCCCTGTGACTGTAAACAGGAAAAAAAATGAGTGTGTTGGGAAATGCAATAATAGTTTGTCAGAAAAAGCAAGCAAACTGTATCCGGAAAGCCCATATGTATTTGCCTTCCAAAACTGCCATGAGAATTAAACTTTTCAAGATGAGAATTACTTACCAGAGTGGAAATTAAAGCTGAATGTCCACAGCTTTACACTCTATAATGAAGTAGGAAAGTCTTTGCAATCTCTTGTTTCTCAGAAATCATCCTCCTTATTTCTGAAAATTTTTATGGTAGTACAATTTAATAGTAGATTTCTCTGCTTGTTTTGTACGTTTGTATAAATAAAATTTGACTTTATATAATATTTCTGTATTCCAGTCCAACTTACAGAATAATTATAATATTAAAAACTAAACTTTTGCGAGAACAACTCTGGTACATTGTAGAATCACTTGGCTTTGTTGCTGTGAAACATCTTCAGTCTGCATAGATACAGAACATGTTTAACCAATTTTTGCAATATAAATACTTTGCAATAAAGAACAAGGCCAGACTTTCATGTTTATGTGTCAAATGTGGATCCACATTGTACCCTGCCAGACTTTTGTAACATTTAAATATATGGACAATCTACCTATATATGGAGATATATACATTTTAATAGTATTAATTACCCGATGAAACATTCTTTCATTTCCTATTTTCTCCACTCAGGAGGCAGCTGTTTATAGTATGTATTGCAGTGAGGGAGGACACATGGTTCAGAAGCAGGAACAAGGTGTAATCAAGGCAGCTATAAAAATAATTTCACTTTGTAAAGGTCTCTCAGGTTCAATGGAGCTCTTAACAGGCACAGTAAAATGTGATGGTGATATGATTGACAAAATTTGATCATACCTTTCTTTATGAGATTCTGAACAAACGTGTATTTTGTTTCAGGGCAGATCAATTTTGACTCCTGTTTCACTCCATCTTTGAAATTATTAAGAGAACTGGGAAGAGAGTTCTGAAAAACTGATGTGCTCATACTTTGTCTTCCAGTCTGTGAACAAAAGTATGATCTTCTCTGCTCAGATGTATAGTTACTTTCTCTTTTTGTTTTAATAATAGAGGCTTCATCAGTGATGAAAGTAATGTGATGGCCTCTCCTACAAACATCATAAGGATTTTGTGATAACTTCATTTCTATAACTTAGTGTATTAATTAAAAAAAAAAAAAAAAAAACCTTGAGCATCTCAAACATAACATTTTGAAAGTTTTTAACTGCTTGATCAAGGGGTTATACCTCTAAAGCAGATATTCACTCACAGCTGTCAGTATATGCTGTCAGTCTTCCAGCCTAACCACCTGAGTAACTTCCTCTTCTTTCACTAGGCAAAGGGAGCTTCTCTGTACAAATATGCTTACGCACACACTCCTCTCTCTGCCTGACTCTGGTTATTAAAACCAGAATAATTTTAATTTATAGATGTGTTTTTCTGCCACTTAGGGCTTTTGCATCACACTGAGCCTGAGCAGGAAATCCACAGTCAGGAATCTCTGTGGCCAGAGGCTCCATCTGGCCCTGGTGCACTGCCAGGGAGGGAACCTGGCATGGAGCAGGGAGTGCATGGATCTCATAGTAGCACCCTTCTCCCTCTCTGGGATCCCCAGTCAAAAATCTGCAGTTTGTGCATGAAGAAGAGGAAAAATACACTGAAGAGGTCATTGAATTTTTCTTTGCAGAGTTACTGTCTACATTTTTAAGATTCAGGCTTCATTTGCTGTGTGCCTCCTTCTAGAATACTTATTCATATTAAGCAGCATACTTGAAGACAGTGCTGTACAAATAGCATTTGTATAATGATTGGTAAAAGCCTACAAAGCCCTGTGAGATCAGTATTTTTATTATTGCTTCTGAGTTATAGGTGAGGGAATTAGCACAGCAAGGCTTATAGAGGAGACTTGCTATTCAGAGCCAAGTCGTCTGTTGTTTTAATTCACCTTTAACTCTCCATTGTCCAGTGACTTTAGGTAATTGTCTTTCAAGACTCCCTGGAGAAATAATATTCATCCTCTGATCCCGTCATCAATGTGGGCTAGTGCTTCTCTAACAGAACAGGTTGGCCACTTTATGCTCCCTCCATTAAGGGAAGAAACCCAAATTTTCCCCACCTTCTCGGCTGACTTAGTCCCTTCCTCTGCCCTTGTCCCTGAAACACCTAAGGTAGTGGGCTTATTCAACAGTATCCTAAAAAGTTACATCGTGTCCTAGGTTACACTGTCCAAGCTTAGATCAACATCCAAGCTAGAAATAATAAAAGCCAAGGAAATCTTGTGGGAGAATGTTGATTGCAAAATAATTCGGGGGGGCTGTGAGTGCGTAGAGGAGCAATATTGGTTTGCTGTAACTAGTAATCCATCTGTGGGGAGCAGGAAGTTACTGCTGGCTTTGATACTACCATTTCCTTAATTGTTGCAAGGATACCTGAAATTCAGATAAGCACCTTTTCTGGACCAGTGCTATAAATCTTTGAAATGTAAGACACAGGAGTAGACCTCCTGAATCATCAGCTCCAGGCCCTTGCTGACACAAGTAACCACACCATGCTTTAATCTATAAATAAATATACTGGAAAGATGTTGTTCTGCAAGAACTCTGTAGAAATCACACATACAGCGAAAAAGAAATAAGACAGCTGGTGAAAACAGTGCTCAGAAGGAGCTTCTGGGTCTGACACACTAGACTTCAGGCATTCTGTGGGCCATAGTCACTGAAATAAAATAAGATTATTTAATATCAATTAAAAATATAAAAGATGGGATATTGTCACTATTGCTAGTCCTGTGATATCTTTTTTGTATCAGTAAGGAAATTTCTAGTCTTAAAAAAATTCTGGGGAAAAAATAACCAAAAGGATGAAGTCCTGCAAAATGGAAGTAGGAAAAAAATTCCCTTAACACGTCACAAAATTCCTCCTCTGGTAAAATCCTAATTTTCCTCTTCTTGGAGGATTAATATAAGAGGAAAAAAGAGTTACAAAGAGCTGTCCCATAGCTGTAAGTATCAGAGTGGTACAGTAGGGTGTAGCATTTCTATTGTGTTTATTAATTTTACTGATGATAAAGACAAAGTTTTATATAACTAAATTTGGATCACTGCAATATACAGTAGTTAACATTTGTTGCCATTAAAAGCACTGTTTCAATCACCTGGAAAAGTCAATTTCATTTCTGGATATAGTCGACTCTGTCAGTGACATGTATTTTCTATGGTCTTTGTGTTATTTATGCCTCAGCTTGTGTTTTTAGCTTCTTAATTAAAGTGGAAATTGAATTCACTTGTTTTAAAAGGGAACAAAGTGGAAATGATTGATGAAAAGTAGCTGCAAGAATTGCCACTCTCTGAAACCACTTGATTTGGCTGTCACAGAGGACTTTCCAAAGGCTAAATTAGAAGGGCAAAACAAAGGAACATTGTATGCTGAGACTGCAGATGGTAGTCTGAACCCTGGGGTCTAGGCAGATTAATTTCAGTATGAATTTATAATGCTATAAGGATATACTATTGCTGTATTGATAACAGTGTAAGTAAAGAATCACTGTAGATTGATTTAAAAACATAGCAAAAATGAAACCTTGCAGGAGAGACTAAAACTTCAGAAGAAAAAATAGTCTTTCTTTCAAGGGATAGTTTGAGGGCTCTTTTCCCTTTGTTTTTTTGAATATCCCAGTTGTCTTGCTGCTTTCAGGAGCTTTGATACTTGGCCAATACTTGAGCACTGAGTAATGAAAACAAGAAGAACTCTAAAATCCTGAGTCGTATCTTTTTGCACATGCCTTTGAAATGTCTGAGGACAGCATTTCTTCTTTAAAGCTCATCTATTTTAGATGTTTGTGTAGAGCTGAGTATAATTTGACTAAGTAATATTGTCTGATGCTTAAGGGTTTAGGGTCAGGGTGATATATTAGTGTGCATTGCACAATGTTCCTCTCAGTGTATTCCATTTGAGTATTACTGGAGCAAAGGGGGAGGGGTCAGAAAAAGTATGTTGGACATTGGCTTTCTCTGTTAAGTTGAATGAAGCAGAGATGAAATGTGTGGGTCTGTGTTTATATATATTTACATGCATTTGAATGGCTGCAAGCTGACTACTGTACTTAATGTAATAACATTCTGAGATGAAAGACAGGCAAAATTCAATCTTGTCTCAACAACAAATTTAAAGTCTACATGTATACAAGATTCGTATACATTGGACTATTATATTTTTATATAGAACTGAGGCCTGAGTCCATGACACTGCACCATGAACACAAATAGCAGCTCTGCTCTTAGTGATAGGTGCATCATGTAGTAACAGTGATCTTATCTAGCAGTGACAATGTACAACGACAACATGAACTCTCACTGTTTCCCTGGGATGGGTTGGCAGGAAATTTGAAGAGGGCTACTATGGTTCAGATTTGACCGTAAAGGACACAGGAAATATTTATTTAGAGTTAGAATTAGCACCTGCTCCTTTGGTGGTGTGGTAAGAACTGCTGAAAGGTGCCATTCAGGAAACGAGTGGGTGGAGGTTTGGGAGGTGACTGAGAGGTCTAAGAGTTGGCAAGAAACTCTTTGCTAAGGTCCTGTTTGTATTTGTGGGGGCACAAGCAAGTACAGGGCAAGTGCCCAAGGATGTTGTGTCTATGCAGGCTTTCTCAGGATTTAAGCAAAATATTATTGACCTGAAAGGCAAGTTTACAGTCCTTGTGAAGGTCTCCTAGCACAACCATTTTCAGGTGATCCCTTTTCACACTCAGAGAAGTGGCTACCAAGGTAATTTATGATTCTCCTAGATCTAGGACTAAATATTCAGTGACTTCTGGTGGTGAGGGTATGATGGACTGTTCCACCAGTCTGTACTTGTAAACTCTTAAAATAGTGCCTCTGGCTCTCCAACAGGAGCTTTTGTTACACTGACAAGAGGGAGCTTCCACTGCAAAGTCTTACATCAGAGAAACTCTTACCTAGGGAAAGGTTCCTTTGCAGTAGTCCAGTAAAGGATGGAAAAATTAAAAAATCTGGTGCTCAGTATCTATAGAGTGAGGGCAGTGTTACAAAATCTACTCATACCCATTTCCTTCAATGGAATCCATCTTTCCTAGCTTTAGGGGGCTGCACTCTAAGTGTCTAGACATGAGCTAGTCACCTTATAGTTCTTTGAGACCCAATTAGTTTATCAGTGGAAATCTGGGACATCTTTCACCTGATTCCAGACTCTATTGACTATGCTGAGGAGATGTCTATTGACAGTGAAAGAAGTCTCAGTGACAAGCTTAGGTATTTTTCATATCCCTAAAATTAGAGTAGATGAATCCCAGCCTCTGACCATATATTCAAATTTTGAAAATTGATAGCCCCAGAAGACCTATCAGATCATTAGAAGAGAGGAGAAAGGAATAAGGACCTGTACTGAGGGATGGATTACAAATGTTATCTTCCCAGGTTATACTGAGGACAGTTTAGTGCCAGATTTACTACCAGATTTGGCCTAGATTTGTAAATGTAACTTCATTGGGCCCATATTTTCTTTTTGTAGTGACAACTGTGCACGGACAAGACATGTTCAGCACTTTGGCTTTGCAGGAATAACTCCTCCAAGACATCTGAAAAGGAGTGATCCCATTTAGGAAAAAGGCTCATGCAATTTATTCTTCCCATAACCAAATGAGAAGACTGAATTATGTTTCTCAAAAGCTGTGTTCAGCCTGTGCCCTGGGTAGGACATCTGTGTGTTGGCCACCCTTTGAAGAAGGACACAAGGTACTCACTTTAACCATTATGGGTTTGTTTTAAGGGAGCTTGGGTTCTGTAAACAAGACAGAGCTATGTTTTTTTATGGCAACCCACATATTTCGCAACAGCTTCCACAGGCTCTACCAGGAGACAAACAAGTAGCCAACTAGCAAGGGGAGAAAGCAAACTCTTTCCTAACAGCAAGCAGTGGTGAGTGCTGCTGTCCCAAGCATGTGGCAGTGACATGCTGAAGGGTTAGATAGACTTGCTGAGGGAGAAATCCCTGTGGAATTTTTTACCAAGCAGCTCTGTTGAACAACTGTACAATAAAACATTTGTTTTGAAAATATTCACTATCTCGGTTATTCCCATGAGCCATTATTCTACGAGCATAAACACAAACCTTATGGAATTAGACCCAACGTGGCCCAGCCAGCTGCTTTGACAGTGCTTCTTCATAAGATATTGTTTTAATTGCCATTGCCTCTTGGTGTCCATTTGGAAATGAAGAGAGCAAAACTGTGCCCTCCCTGCTGTAGATGTTAGTAGACAAAGCTGCCAGAATGTGCTAGAGAATACTGCTGGCAAGAGCAACCAGAGATGAAAGTTGTGTTGCAAACTGACATGTAGGTGGATAACAACTCTCATTTGAACACTTTTCTGTGGTTCTTTTGCAGCTGTCTTCTTTAAGCAGCAAGTGAGCTACTCCTGCAACCAAAACCTTGTGGCTTAGCCTGTGGACTTCTAGTTCTCACCATATCAGTGGAAGAGGTTACTGCTTCTTCCTGCTGACATTTCTGCTCCCTCAGCTGACAGGTAAACTGCCCGTGTGAGTACATCCTACCCTCTTAAAGTCAAAATGTGATGGATGGGCAAAGTCTGATTATTTAAATCTGGGTCTGTCCTGTCACAACAGTACCCAAGTATTGCTCCGTGTTCAGAATAACTTTAGCTTAAAAATGGTTTGCTGGATAGCAAGGAAACAACAGCACAGGCGAAGAGCAAGAGATGTGGAATTTATATGTTACAGTAGTCAACTTTTGTCTTCAAAAATAGGACTAAGAAGTCTAATTCTGTTGCACAGAATTAGCCGCCATGAAGAAGACAAATGCCTATGCATCCACCAAGACTTAGTCAAGTCCTTAAATAAATGACTCAATTTAGGCTTGAGAGCTGAAAATTCAGGACTTAAGAGTTGGATGCCTGCTTCTTACAATAAAAAAATAATGGTATGTAGTGGTTTCTTTTTTTTAGTGTTTATTTTCTTTTATTATACCACATAAATCCATTCTCGAATAGAGGTGGTCAAAAAGCCTACGAGAAATTCTCCTCTTCCGAAACCTCCAGCAAACTACCATACCCAGTTCCACCACAACCTTGCTCCAAAGCCAGATGCCAGTTATGTTTTGGGGAATGATATTGTCTCCTGCTGCTTGCAACAGGTTCCCACAAACAGTAGTGCACCTCAGCTTTGACTTAGGATTTCATCAGACAGTGATTGGTGTTCTCAGTCAAAAAAGCACTTCTGTATAAAACTATGTATATCAGGACCATCTGGAGACCCCCACTATACTGGTGCAATAAAATATACTTTAAATTTATATTGTGACACTGTGCTTATTATAAGTTCAGTTCTTTCAACAGACGTATAAACCAATAACTTTCCCTGTGTTAAATATTCCCCAAAGAAAAGGAGATTGACCTCTTCGGGGATTTTCCAAGGATTAGAAAAATGTCCTTTCAGTATCTGTTTTCCATTATTGTAATTACAGAGGGTGATGATAATCCTTTCAGCATTATTGTTTCGACATGTGCATGATTTATAGTCAGACATCTAAGTTCATTTGATGCTGATGTTGAGAGCAGTGCACTGTATCAAAGATAAAAGGAATGAAACACACATGTAATCTGATAACTAACTTAACTTGTGAGTGGAATAGAAATGTGGTCTTATTTAACATGATTATAAATAACTGCTTAAATTTCAAGTCATCAGTGGAGTGTAAATGCTCTGAGAAGAATACTGTAAATAAACAATTTCACAAGAGGGTATTACTATCAGCTGATAATATTCCAGCAAAGGGACAAAGAGTTTTTACTGTGTACCCTGGCACTGGGTCCTGCTGAAACTCCTTAGACAGGCAAAATCCTCAAGGAAATCAACAGGAAGTTCACATAAATAAACAGCAGTAAAGAATCTTTAAAAACATCTCTACTGAATTAAAAGCCTTTTTTTTCTGGTGGGGGAAGAGGGGGATGGGGTAGGGGGGCTCTGATAAATTGTTCCTACACAGCTGCTTGTGCATGCTGGCAGCATAAGCTGTGTCAGTGGGGGAGCAGCTTGCTCACAGAAGGTATTTTCTCTTCCTGGGTCACCCAGGGTTATCCTCAGCAACCTCTGCCCAAAATTGTTTCAAACTAGCATATGATGGGGTTGGTTTGGTATGACGGCAGTGAATTCCAAACAACAGCTTACCTAGAGCCCTCTGGAGAAGGAGAAAAACAAATCAGATATCCCAGTTCTTCAGGGAGTTGTAATTCTGTGCGGGAGCTTTATGTGGCCACATGCATATGTTGACAGCTAAACTGGTCACCTTCATCTCCTCTTGTTGACTGTGGTGAGATGTTGGCACTTTCAGGATCTCATACTTGGGAATGAGATGAACTGTGTCCTGAAAGGCATTACTTATCTCCAGTGCCTATGAGATTTGTATAAGGTGACTAATATGCAGGTGTCTGTGCTGGAGATGGCAAAAGGTAACCAAGATGAGACCCACTTGCACTGCTTGACAAAAATCAGCCTCTACTTTACAGTGTTGGAGATGATCTGTTTTTCCTACTCGTGTATTGTATTGAGAAACGTAGTCAGTGACATGGAGATTCTTTTCAGTCTTTTAGGTGAAATACTGGAATACAAAGATAATCAGAAACATCAGTCCAAATTTATTTTAAAATGAATTTATTAAAATGTACTGAATCCCAGTAGAAGAAGATGCTTCTAGCTTCTTTTTTTTATCTAGTTTCATTCAATTTACCTTAGAAATTAAAGTGTTAATTTGAAATGAAGTTGCTCACATTATACCAAACATTAAAAATATGTGGACTGAATATAGTTTAGGTAACACATTCAAAATTTGCTAGATGACAATGCTGATGTTAGAAACTCAAAGTCCTGCATCTCAGTATTACACTATCCGAGCTATTTTGTCTAAGATTTATTTTATTTTATTTTCTGTGCATAACTGGACCATATCCTTATATGACAGTCATTATTGCTCCATGGGCTGCCCAGAGCCTTTGTGATAAGTCTAGTCAAGTCACTGATTGGAGCTATGCTGGCTTATATCAGCTGGAAAGTATAGGTAGAGGAAGTACCATTATCTGGGATTTGACTGAAGAAGTACTGATGGAATTATTTCCATTACAAATATTGATCTATTTAAACCAGAATTTTTACAGAAAGTTTTAAATGGATTATGAAAAAAATGGAAAATTTCTCCCTGAGGAAAATCCTATTTAAAAAAATTATATAATTCACAATATTTCATTTTGATAAAATCAAAATAACTTGATTTACTTAGATTTTTTTTGTGCATGAGACATGCATTATCCCAGTATTTTAAAACATTTCATTAAAAATGTCTCAAAGCTAAAAAAGAAATATTACATTCTGAAAATATTAGCTGATTAGACAATTAGGAACTTTTTTCTCTTTTCAAAGCTTGGGAACAAAATTAATGTCAGCAAAAAACAACCCAGTTTGTCAAAGTAGTTCCAGTGAAGAGACTTACAGTCTGACAGCAGCTCTTTCTCCAGGTCTCAATACAAGCTTCTCTCCTGTATTTGAAGTTCCATGTGAAAAAGCTTTGCAAAATAAGAACTACGGAGGAACAGAGTTGAACTTGTATTATTCCATCCTTTTTTTTCTCCCTATTGCAACACTGATGCATTTTATTTAAAAAATGCACTTATCCATGTGTCATGAAATCAAAAAGATATTTAAATCGTCAGCTGCAATCTCTATTTCATTAAACCAAGAGAGTGATTTAATAGTTATGGCTAATCTATATATATAGATTTCTTTTCTTTTTTTTTTTCCAGACTGTGAACTGGGTTCCTGAAATTAGCTTGAAAGCAGTTGTATATTTGACCCACAGCAGCAACAACAAACAGTACACAGCAGCTCTGACATGCTATCAGAGTAATGGATCATTTTAAGGAGCCTGGAAATGATTAAACAAGGGTGCTGCTGCATGCAGTCCTTAATTGATTGATTTGAGTTTGCGGTCAAAAAATGACTGTCAGCTACAGCTTATCTATAATTATCAGTAATCAAAACCAGACTTTTCTCTCTTCCTAATGCTGTAATGCTCTTTCAGTGCTCTTGACATATGTGCAACTGAGGCATGCATCTGCAGTTGCCTAATAGTGTTAGACTGAACAGCAACATGCTCTGATACACACTCAACAGAAAAAGAAATACCTTTGTACCTCTGAAATAATTGTGGTGAGTAAGGAGAAGAGAAATTGGCAGGGTAAGGTCTGAGGTTCAGAATATTCTTTTCACATTGTTCTGATGACAAGGCTACAGCAGAGAAAAATCACATTCTTTCTTTCCTACCCTTGTTTGTGTACTGGATAAAGAACAATATGAGTGCTCCTGGAGCAGGAGCAAATTTTATTCCATACCAGTTACCAAACACAAGCAAAATCATCTCATTCTCTTGGGCACCCCTCCGGGAGTGATTAGAGAGATGTTTGCTATCTCATCTCAAGCAATGGAATGGACAGTCCAGGGAGGTGGTAGAACCACCGTCACTGGAGGTGTTCAAGAAATGACTGGATGTAGCACTTAGTGCTGTGGTCTAGTTGACAAAGTGGTGCTTGGTAAGAAGTTGGACTCAGTGATCTCAGAGCTCTCTTCCAGCCTTAAATATTGTATGATTCTAAGTCCTTGAGAACTGTTCTGAAACCTCCTTTTACTGCACAGCCTGAACAGGAAGATGTTCACTCTGCTAAAGCTACTGTCAGCTATCATCAGTATCCCCGTTACTTCAGAAACTAAAGTGGCTCTCCTGATAATTTTTGTAGCTCTTGTCGCCTTAACGTTTTTGATTTTTCTAATTTTTATAAGTTTTAGAAGTAGTTATATAGCAGAAGTAGATTTTAGAAGCAGCTGCATTTATTCCCGTACTCTTACCCTTAACACAGTAGATACACAGATACTCAACCCTCTTACCCCCTTCCATGCTCCCCATATCAATTACCCCTTAAATTCCATTTAAGCATGTTTAGTCTCTCTCCTAAGTAGGCCTTCTACTGTTTAAGAACATTTGTTCCTAGCCTGAAACTGCAGGATACAGTCAAGAACTGTGTGACCATGTGCCCTCTGTACTCCGAGGAAGACCAAAGTGATGAAGTAAAGGGTCCTGGGACAACCCCAGACCCAAATCCCAAAGGGGCGGGCCAGGGGTGGACCGGAGCAAAAGCTGGGGGGTGGATAAACCTGAGATTGGATGGACAGTATTATAAAATTTTAACACCTGAGGCAGAGAGTGCACGTGCGTCTTGTAACCTCTTGCTTTAGAGGCATCATTAAATTCTTTTTTTACCTTACCTCCATATTAAGTTGCCTTGGAATTTTTTCTCCCTGAGTTTTCTTTTAGGCATCACTGTCTTGACAGGATTGATGCACAACAAGTTGAAGGGTTGAACTCACTTCTATCAACTCCCACTGAATGCTTTTTGGGTGTAAAAAGGAGTGAAAATTCAGGTCCAACTCCTTTTGAAAAAAAGAAAAAAACACTGCTGAAATCACGTTCAATTTACAGAACTCAAATTGTTTGGTCATCTAATTCCAGAGAAGAATCAGGATTATAAATACTAGGTGATGTAAGATGCTACTTACATCCAGAGGTACGAGAGTAGGTCAGAAGCTGTTTAGGGTACAAGTCCCATCTCATTGCAGCTTGCCTTGCTGGGAATGGTTTCAGACATCTTACAACTCAGTTGTGAACCCTGCTGTGAAGCCATCTCAAGGAGTAGCTGACCATGCATCTGAGGAACAGGTACCACACCACTTACCACTGTAGTGCCCAAATCCCATTTAGATTTAGCCATTCATATCTAAACTGAATTTCCTTTTCACGACCCATAGAGGAACTGTGCTCTGTATAAAGTTCCCTGAAAACTATGGACCAATGAATAACTCATCAGAATTTGAATGCTCCATTTTGACTTCCTCTCACTGCAGATCACAATGGGATTAATTTACACAATGTGAGAAGCACATGAGAGTTGAGGTGTGTAGCAGTCAAGTTGGAAAACACAAATCCAATTTTTCTGGGTGGTAAAAAGAAGGGAGTCTCAAAGGAGGGGAGGATTTCTGCTGTCCCAGCAGAAAGAGAGGAGGAAAAAAAAAGTCAGGGAAGATGGTAGTGCTGAAAAGAGGAAAAAATGTGTTATGTTCTGCTAATGTAGCTGGTACATCCTATCTGCTTGTTGTAACTAGTTCAAGTGATTCAGTGGAAGATGAAAGCTGAAGATACAGAAGGATTCTCTAGAAAACATATTTTCAAAAGCAACCTATCACTCTAATGTCTATCTCAATTTCAACATCAGTTAGGGGTTTTTTTGGTGTCTAGAAAGTGGCCTCATGTGCTGGTTTAAAGGTAAACCAGCAGGGCAAATGAACTCAACTCAAAAGAGAGATTATAAATCAGAATAACAATTTAATAAAATAATACAATAAGTACGATTATACAGACAAACAATTGGTTTTAACCCACAAAACCCAAATATATAACCCAGCACCCTGAGGCATGAACAGAGTGGTGTTCTTTGGGCCCCCTGAGGCCAAAGGAAAAGGAGAGGGGAAAACCTGTTGGTGAGAGTGCTGTTGCAGTCTGGTCAAGAGTGGTGATTGCAGTCCGGTCGAGAGTGATGGTTGCAGTCTGCTTGAAAAGTGGTGGTTGCAGTCCAGTCGAGAGTGGTGGTCTGCAGTCTGGTTGAGAGTGGTGATCTGCAGTCTTCCTCTGGATCCCACGAGTGCTTCAAAAGGTCCTAAGACTCCAAGATTATATATCCTCCAGTTCAGGCAGGAATGCTCAGTACCTCCCTCAGGGCGGGGGGTTCCTTAATGGGTGTGAGGACAGGAGCAACTCCTATCTCAAAGGCCTCTTAGCACCTAGTTTATAGCCCGGGGAGTCAGGCTCTATGTGCAGATAGTGTAAATGGTTCATTGATAACAGCTTCTGGGAAATGGCATGGAAGGCTATAGAATACACAGTTTTGGGTTACACCCATCCAGTGATGAACTGGTCTCAGCTGTCCTAACTAGGACACCTCATTAAATCTATTTAAGGAAAAAGATAATCCTCTTAATCACATCAGCCATGAAAGCATGTGCATACATTCTATATGTATACAGCAAAAAACTTTTTACACTTGTTAAGGAAGAGCTGAATAGTATTTTATTCTAAATTTTTGCATAAAGGCTTCCATCAGTTGCTTTTGTGAAGATACTTAGAGAAGAGCTATTTTTTTCCATGGGTGTCTCTACAGTCTTTTGAGCAAGTATCCCATAAGTAACATCATCTCCTGATAGCTCATGCTAGCAGAACAATGTATGCCTGCAAGCTGCTCCTCTCCAAAACACAGAGATTCTGCCTGCACTTTCTATTTTTTGATTTAAATATTGAAACCATAGAGCACTTGCATGATGCTTGTCTGTAAGTATGTGAGTTTTCTCACAGAAATCTACCAAAGTGTTTATGGTAAAAGGTAATATACATCATGCTGGACAAAGGCCTGAACAACCAGACTCAAAATGCTGGGACCAACTAGCTCTCACTGATTAGAGAGATTCAAAATCTAGAGCAGCATGTTGTAGCTCTGGGCCAGCTCCGGGATTTCTACCAGATCTCCTGCTCCTAGATGAAGTCAAAATCCAACAGTGGCAGCCCCATAGGCTTCCTCTCTTCTCAGAGTGGGCCAGAAAAAAAAGTTAAAGCCCTGAAGCAGGCAATGTGCAAGTGTCCTTCCTTTTGTCTTGGCTATTGTAAAATGAATGGTCAATATCACCAAGGCTTTTTGGTTTGTTTGGGGTTTTTTTTTTAGAAAATCCTTGTAGCAGAAAATACTGGAAAAAAAAAAAAAAAGGAAAGAAGAGGGGAAAGACATATCTGTGCTTTGATACCTGCAGAGGGAAGATCCCTGCTGTTCCACTACTTCTCTCAGGGAGGTGTTGCATTGCACTGGATGTAAATGCTACCCCAGAAAATGTTAATATGCTGAAGAGATGTGGTCAATGGAAAAAATATTTGGGCCCCCTTCGAATTTCTATCTGAAAAGTACTTCAAGAAACCAGAGTTGACAGGATGATAAATTTCTACTGCAGTTTTGAGATTGAAAGTTCAAGTTGGCACACAGTGATCCCATTTCTTAATCAGTTCAAGATGGACTTGGAGGGGGCACATTGTCTTGGTCTTCAATGTTTTTCACAGAGAGAATGTGTAGAACCAAGATGAAATTTCACCTCTGGTTTTCCCAGGTAACTATGTGTATCACTGAAAAACTGACTACAATGCTGCCACATTCGCTCATCTGAAATGCAAACTATATTCTAGTGGGATGTTTTGCATGTTGCTATGAATGAAGTGAGAGGTGGGTCACAGGTCTGTTATACCCAGCAGCAAAACTGGAGGAAAATGAACCCTTGGAATGGCAGAGGAGTAGATTTAGTGACAACTAGAATTGCTGCAGCTTTTCAGGATGCAGCACCTGCCACAGGGTGTTAGTGCAGGAGGTGAAATTGGGATAGGTTAGCTTGTGCTATATCAGACCCAGCTGGTACACACATTAGGTCCCTAGAAGAAGGTTTTTCCATGGAAGCTGCACGTACATATGCTGAGGGTTTTTGCTACTAGTCAGCACCTGAACCAATATGCAACAGAGGTAATGGAAATAATCCCGTTGACTCCAACATTGCTGGAGCAGCTCCTGGCCGTTTTCATCGAATAAGCAACTGTGCACCTCCTCTGATTGCTGGAGAGATGCCAGAAAAGAAATAAAGATGCATGGCTTCATAATTTACAACCAAAACCTGATAACTGTGCTCATTTAATCTGCCATCCTGTGCAATGTAAACCATAGGATGTCTTTAAAATCTCTAGTTTCGATTTCAGTCTCACTCCTCGATGCACAATTCACTTCAACTAAGCTCACTGTAAAGGTCTATTTAAAGTCCTGTTTCTAGTCTGCTTTTCATGCCTCATCTTCAAATTGATTGCTTCTCTGGAGCCTAAGATTTCCTCAGGAACACTTCATATGTTCATTTTCCATAATCTTATTGACGAACTTTGCCCAGAATTCCCAAGACCTCAGAGACTTCTATATTACATTTTGTTTTATTTTTGTATTTTATTGCATGCTGTTTTCTTATATTTCTCTGTATAAAGATGCAAGCTCCCACACAAAGAAACCCACAGACCACAGTAACCTCTTGGATGGGGGGAAAAAATTCTCCAGCTGTTATGTCCATTTTTGGAAAGTGCGTACGAACTACTCGTAATCCGAGTTCATCCAAAACTATTTTTGAAGTCTAGCTGTCAGCATTTTTGTCTCAGCAATATTTGTGTTCTTCATTGAAAGTCACTAAACTGGGACACTGTGGCACTAAGCTTTCAAATAGAGGAGTCAAAAACATTTGTGTTGAGTTGAATGCACTTTTAAAATGGGAATAAAGTTAGAGACAGCTTATCTCTCACCCCAAGAAAAGAAGCTGTGGACTCGTTATATCCTTTCTTTTCTTATCTCTCTTTGTAAAACAAGTTAGATGACAGGTGTGCTTTTTAGTTTTCTCTATATATGAATCTCCACATTTAATTCTTCTCTCAGTCATGTCCATAAAATGTAGGATGACAGCACATTGGCTATTGAAGCCTAATGGTTGCTACTTTTATTTCTGAGCAGAGCTGATCAAACTTAGCCAAGTCAACCAGAAGAAGATGTATGTTTGCTACCAAATTTAGACCTTCAAAACAATGTCTCTGCCTTCAAGTTTTCTGCTATTTGCTAATCCTCACCAATTCTGGATTTTAACAGGCCTCTTGGATAAGTTTATTTTATTCCCTTCAGGTCCCATTGACCCAGGACCTCTGTTACTGATACAAAAAGGCCAGTTCTCTTTAGTGGTCTGGATGGTGAGTGTTCAGCAATCTCGGTGGGGCACTGAATTGGGAAGTACTATTCCCAAACCACAACACTGTTCATACCAGAAGCTTTAGTATTCTGTTTTCAGAGGTCGGAGATAGTAACAATAGAGGGTTTAAATTTTTCAATCAAAAAGTATAGGAAAATATAATGTGTTTCAAGAATTACTGAAAATTGTTATAACAAATCTTTCATAGGTACTTCTCTTAAGCCCTCTACATATTTTAGTCAATCAATGTCAATTGTTAATAATTATGACCATTATTTCTTAACAGAAAAGATTCTGGTAAGAATCTTTTTCCATGTAAGCCTGTATTATGTTTCCAATTCCTGTTCATTTTCTCACTGAAACTCTAAATAGTGATAGTCATTTTCTTCAGCAGAAAGTTACTAAATGTCAGTTTTCAGGTCTACTGTAGTACAAAGAGAAGTTCATAAATACTGTGGAAAACTCATTTTTCTTGAATAATAGTATTGACTCATATTAAGTGGTATGAACTATATCACTCATATTAAGTGAGCTAAAAAGTTTACTATTTGTGGTTGATAATATGAATATATAAATTGTAATGATCAGTAAAACCTCAAAAAACTTCAGAGATTTATAAAAGGGATCTCTTCATTCCAATTGAGCTTGCTCTCACATTAGTCTCCTGGTATGTTCTGATCTAACAAAGACCAGAAAAAAGAAAATTTCCAGGAATTAATATCTCTTCTTAAAATAAATCTCTTCTTCTAAACATCAAAGACTATTTTCCCATGATATGAGACTCACGTGCTACAAACATTGTTTCGCAAAGACCCCAGAAAAGGTGAAAGTAGAGGTTACGTTCCTGTGCACGTTCTATAACCACATCAGTCCTTTACTAAACAGTGATCCTGAGACAAAACAATATATCACCCTTTTATAGATAGAGGCAAACAATAAAAATGACAGAAATTTAAGCTTATAGGCAACACTGTACTACTCATACCATATGACATGCAACTCTAGTAAGATCTCAAATTCTGGTAGCAATTATAGCAATATTATAATTATAATAACAATGAGGAAACATTATATTCTACTAGCATTCTGGTATTAGAGTATTTGTCCACCTAGCAAAAGAAGCTATGTAGGATCACCTGAAAGAGGTTCAACTAGTTATACAACTTGTCATTCTGCTACTGTGATGGTTTTAACCCACTCTCTTGGAAAGGCAAACCTACACAGAAAATGAACAAGTCTTGACAAACTATTTGATAAACCTACTGAATACAGGACACTGCTTACTACCTTTTAAAAAACTTTTATTTAAAGTGCTATAAAAATACCAAGTCCAGAAATGAAAATAAAAATTCAAGTGGAGTATGAGAGTGATATTTGGGACAGTAGTCTCTTTGTATGTGTATATGCTTAGTATATGCACAGGGCTACATTAAAATACTTTACTCATCTTCCTCCTATTTAATTTAAATGCATCCATAACATAGGATCAGTAGAACACTGAATGGTTTTCCATACAAATAAGGGACAGGCTAAAACAATTAGGCATTTGGAAAGAGACTGGGGACTTCCATTGGGCTACCAGTAGATATAGCTTCTTTTTTCTTTTCTTTCTTTTTTTTCCTTTCTCCAAGTTTCAGTGCTCTATAAAAGCTACAGAAAAAAAGACAGATTTGTTAGCAGAAGGAAGCAGCATAGTCCATGCTATGGTAGGAAAGATAGCGCACTGCTAGTTCAGAAAATTAACGTGAATTGCATTCAGAAAGCTTATCCATTAAATGTATGTTATCCGTTCTTCAGGTATTTAGTGGAATTTATTATCCTCCAACACACTGAGACTTCCTTTTCAGAAATGAGGATGAGAGAAACTGGTTAACTGCTTACTTTTTCTAGCTGAACCCTTCAAGGACATTTTATAGTTGTAAATATTTGTCTGTGACATTGTAACCCATAATTATAAATATTGATCTTTGGTAACATATTAGGTACTACAACACAGGGAAGTTCAACAGTGTTAGTAATTATATGCAGTAGTTATATTCCATGGTTCATCTACACAACAAAGTGTACTTTGCAGGGGGGACACCTGGGAACTTCACATTGCAAATAAGGAAATGGGAGCATGAAAAGCTGAAGAACTTCCAAAGAAAGAAAATAAGACAACTCTGTTTGGCTTTATTTTCCCACCATTTTGTCTCCTAGTTTTATTCTTTATATATCCATATAAAGTATTCATCAAAATAGACTCGTCTGTATTGCTTGAATGTTCTCATTCCTCTGAACTGCACAGGTAATTTGTTGGCAGTTGACATTTCACAGCCTAGTACAGTTGTCATTAATTAATGCTTTAGTCCTCTAACAGTACTATCCATGGAACATAATCCAGCCCAAGACAGCAACATAAAATGCCTGCATTTTCACAAAGTGGCCTTTTATTTTCCATTTATCAACAGCTAAATCCAACAAGATGCTTACCAAAGAAAGTCCAATTCAATTGCTTACAAAAGACATAGTCTCTAGTGACTAGCATCTGATTCCTCTTACAAACATCAAAATGCACTTAAACCATTAAAATAGAAATTTCATTTTACCTAGGATTTGAGGTAAGATAGGCACATAAACCATTTAAGTTCTGCAAGGATGGATATATAATCTGCAGAAATAAAAAGGCGCCAATAAAAGATCTGATCTTTTTCTTTAAAGACAGAGGAAAAATGTACCAAACTTTTTCTAACTCATCTCTTTGTAAGCTGATGGTGAACTCCAGTTCGCTTCATTTAAGGACCAATTAATCAGGAATGTCATATGTTCTACTGATGAAATATTTGTTGCTAATTCAAGAAAATAATGAAACATTAAACAAGGGTAAGCAATCTCAGCTCTTGAAAGCTAATAATATACAGCTCTTATTTTACTAATGATTTCTGCTCAGCCTAACTGTGAGCATAAGAGAATTAAATGACTTCTGTATAATACCACTAGCTGTTCTTTTTTTTTTTTTTTCAGATCCTTAAGGGCAACCTCACTACATAAATATGTCTCCTCTACTTGTAGTAATAGAAGCCAGGCCAGGGAAAGCCCAGTACTACCCAATACTTGGTTTTCTGGGCTATTTATAGAGATGATCTTTAAAGCAGAATTAATATGACCCATTTTAGAGTGACTGTGAATTTGGCCCAACTTCCTTGCCCCTCCTAGAGCTATAGTTGTTAAGGTTTCGAGTAATGGAACCCAGTAGCATGAAATAGTAAATTTATTTTCCTTAGGCGCACACACACGCTCACACACATGGTCATCATAATTTCCTATGACATGTAAGAGAAGAAAACTCTCATACATAATATTCTAAAGGTTGAATATTTGGCTACCAACTTTTTCCAAAATAACTATTAAAGTTGTAATCGAAAGTGTTCCAGGCCACAGGGTTGGGTGGTTAAATTACACACTGAGGGGGAGATGGGCTGTGAACACTCAATGTGAGCTTTATTCACTCCAAAAATTCTTTCATTAGGAAAACCTAAGACAGGCAACTCAAATTTATAATAAGAAAGTGCCTTTTTTTCTATTGAGCTGACTATTTTGGAAACTCAAAGGGTTCCAAGCATACTATTAATTTTTTACAATGTCAGCATGCTTTTTATAAACTGTTTGGGTTTTTTTTTTCCTGAATTTTAACAGTCATCCATTTTGGAAATATTTTATACCCCAGAGGAAAGATTTTGCTTTCCCTGAAGTGGGGAACAGTATCATATTTAAGCCATATGATCTATTTTTAAAAATACCATAAATATGGAACAAGCTCTTTCCAAATTGTTCACATTATAAACAGCGCCTAGCAAACGCTGTGTTTGGTTTTGCTCTTAAAGTAGATTTCTTTCATGGATTTCCTCTGCAAGTGTCAGTGTGAAGGCTCAGGACTGCTTCAGCTTTGTCAGGGCTGGGAGCACCCTGGCACAGAAGGCCACGTGGGTGGACGTATCTCCATCATCCTTGTTCATACCTCCCATGTAAGTGATCCAGAGGCCACTGAAGCCATTTAGTAGCCTTTCCAAAAAGGGCAGCAAGCTTTCATCAAACCATCTGAATAGGCGTACAACCAGGGTAGATACTCCAGCACGCAGAGAGTTAGGAGGAATTGGGTCCCTTTGGGACTGACTGTGTTCACTTGGTCCCACTGTCACAGCATCACAGTTGCCTGCCATCCTGTGTCACAAATAGAGTCAAAAAGTGTCTATCAATTGTTTCCTCCTCTCTTCTGTGAACTCTGTCAACCTGAAGAAAGGTAAGGAGGATATTGTTCTGAATCTGTAACTTTGAAAGGTCATGGCTTTAAAAGCTGTTCAGTTATAACTGAAATTAAGCACAAGAACTGTTATCTTTCAAAAATCACTGCATTTTTCAAGAAGTGCTTTTCCTATATAATTCTATACTTTCAGCCTTGAATGTTTTAATGTCATGTTTTATGTTTTAATGTCAAAGACAATGTTTTAATGTCATGTTGCAAACAAGCTACCTCTATTTCCTGTTTTTCAGGTTTTCTTTGGTGCTTCTTAAACTGAGCTGATGGTAACCAGAGTTCTTAGAAGCAGACTAGCCTGTCTCTCCGTTACTGCCCTCACCGCCTCCAAAACAGAATAAACCACATTCCCAGAGTGAGTAACTGCAGCACAAAGAGCACAAACTCTAGGGAAGGACCTGGTCAGCCATGGTGGGGATGTGGTGTTGGAGAGCAGTGCAGCTTTGCCAGGTTGCCTCCAAGAGCTGCTGGGTTTTAGACCACCCACTCACATGTTCCCTCTGCCCTTGCCCTGATTTAACAAGGAGATGAGGCCTCATCTTTGAAACAAAACTTCTTTCCAGGATTTTTTTGTTTTATTTTATTTAGAGGTGGCATACAAAAGGCACAACCTAGCAAAGGGATAGAGCTGAAGAATTCAGTAGCTCTCCGGAGAAATCAGTTACAGGCCTGGGACTTTTCTGTAGTAACCCAAAGGAATTAATCTCCTCCTTTCACATAAACAAGCCTTATGCAGAGCCTAGGTAATAACATAATTACAACCACACTTCACATACACATTACCATCTGCCCTTTTCTGTTCCAACAGCAGTTCTTCCTCAGGGTTATGTGAAAAGGAAAAAAATGATTAGCGGAGAACAAAAACATATCAGTAAAGAATAATGTGTGTTTCCTTATTAGAGAGCCTATGTCCTCTCCTCCCTCTTTATTCCAGTACATACAGAACTATAAAACATAGAAATGTTCACAGGATATTAAGTATTAAAACGCTGATGTCAGCAAGCCAACAAAAACGCAAAGGACAATATACAGAAGTGTTACTGGGACTACCACTGTAAAGTATTCATTTTATGACAAATTTTAAAGTTAACCCAAAAAAATGCAAACACATAAATTGTTAGATTAATGAAATCACATTATTCCCATACATTCTGCTCCATCAGAAACAATTTCTTAGCGCCATCAGATGGAAATACAGCTGAGTCCTGACATATTTACAATACGCACCAACAGCCTTCATGTTTTGGTATTCTTCTTCATCACCTTCCTAACAACTTACATGTTTCTTAATGTTGACCAGGCCTAAAGACAAGAAAGTAGGGTTATATATATATTTATTTATTTATTTACTTATATTATATTATATATATAATATATTATGTATTTTTATACATATATAATGTGTAAACAGTATTCAATCAGTAACCTTCACACTCTGAAATTCCCAGCTACACTTCTCCCTTGTTCCTAGGGAAATAGAAAACTCTCTGTTTGCCTTTGGTGTCAACTACTTGTTTACCATTAATCTAAACTTTGCATGATGTCACTGATAGTGCATTGACCTTAGCAGACATGTCACCAGGCATTCTTACCAAGGAGTTTGTGTATGTGTCTTTATGTGAATGTGTGTGATAAATATGTGGGCAGATAATGTGCATGCAGTCTTTTCAGAGCAAACAAACTGGGAATCCTGCTGTTTTTAATCCTTGAAGTGTGTGCAGTGCACAAGGAGTGACCTGCGGGTGAATTGATGTAGAAACAACACATTCCTCAGTCTTTCCTAGAAAAATACTGCCAAAAAGCCTCAGTAAATGGTGCAGAACATTTTTTTTTTCAACTGGCCCCCAAGGAGTCACAAGTAAGAAACAGAGAGACAAAGGAAGGTAGAAAGAAAGCATCTATGCACTGCATGTTTAAAAGTGCATTTATGAAAAATAAAAAAGGAAGGAGGGTGGGGGAAGAGAGGTTTACAGTTTGGTCATTTTATCCCTTGAGTGTCATTAAATGTTCCAGGCTGTGTGTATCTGGGACTGTGCCAGGTGTTTCATGTCCTTTCCATGGTGTTGCTGAACATTTCTGCTAATGGCCAGATCCTCTCAGACCTAAACCTGCTGACTCTTCCAAGTAAGAAATAACATTCAAGAAGGTGTTAGTGATGTGGGCTGAGCAGAAGTACTGCAACACAGGATCTGTGTAGAATGGGCTCTCCCCTCTGCTCATCACTGAAGAAGTAAAGGATCTCGGTTGCTATGGAAGTTGAGTGACGTGTTCCTCAAATGCAACAGTCTGTTTTTAATCTTGTCAGGAACTCATTGCTCCTGCACCCAAAGGAAGACCACCTGGAGAACAAGTGGGATCAGTCTGGATGGGGGAGATTGCAAGATCAGATCCTGCTGTACAGCACACACATCCTCAGCATCCTTTTTCTTTCTTGCAGGGGGTCATATCAACAGTGAAGAACATTACCAGTGTTTCTACAGAGTGGTTTGTGTCTTAGACCCAGCATAGTCTTTCAAGGTCTTAGGGAAAAATATACTCTATAAAGCAACAAAACTGAGCATTGTCCTGCTGACTGACCATCTAACTGGAGCCAGAATTCCTCTTAAATACCATTTTGTCTTTGAACTCCTTGATTCTATGTTGTTCACTTTCCATAATCTCTCTTGACTTTTACTTAACATGGAGAAAGCATATTGCAGTCAGTCTGATGGGTAAAGGCAAATACAGTTCTCTCCTAAGGAAGAGCTGAACAGGACAATTCCTGAACCCAGAGCAAACACACTTCTGCTGTATACATTTCAAAACATGTTGTGATGGTCTTGTTGCTTCCCCTAAACTGCTGGACATAGTTCACTTAATGACATCTCCCCATACAAAGAGCTTAATGGTTCATACTTTTCTCTGTTGCTTTAACTTTGACTATAGTGTGTTAAGTTTTAAATTTACCCTTAATGTTACTACTGTAACAAATGGGGCTTGAGACTGACATCTGGATATCAAGACATGCAAAACTCCTACTTTTCACTTGTCAGTGTTGGGCGTGTTTTCCCAAGAAATAAGGAAAGTACTCGCTCTGCATTTTTGTCTCTAACCAAGGTTTGTCCATGGAGGGAAAGAATTGGAGTCTTCATTTTTAATTGCAAATACATACCATGCTTTCAAATTGTTATCCTTACTTGGCAATATGTTTCACTGTCATGGTCATTTTCTTGCTCTCACTTTTCTCAGCAGGAGACAAATATGGTACTCTTAGGTCCTAAGAAACTAAGGATCTTTTGTGTTCCTGTGTTTATCTTGAACATCTAGGACTTTCCAGAAGTTGTTGTTTTCCTATATAACGATACTGCATTTCAAGGGTAAAATCTTGGAAAAGACACTGAGTGAATGACAAATACCCAAGTAGGAGGAAAAGACCATGATGCATATACTGCCCAAATGTTTCCTTGCCTCCTCCAGCCCCCTCAATAGCAAATACTCTACTAAACCCCAAAGCTCAACATGAAACATATGTGAAAGCAATAACTTGCTCTAAAGAATCAATGTCTTTATGCTACTGTTTAAAATATTTCAGATAAATCAGTCAAAAAATAATGTAAGTCTAAATTTAACCAGTTGGGTGAAGCCTAGACAATCCCAGTGTTCCCAGAAGTGCTGAAATAACTTTTTCTATCAGCCATCAAAAGATTTAAAAAACCCCGTATCCAATCTAACTGAGGCAGTGGGACAACCTTATTCACAGAGCTTAGATGTTTTTCTTAAATACTCTCTAAACTAACTTTTATTTTTAATGCACTGCTGCTCTTTCAATTAGACACATATTTAGCTGAAGGAATTGCCATACCAACATTCAGGAGCCAAACAGAGAAGTAGCATTTAAGTAGCTAATTAGAGCAGTTCATACAATCCCACAGCAGCATAGGTAGGTTTATATCATCTGAAGCAAACACAGGCTTCTGTCCCACCTCCAGTGATTCTTATTCACAGTGATACCTATAATTATAATTATCCTGTAGTGTTTGGTGATGCTATATAGATTATAAGTGGCATATCTGCTGCTTCTCAGTTCCCTCTAAAGACCTTGATCTAAGTTATGTAGTGTCCTTGGAAGCAATTACTTGTCTCCAGTCACTTTCTGCTGATGTATAAAGTAAGAAATTTTAAAAAAATTATCCCCAGTACCATGTGTGTGGTGACCCCACACAGATGCTGGCAAGTGCAAGCAAATTAAACATTCTTTTTAAGACATGATAACACTCCATGGTACCACATGGAGGTTGTATGACATATCATGCAAAGTCTCCAGCAGGAGAGTTTGCAATTGGAGGAAAAATAAAAGGAAGAAGTTAAAAGATAAGAAAAAGGTAGCTATATTCATATTGAGGTTGCAGTAGTATTTGAAAATACAGACTTTAATAACACAGCTTAGAGTAAATCATAGAAGGGTTTGGGTTCATTGGGACCTCAAAGACCATCTAGTTCCAACCCCCCCTGCCAAGTGCAGAGATCTACTTTTCAGTAAATCAGGTTGCTCAGAACCTCATCCAACCTGGCCTTGAATGCTTCTAGGAATTGGGCATCCACAACTTCTCTGGGCAACCTGCTCCTGTGCCTCACCATTCTTAAAGAAAGAACTTCATCCTAATATCTGCTGGCAGAACTATTGCCATCATTCCTTTTGAAAGCCAAGGGTAATCTTGTTCCCAGGACTGGAAATCAAGTTCTTGTTTCCAAAAATACCAAAACTTCCCTCTGATCCTCAGCAAATGCTTTAACCTTTCGGCTCCTTTAACCTTCCAGCTTTCACATATATAGAATACCCAACCCATTTTAGCCCAGCCTGTCCTCAATCTGTTCCAAAAGGGATTTCTGAGTGTCCCTGAGCCATGCCGATAGTGTGCTTTGAGGTCTAGCACAGAAATATTCCAGTGGGAAGTGCAAATAATTAGTAAAACTGAACAGGTTTTGTCAGATGAACATTACTTCTTTTTGTGAGGCTTTGTGTAGCTGTGAGTTGCCTGATGGTCCCATTCTGCAACACTTCAGTGAGAATTTCACCTACATTAAACCTGCATGATCAGGTCAAATGCAACTCTCATTTGCTAAGTGCTGAGCACCACTGATGTAAATCCATACAAAATACAATAAGGTGAATACATTAAAGCTTAAGAAATATACCAAAAAAGAAAAGAAAAGGGTTTTTTGTGTTGGAGAATGTGTATTAGCTAAACTTTACATTTGAAATGCTGGTCTCCCGTGAACTCAGTATATATTTTCCGTATGTCCATGTGTTGGAAGTTTCATAAAATGCTGAGCACGTATATTTAAAATAGCTCTGACAGTGTATTAAAAAGCTCTAAAATATTATGACATGGCCAACTTCCATGTTTTTTAAAATCCATGACATGACACAATATATTTTATGTGTGGAAATATACATCATAAATATTGGCCAATGTCATAATATTTTTAATGTTTTATATGTTGTCAAATCTGCTTTAAACACAGTATGTGTGCTATACATTTACTGAAACATAACTCAGAGAGATGCAGGAAATCAACTATATTCTTTTTCCATGTGGGTTTATTATATATTTTATGATTTTGTTGCTCCTTATTGTACAAAGCATTTTTTTTTCTTTTTTTCCTTCTTTTTCTAGCCTTCTTTCTTGCTTCCTTGTTTTTTTGCTTCTTTGCTCACTTTCTTTTTCTTCCTTCCCTGCTTTTGCTTACTTTCTTTTGGTTTTTTTTGCTTGCTTTCTTGCTTGCTTTTTCCTCTAGTTCTCTTGAACAAGGCAAATGTTGCTTGATAAACGAGAACAAACTTTTTAGTTTTCTGTTGTTCACTTTTCTGTTAACTATGCCTCTGAACTAAGTAACTCTAAGTCATGTGCAAGTATGATTATGGTAACCTTGTCTAACCACTTTTAAACCAAGGAAATCTCTGCCTTTCCTAAAGCTGCTGCGGTGCCAAAATTTCAACAGTCTCAGACCAACCATGGGGCTACAGCTCTGCTACAGCACATTTAATCAAGCCCTGAACAAGGCAAGTACAAGCAGAGCAACTGAAATCATGCAAGACCAAAAAATCCTTTTCTTTCTGAGTCAATATTATTGCAATGCAATGAAGCCCTGCAAGGCAGGGTAGAAGTTCAGCACGTCACAATTATCCCATCCCCATGCTGGTGGTTGTCACCACCCTGGCTTCCAAGAGGCCCAGCCAGTTTTGGTGTGGACTGACCAGGAGCTGTCACAGCCACTTCCAGATGTCTACCCCTGACATTGGTGGGCACTATAAAGTGTTCAAACATAGTGCCCACGTTTGGGCCAGACCCTTCATTGATTTCAGTGATCCAGACACGACTTGTCCACCTCCCAGTAGCACAATCTTCCACGTCCAAAGACAAAATAATAATGCGGAATGGAAGAGTTTCATCACCATGTAATGCTATGAGATAAATTTCTTAAGAAAGGTACTGCAAAAGAGCTACTTTCTTACAGATGTAGACTGAAATCCTAGCCCCAGAGGTAGATAGGAAAATCCTCAGAGTTCAAAAGGCAAAAGGTTTTACCTCTAGACTTCTTCCTTATCAGACATGATCATGAGTTTCTACTGCAAACACCTTCATTAAAAAATGCCTACCTATGACAAGAGGGAGTAACAAGTATGTTACAGAGATAGCTTTTAAAAAATTTTTTAGCAGAAAAAGAATATTTAAGTAATTAATGACATTCTTAGGGTGAAAGGGAGTGATACTGTAGTTGACCAAAAAAAAAAAGGTCCACAAAAAGAATAAGAAAAGAACTCAGAATATTTGAAAATGTTGTTTCATGGGTTTTATTTTATTTTTTCAGGTTTTTCCCTTTCCTTTTTTCATTCTTCCTCCACTTTCCCCTCAGAAATGGAAGGGAAGCTTAATTAAAACAAGTTGTTCTGCAAGAAGCAGAGCTAATGAAACCTTGTTTCCTGTGGGTTTTCCTCCGACATCCCCTGCTGTGATAACCTCAGCTCCGTTCTCATATCCTCTATGGCTGCCCTTGCTGGTCCCCAAAACAACCCCTCTAATTCCCACACTCCCTACAGATCCCCACCATGTTCTTAAGATCCACACTCTACACACGTCCTATCATGTCCCCAGTTCCCTCCTAAACCGCTGGCTTTGTCAGAAGTTGTAACAACTTCATTATCCTTGTGACTGGCACCAAGCCAGATTGTTCATGTGTCTTAAAAATCAGTATTTAATCTTCACTCCAGTATCTTGCATTAATCTTAGTGTAGCCTTATAATGCTAGACATGCAAAAGAAACATGAGAAACTACTAACGTGAACAAAAATATAGGAAATACGTTCCAGAGTAACACTCCATAAGGGTTCACATCTAACTCGGACCCGTTAAATGTTTTACTGTGAAAAAGTGTTGCAACTGCATTGGCACAGACAGCCCAGCTTATGATCCAGGCCATGGGCCTGCTGTAAAAATTACTACTGGATTCTCTGACAGGGAAAGGAAACATGGAAACCAAAGCCTGGGAATTCAGTAGGTGGGCATCAGGCAATAAATCAGTAAATAAATATTTCAAAAAGAAAAGTGCTTGAGTCTGCAGAAGCAATAACCCAGAGCTGTGCTCTGTGCTTAAAGGGTACAGTGAGACTTCTGGCAGCACCAAGATAGGGACTAGGTTGTGAGTTTGTGTGTCCTGGTCAGGGACATTTAAGAGATGCTGCTGGGATGCCTGCATTGAATCTGATACACTACCTTTTCCCTTCATTTTGTTTCTGAAGTACATACAGCTATCCAGCATCAACCCAACCCCATCAGAATGGCTTTTCCTCAAGAATGGAAATGATTTTATGCATTCCAGCTTCAAACAGATGGGACAGGCTGTGAGCCTGAATGCAGATGTTCAGTCTTTTCCAAAAACCCAGCCCTTTTCAAGTACTTCTCCTTGGTCATCCAAAAAGCAGGAACACTGTCAGGCATCAGTCACTTTTGAAACACTCTGGAGGGTGTCTGAGTAGGATCAGCCTTAAAATCTGAAGTGTGGCCATAAAAAAGTCAAGACAGGTATGCTCTGCAAACGCTCTGAGCTGATGTGACCTCTTCCACTCTGCCTCCATTTGAAGGCAACTCAGACCCTATAAATCCCATTGGTACAGAGCCCACAAGCCCTGCAGACAGGCAGAGTACATGGAGGTTTGCAATGATGAGCTTTCCTAGCGCTCAGAAGAATAGTCAGGACAAGCTCACATCTCTCTCTGAAAGCCCTCATAGCTATCCCATATGAAATAATCTTCTCCAAGCATAACAGAGCTCTTTCCACCATTAAGCAAAAGGCAATCAGGGACCCTGAGGAAAGCTGTTGCCAAAATGTATCTACAGAGAACTTTCCAGCCTTAACTGACCTTATACAAATATATAAGCTGTTGGTGATTCAGCAGATGCTGGCTCAGGAGTAAAGCTCAGCTCCATCTTCACAGCTGTGAACAGCATTAAAAGTGTTGTCTCGGTGTAATGAACATGAATTCCAGCATTTCTGCTTTAGCTAGTGAATCCCAGCACTTGCAGTGCTTCCTGACTAACTCCTGGCTAGCCACCTATAAGTCACTCTTCCTCTAAGGAGGTAAGAAATATGTATTTCAAAAATGAAAACGTAAAGAGAAAAGGAATTTATCTGATTTTGACTAACATAACTAAGGCAGTTGAATTAGAATATGGATCCTCACTGCTCATCTTCTTTCCACCATCCCTGGAGATTTTTAAACGCAGATTGGACGTGGCACTGAGTGCCATGATCTAGTAAATAGACTGGATTTGGACCAAGGGTTGGATTCGATGATCTTGGAGGTCTTTTCCAACCCAATCGATTCTATGATTCTATACTTGACTCCACTTTATGTTTTTAAGATACCTTTGCATGAGCCAAAAGTTACTCCAGTCAAGCTAGAAAAACAAAGTGTCCATAGCAAATATGTGACAGAACACATTTGTTAATGCATTTCTCCTCTTCTTTCAGCACCAAATTCTTACAACATAGGCCAGTAATTCTGAAACGGGATGGGAGAAAGAAAAGACAGGAACAATTTTATTCTGGGAGGTGGTCAAGGAAAAAAGGAAGAATAAATGAAAGAATCTACATGTTTAAGAAATACGAACCTAAATATAATCACTTGATGCTCAGAGGAGATGTTAAAAATGGCAAAAAAGATAGTTTTACTGAAAACAGCAAGCTAAGACATGAAGCAAAATAAATGCCACCAACCAACGGCATGAATGAATTCTGGAAATATTTGTGGGATCTCTACTACAATGTTTATCAGCCAACATTAGGCCATCTAAGGCAAGTGTCCAGAAATACTGTGGAGGGAGGAAGAAAAATGTTGTTTCTTTTTTTTTTTTTTCAGGAAGAACATTGTCATGGGCCTTGCTATGAATTTATTTCTTTTATTTAGGGAAAGACAAAATTTTCATATTTCTAAGAGATGATCCTTGAGTCAAACACTTTGTATTGCACAGATTAGCTGAAGACATTTGGATCTCAAAGGTAATTAATTTTTCCATAGGTAGAATTCTAGCTAAAGATGGTCCCTTTTTTTACAAAAGCACCCATGGAGAATGTTTCATTGTTCTCTAACAATGAAATCCATGGACAGATAATGGTAAACAACGTATAGTGCAACACTCTTTTTAAAGGGTGAGTTCTCCCAGTATAGCAGCTTGGTATATGATAGAGAGAGAGAACATAAAGCCGGACAACGACAACTTCTACATCTAGGAGTGGAAGGAGGGAAACCATCTCCCAGCTGAGTGTCAGAGGGACACCTTGCTCCACACAGGATAAATACACCATTCCTGAACAATCCAGAGAGCGAAACAGGGGGAAATCACAGAACCTGGATAATTGCACTTGAAAAGAGAGGAACTGCAAACAACCTGGGTGCACAGTTCAGAGTTCTGATTCCTCCAAGAGCAATTACAGTTGCAGTGAGAGTAAGAGTGCAGGGAAAGGAACAAGAGAGGGAATGCCAAAAATAACCTTCTGTAAGCTGCAGAAGTAGTGATTGAGAAAACAGAGTCAGGGCTCTAACATGAGTGTATGAATCTCAAACAGAACAGTGAATGCTGACTTCAAAATGCAGAGCTTTTCGTGAAGGGAGAGAAACACCACTACCTCATAGTTCTGGTATAACTGTACTTCCACTTGCCACATCTTATATCCTGCTGTAATTGTGTCCCAGTGAGCCATGCCCATACTGCGTATGTACTTCCCAGTTGACCCATATGCTTCTTAAGTGGTGAGCTCATCTAAATCATCCCTCTCATTTACCTCCTACAGAAACTATTCATGGCCAGTCTATTTCTATTCTGACCAGATCGCTGATGCTCCACAGGACTTTGTGGAGCCAAACCTACCAAGATAATTGTCAGATTTAGAACTGGTTAAGAAAAGCTCTTCCCAAAAATATTTATTTGGTTAAAAGAATCTGAGAGATTCTCAAATTATTGTGAACAGCAGGTGATTGTCTTTGCCAACATGTACCCTCAATTCTTATGCTATCTTTTTATATAGCTGTAGGCATCAGGCACATTAACCTCTCTGAGGCCATGCTGGTCCATGTCAGTCCATATCAGGCTGACAAAAGCTGACAAACAGACACAAAGGTGAACTCAAGATGTCTTAAAAGTCATGTACTAGTTCATTCATGTCCAGAACTACTCAGCAGACACAGTGGGGGAACAAATACTCAAAGCTTATCATGGTCAAATTTCCAAGAGCATTGTTTCCACTGTGTAAGTCAGATTTTCAAAACATTTTCTAGGTCTCTAAATAATGGGTTATACTTCTATACAACATCAGCCAAGTGGCTGAGGTTATTTTACAGTGTGCCCTATTCATTTAAATATCCAAAGAAGTACAAGGTCCTTCTGAAAAATCACAGCTAAAATATGCTTGAGAATTGGGTATGAAAAGGTGAGAGGCTCCTTCAAATACATGTTCAGAGGTGAGTACTAACATAATTCAAAGTCTCTCTAATTCAAAGCAGCATGTACGTCTGTATTCAGGATTTTCCCAAAAGTTCATTTTTGGTGGAGGATATCAGCATTTCACCTGGATGTGTGAAAGGTATAAGTAGAATTAATTCACATTGTCAAAATTTTAAAGGCAGCATGAATTTTAATGAAGGAGGGTTATGGAATAGAAATTCCTATTCTCATACGGAGTTCTTGTCCTCATATGGGACCTGTCATCATATGAGCTGGAACAGAACTCCAGCTTTCTGTTCCTTCTGTTGCTTTCCTTGCAGAGAAAAAGGAAAAAAAAAAATCAGATATGTCACCATACATTGTTGTGGGAGGGGAAGATAGAAACAAATAGTATCTGACAGTATCTAATAAAGTTTTTTAATATGGAGTGATAGGTGGTTTTGAAGGCTGTTCTAAAAGAGTGAAACATATTGTTTGGAGTGGCCCAATGGGACATAGCTGTGAACTATGGAACAAAAGCACGGGAAGGAAAATTCAAGATAACTGTCAGGAAAAACTTCTTAATGGCGTGATACACAGCCTAATACTGTGGAATAATCTTCTAAGAGAAGAGGTGGAAGCCCAGCTGAATGAGTAATTTTAAAATTAGACTGTAGGAAACAATTCAGTGTTGGCAAGGGGTATGGACAAGATGACCTCATCAGCCTTTTCCATCTCAGGTTTCTATGGTTCTGAGGACAGAGAACAATAAAAAGCCATTGCACAGAGTCAATCCCAGAGAGTTGCAATGGGATAAATGCAATTGGCTATCAAAAGATGTAGACTGCGAGAGAGACTGGGAATGAGGAAAGGTGGATGTGAGGAGAGATGAAGGCACCAATGCGTTTAGAATGAAAGTCCTGGGTAAGGAATATAAAGCTGGAACAGACCATCTTTGAATAGAGATAAAAGGTAACAGAACATGGGGTAGGGAGTCTGGACAATTTTATGTGGAATGCATTTTCACTTAGCAGGTGCCAGGTATGCACAGCTCTCATTCAGTAAGAGCCATCAAGTGTTAGGACAAAGCCATTTTTAATACTAAGTGATTACATGGGAATTTAAGGATGATGCCTTAAGCAATACGGGTGTTCTTTTGCTTCACAACCATGCACAATCTGCTGGACTCACCAGCATTTGTAACAACAAAGGAAGTCCCTACTCATTTGTCTAGAGGGCTCAGAGTATGAGGATTTGCCTTCTGAGCAAATGCCATCATGGACTATTTTCTCAGCCAATACTGGTGATTAAACACATACAGTTTTACTTTTGCTCATACCAAGTACAAACCTGGTTCTTTATTTAGAGAATAAAGCACTGCAAGAAAGCACAACATTCAGAATTCATCTTGATACGGCATAGGTCACTAACTGTACAATTATTTTCCATTGGAAAGCTGAAAATAGACATCAGCTTCATAACCAGTAAAAATGTTTAAATTGCCATTGTGAAACTGAAGATATAATGTATTTTGGCCATTTTGGAAACGGTTGGGAATGATCTGTCCCTCGTTTTTTGCAAGTGGATTTCTGGTTTACAATTACTCAAACCCATTTTCAGGCAGCTTCCAAACTCTATTTGCAATATGTCCTGTATACTATGTCCTGAGGTATTATTTCTGCTTGTTGACTGGATGTCTGGAATTTTTTAAGCAGTGGTATAGCAGATGGCATCTCACAGACTCCACTATTCAAAGTCCATGAAAATTCCAAAATGCATAGATATTTTCATGAATACATAGTGAGCTTTGGAGTATTTGCAGAAAACAAGTACTTTGAGGCTCCCCATTACTAGCAGACACAAAGTAGCTAATCAAATGTGAATAATTTGTACATTGACCAATTTCTTCAACCAGTTTCAAGACATAAAAAGTGTATAGTGGCCTAAAAATGTTATGCAATTCAATTAAGAACTTAGAAGTGAGTTATAAAATGATGAATTTCTATAGTAGTGATGCCATCATAGTTGCTAAAGTACCTATTTAAACTGTGAGAAGTAAAAGTCACTGTTCTTTCTAGAAGAAAGAGTCTCATGTTGTTTCAGGCAACATGCTGTAAGTATATGAGAAGGTTCATATTATCCAAAATATGGAATAGGAAGTCAATTCTCAGGAAGAGTACAGAAAGAAACTTAATTCAGGGAGAGGTGTCTTTACTGTATTCATTTTATGTTCCTTTTTAGAAGTACCATGGTACTAGTAGAAGTTGCAGATATTCATTCCCAAAGGAAAACAAGAAAGAACATATTATTTAAAGCATACACTATGAAATACTGTCATACATATAAGAATATAACAAATTATGTGCTATAATATATTAGAGAATATATATTTTTTGTAATATAATTTTTTCTGTTATATAATTCAGTATACTAGACTAACAAATTCACCTACTATTAAATAGCTGCTAAGATGTGATTTATTTTTCCCTAAGCTCTTGATTATCATATATTATCAGGTTGTTATTTATTATTAGTTTTGCTGATTGTCATTATGAACATACTTTATTTGATAACATAAATGCAGATAAAAGCTGCACAGCATTTTATAATAAAGTCAGATAAAGTCTTTTCAGGCACTTTTCAACATAACCACTGACACATTATTTTAGAATCTTTCCGTCAAATACATAAAGTCATTTTGAGGGCACTTGGATGAAGGAAGGGTTCTGCCACCAGCAAAACTTAGAATATCTGTTCCTTGAAATGCATTCTAAAAGCTATGTAATAAACCAGGATGTCAGTAGGTCAAAATTTGAAAAGAGGGAGATCTGAAAAATATATGTTATTGTAGAACATTGAATGACTGAGGAAAAAAAGCAAAAGGCACAGTATAAAAAAGGAAAACCAAGAGTATTAGGTGCAAGAAATGAAGACTTGTTAAATAGTGACCGAAGTTCAAAGAATTTTTGCTTGGATTTATATATAATTTCACAGAAGTGTGTACATTTTTATTATATGACATTTCTTAAAAAAAAATTAATCAATATTATAATAATGAGCCATCTTGAAATACTTCCTAGATGAGAATAGGAATTAATTAATTTCACTGTTGGGGTATGCTAGCAAAAAGAAGTTTCATTCATTCCCAAAAGTACTGATTTTCTAGAATGTTGTCTTTCACTTATATACTACACTGCCAGTAGTATAATGAGTCTCTGGAAAAAAAAAATGCTTGCTGCAATAAGTATGTTTTACTTGAACTGAGATTTTTCTAGCATGACACAGGGTAAGATATTGATGCCACAGTTTAATTATTCAGCCCTTGAGCTGCCTGTTACAGCTCAGCATAGTTATTGCCAGAAAGAATAATTTCAGTGGTCTAAACCTGATGTCTGAACAGACATCCTGGAACCATAAGATTTGAATATTGGCAGAGCAAAGCAACTTCTCTATCCTTCTGTGGTAGCTCTGTATTACTACTAGGCAGTTTATTGAACAGGGGACTTTAAGCTGTGCCCTTAGAACCCAGAACTCATGTGAAAATTAAACTCCACCGTTGGTTTCCATGAGCCCACAAGCCTGTTCCAGTGTCATGGGCCAAAGTTTCACGTTCATTTGCTGCTGGGTTTTATGCTGTTCATTTTCTGTCATCTGCTGCAGGGATGGATGTGTGTCAGCAACACTGTACCGTAAAAAGTAAAGCACTGTGGAGCCTTAGTGATGAAAACTGCTACTCTGAAGTTTATCGTAATTGTCATTAGCACATATGTGAGCCACTTTAAATGTGTTCTGTCCAGACCACAGTTAGATCCACTAAAGACTAGTCAATTGACTTACAATTTATAATCCTGTTCTCAGCTCACTCTGCAGTGCTTGGGGACTGATTAGTACCTCATGCATTTAATGCTCAAGCCCTGTGGTGATATTGCTTATTATCATGATTTAACACTCACTAATACCCTGCTATTCCTGGCAATACCAGCTATTTGTCGAAAGAGAGAAAGGATTAAAAACATAGCTGGGGCATTCACTGCTAGTTTTTGTGTTATTATGTAATAAATTCTGGTGGTAAATATTCTTACATACTTTATACACTTAAAAAAACCTTTCTGGCTAAAAGCATGTTTTGACCCAATGAGGATATCTTAAATTCACCCATACGTGAACAAGCTGAATCGATGAGCCAACAGAAAAATATGTAGAAGAATATGTCTGTGCATACACTTGTGTGCATGTATGCATAAACAACGCCCATAATGCATTTAATAGCAAATGTCATCAGGAGTACGCTCCAAGTGCTTCACAGGCCGTATGTTCATGGGATAGCACATGCGGTGCAGAAACACTCTCTCGAGTGGAAAGCAGCAGACATTCTGCACCAGCAGCACTACACAGCTGTGTTTGCGGAAGGGGAAGTGAAGTCTTCCAAATCAAACTGTTGTAAAATTTAGATAGGCAGTATTCAACTACCAGAGTGGGACTTGGCTGGCACTCTGAGACCTTAATCCTTAGTCTTGCAAAAGGTCCCGTGTGACCTCTACAACCACAAATGGTGTGTATCTGGTTTAACATCTCATTCAGGAGACAGTAACATCTGCATCCCAGCAGAGGCATTCACCTTGCACAGCACTGCTCTGTCACAAGAGCTTTAGTAACACACTTTCCTATTCTAACTGTTACTTCTACCTCCAAGGCTGTGTTTTTGCCTTGCTTGTCTTCAGTCTATCCAGTAGTCACCTCACTTGTCACCCCTGATGTCTTCAGAAAGTCCAAGCAAGCACAAGGCTACAAGTGGGCTATTATAGGAGGATTTTATAGGGAATAGGGAAGGAGAAATCTGACATCAGCTTTTGTATGGTGGCAGTAGTTCTCATCACACAGGGTTGAGTCAGAAAAATAAGATTTGCAGAACTATGGAAGAGAAATGAAGGTGAATTCATCAGTACTCTGCTCTATGGAAGTAATTAACACCTATGAAAGGAAGACAAAATATTATTTTCTCAGAATGGCAAATTCTTGAACACTGCAAACTAGTTTAGCTTTTCAGGGAATATACATGAAACTGCCTATAACAGTTGTCAGCAAAGCTACTCCTCCTGAAACTGATACACGCAAGCTGTGTTACTTAAAAAAAAAAAAAATAAGAAAGCATGGAAGACTTCCCAGATGACACAAAGTGTATGAACCAATCTGGGGATGCTGGAATGACCTTGAGACAGTTCAAAAGAGGAGAACTTGCAGCTTGGAGCAAAACATTAGGGCACCCAAAAGACCTCAGATGAACCCATGCCAGCACAGACAGATTGTGATGACCAAAGTTACCCTGGAAGTCAGGAAATCCAGACTGACACTTGCATTGACTCTAAAATATAGGCACAAACTTGATTCCTAATCACTGCAGATAAAAAGACATGAGTTAGAATTGCACATGCCCAAAATGAGGATATTGGACTTGCACAGTTACAAAACATTCAAAGCCCTGATGCTGACAAGTGTGACATACTCACCTTCTCACCAGCACAGGGAGTTTCTCAGCTTCCTGATGGCCTTAGGAATAAAATAAAATGCAATATCTAAGTTTAGTCTCCCTTTTGCCACTACTTAAGAAAAACCCAACAAGAATGAAACTCTTTGTTTAATGGAACAAACCTGGCTCCTGGTATTGGAGATCTGCATTCATTTCTCAACTCTACCACTAATATTCAGTGTGTTGGGCAACCATGTTCATTCTGAAGTCAAGGAATAAAATTTCTGTCTTTATTCCTGCATATTACACGAGCTCACCAGCTGGACTGTGATCTCCAGGGACACAATCATCATCTTCTCAGCTTGTGTAGTTCAGGGCATGATGGAGTCTGTTCCACACTATTGTGACAGAAACAATAATATAAGTGAAATGACTAAGATGATGCATTTTCAACTTAAACCAATGTCTTCACTAGCAATGCCTCCAGGAATATTTATCCACTGCCAATAATTCCTCTCACCTGGCAGAATCTCTTCCGCTGACTTTGGAAAGGTTTTCTTTAGAACTGCATTGACTGTGGAAATGTATTTTTACTATTCATCTATTTGCTACAACATCAGAGCTCTTGTTCTTTTGAACTGGATGCGTGAGAGCAAAGAAAAAGAACAAACAAACAAAATTCTAAATGTTGCAGATGAACAAAAATGTTTTCCTTGGGTTGTTTTTTTTTGCCATCATACATCCAGGAAGACTATCATGGCAAATTCCTCACTGCATGATTACAAGAGGACTGACTTTCAACTGACTTTGTTCAGGAAGGTTGTCCTAGGTACATAACAAGAGAATCACAACACTCTGTCTAAAGTATTTGTAACTGCCCTTCCTTAAGAAGAGAAAAATATTTATATATTGAATGTCAAAATCCCTCAATTTTTTCAGAAGTGCCTTAATGCTTGGTTTAATATATTAACTGTTTCCTCCATTCACTCATCAGTCTGGCCATTATATCAGGCTCTTATTCCTGCTCAAAGCTGAGCTGATAGTTTTTTGAAGCTGCCATTCTCCACAATAGTTAGGAGGAGGGAGGAGTAAAGGATGGGGAGCCAAGAACTGAGGAGAAGGATGTAGTGGAATGAAAGATGATCAGGGAAGGGAAAGGGAGAGTCTGTTTTGTTAATGCTGTTCTGGCCACCTCTCATGTCTTCCTCTTGAATTTTTTAAGTTCTTCAGCTGCATGTATTTAGCTTTCTGGCTGCTTTTGTTTTTTGGCTATCCAGCCTCTCTCTTTGCATCCACTCACTTTCTTTTTTTTTTTTGAGAAACTTGCTTAAGCTTTTCCGGCCACGTCTCTCTCACATTGTGTGGCCGCTTGTCTCAGCTTCCTTGCCAGGATCTCAACCAGGGCTACTTGGCTTAGACCTCCCCCTACTGCTAGATGTTATTAGGAAGATGCAGAAATCTGCAGTGTGGTGTGGGCATAGACCATCAAACACCTTCATACAGGCAATGGGGTGCTTCATCTCTGCTAACAAGGCAGGGTGATGAGGACTAATCTGCCTGTCTCCCTTCTCACCTCACAGATCACACAGCAAAAATGTGCCTGGAGAAATCTGTTCCCTCCTAACTCTGCCTCTCCTGGGGTATTAATATGCAGTAATGGATAAAGCAGCCAAGGGCAGGCAAAGACAGCTCCTAAAACACTCTCTGTGCCAGCATAAAGGTCTCCAACACACAACATAAAGTTTAAGGTAGCAATCTCCAGATGCTCTGCTATTGAATTCTTGGGATTCAAATCAGTTTGTGTACACTCAGATGCATTTGTCTATCTACTAGCCAGTCTATCTGTGCATGTTTTGTTGTGGTAAATAGCAAGCTGTAATACAAAACATCTCTTTGAAACTTCTGTGGGCACTTTGTACATTCATCCATATACATACTCCTAAAGTAGGAAAATATGAGAATTACAAAATCAGGTTTATGAAACTGCTTCCTGTAGCACTGCCTCATAACTCAAAAGCAATTCATCAATGTAATTAAATAGAAGCTTAATCTTAAACATACACTTTGGCATGAGAATGGCACTGTTTATATCACTTTTAATATTTGTTCTGAAGTGTAAACACTGTTCTTACACAAAAATCATTTAGCCATTAGTGAAGGAGAACAAGAGAACAGTGATGTCAATGCTGCAAAGTTACATACACACACATTCAAGAATATAGTGGCAAAACCATCCCAGAAGCCAAGAAAGGAAGAAACTCCCCACTTCAATGTAAGAAGATGAGAAATGGATCAGATCATTGAGTTTCTTTTTCATCTGTATATATTCACAGAAACATTAGTTGCATATACTGTTTATGTATTGCACTGAGGAACTCAAGTACTGAAGGTTTGGACTGTCCTATTTGCCCCCACTGTGTTCTCCAGTTCACTTAGCCAGACACCGCTCACAGACCTTCAGCAGCTCTTGGAGCAGAGTGTGTTCTACAGAAATCTTCCACACTCATTGATGCAAAGTCCTGGTGACCATAGAAAGCAGGGAGCTCTTGGGAAACTCCAAATTTCCCTTAAATTGTCTTTTTTGTTTTGTTTTGGATTTTATTACTATTACTCTTTCTATTTGTAGCAAGTTATGATAGTTACTGAATGGAAAAGCAAATGAAAACCCAAACCTGTTCACGTTTCTGGCAAGATCTCTGCTGTATTCTTCTGGTATCTCCACTGCTTTTGTATGTAGTCCCAAGTGTTATCTGGCTTTTCATCTGTGTAGCTAAAATGCAGAGGAAATATAAAGAAAAATATTAACTTATTTTTTAGCATTTCAGAAAAGTGTGAATTGGGAATTCATTGTAATGCTTTTACTGTTGCAGACTGGAATACAGTTAAAACTCAGTCTTCCTCTCATGGGAATTAAATAATCATTTGCATCCATGATGGAACATTTAATTAAAATTATCAGTATTTCTAGAGGCCTATTCTTCTCATAGGATTCTGAAGAACTAGCTTGCTATATGTTGTAAACAAAGGAATCCTGTAAACCTCTGAAGGTCTGCTACTCCTTGGATGGTCCTTGAAAGAGAGACCATCGTACTGAAAAAGGAACTAAAAATGCTGAAATCAGAAAACTGGAGAGTATCTGTACAATAGAATTATTTAAACTGTAATTCCTCCAGAACACTGGGATGATTATAAATCTGGATATTCTTGTATGTCTTGTAAATGACTGAAACTCAGACATGACAAATGATTCATCCATACAGTGGGATAATTTTGAAAGCTGCAATACAAATTAGAATGCTTACATATTGGAAAGACTTGCACATATCACTTTCTTCTCCTGCATTTACTTTGTTTTAGCACTGCAGGTGTACTCCATGTCTTGTAGGTAGGAAATCAAGCCATCAGTTCCCTAAAGGTCTTGCAACCTCAACAGACAAGATAGGAAATGAAGGCACCAAGGAAAATCTGAATGTTCAGGGTAGTTTATTGGTTCTGTTGTCCATAACGTGGTTTAACTATGTTTTGATATGGACAAAGGGAGCCCATACCTGGCTATAGCTTCTGATCCCCTTTAGAAATCAGTGTCTCCGAGTGTTTCAACATACTCATGTGCTGCTTTAAAGCCAAGTTGTACAAATTAAAAGTGTGGAGAAAAATGGCCAACAAGAAATACCAAACAACCATAAATGTAAACTTTTACATGAGCAAATAAAATTCAAAATTTTTTTGTCTCATCTTTATGAGTGTTCCGTAGGTTTTTTTAAGTCTGAGCGAATTAGATTTGAAGAGATTTGCTAAGGAGATATTTTAGCTATTTCAAATAATTTCAGCTCTCAGAGATTGCCCAGTCACCTTAGTATGTGGAGCATCTCTACAGCAATGAATAAATGGCGGTGATACAAGATACTGAACTTGGTAGAAGAGAGAGTGGTGGTCTTGCACAGAGTACAGAGCATCTGCCCTGGCTGGGGTAGCGAAACATTTGGAAATGTTGAAAAATCTAAGTTTTTAATGAACTCAAAAGAATTCAGTAAAGAAAAAATCAGGTTGAAATTTGCCAAGTCTGACAGTGGCCCAGGGTAACAAGTTTTGGGAAAAAATTTTTGGGAGTGAAAAACCCCCAGAAGTCCCAAACTCCTCTTGCAGTTCGTTGGTATAGACACGAACAGTCATTTTCCATTCCTATTAAAGAGATTTCCAAGTGGCTTTGTACAGTAAAAACCAAAAAATACTACCTAAGCTTCTATCCTTTCTTCATTAAAGGTCTCCCACTAAATACCTGGTTTTGATGCAGCTGATCCAATGCTATGGTTTTTAAAGGTCCCTTCCAACCAAATTATGCTATGATCCTATGATTATTCTGCCAGAAAACTGTCATTAAGGGATTTTTTTTTAATACACTGAAATGCATCTATCCTGTTGTCATTGTAAGACCAGTCCCATTTCCATTGATGTTCACGGAAAGATTCCCTTTGATTTCCATACAGATTGGATTGTTTCATGCTAGGTTTTTATTTCTCTGATTGTGACACAAATCAGGAAAAAAACTACTTACAGTGCCACAAGTAAGAAGAAAGTCTACAGATTTTAATAATCACTTAAAAATTACTAGAGAGCCATACTCCACAAATTGCTACTATGTATGGTAACATACTAAGAAAATATTAATTAGTATCTAAGCACCTTTTATTTAATTTTAAACAGTTAAACATGTAATATATTTTAAACCATAATAGTGTCACAGAAGAACTCTTTACCTTTCTGTTGTGAGGCTGAAACTCTTAATGAGAGAATTTTATATGAAATAAAATTTGCCAAGTGAATGCTAAATCTTGCTTGTTTTTCAGATGTTCCTCACTGCTATTCTTACAGAATTTTCTAATTATCTTATTAGCAAGTATTATTTATTTCTTGGTACTTTGCAGCTTGCATTTCCTTTCAACTTAAAACAGCATGTCGGATTTAAGCCATTCTTTTTACTTTCCACATCAACAAATTACTCTCATTGTGTGTGAGGGATTGTGATTCACGGCCATGAGAAAACATAAGATGGAGAACAGAATAGGAAGAGGGACAGTAGTGCTTTGCAGCTGTAGGCTTTCTTTCTTTCAGCTGAAGCAGTCTCTTTTCACAGCGGTTCTCTATACATACAGATACAGAGCATCAAAAGCTGAGCAGAAAAAATGGTGGTGAGTTTGAGAATGGTTTTCACAGTGCAAAGAGGAAAATCAGACCCATGTGTCCTTGATCTCTGCCTCTAAATAGTGCTTTAAAAATCAAAACCATTTAAAGTTTTTTCTCTATACCAGTTTCAAAGTGGGAGACCCTTAGGAGACACCCTGTTTAAGCAGCAGCCATGAGAACAGATTGCACTTGAACAGAACCAAAGTCAGTGCTTCCTTCCATGACTGTTTCTTGTCATAGTGTAAGATTAGCTTTGAAAGATGGTCTTGATAATGGTTATCACTTAATGCTCTGTGATGACTGAACCATGAGTTTAGTGGTCTTGTTTCCTGTGCAGTGAATAACTACATAAATTAAATACATGAGATACCAAGAGTGGTATTAATGCACTGTTTTGCTGACAGTCTCAGGAGGGATGCAAATGGCAATTAAACAGACGTACACACTGCACCCTTCAACTCCTCCAGTGCTTTTCCTTTCAGGTTTGGACTAACACCCCTCTGTAGGGCAACGCAGGGGAACTGGAGAAGTTCTGTGGAAAGACAAAGGATTTCAGTCTCCAGGACTGTGATGCAGACACGTTTTACAGCCACTGAATTCAATGTACATATTTAATTTAATTTTTTTTTTTTTAATCTGAATAGGTCCATTCTAGAACAACCCTCAGTCAGAAAGAAACAAAACTGCATAGGCTGTGCAGCTGACATGGCCAAGGATCCCAGCACACATTAAATTGTGACTGAAGCAGCCACTAAAAGAGGGACTTAGGACACTTGTCTGAGCTTAGGCCACTTGACTGCACAATTTCTCCTGTAGCTGAACCTCTTTCATCACCTCTCTATTGTTTGTGGGTTCGTTTGTCTGAGGAAGCTCAGTAACATCACAGCAACTATTTCTGCAATAGAGCTTCAGAAGGAGTTGTGTCTGTTTTGAGATTTAAATATATCTGTGGATCTGAACCTAAATTCCCAGAGATATTACAATTTAGCAAGAAATTCTAGTCATTCAGGTGCAAAACCCTTCATTTTTAAGCCTATAAATATTACCATGCTTATAGCCTTTCGAAAGGCAAATAATTCCAGGAATAAGGAGAAGGAAAGGATTCCTATGAGCACCAAGAAACTGAAATCTCTCAGGAGTCTCTGAGTCTGTTTATGTGTGTGACATTGTGGAACATGCTGTGAATTATAACTGGCAGCACAGACTGTAAAATTATGGTCCCTTTCTAACTGCTGTCTCTGTGCACTTTAGTCGTGCGGTATCATTTCTCAGGAACATGTATTTCTCATCCTTTAATCTGGAACTACTTTCATGCCCTACACAGGCTCCATTACACGCCAGTAGAGACTGTGCCTTCCATGAGGATGCTGTCCAGATGTCTGTAACTTACTGTCTGGGCTCCTCATGGGACAGAAGACACTTAAGCCCAGAAATTTATTGTCAGTGCAGAAGTATGACACCAATAAAAGTTACTTCAACTTACTTGAGTATTTCTGAGTGCCGTTAATAATATAATGTGGTGATAACCAACCTCATAATCCTCTTGCAAAACTACATGTTACTAACTGACCACGAAACAGTTTTTTCCCATTGTACTATTGTGGAAACTTCATGCCCTGCAGGCAAATATCTTTGGTTAGGGGGGGAAGGCCTTGAGAACTTTCATGGGTTTGTGACAAGAACAGCTTGTCTGAGTCTAATTTTACCCAACAGTTGCATAAATGAATTTTTAAAACATGATCCATATTCTTAATGTCTAATCCAGGACTGTGCGGTTTCACGCAGGGCTAATCCAATGGAGTAATATATGACTTAAAGCCTTGGATCAGAAAACTCCAGAATATCAGTTATACCAAAATTGTGGTGCCTGATGATAGCTAAAAGAAGAGAAAGACAAATAAGTGAAGAAAAAGAAAAGACAGATAAACTGTTTAAAAATTTTTTGTCCAAAACATTGAATTTCCTAAGATATTATTTAAATACTTGGAACAAGGACTACGTTACACAGAGACAGATGTCAGTTAAAAACTTCACAAGCCCAACAGAAAGAGAAGTTACAGTTAAATGTTTAAGTCAGAAGATTAAGAGAATTATAGCAGAGACACAAAAATGCTGGGGCACACAAAAACATGCTTCATCTAGCAGACAGCTGCCTCTCAGAAACCTGGACCTTCGCTTCATTAAATGGGTGGAAATTTCAACAGAAAGAGCCCCCCATAGCTAGAGGTGCTCTACATACATGCTTCTGGGAGGCGGAAGGCTGTGCCTCTCTGGATTCTCCCACCTTCTTTTTCTTTGCCTGACACAAGGACTTGCCAACCCGGTGCAACCCCCTGCTTAAGACTGTGTTCACATGGGCAAGAGCAAGGGCTTCAGTGACTGAGATAGTGGGAGATGTTCTCTTTCTGGGTTGCTTCGGGACCTGCCTCTGCTCCTTCTCCAGCAGAGAAGAGGGAATTTCTTGCCTGTCACCCTTGGGGGATCCTGCCCATCTCAGCATTTTCAGATGTGTAGGTCCTTCCCTTTTTGCCTTAGGTCACACAGACACACACAAACAGGTGACACCTGTAATGGATTAAGAGATGAGTTTCTTACACAACTCCATACTGCTTGCATCATTTTGTTTTATCACAAGTTATCAGATAGACCCTAAATACATTTATCCCCATTACACATGTACTCACTTCAAGAATGACAGAAAATTGCCTCCTGAGTACACTCCACAGAGCCAAGGGGTCACTCCCATGCTGTCCCTTCATGGCAGAGGTGGTGCACTGGGTGTTGCACGTGCAGTGTGTCAGAGGACAGACCTCTGAGCCAGCACTGACCTGGGCACCATCAGCCCTTGCATGCTCTCTGCCCCAGGGCTCGCAGCCACCAGATTTGTGTCAGCAGACCCTTTCTCTCTGCCCTGTCCTTCCCATGCTGCGCTGAGGGGAGCAGGTATAAAGCCAGGGGAACACAGTAAGAAGAGAGGTAGACTCCCACTGTGAGCACCTGCTGTGCCAAGGAGCTGAGAAAATGCTACTACAGTGGAGGAGAGTCAGCAGCCACCAAATGTGAGGGATGATCTCCAGATGTTAGGGGAATTTCAGCCTCCCACAACTGGGAAAGGTGCTTACCACCATAATGGCGGAGTTGCTCTGTAATCCCTTCTTTTCTGTCTTATTTAGTCCTGCCAAAGCAATCAGCAAGTTCAAAGCTGTCGCTGAAGTCAGACAAGAAGGGGATGATTACAGAGTGCAGTAATTTTCTGTGTGTAAACCAAAGAACTTCCCATTATGTAATGCAATGGCACATATGTTACAAGCCTTCCACAGTGTGCTACCCACAGCTCGTGGGAGCCTCCTCAGCCAGGGTGCCTTGGCCCTTCATCACATGCTAACCTCATATTTCGCCTCTGGAAGCCTTTAGTCGTGTCCCCAACCATCAGTGCCAGCTAAGAAGGCAGTCATTATGCTTCCTTGGGTTTCTGATACATTGATGGTCCAAGTCTCCTAAATGACACTTGTAAAACAGCAAATGAGCCTGTTCTTAGTTTTAGCTGATGAATTAGACAGCCAAATCTATCACTGCTTTTCCCTTGGATCTTGTGAAATATTATCTGAGGAGATAATCCACAGTGATAAATAAAACAAAACAAATGAAGTCCTCAACAGATGGTTTCACTATTAAAGTCTGAAATCAGAGCTGAGAAAAACTTTATCTGCTATGACACAACATCTCACCAAATGCTGACAGATTTTTCCTGTTGTTCATATTTATATGATGAAAGCAATCAACATGATACTTTTCTTAAAAGGCAACCAAGAATCTCAGCCCAGTCTCAGACAAAGCTTTTATTTCCAGATGTTCTTCTCTTCTTAACATAAAACATAAGAACTCTTGTAACAGGGTCAAGCTAAAGATGCATCTAACCTAATATCCCAGCTTTGAAAGAGAACAGTCAAGGGTGTTTCAGAAGGTGTATAGAGAACATGGCAAGTGCCCCAGGGTTCTTTGCCTAGTTTAGGCCCCTGGATTCTGGTGCATTTTCTGCTTATGATTATTGTCCTTTTGGTATAGCCTTGCACACTATGCAAGGTTCAGTATATTTATAAAAATATGCATCTTGGATGGGTGGATTTAGTGAAAATTATTTTTCATAAACATTTGAAACACACGCAAACCTAAATTCCATATATATGAACACTTTACCAAAAAATATGGGGTTTTTTAATTAAAACTGGAGCACGCAGACAAGATCATTGTCATAAAAAAATAGATTACTTGAAATGGTAAACACTTTCGCTTTCATTGCGAATATTCCTCTTTCACTACAGATGTTGTGTACATCATTACAAAACTATTTACCCTCTGTCTTTTTAGTTCTGTGCCTGTTTTCCTATTTAATTTACCTTAGAAGAGCTACCTTCTTACCACTTCTCTAGAAATAGAAGTCAAAATTCCTGTTAATCACAAGGGGAAAACAACCACTGAAAACATGCATGGTCAGGATATACAGTCACATTGGTCCAAACACAATGCTCTACTTCGTCTGTATTTGTATGGAATTGTCTGCATATCTGAAATAATCAGACTAAGTAACTTTAGATTCGTGACAGCATAATCAAGATCAGACACCTTTGCCTGTCTGACTCCACCACAGATACAAGTCTTCAGATCAGGTCTCTGTTTTTATCCAAAGGGGTCTGTATTTCCAGTATGAGATCCCACACAGTAGCCCCCACGTACGAGAGGGCACTAACAGGCTATGAAAAAAAAACCAATCTGGTTTAGTCTCTTAAAAACACATTGTCAAGCTGGACATTTTAGGTTAAAAATACAAAATAATTTTTTGAATGATAAATTGGTCTCTGTTTATGGATTTTATACTGTTGGAAACAAAAGAAACCACTATGTGCACCTTATGGTAAGGTTTAAATAAATATTAGTTAAAAAAGCAAAAGTGCGGTCTCCTTTATTGCCAATTACAGGTTTACAAAGTTAAACAGGGAAAACTAATACTATAGCCAAAACAGACTTCCAGAGAGCCCTCCAGAGTCTCACTTGCTGTTCACTGGACTAACATTAGTTATATTTTTATACCACAAGAATGGTCAGGGAGTATTATTAGGGTTTTGGTAGCTTTATGATCAGCTTCATATTCAAGATATTTTCTTCCAGAAATCTCCAAGTTTATGTGCAATCCTTAAGGAATATACCAATGAATTGAAAGAAGCAGTAGTAGTATTTGAAAGGAAAAGAAAAAAAGCCAGGCTCGGGGTCAGTCTAGAAGTAGATATAGCAGTAAAATTTAGTTCAACACATTCAAAGCAAGTTGCTGGCTTTCTACTCCCTGTGTTCCAGGAAGAGAGCATTCTTTGGCAGGTACTGCATTTGGAGGTTTTAATTTATGGGAAAGAGGCTTGCTTCAAAGAGGTTATTTTTCTTATTTGACCAAAGTTTGGTGTTTTCCATCATTAGAACTCTTTGCCTAAAAAAAATAATAAAAAAGAAAGTTAATTTTCAAGAGGTATATTTTCCTCCAGATAACCAGGTGTTCCTAGGCTTTTGTACTAAGGCACTCCTAGACCAAAGTGAAACCTACAAAGCAGAGGTCTTAAAAATTCAGAGAATAAAAATACCAACCCTTAACCAGATGTGTGTGATCTTTCTGCACAGCCATACTAATCCCACAGCTGCAGCAGCACACCCAGGTGTGCTCAGGTAATCCAGGGAAGTAAGATGGCTAGATTTTGCACACAGAAGCAGAGGTAACTCTGAATTGCCCACAGCCTGCATCATACTTGCAGCAGAATTCACAGTTGAACCCATATTTCCTGAGTAGTAATCCAATGCACAAAAGAAAAGAAGGCTATATCTCAGTTTCACCATTCTTACATTGTCTAAAGATCTGGCCCAATACACAGTCACTGCGAGATTTCCATAAAATATAGAGGTTCTTGGTCTATCTGGTTTCCTATCTCAAATTTCAGATATTTTTTCAAGAGATTTCCTCTAAAAGAGATATTGTGCGTTTTCCAGAGTTAATGTGCATGTAGCAGTGGAACATAATTCGCCATAAGGATTTACATGAGGTAATGCCATCTGCATCACATCTCTTTTGCTATGGAGAAAACACTAAAATGTAATTTGAGGTCAAGATTGTAGGGATTAAGATTATTGCTTCTTTTAAAGTACACTATAAAGAGGGAAACTTTAAGTGGGCTTATAAAATGAAAGGATCCTTGTGTCAGGCCATATTTTCAGCACATTGCCTGTTATTGCCTAGAAGAGTATTTAAAACTGAAGTAAATGCCCACTGTATTGGACCTTGATGTTTGTACCACATGTTCTTTTTCTATTTGATTGTGCTGATTTAGGAATCCCTATGCCTGATCTCAAAAACTTTTCAGAAAGCAACGTCATGTCTTGAATCCCAAGGCAGGATGAATCTCCCTTAACTTAAGATATCTGCAATGTGCATATTTTAATTTTGTCATGTGGCCCTCTAAATTTTGCATTAATTTTGTCTCATCCTTTGAACTAAATTTGATACAGCATGTAGAAGACCTCTAGGCTGGATTTCTCTTTCTCAGAAAGGAGTCAAGACAAGCCTACAACAATTCAGCTGGAGACTTGACAGTGTAAAAATTAAGCAATCTCAACCACAGAGAGTGCCCAGCAATACCTAAATCCAGATCTCCTCTCTGTGCCTGATTACTGTATTTGTGGCAGTGCCATCACTTTCTTGAAGCCTTATTTGCCTCAGGGCAATTGTAGCATCTCTTTTATTCTCCGCCTTTGTCCCTGCTGACACTATTTGTCTGTATAAGGTCAGGATTTGCGGTGGATTTGACATATTTATTTTTCTTTATTTCATTCAAACCTTGTGCTTAAATCCAGTCCTCTTTGAATCATAATGTGCAAAGGTTGCTGAAGGAAACAGTATGTTGAAATAGAGGATGGAAGGGAAACAGAGTCGCTTTTATGCCTCTCTGCCTCTCTCAACCTCCCTAGTTGCTCTTATCACATTATTTGAGGATATCATTAATGGGTTCTACATCCAGCTCCTCTGTTGGGTGCCATAGCACTCATTTTTTTCAGTAGTGAGAACTAAAAGACTGAAATTCAATTCACTTGAGCCAGGTTACAGGTAAATCTGTCTTGATTCTAGGGGACTGAACTGAAGTCCCCGGTGAAAGCAAAAGGCTCCACTGGGTCCTCTTAGCTAGATCACTCAGGATCAGAAGCCTGGACTGCACAGGAGTCAGAACATCATCTAGACACCATGTAGTAATAGAACTGCTTCTATATCAGTGGGGGTGCACGTAAGCATACACAAAAAGACATTTGTAATGTCTGTATTTGTATGGTTATCCATTTTTTTTACATGGGTTTTAAAAACATTTTTCAGACAGATAGGATGAAAAGAGAGCATACAACATTTCATAAAACTGCATTCCATTGAACTGCTTTTACACGATCAGAGAAGCTCCCCAGGTGGTGGACTAAGTGGCAAGTTTCTAGACTTTCACATCACTAGTCCAAAAACTCCCCATTTGGCAAAGGAGAAGAGACATCTGCTGAAATTGAGAAATTCTTATTAGCTGAGTTCAGGATAGAGAAGCCTGCAGCTAATCAATGACACCACTGCCACCATCATCACCCAGAGCTGCAAGTGCAGCCCAGATGAATTCAGAGGCAGGGTTTCAAAGGCCTCATGATAACAGAGCTAAACACTGAGAACGAAAAAGATTAGAGACTTTAGAGATCATGGGTCAAAGATTAACTAGAGGTCAATCTAGTCATAAATAAAGAAGTGGATAAATTCTCCCTGATGTGAGGCTGAGTAATGAGAAACAGAAAAACTCCATATTATTCAAATCAAAAGTATGCAAAGCTTATTACCTCTTTTTACCCTCAACTATGTCAATTAACTGGACAAAACCAAAATTCCTGCTTCTGGGAATGTTGTCTCTGGACCATGTAGTCACACGTGTTGAAAGGGACAACAATGCATAGCTGTATCAGAAATCTTCAACAACTTGAACAGGTGAAAACTTCTAGCACATCTAGTAATTTATGTTCCAACACAAATGACTATTCAAGGTATAGCATAGTGGTGGAGCTATTCTTATGTGCACACACACATATCAGCAAGAGGCAGGTGAGACCCACCAAAGGTTTCAAATCTGTTGTCATTATCATTTTTGCCAGAAGTTGTACATGAAGAGATTATTTAAATAGTTGAGATACAATCAAGCACAGAAGAATTCAGAACTGGTTTTCAACTGTATTTAAGATTTTGATTATTATTTTTAAATCTTATCTGACCAACTGTGTAAAGAGCTCTTTCTATGAAATTAATTCCATTGTAACAGGAAAGCAACACAACACAGAACTCTCCTGGTGCCTGAAAGTTAAAAGACAAAAATTGATTTTGAAGAAACTCAGCAGTGAATCTGCAGAAAAATAAAAATGGTATTTAAACTGCCTTGCACTTTCACAACTGACTGTGAGTAATAAGGGCAAGGTCATCCCATAACACCATAAAACATTGGGGTGTTTTACTTCAGGCTGTCATGACAATCTAGAGTAAACTGACAATGAGATCAGAATGAGGCCCAAATTTTTAATGCAATCTCTGAATTGATCCTCCTGTGTTTTAATCATTACTTAATTACATTGCCTCGTAAAACTCATCACTGCCACTTAAGTATGGCTCATATCTCCTAAGAATACAAATATTTATTGTCTCTAGTCAATAGAGACACATTCTGACAAGACTTATAGTGCTTTCTTTGTGCTCTTGAAATGAGGTTGAAACTGTGTTTTTAAATACATTTTTTTTAGGACAGGGAGGAGCAAGACGGCAAACTCATAAGAACCGCTCAACTGGCAGAGTCCTTGGCTGAAGCACTGTGCCTTCCTTCGCTGGTACCTTAGAGCTCCCATGGGACAGTCAGTAATTCCCTGCTTGTAACTGAGTGTCCAAGGATCCTGGAAAAACCTTGGGGCTCCGAAATAGTCACAGGAAATTCAGACTTCTCAGGGCACACTTTTGCTGCAGAGAGGACATGGTGCTGGGAAGTTCAACCCAAGTCTGACGGGGTTAGACTTTTACCAGGGCTAACCAACATGAGTGCTGCACTGGCTTGGTGTGGCTGTCTGGCTTCTAGAGTTTCATGTATTTCTGACCTGTGCCAAGGGGAACTCACTCACCAGCCAGCACAGAGCTCTGTGGGTTGCTCATGCGGCCGCGCTGCTCTTTGCTCCTTGCCCAGGCCCTGCCTCTTATTTGGAGCACCTCGTTTAAAAATAAATAAAGATTGACTAAGTCAGTTTTGCTAGCTTGTAATGACACATGCATGATTACGTGCCTGGCAAATTTTCACTGGATACACACAGAGGGAGTGAAATGTGTAAGTGCTTTTTCCTACTGTGCGTATGATGAGGTATTACAACACTAGGATGCTCAGTTGAAAGCAAGGCTCTGGTTCAAAGGAAATGCAGGTGGTTTTGATTGTTTCTATAGACCAGAATGCCTGCTTAATAAGAACAAGCAAGTACACGCAGAATTCAGAGGATCAACAAACTGTTTTCATTAAAGGCTTTCTACCACAATGTGCCTACAGATGCATGCACACAAAATTAAATAAATGTCACAACATTAAAATGTGGGCTATCAACTATTGTATTTCAGTTCACTCAGGGATAATTGACCAAGCAGTGCACTCTTTAGTGATGTAATATAAGAAAACTACCTCCTAATTGGCAATGGTAAGTAAGTAATATGATAAGAAAGTATAATTTATAGTGTAGATGCAGTTCAGAATGTACATGTTCTGTTTACTGGGCCACCACGGGGGTTGATTACTTTGGTCAGCCGTTTTTCCATAGATTTTAATATAGCTGGTTAAGTAGTAAAAGATTCTTGTTTTTCCACAGCTGCCACCTGCCTGGAGTGCAATAGACACTTCTTAACTGGCACCTATTCTTACTGGAAATAAATGTACTGACTACAAGGTGGTCCTAATTATAGGAGACTGGAAGAAATACATTGTTTGGAAGCTGTGTTCTGTGTAACATCTTTGCCAAAGACATGGAGCAAGTGATGAAGTGCACTCTCATCAAGCCTGGAGATTACACTAAATTTTGGGAAACAGTTGATAGGCTTGAGGGCAGGGTTACCATTTAAAAGAACAGAAATGGGCTGGAGAAATGGGCCAACAGGAACTTCATTAAATTCAAGGAGGGCATATGCAGAGTCCCACACCACAGAAGAAGCAGCCCATTGAAACAGTACAGGCTGGAGATTGTCTGGGAAGCAAAGGTGCTGAAAGGAGGCTATCCAACACAATTCCTCCAAAGTTTCATCTTAATTCATAGTTCTAGACATCTAGTACTCTCCTCATCTTTTATCTGGTTAGTCTGTCTTGAAGTGTGGCATCGGGCTACTAGCACTGAGTAGTGAGAAAAGATTACTTCACTTATCTGGTAGTCTATACATCTGTTCATACTTTCCAGTATGACACTTGATTTTTCTAATGCAGTGTTTCTCTCTGACCATGGCTAAATAGCAACAGACTGCAGACAAAGATGGAAGAAACACACAGAAGTGCGAAATTGTCTTTTTGCTATATTTGGACTGAGTCTAATATCTTAGAGCCAGAGTGAGGTTAGATAACACAGGATAGGCCCAACTCCACCTTCTCTCCTTTCCTTTTCTTTCCCAACTCATTCCTCTCCCCACTCTGACTCCTGGCTGTGGAGTCCCATTTGTAGCCTTTGCTGTCTTACTTTAACTGCCCAGTAAGAGAGTTCGACTCAGAAATCCAGCAGATGCTATTTGCTTTATTTATTATGTTAGCTTTCTTCTGTCTTAACAAGTACGCTTGTCTTCCTGTGGGGCCTGAACCAGAGTAAAAGTGAGCAGGAACATGAAGGGAAGAGAGACATAAAAGAAATAGGATAGTTTTGTCTTAGCCTCTGTGGCAAAGAGCTCATGTCCCCTTTCAACATTTTTTACTGGAGGGCTTCCAGTGAATGCTCATTAAACCTCACAACATCCCTGTAGAGCAGGTCTCATCATCTTTAATGAGTGAGTAAAGCAAAGTCCAGAAAGAAGTGGCCTTCCTCAAGGAAATTAAGCAAGGCAGGAGGAAAGCCAGAAGCAGGACTAAGCTAAAAGCCTCTTGCTCAAGTTTCTTATTTTCCCCTTTATCCCCATGGTCAAATCCTCATCTAGTGCTGCTTTGTAAGTTTACAACAGACTTTACATGTTTAGAATATTACTAATACAAATAATGCCCCTACATAAGGATATGCCAATAATACAGATTTTGTCAAAGGTGGGCAGAAGAGATCAAGGGACATATTTCGTAAATGAGGTAAGTAATTGAAACCTAGAAGATGCAAAAGTTTATGGCCTCCATAACAGGATTCCCAAGTGATGGGCCATACATAGCAGCTTTCAACACAGAGCAAGCTAAACAAAATGGGATTAGAAATGGAAGTACTTTAGGTAGTGATCTGTTCAGTGTCAACACACTGATTTAACAGCTACCTAAAACTAGTCATCAATCCCCCTGGATGATTTCTGCCTTCTATCTAATACTTGTTTGATGTAAAATGCACAGAGTCCCAGGAACCGAGATAAAAATCCATGGCTCCACCCTCCTTTCTGATCACCTCAAGTCACAAAACCATGCTGTTATGCTGGTCTAGTGAAATTTTGTCATACTGACACAGCTTCAGGACAAGATGAAGGAAATGTGTCCAGCTTGGCTGGACACATATGCCCTCATATGCAGTGTGATGGGGGAGACTCAAAGAACTAAAACTAAACTTCTTGCACGAATGTTACCCCTATTGCCTCAGTGCAACACAGAACCAGGATACTACCTGCCCACATACCCAGCCTTGAAGCATCAAAGCCCTCTCAAGTCCATCAATTCTCCAGATTAATGGATTTAGTCTTAATCTGAACATCCTTTTCTCCTTTGTGATTTCATTTTTTGTTTGAAATCTTCATCTTCTTGCAAGTAATCATTATTTCAATATCAGCAATACATTTATTTCAGCAATATTTATTCCTGATAAAAAGGAAAAACTTTGCAAGTACATTTACTGTAGAGAATACTATATGTGCAAAATTGGATATCCACCTAAAGGCTGATCCTGCAAGAACTCCACATACAAAAATCACATTTCATTCAAACTGTTTCGTATGTTCACTGTCAATGCACCCAGAACTCCCTCTTGTGAAAGCAGAAGCATTTTTAATTGTTGTGGTAGGTGATCCTAATAGGTATAGAAGTTGATAATGTAAAATTGTATGTAGGTATAATTGTATGCAGTCACATTCCATTGAGAATCATCCAAATGTAGAGGAATTATAGAGGTTTGTAAGAAACATCAGCACAATACATCTGGTTTTGTATGAAGGGTTAATTTTGACAAAAAAACAAAGGGGCAGCAAGGATTGCTCTGTGCACACTCTTACTGCATATATACTTACAGAGGCTGCTAAGATGGCTGTATTGGAAATTTTTAGGGCCCAATTCCATGAGGCAGATTTCAAGTCCTGTTAGTTTTAGTGAGCACCAAGAGTTGTCAGAAACTTGCAGGAGTCACACTGTTGACCTTTATGCCTGGTATCAGAAAGAAGTGTAGGAGGTCTGCCAATTGGCTTTAAAGCCTCTGTTTCAAATCTAGTCAGAAGACACTTATTGCTATAAACTATTTGCCCATCCCTAAATAAAGTGCTGCATAAATAGAATCATAGAATATGTTGAGCTGGGAAGGGACCCCTCAGGATGATCCAGTCCAACTCCTGGCCCTACAAAGAATTCCCTAAGAATCACATATGCCTAAGAGCATTGTCCAAATACTTGAAATCCGGCAGGTTGGTGCTGTGACCACTTACATGGGGACCCTGTTTCAGTGCCCAACCACCCTCTGGATGAAAAATATTTTTCTAATATACAACCTTAAGCTCCCCTGACACAGCTTCAGGCCATTCCCTTGGGTCCTGTCACTGGTCACCACAGAGAAGAGATCAGTGTCTGCCCCTCGTCTTCCCCTCACGAGGAAGTTGTGGACTGGAATGAGGTCTCCCCTCAGTCTCCTCTTCTCCAGGCTGAACAGACAAAGTGACCTCAGCCACTCCTCGTACTCCTTGCCCCCCTTGAGGGCAAGGCCCTTCACCATCTTCGATGCCCTCCTTTGGACACTCTCTTAATATCTTTCTTACATTGTGATGCCCAAAACTGCACACAGTATTCAAGGTGAGGCCACCCCAGTGCAGAGCAGAGCGGGACAATCCCCTTCCTCAACCAGCTGGTGATGCTTTGCCTGATGGCCCCAAGACAGAGTTGGCCCTCCTGGCTGCCAGGGCACTGCTGACTCATTCAACTTGCCATTGACCAGAATGCCAGATCCCTTACCGCAGTGCTTCTCTCCAGTCTCGTTCTCTACTCTATACACTACCTAGTGTTTCCCCATCCCAGGTGCAGAATCCGGCACTTCCGCTTGTTGAACTTCATATGGTTGGTGATTTCCCATCTCTCTAATTTGCCCAGGTTTCTCTGTAAGGTCTCTCTACCCTTGAGGGAGTCGCAGCTCCTTTCAATTTAGTGTCATAGGCAAACTTACTTAGTATTCCTCTGAATCCCACATCCAGATCATTAATGAAGATATTGAAAAGAACGGGGCTGAGGATGGAGGCTTGTGGAACCCTACTAGTGACCAGATGCCAGTCTGATGTCACCCCATTCACTATAATATCTCTGTGCCCAACCCTTGAGCAGGTGCTCACCCATCATGTAACACAGTTATTCAGCTGTGTGCTGGACATTTTGTCCAGGAGGATACTATGAGAGACAGTATCAAAAGCTTTGCTGAAGTCCAAAATGATTACATCTACTGGTTTTCCTAGGTCAACTAGGTGGGTTATCCTGTCATGAGAGGAAACCAGGTTTGACAAGCAGTACTTCCCTCTCATGAAGCCATGCTGGCTGTGACTGACAACTGCATTATCCTCCAGGTGTTACTTCCCAAAATATTCTTTTTCATGATTTTATCAGGCACTGAAGTGAGACTGACAGGCCCATAGTTTCTGGGATCCTTCTTCTTGCCTTTCTTGAAAATCCGGACAGTGTTCACCGGCTTCCAATCAGCTGGGACCCCTCTGGATTCCCCTCGAGAGGTTTTGCGATCACATCAGCTAACTCCTTGAGGATTCTCAGATGAATCCCATCAGGCCCCATAGATTAGTAGGGATCCAGCTGGATATTAGTACATGCCCCTCAGCCTGGGCAGGTGTGAGGAAAGGTGTAGGGAGCTTCTCTCAGCCATGCCATATTTTGGTGAGGTCTCATTCCTATACCAGGAATTTTGAGGAGAGGGATTTCACACTGAACTGTTACCATCCTGTGTGAAAACCCCCACTGGGGCCAAACCCACTGGCTGTAACTGAGGTTCAGCTGCCAGAGTCTTGGCCTAAGCCTCTTTCTGGGCAGTCAAACCCATCACTCCTGAGGTACTAATCTCACATTTATAAGACATAAATCTACACTTAAAAAAAAAAAATAAAAGTAATTTTTTTCCAGTCTTAAAATTCTGCTTCTAGTAACCAAGCTAAATATGACATAAATATCCTGGACAAATATGTGGTTCTGGAAATACTGAAACCCTGGCCCCATGACACGGCTGCTGGGATTCCTGCCATTTGCTAAAAAGTTAAGCTGGGAAACACTTTGTCCAATTACTAAAAACAATGAAGATATAAAGGAATTATAACCTAAAAACAGAGGTGTTGAAAGAAAGAACACAGACCCACGTAATAAGCAATATTGATTTAATTAAGGCAGCAGAGTAAAATGTTCACAAGCTTGAGTGCCCCCGGTGTGTGTGTGCATGCAGGAGGCAGGTGGGTGTTCATGTGTAAGCAAGCATGTACCTCTTGGGAGTGGTTTCTGCCCAAAATCTAACAGAGATGTCAGAGACGTGAGTGACATAAATATCAGCTCCTCTGCTCTAAAGCTGCTGCAGAGAACAGTACTGGCATGGATGCTTACAAGCAGTCACGGCCTAGACCCCATCCGTGGAAACCATCGCTTGTTTTGCATGGACACTGAGATGGACTTTAGTGCTCTGAACTTCTGAACCCTGCAGGAGATCCGAACCACCGAACCACACTTTGGCTGTTTGTGAAGAGAGTAATTTATTGAGCTCCGTCCTGGAAGAAACCACAAGATGTTCTGAAGGGCTAAATTCAACAGCTAAAAATATTCCTCCAGAAATGGATGAAATGAGAAAGACTTCAAGATTTAGACAGACGTGTGTTTCCAAGGGCAGTATTTTGTTCAGCTCTCAGAAAATAGTATTTTAGTGCTTTTGGTAACTGGAACAAAGACCTGTTCAGCCCCCATTGCATAACGTCCAAATGACCACAGAACAATTTCTGGTTGCCCTTGTCAGGTGATAAGCAACAGCAATAACATGTTTGGGAGTTCTCATTCCTCTAACGGGAACCTGCAGGCCATTTCTGAGTGATGTGTGCTGGAAAGGTGAATAAACAAACAGATACATCTGCTGAAAGTTAAGTGATCTGCAGAAAGTGAGCAAAAGGAAAAGGAAAGAGGGGAATTTTAGGTGTTTATCATGGAAATTATGTGACCACAGACAAAATCCTGTGATTCTTTTTCTTTGTCCCTTGGTTTCTGAGCCTCCCAGGGATACCTGCACAGTATTCTGAAGATTTTCTTTCACATGCATGCAATTTAGAAACTAACTTTAAAATAAGTTTCATGAACTTTATCATATATACTAATATTGCAATGGAAAATCTAAACAAATCACCAAGTGTCTTGGGATTCAAAATAAGGTGAGTTGGTAAGAGTCCCTGTGAAAAGCAGGGTAGTATGAGAGTAGAAGAAAACTATAATAAGAACCATCTTACTTAAGTATTGCCAGAAAAGTCAAACAACTATTCTCAACAGCAGACATTTTAGGGACCTTTCCACCATACTCCAGATTTTTTGGCTGGTCAGTTTCTAGATGAATCAATTCCTGTTTCTCTGGAAGTATGTTGAAAACCACAGGAATAGCTGTTAATCTTTGGGAATGTTGAAGTCCTAAGCATCTCAAAGCTCCCAAACACATTTCAAGAAGTCTGAGCCTTTTCCCACAGGAGTTCAGGGACTTTTGTTTCTAGGAAAGAGCAGTTATAAATGCATTCAGACTAGAAAAGCAGACATAAAATTCAGTGCAGTTCATCACTGAGCTGAAGTACTTGGGGAGAGGGGTTTTATCACTCCTTAATCTTTAGCTGAGGTCCAGCTATTTGCTAACAATTAGCTGTGAGGAAGAGCATCCATGCACAGAAAGAAGCCAGCTGCAATTTATGTTCAGAGCCCTGAAAAAAGTTTTGACTCTTTACACCATTTCAATAACCACCCCAGTACAATTTAGAGAAACTAGAGAGAGAAAACTGAAAGAGAGGATCGAACACAAGTTTTCCACAAACAAAAGGTCCACATGCCACATTTCCACCTGCCAAAAATATATGTTTAAAATCATTGTCAATCATTTTGTCCTGTCTAACAGAAGCACCCTCTCAATAAGACTGAGGAAATTAAGAGCTTACTTCTCCTTTTTCTACTGTAGAAGAAATAGAACCCCAACAATGTTGGTTTGTTGAGGAGTTTGTGGGAGTTTTTGTACTGTCCAAATCTGACCACTTATTAAATTTTGTTTTCAAGGGACTATATTTTCAGATCAGCCAATACTCAGGAACTGTAAGGAGACTGGTTTTCAGAAACAGGCTTTCTTGTTTAGATAGCTAAATTAAATTTCCTGGTAGGTGCACACTTTCATATCTGTCTACTTTGCTTAAGTGACACTTTGCTAAATTTTGAAATTTTTTTCCTGACAGGGACACTTTTGTCCCTTATGCTTTGGAAAAACTGCACTGAGTTTCTTACTCAGAGAAAGTTGATTACTTTGTTTACTGTTTTATGAAAACACTTGCTATTATTTTTGTCATTTTCTGTTTACTTGACTACAGTATATCACAAACAGGAAAAGATATTCAAATTTAGTGAGACAAAGTAGAAGTATAAAACAAGAGGTAAGAGGAGTTACACAGGTGAATATATTCTGCATAGGACATAATCATATCTGCATATTCTGCATCCTGCAACAGCGGTGCTTGACACCAAGAAGCTTGCAAGTGTTACCAAAACACAAACATGATGATAATAATCCACTAATTTATTAATTGCTTGTAGGCTTGCTTGCTTGCTTCCACAGAACCATTTGGGTCAAAAGGGGCTGCAGAAGACTGTTTAGTCCATCCACTTCATCAGCGAATGCTTCTCGTGCCACGTCATGATAGCTTTTACTTTACACATATCCATGTATATCCATACCACTCTTTTTGTGATTGATATTTTCTTTCCTTCAGAAGCCTCACAAATATGGCCTGTCACTCTTGTCATCCATATCTTTAGTGCATTGATAGTCACATGCCATTCCACTGATTTTCTGCCTTTTCCTCTGTTCAGTTACTCTTTCATCTACATTCTCCACTGAAGGCCCTTTGCACACCTTCATTGTTCTTTTGCCTTTCTCCAATTCCCTCGGATATCACTTTGTATCACTTGCTTATCTGTTACTCTTAATCGCACTCCACTTCCAGACTCTTCCTTATCTAGGAGAGATTGTACTCTGCATCTGATTTTACGCTAGCAGAGGAAAATGTGGCTGGTTAGGCACACATGCCCTCCTTTTAACGAGAAAAATTCCTCAGGTTCAACACAAGCACCTGTCTAAAGCAAGCGTTGTTAAAAAGCAAAAAGAATTTTAAAGAGAGGAGGGAAATGAAGGCAGCCAGGGAAAACATAGCTTCTTAATTTTGCTGCAAATTATCCTCCAGCACTCCCTTCTCCCAAACCACCTTGATCAAACAATCAGTACGCAGCTTGCACTACGCTGGGTCAATAGTAGCACACATCCAGCTGTGCCTGGCACGCAGGTGTTTGGGTTATGTGCTGCCAACTACAGGTGGACTGATTGATGTTGCGGTTGTTTTTTTCTTGGGAAAGGGGCCATGCAGGAAGGAAGGTGAGGGAACAGTACTGGGCTGGGCATGTTCTGCACTGCAAAGCTCATGGTCCATTGGCATTGCAAACCTCTCTAACAGACCCAGTGCTGTATTCAGAGCCCCTTTCACATTTCCTTATGCAGCCATGAGTACTGGACAATCTGATACTTTTCCATAGCTTGGAGGTTACCTCTGAAGTGCAGTTCCCTTTGGGTGGGATTAGATGGGCAGGAGAACTTGTGCTTGCTACCACAAATCCTTTTGAAATACGACCTCACTTCTGCAGCCCTTCTCAAACACTTACCAGCTCAGGAAGAGCAGGTCAGGTCATCACAGTAGGGGCTCCATGCAGAATACAACTCAGGAAACAGCTATTGTCCCAAATTACATTCTGTTGCCTGGGTTATTCCTGTGTTTTTATTTTAAATAAGAGCAGATAATGCCTCCTGAGTTCCCTTTTCCTTATCCTATCTCACCAATGCATTAGAAACTGCCTGTATCTGAGGGTTTCCAGCTGTTAGCAATGGAGATAGGGCTAAATCTCTTTACTAACTTTAGCAGTCTCAACCTGAAATGTTTTTGTGACTGAAGAAAGTTAATGAAACCTTTCTGGTGCAGCTGCTAGTCTGAGTTAAGAAAACATCTCTGCACCGCTCCATTAACATCTCCTCTGAACATTACTGCAATAACAAGCCCCCACCCCAAGGATTCCCATACTGTTTCTTCAGAAATGAAGGTGTCACTGTAGATGAATTGTCATCTAGCAATTAGCAGAAGGGCTTAATTCAGATTTCTCTGAGATGTGATCTGTGCATTTACATGAAGAGGAGCAATGTATCTGTGACATTTGGCACTGGAAATGTACAAATGTCTCTCCAAAGGTGGTTCGGTTTCCAAAAACAAACTGACAACTTTCAGCTGTTGTTCTTAGGATGACAGAATAGGGTGATAGAATTATACACACTGACATCAACATTATCAGTGCCTGATTAAATGTGTTTGTATTTCTTGCAGCAGAACAAATTTTATAGAAGCTTCCAGTTCTTTCCAGGTACAGGGTGGCACTCTCCAAACAAATGCCATTATCTCCCACTGTGTGTTGGGACAACTTCCACAAACCTTCATCTTCTTTTTTCCCTTTCATTTCCGTTTTCATTCGCTGCCCCTTCTCCTTTATTCCCACCGAGGGAGGGAGGATGTTGGCAGCCCACCTTCACAACCTGTCTCCTTGCAGCTCTCTGGCAGAAGGGGCAACCTCATCTAGACAACTGTGTTTAGCTATTTAGTGAACAAAAGCCAAAGCAGTAAAGCTGTGGTATGGGCAGTTCTCAAGATCAAATCTGCTGTTTGTATGTGCATTGCCAGCACTTCTACATCAATTAATGCTTTTCTGCAGTCAGGTGCTTTTCATTAGCAAGAAAAAAGAGATTCCAGGTGATGATTTTATAAATGTGTTGACAAATGCCAATATTTTTTAATTCAAGTTATGATTAAAATGATTGCAACCTCCTAGGGAATATGCTAGGAATGCTCTTGATGTGGTTAGGAGGGGGAAATACTGGCAGAGGGTGCCAGAATGAACTCTTTGATTCTGCAGAAAAACTGAACAACAAGCCAGAAGGCAGTTTGTTCATATACACGTTGTAGATATGTGGCTTAGAACAGTTTACTGCATACACAGGTTAATAACTGAACCGTGGAGTTGCAGTTCTGATGCAGGTTACATTTTAAACTAAATGCTTAAGTTCAACCACTGTCCACAATCTAAAGCCCAAATCCTAGCCTTCTGGTATAGATACCGTTTCCTGTTATCTACAGATTTTTCTTCTCACCATTAACAGTGTACCAAGCAGCACAACTGACAATTGCCATATGCTTCTTCTGTCATCTTCCCTTTAGGATACACGCATACATGTGTGCCTGTCTTTATGGCTGCATTACACAAGGCCACAAAGGGTGGTTCCTCTCATTTAAGCAGTCTTACGGTTTCTGACAGCTCTGAGGTCTTGTTTGTACTTACAGGTCTATTCAAAATCTATGTCTTGTGCTATACTATCTGCAGCCCTTGCATACACTTCTGAGAGTGGGTGTGTAGTTTAGCTCAGCTAATAAGCAAGGCTGTTCCCTGAACTGGCTTACAGGAGAAGCTCTGTCTGCGTGAAATTATTTTCTGCCCCAACACAGACACAGTAATGGTAACATGAATCCCAACTTGGCCCCTTCATATAGTGAAGAAGTGTCACTACTGTCTAAGAAAGTGTAATACTTTATCTGGCAGTTGTTTAACAACTCCAGTAAGTTAAAGAAACAGCAGACAAGAATTTGTATGTGGGTTGCCACCAAAACACAGAAGGATTCCTTCCCTAATCCAAAAGAGCTCCTTCATTTTGTCTTCTTGATTTTAAGGCTTTTCCAAAATTTTTTCAGTGTGACCCCTGGATGTTAGAAAGTCAGCATTTGGCTGACTAACCTCAACACTGGGATGGTGTCATTAGTAATGCTTGTGCTTTGAGTGCTGGATTTTTAGGTCAAGGAGTTTCACAAAGAACAAGAGGTGCTGTTGCATCCAGGGTTCAGAGGTCCTGCACGAAGAGAATCAAGTAGCAAACAGCAGAGAGCTCTGAACTAAGGTCCCACATCTGCCGTGCCGTTGGTCAATGCTGGCATCTGTCACTCTGCATGTCCCTAAAAACCCTTTTGTGAGACTCCAATGCTGTGGCAAAGCACCTTTCCATTAGCAATTGAGAGACATAATCTGTTCTACAAGTACTACAACCCAGCGATACTATCAGCCCAGCAACCTGCTTATGTGCACATTCACAATCTTTCTATTAATAAACTAAGCTATGAAACAGCAGATTACTTTCCATAGGTGAACACCTAACCTGACAAAAAGAAAATGAGCACATTCTAAAACTAGAGTGAAATTAGTGTTTAAAGAAAACACCAAAACTCATTAATTACAAGTTCTTTTGAAACAATAGGGAGAAAATAGTACATTATTTGTCAGTAGAAGTGCAAAAAAATAAAATCACTATGGAAAGAATTTTTACTTTCAAAAGCAGACAGATGCTCTGTTGTGGTTTTAGAGGAGAAGGGAGGAAATGTTGGTTTGGCCCATTTTGATCTCTAAAGGCTTGTAAATCAGTGATAATAAGCTTTCCTAGTCTAGCCTGGGAGAGGCTGTCCTGGAGTGATTCACATTTCAAAGAGCTCAGGATAAACAGTGCACTACTCTCCAGTTTGTTCCTGTGGAGTAAGCAGGACAGTACAAATTGGGGAAGACTGCTATTTTAGGGTGGACCAAATCTTCCAACAACCTCAAAGCCAGAACAATTAGTAAAGTGGAGCTCAGCTGCTTTCATATTCCAGCCAAAATCACTCCCTTGTTAAACTCTGGTAATTAAATAAAGGATAAATAAACTAAAGAAAGGCAAAGGATGACTGTTCCCTTGGTTTTGTTACTGGGTTGTGTCACAGGATATGTTTCCTCCAGGACCCTCCGGATTTTGTCCCTTAAAAAAAGTCTGTTTATTCAGTTGAACTCTGCAGAAGGACATTGGTCCTGAGAAACAGAAAAGATTTATGGTAAATAAAATTCATCTAAAAGAATGAATTTTAGATGAATTTTCACTGTACACAAACCCTTTGTGTACAGTGAAAGGCCACGAATAAAACTGTCTCAAAGTCAGTCTCACAGTGCTAGCAGGACAGAAAGCACTAAAGCTCTGAGGCTCACAATGATGGCAGTGGAGAAGGGACCACGGGCCAGCAATATCAACTGCTTTGGCTACTCCAACCAACACTACACCTTACAGGGTAGACCAGAAAAACTTAATTCTTAGGTATGGAGGATGGTTTTCCAGTATAACCTAATGAGTGCATTTATACCTATAAATAACTACATATAATATCCATGTTTTCTAACAAAACTTCATTTCTAATACAGAAGGAGGCCCAAGTGTGTCTCCAGTTGAGAGGGGAAAAAAAAAGAAAAAAAAGCCATCCAAATTTCATTTGTATCAGCACAACTGATAAACAAAAAAACCCAAAACACAAAAACCTAAATGAACAAAAAAAAGAGATTTTTTTTCATTGGATTAGCTAAGAACAAAGAACGAAATCTCAAAGAGATTGCAATACTAGATAGACACTGCAGAGTTTGAAAGGCAGCCAGCTGGCATAAAGCAGGTGTGGGCAAAACAAAGTAAATGGTATAAGTTCTCCATCATGAAAGTACAGGGATTTTAGCATCCCTGGAATAGAAACTATTCCAAGGAGAGTAAAGGTGCATGTACACCACAACCTGCAAAGACTGCAGAGCTAGTACTGACTTAAAAGCTGTAAGAGGTTACCATTTCACTGTCCCCATGTGGCTCTGGAATTTGCCATATGGATCTCAACATCATACTGCATGGCAGAGGCTCGACATGCCCTACACTTCACATCTGCTTATACCATACCTCTGCCTTAAATACCTAACCAGCTCACTCCAATCTTTTCATTAGGATCTGGAAAACTGACATAATCAAAAAATCAATTCACAGAAAAAGAATCCTATGGTAATAGCTAGGGGAAGACATCAAGGAAAAGGGGGGTCATTAGTAATCAAAGGCTATGATTTTGCATTCTGTGTTTGGTCTGCATACAGCAAAAAAAGCACCTTGGAAAGAATGAAGCTCTCCCTCCCTCATATTTACATTAAGGTGTGCCCAGAGACTGCAGTCAGCATTGAAGCTGTGTTGTGCTAGACGTTCCACAAACAAAGCAAGAGATAATCCCCCATCTGAAAATAATTTGAAATCTAACCAAAAATACAAAACAGAGAGAGGAGAAACAAAGACACTGAGATGGAAGAACTTGGCAGCAGTTAGACAAGACAGTGGAAGAGCTGGAGACAGAGTCATGCCTCCTGCCTTTCAAGTGTCCTCACTGCTAACTCATGCTCTAGCATGAAGTCAGGCAGTTTATATGCCACAAGCCTATTGCTTGTAGCACTGTATGTACAATTGCTCTCTGAAAGGCTCAGGAAAATCACACTTCTTTCATGAAGGTATAAAAAAAAGATCAAAAGACAAAAACAGATTGTGTGGAAGGGTGTTGATTTACATTTTAGAACAAAATTCATATTCAGAGGATGAAAAGCTTTAAGGTAGCAAACAAAGCAGAATTATAAATATTTTGTTATCCGTGAGGTTATATCTATGTAAAAAAAGACCTGGCTCTTGGTCTATAAGGTCTATAGAATAAAAGAAAGCAAAAACTGGTCCCCTTTCTTCATCTCTGTTTTTTTCACTAGAAGAACAAGGAGATTATTACTGAATTACAAGGCAATAAATTCTGACACAACTACTTTATGGGCATATGCTGAAAAAATCTTGTGGAATTTGCTTGTAAGGGAGGTCATGAAGTCAAAGAAAAGTTGGTCTTTTAGGAAGGGCTGAATAACTTCATGAGTCATTACCACTAACTCTTGGTATTATGCAAGAAAATGTACAAAAATCTTGTTTAGAGCACTAGATGATTCTTCACGTATCTCATTTTTAACACAATGAAGGACTGTGACTAAGGCATTGGGAAGAAGAGTTACTGTCTGATATTTATGCATTTCTCCTAGTCTGGTTTGCTACTACATGTTCATGGTCTCCTTTTTTCCATGAGTTTTCCCCCTTGGGGAGAGATTTTATCCTAATGCTGACACCCAAACACAGCAAATGTACTTACACACTGTTTCAAATATACACTCTATCGTTCCATTACTAAAAAATCCAAGACTTCTGTGCTCTACAATTGCCTCAAATCTGTAATTTCATGGGATACGAATATTTAATATTTTATATCTCTGAAGACTTGACAGCATTATATTTTACACCATATTATTGCTGACTATAACAGCAGTACATCCCTTAAAATTATGCCAAAATTAAATGTCAGGTGTGAAGTTTGTCATCCTTACAATGTCAGGTGCAAGGTTTGTCATTCTTACAACATTCACTCAAAGTATCAAGAGAAAGTAAAAACAGAGATTGACATCATTTACTACACTTTCAATGAGCAAGTTGTATGCTGCCACCAAACCCACTGTAGACATCAAAATGCTATTATTTTAGTAGTCTAAAACACAAACTCTGGAGATGATGAAGAATACTGTATTTCTAGAAAGCTCACCTAGGTGCTCTGTAGTGCCTCTGGAGGAATGTGCTTCTTCCCGCTGACAATCTATGGAAAACTATACCCCTAAACTTAAATGGTCCTGAACCTCATATTCTTTGGCTGCCTAAAGTGATTTAAAGTAAATTATGCAGATACCCATGGGTGTGTCTGCTGCTGCTCATTTTACTCACACAAGCAATATGACTAATTCTATTTTAAGGCAAATCACTCCAGTTAGGTGATTCAGTCTGCATCCTGTATAAAACAAGACAGGGAATTTTGCTCAGTTCTGTAGTGATTTCAATGAATGTTACTTGAAAAAAGTCTTGCTTTTAAACTGCTCAGTCCAACTGTCTCAGAAACAGTCACTTCAACAACCACTGTGTCAACACAGATTTTTATCTAGACACTGGCACTTCTTCAAAAATCATTTTAAAAAAATTTGGGAGTGACAGGGCTCCTACACTCTCTGCAGAACCGTAGTAGGAACAGACCCACTCATTAATGATGACTCAGAAAATATAAAGGCAGAAATTATGTCTCCATTTTACACAGAACATCAGGGTTTAATCATCACCACCTTTTTAAAAGCTAAAACTTTATTTTTAAGACATGAATTCTTAAAGGGCAAAAGTTGTGTAGCTGTACTTTGCTTTACTCAAGTGAGTTCACATTGTGTAAGATCAATATCGCTCATTTCAGCAACTGATTTCCCTGTGGATCTCAGGAGAGAGGTAGACTTCAATATTTTGTGACTGTCTTGGAGTCTGGATCATAGTAGGCATAATCAAGATTAGGCATCTTCCCTATCACAACCTCCTTCCCTCAGGAAGCCCCAAGTTTTCAGAAACTATGCTGGATTGAACTCCAGATGGGGATGTGCTTTAGTGTAGATATCATGCCACAAAACTTACTCCAGTTTCAGGGACATGAACCCAATGAGTAATTTCAGACAAACTACAGCAGCCTAAAAAAGAACAAAGGGCTGATGTACATAAATAATAACTTCATCCTCTGAGACTGAAGACACTAAGAGATGTTGAAGAAAATATACAGTTTCTGAGGTTTTTCACCTTAAATAGAAAGGCTAAAACATCATAGGCTGGAATAGCAGAGTCATCCTGTGGCAGGACAGAAGAAAAACACTATCTTTCAGCTGACCAGAACTCAGAGATCTCTCCTGTCCTTGTATCAATTTGGGCATGAAGTCACAGCCAAACCCTTGGTCATATGGCTGGCATTTGGGTTAGCCACTGCCAGCTGATACTGAGCTCTGACTACTAACCTTTTTTTCTCCAGTCTTAAGTCTGCCAGCCTTGTCAATACCCTGCATGGTCCCAGCTCTCTCCTAGCCTAGGCAGAGCAGACACCATTACTGTTTTTACCTGGAGCAGTAGATAACAGTATGAATTTAGGCAGTCTGTCTGGGGTAAAGCAGAAGTCACACTATATGAACATTTTCATTTCAAAGGGTTGAGCAGTTGCTTTTCTTCCAGCTACTCAGTTTTCTCATCTTTTTAGGATTCAGTTTTCTCCACTTGGCTTTTGCTTAAGACAACAGTTTATGCTAAGTTTGACCACAAACAGTTAAGCCATTTCTGAGAATGTTGACAGAAAAGTACGAGCATAAATTTGCGCTTTTTTTTATGTTGGCAACATTTTTAGTTTTGAACAGCTCAGCATCTCAGCAGGAAGTGGAAGAGAGTTAAAATTTGACCCTAGGTCAAAAATGTTTTTTGATGATCCAGTGAAAATCTGCTTTTCTATCACCAAGTCTGTAAGACACAGAGTTTGAGTAGCAGTTGATCATCCAGCCAATGGGTCATTCTGGTTTTCATCATTTTAATAAGACCTAAGGCCATGAAATTGTTCTTAACGAGCTCTGCTCTGAATTTTATGATGTGGCAAAATTAGTTATTTAGGAACTACTGGGTACTATAGTGTACCTTTTTATTGCTGTCTAGGTAGTACCACTGAGGTCCTTGCAAACTGTGTCATTCAAGTTATGTTAAATTCTTGAATGGATGATTTAATTAAGGGTTGAAGTTTCTTTAGGTCAAGATTTAATATCAAACTACAGCAATGTATGATTACTTCTTCTCTAAAAGAAGTTAACTATATCAATTTTGCCAACACATCCTCCTCCAGCTCTTTTATTTAATCTTGTCCAATTATAACCTTAGCTCATGTTTGTTGGAGTTACAAAGGGAACCAGAATTACAAATGTTAAATGGGAAGAAAGGGGATTTTTTATATGCTGCCTTGCTTCATAGCTTTATTGCTTACCAGATGCCCACATGGGTGAGACGAGACACTCAGACCATCAGCTTTGCCATCTTAAGATCTGCTGGCAGGACACAGATATAAATTATAACTCGCACCCAGTGGGAAGCGACATGTAAACACAAGATAAAGCAACGCGTACAAAAGCACTGGCAGAAGCGTGGGTGTTGAGAAAGTTAGCAGTTTTCCTGTCTGAAGGAACCAGGCCAGCAGATAATTCTTTGGAGTGATTTCTTCCTCCTAGAAAGTACTTGAGTGACCTTAAGCTGCTGAGCTGGCAGCAAGTACAGCTCGAGTTCAGCGGATGTACATGTCTGCACTGCGTGATTCCACCACAGGGACCCAAGACCTTGGGAAGCAGCTTTAATTGAATAAAGCCATCCAGGGCATGGACAGCACTTGCGTTGAATTGTTGGAACAGCATGAACTGAAAGAAGCGCTGCGGCCTAAAAGCCATAAAACTGTACTGACCACATCTTCCAATGATTTTTTGGCGCTGAATTACACAAAGTTGTCTTTTCTTGTTGCGTTGCACAGATATATGACACAGATTATTCCTTCATTTTTCGAAAGATCATACATAAAAATTATCTTCAGAATGTCCCTAGATGTACTGCTGGAAAGAGCAGCATAAAATCCCTTACAGAAAGGGTTTTCCCTTTTTATCCCTTTGCAAAGAAATACATATTTCTGTCTCTTCAGTTTGAAATGAATATTTATTTATCCGGAGTGCATACATATACACATATATAATTTATGTGTTTATATACATTTACAATAAACCTATTTTTCTAAGAGTTCTGAAAACTATGAGAAAAACTACTGAAGGAAATCTTCCTCACTTTTTTGTCTTGTTTCACCATTTTCAATGCAGCAGCCTCGGGTTCCTGTAGCTTTTAGGTTGACTACAGGATTTGAACTATTTGAATTATCATTGATAATAGCTCACATTGACAGTACTGAGTATAGAATAGTCAGTAAAAATAATCTACCTTTGCCCAAAGGCTATAAGACCCCTTTCTTTTTATTTTACATGGCCTTATAACTTTCATTTTCATTAAACACACTTTTAATACTACACAGGATCTCGAAGCAAGAATGTCTATACCCAGCTTAATTATATATGGTTAACAGAAAAATATAAGAAACCACTTAAATTTCACATCTTCTACTGTCTACACTAACATTACAGGAAATGTTTAGAAGAAACTTGCACATGGAGTTGTGCAAGACAAAGATTCCTGTGCCTTTTTCTGACTGCTCATAGAGTGCTATTTCATGGGATAAATGGCATAGCTTATTGTAAAATTCAGATTAGCAGATAATATGCAAATAGTGAGAAAGTTTTTGTATCAGACAGCTGGCATTATAAATAATTATAAATCCTAAATATTTTCCCTATAACTTTGTTTCACATTACCTCTCAAGTTCTTCCCCCAGTGAAATGAAGGCTAACAAAAGGAAATAGACAAGACTCATAGTATAAACCAGCTTATAGTTCCTCTGTCACTAAATAAAATCATGCAAGAAAAATGAAAATGTTACCTAAGCTTATTTAAACAGTACTGTAGGTCATACATTATTCATGTTTAACTTCAGTGTCAAAATACTTGCTGAAAATTTTGCCTCTACACTAATCCTTTTGGCTAAAAACAGGTTCTGTGATGCCATTCCAGCAACATTCAGGCAAAAAAATGTGCACTGTTTGGATGAGTAAAAGCAGCAATAGATGGAACTTTCTAGTGTAAGGTTCTTGTAAGGCCTTAGAACAGCTTGATAAAACATGCTGTGTTATAAAGAGCAAGTGAAAATTAATAAAAAGAAGTGAAATGCTGAATCTTAAGTCAGCAACCCTTATGCAGCAAGATACAAGAGGCATCAATTCCATGATCCTTAGATACAGTAGTAGATGCAGTTAAGAAGGGACTGGATGCTCCTGAGTGTTGAAAAAAGGCTGCTACCTCTGTCCCCCACTGTGGAAGGAGGCCTGTTGCATCTACATCAAACACCCTTATGGAGTCTTGCAAGGCTGCAAGTCTCCCTGAGCATCACCCCAGAGGTGCAGGCTGTGCCTGCCCCAGGAGATCGCATCCCTGCACATTGAGGGAAGCACAGTGGAGCTGTGAGTGCGGTTACAAATCACACTGTGTAGCTTTCAAAGATGCTCACTGTCAGATTCAATAAATAATAGTTAAACTTCTTTTCCTGGACCTTCAAGAAATATCTTAGTGGTTTTGGAAGGTGGAAGGTTATTTAATTCAGATGTTCTTTTTCAGTACAAATTACGTTTCTCTGTGAAATTGCCCTTCATCTTTATCCCAACTGTCTTCAATGGACAAGTTAGGGAAGTTGTCACTGGATAATTTCCTGCTTCATTACAATGCTTTAAAGCTTAATTTATATTCACAACTATGCTGTATATAAAAAAATCATGGTAATGAAAGTTAACCTGTAACATTTCAACAAAGTCAGTAAATATTGTTTCAAGAACCTCAAGTATAAGTACTTAATAAAAACACTTCTGTAAGTCCAAACTTACCCATACTTGAAAGGCTGCTCAGTCAGGTTTTTAAACCAAGATTGTCACTGAGTTGCCTTAGAAGCTGTGGGTTTTAAAAGTATATTTTCATTTCTTTCCATATTTTTCTTTCCTTTCCCTTAAAAACATTTTTCTTCTCAACAAAACATGAATAGTTGATCTTTATCAGAAAAAGACAGAAAGATATTCTGGAGAGCACCTAATGCATTTTCAAACCACAATTACTTTAATGAAATTTCTTCCTTGGCTCCAATTTTCCATCTTATTTATCATACAAATATGGGAAAAAAATCAGATGTAAAAGCATAAAAGTATTTTTGGCTTTGTTACTGTATAATGCTGCATGAGCTATTTGACTTACTAACAACTTTAAGTGACATTGAGCGAAACACAAAACATCAATCCTCCTTGTGGGAAATAAATTAGCCACTGTTTGTAAGTGTGAAAATTATACACTCTCATTCCTCCATATTCCATTCTATTGCGCTGCTTCTTTGACAAGCAATTCATGCTGCCAGATGCTTCTGGAAGTTCTATGATGCAACTATACAATTTTTCAAAGCAAATATGGTAGGTACATTCCTAATTGCACACTGCTTCTCAAGAAATCATGGACTGTCATTAGAAAACACTCAGTGCAGCAAATGGCTGTTTAAGTGTTGATTTTGCAATAGGAAATCTGAAGGAAACAAATGCATTTAGTTTGCAATTCTGTATAGGAAAACTCCAACAACGAAGACTAGACCTTTAAATTACAATTCTATTCCTCTATAAAAGCAGCAATTCATCAGTTTTATCTTGTTCAGCCTAATCTAGGATTTGTCTCCTTCCTGGCCTAACCCTAGTTATCTGAACCAAGTGTTCAGATGCTGGGATGTTAGACAGGTCAAGATTTCAGAAACCCATCCTCAGTTTGGGATTCTTACTAGGAGCAAACCCCAGGGCTGACCCTTACAGAACACAGTTATGTGCAGTGGCAATTTAGGGGGGAGTTCCTCCTTAGCTTTTATGTACTCTGCCTCAGGAAAATGCAATCTATTTTCAGACACAAGAGTTAGACTGATAGGAGGCTGAGGCAAAGCTATGTTTAAGGAGAATCTGTGAGTGTTTCTTACCTGGCCTTATCAGGAAGCTCTACCCATTCTCCTTTCCACTTTCTGGCAAATGTTGGCAACTTTGGCTTAATACCTGGAATTTTTATGGTGATATATAGGATAGACAGAACACCTTCTGTCAGGGCCTTGCCCTTGGAGTAATCTGCTCTTCATGAAGACACACACAACACCAGCTGCCTTCAATGAGACATGTAAGGGTCTTCTCCTGTGTCTATCACCATGACATATGAGCATCTTTATGGGGGTTGCAACTGTTTATTATAGTTTCTGTGAAATGGCATTAGTTACCCTTTTGACAGAAATTGAGATATAAAGAGAATACATCTTCAATTTCAAATGTTAAGAGCTTAAATACTTATCAAACATTTCAAGTAGGTTTGTTTCCTTTTTGGTTTTAGTGAATTGATGTTTCTTCTCATTCACACAGAGGAATCAGTCGTCTTCTGGCAATAATTTCCCAATATTTGTTGTATGGAAAAAGTGAATTCCGAGAGTGTCAATTCTATGAGCTCTTTACGAGCTCATATTTTACTTTATTTTAGTTAAAGATTTTGCTTCAAACTGAAGACCTAGACAATGGAAAAGGAGGAAGATCCAACTGATATTCTATATTAACTTTAATGGACAACCATCTCAATCCTTTCTATGTTGCAATCCAACCTGTTTGTCCTTTTCTATCTGCTTAGTCTCTCATACCCTGCAATAATATAAATAGCATTTTAAAAAATGTATTAATCTGGTGGCCATTACAAGAGGTCAGGGTGTGGACACCATGAGCTTCAGACTGGAGTGCAAAGGGAGTTACACAAGGGAGAGATCTATGCAACCAGAATAGACTCTCTCAACTCCTTCCAAATGCATTGATGATAGATTGTGTGCTCTTTTTATTCATGTACACAGTGATCTCAGCTTTGTTCAGCCCTGTCTTTTGAGTGCAGGCATTTTAACATAATAGATTTTAAATAACCAAGAGGAGTAGGTAGCTCACTAGTCTGATAAATTGTCTCATTTTTGATAAACATCTTCCAGGGCCAGTCTTTGAAAGGGATTCAGTGTTCCATTATAAAGACTAGAGAGTCAGGAGAATAAATTACTTACCCTATCACTTCTCTATGCTTCAGGTTTTCAGCTTTCCTTTCAAATACATCTGGTGAGAGTCTCATTTGCAACCTTTGCCTGCTGCTGAGTGCTGAAGACCTCTAGCAAGGAAGCTGTACTCTCTGAAAAGGCTTGTGTGTAAAACAAATGCCACTGCTGTTGCTACTGTTGAAGAGCTCCTTCTGTAAAAGACCTGTGTAGCAAGTATGCACAAAGGGATTGTTTGACACCATCAATGTGTGTGTTTACCAGCTCATGATGCATTCATGCCATATATGTTTGCAGATGTTCTACAGCCTGATTTATGAATAGCTTAATTCAAGGGGCATCTGTTGCAAACAGTAGAAGAGGGCCCCCTTGACATAGCTGCTGCTACCTCAGCTCTTGAAACTTAAACAGGCTGTGCCTGCAGTATTCTCCCCAGTCATCTCTCTTGGTGTATGTTTCTACTTTCTAATTTTAAACTTCAAGCTGTCTGCTGAAGAATGACTCAGAGAAAGGATGGGTGACTTACTATGGAGGAAATTAGAAGTCCAGTCATAGTCAACCCAGACTTTTGACCCTGAGCCTGAGTCACACTAATTGTATGTGCTGTAACCCCCACACACACACAAAAACATGCACATAATCAAACAATTACTTTTTTAAAAGTGTCTGGACTTTCATGAAGGTCTGACTCTGGTTTGGTCTGGAACTGAAAAAGGAGACAAAAGAAGAAAAGGCTCTTCCTGCAGTTTTTCCAGTCTTGTTTAAAGAAAAAAAACTGCACAAAAATCTTGGCTTTACCATAACAGCATTGTGCTTGGCTTCATTGGGCTACTCAGGAGTCCAAAGCCTATTAAGTGTGTTTGGGATTCTCAGCTGATATGGTAGGAACCAGGCTTCTCACTTCAAAAGGCATTGTCACAGTTCGTCTCAGTCACTGGCATTCTCAAAAAAGAGGGCAAAAGCTACAAGGGTCTGAGGGACAAGGTGGTTTTCTGCCTTATGATTTTTTTTTTCTAAATAAAAAAAAAAAAAAGCCTGTGAGTAACTCTTACCCCATATAAAATTTCAAAGTGCTTTTAAAATCAGATAAAAAGCTGATTTCCCCACTTGATGAAGGGGAAACTGGAGGAAGCTATGGAAAAGATATGCTTGCAAAAGGTCTCAAACAGAGCAACACTAAAAATAAGAGCTTCTGCCTCTCATAGGCTACCCAGCAATGCCCTGTTACTGTGAATCACTGGCCTTCCATCATCCAGGGAATATCCAAAGCAAATTATACCTTTAAGATGAATCTTGATGATTCAATTATAAAATGACCTGTCAGAATTCTTTGTGCTACTGTTCCTTTACTTAAAAGTTCCTATCTTCTAATTTGGCCCCATCTGTTGTCTCTGACAGACAGAACCTCTGATCATCTTAAGGGTAAAACTTGGATGATGTATCTCTTTAATTTACTTCTCTCTGCTTAAAACTGAACATAAAGATAATTTTCTGTTGGTGATGCAAATCATGAAACATACAGGAGATAAAAGACTACGTAGTCATAGTTGCTGGAACAACTCCAGTATTCAGAATTTTCTTGGGTTTAATCTTTTTTCTCACCATTTTAACTTCACAACATCTGAGGCAAACTAGCTCTGGGTAAATTTCCCTAAATGCCATGATAATGAAAAAGAGAAAGAAAGTTGTCTGCAATATCCCAGAGAGGTTGTGAAAATCAGATTGGAAATTGTGTCTTTCAGAGTGTGCAGGGATCTTCCCAGCTAAACAGCCAGTTGGTGGAAGGTTACATCAGGCTAACTGAGAGAATTACTTAACTCTTTTCTTAGAAATGTTTCTCCTCTCTCCTCCCTAAAGTGTATACACAGTCACCATCTCCTCTTCACATTATCTTTTTCAAAAGATTAGAGAGGAAGTCAGGGTCCTTTAGAGGCTCTCAGGACCCATCCTTGATGAGAGGCAGGCTGACTATCCAGACCTTTCCCAGCAGTGCTGCGCTTTGTAACTCTAAGTGACATTAAAGACAGGTCTGAGGAAGGAAGGTCAGACCCCAGGATGGGAGAGGCAAGGGGAGATGCCCCTGCTTCTCACAGAGATAACGTATCCATTGCTTCTCAGACGCGTTTTTTTAATATCTGCCTGCAGCAGCACAATTATACCCAGGGTCTCCTTTGCAGTAACAACAATGAGGAAAGATGTACTTTATTACTGTTAAGAACTGAATGTCATTAATCAGTTAGCACACAGCTGGGCCTGTTGGAATCAGTAACTGCTCTCAGCCCACATCCAACAATTCCTGGGTCAGCCTGAAGGAATAGTCCTGCGGCGTGGTCCCAATATTATTTCTTTTGTTTTTACTTCGGTTGCAGCAGTTGCAGAGAGCACTTCACTGTCTGGATGACATAGCAGCACTACCCTCAATTCTCATCCCTGACAAGAAAGATTGTAAGTCCCTTAATACTCTAATGAAGAAGCATTTTAAAAAAGAAAAATGATCTTTAGAAACTTTAAATGGGGCCAAGCAGGGTTGCCTTTAGAAGGAGCAGGCCTTCAGCAAAGTCCCAAGAAGAGACGTCTCCGCCACTCCTGACATCTGAATTCTTTCAGAATCAGAAGGGTTTTTTAATTTCATATCAAACCTGGAAAAAGATTAAAAGTTTATTGTCTGCTGCACTTTTGTTGGGGTTAAATGAAAAAGGAAAGACAGAAAAATCATGAGTTTACCCTCTCCATATACTTTAAATCTAACAAACCGCCTGCTTTTCATTGTGACAGTGGGTATCCTTCTCTTCTAAAACTGTTTCCATCAGTGTAGCTCTGAACTTTCTTTTATGCTGCTGCAAATCAGGGTAGAACTGTTATGATAAATTTGAGATCTGGCCTAACATGGATCTATTCCGTAGACACAGACATTTATTCAATTATATGAGATCTACTTCTTTGGATGAGTTTCTGGGAATAGGAGAGCATGGATTTGGAAGAAGTTCTATTTCTAAGAAGCTCAAATCCCTAGGGATAAGATATTCATAAGACTGCAACCACTATACATTTAAACAAAAAGAACATCTTCTGCCCACAGTGAAATGTGCTGATGGCTCATCAAATGAGGTATCTGAACATTGGTTCAAAGTGAACCACTCCTATAGCACTCAGAAGATATTATAGGAGTTTTCTACATCTATAAATAAGTGGCCTGTAGTGCAATCGACTGTTTTCTGGAAGTGAAAGTCTGGTGAATAATTTGTGGCTGTTTGCTTAGAAAAGGTTTCACCTGTGAGAGTTAAAGCAGTCATCCCAAAAATGCTGAATTCTTTCCTCCCTTTTATTAGCATTCCAGTCAGCAAAACTGTAGAAACTGTAGACTAGTCATACCCTACTAGTCAGACTACCTGAACACAGAGCGAATAGTTCATGACAAACTTCCAAATCTGAAATGCAGTGACTCACAATAACTGAACAAACTGAATAGCTGGCTATTCATAAATGACTTACAAAGAGAACAAAGGTTAACCTTTGGAAAGTCATTTAGTACTCATAGTTGGCCATGATCTCTTTTTTTGCCTTTTAAAATAACAAGAGTGATCAAAAAGCAAAACAAGCCTTGAAAGACAAGCAACCTAATCTCAAAGAGATGAATCTTTAGATCATGCATGAAACACCATTGCTGGCTCGGCACAGCAATTACTTTGTGCAGTTCTATGAGAGATGGGAGCTGTGAGCCAAAAGTAAGAAACAAGGCCAGAACCAGCACCAACTTGCCACTAGCAGTAAAAAATATAAAGAGGCTGCTTTAACTGTGTGTTTCCAAATCCACAGTGTTCTCCCTCTACCAATTACACAAGCTTTTGTACTCTTATTCTACCTGGCTCCATATAGGTCTTTATGGTATATTCAGCTGAGCCTCTGAGCAGTTTTTATTAGTGCAGCAAAGTGTCTAATGTCTCTCATTTGTAGTCTTTTACTTCATCTACCCTTTCTTCCAGAAAGATGGTATGTGGGAATTGAATATTTGAGACACTCTTGAGCATGATTCATGATTCCAACTGAGTAATACATAACTATCTTTCTCCTCATCTCTTGCATGGCTTTTCTGATGTTTTGCTACCAATGTAGGCTTTCATATCTCATCTGAATCTAGCCTGGGATTCTGAAGAATTATTGGTGAATGCCATGGTTTGAGAACCCCAAAATCCAATTCCCTAGTCCAAGCCCCCTCCCACATCTCAATGGTGTCACAATTTTCATCTTTTTATAGAGAGTACTTTCTCTGTTTAGAACTATATAATGAAGGCAAAACTTTTGTGATACATACAATACTGTACCTAAACTGCACATGTGTGTGCATGACCCTGCCCAAGGATGGTCTGTACCCACCTGGTGTTGTGAGGGAAGACACCATTAAAGATCTAGACCATTGTGGGGGTGGAATTTCACCAAGGGTTTTATAAGGGTCATCTGTCTTATTATTACAGCTACATTCATGATCGGTGAAGCAAATGATTCTGTCTGTCAGTTATTAGTACTCCCAGAGCTAGCAAAAATAAACATATCCAAAACACTGTCATCTTTTGATTTCCTTTCACATGTGTTTCAAAAGCCTATGTCTTTGCAGTCAGTTTAAATCAACATATTGAATGGATTTTAATTACATATTTTCTTCTTATTCTGCCACAGAATATAACATTAAAAAGACCTTAATGGGGACTTTATATATATATATGTGTGTGTGTGTGTGTGTGTGTGTATGACATTTCCTTCGCTTTTCTCTGCTTTCATAACATGTGGAATTATGGAAATTCAGCTCCCACCTCATTCAGTTTGATTCATCTCTGGGGATGGCATTGCATTTATCTATCCATCACTTCAAAGGTTTTGTTGTAGAGGAGCTGGAATGTATCTACAGATTCACTTGACCAAGATGAGTCTGCACACCACCATTTAGGTGGTTAGCAATAGCTACAGATGCTCCCATGGATCCTTTCCTGATAGAGTGAGTTGTGCTGTGTCAATGCATGGATTCAGCATATTCTTGGCCTGGGTTGAAGTATGAGGGTGATCACAAATAAATCTAAAGTCTGGTAATGTAAACCATCTTCACTACAAACATCAGATGATCAAACTCCATTGAAATTCAACAGCCAAACTGAGGTGATTCAGTTTTATGATCTCAGACAGTTTGTTGACAGCAATATCTAACCTCTTAAAGGTCTCTTAGATGTGGCCTACTAGCAAAGCCGTTTCTGAAGTAACAAGATTGAATCCTGACAGATCAAGAAATCTCAATGTTTTACCATGAGCAGCACCTGGATTTGTGAAAGGCACTTTACATAAAATAAAACAATAAATCTTTTACTCTGCCCTTCAGATTACAGAGAACTAAGCCATGATGAGCAGCATGGGTACTGTTTAGATAAAAGAGGAAACTTCATGTGTTGCTGCCTATAGAGGACACAACAGAAGTAAGATTCAATTCACCCAAATTACCTGATCAAACCTAGCATTAATTAGCACCTGGATAGCAAGGTACAGGTTTACCCAATGCCCTAAGAGATCTTAGCTTAGGATACTCAGGTGGAGGAGGGGAATTAGAAACTTCCCTTAATTGTTCTGCATGTATCTAATGAACATTACAGCTTTGTAGAATTTTGGCAACACATACTGCTGGGGTATTATTTTAAACTTTGCTTCCTAAATCCAATAGCCTACTGTTTCAAAGCAATTTTGTTTGCTATCCCAAGTATTAGCTGAAGCATTAACAAGGTGGACCACGGAGGGCTGTGACAGAGACGGCGTGTGGGCAGCACTTTGCTAATTTGACCTCTCTTCACAGAAATGAGAGGAAACTGTGATCTGAAGCTGACATTTCCTTAGAACATCGCCCAGCTTTCCTAACACTGGGACCACAATTCACTGATAACAGGGCTTTGAAGTATCTGGAGAAGAGCCAGGAAACATTGGAAGTATTCTTCAGAGAATATCTGTTTCAGATTACCCCAATTTATAGTAAGCCACACATGCTAACTTTAGCATTTCTTCTGCCTTTAAAGCTTTTCGTCTTCTGGATGATTGATCTTGAGCCTTTTCCTTTGGCTCAGTATAGCAACATTTCTTGTCCAAACACTGCATTCCTACTTGGCATCCAGTTTCTTCCCCACCGTGTGTCACTAAGTTCACTTATCTTTCTCATCCTCTGACCCACATTAACTTTTGCAAATATATGATTTTGCTGGAGTTGAAGCAGAACCTGTGGTAAACACTGCACTGAATGTGGCTAAGAAACTGCTTGTTGTGGTTGCTTTATTTTGTTCATTTACACCTGCAGCACTGAGTCTTCTAGTTCTGCACTTCCCCTCCTCATCATCAGAGGCAGTAGAAGGATAACTCATAAGCAGGAATTAGGTTTTTCTAGTCCCATTTGAATTCAGTTGGGGTTGTACACCCAGCTTTCATGGCAAGTAATGCAAATCAATAGTAGCAGCTTTGTAGGGCAAACCACTTGTTACTGAGGATTGACATTCACAGTTTCCTCATGCTAAGTGTTGCCTGATCCCAGGTACTGAGTGCTCATTTGCAGCCACATGATTTTATGCAAATGTCTCCCAGTTTGGTTTCATACAAAAAGAAACCAGATCACGAGCATCACAATCTTTGTGCTGCTGCAAGTTAATGTTAGTAAGAGGTGATAGCTGGTAAGGTTCTTCTGATCCAGACTGTAAGGCCAATACAGAAGCACCATTTTATTCTTCCGAATTCTTGGCTAAAAAGGGTGCCAGAGCAATCATCCTGCACAGTGAAATACAGAGCAGTTACAGCAAGTTGTGGCTCTGCAAGCATCTGTCACTTGCCTAGCCACCATACAATGTCTGCAGCTCTGACTGAGCACCTCCAAAACAAAGTATGATGCATGCATTGCCTGCTCTTCAGCCACACCATGGGGCTGCTGGCAAACCTGACTATCACTGCCCAGCCTAGACATGATTTCTAGGGCATGAATGTTGATAGCTAAACAGAGACCGTAAAGTCCATTTGGTAAGTCTGTCAAACAATCATGGTTTAGCATCTAACCTATGGTGTAAAAGAGTCTATAACCTGCAATGAAGTTCTGAGACACTCCTTTGCCTCTTCCCTGGCTGGAACGTAATGTCAATTAATGTTACACAGAGCAATAAAAGTGGATAGCAGGCTACTCTACTATCAGGCACTTGTCTTGGGAAGACAAGTCAGCATTTATATAAATTCTTGCTTTCAACACATCATATAAAAATGACAGAAGTCATCCATTTGAAAAGCTCCCTTCTTTTCAAGTACGACAAAAAAAGTCTGCTTTCCAATAGGAAGACAATATTTCCTTTTATCACTACTGTAAATAGCTCGGGATGCTTTGAAATCTAAACAAAGTAGAAATTATGATTTGGGCTTCCACACTAGTACATTTTGGGTTGCTGTTTTTAGACCTGTCATCTACTGCCTTTGATAATTTACTCTGTCAGTAGTAGCATAAAAAGATTATCTGAAATGGTGGGAAGACCAGCTCATTCTTTGGTGGGGAAGGGACTATACACAGGTAGTTGCTTGTTCATCTTCCTCACAAGCCATGAAAAGGGCACTCATCAGTTTGTGCATCTCACTAACATCAAGGCTTGCGTGCACTGCAGTCAGGAACTGCAGTAGGTTGGCCATTGCTGTCTGGAAATTTGGCAGCGCTTTGGAAATTTAAGAGAGTCTTTTCAAAAGGGGAAAATCTACATACAGTTTTGGGGGAAAAAAAAAACCAAAACAAAACAAAAAAATACCAAACAAAAACTTCCAGAGAGCTCCAATTAAAAATGAGCTCTGCCATTGAGCAAAAGACAGCCTCACATACTTCCCTGAACTGGGACTAACGCCCCATATTTCCTACTCTTCAGCAGTCTCAATCTTATATAAAATACTGTTTCTACTGGTTTGGTGGGATTTTTCTTTGTAAAAAAGGTTACTGCTGAACATGAATACAGATATTCACCCAAGTGCATAATGTTGTTAAGTTCTGGGAGAGCACAACTTCCCTGCTGTTATCATGTGTTCTTCTCATTCTCTTCTTCTTGGGAAATTAGACTATGATTTCACAAGAGGTTGCCTCCTGAAATTTCTGAGTTTCCCTTACTATGACGAAAACAGCCAAAAAAGTAATAATTTTAGAAAAGACAAAAAATTGAGTGAATCCATTTTCTATACCGAAGCAACATTTTGAGGTCAAATTTACCTACATTTATTTTCACTGAAAGAATGTCTCTTTTGATGCATTTTACTTTGAATTGAACAAATATCTAATTACAAAAGTGTGATGGATGAGAGCTGATGTCACCAAAAGAACTGCAAGTCTTTTATTTCAGGTTGACCTGACACAATGTTGGGGTTTTTTCCTTCCATTTTTCAGTTCAAATATAATTGTTCAGACAGTCATTTGGCAGAAGACTTTACCATTTCTAAGGAAAAAATTGACTTGGCTATCAAAAGCAGTTGTGGAAGCAAGCACTCCTGTTGGGACACATATCTACTGAGATAACAGGTACCTTACAGTCATGAAACGCACTCTCCAGCGTCACATAAAAAAGTTCAGAAAAAGACTGTCCCTCTTCCTGATTTTGATTGCCATCAACTACAGTTTCCCAATTTTACCAATTACAGTGCCTGAAAACTTTAAATTGATGACAGTCTGAGACCAGTGTTAGATTGCTGTCAAAATGACAATTTGGCACTGAGACTCACTTTCAGGATTTCCTGTTCAAATTCCCTAGATGAAGGCAAACTAGTACTAGAGAAGAAATGGAAGGTTCCAGGCAACTGGCATGTGTCTGCTTGATCCTGGTGGTCTTGCTTCACCGTGTATGTGGAACTTGATACATTTCAGTACACTACAGTCAGTGAAATTTTACTCAAACTTACAACCCAGAATTAAACTACCTTCTAAATTGCAAAAGCACATTACTAATGATGACAAGCTTCTCACACTGCACTTAAACCACTCTTTTCAGAAGCTACCATCCAGCACATGAGTATGTCATAAACTCCCTGAGTACCATGATGTCAAGTCAGAGAGGAGTGGTTTCACCGAGGTCACACAAAGGTTGCACATGGAAGGTGAAAACAGGGTTTAGTTCTCCTGTGTTCCAGTAAAGATTTTTGACAGCAGACCATCGTCTCTCACTGATGTCAGCCTCTGTAATAAATGATGTCTCCTTGGTGGGGAACTGCCCAATCTGACATCATTAGCAGATCTGGAATTGCTAAAAGGTTTAGGGCTTCATCATGTTTTGCTTTTAATTGAGCATGAAGCTGTCTTGGCAATAATACCATAAAAAGCCTTACACCCAAATAAAATCTGTTTGCATTGGCTGGTCTTCATGAAGTGATTCAGAACAACAAAGCTGCAACTTCTTTCTTCATGTCGGCACAGTTGTCAGGACTAAATATTGTGGGCTGCACGCCTTTGAATGAGATTAATTGCACAATGTTTGTGAAAGTGCAAAGCATTTGAAATGCATCTTGTGTGGGAAGAAAACAAATGAATCGGCCCTCCTCCCCTTTTTGGATCATTTGATCCCCTATTTGGATCACTATAAAAACAGATAAACTGCTGAGTAGGAGACAAATAAGTAGGGTCATTCTTGCAGGGAACTGTGCTTATGTCATGTTCACCCTGGATAAAACTAATATATCCTCATACGGCTTTGGAAAGATTTCTTCTTCATTCCCAAAATGAATAGTTGACAGTCCATGAGAGAAATCTTTAAAAATAAAAGCACGTTTTTAAGTTTAGGTAAATAACACATTAAACCTTGAATTTAAAATCATCTTTAATGGTACCATGCTTGAGCATGCCACTCTTAGTAACCCACGCTTTTGAAGATCAGAATTTTACAAATACTGAAAGATGTTTCCTCCATTCCCACCTGACTTCTGGTTCCCCAGCTCATGAGGGCATTCCACATGATCCATATGCCACATGCTTTAATTTCCAGAATGTATATTATCCATAATTGATTTAATCCCTCAGCATTGTGAACTGTAATTGTATAATAAAATAAACGAGTTGTGTCTGTTTCTTGTTCTCCTCAGCCCCACAATACATGCATTTTACACAGATGACAAAGACATTTTAGTGTAGCATCATCAGATTTATTCAGTTAAGAGCCCTGTTCTACCACACAGATTTTTACTGCTCATTTCAGCAAGAGCAAGGTCCCAGTCTGCAACTGTGCACTAATAGAGAATTTTCACAAATTTCTTAAGCCCATCTGTGAGGTACCTTCAAAAGGAGTGCCTTGCCTTTACCCCATGAGAATCCTTGTTGACTTCTCTGTACAAATTCCAGCAACAGTGTGGCCCTGCAATCAGCTAGATCAATCAGTTGAGCTAGAAGAATGGGAGCTCTGCTAAAAAATAAAATAAAATAAAATTTAGAAACAGGTTGTTTAACCAGATTATCTTGCTGCAGGATTGCTATTGCCAAAGCATGGGATAGGCATGAGTGTGAGCACACAATTAGGTGCACTGGCAACAGTGGAATAGTCACTTCTCTTACAGCTTGAAGTCAACTCAGCCTTGGAGGGTTATCAGTAAGAAATGTATATTTCAGATGTACTGGGCTGAATCCTTTGCTGATAAGTCAATAAACTTAGGTCATTGCTAGAGGGGTCTGGACTAAAAATTTGTCCTATTATAGCCAGTCTTCCCCTGAAGCTGAATATATTAGGTAGTTCTCCAATATAGGTGAAATATATCCTCACCACTCCTGTTTTCATAAAGGGCAAAGCAAGAAGATGTGTTCTTAACCACACGCCTGACACAGCAAAACACATTGTGCTTATCTGTTCGTCAGCCCACAGCCATGATTCAGCTGCAATTATGACTCTTTCCCTGAAATAACAATTTCATCTATCATTACTATCATTATTATTACTATTACTGCACTATTTTTTTAAATGGTAAATACTATCTACCTTTGTGGAATGTAGGAAGGCTGTTTTACTTTTGATATTGAAAAGTTCTCTTTCAAAGTAAACATTGGCTGAACCTCAGAGTTGGTATACTGTTTAGGAATGCAGCCTTGCACAAAGCCAGAGGCTTTTCAGGGTGTTACAAGAAACCTCAGGCATTGCAGTCATCCCCAGGAATCAGATGAAAATGCTGTGTACACGTGTCAAAATGCCAACTTCAACTGTGTGAATATGTCAACATGACTTGAGCTGGTAGGAAGGCAGGAGCTATATGAAACAATAAAAAGCATTGTTCAACAGTCTGTTTTCTAAAACGGATTAACTGCATTAAAAAAATAACTTGAAAAAATAACACACAAAAAACAAGACAAAAGAAAAGCTGAAATAGAACTCAAGAATGAGACCCTACTGCTGCTCTTTCAAACAAGGTTAATAATTACAAGCACGCAAAGAAAAAAGTCCGGAGTGTCCCACACTTTGTTCATTTGTAATTAAGACTCCAGTGTTATTTTCATTTTCACTCCATCCCATATCCTTTGCTTAAAAGTCAGAAAGTCTCACCAGCTGTCCCAAGATGGTCTTAGAACAGACTTTGTGGAGGAGAAGCAATCATTTCTTATAGGACACAAACTTTACACTATAAAATCTCCAGATCTAATCACTGTTTTTTCTTTCCACAACGTAGCTATGGGGACTATTCTCCTTACCATTAACATACTGTAGAATAGTGGCAAAACCTAGCTCTGTCCTGTCAGGTCCCTGTACTGTCATGTCCATCCAGGTGCTTGGAGACCCTGTGTCCCTTTGCAGCAGTGAACTTGGTCCTGCTATTCAGGAGCTGGAGAGGTAACAGAACAGCTGGAGAGGAAAAGGAATTAACAGCACTTCCACAGTCTCAGGTCTCTTTGTACAACTTGACAACTCATCTAGAAAACCCAGAATATATGAAGAGATGGAAATTTAAGCTCCTTATTCTGAAAGGGAAGTCTCTTAGGCCTCCAGAGTTGTGACATCAGCAGTAGAGCCAGGCAGAAAATGTGAAAGACATAGAAGACAACTTTTCAATAAAACCATTAGGAACAAAAGATATTTTAATTCTGAGTTGCTGTCCCAGCCCCTTAAGAGCCAAATATCACAGCTGTCCCTCTTCCTCCAAGATAGCATTTAAGCCAGGCTTTATTTTACCATGATGCACTTTGGTGTCCACCTCTCAGAGGTGAGGTTGGCAATCAGAAGGCATTCTCATCAATGCTTGTCTTGAGGTCAGAGGAGCCTGGCTCAGAGGTAACCCAAGCACTGCAGCAGTATGTCACAACCAAAAGGATGCTGAAAAAAGCTTGGAGAATCTTCAAGGTCATATGTTTTCTGTTTTGATCTCTGTTTTCTGTTTCTAGAAAATAACCCAGCATTTTTTTGCACATACAAACAAAAACACATTTCTGTCCTGTATTTCTAACAAGACTTCGTAGTAATGATGACTCGAAGCTGAAATTCATGATCTAACTGGAGACTGAGCCTCTCTGACTGATAACAGTAACATGAATAAGATATATTTGATGATGCTTTCTGGCTGGAAAGGGAAGGATAGACAATGTTTATGAGCCTCTCATTTGCACAGTGGTATAATGTAATGATGGAAGGCTAGAATTTGTCTAAGTGAAAGGAAAGATGCAAGATAGTTCCACATTCAACCTTCAGGCAAAAAGCAGAAGAAAGTCTGTCTGCACAGAGGCAGTAATGAAATGGCTCAATTGTCAAATAAAAATTAAAAAGCAGACATTTGTAGTTAGGAAATAAGATGGGAAAATTAGATAGATGTGAACAATCCTGTCTGGAATAGTGAACCGGCATAGCAGCTAAAATCAACTAGGTAAGATGCTTAACACAAAGAATCAAAACTGGAAAAAATCCCACCCATTACAGATTGACCAAGAACTACATGTTCTTGAAACTCAGCATGATTACAGTGATCTGGAAAGTGAGAAATCATTTGGAATGGGATTGAATTGAGACCCCACACCTCCTGGCGCAATTATGCTAATTTCACAGAAGCTTACTCACTACAAATTATCATTATAGATTCTTTAAAATGTGAAATGTGATTCCTAACAGATGCTATGAAGGTGTCAAACAGATCCTGCTGCGAGCAGAACTGCATGACAAGTCACGTGAAAACTATCTGTTCCGGCAGCATAACCAGCAGAACATGCAATCATGAGTTTCACATTTCACGTTTCTCACTGAAATTAGGTAACACTGGAAGAAGAAAAGTAGCAATGCCAGAAAAATGGGTTGTCTAATGCACCTCGTGGCAAGAGCTGTTCAAAAGATTTTTTCAAATCCATTCTACCAAAGGATTTTTAGATTAGAATTGTTATGCTGAGCACCAGTGAAGGACTTCTGGCTTCCTGATGTTTGATTCTCCCCACAACAAAAAGTCCTGGAAGTCCCCCAGGGCACTGAGACCTCTCATTCCTGATAGTCAGCCTGATAGTCAGTATAGGATGGAATGGAACAGGATGGAATTACAGAAAGTTGAGGTAAGTACTTTTTGTGATAGTTTTTCTTCTCATTCTTCCATTTTGTTGACTCTGATCTAATATTCAGTCTCTGCAAATATTAAAGAAGGTACATCAAATGTTGGACTTGTGCCTCCTCTATAAAAAGTCAGAAATATTTCCCTAGTTTAATGCACATTCTTATTAAAAATCTTCTTAGTAAAATGAATTAAAGGAATCTGAAATAACTTATGAAATGTGTAAGTAATGTATATAGATGGCATAGATATTGTTAGAATCACAAAACTAGCCAGATTCTAGCATCTCAGTTCAGAAGGGCAGGGAGAATTGTACCAAGCATTAAAAAAGACAAAATCCATAACGCTTCTGTGAGGCAAAATGTCCAGCAACAAGTAATAAATTCAGGTCCACTAAAATATCCTGCTTTGGAAGCCAAAATATTTAATTTGATTTTCTTTTTTTAATACATTTTTATTTGTATATATATATGTATATTTATTTGTTTTCACAGGGAGGGAATCATTATTTTTTTAAATGTAAGAATTCCAATACACAAATAAAATTTGACTTCAAAAACAACCCAAAAAAACCCCATGTTCAGATAATGAAATGCTATCTTTCAACCTTATTGAAGCACAAGATAATTTTATTTTATTTTTAATGAAACTTCACTGAAACAAATTTTAAAATTCCACTGGAAATTTTTCAATATCCTCTGCCTAGTCAGATATACATAATTCCATCTCTGCAAAGTAATCTTAGCTTTACTTCAGAGCACTTTCAGATGTCAAAGGAGCAGGGAGTAGTTCTCAGAGCAGCCTCCTGTCTGTCAGAGTGTCTTTAGCACTGGTTGGCACGGAGGGAGATTGTGGCCCTTTTTCATCTAACAGCTATTCAATGCAACACATTTGTTATTCTTTGCTGCCAAGGAGACAATCTGCTTTTCATTTCCTCTGAAGAAGAGCATAATACTATGAGTAAAACATCAGATATAATTAGGCAAAATGGTTGAGTGCCTGACTGAGCAGAGATATGGAACTGTCCTGAATATGAAAAATAGCCATACACCTGAGAAAGAAACAAGAGAAAGAAGAAAAGTGGTACCCTCCCAACTGGAGCATGCAGAGGCTATCACATTACCCTTTTCTTGTGCAAGTAGGATATTTCCTAGGGATTGTGCAAACTAATCAGGTGTCCTCTCAAAACATCTAGCAAACAAAAAAAATTAAATTAAAATAAAATAAAGTAAAATAAAATAAAACAAACTACACACAGAGATCCTGCTTTTTTCCTACACAATGAAATAATATGTGCCTTAAGATGGAAAACCTACACATTTATAAGTTTGTATACAACCTGGACACAATTCTCCAGTGCTTTATGCCAATTACATGTGTGCCTGCATCTGAAAAATGTCCCTTAACTTACAGAAGGAGGAGTTTGTAAAAAGTCTTTTGCTGCTAACAACAAATATCAATCAATTCATTACTGTTCACAAGAAGTGAACGTTTTGAAACAAGAAAGCCTAAATTTTCATATTCCCCTGAGCCATCACATGCCTCATAGACCAGGAGGTTATGGAGGGCTGGAGTACCCTCATGGAAATGCAGGGATCCTTCAGAAGAAAGCAGAGGAGTCAGCTATCACGTAACTGAAGCTCCCATTTCATCAAAGCTGGACAAAGACCTGCAAGGTGCAATTAAAAGTACTATCAGTCCATCAAAACTCAGTAAATAGAGTATTGCTATGGCTAGTAAGAGACCACAGGCTTCATACTGACTCTGCAAGCCTCATCTGGACTTGTCTCAGCCTGCCTAGAGCTTTCTTTAGCCTGCCTAGAGCTTTCTTTAGCTTTATTCCCTTGTAAAAGTAACTTTTTAATGACCAGGTAGCAATTGTTTTATCTGTTTTATTTCACTTATCTTTGGTTAATTATGTTGTCCAGCCATCATTTTTATAGATCCAGTTGTAAAAAACAGCTTTTCTATACTAATGAATGAAGTAAACTTAAATATTGTCAAGAACAAGATAATTTAGGTGTAAAGGCAAGGTATGGTAGCAGAAAGCTTGAGGATGAGGACACAGGTCACAGTGTAGATGAGTACAGGTGAGGGATAACAAGAGAGAGGCCACAAGACAGCACTGGTGGCTCTGGGGATGCAACTATCTCACTAATCAAAGAACTGCTGACTCAATGAATGTATAAAACTGCTATTTAGGTGAATAAAGTGAACAAAATTAAGTCTTTAATAGACAACAAATCTGGGTATAATTTGGAGATGCAGACTGATGAAAAAAACCTCTAGTGTTAATATATGCTAGGAAAAAAAAAAATCTAAAAATAGTCTCAAATGTACCCTAGAGTAAAAGGAAAAGGCCTTCAACACCACCTACATAGCCCTATGTGTTTAGAACTTAGGACACTGATGAAACACTAACTCCTTTTCTAGACAGAAGCCAGTGAGCCAAAGGGCAGGGTGAGGGAACGTGCAAAGGAGTGTGCATACAGCAATTTTAACTGCATTGCTGATGAGTTTTCTAGAATTGTACTCTATTTTCCTTTCCTTTAGTGTTTAGATCTGGACTAATAATTAATTATTCATTAATTATAATGATAGCAATTCAGTCACACAAATAACATTTGACATTACAGACAAGATATTTTCTTCCTGCAGAACAAAATTTTGAGTGCAGTGCTACTTTTCACTCATGGGTGATCTTCATACTTGCCCTGGACACCCATGGATGTAAGAAAGAGCAGCATGTCATTCTGCATTAATGTGTGACAGAGCAATAAATTCAGCACTGACAGTGGGAGAAAGATTGCCAGCTTTTCTTACAAGGACATACTGGCATCTTGTTTTCTGGGCTGAAGTAAAGTGACTCTGCTTGTGCTCTCCAAGCCTGACAGCTTCAAACGTGAAATCATACCATTGTGGTTAGCCCAGCAGTGAACACAAGCCCTGCTGAGAACCAAGTTCAGACTACCCCAGGTTCAGCACGGCCCTAACACAGCCACAGCACTCCCAGTTTACAGCTGGCTCACATCTGGCTGCTTCAGAGAACAGGCTTCTCTCTGCCTGCAAATCAGCTCAGAGACATGCTCGAAGATACAGCCCAGAAATCCAAAACACTCATGAAAACTTCTTGTATTCCCCATTTCCTTTCTATTCTTTCTCTCTCTCTCTTTTGCATCAGATTTTTGGGTATGGCTCCTCTCCAGGAGGGCACATGAATGCTTTACTAGCAAGAACACTGCCTACAATTTCACTAGTGGCTTAGGCAGTGATGATATTAGTAGGAAACACCTTGTGGAGTTTTCTGTGACAGGATGGCCATTGCTGATCATCCCAAAGCAGCACTGGAGGTGAGGAAGAAGCACACCTCAGCACACTACAGCTCAGCACAACATGGTCCTCAAGTAGATTTCCTTCTTCATCAAATGTTCCTGTGCAGGACAATGCCTTTCAGCTACAAGAGGCAATCAGATCTGTTGCTCATTTCAAGAGTATGTTACCTGAATGAGCAGTGACTAGGGGACACTTTCAGCTGCAGCCAAAGAGGATGATGTGGGTCAGCAATGCAAACTGATTCAGTCTAATAATTGTCATAGCTGAGAATGTCAGGAGGAGATTTACAGTGGTTCTGCAGTCTGGCTTTAGCCTTTAAAAGTTAGGGTGGAGACTGTAAAGAAATTGGCAGCTGATAACAGAAATGGAATGAAATCAAAATATCTATTCTTTGTTTATTCATCATCTTGAAATATTTATAATGGTCCAAGTACCCCTCCACCCACCTCACACTAGAGCTTTTAAATATGTGTCCAGATTCAAGACTGGCAGCATCTTGAGTCCATCCTCAGATTAACCCGAACTCTTCTACTTTGACCATTAACAGATACTTTAACAAAATGAGACCAGAACCTAAGCTAGCATCAGCTTTGTATTTGCTGTCTAAACCCAAACTAATATTAGGTGTTACAAGACTAAAATAATCCCTAATGAACCCAGGAAATGGCATCCTGAATGAAGTCATGCAAGGCCTGACTCCAGCCAACAGGCCTCTGTTCTACATATATATATATATATACATAAAACAAATTTGGGGCCAACTGCCCTTAACAGAGCAATGTATACTACAGGACCTATCTAACCCCATCTGACTTAGGTTTCTCCATTCTCTAATTATTTTCTTTAAAAAGAACTGTACACATAGAGTCCATATTAAAATCACGAATGCCCATAATGCTCCCAGAGTTCACATCTGCAGTTTTCTTTGTTCTCTTTAAGGCAATGGCTGCCAGTAGGAAGATTACATGTTGCCTTGAATTTTCCCAGAATATGTCTCCTTGGATCCAGCATTATGGTTCAGCCTCTTGTACACATGGAGAGGGCAGCTGGAACATTTCAGATACAGATGTGAACCTCTCCAGAGTTAATTATTCACATTGTTGTTTGCATCTTAGATTTCAGTTACCCAGCTTGTATTAAAGTCCTACATACTATGCACTAGCCTTGGTGTGCCAATACCTTTTGGGAATTTCTGGCTGTAACTACTGCTTCATACGTGTGCTCCCAGACACTTTTTGATTTGTGCAACTGGTAGTGAGATTGTGAACATAGACACGGAAAAAAAAGTCTCCTGGAAAAGCAGTTATTTAAACAATTAACAGCATAGAGGAGATTAAGGATAGCTCTTCTAAAACCCTTTAGCTGCATTCCTTATTCTCTATAGTCCCCATGCATTCCCTCCCTTTGCTGATCTGAAATTCCTAGCCCTGCTGGCATTTGTCTTTGTGTACTGTTTTTGCTGAAATTGCAAGACACTTTGTCAAAAGGTTTTTGAAGGATGACACTTTCTCTCAGATCTGAAGGAACAGCTAGATCGTTCCCTCCCACATCCTCCATGCACTTGCTACAGAAGATCTGTGTGGTGTTTATGATGATCTATTTCAGAATTCTTTAACATTGGACACTCTGGCCTCATAGTCTGACAACTGATTGATAAGTCTTCTTTTGTGGGCTGAGAATGACTGACCTTTTCCTCCGGGATTTCCATTATAGGGTAGCCCTGTGTCCTCTTTCTTGGCCAAGTGCCATGGGAAAGACAGCTTGCAAAGACAGCTCAAAGAATGATGTAAGAATTAAAAAAAAAAAAAGAAAAGAAAAAAAAAGAGGAAGAAGAAAGCTTTGAAAATCATTCAGCATGACTGTGCAGAGATAGTTTAATATACATGAGTCTTTTTATCATGTAAGAATTCTTTCTCACATGTCTGTGTTGACTCTGAATGTTAAGATGAGCATTGCTTTAAATAGGTTTCCCTGGACATGTCTGATCTCTAGGAACTCTTTAAAAACAATTATCCACTGGGATCAATCTCCAAACAAAATCCATCACACTCAAGGCATGTATTTCCAACTTCACAAGTCATTAGTTAAGCTGGAAGAAGAAACTGCAGAAACTTAGGGTTTCCCTAAGCTCTTAAGTTATACAATCTTGTCAATGCATCAGAGGCCAGTGAGACCATTACTCAGGAATGGCTAATGGGAGGACAATAGGAAGGAAGAGTCAGCTGCTCAAGATGTGGGAAAGTCACGCATGATCCCTGAGAAACTTCTTAGATTCCCTCTTATTTAATGAGGTTCTTTTCCTTCACCAGTTACTGCAAAGGTATGGATTCACAAAACAGCTGGTAGCTTATAGAGCTGCATTACCTGATTCATATCGATATCACACTCAGCCATAACTGTGCAAAAGTCAAACGCTGAAACTCTGAGCTTCCAGAAAGGTTAGATAAAAAGAAAAAACAAAACAAAACAAAACAACCAACCAAGCAAACAAAAAAACTACTGCAATAGCTTGGGGCAGGGGGAATAATGAAAATAACACAGCAAAACTTGATGATCCAAAATATTCAGTCCAACTTCTGCACAAAAGAGGTGACCACAGTTATCCAGACCTAAATTTTTCGTGCTAGACAAGGGCTCCTATAGCATTTGTTACATACCTAGTCATTAAATACTTTCCATGAACAGCAATTTCTCAGAATCCTTTGATGTTAAGGACCCCCAAAAACATTGTATAAATGGGAATTAAGAATTTAAACATGTAGACACTTTCAATCTCTGTTTGCAGGTTTCTGGTACTGGATTTTTTGCATGGATTTCTGTTGGGTTTATCCTAGACTTGTTATATTTATATTAGGTAGAAGTATTTCATTAGTTCTATGGCTTAGGACCTGTCACAACAAAGGAGAACAGAGGGAGGTCTGGGAAAGCATTGGGATACCCACTGCCTTGGAGTATTGCTCAGAAATCTGTCAGCGTATATTTCGTCAAATGTTCAAAGAAGATGGACACAGATTGAAGGAGACTTTTTTCTCTCTTACACATTAACCAAACACTTCCCCAGACACAGGAAGATGATCATCATACTATTCCTGATGAAACTCAGGTAAACACAGTGCCCATATTGCTTACAAGTTCAAGCATTTAGGGAAGTCTGCAGAATGGAGACCTGAATCTAGAAACATTAATGTGTGCTTATTACTATAAAGTCCAAACATAACACCATTCAGAGATCAAGTCATCTATTGGGACGTGTGTTTACTATCTGTTGGCCATGATTAGCAGACCAGAAAACTTGTCATTGCCATAAAGACCTTTGTGATACTACGAAGAGGAATCATAAAAAATGAAACACCCTGCAGTGTCATTGCCACAACCCATACTGGGTTCAGTTGTAGGGTGGTCAGACTTTTATGCGAGATCAGTAAATTCTGGGACCTGCCAAAATAACTCACTCATGCAAAGCTCTGCTGAATGTGCTACTGCCTTCAAGCAACTCTAGAAGATTTGCCGAGGAAGAATTTTATAGGTTGGATATAATAATACTAAATCCTATGATGTGGGCCTAAAAGAAAAGAAAATTCAGCCATATCAGAATTTGAATTTGAACTTTACACATAGATGGATCACCTGATGCTGAACATGATCACCTGTAGAAACATTTAACTCTTCTTTTACCTCATATGATTTCAGGTGGAAATGAGTATATTTAAATCTAGATTTAAATTTTTACCAAGTTTAAGGATTAGATGTGTTTCCTAGAAGGGTCGTGACACGGCACAGATCTGAACTACCTAGAAGTAGTACTCAGCTCTAGATTTTTTAAAAATATATCAAATCCAGCTATTTCAGTTGTCAGAGCACCAAGCTCAGAATCACAGGCATTTGCTTGAAATCTAGTCAGTATTAGCAACCAAAGTGAACAACAGAGATATAATCTAATACATTTTCTTTCTTCTATAATTCTTTTTGAAATTAGAGGTAACTTCATGAGTTAGAGGTCTTTATGAGCTGAGTTTTGGATTTCTAGAGGGAGAGAATAAGTAATTTCACTGAACAATCAATAACCACTGCAACAAAAGCAAAATGACAACAGTGGACGGGAAAGAGTGGGGAGAGGGGTGCTTTAAGTCTTGAACTCTTTTATGTTGGTTTTTTCCATGCAGAGACATTGACATCTCATATTTTTTATAGTGTTTGACAACATCATTTTAAACCAAGACACTGCTTCATCCGACTGGCCTAGGAAGTGAGACTAGTGCTGTTTCCAACAGGACTGAAAACAGTATCAGACTTTCAAGAGGGGTAGTATGCTGTGCCAAGGAGTTTATCTAACTGGTAAGAGGGTATTGTCCACAGAGGAAGAAAGAAACCAGTATTCTTTGGTAAAGGACCCAAGTATACCTGACGAGCAGGGGCACCTTTCTCCACCATCAAAGGCAATGGTGCAGCACGAAATTCAAACATCTGAGAATCTAATGGCTGAAAATTAAAATAAGCTGTCAGTCTGCTAAAAAAGATTTTTAATTCAAAATAAATCAGACTAACAATTTACAGATGTTTGGAAAGAAAATGTTTAAGTTACTCACTTTCAGAGCCTGAGCCCTCCCTACCTTCAGTATTCTGCTTGCATTTCAATGGTTGTGGTGGCTTTCTCCCACTGCCTGCTCTCTCTTTATGCACAGCACAAACCTCATCGGTCAGCAGGTCTCGTACTCACCCTTGACCTTAAAATCACATCATTTCTATTATCTTCAGAGTTAAGCAGTGGAGATCAGGAGAGAAACTGAAGAGTTGATTATTCCTTAAAAGAAAGAATTTATGAAGCCAGAATATATACATATATATGAATATATGTCAAACAAAGAAAAAGTCATATTTGGAAAATAGCAATTTGGTCAAAATGTGAAAATCTTAAGCAGCAAAATAGAGCTTTAGAGAAAGGAGTAGAGGACACATCTCTTCTGGGATTTATGCCAGCACTTTCTAAAAGCACATGTAAGAAGACCACCTGTGCTGACAAGCCAGAAAAGGAACCTCAAATAAAATCCTTTAAGCTCCCATCTCAGTTCAATCCTTCCAGCTCAGAGACAAGGGACATGACAGGAGGATAGGAGGAAGACAGGTCAGCCCCTATCACTATGCTACTGGCTTTGCCTCTCCGTCCTCTGTCCAGCCAAACCTTAGGTGATGAAGGACATGGCTACCATCTGTTTTATCTACCAGTATTTCTTAAAATACACTGTCCAGTTTACACCTTTTCTGCTGCCCAGCTAGGTCTTTCTTCACTTTTTTCCTCCATGATCAGAATTTATGGGAATTTTTTCAGTATTGAACATTTCAATTTTTTAAAAAACTTATAATAATAACAAATTTAGCTCCCTAGTGCATCCAACTTCCTCACTGAAACTGGAAAACTAAATTTCTCTTTCTTTTTAGATGGTTATTTTCTATTTTGAAGTTTTCACTTGGTAAAAGTACTCAAGAAAAGAAGGGTCAAGAAATGCACATTCCTAAAAATTCTACTCCTGAATGTGTCAGGGGTGGGAGATAAAGTCCCAACAGCTTAATATGAGCATGCATTATATTTTTAAAAGTGGATAAGAATATAAAAGTTGAGAAAATTTAAAGTTTTTACTAAGCATTTTGCCTCTCTGATTAAAAAAATTATGTATTATTATCTTTACGCTAGTGTTGGTCTAGTAAAAATTTTTCTTCCCCTGGTTCTGTAACCTGGGAAAAGACCAAGAAGGGAAGGAGGGTCTTTAATACAACCAGTTCATCCTGGAGGATATGAATGCAGCTGGTTGTGTCAAGGCACTGGAAGAAACATTGCTCACATGACTGAGGCTTGGTGCACTGGCTTGTCCCCAGTGAACATATCACTGTGGGTCTTTCTTCAAAAATGAACTCTGGAGCCTAAATCACTCTTGAAACATGTTCAAAATTACCCTGGATGCATTTTAGAACATCAACAGTAAAATTGCAGAGAAAACTTTTCCAAATCAATCTCTTATGCATTTGTGCCACCTAGTGAACAAAACCAAGTTGAAATGCTTTTGTGAGAGAGAAGACAGATTTGACATTCCCAAAAATGCTTGCAAACTGGCTCCCAAGAGTGCTTTGGTGGTTCACTGGGTTACTGCCTTTGTCCATCACTGGTGGACTGCCAATTTCAAACCCTAGGACAGCAAATGAATGTGAACTGGCAAACCAGAGACACCAAAAGATTTTTTGTGTCATAGGAAAAAAAATCAAATAGCTGGATCTTACTCTCATCCTCTCACAATCCCATAAGTGACATTAGCAGTAAGTGTGTGCAACAGAGCAATGAGCAACTCAGACTTATTCTGTGTTCAGGTATATAGAGTGTAACAACCAAATTTAAACAACTAGTGTCTGCTGTTTTGCAAGGGGAACCTTAATATTACTCAAATTAATATCCACTTGGACTGTAGAAACCGTACTGGTATTATCCTGGGACACAGTTTCCTATATAGTCATTGCTATTTTGGGACCATAATACATTATGAAGACATAGCATTATTCATAGTAATAGCAGCCTTGAGGCCCCAGCCAAAAATAGGGAAACTTGAGCGTAGCTATGATTTACAGCTTAATCCAATAAGAGGGGAAAAAAGGAGAAATCCTCATTTTACAGATGAGAGTGATGAAGTTACTAAGTCGGGCAGAGCATGTTTATGCTGTATATTTTAGGCCAAATCCAGGGCCTGGTGACAATAGTGAGTTAGTGTCTGAGTGTATACAGTGTATATATCCATGCCTATAAGGTTCCCTTGTCTCTGGCATGATGCTCCTGCATGGCTTCCAGGACTGCTCAGACCAGGAGCTTGCAAGGATTCAAAATCCACATAAACCTCCTAAAATGTCAGTTGATTTTGGTTTAGTTGGTGTAATGTAAAGCTGTGGGGCTTGTTTCCAAATTCCAGGCTGAAATCCCTAACCAAGTGTTGTTTCGGTATTTTGCTTTGAGCCAGTGTGAATATTAAACGACAGCAATCAGATCCTGTGAAAGATGTTGGGTTTGTTTATCAGTATTTCCAATGTAGCAACTATCCTAGCACTAACTTTCCTCCCACAGTAATAAACTCACTTGCACATTAAGCAACAGGTCCACAAGCTATGAAACAGTGCCATCTAGTGCATAATGGAGGATAGAATAAACAAGCTTTTTTCCCAAGGGAAAACGTCCTGAAGGTAACTGCAGAATACATAGTTTGCACAAAATTTCTGGTTTCAATTGCCTGTAAAATTTAGGTCTGGAGTATACAAATTAATTTCTATCTTTTCAACTTTTGAGCTCTTTCATTTAAGTCTTATGCAGAGAAAACATTTTGCTTACAACAAATTCATAGCCACCCCAAAATTAGGTATATATTTATCACAGCAGTATCAGTTTCACAGCCTGTGTATTGAATTCTACTAACAAAGAGTAAAGCAATCAAGGAAGAATCACTAGTGGGTCTCAAGTAATGAGACTGGTTATGATTGCTCATTAAAACCTTCTGATAAGGCATTTAAAAGATCTAAACATACAAATTTACAAACCACTGTTTTGCTTCTGAGAGCAACACTGTAATTAATTCAGAAAGCCTAAAGATGCTGGTTATAGCACAGAAGACTGTAAAAATAAAAACTTCCAAAGCAGCACCAGATGATCTTCAGCACGCCTGCAAGCAAGCTCATACTGGAGAAGCCAGTGGATCATTTCCCCAAATTCTCCACATCTCTGCCATGATAGTACACAGTGATATGCAAGGAAAATGAGATGGTCTACTCTAAGAGTTTAATTTATAGGATTATGCTGCACTGCAAAATAAAATCACTCTTTACGTTGGACAATAGCCAAGTTCCTGCTCGAGGTACGATACATTGCAGTGCGGGACAGTCACCGAAAAGGGATGTATGTCCACGACCCCGTAGCCCCATCACAGAATGGTCGTTCTTCCTTAGTACCCATAGGAAGCTTTCTTCATTTTCCTGCTCCTGGATCTCCCCCAGATTCTTCAGGACATTGTTTACCACTGTGACTTAAAAGGTGTGCATGCCCCATAAGGAAGTACAACCTGTCTATAAGGGATAAAATACCAAGTTTGTCATTGCAATCCTCTTTTAAAAGCTGTATTATTTTTGGACCCAAATATACATTAATATCTTCAGCCACACTTGTCTGAGCAGTGATTTCAGCAATTTTCACATAGTGTATTATTCTTGTCAGAAGTATTACTATGCAAGAAATGTACAGGCTGTTACACTGATAATTCAATAGGCAGATGTCTTCCTCTGAACCTGCAGTGATCCAGCTTATCCACGTCAGCAGGAAGCACCCTGGTACCACTGGAAGTCTCTGCCACTGCACAAGGTGCACAGTCATGACTGTTTGCCCTGATTTAAGGATTCTGGGGCTGTTTCAGCTAGACCAGAAATGTCAGCTCAGGTGTCTTGGATTAAGTCCAGGTATATAATTGCATTCTTCCTGTCTACATTTCCCTTTTGCTTTTTGTTGGATAAACTATTCCTCATGCTGCAGCTTAAATTGTGTTTTGCTGCTCTGTATGCTAAAAAGTTGCCATATTCCACCCCAAACTTGGCTGTATTTAAAGGATGGATTAACTGTTCTTTATGTATGCAGTTTGGAACTGAAGTGCATGGCCTATTGTGTGTTTTAGGATCATTGTTATTTAAAATAGTGGTTTACCACTGGTATCTTCCCCTTCTACTCAAGTCTTGAAAAGTATATGAAAAATAGACCACTGCAGAGAGCGGGTTAACATCCACAATTAACCAAAAATCAGTATTTGGTTAGAGTCTGATTGTTGCGACATTTTTCTGGAGGGGGCTGGGAGGGAAATGGCCTCTTCAGAATTAAGGAAAAAATAATCCACTTACATCATAGAAAGCTGGAATCACATCAAAGGCTGTGAAAGCTCAGAAATTGGCAGCTTGAAATCCGCTAAGAACTGAAATGAATTTATACCTTTTTTTAATAAAGCTGGAACAATGATTCAAACAACTTAATCCCTTAGCAATTTCACAACCTTTTGTTACTCTTCAGAAGTCCCTCTCTTGTCATGGTGTGTCAAATCACCCATTTAAATCTTTTGCATATTTGAGACCAAATTCTGCTCTCCTGAGTGTTTGATGCTGTTGAATTCAATAGCACTGCAGATGTGCTTGGGAGAGCTGCAGAGCTTGGCCTCTGGCCTTGACACAGAGGGAATGCCAAAGTGGGGCAGCACAGCCTGAGGACAGCACACAACTCTGTTCTCTGCATATCTGTGTTCTACTGCAGCCCTTGAGAGAAAGTCAATTAGCCTTCATTTTTAAAATGGGAGTAACACCAACCTGCTTCCCGGGAGAGCTGAAAAGCTTGAGCACAGCCATGTTACAAAGCCTGTTTGATACCAGTGTGCAAAAACAGGCTCACTGGCCTTTTTGAATTAAGTGCCTATATACACACATGATCTCTTCAGCCTGAAATTGTCAGTAGAGCATCGTGTAGATGCAGGATAACTGATGTAGCATCTAAGTTCCCATCTAAAGTGTAGGGCATGGTCTTCTTGGTGCCAGAATAGACCCTCTGCTGGACATGTGGTGCAAAAAATAGTCATGCCAAGCTCCAGGTAGTGAAAGGGCACTAAGGCACATGCCTAGGGCCCCTTCAAGCCAAGAGGGGTATGAGTCTCAGCACAGAGCAGTGAATAAACCAGATGTGATCCTAGTCTATTCCCCGTTTTGAAGGTACCTCAGTGCATAGCCAAGAAGGTAAAATGCATGAAGGAAAGAAGTAAAAGGAGCCCAATACTGTAGTTAGGCATTTGAGGTGCTCAGCTGCAATGAGAGTGACCTTTTAGGGGCCATTTGGGTGTTGCATTAGCCACTGGAGATAAAGAAAGCAAATAACTGAGGAAGCAGTGGGATCAGCAGCCCTAAATTACCCCCTTCAGATCAGTAGCTTGACCACTGCTTTAGGTGCTGGTTTCAAGCTGTTAACTGTAACCCTGATGCAGCCAGACCAGCTCCTGCTGGCGCCAGTGTGATTTCTGGAGCAAACACCACTCTTTCCCTGAAATCATGAGATGAAGCTTTACACACACAAGCACACACATGCCTGTGTTAGTTTTCTGCAATGTTAATCCTGTTTGATCCCTGCACATTCTAGGTATAAAGTTACTTTTGCACATTTACTCTGTTGACAGCAACCTTTACCAACCAGCAGTCCTCTGTTATCTCCCTGCAAGAGCTCAGGACTCCTGTACTGCAAAAACAACCCCTTTGAACAAGAGCTGGCTCCTCTGCAGAGCTGCCAGTATTGGGAAGGCAATGTACTGAAGAAGCTCCCAAGCGTACCTCAAAAACTCAGGTAGTAGGAACAGAGCTTTCATAGTGCTTCTTGGTTGCTTTAATCTCCTTCCTTAAGACTTTGTGATCTTTTACCTGTCCTTGTCTGTGAAAGAAAAGCATTTGTTCCTCATAGGTTTACTCTGTCTGGTAGGAAACATACCGCTCTGGCAAGCTCTATGTATATTCAGGCGGACTGCATCACTTTGGGAGCCAGGAAGAGGGACAGAGAACACCCCAAGCAGCTCTTTTAGAGCCAGGTGAGACACAGATCGCTCATGGCTTCCAATTTGGACTATTCCTGAAAGCCAAGATGTCCAGTTCCATACACTGAGCATCATGACAGTACATGGAGGGAGGTAAACCTCAGCGGAAGGCCATGGCCCCTAGAAACCTCATCTGCTACTGATGAACATCTTGAAAGATGATGAAATAGATTAAAAACTTGCCAAGATCTCACAAGAGCCCTTGCTAATGCATTTCCTTCTGGTTTAAATATTTAGTGGAGCAAGGGCTAGAACCTGGTTCTCCCAGATGCTCTCCATTGGAGAGCATTAGTCTCCAGGCAGTTTGGTCATTCTCACCCAGGAAGCACTTAAGGAAAACTTTAATGGGTAAAATTTTGGTTTATTTCTACAAACACTTAAAAGCAATAGACCATGTTAGTGAATCAGGGCTTAGCCTCCCTCCAGTTTTAAACTCAAGGTCCTAGTCTGGTTGACAGTCATATTTAAATGACAGTTAATTATTTGCACAGTGTCATAGGTGTGCATAGCAATACATCGTTTAGACAAGTCCCTACCCCAAGGACCTTACAGTCTAATCTGGACGGACACAGTACAAATAATTAAAGAATGACCCATGGAAGTAAGAGCAGAAGCGAGTCTGCGTTCATAATAGCGTTCATCTGCTATTATGACTGTGAGACATGCTGACCCCTCTGACTAGCTCGTGCTGTTGCAGGATTTGTTTTCCAAATACGTGGCAGGCACAGCAGCTCTGGAGCCGCAGCAGGACGGGGCAGCGGCTCCGCTCCGTTCCTGAGGCTCTGCCGCCCTCCCGCGGCCGCTCCCGCTCGGCCCGCTGGCCTCGGCAGACGCTGCAGCCCACCCTCCCCTGCGAATGTCATCTCGTACTGGTGTGCATGTGGCGTCCTGCAATCCCCAGTATCATTACTCTGCCAGCTGAGGTACCCCTCAGCCTCTTGTGTGTCTCAGAAAATGAAAAATTTTCCATCCAGAAAGCATAATTTACTGCCTTTTCCTTCAGAGCATAGGTGATCACAGAATCATAGAATCACAGAATATCCTTAGTTGGAAGGAATCCACAAGCACCATTGAAGTCCAGCTCCTGGCCCTGCACAGAACAGCCCCAACAATCACGCCATGTGCCAAACGCTTCTTGAACTCTGTCAGGCTTGGTGTTCTGACCACTTCCCTGGGGAGCCTGTTCTAGTGCTCAATCACTCTCTGGATGAAGAACCTTTTCCTAACACCTAATCTAAACTGCCCCTGACACAGCTTCATGCTATTTTCTTCGGTCCTGCCGCTGGTACCCAGATCAGGAAAAAATCCGATACAGAAGTTGAAGGCCATGGTACTGTGTGGTCAATAACACATATCCATACAGGGACAAGCTAACGCCCACAGCAGAACTATGAATTTCTAGAGCTCTTATCTACATTACAATTCAGGCTTACATGAACCATTTAAAATAAAATAAACAACATTCAAATAAAATAAACAGCATTCCCAAGTCAAAGAAAGGAGGGTTAGCTTTTGAGGAAACTCAAAAGTAAGTTCTCCACTGACTAGTAATTTTCCAATTTCTAAACAAATCCTTTTTTTCTAAGAATAATAATCCATCGTCATTGTTGTTGTCATTGTTGTTATTGTTATTATATTTTATTGGGGGGGGGTTATTTATTTATTTACATTCCAGGCCTCCCTAATGTCTCCCGTTTCCACTGGAGACTACAAATAGAAGTACCATCTTGCAGAGGAGGAAGGTGAGTCCTGCACCAGCAGGATCCAGTCTGGATCCTGAATAAGGTAGAAGAGAAATTTTACAGCCTTGGTGCACTCACACCTGAAAGGCTCTTTCAAATGCACATATCTATTCTTGTGCGAGCTGACAAGAATTCCCTCCTTTGACATGGGTACCCTCTTTTGATTATGTACTATAATTATGTGCCATGATTAGTTACAAATGCCAGCAACATCTTCTGGATTTCAAAGAGCTAACTCTGAAAAGCAGAAAAACTGCATGAGTGAAGAACTGAACCAGCTCACAGCAAATGAGGAAAAAGACTTCGAAGGACTTGGGAAGATTTCTTCAGGAAATTTGAAATAGCAGCAAGAAAAGCCACAGAATTAGTACTTTGCCAGGGAAATCTTCCCTGTTTCTTATAAGCACCCCTGACAAAATTTTTATGGGACCACAAAGAATTCTTGCTTGCATTTCCATGAGATAAAAAACCAAACATATTTACAGGACCAAACAGGTCCTTTGTCCATGTGTATGCCCAGAAAACAACAGATAACCCAGTTCAAAAACCTGGGTTATCCCAGTCACACAGCTCAAAGGAAGAGATCAGGGATGTCCTAGCCAGCTGAACAGCAAATGTTTATTGCATAAGAAAATTGTGGTGATGTAAATATTGTTAGGTTGCCAAGGAAATTGTAAAAAACTTCACACCCTCCATAAATGTGTACACATCTTTGGACAAAGACGTCTCTATGGCTTTGGGACAGAATGTGAGAGACATGCTGAGCCTTAAAATATGCTTGAAACTTTACAGTGTGATATTGGAAAATCCAGACAATCCATTAACCTTTTACATATGTATGCATACACGTATTCATATGTGGATAAAACCAGCAAGCTGAATAAAATACTCAACACCTACACTTTAAATGGACTTTATATGCACACCTATGCTTTAAAAATATTTTTTCCATTATTACTGACGTATACTTTAAATACGCATTTTATGAAACAAATAGCAAAATCCCATCATAAATATTGATCATGTAAAAATGAAAGTATGAGGAAGATACAAATTGTTCCAAACTCAACACAAAAGTGTGAAATACATTTCACTTGCTCAGAACAAACCAGCATAGGAAATTTCTCATTTCTGTAACAATTCTGTCCATTTCTGTCTCATTTTGATTTTCTTCTACTTCCTCATCTCAAGACTGTGAAGAAATACCCTTTATACATACACACACACTCTTACTATACTCTTGATTTCTCCAACCCCAACAGAAGAATCACCCACAAGCCATTTTTTCCAGTTTCCAGAGAAGCTTCCCACAGTAATTACCCTCCCATTAACGATTTATTACTTTTTATCCCTCGTGTTTTTAATTTGTACCATAGAATGCCATGCTTAACATTCAAAATTTATTCCTTATTGCTCAAGTCAAATCTGTACGTTTCTTTACCTGTGGCAGGGACAATAAGAATGGTGACAATTGTTCTTCAGTACAAGAGCAGACTAGTTTATGCATCCCACACCTTGCACATTATGAATAAAGACGCTATACATCACCTGACTAATGCAAACACAAAGCCTGTTTCTACTAAGACTGTATTACAGGCTCTTTATGTAGTATATGAGCAATATTAGACAGCACAGAATAATATTGCTCAGCTGCAATAAGGATGAACCTGAAGAACTGAAGCTATAGATGGCAGGAAATCATGCAGAGCTTCCCACGCTAACATCAAGCAGACTGAATCTTTGACTTTAGGCTTGTCACAACTGCACCGGATTGTCCTATAAAAATACACTAAGGATCGCAGTTTCCTGAACTGTACTCAATACAGTCATATTTCTAGGGAAAGTTATGTTCATAATTCAGTTGGCAATTAAGTTTTTTCCCATTAAAATATCATCATGTGCCTCTTGGAATGCCTGAGCCTCACGTTGTGCATCATGCAGAGTAACATCGTGCTACACACATTAGAATTAGCAGTGACCTGTGTTATCTGTGTTACACATCTGTGTTATCTTGCCATGCAACAAAAAACAAGTGTGATCATACCTGGCAAATCAGTGTGATCAGCTGTGTAGTAAATCATTTCTTTTCTTGATGTATTTTAACATTTGAAGGATGTAGTTTAACAGAAAACAGCAGTAACCAATCTTATGAATACATATGACATGTAACCTAGCTTTTCCCAGCCATTCTATGCTTACAGACAGTTGGAACTCATTGGAAAATACTTTACATTGAAGACAATCCAGTTCCAATATGGAGTAAAAATTCAACCACTTAAGATTTTTCTAAAAAATAGAAATTTCCAGCATCTCTTTTTCTGTGTGTAAAGAAAAAAAAATATTTTGCCTATGAGAAGGAAAACAATTAGCCTTTTTTTCTCCTCTCTCACCCCATTTCCTCAGAAAGCTCCAGAGGTGAGCTAATTGAGGTGTGTCCCAAACATAAAGCACTGCCAAAAGTCAAGGCCAATATGTTCTGAGCAGAAATTCTGTTTGCTCCTTTGGAGGATGAAACCACAAATATCAAGTGAGAGTTCCCAGATAAGTTTCTGGAAGTCTGGAAGACCCAGCATTGTTCTCAAAGCTTTCTGACAAACCCATGCTGAGGAGAATTCTGATGTACTTTAAGAGCAGTGAAGATCCTGACGTATCACCCCAGCAATGTAGTCAGTTACTCTGTTTAGGTCAGTATCATCCCTATTACCTCACCAAACTCAGCATTTCTCAAAATAAAAAGCCATGTGAAATCTTAAAATGTTTTACCATACCTACACTTCATGACTCCATTTGTGGAAGAAAATCACTGGAAAAAAACACAGTCACCTATAGAAATATTTAGAAGTGTAACTTCCAAACAATTCTCCTCATTCAAAATGATTTACATCTTCTTGGACGCTTCCAGCTAAGAAATTAAGCTAACTTGTCAACATCAAACTAAATAAACAGCAGATTTTCATTACAATCTATTAGGACAGATTTTTATTTTTTCTTAAATTTCCATGGTGAATCTTTGAAACAGTTGCATTCACAGCTGCTCTTCAAACATCCACATCCAAAATGTGGAGATATCATGAAGTCAGCTAAGATTTGATGTTGTGTCCCCAAAATAACCGAAGAACATACCATCTTATGCAACCTGGGTAGCACAAAATTTTCCAGAATTTGAAAGATAACATAGACATAAAACTGTTTCCAAGAAACATATTTGCAATAACCTTAAGCAAATATTACATGAAAGAAAGCAGACTCTGCAACAAAAAAACACAACTAATTTTATAGTAAAAGTCTACTCATATCAATAATATCAGAGCACATACAGAAAGAGAGCTCACATGATCCAGGGTTACAAATATTATTCAGTATTGCTAACACTCACTAAATACTATTTATACTGTCCCAAAGAAAAAGTGGAAAAAAAAATCCCACATGTGATCACTTTAACACCATAAATATTAAAATGCCCATCAACCTACAGAGTTATGTGTCTCCAGCTGAAACGTTTCTTAAGTGACCTGGGAATGCTCTCCACTTATCTTTTGTGTCGAAGTATGAGTGTAGAATAACAGTCTCCATGGGCAATAGGTGAAGAGTTACAATACTGAGTATTCACAACTTTCCTGAGCTTCCAAGAATGTAATTTAGGAATTTTTATTATGTTTAGACAGATGACTGGAGCCATGTGAATTTGGCACTTTCTTGGGCACAGTTCTAAAATTCAGGAGAGGAAGTGTTTTTATGTAGCTGTCTCCTTTATGAACATCTGCCCAATCATGGTTGAAAAGAGACATCCAAATACATTCCAGATTTTCAGTTGGGTGGCAAAGTGTTCTCTGCTGAAAATAAAGAGGCCATTGCTACAGTTTGGGCTGCTTTTGGCTGCAGGATCCTCTTTCATCTTTGGTATGTCAGAAGCTTCTTTCGAAAACTAAATGTCCAAAACATAAATATGGGGACGAATGGGCTGAAAATGGAAGATTGGTGAGAAGAAAAGAGATAAGTTGTTTTTAGAGTTGTTTTTGCTCAAGAGACTTTTGCAGCTGGCAATGCTAGGCCTGGGAAAGATCAGTGTGGGAAAATCCCATTTATTACACCTGCTGATGCTTCTCCTCTGCTTTTTTTTTGAGATGTAGGAGATAACACTTTCTCATAGACACAGTTGAGGTCCTTGCTGGGAGAGAGGGAGATCGTAAAAGCACAGGGGAGAACACAGCCTTGAAGTGATGCATATGCAAAAGGTATTGTTATAAAAGCACCAGAACAGGCCTGCTGCTGCACTCTTTCACCCACTGCATGATTTTAGCAGTGTATTTAGGGTGTCTGACTTTGGAATAAACTTTTCTTTAATACCTTAGCCATCTGGGTTTACCTGTGTGCGTATCAATGCTTACAGTAAACATTTACCTTGGGCAGCTATTCCAGTGGTATCCTGCAAACGGCTCTTGAATCTGCTCTCAGGAGCAATTAGCCTTGACTTTAAAAGTCAAAATAGCTTTTTATCATTGGCTCCTCCCAGTCAGATACATAATGACAAAAGCAAATTTAGAAGCCATTCTTGGTTTTTCCTGATAGGTCAAGTGTTCTTACTGATGCATCAGGACTTGAAGAATTCTGTATGACCAAAACAGTGCACCAGGCAATGGTGAATGCCGTAATTGAACTGCTCCGGTCTCATAGCTTGAAGTTCTCTCTGTTGAAACATATTTTCCTATTCTTGCATTCTTTCCTTAACAGAGGCTACCTTTTTATTCTTATGAAGGGATGAACTTGTGACTGAGATATTGGGATATTGACCAGAACTACTCTGCTTGAGATATAGAGGAGACTGCTCAGATACTCAGCAGACTCTTGAATGTCAAGATATCCACTCTTATTCAGTGAGTCAGGAAAACACAAAAACTTAGTGGGCTGAGGCTAGAGATAGTCCAATGATTACACTCCCTCTAGCTTTAGTTCATTCTATAAATCTATTAGTTAATTCATAAAAGGCACATTCTGAGGATCTATGCCAATTGCTTCCAAAAGGCAGACTACAACACTTCTCATGCAGAATCTGCATTAAATTACTCTGTGATATTTGCTTATTAGCTCTGAAAAAAAAAAAAAGACTGGTGAAATCTTTACACACACATTCCCCTAGGAAAATTATTTTAAAATGTTAAATTTCAGTAAATGAAGAAGTGCTTTTCTTCAGCTCTCTACTTAGAGAGTACCCATGTATTTTCATAAGATGGCCAAGATGTGCAAGCTTCCTGTTTTCTGCATTATGAGGTGCAAATGGTAATTTCTCCTTCTTTTAAAGAGCATTCTCATCCATATTGAAAGATCCTCTCACAGCTATCTTCTACCTTCTCTTTCTAATGTTAAACACCAAATCCATTCACACTATGATTAATCTTATGAGACCATGTTTCTTGCAACCCTGATCCTTCTCAGCCTTATTCTCCAAAGGCCTCTCACTAGCAGGTATCTTACACTAAGAGTGAGCCTCAGAAACTGACACTGTCAGTGGAGCAATAACAGGACACTCCGGCCCAGGTATGGCTCTGGAAGTGGTTTTCCCTCAGCCATCAGTAATGCCACAGAGAATCACCTCTGGTCACATCAGGGGAGAGGGTGTGGGGGCTTTCTGGAGTCCACGGCCAGTTGCTTGCTCTTGACAAGGGGCTATGCTGTCAGAAGAGGAAACAGATGTGTTTCCTTACACAGTCCCCTCTGCTGTAATTTTTGGCTGTGATTACCTGGACACACATGAAATCTTGGAAAATGAAGTTCTTGAAGTGGAGATTGAAATGGAATACTTTAGTTAAAATAATATGACAATTTTTAAATTAAATTAATTTTAATTTTATATTTCCTCTTAAATATTCATTACCCTAGTGTGACAAACTAAAGTTGTGTCTGGACAACAAGGGAATAAGACATTTCCATACATGTAACTACAGAGTTTTACCAAAATTATTCTGTGTTTACTCCTTGATGTTTAGGCTCAGGGGAGCCAGCCTGTCTGTTGTTGAGACACTGACAGGGAAGACTGCTACAGGCCCAATCCCCTCTCTCTCTGCAGGGGGGTGAAGGTGCCGCTGTACTCTTTGCAGCTGCCAGTCCAGGATGAGGAGGATGGAGCCTGTCAGAGGGTGTTGCTGTGGCTGACGTGGCCAGAGTGGACTGTGCTGCATCTTTGTTTCACTGCACTTTGTACAGGAAGGGTGATGCTGCTTGGGCACACTCAGCTTTTTGGGCTTGCACTTCACTGTTCGGCCGCCCTGTCTGTAACATGATTGGCTCCTCCACATCCAAACACACACATGCTTCCTGCGTTAGCCATGTTCCCTGGTTGTATGAGTTTGGGGGTGGAGTTGGTGCTGCAGAGAGCAGAGTGGCAGTGAACTTCCCAAAGAGGCTGCAATGTAACATCTCATGTTTTCCTTGGAGCTCTCAGCGGGCAGTGCTGGGAGCCAGGCACTGCTGCCTGCCCTGGGGCCTGCACGCCCTCATCCAGCAAGAAGAGGGGCCTAAAGAATGCTGGAGAGAGACAACTTACAAGGGCAAGTAGTGATAGGACAAGGGGGAATGACTTTCAAGTGAAAGAGTGTAGGCTTAGATTAGACATTAGGAAGAAGTTCTTGACTATGAGGGTGGTGAGGCACTGACACAGGTTTCCCAGAGCAGCTGTGGATGCCCCATCCCTGGAAGTGTTCAGGGACAGCCTTTGAGCCAAGCTTGGAGCAAGCTGCTCTAGGTGTCCCTACCCAAGACAGCAGAGGTTGGAACTAGATGGTCCTTAAGGTCCCTTCCAGCCCCAACCATTCCATGGTTCTACAATTCTGTGTTGCTCCTGCCCCCACCCCCACGCCAGAGGCCCCAGTGCCCAGAACACAGAACCCACCACGCTGTGACATCAGCCCTGGGGACGAGGCCTTCACGGGCAACACAGGCTGCGGAGCCCTCACTTCTTGCAGCTGACACGTGCCTCTGAGAGCCATGAATTGGCTCTGCCTCCTCCTCGTCCTGCTGGCCACGTGCGGGCTTGCGCACGGCACGTGGGACAACTGTGGGTAAGTGGCCTCACGCTGTGGGAGGGAGCTTGGGCGATGCTTAGGAGGGGCCATGGGAGCAGGCCCGTTGTCCCCTGTGGCTATGCCCCAGCTTCCCAAAACCCATGGGGGAGCCTCAGTTCCTTGCCAGCAGCCAGGTGCTGACATGGACAGACACACACCCCGTGGGCTCCGCGGGCCTGCTGTCCATGCTGGTGGGGAGGGCAGATGGCTGAGCTTCAGGCTGAGCAGCAGCACAGAGTAGCACAGTAATGACTTTCTGCTTACAGATCGATGTGTGGGCTCCGAGCCATTGGTTATGACTACGGCGCCAGCGCTTATCAATACGGCTACTACGGCATGACACGCGTCGTGGGTGGCACAGGTGCCCATGAAGCATCCTGGCCCTGGCTCGTCAGCCTCCAGCATGAGTGGATACCAGACACGGGGCATTTGTGCGGAGGGTCCCTCGTCCACCCGCAATGGGTCCTCACGGCAGCCCACTGCTTTGACTCTGTCACGTAAGGAGGAGCAGGGAACGGGGGTATCCTCACAACACCAGCAGGTGCCCTGTCACCAGCACCACGTCTTACTCCCATCCCCTTTGCTTGCAATGAGCCCAGCTGAGAGACTGGGCTCAGGAGAAGGCCGGTCTCATGCCACTGCTTCCTAGCAGCCCCAGCTCACCATTCCCACAGCCTAAGGCATACTAGCGCAGTCAGTGCCCCATAGCACTGAAGGCTGGCAAGTGCTGGGCTGCTGCAGTGCATGGCTCTGCTCCCTCTCACCCCTTTCTCTGCTTCTGCCTTCCAGCAACATCAGCCTGGTGTACGTGGTGATCGGGGCCACCCAGTTGACTCAACCAGGCCCTGGGGCACAAGTCCGCTACGTTAAGCAGCTGCGCCTTCACCAATACTATAATAAAGACACCATGAAGAACGACATCGCCTTGCTGGAACTGGACCATCCTGTCCAGTGCAGCCCCTACATCCAGCTGGCCTGTGTGCCTGACCCGACACTGAGAGTGTCAGACTTGTTCTACTGCTTTGTCGCTGGCTGGGGTGCCACCACTGCAAGGGGTGAGTTTCCAAAAAGGACTTGTGCTCTGAGGGCAGTCTCAGCACCCTGGGGAGACAGGTTGAGCTTCCTGACAGCAGAGGCCAAAGCCAGAGTCCTGCTGCAGGACAGATGCCTCTGGACAAATGGGCCTGGCTTGCGGCCAAAGTCACACAGCAGGGACACAGCACTCCAGTGCCTCTCCAGAGGCCAAGCCAAGCCCTAGCGATGGGAATCAGCCTCAGGTAGGGCAGGAGAAGTGGCAAGGAGCTGCTGAGTGCTCATTCCTTTCTGTGCTCACAGCTTCAAGAACAAGCGATCTCCTGCAGGAGGCCCAGGTCCACCTCATCGATCTCAAGCTCTGCAACAGCAGCCAGTGGTATGCAGGGAAAATCCACAGCTCCAACGTGTGTGCTGGTTATCCACAGGGCATCATCGACACCTGCCAGGTAGGAAGGAGTGTGTGATGAGCCACTCAGCCCCCAGCAACACAGGCAGCCCGTTCAGCACTGCCCAAACACAGCCCCTGGTGGGCCTTGACCCATCAGTCAATCTCTCTCCCAGCCCCACGTCCACACTGCTGTTGGGGCTGCCCTCCCATTCTCCATCCATGTGTCCTTGCTCAGTGCCCCCAGAAGTCTGTCACTCTGCCCAGAAAGTCCATCCAGGCAGGCCTGGGGTCCAGATGCCAACCCTGGAACATCCATCCTTTGCACATCCAGAATCACTGTGCAGACATGAGAGAGAGCCCTACCTTGCAGGACCCCAACCCACTCACAGTCACTTGGTGTGCTCTGAATACATCCCTGGCACCTTGCTCTGCTGGGAATACAGCTCAGCTGTGAGAGAGAAGGAGACAGCCCCAGTGCTGACCGGGGCCACCCAACATGACCTTAATCCTCTCTGCTCCACTGCAGGGGGACAGCGGTGGTCCTCTCATGTGCAAAGACAACGTCGCTGACTACTACTGGGTTGTTGGAGTGACCAGCTGGGGAAGAGGCTGCGCAAGACCAAAGCAGCCCGGAATCTACACCTCCACTCAGTACTTCTACAATTGGATCCTGGCTGAGATGGCTGCAAGCCCATATAGAAGGGCTTCTCTAGCAGCACAGACTTGGGGTCATTTTCCAACTGCCCCACAACCCACTCAGTATCCATGGATGAGACCAACTGCCGCACAACCACCATGGACAAGACCAACTGCCGCACAACCACCATGGACAAGACCAACTGCCGCGCAGCCGCCATGGACGAGACCAACTGCTGCACAGCCTCCATGGACGAGACCAACCGCTGCACAGCCTCCATGGACGAGACCAACCGCCGCACAGCCGCCATGGACAAGACCAACCGCCGCACAGCCGCCATGGACAAGACCACCCACCACAAAGCCACCATGGACGAGACCACCTGCCACACAGCCACCATTGACAAGACCAACCGCTGCACAGCCGCCATGGACAAGACCAACCGCTGCACAGCCACCATGGACAAGACCAACTGCCGCACAGCCGCCATTGACAAAACCACCGGCCTCAGAGAAGCCAAAGCCACTGCCGAAGCCAAAGCCAACATCGTCGGACCAAGTTAGCTCCTGCCCCTATTCAGAAGATGAGCTAGTGAAATTCTTTACTCAGGCGAAGGATCTCCTCAAGGAGATCTTTGGGGAAAACACAACTTGAGCAGCAGGACAGAGAGGATCCAGTGTGAGCTGCAGTACACCATGACCATTTCCTGATGGTGCAATGCCTGCTGATCCAAAGGCCGCCTCAGTGTCAAAAGCCTACCCTGTCCTGCCTACACTCCTCTTCTGTGTGCAGGCAAACACTGAAGTTGACTTAGTTGTTGAAATAAAGTTGCCTATGTTCACAGTTAATTATGTTTTCAGTCCAACTCTGTCTCTTGGGAAAAGCAAGGACTTCCATGCTCAGCACATGCAAAATGAGCCTTAAGTCAGACAGGTGGGCACAAAGGTACAGAGTCATTCCAAAGGGGTGCAACTGGGCCTGGCCAGAGAGAAGGGTACTCAAAGCCACCATGAGATGGAGGAGACTGGCACATCAAGACTAGGAAGCAGACAGGAAAAAAAGTTCAGTAAGGTTCCAGTATTTGTTGAAAACTCCTAGCAGACATTGCTGCTTCATTGTACTCAAGATAAATTCCTCCTATATTAATCATTTGTGAGAAGACTGTTGCTGTTTTACATCACTGACACTGCTCCTGTATGCAACTTCCCCCTTTCCCCAGCAGCAAAGAGGGATTGCACTTTGCAGTGTGGCTGTCAGTGCTCTTGCATTTTTCCATTCTTCCGGTCCAATTTTGACACACCGGAACCTGAGGTGCACTTTATTTTCTAAAACTGTGTCAGAATGAATTTACAAAAAATAATTAAAGAGGAAAATGTAGGGGAGGGAGGTGGAAATACTGAGACCTTGAGTCGTGACATCTGTCAAACACAAGCAAGCCCCAACTACCAAACCTTGGGGTCCTTTGGGGCTGAGGGAAGCCAAAGGCTCTCACAGCTGAGCTGGTTGCACCCAGCCCCAGCACCTCTCCTGGCTCGTTACCTCCCACCCAGCCCCCCAGCCAGTCCTTCCTCACTCTGTCCCAGTGGGGCCCCACCAGCTTTCCGCAGAGCAGACCCCAGCTCTGGTGTCCTTCCTCCCCAGGGAAAGGACCTCAGCTGTGCTGTGATGGCCCTCTGTGCCCCAGACACCTCCTCTCTGCCAGCTGTGCTCTGTGGGCAGCTCTGGGCCAAGCCCTTGCCCTCTCTGGGTATCAGAGATGCTGGGCCCGCACCCTTTGGAAACACCTCACCTGCCTGGCTCAGTGCTTCTCTCTGCCCTTCCGGACAGGGATGGGACATCCCCAGCTTCTTTGGGCAACCTATTCCAGTGCCTCACCACCCGCACAGTGAAGAATCTCTCCCTTATATCTGCTCTGAATCTACCCTCTTTCCATTTAAAACCATTCCTCCTTGTCCTATCCCTACAGACCCTACTGAGAAGTCTAAATCAAGTAAACCAATACATTCATACCCTTAATCAATAATCTGCTAAATCATACTTGGACTCAGTGGAAGTCATCCTCTGCATTATGCCTAGCACCAAAATACAAAACCACTGGAGAGAAAAAAAAAAAAAGGCAAAAAAAAAGACTTAATAATGCCATGTACCACCATGGCATGAATTCCACCTGTTCTCCATCTCAAGAGGCACCACATTGCAAAACATCCTTCTGCCCCCATGCATTTGTAGCCCATGCCCACTCTCCAGGTTGCTGCATCCCTCAGTACACACTTCCAGCCTTCCTATCCAAGTCACTTACAGCTCACACAAGTGAAATTCAATCTATGCTAATTTTCCAATTAATTCTCTATCCTGCTTTCCAACATTCTCACCCCAGCTGACATGAAAAGCAGGCACCTAGTTTTACACTGAGATGGCAGAACAGATGAATGCTTAATGACCTAAGTAGTTCAATTCACTGATGATTATTAAATCCCAGAAAGTTTTCCAAAGTGAATAGCAGGCAGGTTCACACCACACAGGCTAAATGTGACACCATGAGCTTTAGTTTAGAATTAGTGAAAAACTTGCTAATGTTTGATTTCCTTCAAGGGAAATAGATGGTTCCAACAAACTCTAAAAATGCTTTTTTAAAAAATCCTATTAGTCATGCCTTACTCAGCTAAAACTTAGCCCAAATTGAGTCTGTTCCCTGGAGTTCTTTCAGCTACCCACAGAGCTGCTCTGCCAAACTGCCCTGTCTTGAGACTGCTATTTTTGAATCTGTTTCTTGCAATACCCTGGTCATCGGAGTGCAATAAAACCTTCAAAGACTGAATTGTTACCTGTACTCAGAAATGCATTACAGGTTTTCATCCTCAACCTTGGAAAGAAACAGTCTTTTTCAATGAGAATACTTCAGGAATTTTTATAGATTAGATAGATAGATAGATAGACAGATAGATAGATAGACAGATAGATAGATATGGAACTAAGCGTATTTTTTTACTTAGAACCAAAACATTACCAGTGCATAAAAAATTCCCCCATCAGCTCCACTTTATGGCAATCTTGGGAGCATGTGATGAGCACATGTTGACATGATTTTAGAAAGTTTTGTAATTGCCAATTGCAAGGTTAGATTGTACCCCTAGTTCACTGCCAGGGTATAGCCTATAATTAAAAAAAATAAAAACAGTGACCCAACAAAAACTCTCAACATCAGGGAAACCCTGTGGGTGATGTATTTCGGAGTGGTCTATGAGTTCTTTGGATTGTTGGAGTCAACTGCCTGCCTAGGAGTACACTTGAGGCATATAACAGCACTCCCCTGAAATCCATGGTCTGTCAGGTCAGATCTCTTAGACGATCTACATAATTGCATAAATTGCTTTCACTTCTTGTTCTCTATATACAACTCAAAACAATCAAAAACAGAGTTTAGGCGTCATTAGCCCATATAACCTATTCCATAGCACAAACATGTCATTACATTAATTAACGTACTAATGCTGATTACTTAGGACTGCATAGCACATTAGGGCAATTAATACTGCAATGGTTTGAGTTGGAAGGAACTTCAAAGGTCATCTAGTTCCAATCCCCTGTCCCTAGTCAGGGACACCCTCCACTAGACCACGTTGCTCAGAGCTTCATCCAACCTGGCCTTGAACACTTCCAGGGATGGGGCATCCACAACTTCTCTTGAAAACCTGTTCCAGTACCTCACCACCCTCACAGTAAAGACTTTTTTCCTCATACTTAATCTAAAACTACTCTCCTTCAGTTTAAATCCATTTTCCCTTGTCTTGTCACTACGTGCTCTTGTAAATAGTCTCTGTCCATCTTTCTTGTAGGCTCCCTTCAGGTACTAGAAGGCCACTGAAGTTTGCAAAAACAGATTGTATGGAAGTCAAATTTTAGAAATCTTCAGATAAGCAGGCAGTGCATTGCAAACTTTACTATTTCCTTTACCTGTCCAAGATGGGGCACTAGGTTTTAATTTACCTGAGTTTGAGTCCCAAATACAGAACTAATTTCGCAAATGAATTCTGTAAGAATCTGATCCAGTTCTTCCCAGTAAAAGGTTGCTGCTAAACTTTCACATTTATTAATGGAACAACCACATACAACAATAAGGTGTCCACACACAGCAAAGGACAAAACCAACAACATGCTCTACCTGCAAGATATGTTCTACTTCAAAGAATCACTGCAAGATGCCCCTGACCAGAGATAGAGAGGTCAGCTGTGATTCTGCCCAGATGTAAGACTCACTGCTGCCTGAACTCACATTGTTTTGCTGTCTGTGACATGGAGTATTCTTTACAGGATTTCTATGAGTAGATGAATTCAGCACAATCTCTGGAAAAATAATTCCCAGGAAGTACAGTTAAAAGAGTCATGAGAAGCCCTTTGTTTCCACTGCACCTTGGGAAAATCTACAGACTAGGAGAGGAAAAAATCCCAACTCTTTAAAAAAAAATCCTCTCTACAAAAATAAGTGAGGAACTTCACAAGCGTCACTCGCTGTAACTGCATTCATGAGTTTTACCAGTGTGTTGAAGTATAAGCTTGATGGAATACTTCAGTAGTTCTTTTCAAAGTATTTTTCCACAGAGACTTGTATCTTTATGCAATTGTAGTTTTCATAAGTGATCCAAACGTTCTGTGATTAATACTCATAAAGAGTTGGTTCCATACATTTTGATGACTTCATAATATTGTGAAGCAAATCACGAACACGACAAACTCCTTTAGTTCAGGCACAATTTAAAGCCAAACTAAAAATGCCACAAGATATTAACTTCGCATGTGACATCAAGGGAAGTTACAACAGTTGTCAAAGCTTAGAACATCTCTATTCTGAAGCATTTAATAAGCAATGCGTAACGGTGGAATTCTCCATTCTACCCACAAGGGTAGAACCAGTTCCACTGTTACCTAAAACCATGTTATTCCTCTCCCTCTTTGAAATTGCTTTATAATTTCAGGGCACACAAGACTCTGTAGTGGCACCAAGTCACCACTCAGCCTCAAGGTGCCGTCTTTCTTTTCTGCCCCCGTGTCTTTCATTTTTTCTGTCTTTCTGCCTCCAATACACACTAATTTTCATCTAAAACTTGTATTTTGGGAATATAAAAGAAAGAGCATTGCTATTTTGTCCCCCAAATAATACAGATTTAGTCTCACAGTCTCTGCCAAAGCTTCACAGAGCAGCAGCATGGACAAGCACGATTCATGAGTGGCACAACTTATCACCACAGACCTTCTGTGTAGCCACGCACAGAAGAATGAAATTGGCACTGTCTGCCTGACCCTGCCTTCTCACATCTCAAGAAAAGTGTGAAAACAGACACATTTGAAAATAAAAACATTTTAAACTTTCACCTTGAAAAGAGCTGTTGGTGATGTGGCTGTGTGGCTCAGAGAAGTACAGCTCAAGAGGTCTGCCCTTGGTTGGGCACTCCGACGGGTTGAGACAGGAACTTGCATCGGGTCAGGAAAGGTGTGGGTTTTGTGGCTCACCTGGCAGAGCAGGCTCCACTGTTTGCTCAGGACACCCCAGTGAGTGGAAGGCACAGAGCAGCCATGTGATGGAGAACCTGGAAAGCGAAGCACTGGAGTAAGGCATAGGAGAGGTTGAAAGGAGATAGAGCACAAACCCCAAAGGAACCAGATTTCAGTAGTGTCACTCCTGTCTACAGCTGTCATAGAATCATAGAATCAGCCGGGTTGGAAAGGACCTCTGAGATCATCAAGTCGAACCCTTGATCCAGGACGTGGTTGCTGTCCCTTCTTCCAGTGAGACATGATATAGTCCAGCAACTGGAGCTGTGATCTGCTGTGGCATAGGGTCACCTGAAGGTTTATTCAAAAGTCAGATTTGTACTTGCACAAGGGAGCACTTAGTGCAACACAGGGTTACAACATTGATCCTACAGGAAAGCGTAGAGTGATAGACCACCAGGTCATACGGAGAGGAGCTTGGTGCAGGGCTTTGCTATTCTGCAAAGGTTTTTCACAGTAACAGCAACAAGAAAGTTGCAGATTTTCCTGGCAACAGACACCTCAGACCTCCAACAGACACTGCCTAGGTACTTCACACATTTCCTTGCCCAGGCAGAACACACAGAGACTTCAGTGCATACCTCTGCATTGGAGGGTCCAGCAAACTCGATGTTTTATGCCCTGCTTGTAACTAGAGGTGCTATGAGTAATGACAGTAACGAGAGGCACATGATGGCTCTGGCGCAGAAGCAGGTAGTGCCTGGAATGCTTGTTAGAGCACAAAGCCTGGCTTTGTTTCTTGGTTGTAAATTGTTCAAATCTCTTGGAAGTTTTTTTGAAATCTCCTGAAAAAGATTGAGAAAATAAAAATTGTTTCAATAAAAAAATTTATGCCTTCTCCTTGAGGAAGAAATCGCAACAGTTTTGTTTTTTTCCCCTGATCATTCATAAGGTACTTCATAAATAACTGATTCTTTTTCTCTTACAAGGGGATTAAATGCATAAGTATCTCCCAAGGAGATGATAAGATGTAAAAAACAAACTCATTATTTCGATGAAAAAAAAATCTAAATAATACTGTTTTAAAGAGTTTTGCAAAGTCACTGAATGAGCATTTTGTTGACGTTTATCACTTCTCCTAACAACTACCTCAAAATCTTATTTCAATTGTAAAGTTTAAGAAAATATGGCTGTCTCTTTCATTGTTTTCTCTTTTTTCCCTCCCAGTATTGGGCAACTTTTTCATTCATTCCCTCGTTAGGCTTCCCGCACTGCCAAGCAACACCACCGGTTAATTTTCCAAATGTCCACTAGAGGGTTCATTTCCACAAGGCTCAGCTGCACAGCAGGCAAACTACTTCAGCAGCATGCGCAACCCTGTCAGTCAAATCACGCCATTGCGAGCACCTATATGCCTTTGTGCTGTTGTAGGGTAGTTATGTTTCAGCAACAGCTCAGTTACCCGAATTGGAGATTAAACCACCCTTACGGGATCTTATGCACTTCCAGGTGCCCGCAGCACTGCGCCCTTGGAGCACACACCCACCACCCTCCCCATGCACCTCACTGAGGGAGCTGGGCTGGCCTGTGAGCTTGTACAAACCTCAGTGCCACCAGCAGGCACTGAATCATGGCAAGTCTCATGTTGTTGCAGAGGTTTATTAACCCGATGAACTCATGGGTGACTTCAGCTTTCATTTTGGAGAAAGGAGGTTTCTAGTGCTCCTGGTAGGGGGACAAAACCAATTGAAAAAGCTGAATAAGCACATCATGGAATCATTTAGGTTGGAAAAGATCTTTAAGATCATTAAGTTCAACTGTAAACCTAACACTGCCAAGTCCACCCCTAACCCTTCTCCCTAAGTGCCACATCTACATATCCTGGAGGCTAAGGGATCCTCTCTGCCTCCTCTGTAATTATGTACCCTTTCAGCCCAAGAGATCCTTCTGTACAAATGTTGTACATGCATCCTTTGCATCCCTTCCCTGTCCACAGCCCCTGAGACGTCCCAGACAGGGAAGGGAGCTGAGAGGCCCTGCTGCCAGCAGCGTAGTGCATACAGCTGTGGTCTTTAGCAAAGCTCGAGCTCACTCAGCACCAGTTTCCTCACTGATCCATGGGACAGAGGCCCTGCCTTTCTCCTCCATCTGCTCTCTTTCTAATATAAGGCAGCCTTTATCCCCTAAGAACCACACTTTCAACATACCCAAGCATGCAACAACCCAAACTTCTAACAAAGCGTATATTATCTCAAAACAACAACAAAAAAACCCTATAAAAAATTAGGTCAACAAAAGAGATTAAAAAAAAAAAGAAATTGAAGGTAGAAAAAACTCATCCCAAGGATGGGTTTTCTCTGAGTGCTGTGAAACACCAGACACTTCAAAAAATCTGCTAGTTACTTTGCTACTATTTCTGATTTTTCAGGAGCTGTAAAATGAGATGAATAGACTAGTTGTGAGGACTGAGATTGACCCTTGGCAAATGATTTCTTGTTTGTCTGTAAAGGGAGAGGTTGATCTTATTCAGGGAATTGGGGAATGGCACAAATGGGAGGCTGGAATGGGTTGAATGGATGTTGCCAGTGCATTAGAGGTGATCTCTGTCCTAGGAAGACAAAAAGAGCCTGTAGACACAGATAGCTCAGATGCTGATGCCTTTGCTCAGGGTGAGCACTGAATGGGCCTTGTTTGCAAAAGAAACGTGTGTCAAGGACATACAAGGATTTATAGCATCCAGAGATTAAGAGAGTTCAGAGTATACAATCTATTTTCACATACAAAGAGCAAATTCTTAAAGGGTTGTTAATCACCTCAGATGTGAACTCAAACCATAAGGTGAACCCAACAGCTACTAGGAAAGGCTGATAGCACAGCAGCAAACTCATTGCCACCAGATTGCTCCAATAACTTGCACAAATTGGCTCCAGTAGCTGCATCATGGATTTGATTGAAACTGCTGTGCAGGAAGAGGTTTTGTCATGACGTCTTGCTATTTGGTAGAAAGTATCTCATTCTTCCTCTGTTTTATTGATCTTCTTCAGTAAACAGTAACTTTTTCTTGTTTTTTTTTTTTAGAAAGACTCTGCAACATTGACTTCTAGCTGCAAATCCTGGCTACAGTAAGCTGGTTTTCCATCCTTTCTCAGCATTTATCTGCTAAAGTAAGGAATGCTTTCTGCAAGGGAAATCACTTCCACTTGAAACTGGCCCTGATACTGCACTAGAGAAATTTAACGAAGGGAACTGTCCTGCAGTAGGAGAAAGAAGAGCTAAATGACGGCTCTCCCAGCCTCCAGGGGAAACTCAGCAGCATTGGCCTGTCCTGAAATCAGAAGGTGCATGTAACTTGTGTCCGGGACATTCCATTCCTTGCAGGGAAAAGAGGTCATATTTTATGACTGGCAAGTAATACTTCAATCATCTGCAAAGAAAATCAGATATATCCCTTAAAGAAGAGAAAGGGCAATAGAAAATGCTTGCCTGTTACAGCTATGAGAGTCATTGGGTTCAAACTGTCAATTATCCTAGGTGAACTTCTCTATACTTTCTAGATCATTCACTGCTATTAAAATGCCTTAAATGTCAAAAATGCTGGTGGATGCTTCTGTCACAGGCATTGTTAACACTGTGCCTACTGTTGGTAGCACGCAATGATGATAACAATTAATCTACTGTTTTCTAGAACAGAAAAGAAACCATGACTGTCAAGCATATAGGGGAAGAAATGGCTAAAAATTAATTTCAAGACTGCAAGATTATATTTTTGAAGTACCTGTAATTAAAGGGACTAGGTTTGGAGTGATGGGTTTTTCTGGTTTATTATAGTTGTGTTTGGCCTTTTGAAATGGCCAAGTTTTCTCCCACCTCAGAGGCAGGCAGTCCAAAAGCAGAGGAATGTTCAAAAAAAAAAAATCAAAAAGCTTTTGAAAGAAAGGTTTCAGACGAAAGGAAATGAGATAGCCTTTAACTTCCTTAAGTAGTTCTCAGACCCTGAATTTTTTTTCCTCTGCTCTGTCCTACTTTCCAGACTTATACCTAAGCCTATAGTACAGGAGTAGTATAGGCTTATATACTGCAATATACTGCAGTTACTGATCTCTTCTCTCTGGTGACCAGTGACAGGACCCAAGGAAATGGCATGAAGATGTGTCAGGGAAGGTTTAGGTTAGACATTAGGAAAAGGTTCCTCAGCCAGAAGGCAGTTGGGCATTGGAATAGGCTCTCCAGGGAAGTGGTCATGGCACCAATCCTACCAGACTTCAAGAGGTGTTTGGACAATGCTTGCAGGGGCAGTCTTGTCCAAGGCCAGGAGTTGAATGATCCTTGTGGGTCCCTTCCAACTCGAGATGTTCTGTGATTCTGTGATTCTATGACTTGGAATATTTTACCACTTTTACTGTGGAATAACTCTAACTTCCACTGGAAGCTCTTTTTTTGTCCAATCTTCCCTGCACATTGGTCTCACCTCCATCACCACAAAGTATGTCCCATCAGACATGTTTAATCTTTTGCTAAACAACTCACCTTGGGCAGACTGTTAGTGTCCCAAGATAGACACTAAATAAAAACCTGCCTTGTCTGAAATTAGAATATGGAAAATAATGACTGTAAAGAAAAAAATCTACCTCTACCAACAAGGATCTGCTGCAATAAAATATAAAATAGCCTTCCAAGGACTATTTATATCTCCCGGACTTTAATGATATCATGCAGAAATGTATCTTGAAAATGCTTTAACTTCACACTCACAGAGTTTAGTGGTAAACAGGAAGATAACTGAAAAAATCCTATCCCCTACAGCGAAAAGAAAATGTGTTCCTTCAGACTATCTTCTTTGTAACAGAAATCTAATTCAACAATGATCACCTCAGCTGATCAGTTTCTTCAGTTTTCAGACCTGAAAATTGTTGTGTTCATCCAAGGTAATTGCAGCTTTGCTTTGCTTTCAATAAGTAATGTTTTAACACCACGTGTTTTCAGCATTGCCCACTAATAACCACAGTGGTTTATTAAATATGTTATTAAGTAATCTTGTAGACTTCTGCTTGTTAGACAAATATGTGGTATTGTATATAATACTGCAAATTAACGCCCTAAAGGATATTTCTTCTGAAGAAATTTCACTAAATAAGTTTTTAAATCATGTTTTGGGGGAAAGCGAAGTTAACATCAGTACAGTGAAAAGATCTTCCTTTACATGCTTCTTTAGGCTTTGCTTTATACTTCACTTGAAGGCTGGCCCTAAGGTCACCAATTTATTTGTTATAATTTCCTTATATGAGGAATACTACGAGACGAAGTGCCAGTCAGCCTACATTCCACCAGCACCAGTTTCCTTCCCTGTGCTGATTCATCTGCTTTTATCTAACAACATTTTGAAACATTTGGGTTTATTACTTTGGGATTGTTTGTACTGAGCACACATAGGTGCTGCTGTTTTGGGCGGGGGTTTTAGCACACATTAACCTGCCCGTGCTTTGAACAAATATCCTCTCCAATACTGACTTGAACAAAAGGATGAGTCAAGAGTCCAGCAAAACATCTCTCCCACATCAAAAAATCCATAAAGCTGCCTCCTGATCCCGGAGACAGTGACGTGTGACTCCCTGTATATAGGACCTCAATGAACTTGGATCTTCAACAGACTGAATTCAACCAGTGTTAGCAAAGACCTGACTCTGCATCTGCAGGGGGCACTTACCTGAAGCTGAAGTACTGCAGATGACAACGTGACATAGGTGACAATTTGGCCTGCAACTTCTCAAATGAAGAGATGAAAATGAAGGAGGTAATACTATGAGCCCATGCCCTTCCGGCAGAGGGGCAGCAGCTTGCACGGTTCCGGGTACCTCACAACCTGCTCCACGCCACATCTCCTCCTGTGCAGCACTGGAGGAACAGCCGTGGTACTCAACAGTGTAGCATTACCAGTCTCAGTCTGTGTGCAATGAATGTATAAGGATAGAGAACCACAAATGTATTTAGGACTGGCAGTGAGAAGAGAAAATGCTGGTTTAAACAAGTGCAGGACACTTTTGTTTGAAAACATTGGTAGTTTAAAAAATGTAGATTATCCTGAAGCCATTCTTTACAGAAATCATTATTTCTTCCAGTTTAGGAAGGCATGGATCAATAGCAAAATGGAGCTTCACAGCATGATTCAACTCACCTTTGACCACCAATTTGTGTTTCTTCTATGAATCAGTATTATTAATTATTACTGACTCAAGAACAAACCCTTTGTTGATACCAAAAGTCCACGAGTTATCATAAACTTTAACTTTGACCATGATCCAGTGCCTAGTAAGCTTACTAGGATTTTAAATCTATTGCTCTTCAGATTAGACTTCTTACTGAGAATTTAAGGTACCATGGAACAGACTGTCCCCTGATCTATTCCATCACGAACTAGGATTAATTCCATTTGCAACATTAATATGAAACCACTGCAAGTGAAAGATTTAACTCAGTACAAGTATCAGGCTTGCATCTCTAGCTTATATCAAGGCAAAGAGAGCAACACAGAGCCAGGCTCTTACATCATGGCTCCAGAGATCATGCTGATCTTCAAGTCTAAAGGTGAAGAAGTCTAACTCAGCCCTCACTGTTCCCACCATTTAGTATGAATTTCCATATAATTTCTCTGTTTTACTGACATCTCATCTTCCCTTGGGGAATTTTGCGTATAGATGGGGGATGGGGACAAGAGATAACATTCACCTTCCATTCCTCAGAAACAAACCCAAAGTCTAAGCAGGTTGCTTTTAAAGTCTCTAAAGCAAGCACTGAGTTGGACCCTGCTTAATTGCATCAGGCCCTGACAGATGCATATGCAACCAAAGACTTCACTAAGATAACAGTGATATCATAACTCATTCTGATTTTTTCCGTTGAATAAAAACTAGATGTGATTCAGTTTACAATAAGTTACCTTATTTCATTCTGAGATGCAAGTGTCTGACTGAAACTGTACAGGACAGCTCATCAGAGTAGTGATTTTTAAGTTCCATGCAAGACCGATAGGGAATTACCATGTAAATGTATGATTCTCTTATCACTGAACAGCTTCTGATCAGGAAAGTAAGTCCAACAGGAGCTTTCAAATGCCAGTAGTTCGTAAGTTCTTGCCATCTCCCAAAATCTCTCTTGGTGTGAAGAAGTTCAGCTTTCCAGAGGGTAACCTGTCCTTGTGTTGGTCAAGTCGACCCACACCAGAAGAATGCAGCTGACTCCTTGGAGCCACCACCCAGCAAGACTCTCTGTACCAGCCTGTCCTGTGCTAGCAAAGAGGAGTAGCAAAGATTTTCATTGTTTAGAAACACTGCAGTCTTCAAAAAATACTCTCCCAGCACTACTCTGACACAAGGACTTGTCTCAACAGGCTCATCTTCAACAAATGACACTAAAGCAGAAAAACAAGTACTCAGATATTTGCCATGATTTCTATTTTAAGGTTTCTCTTTCATCTTATGTTTGAAGGAGCTCTCCAGCTTTGGTACAGCTGCACTCCTGGTACAGTTTCTGCAGTCCTATTGAAACCCATTCCATGACTAGAGAGCTCGAGGCCTGTCAAAAACTTTCAGCAGCAGCACTGGGATTCCCAGCCCTGACTGCACACTCCGAAACCCAGAGTCCGACCCAGAAGGTCCCTGGGCAGCATAAAGAGGAACTGTATGCTTTCAAAAAGCAGGCTAAATAGTTCATTACTTTCTAATTAGGGAACCTACACAGATTAAAACAGATGCTTAAGTTGTCCTGTGTATGGCATACACAAAGCAGATTTCTGTCTGCACAGGGTGGTAAGCAGATAAGAAACAAGGGAACTGCTCCAGGCAGATAATAAAATTCATGATAGTATAGAGCTGTGCTCCCGGACAACTGCAATTCAGCATGATTTCCATAGAAGTAATGTGGGGTTTTTTTCATGTAGGACTTCATGAAATATTTCTTGAAAAACATTAATTGAATTATATTGCCAACCCAAGATCTACAGAAGGGTATCTACCCCTGACTGCCACAGGCCTGTGATCAGGGACCAAATAATTTTATTTTTGAATCCACAGGTGAAGCACAAAGCTTGGCACAGGTACCAGGACTGGGAGCCAGTCTGAGTGCTCCTTTCAGAGCTGAAGAATAGATTCATTAACTTCTTAGTCACATTGCTAAGCCTAAGCTACTTATAGAACCACTGAAATCAATGAGATCACCAATTAAAATAGACCTACATGCATAAATCCCAATGTACTAACTCATAACCAGACTCAGCATCACTAAATCTGAGGTGAAGACAAAGCAACCAGAAAACAACAGTAACACATGCTCCTGACACCCCTTTTACCGTAGCTAGCTTGGCTACTCACACCAAACACCATTAAAAGCAAAACTCACATAAAAAATTTCCAAAATCAACAAGAAGATTGAGAATTTGGTCTACATTTTAAACTCTTCGGGCTCAGAAGTGGCACTCATTTTATGTTTCTAATACCTCTGGCGAAACAGGGCTCTGACTTTTGTTCTCAGGTGCTCTCCTAAGAAAGGAAAAATTAGTAATTTTTAGAGCAATAAACTTTAGGATATTTCTATATTGATTAACATTTTTAAACATATACCCCTTAGTATGGGGTCAAATAAGACTTCAGAGTTTATTTACAATGCCCAGCTGGGCAAACAAAATTTGACCTTGTTAACATAGTCTTATCACTGAAAGACCAAAAGAGGAGAGGATTAAAAAGAAAAAAATTGAGAGGACAGAGGCATTGGTTTAGCCAGGAAAAACAAATAGCAGTGGTGGGTATCACAGTGGAGGTTCATGAGATTCAGTTCCCCAGATCGTGCAATGCCCATGGTCTCAGCAAAGGTGGAATCACCAGTCTTGCAAATCAGCTGAACTTCATTTTTAATTAATCAGATTAAAAGGTAAAGTGCCCAGAATCTTTGCTCAAGATCTGCTAGACTTCTTTCCTTTAAATGTATAACAGCAGTCAAATTAGTCAGAATTGTTTAATCATTCATACAAGAAAAGTTGCCTATCTCCAGAGAAGTGCCCTTGTAATCACTTTTGTAAATACAGTTGCATTAATCAAGTATAGGATAACAGGTTCAAAGCTGTAAACCCTGGAAATCTTTTACCATATGAAAGGTTATTATAGGCATTAACTCATAATGTCTGTTGGTTATCATGACAGCATCAGTTCCCCAGGGGTCAGGAGGTTTATGCTAAAGCACACAGTGCTGAGTAAAGAGCACGTATAAATCTCTATTGTAACTGAACCCAAAACACCCTTTTCTCTTCACCACCTCAAACAATAAATCGAGAACAAGAGAAACATGCAGGTGCATCCTTCTTGACTTTGTGCTCATCCCAGGTGCTCTAAAATGCTCTCAGTGTCTTGAGAAAAATCAAGCATCAGAAGATGCTCTGGATTTCTCCAACCACTGCTGTAGGGAGGCAGCAGACCAAAGTGGCAAAGGCAGAAAAAAATGGACTGAGCACAGGTGAGCCTCATGGCAGCCCCACCTGGCTGCAGTCTAGCCAGCCTGGTCTCAAACAAGACAAAAAACTGGTTTAAAAATTGTGTGGTTTGCCAGTGTTGTGGATGGGCAGGATCTCAGGGTCTTGAGGTTATCTGTGGTCTTTGCCAAAAGGAGAGTATTTAGCAGCTGAAGGGAGCTTTGTCTTGGAGTCACTGTGTGACCCTGAAGGAGGCTATGGAAAATGGTCTAGCCAGATGCTTCCCATACCCATTATTTTACATGGTTTCACACAAAAGATCTGAGGGTTCACAAGTATTTCCTCAAGAAGTAATATTACAGTGTATCCTTGTATTGGTCTTCCTCCCTAAATTGCTTGAAACTAGTCACTATAGCCTTTCTTTTTCATGTTGTTGGTAGCAGCAGTAGTAGTAGTAGTAGTAGTAGTAGTAGTAGTAGTAGTAGTAGTAGTAGTAGTACTAGTGTGAAGAAACACTTCACCATAGCCACAGCAACTGAGTTTTCACATCTTCAAACTTTCTAACACACCACTTGACGGTTTTCAATAAAAAAGTTATGAGCAGCAGTTCTGTAAGAGCAGGTAGTAGTTTTCTACGGGTAGTAGTTTTCAAGCAGGCTGCTCTTTCAAGACCTAGACCTGGTCACTCTGAATGCCTCCTTGTGCAATTTTTTCCACAACCAAGCTAAGGAGGACTCCAAGCAGAAGGACAGCAAGCACAAGTTGGCCAGCAGCATGCTGGTGAGGGAGAGATTAGCAACCATGAACAAACAGGCAAGGAAGAAAGGAGATTAGTGGGGTGCTGGGTGACAAGGGAGAAAGCATCTGAGAAGAACAAGCAGAAGGAAAATAATCAAAGGGATTGGAGGGGCCAGATAGAGTCAGGGTGGAGCAGGACCCAGCATGCTTGAGGAGGGGTGATAAGAGCTGTTGGATTGTGGCTGTTGTTGCCAGCCAAAAAACATCATCATCATCATCATGACTGGGCTTCATGAACGAAGATTTGGGAAGCCAAAAAACATACTGCAGTAGCAACTGCCCACCGAATAAAAAAGCAAGAGGACTTTTCCAAGGGTTTTGGCTGTATTTGGCCATCTATGCCCTCTTCTTTTCTCCCTATGCATGTCTAGCTTACATTTAAAGACCACCTTTGTGCTCCTCTGTACTGAGATCAACCACAGCAGGGAAAATCAGCATGAACTCCAGGACAACGAAAGTCCACTTATCATGCCTCTGCCTTTTACACAGCTTCAGTACCTAGAAGCCTCACATAGCTGGGATCCACACAGCAGTCTTCAGTAATGATACAGGAAGCACACCCAATACACATGAAAGCCTGACCCTAGATGCTGGCAGTTTCTTCCCGGCAGACACACAGCTATTTCAAGGGCAATTCTGCAATCCTAACATACTGAATTGGTCCAATTTCAAAGCAATAAGCAGGAAGGATACACCAGATAGAAGATATCAGGGATACCCAGCTAGCAGTGTAGCAAACTGTGCCTAAAGCAAAACCTTGCATTTGCTCAGTGGTAATAAATATGGTCATATATGGTCAGTATCGTGTGTGTGTGCACACACATGTGTGCCTGTAAAAATAAACACATGCATATACATGTATGTGCATTAAGCAGAAGACATTCCTCCACTTCATCAGAGCTGCTGCTGGCATTTGCTGTGGAAACATCCTTCATCCTACAAGAGACTCCATGCCCCTCTTCCTTATGGATCCTTGTCCTGAGGCCACATTTGCCCAGAATGTTTTTGCTCTGTGTGTGTGTGTCCCATACAAAGAAGGTTACCCTTGCCCACGCAGCGCAGGCGTGGGGCTGTACAGAGATGCTGGATTCAAAGAAGGCACAGGCACGCTGCCGAACTCTTTGGCCAAGTGAACAACTACTTTGAAAGAGCTCTGTGAGCCAGGCTCCTCTTTGTTCCCCTCAGTCTCCCATTGCTGCTGCCTCACATGATTATTCTTTGGCCAGGACACAAAGTGCTTAGAAGAGACAGTATTTGTCTTTCAGAAGGAAACTTAACATCAGTGTTAGTTGGGGGGTTGCAAATATAAAATAATTTGTAGAAGCCTTTGACTTCTGCCAGAAATAATATATATACATGTACAGAAACAAGCACCACTGCCAGCAGGAGGGGGTCATTGCCTTACTGCTCCATGGCCCCTGGAGCCAGAAAAATAAATTTTCATCCTGTTGCGGTGACCACTGAGTCACTGTGTAACCCCATCTTGCTGTGCTGGTAGCCCAATTCCCTGCCACGTGGAGAAGAACGGAGCACAGAGACAAATTTACAGCTGGTGAAAATAGCCAGAACTTCCTTCTAGCCAACGCACTTGCACTTCCTTCTGCCAGCAGATAGTTTGCTCCCGTGTTCCTTCATCAGGAGCCAAATACCTTCCTTCTTGGGCTGACAAAGAAGCACAAGGAACAGTGATGCTCAGTCTACTGAAGGCAGGATTTTTGGATAGCCTTCATGTCAGCCCAACCACTAACCCAAAAATATCAGTTTACTTCATGGAAGAGCAGTACCCTGCCTTACAACCAGGAGGAAGCATAATCCATTTCATCACTTTCAGACCTTCAGAGCCCTTAGGAGAAACTTGGGATCTCTGCTTTTGCTTTCTTCTTTCTTTTCAGTGCAGATGTACAGCGCCAGCATATTAGCATAAAAGCTGAGCCAGTGTTACTTTCAGGGGAAGCTGGACTTCTTGTCACTGTGAGTGTAAGGAGCTGATTGGTTAAGATCAGATTAGTATTTCGGATACGAAAGGGCAGAGGCAAATAGGAGTTACTGCAGAAAAATGAAAAGGCTCTCGTCTGGAGATAATGGGAATCAAGGGAAATTGTAAAAAAGCCTCAATACCTATCTGAGTAAGTCCCTTCCCTTCAAGTAAAAAGCATCAGCAGTAGCAGGCACAAAGAAGATGCATACACCACTGCCCACTTCTAGATGGACTCAAGCTATGCTTGAAAGTACAGCTGGCACTCAGAGAACAGGGTTTGTAGGGGCCACTGAGAGAGTTCCACAGGTTTCCACTCTTCCCTCTCTGAAAGTCCAGCAAATCCTTCCCAGTCAACAGCTGAAATTGTTTGTCCTGGGGGATGCACAATGTCCCTTTGCCACAGCACAGGCACAGATGTGGAGCAGATGCTCCACCACAGGTCTTCTCCCCCAGAGCTGGTGTGGCTCTGAGGGAGAAGCTGAACCCTCTTCCTCCTCATTGAGAGCTGGGGAGCAGCTCCTCTGAGCACCATGCAAAGGCCATGGGGGCTGTGGTTATCTCCCTCTGGTATGACTTATCAAGCTACATCCAGACAATTTAGGGCTCACTGAGCCCTAAACTGAACACTCACACTCTTAGAAATTACACACTGGAGATGTTCATGAGTAGAAAGGTGCTCCCCAGATGGCAACATTCTCAAAATCATTTGTGTGTACTTGTTTGAAGTGTTCACCAGCCATCAAAAGGGCTGCAGGTATTGTGCTGCTGGTGTGTGTTTTGTCACAGGGTAGACCCTGCACATTGCTGGGCACTTAAAGCTCAGCCAGAAGGAAGCACTTTCTGTGAACAATTCAGTCAAAGGAAACTGGGGTGTGCAGAAAGGTACCATCCCTACTTCATATGTGAACTCTAGAAAGAAATAGCTAATTAAAGCAAGTGCTACTCTGCAGGAAATCATGGCATTCACTGTGCTGAATTCCCACTGCTGATTGTCCTCCCTGATCTAAAACTTGGGTTATCAGCTCATCCACATCTGATGTTTTTTACAAGACTGATTTTTAAGTTGTATATTTAAAAAAGGGTTGCTTTCTACCTCTTGAACCTCTTGCAATCCTTTACTTACAAAACTATCTGTACACTAGGCTGTGGACTTACTGTGTCAAGTCAATGACTTGTATAACGTCATGACCAGGTTATTTTCCCATACTTACCCTGGAGCCCCTTACTGTAGTTTTGTTTCCATCTCCTCACCATAGGGTGGTCAACGATATCTGGTTAAAAACAGATGGAGAACTTTATTAAACACGGGTGAATGCTGAAAAAAAAAAAAATGTGCTAGGACTGGAAGGAAGTAAAGAGAAGTGGAATGCCATATCGAACGTGTCACTTGCCTTGCATTGTTTGCTTCCAGAGCCATGCAAGCAGCTGCGGTGATAGCGTTATCTGCCAACTGCACTGCTGATTCAGGCAGCCTTTCCCCTCCCAGCTCGCCCTGTACGCTGATGCAGCACCATATAGCTAGGGAAAAAGAGGAAACTTTTCAACCCTAGGTCCTAAGAAACTACCACCATCTTCATTTCCTTTTCTATCTGTAGGTACTTCTACCTTGCAAAACAGAAGCTCAGGGACAAAGGGCCTCATCAATATTGGTAAATTAAACTATGACTGGGGATGAACCATGATCATCTGTACTACGAAGGTGTTCAGGCATTCCACAGCCCATAGTAATTACTGCCATGAGGCACAGTCCAGAGTCAAGGACCTAATCTCAGCTGGCCATCAGCACAGAGCCACTGTCTTCTGAAGTAGACAGCATTTCAGTAGCATAGATGAAAGCTCTTCCAGCCGCCTGGTCTATGTGCCTGAGAATGTTCCCAGGTATAATTAATTCACTAATATATGAGTACTTGATAACAATTCATGGTTATTCAAGTGTCTGCTATCTCTATTGACCAAGATACGTGCTTCTTTCATCAGACAACCAATGTTACTTTAAGCAAAAACAAGTTCAACCCACAGACTAACACGGCTGCTCTAGTGACTTCTCTAGAAAGCTGGTGGTAAGCATTGCAATTATGCCTTTCCAGCTACAATTTTATAAGAAAATAACCCTGTGCCTGTAAAATATCACTAGGACTCAATAATAAATTCCACACTTGCATCAGAGGGCAAAGCTTAGGTCCCTGAAGAGACAGAGGCTTACTCATCCCTGATGAACACCTCATTAACCTCCCTTGTCATTTCATTGCACATCCCGTACTCTCAATTTTACTGAACCTCCACCTTACCCTAACTGGAACATTTGCTAACTTCATCCTAACTGTATTCTAAATTTGCCAGGGAATATAACTTACCCTTCGTCCTCCATCTGTGATCATTGTTAATGCCCCATTCCTTTCTACAGCTTTGGATCAGAACAAGATCTCCACCAAATCAGAAAGCACTTGCCATCAGCAGAAAGACAGGCACCCATTTGTGGTGAATCCACAGCAGCCACTTAAAATATTCTTACAGAAAGGTGTGGGTTTAAAACTGCACATTTGGAAACCCCGAAAACTGTAATTGCAAATAATTATAACTTGAATTCATTAGCATTTTGCATACATAAATATTGGATGCATAAGAAGTCATACAGATTGTAGATTTTTTTTTTTAAGAAGCTATTTTTAAAAGCCCAACCTACCACATTCCATCCCAAATTCATGCTATTTCTGTGGCTTCTTGGAAGGGAGGTAAGTACCAAAACAGTAGCAGCCCTCTAATGTGGAAAATACCTTCTGCTCCAGAAGAACCCAGATACAAAATAAGGGCTTCTGTGTAGAGAAGTCCTTGAATTCCAAATGTCTTACACCAGTCTGTGCAGCAGGGAAACTGCTGTAGATGTCAGGATCAAAACTGCACACTCCAAATCTATCAGCCCTTTTTTTTCATGTCCTAGGATGGTGGTTTTTCAACATTTATTGATCAGAGTGATCTTATATCTGTGAAAAGTAACCTCAGGATCACTTGTGCAGTGTTGCTGCAATCATTTTCACGTACAACCAATAATGGTTAGGTTAAACCTCCAACATTCATTTTCTGTTCAAAATTTTTTTTACCTTTTCAGCTTGTCTTCAGCTTACTCTTCAGAAAGAAATGAGAGACCTGGCTATTCTGGACAATGACATCTCAATGACATCTATGCCTCAGTCTTCAATGGCAAGTGCTCTGGCCACACTGCCCAAGTTGAGAAAGGCAAATGCAGGGGCTGGGAGAATGAAGACCCTAAGCCCATAGTAGGAGAGGATCAGTTTCAAGATCATCTAAGGAACCTGAATATGCACAAGTCCATGGGACCTGATGAGATTCATCCATGGGACCTGAGGGAGCTGGCAGACAAAGTTGCTAAGCCACTATCCATCATGTTTGAAAAATCATGGCAGTCAGGTGAAGTCCCTGACAACTGGAAAAAGGGAAGTATTTTTAAAAAGGGGGAAGTGAAAAACCTGAGGAACTACAGACCAGTCAGTCTCACCTCTGTGCCAGGCAATATCATGGAGCAGATTCTCCTGGAAACTGTGCTAAGGTACCTAGAAAACAAAGAGGTGATTGGTAACAGATTTCCCCTTTACAAAGGGGAAATCATGCCTGAGAAATTTGGTGACCTTCTATGACAGGACTACAGCATTGGTGGATAGGGGCAGAGCAACTGTCATTGTCTACCTGAACTTATGCAAAGCATTTGACACTGTCCCACACAAAATCCTTGTCTCCAAGTTGAAGAGACACGGATTTGATGGATGGACCACGTGGTGGAGAAAGAACTGGCTGGATGGCTGCACACAAAGAGTTGTGGTCAATGGCTCGGTGTCCACATGGAGACCAGTGACAAGTGGTGTCCCTCAGGGATCAGTACTGGGGCTAATACTATTCAACATCTTTGCTGGCAAAATGCACACATCTCAGTGGGCACACTGAGCAAATTTGCTGATGACATCAAGCTTTGTGGTGTGGTCAACACACTGGAGGGAAGGGATGGCATCCAGAGGGACCTTGATGGGCTTATAGGTGGACTGATGCAAACCTCACAAAGTTCAACAAAGCAAAGTGCAAGGTCCTACACCTGGGTCGTGGCAATCCCAGACACATCTACAGGCAGAGTGGAGAAATGATTGAGAGCAGCCCTGTGGAGAAAGACTTGGAGATAACGATTGATGAAAAACTCAACGTGAGCTGGCAATGTGCATTTGCAGCCCAGAAAGCTAATGGAATCCTGGGCTGCATCAAAGGGAATGTGGCCAGAAGGTCAAAGGACATGATTCTCCACCTCTACTCTGCTCTTGTGAGACCCCACCTGCAGTGTACAGTTCTGATGCCCCCAATATAAAAAGGAGATGAAACTGTTGGAGCACGTTCTGAGGGGAACCACAAAGTTGATGAGAGGACTGGAGCACCTCCCTTTGAAGACAGGCTGAGAAAGGTTCATCCTGGAGAACGGGAGGTTGTGTGGAGACCTCACAGCAACCTTCCAGTATCTGAAGGGGAACTAGAAGAAAGCCAGAGAGGGACTCTTTGTCAGGAACCGTAGTAACAGGACAAGGAATAATGAGTACAAATTGAAAGAGGGGCAATTTTGGTTAGATATTAGGAAGAAATTATTTACTGTGAGGATGGTTAGATGCTGGAACAGTTTGCCTAGGGAGGTTGTGCATGCTCTAACCCTGGCAGTGTTCAAGGCCAGGTTGGATAAGGCATTCTATAATTAACAAAATAAGTAGGTACATAAACAACTGGAGAATCAAACATGGTCTAGAACCACAGGTGGTAGATACTTGATATTGATGCTAAGAACACCAAAGGAGCAGGCAAAACCCAGCAGCGCCAAGTAGGAAGACAGCCCCTGCATCTGCAAAGAGCTCACCCAGATGCAGCCAAGATCCTTGTCTGCTACCTCAGAGTTATGGACTCTAAATTCACTCCAAAAATAAGAAATGCAAGGCTGTTCGCAGAAGAAAAGCTTTTGAGTGTTGGTTCCCATTTCTTCTAAATACATACAAAAATTTGCATCGTTAACAAGCTCACACATTGAGAACAGACTTCACTCATACAAAGGTCTTAAAATTATCCAAACTGACACAAGCTCCGTATTACTAATGTACATCAAGCTTAGAACAACAGGTTTATTTAAAAATACACTTTATTTACAAGACATTCAAACTTCATTTTGAAAAAAATATAGCTATACATAAAACTTTAAATTTTTCACTAATGGTTAATAAAACCATAGTGAGATTTACAATTCATTGATTCAGCAATCACGGAAATTACATCTTGGCACATTAAATCATATAATGAACAGAAAAACTGGAGGAAACTTTTAAGCAACAAAACTCCATAAATGTAACAATTTTGTACAGCAACATCCTCACAACAAGGTGTCACTGTTCAAATAAAGTATTTAACATAGAAAGTGCTTCCACTGTACAGCAGAGTAAAGAGAACTTACAGGAATGTTCATAGTTTTTGAATGATCTTCTACCTATTTTCTAATTAGCGATCCAAGCTTTCCCCCAGGATATTAATGAATGACCAGTGAACCCCCATGATTTCACTATACCTTCCAAGGTTTAGAAACCAACCTTTTTAGAAAGTTGATTCAGGTAGAGTGTTTATAAAGAATTTAAGTATATATAAATGCATATGTTCACATCTCAGGATGACTACTACTTAGACAACAATTCTACACAGATCACAGGATACAAAATAGTCCTTATAGCTCACATAATAGCTCACATCAAGCCATCCATAGACCTTGGGTGGTAAACTTCACTTTGGGGAAAATTCAGGTGCTGGCATATTCCCTTCAAAGTTCAGAATAAAAGGGAGTATTCAGGACAATAAGTGTTATTAATCAGGAATGGAAGAGGGAAGGAACAGGAAAAACTAAAGAAGGTCAAAAAGTGTTTTGCAATGGTAAGGTGTGTCACATAGGAAAACCAGTAAGAGGGTGAATTTGAATAGAATGGAGTGCAGAAATTTAACCAGTGCATAAAAGAGGTATTCTTAAACTGTATTATAAGTACACCACCATGACCAGAAGGCTAGCAAAACCATCCTGCTTTTATTGAGGAAACAAAATAAGAAAAATATTAAAAGGAAAAAAACATAGAACTATGAGTCAGAGTAAGTATTGCAAAGAACACAAGGAAAATGAAGTCAACTAAAAACTTGGCAAGACAAAAGCAATACTCCTAAAAACAGCAGCAGTTATTTTTCTTTACATTGAAGAACAAAGGCAAGACCTGCATTCAGAGAGTTACAAAAGAAGGAAAAATTAACAATCAAATCGGCACTTTCGGCACATATGAAAATGTGACAAAGAATTGATTCACTTTAGGAAAAGGCACACAACTGATAAAGGCCCATAAACTGCTTTTGCATTCAGTGTCATGTTAACTTATTCCAGATTTCACTTTTACTCCAGAGCGATCTGGTAAGGTTACCAAATGTTTCATTGTCATACAGCTAGGTCACATGTATGACTGGTTATGGGTCAGAGGGCCACATTAGCTGGACAACCAGTTGAAAGTCAAACATAATTTAAGCAGATTTCCTTTGCTACAGGCAGTGATGGGCAGAAATGGACAACCACTGCAAGAGAACCCAGATGCCATAACGAGACAATTGTAAGGCAGTACTTGAAGAGGACACAGTAGCACAATCAATCAGGGAGGGAAATAAAGTAATTAAGCTGAAGAGGCCAGAACAGAGATTTTATGACAGTGCAATGGATTACAAAACTGAATGTAAAACATCTGCCCATAGATACAGGCAGATACTGAAATATACTGTATTTCAAAATGAGGGAAGACTACTCCAAGAGAATTAGAAGAGATATGCCAAGAACTGAAGGGAAATAAGCCAATACAACATACACACTGGAATTAAGACTTCTATAGAATTAGAGAGGGGCCACCCAGTACAGCCTAGTTGTGACACACTTAAAAGAGACGAGAAAAATATTTTGTTGTGGGACTCAAATGAAGGCAAAGATGTGGTCAGAAACCTACACAAAAAAAAAAAAGCAACGTTCATCTCATAAATAACATAGCTCTGTTGGTTTTGCTTGCTTAACTAATAAAGCAAATTTAAAATCTGCTTGTTTTCTAGACCTGAAGATTTGTATAATCCCTGGTATTTTCCCATTTATTCACAGGCAACAATTACAGTCCAGTCAATCAGACAAGAAAAAAAAAAAAAGCCTAAGAATGTTACTTCATTGTATTTTCAGACTTCAACACTTTCAAAAGTTTAGAAAATACATAACCATGGTTTTAACAAATACTAGAAGAATAAAGATGGTCCATTTTGTCAAATGCTCCAACATCACACAAACAAGTTTTTTTTAATCCCAGAGTAAATACTGCCATTCCAGTTTTCAAACATTTAATAAAATATATACATATATTTTAAAAATTACCTGATTTAAGACACAAATGCATAATTATGAAAGGGTGCTTGTTTTAGAGGATATCTGGAAGCAACTTCTCCTTAGACTTTGTTGTTATTTTAGGAGCTTTCCATTCTGGTTCTCAAAAACCATATAAATGTATTTGTTATTTACATCTAAACCTCATCATTTAAACACCATCATAGATGAAAAGAAGGAAAAAAAAAGAACAGAAGAAAGGGCTGTCTTACTTTATGCCACATGCTTTTAAAAGACAGAGCAATTCTTACAATGTTTCCTGATTTACATTAATTCGTGCAATAACTGCCAAGCAGGATCCTGCTGCTGCCAACAGAAGTAAACAGGCCAGAGGATCAAGCTTTTAATTATATTAACAAATGTTAATTTATATAATAAAAATCTATAATAAAAGGCTATGAAACATATTAATTCACCCAAGAATCTGTTCAAAAGGGACAGGTAACTACAAATCTAGAAATGTGCTATTTAGACTGCAATCACTGCTTCAGTAAATACTATTTTCCAAGCAGTAAAATATCCTGCTGTGTGTTTTAATATTCATTGAATTAATGCAATCATCTTTATTAATGTGGAGTTGGCTGCTTTTAAGCCAGCCTTACAGGGAGGTCCCGGTATTGTCCCAGCCCAGGTATGAAATCAATTTGCTCTTTCTCTTAAGGTGTCACTGAGGTAAAGACAGCACTATTTTATAAAGGTGTCCCCATGAATAAATGGATAAAATAGCCTGTCCAGGCCACACGGACCATTGAAAGGCTGCTTTTGAAGCAAAGTGTATTTGAAAGCTTCTGGATCCGACCTGAATGACCAGGGAGGCTGAGCACTGCACTCAGTGTGGATTAGGTAGTGGATCTCCTCTCCCAGAAACATGGAGAGCACACCTGACCTAAACCCAATCCTGGTGACAGAGCATGTCACCTTGTTTTCCTTAGAGGACCCCTGCATGCCTTCAGAAAAGAACAAGCAGCAAAAAGATAATGAACTGCTTCACTAAATTCACTTTGAGATACACCTTTGGGCAGGGGGAGGAAGGGCAGGGCAGAGGGGAGGGCTCAGACCTTTAAAGGCAGACAACAAGAAATAATTAAGACTAAACTAGGAACAATTCCCTGGTTTAATTTTTTTTTTTAAAGCTCCCTCTAAGTGATAATACTGCATACAAGACTTAAAGGTACTTCCTTAATTAATACAATTATGTCTTAATTAATAAATTATGTCTTAATAATAGAATTGCAGAATTTTAACTGTTTATAATAAACACATTAGCTTATTTATTCAGCATGAATAACAACAGACACTCAGTGTTAAAGATAATGCAATCATCCCACACAGTGATAAAGTAAGACCATGGTTCTTAGAACTTCTGTTGTCAGAAGGAAAAAAATATTTAAAAAGACTGAGTTGTACAATCATAATGGTGAACAAGATAAAAGTTAATTGGATGACTGCCTACATTTCCATTTGCTAGAATCAGTGCAGACAACATCAGTAGGTATTTATTTGCTTTCATGATAAGCAGTCTATTCCTAAGCACACTCATCTGTAATTAGGCTGGGACTCCAGTATTACTATTAGAGAAGCAAGACCAGCTTCTGCTCTGTCCCTAAATACAGGAGTCAATCAAGAAAACAATGCAAGTCAAAATTCCTGAGTGCTTCCCCTTAGACACACTTAATTTCATTCACAAACCCCACTGGCCAGGAGCACAAGTGTTACTGTAAAACATGAAAAAATGGGGTTTAAGGACCAGCAAAGCATCTTTACTGAAGTCCTTCATAAATATACAGTACTTCAGCCCAATACAATCATTAACTGGCCTCAGGGCTTTCACGAAACAGCTCACTTCAGCAGGAAAGGCCAGAGTTTCATTCCCAGTGCCACTGGCCATGAACTGCAAACATCAGTGCAGACAGCGAGCAATACACCCCATCCACTCTAAGAACAGGAATTCACCCTTATTTGGTGACAAACTGGGTAAGGCTGCATCAGAAAAATCTTAGATGAATGCAACAGCCTTGGTGGAAATCTTAATCCTTATTTCACATACAAGGGGCTTTTAGGTGTATTTTGGTTTACAGCTAAAGCACAGAAATCTTTTTGCCACACCAACTTCAGCTACAACCACCAATGACCCCATTCACAGGCATGATACGTTTGTTCTGTGAAAACAAGATGCAGACTAGAGGGAGCTGCCTAAAACCGTGTACTGCTCGCCTGTGATTTGTCATCAGAAATGTCACAATTTTTCAGGCTGTCCTCTGCTGCCGGGTCTTCGATTGGGATTTCAATGTCACTTTTACTTGAACCATTGTCTTTGTGCCCTGCAGAAATGTAACTGTTGTTTTTCTCTCTGTAGCCATTAGTTTTAGCCCGGGGGGGCTCCCTCTGACTGCAGCACAGCTGAGGGTCACAAGCTTTTGAGATGCAGGGCGAGCTGCACAGTAGCTGGGAGGTCTTGTGGTCAACATACTCTGGCTGGATGGTCACAGAATGGACCCCTGCTTCATGGAAAATCTCCCGTATTTTGTAAGCAGCGTCTTGGTAATTGGCAGGGGTTTGGCACTTGACATGAAGAGTGGCAATGTTCTTCCCACTTGCAAGCTCCCAAACATGTACCTCATGAAGGCTGCTAACTCCCGGTACACGAGCTAGTCTGTCAGCTGGAAGACATAAGAAAAAGGTATTAGAGGCTTTGGTGTACTGGCTAATTATCCACTGTCCCATTTGGCACCCCATCCAAAAGCAGCAGTATCCAAACTATCATTTTAGAAGAGATATACTTGATAAAACATGTTTACTCCCAGCTGCCTTCAGTTCAGCCTCCAGATGACTGCATGAACAGGCCACCTCTCCTTTTGGGTTCACCCTTTCCTCAGGCAATTTACCATTTACCAACTGTTCATACAAGAAATGTTAGAGCACCAATTCCTCCATCAAGACCCCATATCTTCTGCTTTCTTTCCATCCTGAGCATGATGGAATTTCAGAAATACCTAGTGCTACCCCACAATTGACCAGTGTGAACAGCACCTTAGAGTTACAAAATAAACCGACCTTAATGGAAATTTCTCAGCTGTTTTGGAAGCCTTTAGGAAGAAGCCAATACAGGGTTGGGAAATATTGTAACTCAATGTCGTTTCTTTCACAAGCAACCCATACAAAGCATTAACAGCTCAAGACCTGGTATTTTTGATGTATTGTTGGAGTACCACATTCTCAAAATGCATGCTTTAACTAATCCAGAGAGATTTGAGTCATGTTGCTAGGACACAGGCATGTGACTATTTCTCACAGTTCTTGAGCATTTGGAGCTATTATGAGTAAATAATCCAAACCTGTCATTCCACAAATAACATATGCATTGAAATATATCATTAAAATTAACAGCATTTCAACAACAAATTTGACTTACTCAGCACTTGTATATTAACACCTTTGGGGACCATCTGCAACAAAATAGTTGAGGTCTCCTTGATAAGTGGGAATGCAGAAGACAAGATGATGATCACCATAACTATTGTCAAGCTTGGATCAATGTAGCACTGCCAATTACACGCAGCATCCCCCAGAGGACGTACATAGAAGATAGTAGCAGTAACTACCACGACCACAGATCCAAGTGCATCTCCCATAACATGCAAAAGAACACCTGAAACAAATGGCACAATTTCCATTAGTGAGGTGGTTTTGGTTTCTTTGCTTTGTTTGGGGCTTTTTAGGGGGCAGGGGGGAAACACTCCTGCATTTTTCAAGTATGTTCTAGTTGACATGAAGAATGCAAAATTCCAGGCATTAATATCATAACCAAAGTTTCCAGTAACCACTTTCAGGAAAAAACAGCAAGGGAAACACTAAATCTGAAGCATAGCTATTTAAGTAGGATGCCTTATTAAACATGTAGGGTAGGCCAGCAACTTCTGTCCAACTGCAATGCCATGGTAACGTAAAATGTGCTTGCTTCAATGTCTGCAAATTTTTAAGAGATCCTGGCACATTAAATCTCAATTAAAAATTGATGACTAAATCTATCAGTTCTACCCTGGAAGCTGAGAGAGCCACAGATAACCCCCAGTAACAGTTATTCTCCCCCATCAGTTTATATGACACTCCTGAAATCTAAAAAACTACCTAAGCAAAACCTAAGTCCAGCCTTGTGGCTTTGAATACCCTCAAACTCCAGTTTTCAGAACAAGTTTGATTACCAGTCATATTAAATCTTGTACACCAACACTACTCAGACTCAGCAAAAATCAGACTCTGGTTTGAGATCAGTCACATGGTTTAGTATGTGCCTGGACTACTCTAAATGGAGAGGAATGCTAGGTGCCTCTTTTTACATCTTTAAATACTGTTTTGCACAAAAGGCAAAGACACAAAACAGGCTCTTTAGTAGCACAAGTTTAGCTGCCCTGTAAACTACAATGATCGAAGTAGTTTTCTTGCTATGAAGTTACAAAAATCCAAGAAGTCTCTTTTTCTTCTTTGTCTTATTACTTTACATAAACTTCCCTCTTCCCATCACTACTCAAACCACTCCACTTTTGTCAGTCTTTACTATTAGACTCAGATTTCATTCCAACCCATGCCTAGTTCAGGGCATCTCTCTATGTATGAAGTTAATTTCTTTGTCAATACTTATGAGAGAATAAAATGAACAATCACCTTTTAACATCCCTATGACACGTACTTTGAAGTGTTTCACTGCCATTTAATCCCTTCTTTGGGCTAGAGAAGCTGTAAAAAGCTCCCCCCAAAACTCATTAACAACACAGCAAAGAGTTTGGACTCTTCGGTGATGCTGGATACTGGATTAGCCCTAGAATTGTGCCTGTGCTGCTGTTTCTTCACAGTTCTGGACACACACCTTGATTTGTGTGAGGCAACAACCTCTGGAGTTCCTCCAAATCACTTGGGTCAGATAAGAAAGTACAAGCTTCTAGTGAGTCCGACTCTTTCTGCTAGAGTCAGGCATGTTCTGCCCCATTTGGCAGACTTCCACAGGGTTTTACTCCTCCTAACAGTGTTGCAGTGTTTTCTTTTCATTTACAAATAATCTCAATTCAGCACGGGCTATCAACTATTGCACTAGCAAGAGGGACAGGCAGGATGCAATTGCCAAGGCAACTAACCAAAGAGAACAGCTTATAAAGAACAGGAAAATGTTTCAGAAAGTCTTCTTTTGAGTTAAGAAAAAAGTAAGTATATCAGAATTTTGAGGAATTATTAGCTGAGAATACAGAATTTGGAAAATGCTTATGTTACACTAATAATGTCAATAATATGTACACCCTGGTAATACATCAATAATGAGGGCCTATGCAGAAATGAACCCATTTCCCTATCAAACCCCAAAAGCTATGATTATAAGCTAGAAATGAAGATTAATTTTTACTAAATAAAGTATTAGTAGTGGTATGTTAAGCATGGTAAGATCACAGTTTCCAACAGCTTGTGTTGGAAAGTCTGAATTACCCTGCATATGCTCAAGAAGTATAAGGAATAATTTCACACTGCAATAATTAATCCTGCCAGGCAGAATTTGTGGATTCCTGTTCCTACCACTTTTAAAATCAAGGAAGCCATTCCTCTAACAATCCATTTTGTCCAGCCATGTTTTTCAGGGAGGCTCCAATTCTACAACATAAGAATTTTTTGCCAAGTGATTATAAAGTATAGCTATGTAACTAACTTCAAAAGAAAAACATAAATGTTGAATCAGAATTTTAAAGACACATATCTGTAGCACTGGCTACAGAAGCAATGAATATTTGTAAGGACAATAAAGACTGATTTTGTAAAAATTACATATCGAAGTATTACTTACAAAAATTTCTCTTTTTAAAAATGAAAGATGACAGCTATTTTAAAACAACTGTTTTAAAATATCCTTATCCTTCAGACATTTTTGAAAGTTTCCAGCATCATTATACCCAGGCACTGTGGTTCAGGCAAGCAAGGTCTTCTCTAAAGCAATTTCTTATCCTTCTCTCCTCATCCCCAGAATAAGTTTCCTTATTCTGCTGCAATAATCTTACCATTATAATGCCATAATATTCAGTGACACCGATTTCTAGACATCCAGGCAAGTGTTGTGGCTCTAGCACATGGTTTGATTTTCCAAAGCATCTTGCCTTATAGATGCATTCTGTAGCTCCGAAAACACTTTTGAAAGACAGGTAGACAGACACACACACACACACACACACACACACACACACTAGAAAAACCCCAGCAAACCCAGGTGCCTGACTGCCATGTCGACCCCTTAAGCAGAATTCACACAGTGCAAATTTACACAACCTTGGAGGAATATCAGATGTTGATACATGACCATAAGAAGCCTGAACTACTATCCTGTCAGGTTTCTGACAGCCCTTTCCCTGGGGACAAACTCAATGTTTCATATATTCAAAGACATCTGCATTTGGCTCTGCTCAGAGTACCTATATAGACATGTATACATAGAAACACCTACACAGACAGGGAGTGACACGTGGGTAGTTTATTCCTAGAAGTAGCTATAGTATTTCACTCCACAGATTCCCAGAGACCTGCCAAATTACAACGTAAGAGGGCTGATCCTGTCCCAGACTTTTCCAGGAATGGGTTCACAGTTCAAGGACCTGGAAAAACATGGTGCTGCAGCACCAGTTTCAGAACTTTTTTCCTTGTGCTGACAGCAAAACATTAGCAACCTTGGAATTTAAAAGAAATTCTGTTATCTGCTGAAAAGCATTTTAAAGTTGAAAACTGCTCACCTACTACAGCTGTGACACTCAAAGATGCTCCTCATAGCTACCTGCGTTACCTTCCTGTAAAACCTCTACTGACTTGAGCTTAGTGCAATAGGGTTTGTATCCTTTCCAAAATGTTTGGCTGCACTCTTCTAAAGAATAAAAATCAAAATGTGAGCACACTCAGAGACAAATCAGCATGACACTATTTTGTTACTACCTCTACTATCTCATACAACCAAAACCTTTCTGCCAAAGATAACCAGGTCCAATTACACAGAAGAGTCCTGGGCTTTTGCTCCCTTTCTTACTGATAATTTGGGAAGGGGGGGGAGGAATCTGAGATGCAAACCATGAAGTGTTTTAAGCTAATATAACATTAGCAGTATATTCCCATGCCATACCTCTGATGTTCAAGGCTTCAGACTTTTTCTCTTTTTTCTTCTCAGACCCCTCTTCAGGGCTTTTTTGGTCATTTGGTGAATCACCTGCATTCAAAGAAGAAACGCTGTGTTGTGTATAAGTTCTACAAACAGAAAAAACATCAACCTTCTCAAAACCAACTTCTTTCAAAGATGACAAGAAGAAAACAACCAAGCCAAAACATTTCCTATGCAGCCCTCTGAGCAACGCCTCCTTCCCCCATCCCGCGGAGACGCCCAGCAGGCCAGTGTAAAGTACAAGGTGAAAGAGGCGGCGGGTGTCTGAATGAGCTTAGTGAAACCCCACAGGGCCCACGGGTGGCTCTGGGGCTCTGAAAGGGCCCAGAGGATGGGTCCAACAGCTCGGCGAGTCCCCAGGGCAAAAGAGATGGAAGGGATGGAATGGGAAGGGATGCAGAAGCGGGGGGTGAGGGATGCGGAGAGGTGAGGGACACGAGAGAAAGGCGAAGATGCAGCCGAAAGGCACCTGCTTCAGCCGCCTCCCCCTCCGGCGTGCCCCCGGGCACATCCCGGAGCTCAGCGGCGGCGGGCGGCGGGGCGGGCGGGCGGCGGCGGCAGCAGGCGCCCCAGTCCTGAAAGACGAGGAGCCCCACGACGTTGACGGCGAGGCCGAGGGTGCCGACGATAAGCACCAGCTGGGCGTCGTCGATGGGCTCGGGCCGGGCGAGGCGCAGGACGGAGTCCACGAGGATGGTGAAGCAGAGGGCGGTGAGGAAGACGGCGTTGCTGAGGGCTCCCACCGCCTCGGCGCGGCTGTAGCCGTAGGTGGCGCGGGGCCCGCGGCGGCTGCGGCGGGCGATGCGCCCCGTGGAGAGCCCCACGCAGAGGGAAATGAGGTCCGAGAGCATGTTGAAGGAGTCGGACACCAGCGCGATGGAGTTGCCCAGGTAGCCGGACACCAGCTCGGCCACGAAGAAGCCGACAGTGAGCACCAGCATGAAGATGAGGCGGCACGTCTTCCCCGAGTACCGCCCCATGGCGGTGGTGCGCTGCCCGCGGGTCCCGCTCCGCGCTACCGCCGGGACATCGCCGCCGCCGCCGGCCCGCAATAAGTGCGGGCGGCCCGGGCCGCGCCGCCGCCACACGGGCCCGCCCGCGGCCCGGCCCCGCCACACGGCCCCGCCCCGGCACCGCCCCGGCCCCGCCGGGCCTCGGGAGCTGCCGCGGGGGGCACGAAATCAGCCAAACACGGAATAAATAGGAAAAAGAGATGGGCCGCGGGCAGGCGCGGAGCTGGCGCGGTGACTGGCGAAGGGCCCTGTCGGGTGGGCAAAGTCACTCAGTGCTGCCCTGCCTGCGCTCCCACCATCCAGAGACGGTGAAGTCCCAGTGACGGATCCAATAATTACGCTCCTTTGGTGCTTTATTGGTGGCTTCAGTGCCAAATCAAAGGACAGAGTGCCATCTACTGAGCCAGCTGATTTCCGGCCACCAGCCTCTAAAAAGGTGTGTCAAAAACCCAGTCGAGTCCTGGGTGGCATCAAAAGGAGCGTGGCCAGAAGATTGAAGGAGGTGATTCTCCCCTTCTGCTCTTTAGAGACCCCACCTGCAGTACTGTGTACAGTTCTGGTGCCTGCAACATAAGAAGGACATGGAACTGTTGGAGCAAGTCCTCAGGTGGGCCACCAAGTTGATTAGGGGACTGGAGCACCTCCCCTACAAAGACAAGCTGAGAAAGTTGAGGCTGTTCAGCCTGGAGAACAAGAGGTTGTCTGGAGACCTCACAGCAACCTTCCAGTACCTGAAGGGGCCTACAAGGGAAGCGAGGGAGGGACCCTTTGTCAGGAACTGTAGTAATAGGACCAGGAGTAATGCGTACAAATTGAAAGATGGGAAATTTAGGTTAAGTATTAGGAAGAAATTGTTTACTGGGAAGGTGGTGAGATGCTGGAATAGGTTGCTCAGAGAGGTTGTGGATGCCCCAACCCTGTCAGTGTTCAAGGCCAGATTGGATAAGGTCTTGAGCAACCTGTTCTAGTGGAAGGTGTCCCTGCACATGGCAAGGGGTTGGGACTAGATGATCTTTAAGGTCCTATCCTACCCTTCCAATCGTTCTATGATTCTATGAAAATAGCTCCTTATTGTGCAAAAATTTATCCTCAACCCATAAGAAAAATAATTTCATGCATTTTTAAACCTACAGGATAGTCTACAAGAAGCATAATAAGCAAGTAAACCTCTATCTTGTATTTGTATTAGATTTAGATTTTTTCTTGTCGTTGTTAAAACAGTTCTTGAGAAAGTGACAGCCCTGCTTGCAAATAGAAAAGGACAGACCTGGACTACTAATACAGCATTTCAAGGTTGATGGGAACAACTGAATAATCAAAGGAGGTGATGGGAAATTAAGTCATCCTCAACTATGGAGTTCTCAATAGGAGAACTGGACCCCCCCAAAAAAAAAAATAGGTAGAATACATATGACCTAAAGAAAATAATGTCCTTAAAGTGGTATCCTGGGAGAGTTTGGAGTATTTCAGCTATGCCTGAGGCACACCAGTGCAGAAGGATGACTTCAGCAACTGCAATTCATACTTATGCATCACATCACACATTTTACCACACTTGACAAAGCACCCATCACTATCAGATTATAAACCAGCAAGGCCAGGGAACACTATCTTGTCTCACCTACCAAAGGTTCTGCAACCAGAAATTCACAGAATCACACAGAATATACTGAGTTGGAAGGGACCCACAAGAACCTCCAAGTCCAGCTCTTAGCCCTGCACAGCACCATCCTCAAGAGTCACACCACGTGCCTGAGAATATGGTCCAAATGCTTCTTGAACTCTGGCAGGTTGATGCTGTGACCACTGCCCTGGGGAGCCTGTTCCAGTGCCCAACCATCCTCTGGGGGAAGAACATTTTTCTAATATACAACCTAAACCTCCCCTGACACAACTTCAGGCCATTCCCTTGGGTCCTGTCACTGGTCACCACAGAGAAAGGATCAGTGCCTGTCCCTCATCTTCCTCTCACGAGGAAGTTGTAGACTGCAATGAGGTCTCCCCTCAGCCTCCTCTTCTCCGGGCAGAACAGATCAAGTGACCTCAGCCACTCCTCGAACGGCTTCCCCTCAAGGCCATTCACCATCTTCATTGCCCTCCTTTGGATGCTCTCTAAGGGCTTAATATCTTTCTTATATTGGGTGTCCAAAACTGCCACAATATTCAAGGTGAGGCTGCCCCAGTGCAGAGCAGAGCAGGACAATCCCCTCCCTCGACCAGCTGGCGATGATTTGCCTGATGCCCCCCAGGACAGGGTTGGCCCTCCTGGCTGCCAGGGCACTGCTGACTCATATTCAACTTGCCATCGACCAGGACCCCCACATCCCTTTCCAATGCACTGTTTTCCAGCATGTCATTCCCCATCCCAGGTGCAGAATCTGGCCTCCCTCCCTTCGAGGGCATCAACGGCTCCTCCCAGTTTTGTGTTGTCTGCAAACTTGCTTAGTATTTCTTCCAATCCTGGTTCCAAGTCATTTTTGAAGATGTTGAAGAGCACAGGGCCCAAGACAGAGCCCTGCAGAACCCCACTAATGACAGGTTGCCAGTTTGATGTTGCCCCAGTCAGCTGGGACCTCCTTTCCTTAAAGACTTCAGGAATTTCCTCTTTTTTCTAACTCTGAAGCTATTGCATTGTTACTGCTATTAATTGAGTTTGAGCAGTTGCTTGAATAAACCTTTTGAATGAGGCCTCTCCATTTCACCTAATTCTGTGCACACAACCAAAGCCTGTCTTGCACAGAACACAAGATGTATCTTAACCTCTGGAGTGGGTTTGAGTAGCCATTCAGAGGATAATTACCCCTCCAAGGAATTAACACACACAATTCCCAGTTAACAAGAGATCCTTGTGCATGCCCTTCATACATTCAATACCCTGCAATATTCAAACTAACAAATGCATAAAAATAAGTGTATTGAAATGAACCTTACCATAAAGATAAACATAGTCATAGAAACAGATAGAGTAACTTACATCAACACACATTTCAGCTCTATAATTACAGCCAACAAGATAAGAGATTTTTAATGGTTGTGCCAAATGAAAAAGAGTATGACAAAGGTGGAACAAAGAGAAGAAAAATGTGAGTTATAGGAAGTCAAATAATCAGATATAAATTTTTAAATGATGGTCTATATTTTCTTTACTATAATTAATGATAGAAAATTCTGCCTCGGGCACGTCACTTACAATGAAAAAAAGACAATTCTCTGAGGCCGAGATCATTGCACCTGCATAGAACTGAAAAGAATTTCCAGTCGTTCTTATTTTAGGAAGACTGATAATACTGACTTATAAGCTGAAACATCATTAATCCTCCTGCACAAAATATGCATCAATCCTCTTTGGGAAAAAAAAAATAACAGCTCATAGTCCTGAACTCACTTCAAAACATAAAAATATCAGTTATTTTGAAGAAATAGTGTTAAAAGTATTATTTTCAGCAAATAAGGGTAAGTCCTCTGACATTGGACACAAATACATCTAACTCTCTGAAGATGTCAGAAGCAGTACACATTCAGAGCTTCAGCTCTGAAGCTTTATCTGCTGATCCGCCAATTTATTCCTTCTGTCAAGCTCACACGTCTCAGTCTGCTTCTTATGATACAGCATCAGTCTGAAAGCCACACACTGACACACAAACAGAGCAATATTTGTGCTGAGTTAGGCAATGGGTCCATCTCTGAACTATTTCCAGTTCCCATCCACACATTTTGGAGATGAGGGAACCAAACCTGCACTGTCTTCAAAACCCAGGGCAGCCATAGATTCATACAGAGGCACAGCAAAAGTCCTGACTGCCTCCTTTACTCCTTTCCCAGTACTGTAACACATTTGAATCGCTTTTGTCTTCTGAATATCTAGCGTATGTTTTTATGGAACTGGTCATTCTCTCCTGCTTTCTGTTTCTCATCTTCTGTCATAGTTAAAGCCCAGCTGGCAACTAAGTGCCATGCATCTCCTTGCTCACTCTCCCCTGCCCCCAGAGGGATGGGGAGGAGAATCAGAAAAAAACCTTATGGGTTGAGATAGGAACAATGTAATAATTGACACAAAGTAATATATAATACTCATACTATTAAAAAGAATAATAATTGTTCTGTGGTTTTGGTGGGGTTTTTTTTAAAGAGAGATTAATAAACCCCAAAAGACCAGTGATTGGCAGCTCCTGACCAACCCCTGAAGAATATGTACTGGGCATGACTCTCTGTGGTATGGAATATCTCTGGTCAGTTTGGGTCAGCTGTCCTGGCTGTGCTCCCCCACAGCTTCTTGTGCTTCTCCTTGCTGGCAGAGCATGGGAAACTGGAAAGTCCTTGACTTAGAGTAAGCACCACTTAGCAACAACTAAAACAGCAATGTGTTATCAACACTCTTCTCATATGAATCCAAAATGCAGTTGCTATAAAGAAAATGAACTATCCCAGTCAAAAGCAGGACATCTTCAGTTCTTTATCCATTCAGGGCCTTTCCATTTGCACTATGGCTGCTTAGAAGCCTCTTGGACATCAAATCTTTTGCTTGCCCCATTCTGCATACAAGCCTCCCTGTCCCTCTTCATCCAGGTATCACAATCGCTTCAGGACAAAAGACTCCTAAAACTGTCAAGTGATCAAAGGTAATCATTCTCATTCAAGAAGTTGTTGTTTTCAATAACAAGAATAATTAAATTTGGTTAATCTTCAGAATAAAGTGTATGTTATCACTGTAGCTATTTTTCACCTTGATCTTCTTCTACATAATCAAAAAAAAAGTCATAATTCTTCATGTTGGAGTCACCAACCCTGTAACCAGTGTTTTCACTCGGGCTCTTCCCCCTTTCTGGGCACTGCTGTTCTGCTTGCACCAATCCACTTGCAGTATCAGAAGATTTGGTCTCAAATCCTTTTAAAAAGGAACCATGTTTATGTTTGTTTTGCAGTGTGCTTGGCATCCTTCTGTGTTTTACACTGACTGCAGACATTCAACAACATAATGTTACAGTTACACTTACTCATCCAGAACTGAGATTATCTGAACAAGCTACATACTATTAAACAAAACAATCAACCTAAATATCCCAGGCTCTCTGTTTCTAACTATGCTGAGTTGGAAGAAGTTCCTCTTAAGAGGTTCAGAAAAGGTTGTCCAAGACCTTAGTTTTCTGAACTATTTGCCAACTCTAGTTTCAGCTACAATACTGCTAGAAAAGCTACAGTTTCCTCATCCCAATCAGGAACAGGAGTTGGTAAAATTCTTAAGAACTCATAAAATTATTACAAACAAGACAACTTTCCTTCTGAATCCCAAAGATGCAAAGCAGTCCTATAACCTTCAAGATCTCTGTGTGCCAAGCTTTCAAAGTACTCAGCATACCAATTTTTAACACCTAGCCATTGGCAGTCAGACCCTCTAGCCAAGAGGTTGTCCCCACCTGGCCATAAGGGGATGCTTAGGTAACAGTAAAAGCAGGGTGAGTATATATAATACTTCCTCTTAATACTCTTTTATCCTTCAAGTATTTTCAGCTCAAATGAGTTTCTGAGCTAGGTGTTTCGTAGCCCTCAGTGGATTTTTCATTCATCTGCAAGTCTAGCCTTTCACACACTGATGTAGACTTCAACACTAATTGGCAACAAGTTCCCCACATCACTCTCATGGTGTGAAGAATCATAGGATGGTTTAGTTTGGAACCCCCCTATCATGAGCAGGGACATCTTCCACTAAATCAGGTTGCTCAAAGCCCCATCCAACCTGGCTGAGAACCCTTCCAAGGATGGGGGATCCACAACTTCTCTGGGCAACCTGTTCCAGTACCTCACCACCCTCACAGTCAAGAATTTCTCTAATACAAACATATCCTCTTTCAGTTTGTACCCATTACTCCTTGTCCTATCACTACATGGCCTTATAAAAAGTCCCTCTCCAGCTCTCTTTTAGATATTGAAAAGGTGTTTTAAAGTCTCTCTGGAGCTTTCTCTTCTTCAGGCTGAACAGCCCCAACTATATCAGCCTGTCACCTCTTTCTCCTTGTTTTGAACCTGAATCCTGCTAGTTTCACTTAATGTTTTCTTGTTCTCATTTCAGAGAATGGGACAAACATTCAATGACTACTCACCCTATGCCACTCTTGGTTTTGCAGACTTGTGTCATGCCCTCCTTAAGATATTAATTTTCAAGATGACAGGTAAAAATCTATTTAGTTCCTTCCAGAGAAGCCATTACCAGCCCTTGAAAGTAGGATATCTCTATAATTATGAGATGTGACAATAGTAACAGCAGTAATGATGGTAATTTTCTTCTACTACTGAATGAAAATAAATCACTCATAGCCTCGTGCTGCTGTAGAATTTGAATAGCAAAAAGAATCATAAAAATAAGGAACTAAGTATAAATGGTACCATTAAGAGAGATCACTCTTCATCCTTCTTATCAAAGTCCTGACAGAGATTACTTTTTGACCCATCATAAAAATTACTTTCAAAAGACATTTCAGAAATGACCTGGAAGAAACTAAAGAATGAAAGAAACCAACGCCCACACGTTGCCACATGTGATAAAGGAGTTATGCCTCTTTAAGACTAGGGAGGAAAATGTTACATTTGCACTAAAAAGCTGAGGCTGACCCTGGGCACATGACATTCAGTCCGTGGCTTGAAAAGCAATGGATGGCTGTGAGAGGACCTTTCAGCTTCATTCCGAGAAGACCTGGAAGGCTACTATGAAGTTTCTTTCTCTAAATTAGGAATGCTGGGCCAAATTCATAGCAAATCTAAATGGAAACCATGTGGTTGGCTTCTGCTACAGATAAATTTGACCACAAAATGAATCACAAAATAAATACTGACCAACAGACCTTGTTGTGGAAGGGGGTTAGTATGAGAGTATTCTGTTTGCAGGTGGTTTGTTCCTCAGTGCTTTCTCATTTTATTTGTATCTCCCTCTCACACCTGCAAGAGGAAGATTAAGTTTCACTGAAGGGTGAAACAGCTGGGAAATCATCAGGTCTGCTTCAATCCAGGGACCAGAAACCTGAAAGGTAGCTCTCCAGCAAGACCTCAGCAGTCTGGATGAAAGCTTTATCAGTGCCCTTGGCAGAGTACAGAGGTGAATGTCCCTGGATTTTTAATCACAGCTATGACTTCTCATGACAGTCCTGAAACTGTCCTGGGGAGAAGTATTGTACCAGTGGTTGGACACGGAGAACGTATTTTTCATGGATTTCTAAATTTGGCTTGAATACAGTGGTAGGTCAATCTGAAATTAGGACCCTGTGGGATTATTTAGTTTCTACCCTGGAATGTCTTCTGTTTTGTTATATTTGTTATATTTTTTTCCTATTTTAAGATAGTTGTTCAGTTTTTTAGTTCTAAACCACCATTCCCTGCTCTTCATATCCAGCATACTGGATATTTTTGCATACTTTAAGACACATCCAGTCATTATCTGCTCTAGCACCTGGATAATACTTCCTGAAATATTTCAAATACTTGACAATTCACTTTTTTTAAAGTGTAGTTCTGTTATATTTCTCATATAAATTTATGTGTTTATATATAAAATCTCCATATAACCTTTTTCTACTGGGAGGTAGCACAGCACATTGCAAAGAACATGAAGAAGAGAAAGCCACTCACCGATTTCATCATTGTAAATTGCATTGAGCCCTACTGCAAAAAATTCCTTTTCTATTCCGGCAGCATTTCTAGACTGAATCTGATACCAAACTTGTGTCTGTATCAAACTATCTGCAGAACAGCCATCCAAATAAAACAATTGCAGTTAACTTATAAAACATGTCAACCTTAAAAACCCGATTGTATTGAAACTGTTTATGACTTTGAACTCAGTTATCTTACAGTCCTTTTATTTCCTTACAGCTCACCACAGATACTGTGATGTAACAGACAGTCTGTCTATTCCTTTGCTATGAAATTGGTTCAAGGTTGAGAGCGAATGCAGATACCCAAAGTTCAGCAGCACTAGTACTGTTGGAATCTAGGTTCAGAAGGTTTAACCTTACCTTTATGCTCTTGCATCAACCATCCAGGGATGCTTTGCTTGCTTTACTCATGGATTTAACTTTTTCATTCTGCATTTTCCATTTTGCCCAAAAAGTAGCCCTAAAACATTTGCTTTTACTTGCTTTGATGCAAAACTTTCTCATTGGAAACTAATCCTTGGATTATCTTTGAAGGTTTCTTTTAAGAGCATTCAAAACAGATCTGAAGAAAATTTAGAGAAGCATGTTACTAAATAAACTTTCACAGTCTCTTACCTTGTCTTTTTAAAGGTTTTGTGTTAGAGCTTCACTGAATATAGATTAACACACACCTAGTTGCCTTTTCAGTAGCTGCTCAGAAAAGCTTTGGAAAAATTTGATGAGGATTATTTGCCACCCTATTAAACTAAAGAAGACCTTCAGAAAATATGTGTTCAGTCTTAGGTATTTGATAAACACTTAAAATTACTTTGAGAGTGCCTCTTGGCCTTTTTACTCAATTTGAGAGGACTACATTCGGCAGTGCTGTAGAACTCAAAGTCATATAATCTAAGTATTTAGTTATAGTAGGCTTTGGTTACCTACATGACAACACATTAACACCTCTGGGATTTATGGAAATAGACACATAAAGCATACATCCCTTCATTTGTGCATACTATGTTGTCAAGCATTTAGGAGTTGGATGCCACGGTGCACTACCCAGGCAGCATAAATCCTGAGGATGAGGATGCACTGTGTGAGTGAAGCAACTGTCTCTTGGTAAACTCTGGTGCTGCACATTTGACAATCATCTGTATGAATGCAGTCAGAGGATGAATTGGCATGAAGAGTTTACTGAAGAGCTAGTGCTTTCTGGGAAAAATAGTATCAATCCAGTGAAGATAGACTCAAAAGAGAGGCAGCACAGAGTAATGCTGATCTTGAGGATATGCTTTTAGGCTTTTCAGGTGTGAAAAACACAGTAGGCCAGAGTCTGGCATTACAGGTGTTCCTTCTCATTCCTTACAAAGGCCTCTGGGTCATCAGACTGGCAAAGTCTGTCACCCTTTCAGCAGTGCACTTGAAAGAGAAACCTGTTTCAATCGGGGAACTCATTTTTTTCTTCTTAGATATGGGTGAACTTAGTGATCACACTGACAACCTCAGAAACTGAAACCCTCTATTCTGGAACTCTAATTCCCAGACCATTTTTGCCATCTGCACTATAGGTTGTTGGGTCTGTTCAACTGGAGAGCACCACTACATTTAAAATTGCTTTTTGATACCTGCACACTTTAGCTCACTAGGTCTCCACTGGGAAGGTCTGTGGCATTAAGATGCAGGTTAAGCAGCCATTTATCCACTTATTTTGGCCTATAAATGTCCTCACTTCCCCTGGGATCAGTATGTTTGCAACAACAGCTGTGAAAATCTAGTTCAGAATATAACTTCAGTGCAGCCTTCCCAAGTCACCTAGGCATTTAAGGCTAGTGCCTCTCTTCATTCACACATGTGTACCCCAAAATCTCTCCTAATTACAAAAGCCTGGAAAAAAAAAGATACGTCTCACAGCAAGCCTCAGAATAAACAAACTCACTCTGCGTAGGTCCAGAAGGAGAAAGAAGGTGTGTTCTGCATTTAAGTGGCTGCTAGCTTACATGCCACCTCTTATCTGAGAGGCAGGCTGCTGGTGCACACTGAGATAGGAGAACCAAGATCCAGCAGTGTTACCACGCAAAAAGCTCACACACATACCCACTAAATTGTACAAAGGGGAACATAAAAGCAAGCCACGTGGCTGCTAACACAGAACATGTTTTATTTACTGAATTGTGAGCTGTGCAAAGACCATGAGGTCCCTCATGAGAAGATGAGAGCTGTTTCTCACAGGTCTCGGACATTTTATGGATGGCTTAGTGTGAGATGGGTTGGGCTGGGTGACATTTTTATTTCCTACTTCCCCCCACCTCCCTGTACAGATCACAAAACGACAGAACAAATGTTTTGTTCATGTTAAATCTTTATTAATTTTCTCAAGACAAACAACAGAGAATTATTATAATCAGACTAACGCGGTGCTTTCCAAACTGCGATCCCTCTAACAGTTTAAAACTGTGTATAAATGAGTAGAAGAGACATTTACACTGACCTACATGAACAAGAGCAGTTGGATCACTGTGTGTGGTAAAACAGGCTTCTGCATTTTTATGACTAACTGTAAAGGGCATGGGCAGTATTAAAATTGTCTGGTATTTATTATAAGAGCATAATTTTTTTTCAGCTGCTAATTACTTTGCCATATTCTTCACCTTTGTGCCAAAACTTTCTGCATAAGATACAAGATTTCGAAATTGTCAGAAAACTCTGGCTAAAGTTGCTCTGTCATTTCCAGCAGCAAGAAATTTTAACTCCTAGGAAAAGTTTCCTGGGGAAGCTTTAATTTTTCCCTGTTTTTACAAGTATTTCCTGGATTTCAAGTCAAAGCAATAACTAGCTATGATGGCCTCTACCATGGATGGCCCAGCTGGCTCAAGTACCTCTACACAGCAGTTCCTTTAGAGACAGAAATATTGTTATACCTGTAGTAACTTGCTCTGGGTCAGTATCAAAAGAAAGAACAGGGGCACGTCCTCCCTGTACTCTTGCTGACCTCTCCTCCTAGTCCTAACATAGTGTGGGGAACTACACTTGTGTGAATCAAGTGCAAAGATGGACCCACGGGACAGAGAGACCTTAATTCAATCAGGTGGGAAGACACAGGTGCTTACAGCTGGCAGAGGGGACAGACAGGAATTTGCACAACAGAGACAAAAGGGAATGGCAGCAGATGAAGACTTAGGCAGTAGGACACTGTAGGACACAGAGGAAAAGGGTAGCAAGAACCAGAAAAAAGAGAAGGGTGAGGGACAGAAGAGTAAGGGATGAGAGGAAAAACAAGCCTAGTCAATGGGTGGAGGAGGGAATTGGCTCTTCTGGGTAAGCAGAGATGGCAACTTGGAAAAACTTACTTAACAAGAATATTCATACTAAGATGAGCCCCTGAGGTGTGAATGTTGCAATGAGTTAAATGAGGAGTACAGATGTAGAACAAGGGAAAAGGATGGAGAGCTGGGTTGGCACCTGTAAACACCTCACTCAGTGTCCAGACCTGACTACCAAGGCTCGTTGTAGGCACATCTCACTCTGCCACTGCTGTCAGCAGCATCTAGGAAACCCACCAGCTAATTTTCCATCCCTGATGGCAGACCACGCAACAGAGAAATGAGATGAACTGTTGACTGTGGTGATTAATTGTGGCATTAATACAGGAGGAAGAATTTGTTTCAGTGGATTTAGATGCTCCTGCTGCCCTCAGCACCCACAATACAACACTAGACAACTGAACCACTCTATTTCCTTTTTGCTTTGTGTTTTTCAGACAATCACATACAAGAGAAGAGAGGGCTGTTTAAATCTATTCCTACTTGGGGAACAGAGATACGAAGGCAATTGTCCCCTTTCCCTAGAAAGCCTAGGAGGTAGAGGGCTACTCTAAAAATCTTTACCTTTCAGTGAACCCTTTGAGGAGACTCCTCAGGTGTCACTAAAGGTATTGCCCGTGGACAGCTGGACTGCATCAGCAGGATTCAGAGACCATGCCCATCTGCTTGAATTTCTGCTGCTGATGCACTAGAAAATTTGCCTTGACTTCCATCTCCGGGAAAGAGCATATTTTCCTCATATACATATCCTCATAAGAGAGATACGGAATCCCTTTTTTCCACATTTTTTAATACATAATATATATGTAGAGCATGTGAGTACACTTTTCAGAGTACAGCTATTTGGGGAATAACATTTCTTCTGAAAGAAAAGTAATAAAAATCCTACTCAGGTTGAATACAGAGAGAATTAGAGGAAATAAATGGGAAATTTTACTGAAGTGGGAATTAGAAAATTAAGTCCAGAAGAAAAGAGCATTCCCTCGACAGTATAAAATGGCATTATCTTACCTGTAGGCACTACTGCAAGCAGGGAAGTTTCATCATACCAGAAACAGAGAGGTAAAACCACCAGCTAATCTACACAGTATATTTATGGGATGGTACGAAATTCATCCTTGGTTCACGCAACTTAAATTCAGTTGAAAGCAAAGTGGAATTACCAGGTATTTCGACAAAAGTCTATTGGACAGAGAGGGATGGCTGTGTTGTCCCAGAGATTTATTAGGAGTAGGATCCTGGAAATTCAGTGAGAACATCATTTAGCTGCACAGTTGCCATTAATTTCAGTTAATTTCCTTATAAGTGCTGATGTGTTCCTCCTCCCTGACTTCACCTAGAAGCACAATTTCAGAAGCTGTCTTCCAAGAAGTCACCATAAACAAAGACTTTGTCAGGAACTGCTGACAGTTCCCAACACAAAAGCCTATTAAATCCCTCAGCTAATTACATATCGCCACAAATTTAGTCTAAGAGTAGCTCAGATGTTAAAGAGTTGGGCATCTAAACACACAGGCACCAATATCAGTTATGCATCTGGGTTTAATGTTATACACCAGGAAAGTTAAAGCTTCAATACGATCTGCAGATACCTTTGATAATGAACAGAAACATTTTCCAATTCAAGATCTAAATCAAAACACATTAAACACTAAAATATAAACTATCAGTTTTCTAATTTTTAATTCCAAAGCCTGGAAGTCAAACATAGGACTTACCTCACCTCAGCTAGAGCAGTATATAACAGCATATAACAGAAGCTGCTTTTTCAGGTGGGGTCCCTCAGCTTTCCCCACAGCACATCCAGGTAACACTTTGCAAATATCTGGCTCCTATCTCAACTGAAATATAACTATTCTTAAGAAATATGTTTGTATGTGTATATAAAAACATACAGAGAGAGAATAAGAACTCGCATGTGTCATGCATCAAAGAAAGTGAAATAGCTGCTGCGGGAATGAGAAAAACAGTCCCCATCTCTCCTCCCAAATGAAGAAATTTTAAATTCCTATGCTAGGACAAATAAACTAAAAGGCCAAACCTCTGTGCATCGAACAGAACCTTCTGTAAAAGATTTCTGTAGCAGAGAACCTGTTTTTCCTCTGCATGCTTTCCCAAGCACAGGTTAACAAACATCAGCAAAGAATACTTCAACTCCGTTTTTTCAGTCAGCATCCAGATAGTCTCACAACATATTCCCAAACCAAGGAAGGCTGAGACTCTTCTCTTGCCCTTACCTATTCTCTTATCTCATACAAACTGTGAACACTGCTCAAAGATAACCACATCTTTGACAAAATTTATAGCAGAATTACTAAAATATTGAGAGTGGAGACTGTGGGTGACAGATATTTCAGGATTAGGTATTTCATAACAAGTATCTCCTCAGGGTGGCAGTATGTTTTGTCCCTTGTTTGGCCAGCCAGTGGATTAGGGAGAAAATTTCTCCTGCAGATCACTGTACACTTCAGAAAGACAATACATACACTGCTTGCACGTTACTTACTGATAAACACATATGGTGGTAACTGGAAACATGCGTGGGTTCAGGCACAAAATCCATTACCCTCGCTAACAAAAGAATGAAGAAAACTATGTTTTACATGCCCATCTCAGAGAAGCAGTAAACAGTCTTTATAAGAGTCATTAAGCAGAAGTGTAGAGGGCTGGGAACGCTGAGCAACCGCATGAGGCTATTTACCTGTTTCAGTGTCTCCGTGGGATGCACGGCAATAACAGCAGTCCATGAAGATAACGTAGTTTAACACATTGAGGAGTAGACCTGCAACCCCGATAATGAGGACGAGCAGTACTTTCTCCGTCTTCTGAGGATTGATAAACCTCTTGATAGCCTCAACGAAGACGCTGAACATCAGAGCAGTGGCAAAAACAGAGTTGCCAAAAGCTCCCAGCACGTCTGCTCGGCTGAAGCCGAAAGTGCTGGCCTTGTGCCACTTGATGCGGCTGAACCTGACGCCGAACAAACCGATGATCATGGAGATCAGGTGAGAGAGAACAGTAAAGGCATCTGAGGCTAAGGAAAGAGAATTGCCCACGTAGGCTACGGAGATCTCAACAGCAAAAATGACAAGGCTCAGCACACACATGGCGATGAGCCTCATGCTCCGGCCCGAGTAGCGGCCCATTTCTGCTGCTCTCTGCCCCTCACTCCCAGGTTCAGCAAGACAGAGCTGCGTGAGGAGCAACTCACTGCCTGTGATTCTGCCCTTTATCTGTCAGTGCTGCTCACATGTGGGAGCCACTTTTATAGGAAGCAGTAAAGCAATAAATCAGTTTAAAGGGCAGTTTAGCAAGATTTGTCATGTGAAGGCAGCCTGAGGGCTCCAGTCCTGCAGGTGTTCCACCCTCAGGAGGCTTTTTTTCCTACAAAACAAAAATAAGCCAAGGGAGACTACTGGGAGCACCAGCACTTGCTGCTCTACTCAGTGGCAGTGTCCTAAAAAACTGAATAAGGTCGAGAGCATAAGAAGGTGGCTCAGAATTTTAAGTGGTTAGACAAGGCCTCTCTTTTGCACAAAACTCTCCTCTCATGTTTGTTTCTGCCATTTCTGTTGGTAGTAATTTTAATAGTGAAAAAAATCTTACTACATACCTGTGGAAGAAGACATTTTAAATCCATGTTGAGTGGACATTATTTGTAAGAACATGCTAAACCTGTGAGAGTCACTGAAGATGTCGTACACAGAGCAAGCTTCAAAGACAACTGAATTCATCTTTCATTTTACCAACCTAGTACAACAACTATTCAACTTCTTGTTCTTTTGTCATGTTTTAACATTGCCCATGGAAATGGAGAAAATTTGGAGGCTATTTGCTAAACAAACAGCCAGTACACATGGAAGCTGAGGCTTAACAATAAACCACATTGTTTATTTCCCATTTAGAAAACCCTGCCTATCTCAAACTCCCAAAGTAAGCCTCATAGGCTTGCACGGAAAAGTCAGAGTTGGGGAAAGCACAACCAGAAATTAAGGGGAAATAAGAGCTGCTGAAGTCCTTGCTTGTACTTTGTGCCATTTCTGGAACAGAGTAATATCCTGAAGCAGTAACATTTTTTGTCCCTCATTGTAGTGCCTCTTGAGCTCCTGATAGTTAACACATACTCAGAAACTGCAGCGAAGAAAATCTGTAGCACACTAGGCAATATGGGCCATAAGACCACGTGCCTTCCTGAAAAGCTTGTGCTCCAGCTTTTTGCTTAAAATGCCCATCTTTGTACATATATGCACAGTCAAAACGGAAGAAAATTACATGAAGTACAACCCTGGAGAGATAAGATAATAGTACTGATAACCTGAGCTAACCAACTGTCCCTGCTGACCTCACACTTCCCAAGGTGAATTAACTTCATGTTAAAAACTCAAACACCCACCCCCAATTTTCATCTGGATTTTTGCTCACAGGGCTTCAGCTGCCAAAATATTTATGTTTAAAGTCCAGTTTGTTAGAAGCCTTGACTGTCAATATATGTAATTTTTTAACATTTGGTCATTTGTCTACCTACATACTGCAGCTGCAACTTGGAGGTTTCCCTCCCCTTCACTTTAAGAACACCATTATTAACCCTGGAAGGGTGAATTAGTAGAACTAATTATAAAATTGAAAACTGGTATCTACTCCTCTTCCTCTTCATTGTGTCCCACCTGTGTTACTACTTCTATTCCAGCTATTTCTATGGTAGTTTTTTCCTTCTTGTATTAAAGTGATGTTTAACTATTTATTTTATTATCTTAACTACAGAGCATGAAAAGTGAGAATTTTTTTTCAAGTTATTCTCCTTTCAATGGGAACAGTCAAAGGTCAAAGTTCAGAGGTCTCAAAATTCCTGCCTTACACAAGGTTGAGATTACCAAAACAAGAGCTAAACAAAGCACTTCCTTTGCTCACCTGTGCTCTATTTTTTAATAAGGAGCTGCTAGCACCATGTTAAGGCAGTTCCCTTACATTCCCCCTTACTATTCAACCCAAATTTATCAATATACAAGAACTAAGGAACATCATGAAATTTGCAATTCTATTATAAACATAAAGCAGTATTATTTAATCAACAGTGGTGTATTATTCCAATTCATACACCTATTTTTCTAACAGACAATCTATTAAGAGTCTGAAAGTTTTTTTCTATAATGCTTCACAGATAGCTCAGATTGTGCTTTTGTTGAAAGGATACTTGACATGAACATTATCTCTCCCACGCAAACATTGGCCTCCCTGTGGAAGATAATCACAGGGAGATCTGCACTTGAGTCATCCACATTCCAGGCACTTACTATGGCCAGGAGGAAACATGTTTGGGAAAAGTAAGGGAAAAACAAAAGAAAAAGCAAAGGCTGGCCTTCCGTGAAATCTCTGGCTTCAAACCAACCCATCTGTAGGTTCAGAGCAACTCATTTCTAAGAACAGTGTGTCAACATGTTTACTCATGAATTTGATCAACTGGTTGAAGGCTGGTTGTTTGTTCAAACTGATAAGGCTACAGCACTGTTAGAGGCTGCATTTAGTTTTGCCTTTCTTTTGTTCTGAGCTTTAACAGCTTCCACTCATTTTAAAAATACGGGTGTTGTAGAGTATTTCAATGGGAGCTGAGAGCTCATCTACTCTTAGAAATCTGGTTTGCTCTGTCAAAAAACCTTGGCACACTCCTGTCTCTTACACCTGCAGACATTGAAGCTGAGGGTTGCTGCCTTTCCCCTTCCCCAGCACCAGAGAGCTGCCATGGCAATCCCTCTAAAGGCTACTCTTACCCGTCATTTCAGGCTGTGAAAACATCACTCTGGTGTTACTATTCACCCTCTTTCTCAAAGTACAATCCCAGCCAGCATTAGAGGCAGCACCCCAGGAGAGACCTCCACCAGAACAGAATAGCCCTTTAGAGCCATTCCTCTGGTTTGTCAACTGAAACCAAAGATGAATGCATGCACTGATCTTAAGATGCAACGGAAGCAAACTCTTCAGGACTAACCATCACACAAGGAATATTACAGAGAATTTCTACGTGTTCAAGCGCTCTGATCAAGCTGATCTGAAATATTTAACCATTTTTGTACTTTTCTGTGGGAAAACTGGGGTATTATCACAAGGTGCATGATCCTAAACTGGACAGGCCACTGGTTCAAATTTAATATTCGAAATTTCGACCAGGAAGGCTGACCACAGGAATCTGGGCAAAAGCAAATATTTTGCATGTTTTTGAAAAGCAGAGGGGGGTGAAGATCTGGGAATAGCATTCTGTAAGTCTCTTATATGCTTCAGTCTATGGCTACTACATAAAAGTAGGGGTTTGGAACAGGCAGCCATGGAGTATTGTCCCAGTAAGAGTTGGGGGAGGATCTTACTAGTCCAACTTTTTAATTGCCAGGTTTTTACTCAACAATTTTCGGGGAAAGGGGTTTATATAGACAGCCTTAAAACCATATAGGAGAAAAAAACCTAATATATTATGCATATGTCTTCCAAAAGTTATTTTGTGCCAGGGCTATCTTTTTTTTTTTTTTTAAAGCCAATCTTGTGCCCAAAGTGGAAGCAATGTTATTTTTAAAATAATTTCAAAACTCTGTGACATCCAGCCTCCTCTGCTAAAGCAACACTTAGCAAGTACAGGAAAAGCAAAGAAGATTTTATGAAATGCTGTAGATACAATCACAGCCTAAAATATTTAGCATGGAAAATATCTCTCTCTGCATTACCTCTGCCTTTGCAGTGTCACTCTCAGACAGCTATAAAGGCCAGTTTACAAAATAAGAGAAACAGGCTTTGCAAAATATCTGGAAGAAATGGCATCCACCTGCATCTTGCTAACAATGTGGCATTTAAACCTTTCAAACTTGTTTTACAATGGGGTGAAAATTTGGGAGGTGATTCTCCCCTCTACATCTGCTCTTGCGAGATCCCACCTGGAGTACTGCATCCAGCTCTGGGGTCCCCAACACAAGACAGACATGGACCTGCTGGAGAGAGTCCAGAGAAGGCCACAAAAATGCTCACAGGGCTGGAGTACCTTTCCTGTGAGGACAGGCTGAGAGAATTGGGGTTGTTCAGCTTGGAGAAGACAAGTCTGCAGATAGACCTCAAAGTATCTTTCAGTACCCCAAGGGAGCCTACAGCAAAGCTGGAGAGGGACATTTTACATGAGCAGGTAGTGATAGGACAAGAGGGAATGGCTTTAAACTGAAATAGGGTAGGTTCAGATTAGATATTAGGAAGAAATTCTTTACTATGAAGGTGGTGAGGCACTGGAACGGGTTGCCCAGAGAAGTTCTGGACTCCCCATTCCCAGAGGTGTTCAAGACCAGGCTGGATGGAGTTCTGAGTAACCTGGTCTAATGGAAAGTGTCCCCACCCAGGGCAGGTGGGCTAGAACTAGATGATTTTTAAGGTCCCTTCCAACCCAAACCATTCTATGTTTCTATGAAAATATTCCTTGAAACACCTGACTCCAGAGGGAGTTTGCAAAAAGGGTAGTATTTACCATGGCTACAGGTTAGCAGCAAGTCTCTATTCAAAACTGAAAGATTTGAAGGCAAAATTAAAAGGAAATGTTTTTTCTATAAAGTAGATGTAGCATGCTAAACTGAACTGTAGTGTTTATGACATTCTCTCCAATCTTTCAGGATTTTTCTCAATGCACAAAAACCCACATGTACCAAAACAGAAAAAAGACATGAGCAAAGGGTACCTATTCCTCCCCCCTGAGCAACACAGCAAAAACCACCACAGCATATTACAGCTCACAATACATGTTTATTATTAGAGATGTTTACAGAAAAGTCTGTGAATTACTGCTAGCCTAAGATTGACAATTGGGGTGGGGGGTTATGGTTTATGGCTTTGTCTTTGAATTATGTAAAAAGTCACAAAACCGATTAAAGTTTAAGGGGCTATTTCAGTCTTATTAAAAAAAGTTCAATTCACAGATAAAGAGGAAGGTTCTTTCTCTAATAGTTTAGTAACTACGACCAAATAGGGTGTAAAACTTGGCAGGGTTTTTGCCGCACACACATCTTTCTCCACGCTGGAGTTCACGGAGAGGCTGGAAAGGTATGCAGAGACTTTTTGCTCCCATGGAAGGGGCACCAGGCTCAAGATCTTGATCCCTGAAATAAAAGTATATTCATAGATAAATACTTTTATTAAAAAATAAAGGTGCAATAAGGTGTATTATACATAAAATCTTAAAATCACAGTAATTAATTTGAAAGTTCCAGAACCAAGGGAAGTAAACATACTGAATTATGCAGGAAAGTAACAGTCAAAGCCGAGAACTGTATGTGTTACACCCACAGGCACTTTGCATTCCTGTTTTATAATCAAAACATCCTGATTTTGATCTTGGTAGATACTTTCCAGTTCAGTTACACTTATATTTTACCTGGCAGTGGTCGTCTTGATCCAATCCTCGCACTCAATTTCCCCACAAAAAGGGATTTGTACAATCTGAAGGGAAGAGAGGAGGGGAGAAAAAAAACCCCAACAGTTATACATCTAAAAAAAATCATCTTTGTCTCTGGAAGATTCCTAAACCTCCAGATCTCATATACACTCAAATTGGGAAAAGTTCCAATTGTTACAACTAAATTTTAATAGCTCTTTTTCATCAGAGAAATAGATAAGCACAGTCATCCCTCCTAGTGCAGCATGGAAAAACATACACAAACCCAAAGTAGCATTTAAATTTAAATTGATTTTTTTTTAACCCAATACATCTTCCTTCTGAGGAAAGTATAAACAGTTTTCCCCTGAAATGTTCCATTTCTTTTGCTTAGGAAAAGTTTCATATTTTCAAACTGCAGAACAAATGTTCGCTTACACACCGCAAGACAGTGCCATCCTAACAAAGTTTCCATTTTAATTCCATTACTATGAATTTTCATTTTTTTCTGAGCAAGACAATTTTATATATACATATTTTAAGAAAACAGAATTGCCAACAGCACATTTTTCTTAGGAGTGTGGGGGTGGTTTCCTGCTGTTTCCTTCAGTTAGCTTAACTGAGGAAAATCAGGAAAGTAAAGTTGAAATGATGTTATACACTCCTCTCAGTAATACTCTTAGCTATTGTGGCAAATCTCTTTTCCCAACCGTTATATTCAGTTTTACTGATTTTTTTTTCATTTTTAATGGACTTTCAGAGAGAAAATTCAGTTTGCTACTAAAAAGTAGCATTATTGTTAAAAAGACACCCCCTACACACGTTTGAACACTCAAGTAATGCTGATAGCTGAGGGCAACACCAGCTACTAAATTCAGTCTTCAGAATCTCATTTTAATTCTATCCAAACTGTGAATAAGGTTTATTCACTGTCTTTCACCAAATTCACATTCTTACTGCAAAATTCTCAATTTTCCATTAACTGGTGTATACACCTTTATTAACAGACTTCACTTTATAGCTTCCCTTTCTTGCAACTGAAAAAAGGAACTATTACCACTCTACTACACTGTTCTTGCATTAATCTTTTGTTAGTGAAATGAAATTGCTTAAATATCTGTGTAATTACCCTTTGAGTTTCAATTGACTTTGCACGAAACTTAAAAGAATACAGAAACAGTCCTCATTTTTAAAGAGCCAAGAGTCTGTAATTCCACTAAGGGAAAAACAGCAACAGGAATTAAACAGGGGCATGTCAGCTTACAAATTTTCCTATTAAACAGTAGCTAGTGTTAACAGAATGCTATAAATTTTGTTCATATAACATATATAGGTCGAGAGTGAAACAAACACAAAATGACATATCTTTTCAATTTTCTTCAATTCAGATATGCTGATTGCAATAAACTTGTATACCCAAGGACCAAAATGGTCAGAGTATCCAACTTGGAAAGCAAAAATATTTGAAGGCAGTCAATCATCGTTTCAGAGTGCTTGTTTAATTCAGAGATGAAAGATATGTGATGGCACATCTTGAAATCATGACACATGAGAGCAGTAGTACTAGCTAAACACCTCTGCAGAGCACAATTATTTGTTAAATAAAGACTAAAGACTTGTGTTTAGTTTTGTGGAGGAAAATAAGGCAGTACTACTATTATAGCACCTATGCACAGAATGACATTTAAGACATCTGTATCCTTGGCTTCATAAGCATGCTAAATCAGTCCCTCCTCTGAAGTTCATCATTATTCCTTTAAATCTTGTTCTAAATTGAATTTAAGTGCAATGGAAATGTAAGAAAATAGTGTGTTGGAAGGTCAAGCCTAACCAGGAATAAGTACTTGTGAATTCTTGGCACTCATGCATTTTTCATCAGAAATTTTCAGAGGAGATCTAACTGGTAAACAAAACCCCCTGATCTCGCTTTATAAAATACACAACCTTAATGACTTATGCTGGGGATCCTAGCACTTGAACACTTTAAATACATCAACAATTTCACAAGTTGGTCTGTGACAGAATTTCAGGGTTAAAAAATTCTGTCAGTGTATTCCTGAAAAAGAAACAGTAGCTCAATTCTGTACTGAAGACTTCATCTCTCATCTAAACTTCGATACTTTCCCACAGATGTCTAGATCAGTAAAGTTCAACCATCCACATGATGGGTTATTCTTACTATCATCCTAAGGAGGTTTCTGACTTGCAGTAACCCTTAATGAACCCAATGGCTTCTACTCAGGGGTCATAAAGGTAAAACTTCTTTGACGTAAATAGATCGTACTTTAAACTCTTACTTGGACTTTATTATGAGATTTAATAAGTGTTTTGCCACTGTTGGCATTAGAATAATGACAGTAAGGTTATTGTAACCCAAATAAAATGTCTACATCAATCCCTCTGAAAAGCACATTCTGATAAAAACACATTTTATATGCAAATTACCAAATTGCAACACTGTAAGTCACTTCAAGACCCCCAGTCACCTCTGGCACAGGACTACATTTTGAACGGTGGTAACGCGAACACTCTATTCAGTAAATACCATATTTTAGCAAGAGAAGAAAGTAGCATGTATTACAAATTTTGGGAAAGGCAATTTATTTTTGTGCAGCTTTACAGGAGAGGCTTCAACTGCTTGTAAGGGGGGAGTCCCATAAAAACGACAGTAGTATTTATATATAATCTTTGAAATTTCTAGCCCCTGATTATTTGTAAAGGATACAAAGTGTGTGGAGGCACAAGATTAGAAGTAGTAAATTTCCTTACCTTTCCTGAATCAAGCTCTTTTTGAAAGTCCTCCATATTATTGGCCACCACCATATGACTTTTTAGGTCCTCAGACGCTCTAAGAAAAGGCAAAAAAAATTCAGTCAGGGCAGATTCATGCACATAATGTCACTGGCCAAATTAAGGTTTCAGAGTCAGTCAAAGAACAATTATAGATTCATCAGTCTTCCTAATCAGTTTATGTCTTTCTCCTGCTTCCCAAAGTGCTAAAATTTTGATTAATTGCTGATAGAGTATTCTCCAAGTTGCTGCACTTTTCACCGTGTTAATTCACACTGTTGTGCATGTCAGTTCAACACTAACCAGAAGTAGACAGAAATAAATATTACAGAAGTACGCTTTCCTTTTTAAATTACGTTCCAAGTCTAAATCACAAAAGAGTTTTTAACTAGGTAAAAATATTCTGCCTGTAAACGACTTTGATAACCACAGAAGAAAATGTGCACCAGCACCCTGTTCTTTCCAGTGCAGCTATGAAGAACAAATTGCAGAGACAGACATGTGAGGGATTCTGGCATATGCAGTAAGGGCAAATAACAGTTCCAAAAGCATTTCATTGCTTTCAAGAAAACAATCCTATGGAAGTCAATAGGGTCTTAAAATACACTTTTGAACACAGAACTTCAACTACTGAAGTTTCTCGGACACTACCATGAACGGTGATTCCATTACTTTGCTGGGCATCCTGTTCCAATGCTTGACCACCCTCTCAGTGAAGAAACTTTCCCAACACGCCATCTAAACCTCCTCCAGTTCAACTTGAGACCATTTCCTCTTATCCTATCACTTGTTACCTGATAGAAGAGACTGACCCACACCCAGCTACAACCTCCTTTCAGGGAGTTGTAGAGAGTGATAAGGTCTCCCCTGAACCTCCTTTTCTCCAGGTTGAACACCCCCAGCTCCCTCAGCTGCTCCTCATAAGACTTGTACTCCAGACACTTCACTGAGACAATACTGTTCCATGAACTATTTATGGTGTATGTGTTTATTAATACTTCACATGAATTCACCGAAGTATTTTTTAAAATAAGTTCATGAGAACAACAGGAAACTTCTATCACTGTATGTGAAGAAGTTTAAGAGGCAGAAAAATTATATGTCACAAACAGAAAGATGTGCCTAACCTGTCTCTCTTCACAGATAAACCAACGTGAGAAATTCTTCTGAAAGGTAAAGTGCATCCGTGATTAGCACAGCCATTCACTGTACCTCTCAATTTACCTGTTGTAAAGGTTAGCATGGATCTCCTCCAAAATCTGCTTCAGTTTATCTTCTGCTTCATGTTCAGATAAGGTCAGCTTCTGTCCTGTGTCTCTTCTAACAGCTACAAACTGTTGGTTCTTCATGTCTCGTGGTCCCACTTCAACCCTGACTGGAACACCCTTCATGAAAAAAAAATCAGAAGTTATGATGAAGAACTAATTTTCAGGAGAGTTCATTTTCTCTCTCTCTCTCTGTGTGAGTAATTTTTTGTTTGTTTTTTTAAGACCAGTCTTAACATGGAATCATTTTACACATTTAAGTTTCTCTGGAAAAAAAAATAAATTACCATGTATTCCACAGCTTTTATGTATTTTTCTCTTTCCCATCCACACTCTCTTCATTTGTGCATTACCTTGCTTCACTACCTTCGAGACTGCATTCGTGCCAACATTAAAGTAATACTGAAACACAACTGATGCTGCCCTAACACAGTTATCCCAGATATTGCAAATCAGGTTTATGAAGTCTGAACTATTAAGTCTTTTATAGTAACTATGTTCTTGCTCATCCAGTAATACATTTTAATTCTGTTTTCACAGACCACTTTCAACTGTATTAACAGCAAATAGCAATAGCCCTAATACCAACATTATTTGCATAGAACCTTTGACTACAAACAAAGCTTTTATGCTTCATAAACTTTGGTGATAGAACCACGTAATTTCTCATCTCCCAGATACCATCAGATAAAAAGAGTCTCCATTTTACTAATAAGTAAAGAGTCCACTGAGTGTAACTTACTGTCTCTATATCCTAACATGTATTGCAATCTGTACACATTTCTTCACAGAAAACGAAGAAAGTAAATGCAAATACATTTGGGGGGATTCTTCCTCCCCTACCCAGGGGAAATTGAATCAGTAAACTTATAAGTTAAAACTATTCAAGAGGTGAACAGGAGAATCAAAACCTGTACCCAAGCTTTCTGTGCGTGCTTTGCATTTGCTTCAAGTTCACAGCTTCCAAATGGTTCCCTATACTTCCCCTGCCCTCCCACCTTATTTATGTTAAAAAGGTGAATAATGTAGTAAAATCTATTTGAAGGGTGAGGTATCTACTCCTACTACAAAGCTACATAAAAAGTCATTCAGAACTGTTATTAAACAGCAATTTAAACAGAACATTCTAATTTATGACACACAAAAAGCTGTCTCCATAATTAAAACTTACAGGAAAGTATTAGGTACTTTCCAGTGAAAGAAGAATTCCTAATGATCTCTCAGGAAAATTTCCAAAGAAAGCAAAAGAACTAATACCAGACATTATAAACGAAGTACCAATAACTTGGTTCTTTTAGGAAGTAACATTAGAAATCTGCTAAGCTGAAAAGTGCATAAGGCAAATTATTTTCCAGTTAATTCCTGTATTTTTTATTCCAGCACCTTTGTATTTCTTATCTTATGAAATTCTTATACACTCAATAAAATGAGTGTACTGTGCCTGCAGTGAGCCTGAAGATGTAGTTTATGTATCATGTTGGACACATTAGTAGATTTTATAAAAAACATCAAGTTTGCCCCATGCCATGCCAGTCTGATAAACCTAATTAAATTTATAAAGTCTTCCAACATGGATTCATGGTATTAGAAATCCCTTTAAAAAATAAAGGGAAGAGAGTAGGACAAAATGGGAACTTTGTACAACTTGGTTAGCTTCAATCCTCTTACACTAAAAATTAATATATCGAAACTAACTTTAAATTCAGAACAAAAATACAATATCCCATAACATCACAACACATCATTCAATTTCTAATTACCATTACTACCACTGTTTCATTCTGGTCATTTATTTTGTTTTATAAAAGCCTCTTATATTTGAAGAAGCAGAACTTTTCCTCTCAACTGCTACATGATGGGAACATGGCAATTTTGAAAAAAAAAAACAAAACTGCTCCTTTCTTTGCTGATTCTGTCCAGGTCTGTCTTCTCTGCTCCACTGTGTGCACAGAAGGCACTGCTGTGAGCCTGGAGACACTTAAGTACTAGTATAAATTTTTAAACATGCAAGTAATTTATAATATTAATTTACTGACATGGAAATCCTCGCAAACAGAACAAGTCTCAGAAAAATATCTTTTCTTCATTTATTAATGAAAGTGATCACTGATTATCAGGCAGCAATTCTTCATTCAGAGAAAATATTTGCCTACAGAATACAAGGCACATGTAACATATCTTATACATATTCCCCACACATAGGCTTCAAAACACCTGTGGAAAGAAATGTACCTTAAGTTCCCAGTGGTTGAACTTCCAACCAGGTGAGTAGTTGTCTCGTAAATCAGCCCGGACACGGATTTTAACACTAAGCAGCCTGCTACAATATTCATTACATTTCTTCAACAGAGCCCCTCTGTCCTCTTCAGAAAGAGAATTTGTGATGCCACAGGGAATAATTACAACCTGCAAGAAAACATGACATGTACTTCACTTCATAAAAAAATTAGCTACTAGTTATTATAAAAACTTAAAACCAATATTGTGGCCCTATATTCCAGTAATTTCTTTCAAGTTCTCAGAAATAAAGGATGCATTTCCCTTTTCATACAAACAATACAGATAACATTATTTTAAATGGATGGACTATCAAAGGGGACTTGTTCACTGCAAGTTCCCTGATGATTTGTATTAAACTTTATACAGCACACTCTGTAATCAGCTCCTATCCCATGTAAAGTCTTCCAGTTGCTCAATATGAAATGCTCCTGAATTACAAGACAAGAAAGGAAACAAAATGGTAGTTTAAGGCATTTTTACACACCTGAATACAGGCTACACGAGGTGGGAGTACCAATCCCATGTTATCTCCATGAATCATTGTCATTACACCGATAGTTCGAGTTGTAAGGCCCCAGGAATTCTGATAAGCAAACTGTTTTTCTCCTGGTTTCTTGGGATCTTCAAATACAATTTCAAACATCTTTGAGAAATTCTGCCCTAGATGATGTGATGTTGCTCCCTGAAATAGATGAACACAGAACATTCTACTCAATGGAAAGTTAAGTCTATCAAGCATCAGTTTAAATCTTTCACCTTACTGTATTCATTGAAAAAAAATTATTTTAATAGAAAAGTACCTGGATAGCTCTTCCACTGGCAGATATAAATGCCTCTAAAGTGGTTGTATAATCACCCCCAGCAAATTTCTCCTTCTCTGTCTTCCTTCCTTTCACAACAGGTATTGCTAGGAGATCTTCATACACTTGAGCATACAGATCAAGTATCTGCAACACCTATGATGAATGTACTCTCTTAAGAATTACTCAGTATTTTGCATTTGTTACATCAGAAATAGTTTTACATGACAGAGTCTGAAATCTTAAAAATTTAACATTTTCTCAAGACTGTATTTAAAAACTAATCAATTATTTTAATATTTGGATGTTATTTTCTATGAATCAAATAGCTACAACTATAAATCATGATAGAAAACAAGAAGAGTCACAGCAGAAATGCCAGTCCAATGGTTATACTGACTTCTAGTTTTCACCTAAGAGTCTGAACATCTGCTAAATAAAGATATGTCATGACACTCAATGAAACAGCTGTCTCGTGGGCAAAGAAAACGTTAAAACTTCCAGCACTTGACATGTGAATGCATTATTTAGATTTTTAAGAAAAATTTATTTTTAAGGAAAACAATTTTTAAGGAAAGCACTCTCTATGTCACTCTTCAAAATCCCCATATTCTTTGTAGAGACTAAAGTTTCAGACATGGGTTACATTTGAGAAAAAAATGGGTTCGAGTATACTTTGCATTTTTCACAAGGGCTCCAAAGAAGAGAGATTTCTATGTGGTCACAGTAAAAGATCTGTTTGTGTTGCTATGGAGTAAGGTAACTTCCTGAAAGCAAAAGCACCAGTGCATTGTTTTTTACCTCCTCTGCTGCTTCTTCATATGTTGCAAATGCTGTATGACCCTCCTGCCAAAGGAACTCACGAGTGCGAAGGAAGGGTTGGGGATGTTTGAACTCCCAGCGCTGGAGGGGCAGAAATAAAAAAAATTGAACACTATGATTAACACTGAAGTGTCAAATTATTGTTAAAAATAATGATTATAAGCAAGTGCTAGAAAGTTCTTAATAAAGATAAAAAGTCAACTATTCACAGATTTCTACTTAATATAATCAACAGTATACATTGATAAAGAATGTTTTAGTAGAAACAGTGAGAAAAACAAATCATACAAAGCACATTAACACTTTTGTCTTGAAATATGTGCTGTGATCAGTATCACCATACCAAGTCCACATAAAATAATTCTCCTACAGTGTACTTACGATAACATAACCACAATAATGATACCCAGGAATCGTGTACACACATACCACAACACTGCACCACTGATTCAGCTTGATGGGAAGATCCCTGTGTGACTGCACCCACTTGGCATAGGAAGGATATATGACTGTAAAAAGAAAGCAGCTTTGAGTCTCTGCACAACACAGACATTTATGTCAAACCTTTCCTTTTAATACATGCAAACTTAACACTCTCTGCTCTTGAGAACTATGTTTTTATGTTTAATTTCCTTTAAAACACATTTTTTGTCCTAATACATAATATTTTCAAAGGAGTACTTTCACTTCATCCTGAGCCTCTGCAAAATTGCTTCCTTGCTGCTGGTTAAAGTACAACCCCAAGCTTATTATTTAATGACACCAATTTTGAGTCACTGGCTTATAATATGTAAATACATCTGAGTTCACAAATACGAATTCACTGACCTCACGATTTCAGGATGCCTTACTAGACCTGACTCAAGTAGGAAGTCATCCAGCCTCAGGTATTAAAATACTTCCTTAAATTACTCAGAGGACATTTTAGTAAAGGCTCGTTTCACAACTATAGTCAAAATATATGCAAAACTGGAGAGAATTATCAGTTGAAGAATTTTTCTTACACTCTAAACCAAAAAGCAAATACATTTTTCAGACAAAGCAAGTCAGTCTCCAGGATATTAATGAAAAAAAATCCTAAACTGTGCATTTCCTTAAAAAGTCTATTTAAGGGAATGCATAGTTGTGAGAGTTCTGTAAGCAGCAGGAAAATGAAGAAATTTTTATAAGGAATTACAGAAAACATTCTAAAAAATGGGGTTTTCCACTTTTCAGAAGGGACTCTTGTCTATCAGCTACACTATACCTGTAACTGCTCTCTTTACAGCCAAACTACATAAAAAGAGGCCAACCTGTTTCACTAGTGGGACGTATGGCAATTGGTTCAGCCAGTTCTGTTTTCCCAGATCTTGTGACCCAAGCAACCTAAAAGAAAGAAAGAAAAAAAACAAAAATGACAAAACCAAAACAAGTTTGGTAAAAAAAACCCAAAAAAACTAAACCACCCCAAACCCAACTTTCATATTCAGCTGCAGACTAGGTGGCTGGGTTTTCTTACAGTCAGATTAAAACAAATTTCTGAAGCATACCTCAGGAGCAAAGTCAGCAATATGAGACTTCTCTCTCTCTAAGGCAGCCTGGGACACAAACATGGGGAAGTAACAGTTTTCCACTCCAAGTTTCTTGATCTCTGCATCGAAGAAATCTCTGATAGCTTCCCAAATAGCATGAGCCCAAGGACGAAGAACATAACAGCCACTCACATCATAGTATTCAATCATCTCTGCTTTTGTGATCACCTTTCAAAAGATCATTTGGATACTGAAGTTTCAGTTTATACACAAAGAACGCTCAGTAATTCAAGTGTGTGGCATGCAGTTTAAGAGAAGTCTGCTATTCAAAAGTATTTGTGCTCAGAAAGTGAGCAACTAAGATATACTTTAAGATGCTTGTATTATCTAGAGAAAGTTAATCAGGAACATTAAGTTGAATAATAGATCTGAATAATGTAAACACTTAACTAAACCTGAATTTTTTGAATCCAAGTAAGAGACTAAAGCTAATTTCCAGGAACCAAAAAACTGCACTTTTGTAAGAAATGTCTCTAACTCATGTCTGAAGAGATTTTTATTCCTTATGCAAAAATTATACTACTGAGAGGCAATGTACAGACCACTGATACCTAGTTACAATCTCTCCTAAGCAGACTAATCTAAACTAATCATTTCTACTCTAGTTGTTTTGAATCTCACAAGCCAGAAAACTCATTCAGTATCAACAGATTCTAACTTTTATTATGCATCTCCTTGAGTTGAAATAAAACTCCCAAGACTGTGAAATTCCTATCACTTCACTGAAGTTTTACACTCTTAATGTGAAGAGGAATTCAGGTATGAATTAAGAAAATCATATATATTTATTATATATATGGAGTGGGGTGGTTGACTCCCTTTTTACAGCTTCCTAAATTTATTCAGCTCTTTAATCCAGGCACTTCTATTTAGACCATGATAGCAATGTAAGACATACAAAAGGGAAAGTACTTTGCTGTGTCTTAAAAAAAAAACCAACCCAAAACCATAAATATAAGATATAAATTCAAAACAGACCTTGATTTATAACAGAATGAAATAATTAAACTGATATGCACTTACCTGAGAGAACCACTCTGAAAGATTTTCTTCTTTTTTAACTTCCAGACCCAACCTATGGTATTAGAAAAGAACCAGATTTGTGCTGTACAGCATTTACCAGTGAAATTTATCCTAATCCTTTTTTTGTGGGGGGGAAGCAGGTGTGGGGTGGAGGAGGGCCAGAAAAAGAGGGCCATGAACCAGAATATTTTAGTTTTACTTTATAAAGCTAACTTTTGGTGGGAGGAATTGTTAGTGTTTCCTTACCTTGGCTAACAAGAATATTTAATAAAGAATAGTTTCTTTACTACTGCTTGAACCCTTCTAATTCTCACCATGGTTGTATCAAAGAATCTCACAATGATGCATTAAAAAATCCAATCTCCTCCAGTAAAAACTTAAGACTAACCAGACCTGTGTGTAAGCTGTTTTACTCTTTATTTTAAAACTTCTTACCTAGACAGTGGCTACAATTTCAGGAAGATATGCAACTTAAATTTACCATTCATGTGAATATCAGTCACACTGTCAAGATAGAAAACTGACACTACCATCAAAAAACTACAAGACTCTAAAGAAGGTTAAACTCACCAAACTCAAATGATAGTAGGTGAAAGTAAAGTTTCAATATTTCTACGAACAGAGAAGTTTTAAGGGTGAAAAATATATATTTCTGGCATAATTTCTATACAAAATAACCATGTCTCTGCCTCTAATACGTGATTTATGTATATGAAACAGGAAATACATAGTGATGCATAATACATGCTGTAGAAAGACCTCTAAACTTTGAGGATGGAAGCAGGAGAGAGAATGCAAAGCAATCATCACTGAAAAGTTCCACCACCAGCAGTGCCTTGCTCTGGGTTGGGCTATACTTTTCAAGGTCCTGACAAAAAAATATTCTGAAAACCCTGGTACAAGGGTTTATGTTTTTTTCACCAGGGATTATACTGAGCAAGACACAGCAGCACATTTGTAGAAGCAAATAATGAAGCACAGCAAGTTCTCAATGACAGTAACAGTATAGGATGCTGAGGCACAGCTGACACTAAATAAACTTTGGTAACTTGCTTTTGGCTTAATCCTAACTATGAACACAGTTATTTTGCAGATGTCCACATTTTTCAGTGAAATGAGACACTTGTGAAACTCTAAATCTGAATAGAGGTAAACAGTTGAAGTTTCTATCAAATAAGATTTAAGACTGCATCTTTACCTTGTTTGTTTCTTGGGGCCTTGACCCTCTCCTGATCCATCTGAGGAACGCTCATTACCACTCTGTCCTTGCAAAGGTTCTTTTTTAGGGCCATCATTTTGCTTCTGTTGCTTACTCTGCTTTTCGAACTTGTTCTCTTTCTCTTTCTTCTTCTTGTCTTTGTCATCTACACCACTAGCAGAAACTGGTTTATAGTCAACTCCTGCAACAGACTTATACTGGGCCTTCAACTGAAGAAGTTCCTTAACAGCTACATCTATCTTTTCCTTGCAGAGGGAAAAAAAAAAAAAGAAAAAAAAAAAGAAATTTATAGAGAAACACAGGAATAACATGGCTCTAGCCCACCAAAAAACCAAACTTCCATGTGTTAACATTTTAAGGACTATATCTGAGAGGACTGATTTTAAAAGTATGTTTCAGATCTCATAATTCAAATGCTACCTATTTTAAATGTACATTTCTACTTCCCATAATCACGCTGAATCTCAAATTCACTTTTAGATTTAAATACATATATTACATTTTTGTATTACAGTATGTATGTTCTTACCTTATCTGCTTTTTCTGCTTTTAATTTCCTAACTTCATCTCCTTGAAGAGCTACTTTGCTAAACAGGGCTTTAGCTTCGGGAGTGTCTGGACCACTGGGTACTGTGTTTGGTGCCTGAGGCAAAGCCCCTTGAGCTGCTGGTGGATGTCCTGGCTTATATTCCTGCCCAGTCTTTTCCTTGTAGTCAGCTTTTAGAGAGAGGAGGAGTTTTACTGCTTCATCTATTTGGTCCTATATGGGGGAGAAACAGCAAGATGTATTGGTGAGAATTAAAGAGAACTGACAAGAAGCATTGATTTTCAGGCTATGAAAATAAAATTTCCACCTAGCAATAACCAGGGTTTTATAATAAGTGGAGGACTCTTCCCCAAGCAACAGGAGTGTTTTTGAGAGCTGTCACATTGTATCAGAATATTCCCACAGCCCATACGGCCAGTATAGTCTGTTAAAAATTGCAGCAGAACTTACATTAAAAATACAATAACCTCTTTCAAAAAAGATCTTTAAAAAAACACAACAAAACCAAAGCAAGACAACCAATCATCACTGATGATGTTTTCTGAAGTTTAGAACAGTCTCGCTATTTTTGCAGCGCACTAGATACTTTTTTAGTCACTTGTCTCAAATATAGCAAGAAAAAGTAAAATACATTAAAAAGTTCTGCAAGGTTGGCATCTGCCATGTTTGTGCCTATTCATCTAGACATGAGAGGTTAAGCTTGACTTTCTACACCTCAAAGTCAAGAAAGTATCCAACATCAGAATAGTCTTGTTTGGCCTTATCAGACCATGCATGACCTGGACACAGGGGAGTTTGAACATCACTTGGTGAAAGATTTCCCCCCAGTGGCAAAATGTGGTAAGAATTACAATTGCTTACTCTCACATTACTATTATACCTTGGAAGCTTTCTCTGCTTTGAGCCTGCGTACCACTTCCCCTTGTTGAGCTACATTATCATAAAGTGCTTTCCCATCCACTAAGCTACAGGTTGCCAAGTTACTGCAGCATACAGAAGATGGAAGTGCAGAAGATATACAAGGAGGAGCTGAAGGTGGATTTCCAGGCTTGTACTCTTGACCTGTCTTTTGTTTATATTCTGCTTTTAGGCTTAAAAGAATTTTCACAGCCTCATCTATTTTTTCCTGAAGCAAGAAAGAAAAAACAGCAGTTGCAGATAAAGGTAGAAATAACAGAGATGTAACACAATAGCTGAGATAACACAATCTTTACCAGAATGGCACTAACACAGTTGTTGTAATAAAACTTCTAGAGCTATCTTGTTAGTATCAGTTGCCATTATTGAGTTTTGGGGTAAAACTTTTTAGGCAGAACACCTACAAGTTGTACATCAAAGGACTGAATCAGGCAGTATATGTAGGGGCTGATTTCTGTGCCCTTGAAAGCCTCCCATTTAGGTAGCTTAGACCCCTCCAGTTACAGCAGTCCATGAGTTGTACACTGGAGAAGGGCAGCAAATACTCAGACTGAATAAAGAATGGTTCTTTGGTCACAATCAAATAAGTCCCTAATTTATTATCACCATTCTGGCTTCAAGTTACAGTCTTTTTCAAGTTACTGCCTCTCTTCTGCTTCACTTATCATGTATCACTAAAAAAAAAAGTTACTTATTTTCCATGCACTATCACAGAACTCATGCAGTCAGCCATATCATCAGCACAGGAGAACTTGGGAAAGCACTTCACAGAACTTGTTTATATTTTGCTCCTGGAGTTTCACAAAACTTGCAATTAGGTTTTAGTCTAAACTGAAGATACTGTTGCACTCAGAAGCATCCACAGCTAGTACACCTTTGAGGCTTTCTCCGATTTGAGCCTGCGGACCACTTCGCCTTGTTCAGCCACTTTGTTGTACAGAGACTTGCTGTCTACTGGACATGGGGACGGAAGAGTAGAAACAGGAGAAGACTGAGGAGGGACAAAGACCACAGGTGGGCTTCCAGGTTTGTACTCCTGGCCTGTCTGCTGTTTATATGCTGCCTTTAGGGATAAAAGGACTTCCACAGCAGCACCTATCTCATCCTGAAAGAGAAAGGAAGGGGCAGAAAGAGGGAGGAAGAAAGATATAGAGACATAAGACTCTCAAGTGTACCATAAAAACTTTCATGAAAAGACATTCAGCTTATGCACACCTATTCCATTTTCTTAACTATTTAGTAGAGTTGTTCAGAGAAGTTTTCCCTACTACTTTCCTATTTTAATAAAGTAATTCCAACTATGTAATATACAGCCTTCACTGTCCTAAGTAAAATTATAACAATAAATTAGTTTAGATCTTCCCATTTATTTAGATTTTATGGTGCCACCAAGACACTACTATTAACATTATTCAACCACCAGGCACAGTGTGTTATTTTCTACCTTTTCTTGTTCTGCATTAGAAAGAATAGAAAGAACACAGCTAATAGTAGCTACATTTTCTATGCTCCATTCCAGAGGGGAAGATGTCTCAAAAATATCTGTAGTATTTGGACCTTTCTTTTCCTTTCTGATTTTGGGGCTTTGGTTTTTTAAGGTCCAAATAGCAACAAGTCAATCCTATGAAGTCACATGATTTGACCATACTGAGTTAAATAAACAAATAAATGTTGCAGGGCATTTTAACTCCAAGGACCAGATCTGGATACTTAATCAACTCATGCTGTGGGATGAAACCTGTCCACATTTCAGAACAGCAGTCTAAGAAATAGGGGAACTCACGTGCATCTTTATGAATATTAACACAAACTGTCATCCACATCTAACTGAAGAAGTAAGTATTGGAAAACACGAGTCTTGACAGAACAGAGCCCAGTCCAAACAATGATCACTATGAAAACCTGGATCCACAAGCACCCGTTCACTTCCACAAACAGAGAACTATGGGCTATGGAAACCCAGACCAAAAAAAATCAGCCACCTTAGATGCTTTCTCAGCTTTCAGTTTTCGGACCACTTCTCCTTGTGCTGCTACTTTATCATACAGAGCTTTACTGTCCAGGGTACCAGAGGTCTCAAGCTTTGACGACTGTGCAGGTATGGACACTGGAGGATTTCCAGGCTTATACTCCTGGCCTGTCTTTTCTTTGTATTCTGCTTTCAAGGCCAGCAATTGTTTCACAGCTTTATCAATATCTTCCTTTGCTGCCTTCTTAGCTTTCAAGTCACGAACTATATCACCCTGTGCAGCCACCCTGTTGTAAATGATCAGGTGACCTTCAGATACACTACAGGTTGGAGTAGAGGTGTGACCAACAAGTGGAGCAGATTTTCCTTTTATAGCTGAACTAGCCTTGAAAAAAAAAAAAAGAAAAAGAAAGCCAAGTATTCAGCATGATAATCTGGTACAGAAATAGATGTACAGTAATACATTTTATGGCACTTTTCTAAACCACAAGTTTACCTCTTTCTTTGCAGTTTCAGCTTTGGCCTTCTCTTTTGACCCAGATGTTGGCATTTCCTTAGTGTGTCCATCAGGGATGTAAATCAAAATGCACGGAGCATCCTTACAGCTGTAAGGACTATAAGAGGATTTATAGAAAACACAACAATAAAGGAAATACAAGGTACACATTAACCTTTATTGAAACAAATGTTCTACTCTTCCTAGAAGATGCTCACGCACAACTTTAAGTTTACCTTTGTACACAACCGTAGTTATCCGAAGTTACATAAATGGGGATCTGCACTGATTCCTCTTATGTACCATTTTATTTTATAATATTAATATATATGCTTATGTTATTACTTGCAGTGTAGATGTTTGATAGCTTGCTAAAGAAGTGTACAATACTATGTGCATGCTCTAATTGGGAAAATGCCTATTTTGTTCTGTAGCACTGTTCCTTAATTCTTGTACTTCAAATCACAAGGAAGTCAAAGTTAGGTGGGGTGCACCAAAAGTGCCATGTACTTGGCTTAAAGACAGTTTGAAAAGGCAGGAACATACAAGTCAAAAACCTGTCCACAGAAATACTCCACAGAAAGGTCATGGTGAGGGGGAAAATATTTGCAGACAACATTACTCTTGCCAATGTGTGTGTGAAAACACTAAAACACAGCAAGCTAAAGCAAATTCTATGATGTCTGTTTAGGCCATTCTTAGGTAGCTTACCTCACTGGCTCATAGGGCTGATCACAAATAAAGAATCCTCTCCTCTGAAGTTGGATGATGTCTCCTTTTTTTAAGTCTCTAAGGCAAGGATCACCCAACATCAGTTCCTCTTGCTGTAAGTGTTAAAAGAAATCAGTCCATGTCTAACAGAGCACAAAAAACAGTAGAGCTGTAGAAGGATAGTAGTGATTTTCTCATTTTGGAAGTGCTAAAATGTTAGTTAACTCCAAAGGCAGCTGAAAAAGTACTAGCAAGAAAATGCCACATCATAAGAATGTATCAAGACAAAAACTCAAACTATTGGTCCCAGAGGTGTGAAAGTCAGGTAACACTTGAGAAAATGCGAGTCAAATTTTAATTTTGAAATTATGAGAGGTTAAACGGAAACTAGATACGCCAGCACATGATTTACTTGCTTGACAAATTAATCCAACCAGAAACACTGAACGTTTAAAAAAACCCCAAAAAACCACCAAACACTAAGTTTTGTGGAATTAAAGGGGACAGAAAGATAACTTACCTTGCTATTTCGGTTGATATATTGCTTGAAGTCTTCATCCTTGCCTAAAACTGGCTTAGTGATCAGATGCTCATAATTAACACAGACAGTTGGGATGAGGGGTGCACGTGGAGTTTCTGCTAACCAAGTGATCTTAGTTGTTTTTTTGAAGTCCTTATTATCCAAATTCAACTTGGCATTGATGGACACAATTTTTCCACTTGAATTTCTACAGGAAAACAGAAATAAGAGGAAAGCCTAAATGATCAGTTCTGATTCAATGCTACAGATTTCAGTGAATAGATTCACTGAAAAACAAGGTTCAGAGTTCATTTTTGAAGTGAGATGTTGAAAACGAAAGGGTGTATTCACTCCTGAAGTTTTCCTTTAGTTTTGTTTTCTTAAATATCAATATAGAGTGAAAAGCACAGGAAAAAATCTTTACATATTTATGTTCAACATCCCAACTCACCCCACTCTGCCACTGTCTCAACATAACCATTTCAAGGATGCTGTGATGACATTAACACCTCAACAGTTCTGCAACTGACACTGACAGGTTTAGTTCCTTAGTATGCAAAAGCAGGATTTGTTACAGGGTAGAAGTTGTTAAAATTCCAGATGGTTTTTTTCTGTCTGAAAAAACTGTTTCACGGTGGAAATATTACCACGGAAATGAGAGGGACATGCAGTATCAGGGCTGACTGGTGATTTCAGACTTGAATCTGCAGTAAAATACACTCTAGGCTAAAATGCAGTTTTGTGGCATATTTCAAAGCAGAGATCTATATACAGAATCATGGGATGGACATGAGCAACCATTAATATTTTATTGTTATAAGCTTCCTATTAAAAGAAAAATCAACAAAAAGCTGTAAATGAAAATTTAATTTCATCTCCCACTAATCAGGTTACCTGTTTAATTTGGTGATGATAATATTGCCCCAATTTATGAATGTAACAACCTCTCCCTCTGTCAGGGTCTCTGCATCTGCGCCCTCGATCAGGACTCTGGAGCTGTACCACACAGGTTTCAACCCAACATCGGCATTCTGTGAATGATGATTTAATTTCAAAGGATAGATTGTTATTATATGAGCTGACTAAAGCTAATGCAATGCTAGAACACTATTTTATTTATGATAGGAGACAGATGAAGATAGAAGATGGACAATAAAAGTAATGCAGAGCTACAGTATTCTTCCACAACTCTCTAGTTTCTTGTTCACAGGTGTTGCATGCATTCCTCTGACAGTACACTAGAAAAAATCCTATCTTCTATCAAATACTAGCTCCAGCACCACTGATAGCATATCCCTTTTCCATAAGGTCTATACATCTTTAAGATCTCACAGGTAAAAACAAAGGTTTTCTCATGCTTCCATTTTGCTATGCAAATTCCCTTCAAAACTAATTTCATAACTCTCACTTTTGTTTTTTTATACAATTAATATGGAAATACATATGGAGCTTCTTCCAGCTTCTTCCATACATTTTTAAAGACAGAAACCAGAACTATATCATTTATAACATGAAAAAATATTCAGCTTTAAAGCATCTCAACAATCAAGATAAACATTTTTTTTTTAAAGGCAGACAGTTGTGAGTTCGGACTTTGCCAGCTGGTCAAGAGTTTGCAATTTGTTTCTTCTGGTCAGTATTTATTTCATTATATACCAGAGGCAGCATTTATTATTAATATCAAAGTTTTACTAGGCTAGCTTGCATCTGACCAAACTTCAGACTTTTTGACCCTTGAAGAGTCACTCAAGGGTCAACTCAAGGTGCAGTTCTCACTTGCACCTGCTCAAAACCTGTTTCCTTGTTATCAGCCATGGGGAAGGGGGGAAACTAGATGTCCAACCCCAGTTACAAGAAATGGCTACAGGAACACTTGGAGCAACAAAATCAAAACAAAGAAACGAAGGAAAGCCTCAGCAATATTCACTTATTTCTCCGTGTAAGTGTATGTAAGTGCATATATAACTAAGAGATGCTTTCAGTGAAGTACAATTTGAGATGCTTCACTCAAAGGAAAGCATCTTTGCTAATTGTAGTGCAAAAAACAATTGTATCTGTAACATACTCCCCTTCTTCTGGATTATTATTCTGTTCACTGGATACTAAGAGTAACAAATTTGCAAGTTCTTAGCCTTTGATAATAACTATTTGCTATACAAAAGTAGAAGTCTTATTAAAACAATACCCAGAGACAGTAGAATTAACAGGTCAATATATCACTTCTCCACTTAAGTCTAATTTTATGAATTATTTAAAAAACATCTCTTGCATTCCTCACTGTTATGGATAAGCAGTGTCTACTGTAGTATATCCATAAAGCTTGAATAAGATTTTATATTTAAACTTCTCTGTGAAAAATAGTATCAAACAATAAAAAGTCTGAGCAGCACTTCAGACTTGTAACGTCTCAACTCTTCTGAAAACTCCTGGAGAGGCCTTTCAATGCACCTTTTGTGTGCATTCTCCATATTTACAAAAGCAGCTTCCTACATGATCTTAAAAGAATGAACACATTTATTTGTTGCCCAGTTTTTGACAATTCTAAGGAAAAAAAAGAACACCTTGGGTTTATCTCATGCTGTCTGAATAAGGTAAAAGCAGGACTCTCCTTGCTGACTGCTCCAAGCCAAGGTACTTTCCAAACTTACTGATCTGCAATACCAGAATACTAAGAGAGTAAAGCAAGAACCTTTGGATGTTTAGCCACTTCTTTCATCTCCTCTTGAGCTTCAGGAATATTTACTGGGACCACTGCATCTTTCAGTAAAGCAGTGTACCGAGGTGCTACTGGGTCTATAACCTACAGAAAACAAATGAGGTGGATCATGAATATATGACATTGACAGAGAAATAAGATGCTGTACAAAACATTAACCACAAAAAAAAGGAATATTAACTGGTATTCTTTATGTTACTGCATTTTTTTAAAGTTTGCTTTAATATCACTTTCATCCAAAGCTATAGAATAGTGAGAAAACAGTGGTAATACTTCACAGTTTCCAATCTTTACTAAAATACTCTGAGTAAAAACTATGAATTGGGTACTACTGACACCTGAAGTAACCAAAACTATGACCCACTGCCTCATAGGGAAGACATCAAAATATGCTTTGATATAGTTTTACTACACACATAGGCTATTACATCTGGAACACTTTCTCTCTAGGTAGCTGAATTTAAAGCAGTAATTTATCAGTGGAGTTTGTTCTTTTTCCAGCAGCATCAGACCTGATCCCATACTTATTTTCCAGGTCAGTACTCCAGCAGAATCTGGGACAGACTTGGCTATAGAGGAAGCACCAATTAAAGTCTGCAATTTTAATACAGACACATTAGATACTATAATAAGGCAACACTGTAACATTGACTTCATTAGGATTTCTAAAACATGAGATTGGCAAGAAAAAGGTGCCACTTAAATGTCTTCCTGGATTTTTACTGCATTTTATCAAACTCAGCTGCTGTAGTTTTTCACAGCACTCTTCATACCTGAAATACTGGTTTGCCAGTATTGGCTCAAAAGCACTTATATACCCAATTCAAGTAAAACAGTCATCTAAGGTCAAAAGCAGTATCAGAGATCTACCAGTTTAACTGGAAACTAATACAAAGGAAAACACCTGTTTTTATTAATATGAAGTGACTTTTTTTCCCCTTAGTTTATTCCTGCTCAAGTGAAAAACTACAGTTATATATTTTTCTATATTTTTGAAAAAATATTTAGCATCTAATTACTTGACATTAGCAAGTAAGGTGACATGATGATACACTTTAAAGAAGTCACATACTTGTAAGTTAGTAGTCACTGATGTCAGACTCCTAAATGTTTGATGCACACTTTAAAAAAACACTTGTGTGTGTATCTCAAAATGTAGGTGTGCTATGTGATTTTAATATCATAATTTTGATAATTAAACGACTGAATTTTATAGTGATATTACCAGGCTCTTTATTTTACTTATTAAAACTCACAATCTTTCCTCAGATGACTAATGCTAAAAAGGCAGTAGTATCACATATAAAATATGAGCTCTCACACTGATGAAGCCTTTGAGCTCAGCAACCAATAACCTGTAAGGAACTAATTGTTTTTGTTCATATTGCAGATTGCAAAAATACATGTAAATGAAATTGGTTAATAAGTTATGGTGCTGTCCAAGGGGCTGAGTCTAAGAAATTCAGTTTAAAAGCCAATTAAAAAAAAAGAGCCCTGAAAGTTCATTGTGGGTTTTTCCCCTCAAACCAGTCGTTAGTCATAAATGTATTTATGCAGCAACAGAAAGAACCAATTCATAAACCTATGTGTATGTAGCAGATAAAATGCAAAATATATGAAGAAATACAAGACACATGCCAGACAAGCAAAAACTATTAAATGAACGGATTTGGTTACTATCTAAGCAAAACCAAGCAGGAATCCCAATGCAAAATAACAGGTGTTTCCACAATCACACAAAATATGCAATCCGCATTGAAACAATTCGCCTTATTATAGTGTCCAAGCATCCGCTGCCAAAAAGCGACTAATCATGTCAAGATGCAATATTCCTGATTTGACATCCAGTCAGAAACTTCAGCAGTGCTGGCTTTATCTCCACAGGCAGGATATGCAGCGCGTTAGTCCTTTTGCCACAGAAAGGAAACGCGGCCAACGTGGATCGATTCGATTAAGATTTGTGTTCACGTTAACAAATAAGTCAAACCAGAAATGGGCAATTCCAATTAAAACTTAGGAATAATGCATTTTCAGTGGGTTTGTAGAGCTCCTGTTATACAAGCAAACGTGACTGTGCTATGAAGCTGCAAAATGATAGCTTATGCTATGTATGCTTACAGCACTGTAAGCTATGTGCTAAGGTAAAAAGCATTAAGTAATACCTTCTTACAGATAGCTCGCAGCTTGAAAGCAGAAAAATGAAATGCAGGTTTCATATCAGATTTACAGCAAATATCATTATCTTTTCCTGTACTAAGGCAAGTAAGTATTGGCATAGGACAATCAATAGGATTAGTGCTTCTTCAGGTTAGAAAGGGGTGGGGACATTCCATTTTCCTGAAAGTGTGCCAAATGATGCAACAGACTGCAACTGCTACTTGTTGTGATAAGCACGCCAATGAACGGCGGATTCTCTACATATCCCAGAAAGAGGATATCGGGAGTAGCAGCAAATTCAAGTAAGCACATACCTTTTTATTGAAGGACCAAATTTTATCCCACTCCATATTCACAACAGATCGAGAGGAGCCCTGGGAAAAAAACCAAACCAACACATTAATATAAATATTCTAGCTCTTAGATTCATTTAAAACAAAGTCCTTTAAACTACAAACCCTCTAGGATTTGCTTTAATCAAAACAGTTTACAAAGGTATCTTAAGCTGCCAAATAATCACTTTTTGAAGTAAGAAACCTCCAAGTCCATTTTGCCATTGTTGAAGCAGTACACATAAAAGGAGCAAACCTTCATAAAAAGAAACATCCCAGTGACAAGCTTCACAAAAGCTTGTCCTTATCAAGGGAGATTCAAAGAATCAGAAGAGAACACCCACCTGAGCAGCAATAAACTGTTTTAGCCCTTCAACTGTCATGCCTCTTCTTAAGACACCACGTACAGTGGGAAATCTTGGGTCATCCCTAGTAGAAAAATGTTGCATTAGTGTCACATGCTAAATTCTACCTATTACTTACACTGATAAAAAAACTTAAATAATACTGCCACGCACAAAAGGTGCAGCTTCAGTGTATTTTTCTCAGTGAACTAAGAGCTAGATGAGAAGATCTAACTGAAAAGACTGAGCTCTTATCCATACAAAATGTACCGCGCAGGTTTTCTTCTACTTCACCTCAGGAAGGGAAGCCATCCGTCAGTGAAGTGGCTCCTTTCCTATATCTGTGAAATCTTAAGTCTCTCAAAAATGGGCAAGGTAAAAGTTATATCCCTATCCCATTACTTCTTTTCCAATGGCAACTGAATAATGGAACCTGAAACAACAGGGCTTGATTCTTTCTCGCTCAAGAGAAACCAGAAACAGGTGAGTGACCATGACAATGTTATCTCTTGATAACATGACAGAATTCTATGATTTTTTTTTCTCTAATGCAATAAATAAATAAAAATACCTAATCTGAAATGTAACACATGAGTTGGTGGGAAAACAAATCAAACCTTGCTGAGGACCTAAAACAGGGAAGCTTAGTGAAGGAAAGGTCATCATAAGACCAGCTATACCTCTAGGAAAAAAGAAAATGCAGGGGGGGAAAAGGATAAATTTGGCTTCAGCAGAGGGGCTCCATACATAAGGTAGGAATCTATGCTTCCAACACAATTGACAAATAGAACCAACCAAAAAAAGGAGCACACCTGGCACATGTGAGCATGACAACCAGGTAGCCTAGGAAATTGTGTAAAATGATGCTCTCATGGGCTGAGCACAGAATCATCTAACACCAGCGCAGGAAAAGCACTACCAGCAGCTGGCCAACTTTGAAGAAATCCATGGATAATGCTGAGTCCTGTACTACAAGATGACTTCAGATGGTGTGGTCCCACAGCTAGCTCATTGTGGGAACGGACAAAGGAACCCCTCTGGACTCTGAACTACTTGCAGAAGTGTAAACCCACAGTTCGTCCTTTCTAGGTAAATCCTGAGGCTACCAGGCCACCAAGCACTATCTGCATAAACAAAATAACATGAAAAAATTAACAGAAAGAAGGAGGGGGAGGGCAGGTGGGAGGGAAGTAGGATGGATAGGACCAGAAATTCTTCAATCCAAGCCTTCTTCTGACATTACTTAGGAATGCATCCAATGACTCAGAGTGGAAAATGTGTAAGTGGCACCCGCAGTAAAAGCCAGAGTCCAAAAATAAGCTACCTCATGTTTATTACAGGACATGAATATGTATGCACACAGTTACTGCAGAGTAGAAAACAGAAACACTGTTCATGCAGAAGCCACTGTAATTAATCCGTGTTCTTAAATATTGTTTAAATATTCACTCATGCTGTCCAAAAGCGAAAATGCATGTGTCAGTCACAAGTACCTTAGGGAATAATGTTGAACTAGAGACATGTAACATACCATCCATCCACAAGCCCTTCGTTGACAAACCACGTAAGCTTTCTCTTAGAGAGCACAGTGTTGTTGAGGTTTAGCCTGCTATACTCCCATATATATGGTTTCCTTATGCCCAGTGCCTCGATGATCCAGTAGAATTGTTCATCTCTGTCGTGGTATTCAGTTGTTCTCAATGCATGTGTGACACCTTCAATACTATCGACAATAGGGCAGGCAAAGTCATATGTGGGATAAACTCTGAGAAAAAAAAGACCTTTAATTAGCAGGGCAGAAGAACAAAACACTTTCCTCCCATGTAAACATTTAAACTAAGCATAATTTATATTCATGTATTACAAATAGTTACACACATATGATCCCGAAAACTTTCAAATCAAGACTAAAATAACACATACACAATGAATTTTCCACAAAAAAATTCAAAGCGTATTTTTAAAACAAAGAAAGCCTTAAAGAAATTAACTGATCACAGCCTTAATATTCAAGTCTAAAAAAACCAACCCTACACTGCTACTGTTCTTTTCAAACGCAAAAGATGCTGACTTATAGGGTTTTTTCCTTAAATATCAAAAGGAATTATTAATAGATCAAATAATGAGCAAAGCTTTCATGCTTAAAAACAAACCCCTACCCACAAACAGTTTTACTATTATAAGCACATTAAATCAGTGTTTCCAAAAATGGAAACAGAGGTTTCAAACAGGTGCTGAACCATATCCTTGACCAATTTAGTAGGCTGATTTCAATGCACAATGTAGCAAATATTCATTCTGCACAGAGACAGCAGTTGCTGTGAAAGTGGAAGCAGCCACCCAGTTAAGTAGATCAAGGATGTTTTGCAGCAACATAAAATCGTAGCAATGTAAAATTGCCATAATTCTGTTTAAGCTCTGAGAGCTAGAGCAAACAGCTTTGTTGTCCAAGACACGGCCATCATACTTTGACTCAAAGTTCTCCACTGCATACATTTTACGGTATTTATCGACCAAAACTGAAATAATATTCACTGCTGACAATGACGGTCAACTCACAGGCTTTAAAAGTCATTTGCAGAAGTTTCAGAAAGTCAGGAGACTCCTTACATATTCGGATGGAAAAATGCTAGCAGGTTCCAAATATTAAAAGAAGCTTACTAAGGAAAGGAAAATGCCCTGAAAAGAGCAAGTTACCAGCTACACAAGGAGGAAGTGACATACTTGTAGGTATTTCCAGTACGAGGGTGAGGCTGGTTTTTACAACGATAAAGAGTTGGATCCCTCATACATCCATTATTACTACTCATATCTATTTTTGCTCGTAGACAACAAGTTTGTCCGTATTCTGTTCCCTTTTTCATTTCTTCCCACATTTGTAGATTTTTATTAACACCTAAGAACAACAAAAAGAAAGCATAGAACCACATTTTATTACTGCAGTAACAAAAAATCAATGTCACCCCCCCTCTTTAGATACTGGAATTCATCTTCATGCACTTCACACGTTGAATTTTTTAAGTGGTAATAAATGGTGATGAACTCATACATATGCAAGTCTGCTGAACCTGTCTAAATATACACTTATTCCAGCCTTGCAGAACAAAGAACTAAATGCTTACAAGTTCCTGTAAGGACCTTAAACCTATGCAATTAGTCGTCATATTCATATTTGTTAATAAAAATCAAGTTTTGATGCCAAATCAAAAAGACAACAAGGCAAGACTGACGTTTAAAATATCTTACAGTTATTTCTGTGTTTAGATTCCACTCTCTGCTCACGCTCTGCTTTCATTTGTTCTGCAGGAGTATCATCCACATATGCCTTCCCTTCTTGAATAAGCTTCTCAGCATATTTCATAATTGTTTCAAAGTGGTCTGAGGTATATGTAAATTGATCTGGTTTGATGTGCAGCATTGCAACGTCTTCGAGAATAACCTGCAAAGTGTGAAATTGTACACTGTAACATTCGGGAAAGCAAGTTTTCTTAAATCTTTATTCTCTTCATGTCAGATGTGATGCTTCTAATGCTCCACTGCCTAGGAAGGATAAGCCATAAGAATAAGCATGAAAGAAAAGAGAGTCACGCACTTATCATTCATTCACAGCCTATAATTACATGAGATCAGACTTAAAGAAGGAGGCAGGACAAGAAAAGGAGATGAAAGCTGAAGCAAATTACTTATTACACACAGTGACTATGCAATGAAAACAACAGTGTACTGCAAGAGTTGCACATCTACATACCGTAAAATAAACATTTGAGAAAGGGAAGTAATATCTTAGCTATCAGCAAAAGGCCTTTAAGCTTCTTAAGGTAAAGTTGACAGCAATGTCTTCCAAGCATAAGACTTAAATGTAATACTGATACTGTAAAACTGTATTGTTGCAAAAGAAGTGTGCAACAGTAGATCTGCATGCCATTTACCCCTGAATTAGCTGCACAGTGAATGGATTTCTCTGCTGTCTTATCATACCTTCTCAAAGTCTTCTTTCTCTTTTTCTGGATTTGTGTCATCAAATCTCATAATAAGTTTTCCTTTAAAATTAACCTGGTAGTGCTGATTTAGCAGGGCAGCTTTGGCATGACCAATATGCAGATATCTAAAGAGGAAATAAAAAATAAATGTATACATTAGCTATCCTTCAGCTAGATTTCTTTTTTTTTTTTGTGAGAGAACAAGAAAGAATGGAAAGCAATACCTAAGTGTAACAGAAAAAGCCAACCTAGGATATTTGTTGAAATACCACACATTTATGAAAGCATATTATGTTTCTTCTACCATAAACTTAGTAGGTAAGTGTTAAAACTATCTAAATCTGTAAATTAGAGCGTCACTATGGATATAAAGACTGGACTGCAATTATCTCCAACTTTACAGACTAACTTAAACCAACTGCTGATGATACCCAGTCGCAGCTACCAGATAATTTGAACCTACCCAATTTCAGAAGAATGGAATTTTCTGAAATGGTGGTTGCAGTGTATTTTTAACATAAGCTATAAAGGTACTGACATTTTCAACTAAATATAAATCCTCAAATCCACAAAATGAAAATCACTTTCCAAAAAAAAAAAAAAAAGTAATGTGTTCCTGAAGAACAGTGTTTTAAATAAAACATCAGAATTAAGACACTGAAAACTACTAAAGTAAGTTGAGAACAGTATTTTCTACACATACACATAAATAATACATAATTTATAATATTTGAGTAACACTTTATACTGGACTAATAGAGTAAGACACACAAGTACAGAAGTCACATGATGCTGAACAGCCAGTTTAATGAAAGAATGTAATCATGGAAATTTTACAGGTCATGAGGTAATTCCAAAAAGAAACAGGAAATGAAACACTGGCTGAAAAATGAATTTATTATATTGGCTCATCACATCTCCTCTATGTGATCTTTAAGGGGTTTGTGCTTTGGTATTCCACACAGTCTAGACCCCTGGGCCTCTACCTGGTGTCAAGGTTCCCCAAGGAAGGCCATCCCACACATCTTTCCCTTCTCAAATCTAAGCTTCCTCGAAAAGCACAGAGCCCTTTGACCCGACTCACAAAGCCTGTATGTACACATCACAGCTCCTGGCAGTGCACACACCACCATCATCCATGTAAATGTCATCCTCCTGCTTCTCCTCATCCCACTGCTGTGCAGAACCACGTTATGTGCTGGCAACTAACCTCCCTATTCCAAGTTCAGGCAACAGTGCAATGAAGTATAGAGGAGAAGTGAACACACAGCTCTAATGTAGACAAAGCTTTAAACACCCATTTGGCTTGACAACCTTGTCTGATAGGCTGATTAACCTCCTCACCAAAGCACACTTTTTTTTTTTAAGACAAAACACAAATAGAACCATCTCAAAGTATTCATGTTTCTTACCCACTTGCCTCAGGAGGGAACCTTACAATGACCTTCCCCATCTCTGCACCAGGAAGTTCAACAAACTTCCCAACATCCACTTTCTTTTCTTTTTCTGTTGCCTTAAAAAGAGATATAATTACAGATTGCATTAGCTATATAATCAGATAAAAAACTCTAGATAATAGTTTCTGTATCAATGTCTCCTTTCAAACCAGACAAGAAAAAGCTGCCATACTGGACCCCAAATTCATCTCTTCACAACTTTGACATTGCTCATAGCACACCAAAACCAGATCAATTCTGGAGTTTTAAGTTATTCTGTCTTTCAGTCTGATCCAGGACTGAAAAGTCCCACCAAGTTGTCTAATTTATTCCATAAAAGAAAATAGTAGCAATCCAAATTTTTATATCTCAGTGTTCTTAACCTGAACATGATCAACAATTTCAATCAACCGAAGAGTGCAATCTTTGCAGGTCAATCAGGACCTAAAACGCTCTTTGGAAAAAGGAAACAATACATCTAAAGAGCAGTGCTGATTAAAAGAAGAGGTGCCAAATTTTCATGATTCCACTTAAGCACTGGAGTACACCATTCATCCCTTTCTAAATTTGAAAGTGACAGCTGTAGCTGTAAACAAGAGCTTACAAAAGTTTAGTTTACTGCACAACTGGTTCCTTTTAATTTTTAATTCTCTAACTTAAAACAACAAAATAAAGTTTTCTTGCGGTATATCCACAAAAATAAAGCTACTCTCTCCAGAGGATCTCAGTAAACCTTACCATTTTAACCTTTGGTGTACCAGCAGCCCACTTGGCTCCTACTGACCGAAAAGCATGCTGTACCTCAAGGAAGCTGAACCATCGCTTTGCATGCACAGGAGCTTTGTTTTGCTGTAATTGCTCTTGCCATACATTATTATCTGTTGGAAAAAAAAAAATTTCAAACTGCTAAATTATAAAAATAAAATGATTACCAATAGCAGCTTTTTAAGACTAAAAAAAAATTATGATTTTAAATAATCTACTTACTCTCTCTTCTGAAGACATATTTAGTCAAAGGGACACAAGCCATTCTAAAGAAAATTAAATAAACAAACTCCCTCCAAACCCAAAACATACTGCATTCTTTCTTGGATTCATCAAGGCAAAAGGTGAGAGGGAATGGTGAATATACATTTTTCTTTGTATTATCCATCTCAAAATTAGTAACAACTTTATTTCAAGGCAGAAATACAGGATATCCCTCTCTTGTGTCTACATTTGATATTTTCTAAGTTTTATCATAAGTGAAGCTTGCATCAATACTCTCCTTTATTTTTGAGGGGCTGTATTCCTACAACCTAATTTTCAAGGAACACAACTTCATTAGAAAGATTCAGATCGGGAAAAGGAGAGAAAAAAAGGACATTTCCTTCAGATTTCTCTCAAGAGCAGCAACTTTGAAAAAATACCAAAAGCCGCTAGCTTTTAATCTTGATTATGCACTTTACTTCCAACAGGAATTTGCTTATACTGCATGGTAGATTGTCACCTATCACCTTTAGACATAGAGCTAAGAGAATATAAAAACTAAACCCATAAAAAGAGATCATCAAAGCTTCTTTTAACCTTCAAAGGCTATTTCACAGAGTAACATATACCTCTTCTAATAATTCAAAGTAGACCAAAGAAATTTCCTCTACTAAGATAATATCATAGAAAGGTCCATGTATATAATTTTACATGGCACATTTTCATACTTAGGCAACAGGTAATAAAAGACACTCTTACAGTTAACACAAAAGAGGTTAAAAAAAAAACACCTAGGGATTACATCTCATAAATTTCCAAATATAACAATAATTTAAAAAAAAAATCTAGGGTTTCTAAGCTATACTATTGCCATCACTAGTGATGCACAGGTGAAAGCAGTGGACATGGTAGTATATAGTCTCTCATACAGCTAAGAGGTACTACTAGCATCCATAAAAAAAGGAAATTTGGAGATTCCTGTTATACACTGATTGCAAGTCAATGAAACAGAGGACATGTACTGATACCTTTTAGTACAGCCCAGACACACAAGTCTGCAAGGCTCAGGGAGTTCCCGACCAAGTAGGTTCTTAGGGACAGACAGTGGTTGAGCTCTTGGACTGCTGAAAGAAACTGGCTGGCAGCAGATAACTTTGTGGCACTGAACTCCAGCCAATGGTCAATCTAGGTTAAAGGGACAAAAGATAGCTCAAGTTACTAAAGGAATGAGAATTAAGCTCGTTAGACAACTGAAATAACATACAATCCATTTAATAGTTGAACAGAAAATATTAACAGGATCATTAGGATTAAATATATCAGATAATGCATCATAATATATGTTGAAAGAATGCTTAAAATAAATTATACTGAAAAATTCATCCAGAATAATACTAAATGATTAAACTTAATTTCTTCCTCCAGCATGAATTCAAGCTGCTGAAAATACCAACTTTATTGAAGTTACTCCCATTGGTAAAATAATCAGGAGTTCTTAGGTATTTAATTATCACATAGAGCATATAATAATCATCCTTATCCTTTAACTATTCAAATACCATATTTGTGACTTATTTGATCTTCCTGGTACTGTTACTGGTTAAGTATACCACTTTCCCCTCAGTCCCTGTCTTCTCTGCCTCATCTCCTTTCAGACTTGAAGCAATCGAATCCCTCCTTTGCCACGTCCCACCCCTTTCTCCATGCAAAGCAGTCTTCTCCTATATCTTCATACATAAACAAACAAAAAAAATTTTAAGAATTAGATTGGATAATAGTGTAGCCCTCTCTATAAATTGCATCCCTCAACCCTGTAAGAGACTAAGTGTCTCTTCTAGTCCTCTGGCCCTATTTCATGTGGAAGTGTTCCGTAAACTGCAACGGGAAGCTTTCCAACATTCAAGGCAACGTGGCAGGCACAGATGTAATTACAACCACCACAGAATTCAGTTCAATCATTTGCAGTTATGCTCCAAAATATGTGCACCACAAATGCAGCTGTCACGGTACTTCTCAAAGTACAGCTTTTATTTTTGAAAGACACGAAGCAAAAAGAACCATTTTATCAGCAACACCAATCTTTAAAGTGTGTTTGCCGAGGACTGGGCTTAATTTAAAAATTAGGGGTTTGTACCTAAATAGCTACAAGATAACCTACAACTTTTTAAATGCCTTAAAAGCAAAATACTAAGACAACACTTCCCTTGAGACCAGCTATAAGGGCTGAAGAGTGATTACCACTAGTTTCAAGTAGTTCTAGAAAAGACCTGAATCAAGTCCTTCAATTCCTTCCCCAGTTTCAGACACAATAAATTTCAATTTGTTAGTTTCATTTACCAACTTAAATTGGTTGATTATTCTGAGGTAGACTCAGGATGAAACTGGATTCAGGGTTTTGTTCATCAAATACAGCAAAAAGGACTTCAGCATTTCAATGTCACAAGGTGTTCCTTGGTGTTACACTGAAGTGTTACAAGGTAGCAACTGATGGCAACAGAACTGACAAAAGTGAGGAAGGAAAATCACATCTATCACCTTCCAACTTGAATTATCTTACCTTAGTGAACTCTCAGCTTAGGAGTTGTTATTGCAGGGGTGGAAAAGGGTAACCCTCTCAAAGCTCAGGCTTTTTACTCTTCTTTGTAAGAAAGAGAAAGCTTAGCAAAACAAAACCCTCAGCAACCCACTGAGTTGGAACCTCAGTCTGACAGTAAAATGCATAACAACAGATACAAGTTCAAAAACAACTGACTCAAAAACAATTCTCCCCCCAACTTTGAACGCAGGCCAAGAGAGAAAAAAGGTAAAAAAAAAACAAGAGAGAGGGGCTTTGAAAAACCTGGTCTAGTGGAAGGTGTTCCTGCCCACAGCAAGGGGTTGGAACTAGATGATATTTAAGGTCCCTTCCAGCTCAAACAATTCTATGATTCCTTCTCACCTCAGTGTGTTCCAACAGATTTGAGCCATACAACCCGGCAGATGCAGCAACTCTAGCCAGATACCGAGCTATTGAATTCACATCAGTAAATGAAACATGCCTAAAGAAAAGGAAGAGGCAAGATATAGGTTTATTAAATTACTACCTCCACTTCAACTTTAATTGTACACACATAGCTTAAACACCTGTAAAGCAAACACAAAATAACTTCTGGGTGAACCAACAGGTACCAGGTCACCAGCATAAAAAAAAAATAAATTGAATAAACCTAGCAAAAGAAAAAAAAAGTCCTTGTTTTTCTATCACCAGATGGAACAATAAGCTCCTAAACATAGACAGAAATAAAGAAAATAAAACTCTCTATTATTCTTTCAAATAACAAAACACTCGCTCCACTTTCTGACAGCATAACCTGAGCAATGTATTTTCCAGAATATAAGGAGCTAATCAATATTTGTTTTCTTTTCATAGAAGAAGGGTGACTTTGAAGAGGATTCCTAGACAATTTACAGAAGAATTCTGAAGTCTTCACCGTGGTTTTAAGGGCTAGATTCAGGGAAAGAAAAATCCTCTTAATTTTTTTACTCACTCAATTCATACTTCATTGAGACCATCCCTTGATGAACAAGCTTGCCTGACTACATTTCTTCTTTTTACCCTGTCTTCTCCATATAAAAGACTAAGTTTGAATTTGTTTTTCCTGTTCTCCTTATGAAAATTTGAAATAGATCTGGAGAAAAAAGGCTTTCCAAAGAGCATACTTCTATGTTTTCATCTTCCTTTTCTACCTTACATACAGTATTAAAAAAAGCTGCATACTGTCAGAAATCTAGCTTCCACTTCATCTAAGATATATTTGTATTTACTAAAGAGCTTTGGAAGAAAGAGGCATTACAGCCATCAGTTCTCCAGATAACACTCATCTCTACAGTCTTGTGTAGGTGTAGATTGAAAAACAGAGCTCCAATTGCTTCTAAACCAGCATTGACATCAACAAAAGGAGCTCCTCTAAGTGTTCTTCTGAACATTTACTCAATTTAATGGATTGAATGCTACACTCCAACTTTTCCAACCAAGGTTACAACTGTTCTGCCATTGTTCTGCACTTCCTTTTATACCTACTGTATCCCTGCATCCTTTATAAAATCAAAAGAATTTTTGGTAGCCCTCAAACCTCGCAAAAATCAATTAAAGTTCTCAAAATTATACAGAAGACTTCTTGATATATTAACAATTAGAATGAGTTCCATTTTTAGTACAGATGGATCAGTCAGTCTCATTAGGTTAACTTTATTAAAACCTAAGGAATATAGTCCATTGTGGAGAGGGATTTTTTGCCTTTTTTTTTCTTCTTCTAGCTTTTCAAGCATTCAGGATCCAGTACATAGAAGACTCATAAAACATAACCAAAAACAAAAGCCACAGTAGGGTGTTCAACTTACACAAAGTATGTCCTATTATAATTTGACACTGCTATCAGATTTTAATGAAGCTTTTTCAAACTGAGGAAAACAAAACATTTTCAGTACATTTGCACTTGAGAAGTCTGTGAAACGTATTTTTATTGTTTTCAGTAGTTCATACTAAAACAAAAACCCATGATTATCCAAGCAAAATTGAATAAGTGTATGAAATGGGACAATGTTACTCTGAGTACAATCTTACTTGTTCTTGAAGTTGTTTATTTTCTTCAGGAAAAAAAATACTTCCACCCAAACGGGGCTAATTGGCCTCTTTGGAAAAGTTATGAAAGGCTCTTTGCAGCTAGTGCCTGCTAACTCCAGGGCTAAGTAAGGAAGAATGAACATGGACAACGTAATGTTACAGGCAAAGAGTGTCTCTTCAAAGTGACAAAAAATGCCACATAATTAAATACCAGGGCAGATATTCAAGAAGAAAAGGGGGGGGGGGGAAGGAAACACAAAACGAAGCACAAACAATTTCCAATTGTAATAAATCTTCATTGAATTAATTTGTAAAAAGCATTGCAGAATGGTTGGATTCATCTACCTACAAGTCATTGCTCCCAACACAAAACAGAAAAGCTGTACTGCAGTTTGTAATCTGACAAGAGGCAGGTACACTAAAACACTCCAAAAAGCCACCAGCTAGTGCAGACTGCTAAGTAGCTGAGTGGTTTGCTTAGGAGTTATTACTATATGAAATTTTGAAGCTAAGGCTTCAAAAATGACCTTTAAAATAAAATTTATCATCTCAAAATATCATCAAAAGTTAACTTTTGATTTATCATCAAAAGTTAACTTTTCAGCTAACTACCTGACAGTTAAGTTTCAGTTAGTTAGCTGAAAAGCTTGTTACCAGATTTTAACTAAGTTTCAAAAATAGAACCTAGAAGAATCACAAATAAAATGTTCTTTTTTTTATTTCAAGTCAAGTCATTAGAACTAATGTATTCCTGGAAAAGAAAAAAACAAAATCTGAAACATCCCAAGTGATTTTCAAGTCATGCCAAAACAAGATAGCTTCAGCAGAACTGATGCCATGAAATCCATTTACCAAAAGCATTAGTTGAGATATGAGTTCAGCTGATGCTTCCCACGTTAGAGATACACTTTTAACAGACTTTAAAATAGAGAATCAATTTTTAAAATTATTGTACAACCAAGCAAGAGAAAATTAATGCAATATTGAGGTTTGGAATAACTTTTTGAACATAATCCAACACCAGGGTTGAAAGGACACTAACAGACAAAAATTTCCATCTGATGGAACCATGACTCTAGACATTATCCTTGTGGGGTCAAAGTGCAGAAGAGCATTTGCTTTACATTTCTGACAAGTTCCATTACAGCCAAAAGAAGCATTTTTGCAATGCAGTAGGAAGAAAGCATTGTAATACAAAATTATTTAATAAAATATTATTTCAAAGCCAAGTGTATAAATTTATAATATTCCAAGATAATTCCCACGTGTCAAAGGATTGTACACTATATATGCATATTTTTTGGTATAGACATCCATACACTGCCTAAACTAAGTAAAATGAAACCAAAACCTGGCTAATGCTACTTATGGGGAAAACTTTCTCATGCAACTGAAAAATATCCAATTAACTCTCTGTTATGTAGGCTGTATCCCACATGTGCATGACACACACCGAAAATCATTAAAGCTGTACCAATTAAGTCCCAATACAACCTGTCACAGTTCTCTTGCTTTAATTCAAAAATCATGAATTCAATGCCATCACTAGGCACAGCAAAAGACAACATTGAATATCAGATTACAGTAAGAACTCATATCTGAGTTCAGGTCTAACATTTTAAACAGAAAAAAAATATTTGCAACCTGTAAAACAACCATGACTGAAGACTGTGAGTCTTCCTGTGCTTCAATTTTTTTGCATTGATGCACACAGTGACAAGCTCTTTCCCTAGGGTTAGAAGACAGTGGAAATGCTCAGCTGGTGTTAACGTACGAGGATCGAGTCAGGAACTCCACAGCACAACATGAAATATGTTGCTTTTATAGCCATTCTACAGACATGCAGGTATACCAGTTTATGGTGCACTGATGGCTTTAACAGGATCTTCTACTGAAATAGCTCACAAAATGAGAGCTTGTCAGCAAGTCTTTGAACAACAGATTTGCCCCCCCAATCTCTCAAAAACTAATCAATATTAAAAAACTACATTTATAATCACTAATTCCAAATTCATCGTAGTGTTAGTATACTTTCAGTTACAACTGCAATGTTTATGGGTACAAATATGCTCCTTACTGTAGATACTAGAGGTCAGAGATTTCCACTGATATGTCAGTGGTACTTCAAGTAGCAGGATATCTCCTCTTGATATATCCAGATGTCCTACCTGATGTGGAATCTAATGTGACAATGCAGCTTCCCAAAACTAACAGTGTTAGTCCTGTATTTCTGATATGCATTTAATCTTACTCAGACTGTAAAGACCATCTTCACGCCCTAAATCTGAAATTAATCATTCCAATGGCAGAGTATTTTTAGAAGGACAGACAATAGATTACTACAAAAATTTCCAATATCCTTTCTACAGGATGCAGATGGGATACACTGGATAGCACAGCACAGTTAATTAGCACTTTTCTGAGATAACATCATGCCTTCACTTATATATGCAGCAGTGAGCCTAAAATAATGTCATATAAACATTTTAAATCCAGTCCACCACACACACAGAAGTCCAAGAAATCTTGTATACCGATCTTGCTTTTGATAATCCATGGCACCACAAAAAGTCCTAAACAATAGTGACTGGTGTAGCATAAATGATTATATGTAAGCGCTTGAAAATAAGAATACAAGAACTTTTGCCATAAAGCTCTAGTTTAGAATACACTGTAAATGTTTTGCCCATGCTACAAAGAGACAACAGTAATGCAGTGATGAATAAAACTGTATTTTTTCTCTTCCACCTACTTCAAAAGGTTACTGTCAATGTTAAAACCATGTGACTTTTAAAACTGCTGACCCAAAGCTAGAAGGAGAGATGCAAAGTCACTTACTCGGACACACGGAGGATGGTTTCTTTGCCTTCTTCCACTGAAATTTCAACATCATTCTTCACATGCTCCACTGTCAGCAGAGCTCCTTTAAAAAGAACAAGAGAAAAAGATACTGAACCTCCTTCCAGGGAAGGTACCTTTCACAGCAATACCCAAGCAGCTACATTTCTTCTCCAATAGGACCTGATGACTGAACTGACTCCTTCAGGTAAGACTGCCCAGGGGAAAAAATCAATGTTCAGTCTTATATGCAAGAGGCTTCTCCTTCTTGGCAAGCCTTACAGCTGACAATGTCCAGCACACAGTGATCTGCAGTGAGCTCAGCAAGTGTCAGCAGCAATACAATTTGCTTCCTAAGGGTATTGTAAAAATTACATATATTGTCCCCCAATATATGTAGAGATGCTAAACAAAATGCTTTTAATTATTGAACAGTATTACTAATGCACTCCATCCCAGCCCTGACACATGCAACAATGGAGATGAATTACTGAACATATCAGTACTTTCTGAAAGAGAATGAAACTATTTTTAACCTGAATTAAAGTTTATGAAAAGATTAGCTATTCAAAACCAATAAACTCTATCTATGTGAAAGTGCAGGAAGCTGACACAGGATTCTCAGAGTAAGTAGTTCAGCAGTGACAGTAAAAAATGGTCTCCAGAAAGAAAATATTTATCCAAGTTTTTAGGCTACATCACTGATTGGAAGACAGCTCTCCCCACATTCAAAGTGGCTTGATGCAAACCTGCTCTAATCTCTAGCACAACACAGCACAACACAGCAGCTCAAACAAAGCACTGAGCTAACTTGGCTGTATTTCTGGATTGGCTCTGGTCCAGATTCAGCCTGCTGAGCATAAGTAGAGGAGCTTGTGTTCTTCGACTTTGCTCAGAAGCACGTACAAAGACAGCAAGCTTTTGCATAGGCAAATATTACTTAAATGAAACTAGATAAAGGACTATACTCTTGGTCTTGAAAGGCATCTAACCTGTTACAGCCTTCATGGTGTGCTGTTCACTTTATCTTCCCTAGAACAACGCACGAACTACCCAAGGCAGATGATACTGGAAGCTATTAATACACTGGCCTAAATACAAACCACTGGAGCTAGGAATTCCCTAGCTCTCACCTGTGCTCAGCTGAAAACCCTTCTTCTGGCATTAACAGTAAGTCAAGGTTCTTCTTCCCATCCCTCAGTTATCCATCTGTGAAATTCAGGATGACATCCCTTATGCAATACATTTGTAAGACATGTAAGTATTTTAATAACATGCACGGAAATGCTTTGAAAATGACAAGTATTACGTGCACCAAGCTATGTAATTAATACTAATGACATTAAAAGCTACTACACTTCTCCCAGAGCACAGCAGACATGAAGAATTGTATGAAGTAGGGATGAGCAGGATGAGCAAGATTGTCTTCTTGATACAAATGTTTACCCTAGTGTTTCATCTGTAATATTCAATATTTCTGACACAATCACGCAATCTCCTGAATTAAATCTCGAGTGCTACTCACCAGCTATCAAAAGAAAAGAAGTCTCCAAAGCCCCTAAACCTGATGTTAATCATAACCCATATTGCATCATTTTCTGGCAAACCATTATAAACAAGTATCAGAAGAAATTTTATTTAAAAGTTGTATGTTATTGTACCTTAAATCAGTAGTCACGCAAGTTGTATTAAACTCTGGGAATAACATTCCCAACCAGCATTTGGGAACGTGAAAAAGAAATCAATAAACTATGACGAAGAATGGGAAGAAAATTTATTTTGAATAGCTGTAACAAAATGGAGAAATGGTATGTAACACATACAAAATGCTGTTCCCAGATGGCTGAAAGTGCAATGAAGGAGGCTTTCATACTTTTAAAGGCAAAATAACCTGGAAGGGCAGTGAGCGAGCAACTGAAAGAGCACGGATTTCACAGCGCAACTTTGAACCAGCTCCCCAGACAAGCCGAATTTTAGCAACAGATTAAAAACTGAAAACAAAAGATAGCAGCAACCAAGGAGCTCACAAGCACGCGGTCTGAACCAGGGCTGCCTTAAAATCCAGCCCCAACGCGCCAAATCACTCGAGGGCTCCGTCCGTGACCGAGTTCTGGCAAGTGCCGGCCGCTGTCACCGCTGCCCGAGCGGACACCGAGAGGCACCGGGGACCCGCTGCCTCGCCCGGCCGTGCCAGGGCCGCAGCGGGCACACGGCCCCGCGAAGGACGGGAGGGAACGGGAAGGACGGGAGCGATGGCAAGGGCGGGCACGGGGCCCCGCGCCCGCCTCCGCACGCGGGGACAAGCGGCGCCGCATGATGCAACACGGCGGGCACGGGAGGGAGGGAGGGAGGGAGGGAGGGGACGGAGCCCGCCGGATCTCCCGGGAAACTGAGGATTGGGGGGGGAGAGGGAGGCGGGAAGCGGGAAGCGAGGTCCGGGCCGCACTCACCGAGCGGGGGGCTCCCCGCGTCCACAGTGAGGCTCAGCGCCGCCATTCCCGCCGTCGCCGCCGGAACCAGGGCAGGGAGCGGGGCGGGGCGCGCAGCGCTGCCACCTCGGCGAGGGCCGGCCCGGGCACGGCGGCCCGGCAGGACCCGCCCCGGGGCGGGGGACGGACCGTCACTTCCGTCGGGAGAAGCCACAGAGACAGCGGAGCGGGAGGGGAGGGAACGTGATTCGTCCCGAAGTTCGCCGGGAGGAGGCGGAGAGGTCGGAGCCGGGCGGGAGGGGGCGGTGCAGGGCGCTTTCCCGGCCCCGGGAAGCCGTCCGGAATGGGCGCCGGGGGGAGGCTGCGCCTCAGCGGGACCAGGAAACGGCGCTTCCCTTCTCATAGCTGAGCCTTCCCGAGGGCTTTGCGGGAGTTGCTGCAAAAGCTCTTAGTCGGATGTGTGGCAGCAGCCGTGGAGATGCCTTCTACCCCTTTTCTGTGTATGATGGTACAAACGAACAGCACAACACGTACAGACACGTCTGTTTTGGTAGGATGTTATTTGTTAAACTCCTGACAAACGTGCAGATTTTGCAGCGGGTCAGATGAGTCACAGAATATCCCGACTGGGAAGGGACCCACAAGGATCACCGGGTCCATCTCCTGGCCCTGCACAGCACAGCCCCAAGAATCAGACCATGTGCCTGACAGCAGTGTCCAAATGCTTCTTGAACCCTGGGAGGCTTGGTGCTGTGACCACTTCCCTGGGGAGCCTGTTCCAGCGCCCAACCATCCTCTGGAGTCTTGGAACGAATTACAAAAATGCTGTGTCACCGGTTTTTCACAGGAGACTGACTCAAGTTCACTTTGTTGCAAGGACAATGCAGTGTCACTGTGATTCCACCCCCCCCCCCCCCCCCCGGTCAATTTTATAGCTGTTACTGTAGCACCTAATGTGCTAGCAGAGAAATTATCAGATGCTTGACTGGTGGACCGGTGCTTTTTGTGCAGTGGATGCAGTGGTACAGACAGAGCATGGCTGCACTTTAGGTGCTGGGTTTTATGATTGATTCCTGCTGCTGGCTTTAATCTCAGAGTTACTTAATATTCTCCTGTGTTAGCAGTCTTACAGTTTCTGTAAGCATGGAAAGTGTTTCCATACATAAGTGTCTTTACACATCATGCAGAAGCTGGTGTATGCTATGTGTGTTCTACTCCCATTCAGGGAGAGCAGAAACAGAAATTACAGCAGAATTAGAAACAGGCTTATGCTGAAGAGAATTTCAAACCTATTACAAGTTTCAGATGAAAATAAGGATATAGATACCTAGATGAAGATTACTAACTGGGTTCTGTACTTAGTACTTTCATGATTACATGGAAAGAATTATTAAGGCAGGCTTTGAGGTGTCTAAGTTGTTCTAACATTTTATCTTAATGTGTTTTGCAAATTCACATGCAGATTTTGATGGGAAAGTTAAAGCATGCATAACAAAGAATCCTGTATAAGATAAAGGTGAAAATCATGTAAAACTGAAGCACTGAAATGAGATTAATCTTGTACTTGCTATATGGCTCAAGCTTCAGTCACAATCAATATGTGGAATGACTAAACTTGTAGTGAGCCAAAACATGAAGGTTCTAATTAAAGCAGGCTGAATCTGTCTTGCCTGCTCTTACCAGTCATGCACTTGAGGAAAGAGAAGGAAGGTAGGCTTTAGATCAAAGGATTAGAAGCATGCATCATTCCTATATATGTGGCTTTAATCCAGTGTCATGATAGAATGAGGTAAGTCCTAATCTTGCTAATTTATCTAAATGTTATGCTAAGATGACCTCACTAAGGAAAGACTTTCCTTAGATCCTGTTCCATGTGTGCACATGGAGAGACTGGGAACACCTTAGCAAGAGTTGCCGTGTTCATATCTTTTGGTGTCAAGGTGTTCCTGCTTGCTGGAAATAGAGCCAGCTTTCAGCCAGTGAAGTCATATTGATGTTATCCTGTGGTGAGGAAAGGATATAATCTGAGGACTCTTAAGTAAATTAGAGTTGTTAAACATCTTGTGTGATGAAAGGAGAAAGAAGTAACTTGAATATACTGCTGAAAACTGAAATTTGAAATTTTCTTCTGTATGAAAAAACATAACTTTTGTACCTTGAAGTGCTAGTTTAAAGATGTTTTGTGTGGATGAAGAGGGGCAGAGAGGAAGAAAGGGTGCAGTGCAGCCTGCAGGCTACTTTAACATTTATGGTGTCAGCACAGGTAATGGCAAAAAAAACCACGTGGGAGAGGAGCTTAGGGATTCAGTCTTTACGTAAGCGAGCAGCTGTGTTCAGGCACCTTCCCTGACACCACATGCCTGAGAACCTGACAGAGAGTAAGAGACTTGGGGCACAAAATCTGGAGAAAATAAAGGGCATAGAGGCCTCAGGGGTTCAAAATCCTAGCTCCAGAATTCCAAATTCATCTTGAAGAGACTTCACCTGTTTTGGCTAAGGTTGCCAATTTTAGCTAGTCATATGTAATTTAATACTTGTTCTCTTTTGTGTTCAAGTGGACTGAGCAGTTGAATCCTGCTTTTCTAACACCCATAACTATGGGAAAGCTGACTGAAACAGGCTCTCCAATTTTTAAGTTAATTTTTTGTGATATTGTCCTTCTTCTTTCTCCTCCCCTTACATGCCGATGTTTCACAGGGAGGGCAAACAGTACTGTCATGTTCTTCAACTCCAGGGGCTGTTGGAAAGTTTATCTCACAATTTGGACATGACAAATTTTAATTTCTGCATTTTCTGTTATCCCCATGTATGTCAAAGTGACCTAGGATGCCCAAAGCGCCCAAAGACTGCAATGGCATAAACCCTGACACAGGGGCATTTCAAATTAGAGAGGTGCTTGGAACTCCTCCCCCTGTCACCTTTTCCCTGGGTTTTCCTCACCTGAGGTGTCCTGAATCCTGCTGTATTAACACTTCACTGATCCTCAATGGATCCAATGATCCAGGAACCCCTATATGGGACGTTGAAGGCCTAGATGGACTGTGTCCTGCCTCCTGCAAAACTCAGACAACCCAACCCACCACAAATAACAATTTCGGCCATCCCAAAACTGAGTGCAGATTGAAAAATTCAAAGATTCACTTCTAAGAATCAAACTGGCAACTTTATAACAAATGAGTAAATCCATCCAGGCAAATCCTTAGTCCATTTGTATTTAACACAGTAACCTGTATTGCCTACATACATTGAGCAAGATCAGGTGAATGACTAAAGTGATTTTGTGCCCAGAATTTTTAGATGATTTTTGGTCTGCAGTGTTATGATTTACAGTATATCATGCACAGTCATGAAGAATGAAAACTCCCAATGAATACAGAATATAGCTATTGAAGAAATGTGACCATTTTAAAGTTGCCTACTAAAAACAGCAAAACAATCTGATCCAACATTTACTTACGGATTCCGTGTAATTTTGAAATTACTGAACACCTTAATAAAAGAATTCAGTTCAAATTCTATAAAACAAGATTTCAAGCTCAGTTATCTTCTTTCTTTCTTTTTCCCCAAGTTCACTTTCCCAGCCTTCCAGGCCAAGTGAAGATGCTTCCCTGCTTTAAGGCACTAGAGACTCTTTCACAGTGTTAGGAATACGACTGGCATAATAGTCATAATTTCTCAAAGTGGCGAGGACCCCAGCTGAATTCATGTGTTTCACTTCCTTGTTATACTGAAATGAATTTCCACGGATATCAGTTATCTTGCCTGCAAAAAAAAAAAAAAAAAAAAGGAAAGAAAGAAAAAAATATATTCCAGCAAAAAAGAGTTGGGAAGAGAGAATTTATTAGTTCAAGTGATATAACTAAAGAAGCAGTCCTTGGTGAACACACACCTGTCTTCAGATGTGAAGTGTCTTTGCTTCCAGTTTAAGCACAACGGGTTTTTTATTGACTGAAATCCAATAACTAGTGGTTTGTTGTTTTTTTTCAACGATACTTAAAATTCCTTGTGTCTCAGAAAAAGGAAAACAATATTTTTCTCTCATGGATTACTTAAAACGCTCCCTGACCAGCTTTTACATTGACCATTGACAAGAAGGAAAGAAAAATCCTCAGTTCAAGTAAAAGCCAGGGTAAGTCTATACAACTGTAACATAATATAGAAACACACCAGTTGGTTTTTAATGAGTTTCTAGAAACCAGTTAGCAAGAAAAATGGAGATCTTCACACAAAATTTCAACCAGGAGATACCTCCTTAACAAGGAGGCTAAATACAGCACTGTGCCGCTCCACACTGGTTGGGCTGCTTTGTGCTTGAGCTAACCTGTGTAAAGCTATCCCAGTTATCAACTCCAGAGACTGCAGACTTAAATAGTTGGAGTTAAATAGAGTTAAATAGTGCCATTATGAAGCCTGTTACCATTGCTTGACAGAATTGAGGAGATAAAACCTCGTAATTTTAGCACATAGCGGTAAAAGGTCTATCAATGTGAACAGCAGAAAAAAAAATAATAATATACTTCAAATCTTTGCCAGTGAGACTTTTCATAAATTCTCAACCCCTTACACCTAGATAGGTGAAGTGGCTTATATTGTCTGGAGGCCACTAATTTTACTCAATTGTGGAGTTTGTATATCTGAGGAACAACATGATTTGACCTATTTTTGTTGTTTTGAATGATTCAATGTCCACATATTACATAATATGTTACTAATAATAAACTACTATATCCAGTTAGTAGGGCAGCAGGATTTTACTGTGAGATAGTAGCCAACAGGAAAAAAAAAGCCATTTGTTTTGAAAATATTAAAATTAATATACTCAAAATTTTGGAATTGGCTTTGTTGATTATTTGATAGTTGTTGACTCTATTAGTCCAGAGCAAAAGAGATCATGTCATGCTTTTCAGAGCATAATGTGCTTGACCCATTGGCATTACTGTTGATTTCAGAGGGCTCAAAGCTCCTAGTGAGTCATAACTATTAAAAAATACATACATATTGTCATTTTTCTTTCAAAAAACATGTTTGGAATTCTTTTTTTTTTCCTATGAAAAGTATAAATAACTTAAAATTGATGCAATGTCACTTATCTTGGAATTTTGAATGCTATTAACTTACCTCCCACAGCATGTAGAATAGCTTCAGGTGCACACGTATCCCATTTCTTGCACCCAGGGCTGGCAAATACATAAGCAGATGCCTTGCCTTCTATAAGTTGAATGACCTATTATGAATAGAGCGTGGCAATCATTGCAAAGGATCTAGGCATTTAGAAACAGGTAGAAATAACACCAGGAAACAGGGTTTAAATCCACTTATTCTATGTACTTACAGTCAGAAAAGGAACATCAGCCATTTCCTTTGATATTACAAGAAATTGTATTAAGATTTGGAAAGCTATACTGAGTTACCATACTCAATTCAATATTTTTGATTGTTGTAAATACACTCTATAGGATGAAAATCTGCTCTTAATTTCAGAAACAAATTCCCTTCTTGTGCAAGTACTAAAAAAATAAAGTGGAAACTGTCTACTTGTTGTGTTAGTGCCATTTTGGGCCTTGCACATATTGGAGAAGAGAGATCAGAAGGTCTGGTTTTGACAGCTATGACAAAACGAAGCTTTAAAACTGGTAGTAAAAGAGTATGCAGACAAGTTTTGCAAAAAATACCACTGTGTGCTTGTATTTTTATCCTTTCATATGTGCTGCTAGATAGTTGGAACAAAAACTGTATTAACATGAACTGGAGGACATGACTAATAATTGTGATTAAATTGAATTCCCATTTAGTCATCCTGGTCTTACAACTTTTTATTTTCACCCCTAGAAACAGAATACTGGGGAAGACAGACCTCAGCCATGACCAGCACAGCCACTGTTACAGATACACCTGCACAAATTCTGTCTACCTCACAGCAGACTGAATGCTAGAAGGAGTTGTGCTGGGGAAGGAGGAGGAAGTCTCCTGTACATTCATGCAAGTAAGCAAATGATTTCTGTAAAAAGTCTCTTTTTTTCAAAGGTGCCACCTCCTGGTAAAACAGGAGATTTTGAGTTTTCATACCTTGTTTCCTGCTCCTCCAGCTCTGATGACAGTGTCTGGGTTCAAGGCACTGATGCACTCATTTACCAGGGCACTGCTGTGGGAACGGGTGGTAACGATGATGTGTTTGCCAGCAGGTGCTTCTGTGAGCTGAAATCCAAAGGCACCTATGCCCAGGACTCCCCAGATTGTCCTGCCCAACACAGCACCAGCTCCTGCCTGCAAAAAAGGTACACAGGTCCAGGTGATGGTTAATCACAGTGATCAGCATTTAGACCACAAAGCGAAAGGAATACCTAGAGGCATCTTTGCATTTCAGGGAGTATAGTATTAACACTGGGTTATATACTTAAACAATGACACTTAAAAAAACCTGCTTTAGGGCCTGGAGTGAGAAACTGGCTCTCTTTCCCTCTACGGCAATAACATCATTTACCCTTTTCTTATCTGTGAGCTTATGCTGGTGCATTACATCCTAACTCCAGTGACTGACAGATTAATATTTGTGTATTTCTGTACTTCAGGCACAATCTGCAACTGAAAATATCTTGTAATCTTAAATATTTTGTGATACATACCACATAGAACATGATAGGCATTACATCCACTCAAGACCTTTTTCTTTAAACTCCAGTGAGTTAAATTAATCAGGCTGCATCATGAGCTTCCCCTCTCCCCCTGGATAATACTGAAATAATCTCCAAATGTGTAAATACCAGTAGGCTGGCCATCCTGTACTTAACACCTGAAACCTGGCATGATACACTCTAACCCAGCTGTCAGCTTGGTTTATTTAGGGCTGCAGTTTTATAGCAGTTATGACACATCACAAATGGACCGATTGCTAAAAAATTTCTAGCAAAGACTGCAAAACCAGTGATCTGTACTTGTTTTACAGTGTGTACTTTACATATACTGTAGTAGCATGTACAGCATGTATGCAATATATACTGTATTAGTGGACTGCACAAGCCTTAGGATTCAGTATGGCTGTTAAGTAGGTCTCTGACATTCAGTTCCTGGAAACCAACATTTAAAATTGTATATATTTAATAAAAAACCCAACACCTTATATTACAACTTTAACTCAACTACACGCCATTTTTTGAGTTGAAAGTGTCCTAACCGAAATGGGTTAGAAGGAACAGTTAGAAACCACTTAATGCTTTTAAATAAACCAACAATTTAATACCTCATAGTTGTAATATGGCTGGTTAATAACTCCTGCTATTGCTTTGCCTCCATATGCAATTCCAATAAGAACCGTTACGTGGTCAAGGAGACCTGTACAGAAATATTATGAATGTAGTTATGTTTAAAAAGACAAAGTATATATATAAAAAAATAAACTTCCAGTAAAAGTCCATGAATTGATGCACAGAATGGTATCTTAAAAATTCCAATACTGATCACAATTTTCAGGTGTAATAAGTTGGTTGATTTTTTTAGTAATTTAGTCTTGAGGTCTAAAAAATGTCCCAGATAGAGTTCTCTTAATAGAACTACCTTATAATTATCATATAATGAGAAAGAAGTTTAAAGTTGCAACTAAATAGCAGTCTATGATGACATTCTTCTATAACTGTGGTGGGAATTCTTTAGTGATTTTCGAAACCAGCAATTTGTTGGCAGTTGTATATCTCTTTGGCTGAAAAGGGGAAAAAACTCTGCCTAAAAAATTTCACATTAGTCAACTAAAGGTTGCAGTAGGAGGCTAGAGTGAGGTTTCATCCTACTGGTTTTTGGGGTTGGGGGATTTTTTTCCCTTTCATTTTAAGGTCTATTTCTATGGAGACAAATTAGGCTTTGCCAAAAACAGTTTCTTCCCATAAGTGAACTGTGATTTGTGGGAAGATGTTTGTTTCATTTTGAAAAGGCTACAAATACAGCTGTGGCATTTGGATTGTTTGAAGAGGAGGATGAAATAAAATTCAGCATATTCCTGTGTGAAGGGGAGATTTAGTCCTTCAATTCGAAGTATTTGCAAAATTGTAAATTTAACTAAAAACTTAACCTGCCAGGAGTCAAAAGCAGCTCTTTGCACCCTGAAATGATAACCACTCAGTAGCCCATCAGAAATATTCAGTCCTGGTTAGAACTGAATGGAAGGATTAAAAAAATTCTATAGTGCTCAGAAAGCACAGAAACATCAGCCTTATGAAACAATATTGTAACTGCTATGATAAAATTATCTACATGTATATGCTACTTTATTGTATTGCTATTTTTTTAATCAGCAGAAATAAAAGAGAATCCAACCTTCAGTGTACTCCTTGGTTCCATCCAGGGGATCAACCCATATTACAAGCTTTAAGAATTAAAAAGTAAGGATAAAATTAACAAACACAAATCATGTCAATTATCACGCAAAGTATATATTTTACTTTAGTGCTTTTATTTCTTTATGGCAGTAAGGAAATAAAGACATCCAAAGTTTTAACATTATTATATGACTGAAGCCTATAATAGTATTTTACACCAAAAAGAAAAGCTTAAAAATTGACAAGAATGTCTCAGCAAATCTCTTAATTGAAGTATGAAGGATTAAACTGAACATGGAAATGAGATTACTTCATTATGTCCAAACTAGATTCTTTCCAAATGAATTGGAATCACAAACTGTAAGAAGCAAATTTCTATTTCCCATTACTGTACAAAGGGACATGCAGCATTTCCAGTTCTGGAGCTGTGATTCTCATAACTACATTTCAGTTTTCAAATGAAAAAGAAACATTGACAACATTGAAACAACCTTTTTTATTAACACACTCTTAGCTAAAATCAGTAACATATGAGTTACATTATCGTATTACCTCTTCCTCTTTAATTCCTGTGTACTGAGCAGGACAAGGTTTCTTCAGTATTTCTTCACAGTGCCCATCTTCAATTAATTCCTCAGTTACATCATCAGTGGGCAGATCCTAACAAAAGAATTCTTAGAATTATTAAAGAAAGGTGTTGGACTCACCTCAGTTTGCTTTAGAACTGTGTATTTGCTTGCAGCTTGACAAAGCTAATGAATTGAAAAGGTGAAATGGGATGGAAATTTGTTTGTTTGGGTTGTTTTTAATTAAAACAGAAGGTTTCCTAAACCCTGCCAAAGTAAATTCCAGTGCAACTGAGAGCAAGATAAACTGTTAGTGTGAAATACTAACACTTAGTGAAATACATACTGTTAGCATGAAATAAACCAGGTACTTACTTCTTCTCCTATGATTGTCACCTTGGGAAACTTCCGTGCCAGGGAAGCACAAATGCTCATTTGTACAAGTCGGTCAGCTTTGGTCTGCAAGTCATTGGGTCCAGCCTGTCCAAGGATGGATAGGAATTTGTGTATGAAAAAAATACACCATACCAGCACAGTAGCCCATACAGCACTCTGAATATCTACCTTGTAATGAAAAAGAAGTTTTGTTTGATTAATCGTCAACCTAGTAAGTGATTTTTGTGAGAGGTAGGCTAAAATTTGCAAGAAGCAGAGTTTCCCTGCGTACCCCAGAGCTAAGACAGACTGGTATGACATTAGAACGACATTTACTGCTGTGTTCTTCTCATGCAATTGTACTCACTGCGTATTTGTGCAAATACTACCCTATGTACAGAATGAATCAATACAAGTACGAACCCAGATACAACATATGAAGAGGGAAAGGCAAAAATGAAGATGTTAATGGGAAAAAATCATTATTCTAAGGCTCGCTGGATGGATGTGGAAAATTAGGAAAGAGGAGAAATATAGGGGAAGTGTTAATCAAAGGTCATTTAAAGGTCCAATTAATCTAGTTTGTTTAAAAAAATGTAACAGGAACAGTTATGATCTATAAACTTCTAATTAGTGAATGGTTCCTTAGTCTAGCACAAAAAGACCACGGAAGGCCAGAAGATAACCAGGGAAATTTAGCTGGTCAGTAACATCCATACATTTTTTCCATCAAAAAATACTTGAGAAGAAACAGTGGATTTGGTGTCTCAAGATGATATAAAACAATGAGTGCAAGCCTTCCCAAAAGATATGACATAGCCAAACACGTTGCCACATGGGTTACCCTAATTTCTTAAAAATTGAAAATCTGCTATATAGTGAAAGTGGGTCATTTATTAACAATTTTCGCCTTAATCTTCATGTATCTATGAATGGAGAAGCCTTTTAGGTCCAGAGATAGCATTCTAATAAGAAATAATTTTGTTAGCACTGGCATCAAGAAAGACAAAGTTCATCCAAGATTTGCATCTTAATTGAATCAAACAAAAGTTTTATTTTATCTGCTTGTATCTTATTTGCTGACAACATGAAAAGTGTTTTATCCAGCTATGGAAGTTAGCCATAGGAATGGAATATTCCGTTTGGAATCATGTTATGGGTTAATTTTTGCATACTCAAATCCTAGTCTGTCCATTACCCAATTGCTAATTTTTGCAAAATTTGATATTTTTCTTTGACATTTCCTTCTCATCCCCTAATAAATTTGATTGAAATTGGTCCTGAGCTTAGACTCAGAAAGATCAGGTTTACTGCAGAGAATGTCCTTCATTCCAGGACATCAACCTAATAAACCAGGATAAAGTAGTTCTTCAAAACAGCCATCAGTAATGTGACAATGGCTGGACAAGGTGTCTACCTACCAACTGGGGGGGAAAAAAAGTGCAAGTGCTACAAAGAGAAGCAATATAAATACAGAGCTTAAAGCTGAGTGAGGGAAAGAAAATTCTGGATATTAAGGAAAGGAAGGAGAGGAGCTAGCTAAAAATTCAACTGTCCTTGAACTGTTTTCCTCACTAGATAAATGGATGGGAGGTCACTGTGTTGAGGGAAAAGGTGAAACATTGCCTTCCTAGATGTTCTAAAGCTTCCAATAGGGCCAGTTGGAATTGGTTTTGATGTTTGCTGGCTGCAGAAAGAGGATGAATGATGAGAAGCAGCACTCTCTGTTGTGCATCTCTTCCCTCCAGACTGCAAAGCAAAGGCACATACAGGTTCTCTCTCTTGCATTCTTCCTCTTTCTTCAGCAGCCACCTTTGGCAAGAAGCTTGCAGGAGTTTCAAGATCTCTAGTCCCTCAAACAGGAACCTCTTCTGTTGGTCATTGTTTTTGATCTTATTTTCTGTGTGTAGTATTCATTTAAAAAAAATTAAAAGTATATATAACGTCTCATTTAGAACCAATATCACCTGTTAGTTTTGATCACGTTTGAATAACGTAAATATCAGCAATTACTTCAATGTAAAGACCAAAACTAATAAAGATATTTAATGAAGTCCATAATCTTGTGACATACCTGTAAATCTAGAATAAACTTCAGAAGTTAATTCCATCTATTCTAGTACTGTAATCGAAACAAAGATCTTGGCTCATCAGTGCAACTTACTAATTTACAGCAAATTAAGAACTTCATGTAGATGATTGTAATTTAATTTCTTTTTTCTAGTTAGAATTAAATTTGAAGCTCTGATTTCATTTTGAAAACTGTGATTTACGATAAAATCTAAGGTTCTTCTTTGTTTTAGGAAACAAACACTGATTTATTCTAATCCAAAATTCATCAAGGGCACAGTATTTTATGCTGTACTAAGGTGTTAGAACATAGGTATAGAAACTAACAGGAAATATGCATTATTATGAATTTTGACGTGCTATCCAGAGCTTGTGTTTTGTGAGGGAAATCAGGACAAAATTATGGTGTTTCTTTTAAGTGTCTGAACATTCTTTAGAAATGCTGGTCAAAAGACACTTCTCTAGTGCTCTTTTAATCCCTTAACAAGGAATATTTCTTGTCTCAGAGGGGTGAGGACTGTATTCCCTTCCCCAGTTGCTGATTTTCAAAAATACCACTTTGACCTGTATCTAACTCAGCATTAACAAGAGAAATTGGAACAAAGTAAAAGCAATACCTTCTCCACTATCCCCAGGTCTCCTGTAGACATTACACTTCTAACAATTGTTGCAGCTTTTTCTGCCACAGAATACGCAGAGGCGACCACACGCATGAGCAGAGCTGGGGAGGCCATCCTGAGGGCTGAAAAGAAACAAAGAGCAAACTTGTACATTTCTCTCTTCACGAGAAGACAAAAAGTAAAATATTTTACATAACATTCCAAAAAGATACAGCTTAAACTGACAAGAAAGGGGAAAGCAGGTAGCTGCCAGTGTGAGTAGTAACAAAGTGAGCTTTGGCTTTTTTAAAAATACAATTAACAAACACAGGGATATAAAGCTATGTTAAACAAGATTTTGCAAATATCCATGTTCTGTCTGATAGTGAACCTAGTTCTCGGTAAAATAAAATCTGACATTAAAAAGAACAGCAGCAGAAACTCTATCATAAATATTAAGGAAAAGCACAGTCAACACACGGTACTCATTTTTTGTACATTTTGAACATAAGTTCGTTTTCTCAGAACTGAATATACAGCGATGGTTTGTGCCCAGATTCAAGCACAAGGCTGCCAGAGAGGATGACATGAGCAACTTCACCTATTATTTTCCTTTGTTTAAATATAAAATATATAGGCTTTTGTAGATGGCCTAATTGTGGACAAAAAATAGGTTAATGATACACAGATACTGCAAACTTGTATGTGAAAGTCTGTTCATTGAATTTTACCATTCTTTCTGTATTTCTTTAACTTCTCCTGATTTCTCTAAAGAAATCTATTTACATCTTTCTTCCTCCCTCAATACTGCATGACCTGTCATTCTCCCTATCATGTTGTCTTCTACATCTGTTCCCCAGCACACACCAGTGCAATTCACTGTGCCTTCAGTTCCCAAACTGAAGAGTAAGTATCACTCTTGGAAAGGCTAGCATTCCTCCCAGCTTTTTTTGTGCCCCAGGAAAAAAATGTATGGATAACTACACTGTATTCTTCAAAATGCAAAGCTAATTGCCTTTTATGTTTTCTTATCAGTTTTTTCCATCTGTGTAGGCAACATGTTTTTTGAGTGGGGCTCACATGTGTGACACACTTCCAAGCAAACACTTGAGCACAGAGCCAGAACAAAACATAGAGGAACTCACCAATCACCACACTGAAGATATATTACCTGGGAAGTGTAATATAACAATCATTTCACCAATATCACAATCAGTATTTGCAGCAATTACAGCAAGCACTGCGTAAGTGGCAACAGGTCATTACATACCACCTTTCCTTTCTTCCTTGAGAAACCAAGTTCATGGCTGTTCACAGCAAAGGCAATGTCAGAGGTATCAAAATCCCAAATTTAGCTGATTTAAGAACTTCTTGACGACTTTAGAAATACCTCTATCTCTAAAGTCAGAAGCTCTCTGAAGCTGAAGGAGTAGAGTGATTGTGTAAGTACACTCAAAAAGCACAGTTGCTAATGTTAATTATTATTTACTGCTCCGGGATAGGAGCAAAGTGCTCTGGAGTTCTGTAGAATAGCCAAGGTCCATACCCAAAGTGCACAGCTGGGCTATCTTGGCCTGGTAGCAATGGTTACAGAGGAAATTTTGGAAATGCCACCTGTGGCAAAAAGTGGCTCCCAAACAGCTGGAAGTAGTAGAGGAAACACGTGTCATAGCACATGAGCAGAGAGACACTATTTTAAGTCTATACCATCACGTGAAAGAAGTTACCAGGAAGAAAAATGGAATGTAGTTCAATCCATACTATCTGGAATATGAGTATTTCTGAGCAATAAAATAGCATGTTAGATGGGATGTTTGGATTAAAGAATTGAGCTCAGAAGAAGATAATTAACATTTTAGGCTCAGCTTCTCATTAGTCATTTGACTTTTTACTGTACATTTGATCCTGCTTCATAAAATGAGATTAAAACTTAATTGTTTTAAAGACTAGATTTATTTAACATTTGCATAAAGTTTCAAAAGACTCAGAAAGCAATACAGAATACCATCTTACACTCTTGAAGCTTGACCCAAGATGTTTCTTGGGCACATTTTTCTTGGCCATTCCTAAGGCAAACAAATATACTTTCTGTGGTGAACCCAAAATCTCTAGGCAAACCTTAAAAGTTAAAATATTTTTATGAAAAAACAAAATCTGTTAAAAGAAACTGAAATGGGAGGTTCAACATTCCCTCCTCAGCAACACAAAGGAACTAATTATTGAATTGCAAAGTATGTTATTACTGCAAAAGGTGTCTTAAATTTTTACAGGGCTGCATCTCCTGCATGGCACATCTTCTGGTGTGTTGGACCTTTTTGGTTAGATAAGTGTGCGTGCTAGTTGGCTGTAAGTTTTTCACCTCTGTAGCTTTTTGATATCAAATTACCTAGTTGACTTTTAAGTTTATGGCACATTCTTTCTGATGAGGGCAATGTCTAATGTATACTTCCACAAGACATTCAAGAATATATTGCTTGCTTTGGACAGAAATAGTTCGACTCCTAGAAAACTGTACAATGTACAAAGACTGCACAGCAACTGTCCCTCAAGTTAAATTTGCGTATAATTGTCAAAACACACCTTGTCCTCCAAAGACTATCCCTCCTTTCTCCGGGCCTAGCAACCAAATTATTGAATGGCCTCAACAAATCAGCCTGATTTGCTAGCTATCAAAATAAATGAGTTCTCCAGCTTCTCTTCCACTTTTCAGTTTTGATGTCTGTAAGTATTACAGGCTGGCTACAATTAATTTATCGAAGCACACATAATGGATTTGTTGATATTGCTATCTCAGCCCCTTTTATGCAAATTTCCATTTTCCAAATTTATGATTTTGCCTGATGAATGGAGAAAGTGGACATCACACAGAGCATTGTCTCTAAAGGCAAGTGCTAAGCCACAACTTCTTGCTCGGAACTCTTCAACACCCAAGTGACCAGAGGTCCCTATTTCTTTACAATAAACTTCGGCACACATTTAGCAGAATATAAACTCTCCATTATGTCAGGAAACAATGTTTACCCGGCAGACGCAGGCTAGGACTCGGGAGTGTGAATACCTGGCTCCCTCTGCGGTTCACCTACAGACTTCCAGGTGGGAAAGGGTTGTGTTACATCATTTCACCAATAAGGTAACATTGAGGTTTTATGCTCAGAGGCCTTTTGAATTTGTACTTAAAAAAAAGAAAAAAAAAAAAAAGCCTGTTCTGATTCTCTTGCCATCGGTATTCCCGGTGGTGCACTGCCTGCAGCGCAGCTGGAATTCCTGAGCACTGCGCGGGGCTCTCCAGTGCATCCAGCGGAGCGGGGCAGGGCAGGGCACACCACGGGTGGTCGTGGGTGGCAGGAGCAGCTCTGCTAGTGCAGCAGCCAACTCACCGTCTCCAGTCTCGCTTTTCCCTGGATCTCCTCCGTCGCCGCTCTCCAGCAGCGCGAGGGGCGCTCCAAGCTTCCCGACCCCCGCCTTGCCAAGGACGGACCCAAGTCCCGGCCTCGCAACGCGGCCTCCGCGCCGGCTCCTTCGGAAAGAACCCGCCGCCCTCACAGAAACACCTGGGAACGCCCCAAATCTTCCGGCTCCGAGCGGGCCCGGAGCGCTGGCCCGGCCCCTCTGGAGCCCCGAGTCGCCGCCCTCCCGCCCTCCTGCGCGGTGTGTCCCGGCCCGCGGCCCGTCGCGCAGGCGGAAGCGGCGCTGAGGATGTTTCGGGCCTGGCGGGCGCCGCCGCTGTGCCGGGCCCGGGCCGGGGCCGCCCGGAGATGGGGCCGCGCCGCCGCCTCGGAGGCCGCGGCCGAGACCCGGGAGGACTCCCGGTACCGGGACACGGTGCTGCTGCCGCGCAGCCGCTTCCCCGCGCAGCTCCCGGGGCGGCTGCAGCCCGAGACCGAGCTGGAGACGCAGCAGGTGCGGCCGGGGCGGGGTCCCTGAGGTGCGGGTCCCGGGGGGCCGTGGGGCTGTGCCGGCAGGGCCGTGGGGCTGCCCCAGGGGGTGCGAGCGAGCCCCGGCCCGGCAGGAAGGCGGGGTGGCGGCGAAGGTTCGTGTGCGGGCTCGCCGTGCTGTGGTGGGTCCGGGCTCTTGCCTGGCCCCGCCGCCTGAGGGTGGGAAGGTTCGGGATGTTGAGGTATTTGTGGTTCAGAGAGCCACAACTTTGCTACAGTTTTCTTTGGAGAAAGAGTACCGACCCTCCTGATAGCGCAGTGCCAGCGTATTGGACTCAGACCTAATATTTCACCTCCCTCAGGCTTTTAAGTACTTTTAAACCACTGATGTCTTCTCTTGTGGAGAAGCTTGTTTTGCCCGACTGCTTTTGTTGTGCATTTTGCTGTCTAGCCAAAATCCAGATTTGGATTTTTGGAAGTTTCGGAAGTGCAAAGACCTGTGGTGATTTTGGTGTTTTTTCTTGTTGTCTCCACAGAAATGTGGTTTTTCAGAGCTGTACTCGTGGCAAAGGCAAAGGAAAGCGAAGCAGGAGTTTTGTCTGCACGACGGACCACCGTATGCCAACGGAGACCCTCATGTTGGCCATGCGTTAAACAAAGTAAATATTTACTCGTTCGTACTCTACTGTTCTGAAGTGGTAAACACTTATTGTGGTGTGCTCCGTGTTCTCCATTCACTTTTAAATCAGTAACACTGTAAAATGTTTGGGGTTTTGGTAGATGGGGCTTTTAAAACAATGTGATGATGTAGATTCCATGTGGTGCCCTGGTGACACGGATACCCTACCATGCTATAAATACCACATGCTCAGTGCTCATTCAGTCAGAACAGAACAGCTTCTTAGAGAAAGTCCAGCCGGTTGTTCATTCCTAAGCAATATTAAATGCACAACTTATTTGTGTATTGAACTTACCACACATACACACATGAGGGAACGTACATTTCTATATGTGTACGTGTAATGATGTTGCTGTAATGCAGGATTGAGCTGTGCCTTGCTGTTCTTTTTTTCTTTTGAGTGTTTTGCAAGTTTGTTCTGTCGCCTTTATTTTATTTTATCTGAGTATTTAGATCAATGGAACCACAATGATTAAATGCTGATGACTTTGAAAAATAAATTTCAGCTTTGAAATGCTATTCCTAAATACTTTTGGATACTTTTAGATTCAGTCCTGAGAAGAACAATATTACATTGGCTGCAAAGTGGGAAAGACTAAAATGTCACCCATGGCTTCTTACAGTACCAAAGCCTGGGCTGCAGCAAAATGCACTAGGCCAGTGCTGTAGATCCAGCTCAATGTTTTAAAAATGAGAGCAAGTAGGATTTGTTCACTTCAAGTCTTGCAAGTGTATAAACTGCATCTCTCAGTTACTCTGGTTGTGAATTCCTTTGATCAAAGGTCTTCTGAGGTTCTGCCAATATACAAAATGATGGGCAAGAAAAATCACAAATGCATGGTCTTGGAATCATACAATGGTTTGGGTTGGAAGGGACCTTAAAGATCACCTCATTCCAAACCCTCTGCCATGGGAAGAGACGCATTCCGCTAGACCAGCTTGCTCAAAGGCTCGTCTAGCCTGGCCTTGAACACTGCCAGGAATGGGGAATGCATAACTCTTCTGGTCTTACGTGTAAGTTTATCATGGAGCCTTTGATATCTGTATTTTTTAAACAGGAGGATCTCAATCACAAATGTAGCTCTTCCACATGGGGGAGCTAAAGTGATAACAGACCCTTGTGGCTTTTCAGATTTTGAAAGACATCACTAATCGCTTCCACGTGATGAGAGGTTATAAAGTACATTATGTGCCAGGGTGGGATTGTCATGGATTGCCAATTGAGTTGAAGGCATTGTCAGAAGTCAAAGGAGCTGAAAATCTTTCACCGATGGAAATTCGGCAGAGAGGTAAATGAACTGCTCTCTGCAGTATCTTTGTGGGAAAAGCTGGCTTAAGTGTTAGTATGTCCTACTCATGTTTTGTATTTTATGCTTTATAAATAACATTTTTACTTTATTGTGGGCTTTTGTATTAGCTATTGGTGGCATTTTCTGTGATCACTGTATGTGATCTATCTGCCAAGCAGATAGAGTACACTGGAATCCTGTGAAGTGGGATAATTGAACAGGCTTAGTTTGCTGCTGTAATGGACATGCAGAGCATTGACCCTGGGTTTAAAAAAAACAAAAGGAGGGGAGAGAATTTGGATGTCTGTTTTGATTAACTGTGCAGTGGCAGGAAGCTGGTATTTATCAGATCAACATTCTTTTGGTTTTTGAAGGCTGAATTTGATTAGGAGCTAAAAAGATGCATGTAAAAGGTTCCATCAGGACAGCTTGGCTCAGTATCATAGGTAGGAATATATTTATTGACTGTGTTTTTAACAATGCTGCAAAACTATAGGGGGGATCCCTTTGGAGAAAGTCTATATGGAGCATTATATGGAAACTGTTTTGAAGAAATAATTTCAAATACCATATGTGTTGAAACACATCATCGTTCAGCTGCAAAGCTATTTGTAGTGAGCAATTTAAACTGCTTTAGTCTGAAATTGTGGTACTGAAATGGGCAAACTTATCTTCAGATGCATGTTACTTTGAAAATTTTGGATCAGCATCAACAGAGGGAGTTAACTTTCACTCTATTTTATGTTGAGAATGTGTTTTGAGAATTATTTTCATAACAAAATATACTCATTTTTTCCCTTTTCCTTAAAAGTTAAGTTTATATTCTAAAGACAGGTGCTTAATATCTGTGTTGTATTCAAAGTGCCACTCCTGAATCTCTTTACTCTTTGCAGCCATTTTGTTACAACTAGTCTGAAATGTTTGTTTTGAACCATAACAGTTACTGCATAGTTTCACTAGGTTCAGCTCTGACTTTGCTGAAGAACATCAATAGGGTATTTTAAACGGTATTTTATTGATCTTAGTGGGCTAAACTATGTGCTTAATGGAACTATTCCCTTCAGCCAGAGAATTTGCAGAAAGAGCAATTGAGAAACAGAAATCCGCCTTCATTCGTTGGGGTGTAATGGCAGATTGGGCCAACTGCTACCTTACATTTGACCCAAAGTACGAAGCAAACCAGCTGAGAGTCTTCTATAAAATGTATGATAAGGTATGTTGGACTTTTGTTGAAGTGTGTTTTGATTTGTCATGAGTTTTGATTCTCCTGACTTTCTTTCTTCCCCTCCCTTTCCTCTTCAGGGTTTCATTTATCAGGACTATAAACCTGTATTCTGGTCCCCTTCAGCAAAGTAAGGATCAACTTACTGTTTTGTCTTCAATATTTTAGCAAGGATATTGATAGCTTTTCGTGTTCCAGTGTGTTAACTTTTGTTTGATATCTACCCAGAACAGCCTTGGCTGAGGCAGAGCTCGAGTACAATGAGCAGCACGTCAGTCGGTCTGTGTACTTGAAATTCCCGCTGTTAAAGTCACCACCTAAGCTGAGTTCTGTGATAGGTATGACTTCTTGATGGATTTAAAGACTGACAGCTTTTATTTTTGTTCTAACTGTGAGTAAAGTACTTCTAATTTACATCTGTAGATGGATCATCCCCTGCTAGTGTTCTAGTCTGGACCACGCAACCCTGGACTGTGCCAGCCAATCAAGCAGTTTGTTACATGCCAGATTCAGCGTAGGTGTCTTTAACTTAGTTCAGTGATCTGTGTCAGTCTTACTGATATTTAGCAGCAAAGCTAAAATGTTCTGGACTACCATTACAGTTTACTTAAACCATCTTTTTTGTGTTTTGTTTGTTTTGGTTTGGTTTGTGGTTTTTTTGTTTGTTTTTTAAGTGACACAATTGTGAGCTTTGTTCTATATCTATTAGTATATTAATTTCTGCCTAATTTTTTTTTACTTCATGATGCAAAGTTACCTTGAAACTCTTTGGAGATTTACGAGTGAATTGGACATGTAAAATGTACTTGTGTGTCTTTTAAAGAGATGAAGCATTTCAAAAATCAGTAGCTTTGTGGTGTTTCTTTATTTAGTATCACAAATGCATGTTTGCATTGCAGATACTCAATTGTGAAATGTAAAACTACTGGAGAACACTTCATTCTTGCTGCAGATAGAGTTGAATCTACAGCTGCTGTTCTGGACACGCAGTTTGAGGTTATATCAACGTGTAAAGGTAGGTTTTAATATTGTTAATCTTAAGTTGCTTGGAAACCTCCTGGTAGGTTTCTGAAAACTGCTTTAGTTTTGATGTATTAGTAAGTTTGTTTATAATTTAAGGACATGCTCTACTAAAATAATACAAAGAAGAGTAGTAGTCTGTCAGATTTACTTTTAGTGTATTGTAGCAAAAATTTTTGTCTGTAGATGTCAAATTAATTTTAAAATCTGTATTCATGCTTGGAAAAATGAACCATGAAATGAAAGCCCATTCAGTATGAAAATCTTATTTACACTGAATGCAGTTTGTCTTCCCATCCACTGCGGATGAGAACAAGGGACTAATTACAAGTATAACTATTGCAGTATCATAGGTGGCTGTTGTCTGTCTGGACAAACTAAAACAGTTGACTTGGCATCCTAACAAACTGCACAGTGATATTTCTTAATAGCAGACTTGGGATTCAGTGTCATGAGTTGGGATTTAGCGTCATTTGTGAGCTTTATTCATTTGCTTTTGTCAGTGATTCAGTGCTGGAAATATGCATATCTGAAGGAGGTGAGAAGTCTGTTTCTGTGACTTTTCAGGTTGCTTTGGTGTCTTTCCATGTCTTCTTTATAGAGGAAATCTTGTTTTTACCTAATGATGAAATTACCTGGAGGTGTTTTTTCTCATAGCTTCCACCTTCTTGAATCGTATGATTTGCTCATAACATACAACAGTGGAGTCGAACCTTCTTAAAAAGAGATTTCATATTGGAACCTCTTCTTTTTATCTTCCCATATATTCAGTAATTAATTATATTTTTTACCTTTCTGGTTTTGTATACCTAAGTGTCTGACAGCAGTTCCTAAACATGTTCCTTCTAGGAGGTAAGCATTTGGTGAAGGCCATCTGTCATAGGAAGCATTCCTCAAGCTCTGTGATTCTTGACTTTAAGCAAGTCTTCAATACTAAGATTTCTTCAATGTTTCTTTAACCTTAAATTGTCCCTAGCTTTGTTTGTGCTGTAGTCTCTTTATTAGTATGTAATTTGGAGAATTTAAATGAATTGTTCATGATAATATTAATACATAGGGGCAAAACTAGGAGTAAATCCCAAATTCAGGGGCTTTAGCCTACTAAATAAATATGGAGATCTGTTTCCAGAGCACTCAGATAGTGGTTCCCAAGGAATGGGAGCGTGTGGAGTGTTTCTAGGTGGAATGGCACTACTCAAGGAATACCACTGTCTAAGGTAGAAGAAAAGCTTGTTCTTCAAAAAACAACTCTGCACAGAATGAGGACCGCAGAGAATTTGAAAACATTTGGACAGGGACCCACAGACCAGACAAAGAAATAGCACATCTGAAGAGTATCCTGTGTATACACTTGGTGATCAGTTGTTCTTTTTCTGTTCTCGGATAAAAGAAGCTGAATGTGTGAATTTGTTGCCCAATTTTATCTTCTGTTTTTTTATTTTTCAGGCACAGATTTGGTAGAGGGTTCTTATGCTCATCCCACAGTTCCTGGCAAAGTCTCTCCTTTGTTACCTGCAAATCATGTGACAATGGCAAAAGGAACAGGATTAGTTCATACAGCCCCAGCTCATGGAATGGAAGACTATGGTGTAGCTTCCCACCATCAGCTCCCCACGGTACTCTATTTTTTCAGCTCTTCATTTCCTGCAACTGTTTGATTGTGTGCCTCTAAAATGATTGTTGTAATTTGTGCATAAAACTTGAAAATGTTTTGAAGCATTCATGGAAGTGTATCACTAATGACCTGCAGGAATGCGAGACTAAAGAAGTGTGTATCAGGATAAAAGGATGAAGTTTTTCTTCTCCTAGTTAAAGCTTGCAGGGGAGTGGTAGAACAGAATCAGATTTTTCTGCTCTTTATGTGGTTTTGCTTTTTAAGGGATAACGCAGACAATAATTCTCAGATACTGATTCTCACTACTCAGAATTGTCTGCTACATGCAGACAAGTAAATCACCAGTTTTGTAGGTCATTATTGCTATTCTTTTTTAGCAAAGCTTGTTTTAAACACATGCATAAATGTAGCTCAGTTATGCATGGTCAGTTTGTGATTGGTTGAGATGAAGATGTGAGAGGGTTTAGGTTTGTTTTTTATTTTTCACTGTTAATTTGAAAAGTCATTGAAATACCAGTGACTTGATGTAAGACAGTTGTATATCTGCAAATGCAGTGGTGCTCATTTCTTCTGACACATAAAATTCACTTGCCTGATAAATTACTAAACTGCAGTTCACTAAATCTGAAGTGTACCTAAATATTTTGTTATTTGCCATAAAAGGAGTTACTCAGTAGAGTATTTAACTGGCATTTGAATACGAAATGATGATTAATTACCATATGATATTTTATTGACATGATTAATATATTTATTTTTAGGATTGCCTTGTGGACGAAAGTGGATTTTTTACTGAAGCTGCAGGTCCTGAACTTAAAAACAAGAATGTCCTTGAAGAGGGGAATGAAGCTGGTGAGTATTTGATGTTTGACCACTTGTTACTTTGTCAGGTACAGTCCTGCAGGTATATATTGAGGGTTCATATAAACTGAACGCATTTTGAACATGGATGAGGTACAGGTCCTTCTTGCTGTGTGTTGATTATGGAACTGACTGAGTTGAGGTTAACAGTAGCCCTATGTTCAAACTGGATTTTAATCTTGCCTCACTTTTTTCTCTCAGTCATTCGGATGCTTCAAGCAGCCGGGAGTTTGTTGAAAGAGGAGAAGTATGTGCACAGTTACCCCTATGACTGGAGGACTAAAAAACCAATGATCATTCGGGCCAGCAAGCAGTGGTTTGTAAACACAGCAAATGTGAAGGCTGTAGCACAGGTACATAATTTTAATTTCTTATGGGACATTTCAAGATAACTGATTCTGTTTGACATCAGCAAAACAATCTTGCTGTAGCTCCCTCCAGAATATGTTCTTCTCTAGGTTTTATGAACGCTAGTTGAAAAGTGTTGGTTATTTGTAAAAGTTATGAATATTATAAGGTTTTTTGTCAATATTGATATATAATCCAGGGTAGATACATTGACTGGCATATTTGCTCATTGTTTTTACAGATGTGTAGGTTTCTTAGAGGTACTGATTTTTTTCCCACAAAATATCTTTAAAAATACAACGTTTCAAGGGATTAAATCAGGAGACAAGTTTATCACTATCAAAATTATCTTTTTTGTTACAATAGCCTTGTGTGGCCAGACATCTTTGTTTGCTCCCCTGTTAATTTTGTCACAGTCCTATTTTAAATAACTTAAAACAATATTTTTTTTAATATGCAGTGCTCTTTGATATTATGTACATACACACAGAAAATTTAGACCAGCACCTTAGGCTGTCTTGGGTAACAGTGATTTCATTCTAATTAGGGCACAAGGTGCATATTCCATATGCATCTTTATCTAGAATGAAAGCATGATGGTTACTCAGCAGGGCTGGGAGTGAGTGGTAGCCCACACTCAGTACTACAGGCTGTATGTATCAAGGTGGGATTTCAAAGCAAATAACAGCACAAAAAATTTTTAGATAGAGTTACTGATGCCATTCTTAACTCACTTCAGGATGTGTCTGCTAGAGAATCAGAGTTGGCAGAAAAGCTTTGGATTTTGGTTGTGGAAATGTACAGTATATACAGTGTTCAAATTGAAGAGCAGCAAACAGAGAAGTAAACGAAGTAAACGTGACAGTTGCCCGAGAACATGTTATTTAATACTGGGAGTGGGAGCATAGACCTGTACTGTTTTTTACTGGCAGCATAAACAGTGTTTGTGTGAATGCTGAAGTGTGTTCAACAGTTCACCGTCTGCTTTATAGGACGTGCTGAAAAAAGTGAAAGTTATTCCTACATCTGCAGTGAACAGGATGCTTGAAATGCTGGACAGAAGGACATTTTGGTGCATATCACGGCAAAGATGTTGGGGTGTCCCGATTCCTGTTTTTTATCAGAAGAACACAGGAGAATGCTTGATAAACAGGTATCTGTCTAGCTGTATACACTGAGAAATTATAGAAGGAGCACTGTCTGTTGTGCTGCAGTTCCATGATGTTATAAACTTCTTACTATTTTAAGTATAAATACGTTCTTTTACTTGTAGTTGTTTATACACAGAACTAATTTAGCTATAAATTAGAACAGTCAGAAACTTGTTGCTGGAGGTGACTTGTATGTAAAAGGAATCAATTTACTTAGATACTTAAGTTACCTGAAAAGTCCCCTTGAGATTAATTGCTGCTTTCATCCCTCATCTTCAAGTTAAGTTAGCTGGCAGTCATGACTGGCCTTTACATTTAAGCAAGCAGTGAAATCAAATAGTAGTTAGAATAGATTGCAACTGTAATTGTAGCACTGTAAATTGAACAGTACAGGTACTGTGTCAAAGTAGGTTTTTACAGGTGAGTAAGTGCAATGAGATAACTGAAGTGGAATAACCATAATCACATTGGTTGCAGAATAAATAACTGCACTTTGTTTCAAAGTAAAATGAGAGTGGTTTTGAAGAGCCAGTCTCAACTGTTAGTAAATGACCTTTAGCTGTATGATTTGGTACGTCTAAAGCTTCACGTGCTAGCCTGGTTCTGCCATCTTTTGGTTAATAGTATCCAGATATTGCAAACATTGCATTTCAGGAATTCCAGACAATGTAATGCAGAGGAAATCCAGGCTAGGCTTTAAAACAAGAAAACTCAACGAAATATGATCTTTTTCTGTCCTTTAAGGAGTAATAGAGTTCTGCTTCTACTCCTTTGCAGAACAGAGGCTTTCAGTTGTGAATGCCCTCTAAGAGGTGATTTCATAAAAGTAGTACTGTGGAGTTTCACATTCATTGATTATTTCCATAATTGTTTCCTGCCTTGAGATATGCTAATGTAACTCAGTTTTATACACCTCAACCTTACAGCCTTTTGTGCAGATTCGTTCTGGGTAACAAGATTGCATAGCTGGAGATAAACTTAAATAGTGTTGCAGAACTTTTTTTTTTTCTGATACTGAATAAATGGACTGCAAGAGTCCAGCATGTTTCTCAGAGACTGTACTGAGCACACAAGTATAGTAGTAGGTGAGGCTTAGGGTGTGGAGAGCTGGGAATGGACTTTAAACAGTTAGTCCTTAGCTTCACCTAGTGTGACTGGGTGTGTAGGTGCACAGAGATGTACTTTGGCTCTTTCACCAGAGGCAGTAACTGTGAGAAAAGACCACAATGGCCATAGTCGTTTATAGTACCTGAATAATGCTGACACACATCAGGAAATAAAGGGATGGAGACTTCGAGGGATGTAAAATCACTTTACCTGCAAAAATTGTTACCATGTTAAAAAGTGTGTGTCTGTATAAAAAAATTACCATTTCTGAGGAATACTTATTGTATTCTACCTGAAGAGTAGGCTTGAGTGTGTGTATGTGTTGCTTAAGATGGTTAAAAATGTGGCTTAACAAGAAAATAAGAGTGTAATGAAAACCAGTTTAGCAGTTATCAGTCAAATGTGAAGGGCACCACGAAGCAATAGCTTCTTCAGAACATTGAGGAGGTGACCCAGCTGGGTGCAGAAGGCATTTGGAAGGAGGAATGCATGGGAATTCCTTTAGGTTGTAGTAAAATTACCTTGAAAGCCAGTGACCTTTAATAAAGAACATGCCTTTTGTAAGTGCTTGAGCTGGGTGTGATTATTGCTGGAGTTGTGTGAAATGTGGCAATCTGGGCATTTTGTTGTGATAAACTCTGCAGTAGTTTAACACCTTGACCTTTTTGTGTAGGTAGTGGCCCAGCAGTCACACATGTACCTGAAGGAACAAAGGGACAGTATGGCATGTTCGGGTAGAATTGATCTGGGGAATAAAAGGCACACATTAAGGAAAAAACCAGACATATCCATTATGCTTGAAAAGAGATTTATTTTGTTTGACTGACAGCTTCAGATGCTCATTTATAGCCAGTACTCTTTACTTCTAACTTTACTTACGCTAGGTAAAAATTTTAAAGACTAGAGTAAAACAGTAATTTAATATTTAAAGTTAACCATAGGAGACTTTTGTAACCAGGGTAGGAAAAGTGCACAGAATATTGGCCTATAGAAGTGACAGGCAAATTTAGAAGACAGTCTGTCAATTCATAGGTCATTTTCCTGGACACCAGTTCTTATTGAAATAAACAACTAAGCCTCAATCTTCTGTTGCATTTGCATTATCTTTTGAAAATCCTGTCACAACAGGTTGCTGAAATACTTCTCAACACTCAAGAAGTTTCATATTCAGATGGTGTAAATAATTAAAACAAGAGTAAATAACTTACATTTCAAAACAAAAGCTGTTTTTAACCTGAATGCTGGATAAACATGTTCCCAGTAGCAGCTGCTCTGTAGTTTTTCAGTGGCTATCAAAAGTAACAGCATCTCCACTGGAAGTCAGTGTAGTCCACATGGAGTTGCTGTTACATATGAGAGCACCAATGATCGATCTGGAGTGATCTTATTTATTTATCACCTGTAAAAAGACTTTTAAAAAGAAAAAAAAAAAAGCCTCTAGAATAAACCGCTGTTTCCCTCTGGGAGAGTTGCCCCTGAATTTGTCACATGAAAAGTTGCAGAAAGCTCATCTTTCAAGATGGAACTGCTTTCTCTAACAGAGTGTTTTTCCCACACCAACAATTCAGTCTTTCTAACTTAAAAACCAAGAGGTAGGTTGTAATCTTGCATTCAAGTTGGATGCAGGATCTCCGTGAGTCTTCTTTTTTCCTGCTGTGGCCCCTCATAGCTCTAAAAGACATTTGATTTGGTTACACTGTTGTCTATGGTTATAAATTTAATATGCCGGTGATGATTAAAGTCTTTCTGTAGCCTATAATGCATCATATTGTGATCAGGAATTTTAAAATTACTATTAGAAAAATCTTAAGTGAAAGAGAGAACTTTTTTTCATTATTGCCATTTTCAGTAAGAATACAGAGGTGAGATTTTGTGTAGTTTTTCTGCAAAGGTGGAGAAAAAAGACTTTAAATAGAGTACATGCACAAATAGATGCTTATACTGTTTGTCAGCTTTCAACATGTAATAGATTTCAAGGGAAAGCATTCTGATTCTAGGAAATTCTGTAACTCATGGAAGAGAAGAAAGAACTCCAAAACTAAAATGAGAGAATTGTATTTCTAGTAGTAGCTCAGAGCAGTATATGAGATACATACTTTAATCTGACCTCATGCAGTAAACTCTTTACAAATTCACTATTCAGATGCTGGTAATAAATAGTACTATTGCAAAGATTATTCTGATGCCTGAGAACTTCTGTCAGCCTCCCTGTGACTTTGATTAAAAAGTAACTTGAATTTCTGGCAAAGGAAACCCCAGCATGTTTTTGAAGTAGATCCACCCTGTGCTCTAATTTTCTTTTTAAAATGTTAAGACATTTCAGTGAATTGTAAGCAATAGCAACTTACCTAAATACTTACTGGTGCAGTATTGACGTTCACGTAAAGCAGAAGATAACTTTTCCCCTTTGCTGCTGTTTGAAAAGAGATTGAGAGAACATCAGCTGCTGTATTCTTCTCCTCCTGACTATATCTTAATGCTGCCTAATTTCTGTTAAGAGATTAAATAAGTGTTCAGCATAATCAATATCAGACTCCAGAGTGATTGGCTGCTGTCGTGGTAGCGTGAATTGCCGTAGGGGTTTCAGTGTGAAAACGTAGCAGTGACACGTAATGCAAGTTCTTGTAGATAGCGCGTGAATACAGGGCAAAGTTTTACAATGCTGTTTATTGCTAACTCGGGGAATTATCATGCTCACATTGGAGCCTGCAGATTATAAAGTGATGAGTAGTTATTTGAGAAAGGTGGTTTTCACTTGCGACTTAGAGAAAAGTACTGTGCAAAAATCCTTCTCCTCACAGCGCAGATACCTTAAAAATTGTGATTTCTCTCTTTTGTGGTAAAAGTTAATCATGAGGATCTTGAGACAAGAGTAGAAGCGGAAGGGCAGAGGCTATGTTTGCATGTCTTGGGTTTTTCAAACTGTAGGAAGAAAAAAGGTTTGTTGAAAAGGTACTATCTCCTCTTATAAAATAATTACCTGTTAATGTTCACTTATATTCTCTAGGGAAAGACTATATAATAAAAAAACTTGTACTGCTAAAATGTTTGGGTTTTTTTTAAAGTTGATTTGAAACTGTGATAGAATTTTAAGAATATTGGTCAATAACAAATTGTATACTGTAATAACAGTCATTGACCCTTTATTTCTTATAAGTGATTGATAACACAAATCTGACCTTCTTTTAGTTATCTGAAAACTTTTATCTGTAGCATAATGAGTCTGTTGGTTCACGTGTCATGAAAATGCGTCTTGAAAAACATTCTGCTCTTCATAAATTAATGGTGTAAGTCTTTGCATTGCGTAACGATGCACTTGATAAAAGGTTAGTCCCTACTATGTTTTGTGGTAATGGGTAGACAACTCTTGTGTGACATTGGCAATCCTTACTGTAAATGAAGGCAGTCGTTTTATGATGGTTTCCCAAGGGTGAGCAATAGCAAGGTTTTATTTCCTTCTTCTCCTGCCCCCCTCACTTCCAGTGGAAAGGAGAACAGTTCACCTTCACTACAGGTAATGCAGTTTGCACTGACACAGTTCTTTCATGTTGCCCCACCCTTTCTTAATTTCTCAAAATATTTATGTGATAGACATGACCTTAATCATTTCTCTTCCACTGAGGAGAGGTGTCATTACTGTTAACAGTTGCAATGTCAGAAAATTGGTGGCACTTCAGGCTGTATCTCCTTTACTGAAAGTTTAGAATATCTGACAAACTGAAATTCCTGCTGTGATCAAACTGAATCCAAACAGTTGCTGGAAAAAAATTTGTTTGTTAAGAGTATGTTTCTACATGTTGTCCAAGGAAGCTGCTAGTTTTGGTCTGTAGCTGGATTTATCACCTTTTAAAAATCCCTTCAAACACTGATATAATGAAATACTTGTTGAATGCTTTAAAAATGCATAGGTTGAAAATGAATTCATCACTAGAGTTTATGTCCCTCCACTGAAGCATATTTGCAATACAAAAAAGATATGTGGTAGACAAGCTTAGTTCCTGTTTGAATTTTCTGCTTGGTTTATGGGGCATGCTGGTAGTTTTTCCATAATATTTGTGGGTATGACTCCTAATTAGAAAATTTTTCTGACTCTAAGTGAGGCCAGGGTAATTAGCTGAGCACTGGATTATGTCTTCCATGAATCATTCAACAGACATGTACATTTTATGTGGTAATAAACACGTTTTAGGGTAAATCATCTTTTTAATTTAGCTACTCTTGTCTTCTGCTGCAGAGTTCCATGGGTAAGGCTTTGCCATTAACAGGAAGGCACTGAGACTGTGGAGAGAGCTCTTAAAATACTCATTTGAAGACAACTGGTTTTTTATAATTGTATTTAAATATACACTCATAGAACGGTTTAGGTTGGAAGGAACTTAAAGATCATCTTAAAGGTCATTCCAACCCTTTGCCATGAGCAGGGGCATCTTCCACTAGACCATTTTGTTCAGAGCTCCATCCAGTTTGTCCTTGAACACTGCCAGGGATTGGGCATCCACAGCTTCTCTGGGCAACCTGTTCAAGTATCTCACTACCCTCAGTAAAGTATGTAAAAAAATAAAGAATTTTTTCCTAATATCTGATCTAAACCTACTCTCTTTCAGTTTGAAACCATCTCCCTTTGTCCTGTCACTACATGCTCTTGTAAAATGTCCCTCTCCATCTTTCTTTCACTGGTAGTGAATTTGAAAAGAATCAAAAACGTTGGCAAGGAATGAAAAATACTGTTGTGTATTGCTCTTTCTAAAATGTTCCCAGGGGCTGTGGTTTGCGTCGTCACTGAAGGTCTGGGTGTAAAGTGAGGTACTGACCCTGTAAGAGAGAGAGAGAAATTCAGTGGGATAGTTTAGTCCAGGCTGAGACAAACAAACTTCTCCTTGACTTATTTGTTTTGGGTTTTTTTCCTGAGAGCTTTCCAAATTTGAAGGTTTAGTGTGAAGGAAGCAAGACCTAAGGATTACATATCAGCTATCTGCCAGGAATCTACCGGGACTGGTGGTGGTGTTTGCTTTTGTTGTGGAGAAGTAACACTCTCACTACTGACAGTACAGGCAAATAGGTCTCTGTGCAAATATTTCTAAAAAGAAACAATATCATTCGGAACTGGAGCTCCTCAGTGTTATTTTACTAAGATAAATGTTAGCAGATATATTACCAAGCCAAAAATTGTCCTGTCATCATTAAACTGGAAGGTGAACGATATCCATTCTGGTCTGAAAGGGTAAGAACGGTGGTGGTGTGCTAGCTGGCTGTTGATGTGTGAATGTTACTGGGTAGTGGGGTTTACTCTCCAGAAAACCTGCTGGAATGTTCTACAGGAATTTACTTTGAGAAGTAAATTGATTAACTGGTGATTTATTAATATAAAATCGTTGTTTTATCATTGCAATTCGAGCAGTTGAGAGCAAAACTGCATTTTCTTTTTGCTGTTGCACCTCTTGTCATGAAATGATTTGTTCTACAGCTTCTTGGAGAACATGGATTTTCTTTCTTTAACTCTTTGTGTAAGAGTCCACTAAATGTTTTAGTGATGGAGCTCAGCTTTTTAACAGAGCAGAAAAAATATTGTGCTGAGGTCCAAATACAAAACCAAGTGATGACTAAAGAGGATCATCTGCCTTTTTGTTTTCGAGATGGTTATGCCAGACCATTATTTTACTTTTTCCCCTTTCACAATACTGTGTCAAGAAGTTAGTTAAGTGATTAAATCTTCATTTCTCGAGTTATAAACAAAACTCTGGTCCCTTGAGTAACACAGCGGGTTTAGTTTGAAGTTGACAGGTCATGATCATCTGCTGTACTCCTTAAACACAGCACATGTCTTAAAAATCATCTCTTCAGTAAGTGCTCTGTGAGTCACCAAAACAAAGTGTGTGGGGTTTCTTTTGTTGTTTCTAAGATACCTAATTTATGTCTAGACTTGGCATTAAGCGATATTAAAAATCAATCCCCCACAGCCTTACCTGCTGGGGACAGGGTTTGAATGTGTCATAAATAGTGTGCAGAACTGCATGCCTTGTGGCTGCCTTATCTGTTCACATCAGAAAAAAATGCTTAGTTAGGTTTTTTATTTTTCTTATTTCCGTAGTATTTGTTTATTTAAGGACCTTTGTCCTGGCTGGTGCTATGTGATACGAACTCCTAGATTGCCTTCAGAGTGTACAGTGAATGGTTGCTTGTTATCACCCCTCTGCTGGGTACAGAGGTTTCAGTTTCTTACATTATTGGGATTAATACATTTTTATATATATATTTTATAATTTAAAATATGTGTTGCTAAAAAGGGGGCATCCAGGCAACTGGAAGTCTAATATATGTGTACATTTTGTAACTTCATTCCCCCATGAGTTCTCAAGGTGTCTTTATCCAGTAAAAAAATAAGTGTGTTGTCAAAAAGAGCGGATATTTTAAGGGGAAATAGTTATACAGTTTCTTTAAATTCAAGGTGAATAGCAAGTGAAATGGATTTTAAAAGTTTTCAAGCTGCTGGTATCTTTTCTGAGTACCTGATTATTGAGTATTTGCAGAAAAAGATGTTTAGAATCCATGTGGGTTTCTGTATGTTTTACACAACTCTACCCATCGTGGAAGACAAAACTAGGAAGTCTTTTTAATGCAGGCAGAAAGCTCTGGAGTCTTGTCTGGATTAGAAGCTGGAAAATCACAGGTTCCAATAGTTTGGTCTCTGTATTGGTCTCACTGCTTTGGGTCTGGGATACTTGTAGAAAGATACAATGAACTCATCAATTCATAATCCCCTCTTCCTTCTAACCCAGTGAAACTATCACAGATGTCATCAAAGTAGTGGAGCAGCAAGGAACAGATGCGTGGTGGACCCTTCCTATTGACCAACTACTCTCAAAAGAGGCTGTAGCAAAGGTAATCTTTCGACTTCAAACACAGAAGGTGCTCGAGACAGCTGAGTGATGGGAAATAATGGAAAACCTTCATATATTCCCATGATCCTTTTCAGTCTTGTGCCCCCATGAGAAGGTGTCCTGTGAAAAGAATATTCAGAAAGTAAGATCTGAGTGTGGCAAAATACATGCAGTTGGATCTGTGCTGTTAATTCAGGGCAGACGTCTCCATTCCCCTCCCTTTAGTTCAGGTCCTCATTCCTGGGTGACAAACTTAACACCTTCCTAGGTGACATCCTAAGTAACCAAATTATGAGCCCAAATATGTATTAAATCTTTGTCATCAAAATAGATTAGAATTTTTATTAAGTTCTTCCTGATGTTTTATTGTACTTTAACGATTGTGTACTTAAGCTAGCACACAAACTATGGTGTTACTCTGCTGTTTGAGGTTTTTATTTGTAATTTTTCCTTGCCTTATTTTGGGTTTTTATCAGTAGTTATCTGAAAACTATTAGGAATAATTATCTAAATTATTTTATGTTCACTCAGGGTTGGTAGCAGAGCCTGTACAAACTGGTCCAGAAACCAAATTTGCTTTTTTTTCTAGCTTTGAAAAGCATTGATGATACAGAGTATTCCATTTGCTTTATTTAATAGTTGTTCTCTCAATAGGCTGGTGGTCGTGATGTTTCGGATTATGTCAAGGGACAGGATGTCCTAGACATCTGGTTTGACAGTGGAACTTCCTGGGCTCATGTTTTGGAAGGTACAGAATTAATATGTTGATCTTTCCTTAAAAATACTCGGAGAATAAAATACAACTGTTTTGTGTGACAGTGTTGGTGTCAGCAAAACTGAGGCAAATTATGCCAGCAGCAGACTGGTGGTGACTTCTTGTAAAGCTGCTTTTGCTTGTAAAGATAAGGATTTAATGTTGGCAAACTCATTTTCAGAGTAATTAAAGTTGAGATTTTTTTAATATTCTACTCTGAACGATTCTGCTATGTGGCATACAGTGTATCTCCTGATCAGAACATACTTGTTTGGAGTGTAGATGTTTCATGACACAGAAGATATTTTGCTGCTAGTTGGTAACTCTTAAATCATTTTCAGGTAACATATTTCAGTTTGTGCTCGTGTGTGCTATTTGAAACAGGACAAGATTGAGATCAGCTGCTGAGTCTAAGTTTTATAATTTAAAAGTGTAGGTGTGCTTTTTCACTTTTGATTACTTTCAGTAACTGAAGTAGTATATTGTGGCTTATAATATTTATACTTGCTATAAGCTGCTTATAGCTCCTACCACCGGTAGTTGCTACTCAGCAGGTAGCAGATATATATTTGTCTAAAAGTACATAAAATATACACTGTTTACCTGGAGGATAGTCTAGAGTCAGGAGTCCTTTCCAGAGGAGGAGTCTGGTCCCATACATCAAGTCTGTTGGACTTTAAACCCTCTGTACACAATTGTGTGATAACAATCTTGTTGAATTATAAAACACGTTACTACCAGAGGCTTTATTTCTTAGCAACGTGGTCAGGTGACAGTACCATCAGCAAACATTAATTTTCTAGAAGACCTTTACATATATTGAAGTTTAAAATGTTTCAGATTTGATTTTGAAAGGTAAAACAAAGTGGTGGTATTTTATGCACAGTTACACACTTGTGTCCTTCAAGGGCCTGCAGAAGTTACCTCTTATCCTGTGTAAAGGAAGGACATCTTTTAATAAGGAACAGCAGAATCGAGACTTCTTGATTCACTGTTAATTTGTGTAAGGCTCCCCTGTTGATTCTATAGTGTCTAATAAATGCTGGGTCTTTCACGGTACAGACTTCTTCTTTCATGGAAATCATTACAAGTTCCTCTTCTCTACCTAGTCCTGTCTTTCCATGAAATTTGCTGGAACGTGGTGCATGTAAGGCATCTTCTTTTGCTGTCTGACATGAATGGGTGGCCCCACTGGTTCAAAAGCCAGGGATCTGACTGACAAGCAATGTGACCTTGTAACCCTTTTTATCTTCATAAATGACACAAAAGTTGCATTACCTTTCTCTATGTAATTGAGGCTCCCAGCCACTGCCAGAAGTAGAAGTACAGTCTCAGTGATTCATATCAAATTATTGTTTTAATTTACCCTTTACGAAAAATGCACTTTGCAAGAGAAGTTGTTGAATTAATAGTTTTGACTTCTGTTTCCCGATATGCTCCAGCTTTTAAAACTTTTTACAGAACTTCTTCCAATGTCAATGAAAGTAATCTGCAAGGCTTGTGAACAGGCTAACTGATGGTATTCTTCTCCAAAGTACTCTTGGAGAAAAATGGATGAAATTCATGGAGAAATCCAAAATTAGAGTAGAGAATGTCATAACAGGAAGAAGAACTTTCCATAGCTAAAACTCAGAAGCACAGAGGCACATGGAAGCTGTCATGCTCCCTGTACTTGTTGCCTGTTAATTCTGCAGTAGGAGGTCAGCGATAACAGCAGTTGTTGCTGCCTCTGATGCCAGGGTTGTGGGGCAGTGGTTCTTCTGCAGCACGTGAGTCACTGAGAGCAATTGGAGGATATAAGAGATGGCTAAAACTGAGACTATTATTTGTTTCACTCTGCCCTGAACCCAAGTTATTGAAAATTATAAATCAATGATCTATTAGTCACCAGCAGGAATTAAAGGAGTTACAGATTTCCCTGTCAGTTCCAACTTGCAAAAATAAGTCATTATTTCCAATGTGTCTGTGACTCGGGGAACTTGGGCCTGAGTTTTCACTGCACTTGAACCAGCTGTGTCCAAGCTTACTAAATGAGATGCAGCTGTGACAAAATTCATCCCTTTAGCTGATGGCCACACAGGTTGCTGTCAGAAAATATGGCAGGTTGGGAAGGGGGTGAAGAACAGGAAGAAGAGAGAGAGATTTTGCTATGTGAGGTTAAAGGAATTGCTGCTCAGGGACAGCAAGCTCAGCGGCCTAAATCGTAGGTTGCGTGAACAGTCACATTTCTAATGCTTGCCCTGCTGCACTTCCTACGAGAGACTTGGCATAGTTCTGATGGAAATGACTTAAAGTTGCTCTTGTTTTGGTAAATTATGATTGGCTTCCTTTTTTCAGTCTAGGTGTGTCTAAGGTGCCACTTCTAGCTAAATGACAAATTAACCAAACCGTTCTACATCAGCAGTATGGCAGGTAGGAAGGTGTGATTTACTAAGATCAAAGATTTGGCTCCCACAGTCACAAACACAAAATTGTAGTTATAACTAGATTATGTGTGAAATAAATGCTGCTTGCTGGCACCACTGAGAGCAGATCCACAAGTGCAACATGCTCTGAAAAACCCCCTGCTCATAAAGTTTTGCTTTCTTAATGCTCTGTTTGCCTAACACTGTTTTCACTCAGTTTATTAGTTGTACCTGCTAATTCTGTTTGTTTCTTGCTACACATGCCTCAAATATTTTTTTTGAAGAACTGTTTTATGCAGTGTTAAAATTTAAGTCCAAATGCCTCATACATGAATAAATTCATTTTCACAATGCTGCTGTGAGGTAGAAGAGTGTTAATCCACTACCTCCAAAAACAAAGTGTGGTAAAAGCAACTTAGTTCAAAAGCATGTGCTAATTTTGAATACTCAGTGCCATGATGCCCAGGACTTTTTTTGTTGCTCTTCTGCTTTGAAGTTCAGCCTTTTGGTAGTGCTTATTTCAGTGGCTGTTTTTAGACCATCCATGTTAGAGAACTCTTTTCTGTCTTAAAATTCCCTTACGGGTCTTGACGTTTTCCTCATGGACAGAGTGCCATCTGCACTACAACCCTGAGATGATTATTTTTTAAAATATTTCATATGAAATGCACACTGGACTCCATTGTGATCTGATTTGCCATTGGTAAAAGTCACACAGCTTCTTACCCATAGTTTTATATCACAATTATGTAGTTTTCAACATCATAACTTTTTTTCCCTATCTTATTGGCTAATATTTAACTGAATGAATGTGATTATTTTACAGCTTGCCTATCTAAGTGTTTAAACTTTTGTGCTGACTGAGAGCATTGAATTTATCTTAGCTGGTTCATTCCTGGCATTAAAATAAAATACATTTAATCTAAAAGTCAAAGTCTGTAAGATCAAAGGTATGGAATCTTGAAATCCAAACCAGAAGGATCATAAATTCTAATTCCCTTTAATGACCTATGTACTACACCTCAGTGTAAAATAAACAACTGAAAAGTCTCTTCAGGGTTGTTGGACATACTCTTCCATTTACAAAAAAAAAAAAAAAGGCAGTGAATTAATTTATATATAAAATCTCAACTTTAATGAAACTGAGGTGGGGGAGCTATTTAAAAGGCAGGCTTTGTATATGCAAACCCCATGTTTGTGTGTTACAGAGATAAAATGTTCAGGCCTCCATTAACTTTGCAAGCTACAGTAGCCAGCTTGTCAGATGTACAGGTTCCTGTCAGAAAAGACCAATACAGGTTGTTGTTTGTAATCAGTTTGTTTAAACTCTTCTCTAAGTTGTAACTACTGGCATTTCCATGAAAAGTTCTCTCTAAAACCAGTGGCTAGCAAACTAGATGTAAATAATGAACACATTTTTACAGATTTTCCAATGTTACTGTTTTCCTTACCAGAAACATTCTCTTTTATCTTGTCCTCACAAGTATTTTTGCAGTCTTTTAATATAAAGGCCAATCCTTACTTATTCTACTTTTAAAACCCAAACTCTTTGTAGATTTTGTTGAACGAATAAGCGAATGTGCTAAAAACCATAACATCCACCCACACATTTTTCCTGTGCTAACTGGCTCTGTATGGCCTTGACCTTTGTAATGTTGAACTTCCTTTTATTGCAGGATGGATCTAAATATCGAAACTTCCATTAAGTTAAACAAATAAATTAAGTGTGTCAGCAGCAGAAAGAAGAGTTGTCTCAGGGGTCCTAGGAAGAGGATAAAAGGAGCTAGTAGATAAAAACTGAGTAGAGAGACTTTTGGTTGAATACTTGGAATCAAAACTAAATTCCTGACAAATGTGTGTATGGTTTTGCACATTTGTAGGCTTTGACTTGCATGTTCTGCTGTGTTTTAAGTTATTCTGTTCTCACTCTGGTGACCTGTCTGGGATTTCTTAGGACAAGGAGAGACTTCTTGAGTCAACAAGTCTTGTACCTTTTTGTACAGTGACTCAATTCCACCAGTAAAGCCATTTAAACTTTGCTGTCCTCTCTCAACCCTGGGGGATAACTGGGTTTGTTCTTCTGGTTTTAGTATGGAGTCAGCTAATACTCAGCCTGTGTGCCTCGTAGCCCCTTTTTCTCTGATGCCAACAGTACTCATTAGATCCAGATGTTCTTCCCTAGCATTCCTATTTTTTATGTGTGTGTATTTATAGTGAATAATATTTCCACTCAGCCTTCACCCGGATAAGCTAAACAAGCCAGGCTCCTCCAGATGCCTCTGTCTCCCAACAGGCTTTCTTGTTTCCCATGTTGTCCCAACCCTTTCCTGAAACTTTTAATTTTCCTGGAACACCAATGACCAGAAATAGAAGTTCTGTCACAGGTGAGCTGCGGTCACTGCCACAGCTCTCTGGTCTCCTCTAAATAGCTGTGCCTTGCACAGGCTGGTCAAGCACTTTACCTCTGTGGTTTGTGTCCTGAGTAATTCCAAACTGTGAAGTTTTGGATTGTGGCATAGATTTTTATTAATTCCAAAGTATGTGATCTTTTCTTGGGTCCTTCACTTTGTTTAGGAGTACTTGGAAAGTATTTTTTTGAACTCCTTATGAAGCACTCTGAGTGTGATAGCTTGTTTTTGTACTTTATTATTTTGGTTTGGGGGAGAGGTGGGTCTTGTTTTTTGTTTTTAAAATGTGACATTAATTAATCCCTTGTATCACGGTTCAGTAACCACACACCATTTATGAAAGTGACTTATCCACTGAGTTTAAACAGCAGAATAAATTATACTAATCACATTTTGTGTATTAATTGTTTGAAGATACAGGCTAATATTTCAAACAAAATTTTCTGCTTTTAAAGGTGCAGAGCAAAGAGCAGATACCTACCTTGAAGGAAAAGACCAACTGGGAGGTTGGTTTCAATCCTCTCTATTAACTAGTGTGGCAGTAAGGAAAAAGGCACCGTACAAGTAAGTGTGTGGATTGCAAACACATTGCTACTCCTTTCATTGAGTATCAGGCTTTTGGTAGTGTGCACAGCAGTATATAAGCAAGAGACATCAAACCATTACTTAGCATCTGATTTATGTTCTTATATTTTTAGTATAAAGTTTTTTCAGATTAGATTGGAAGGAATTTACTGTTTAATTTTTTTCCATCATAATTTTAATAGATATTTTATTTCTCAGTCCTTTAGGTATTACATTATCAAATACAAGTCTGGTTTTTTGCCATCTCTCCCAGTCCCGTAATCAAAGGGATTCTTGTGGGAAGTGCAGTGTGAAAGTCTCCTAAAATCATTGACTTGTGAATTGAATGTTAGGCTGTAGGGAATTTGGAATGACTGTGTGTTAATCTCCTGCTGGAGCTGTGGAATACAGTTTGTCCCCTGGAAGATGAAGAGCATAGGGAAGGGTAATGTGGATCAGTGGCAAGAAGGCTGCACAATTTTGGGAAAAGTGTTGGCTTACCAAGTAAATAATACTTTAGTCTTTAATAAATCTGAAATCCATGTGTCCTGGATATCTAAACAATCTGTTGCTTGCACGGCAATATTAAATGAGGAAAATAAAGTTGTTTGCAGTACCTGGAAGGTAGTACAGTGTATTCATGGTTGGTTGAACTCAAGGGATGGAGCCTCAGGCTTACTGAAATAGAGGGTTTCTGTATGTTTCAACTTAGGAATATCCTCAGTAGAAACCTATTCTGAACACAGAATTTCACTGGGGTTTGGTTTTCACTAAAATCTTTTCTTCAGGACTCTGGTAGTTCATGGATTTACTCTTGGTGAAAAAGGGGAGAAGATGTCTAAATCTGTTGGCAATGTGGTTGACCCTGATGTCGTTATCAATGGAGGCGAAGTAAGTGAAACTCTTTGAGTTCTTAGAATCACTAGTTACAGTTTTTCACAACCAGATTCTGCAGCTGTCCTGTGGCTTGGTTGTCTCTAAACAGCTGTCTCGTAGCAGAACTCTGTAAGGATCTTCTAAAGGCTTTGGCTACACTGCAGTTTGTTTGGCTGGAGTGAAAACCTTGAGTTGTTTTGCTTCAGCTGAAGTGCCAAAACCCCCACATCTTTGTTCTCTGCTGAGAGAAAATGCTAAAAGAAAAGAAAATTATGCAGAGGGTGTAGAATACACCTCCAATACACCTGGCAATGCTGTTGATGGAGTAATGGGGGGGAGGACATTTAAAAAAAAATTAAAACAATTGACCTTTGCTTTCCAACTGAAACCTACAAGATGGTCCTGGCAGTAGAGCTGTCAGAGGTAGCAGTTGCACCCCAGCAATCTGTCTGCTCTCAGCCTAGACTGTTACTGACTCTGGAAACTTCATTCCATGGTCAGGAATGTTGCACTGCAGGAGATGGTCCGATTTCCCCCCCCACCCCCCCTCCAGTCCTGCTGTTGCTCTTTCTGAGGCTGCAAAGCAGATTTTGCAATTCTCTTGACAAAAGAATCAATCCTTGCAAAGACTCATCTGATTCATTAAAACACACAATTGCTCCTGTTCTTTTGAAAAGGGCAGAATCCATTTTCAGAGTTGAAAACAGTCTGAAGGGGAAGAAAAAAGTATATAGTTTTAGATATTAATGTTGCTATTTTAATGATAAACTCACCTGCAGCCCTGAATTCTTCAAATGCTTATCTCATCTCATCCGGGTTCCAGCATTGCCTGAACACAGACTGCTGCAAGTATCTATTGTAGTCCTGCTGAACAGTAACTCCTGCAAAAAGAGGGGGAAGGCCTCCAAACACAGTGGCCTTCTGGGCACACGTACACAGTTTCAGGTAGCCCTGCGAGGAGCAGGGAGTTGGACTTGGTGATCCCTCTGGGTCCCTTACAGCTGGAGATACTCCATGGCTCTGCAGCTCACAGCCCTGCTCACCAGGCTGCAGGACCCCCAGCAGTTGTGTGCCTTTCTGTCTGTCCTTAGGATCACACCAAGGATCCTCCCTATGGTGCTGATGTTCTCCGCTGGTGGGTGGCAGAATCCAATGTTTTTACCGAGGTGCTGATTGGGCCCGTGGTACTTAATGCTGCCAGAGATGACATCAACAAGGTAAGAGCCACCTATGCTAATGCTGATCACTCTAATGACAGGCCCTCTTTGTAGTGGCTGCAAAGCTTTTCAGGCTTTAGACTGAAGGAAACGTTTCCAAACTCATTTAGGGAGGTACTACTGCTTCTCACATCTGTGGATCAAAGAGTGTACTAAGAAAAGGACTGATTTTTGCAGCACGTTTTGGTAACAGCCAGTCTTTATTCTTCTGTAGGTCCTTTTGGAATATGTTCTCCATCATGCTTTTGTAACTATTCAAACAGTCATTTTGAAATGTAGCTAATGATAGTTAATTCTTCATAGAATATGAGCATTTTGCTTTTCATCTGAAGTGCAGACCAATAGTGTTTAATTTTTCTGGGTTGTTCCTAGCTCCGGAACACACTGCGCTTCATGCTGGGAAACCTGGAAGGCTTCAATCCAGAGACCGATTCCATCCCCCCTTCAGAGATGTACATAGTAGATCAGTACATGCTGCATTTATTGCATGAGTACGGCAACAAGGTAGGGGTAAATTGTGTTTAGATAAATGTGTGTGTACTGTTTTTTATTGGTTAGAACCTCTAGGGAAAACTCTTTTAAGTCTGTAAGTAAATTATCTGTCAAGTAGGCAGATTACAACCACAGAGGATTCTTAGATGCAGTGTGTGCTCTCTTCAAGCCCATTTCAGCTTTTGAGGAAGGCTTTGTTTTAACATTCTTAACTTGGTTTTGACATCAACCGTTTTTTTTCCACTCCCCACCCCTGCCCAAGGTGTCAAATTAGAAGTCTCTAGAAATAGCTAAAAAAGGATATAAAAAGCCAAATCCAAAGAATTCTAGAGCTTTGCAAATCTGCTGTAGTCCAGAAATTTGTCACTTCTGTCACTCAGAACCATTCTGCTGAAACTATGGGCATAATTCCTGGGGTTCCCTTGGTTCACTTCCCTCAAATTCAAATTGAAATTATTTCTTTGGCCTAATCATTAACTGAATTAATATTATTTTTCCTCTCCAACAACCTTTCAAAGAAAAGGTTCTCCCAGACTTTGTGTCACTGATTACAGTTTCTCTAAGTTTGGGTTTATCAGGGGCTGTCATTATGTGCCATGTGATGGAAACTGATACGCTGTTCTTACCGGCCTCTGCTTCCTCTCCCAGGTTACAGACGCATACAAAGAATATGAGTTTAGCAAAGTTGTCCGATTACTGCAAGCATTCTGTTCCAGAAACTTGTCTAACTTCTATTTCAGCGTAATCAAAGACAGGTAATTTCCTTCCTGCTGCCTTCAAAAGGGAGAAAACACGTTAATGGGTTTGAGATGGAGGTAGAAACATTGCAGGTGAATGCTGAGTGACTACAGGTATCTCAGAGAACCTCTGAGATTGTGCCCTAGTGCACTCCAGCTCCCCGTGAAAGCTCAGCTGCTCTCAGCTGTTTGTCATCGTTGTGCTTCAGTGTTCTGTCCACTGGGGGTACTGATGGCTTTAAAAGGTAATCAAACATGCACATTTAAAACCAAATAAATATTCGAAGATAATCTTGGATCTGTATTTCTCCGCAGAAGGGTGTACATCTGAACTTGGGAAGGTAGGGGGAAGGGCTTTTAGCATTTACCTGGACAACTGAATGCATTTATCTGTTTTTTTTCAATCAGTAAAAAATCCCAAGGGTGTGACAGATACCTTTGTAAATTTGAAAGGGCTGTTTCATGTTGGTAGGAGATGGGGGGTTATACTGGTCTTTAGTTGCCAGAATGTGAGTAAAGGGTGGTAGAGGGGGGAAATAAAAAAAAATCCCTAATGCCAAGTTTTACAGTTGAACCAGAACAAAGGGCTGACAGCTGCAGGCTCAACTCCCTGATGACAGATTCTCTCTGTACAAATTAACAGGTACAAAATGGCCTTTCCTGTGACAATGTGGCTGTATATGCAGATGGTCCTGTCCGTAGCCCACTGTGCTCGCCTAGGAAGGGCTCTTAAGAGAAGCTTTTCTTAGGGTCAGACTTCTGTACTCATGGCTATCCTGGAAGTGTGGCTCTTGAGCATGAACACAGGAATACTTTCCCAGTTTCATGGCTGTCTTGCAGGCTCTATTGTGAAGAAGCAAAAGATCCCAAGCGTCGCTCGTGTCAAACCGTGCTAGCGGAGGCTTTAGATGTAGTGGTCCGGTCCTTTGCACCAATCCTTCCTCACTTGGCAGAGGAGGTTTTCCAGCACATCCCTTATAAGAAAGGTAAAGCACATACAATATCTACAGAGTTCTTTTAGTGCACTGTTTAACTGCAGAGTTAAAAGAAATGCAAATGCAGAGATGTGCCATTCTTTTTTATTCATTTAATAGACACTCGAATAGAAAGAATAAACTAAGAATTCCTTTATTTTGCTTTCAAGACTCAGAGGGTGTGTTTCGTACCGGCTGGATTAATGCAAGCTCAGCATGGAAGAAGCCTGGCATTGAGGAAGCAATAGAAGGTGCTTGTGCAATGAGAGACTCTTTCCTTGGGTCCATCTCTGGCAAGAATGCTTTGGAATATGAAGTCATCATTGTAATTGAGCCTGGATTGCTGTTTGAATTAATGGAGGTAAAAAATGCAACTAAGAATAGTGTTGTCTGTGTGAAAAATACTAATTTCTGTAAACTTTCTTCTGCTTTTTACTTGCCAGAAATCCACAGAAGAGTTGAGGTTGGAAGGGACTGCTGGAGCCTGTAGAGCCCGAGCCCCTTGCTCAGGCAGGCTTAGTTAGAACAAGTTGCCCGGGATTGTGTCCAGTTGGGTTTTGAATACTTCTGAGGATGGAGACACCACTGCCACTCTGGGCTACCTGTGCCAGTGTTTGACCACCCACACAGTAAAAAGTGGGTTTATGTTTTCTTGGAGAAGGATCATCTTCAACCTGCTGGCAGTGCTCTTTCTAATGCAGCATCCTACTGTGGAATGCTGCTGGCCTTCCCCATTGGGAGAGCAGAATGCTGGCTCATGGTCAGCTGTGTGGCCACCAGCTTTCCAGCCAGCTGGGGCAGAGCTCAGTGAGATTGCCAGCCAGTTTCTCCATCCCACTGAAGTTCCTCTGATTAACAGCACAGCCAGCTGGTGTGTCAGCCCCTCCTTGGAGCACTGTCAGCAGCAGACTTGCTGAGGGTGTGCTCTGCCCCAGCACCCAGCTTATTAGTGAATAGATTAGAAAGTACTGGACCCCATATTGACCCCTGGGCTACACCACTAGTGACTGGCCTCCTTAAAGCACCTGTGCTAGTGCCAGTGTTCCTCCAAAGTCATCTGCTTTCTTGATATGAGGGCCAAAGTAAACTGCAGAGAGAACCTTCACACTGCAGTTCAAGTCTGTACTCCTGCTCCTGGCAGGAGTAAAGAAATTAGACTCTTGGTTCAAATCATCCACTCGAGTAGGAGCCATGGTTTTGCATTTGTTTTATAGAATGGAACATCTTAGAGTTTGCAGGGGTAGATGCCACTTTGGGTGCTGGACTTTACAGAACTATAGATATACACATATTTAGACACGTGTGTAAACAAGTTGTGCTCTCTCCCTGACAAGGCTCTGACAGCTGCTGCAATCACATACATAGCAATTGATTTTTGCTTTAACATCTTCTAGCAGAAGGAACAAAAACAGGTTGCAAGTCTGAATGTTCCCTCTCTTCTCTAGGCACTGCAGGCTGAAGAAACTTCTACTGATTCACAGCTGAATGAGATAATGATGGCTTCCCAGACAACCCTGCTGAGCGAGCTACCCAAAGAAACACCTGCAGATGCAAACATCACCAAAGGGACCTTTCTGATTAACTTGGAAGGTAAGAGAACTATTCCAGACAGGCTACAGCACTAAGCAGCTGGTTCTTTCCTGCACTACAACATACTTGGTGTTCACAACATTATATGTATAGCTGAGTTTTACCTACAGCTACAGCCTCTCTCTCAGCAATAACACTTCCTTTAACAGGTGGTGACATCTGTGAACAATCTTCCTATAAAGTTATAGCCCGACCAATTGCCAAAGCCAAATGTCCTCGCTGCAGGAAATACACGTCCGACTCCTCAAGCACTCCCTGCCCACGGTGCCTGAACGTCCTTGCTGGAAAAGGGAGCACGTGAAGACAAAATGTCTGTGCTCAAGCTGCTCCCAAGTCCTGAGTATGGAAGTCTAACATAGCAATGGCTAACCAGCAGGTCTGCATACTGAAACCTGTAGAACCAGATGCTTGAGCCCCAGCCTGAGCAGAAGTATCATGTATTTTGGGGAACCTTATGTGTATATATATATATGTATATATATATACACACACCTACTTGTGTATATCACTTTCCAGCTTAATAAAAAGGGTGGTTAAAAATAACTGACTGATTTACTTGTTCTTAGCACTTCCATTTAAGTGAAACTCCCCTGTAAACCAGCTCTTGTATAACTTTTATACTGTCAGCTAGTAGTTCTGCAGAACCCTAGAGAACCCTGCTACACTGGAGTGTGTACTCTTGTAAAAACAGAAGAAAAAGTGATGACCACCACTCCCAAAAGAGAAGGAAAAAAACCACAATGAAATCTCAAATTTTATTTAATCAATTTACACAAATCCACAGCAAATTAGACACAAAATAGCACTATATACAGAGTATTACTTACAATACATTACAGATTTGACTGGCGTAGTGTGTCAGCTCTGATGTGATACTCAGTTACAGTAAAATCCTTTACACAGCTGTACCAGAATCAAGGAATGTAATGCAGCTAAGAAGCACTTCTGGTTCTCCTCGGGTTCCACGATGACCAAATCTCAAGCCTCCTCCTTTCTGCCTAAGTATGAAGTGCTGCCAGGCAAGGTGGTCGAGTCACCTGTACAATATTGCCATCTCCCATTTCTCCCTTACAGCTGTTTTACCCTCAGTTATGGAAGTCAGTAGAGAAGTACATGGAACATAGACCAGGGCTGGCACTTACTTTTACTGGAATTCCTGCTATTCTTTGCTCCATCTGCAGGAAGTCAAACATTTGGTATTAAATCAAGAAGCTGCCATCAGGAGTGCAGGGATAGGAAGTGGGGATGTGGAACAGATGAAGGAGGCTGTATGGAACAAGCCACCTGCACAACCTTTTTTGTGGGGGGAAGTCTAATCCTTAGATGACAGCAGCACATACTTCAGAAGGAAAAAGACCAAATTCTAAATTCTGTCTCCAGCAAGGCAGAATATTACGAATGTTTTTTACACATAATGCAAGAGGAGCAGGTTACAAGACAGAGCTGTTGATTTCAGCTGACTTCAAGACAAAAACAGTTTACACCAATTTCATTTTTCTCTCCTGGCTTCCTTCAGGCAGACAGTGAACAGTAACTGATGCAAAATAATGATGTTCAATTCTACTCCAATAGTGAAGATGCTCACTATGTGGTTCCCTGTAGGTACCGTCAATAGAAGTGTTTATTTAAGGCTAAAGTACTCAGTACTACAGATCTTCAGAGAAGTTGGATCAACTTTTCAAGCATTTTTGACTACAAGTTAACATGTGCAGAGATTGATAGCAATACTACGTCTTCTACAGTGATAGGATGGAGGAACAATCTTACAGTAAGACATTCCTTGACCTACTTAAACTCAGCAGAGCTTAATAATAATGGAGAGGGATGTAAATCCAGTTTTAGCTGAAGCCCAGCAGCCTAGAGACAATACTGGGAGATCCAGACTAAAAGATGAGTCCATATTCATGTCTGGAGAATTGGATTCTCCTTCCCAGGCTGTTCTCCCTTTGTATGAGGCCCCAGCACATTCGATCCTATGTCTAGTGCAGTTGTCATTCTCACATGTAATGCAGTTACAAGGCATGAGCCCAACACCAGCTCTAGCTTCAGAAAAAGCAGTATTGGCTTTACATGGTAACTTCAGAGACTGAAGTTCTTCTTGGGTCTAATTCTAAAGCTTCTTTTGAGAAACAAATCATACATGGAACATTGAAACTGCAGCAGTTACTGCCAGCATGAAATACAGAATTTCACAAGATGTGCTTTTGTTAAGAGACTAAAACTGCTGTCAAATATACCCAATTCAAACAACTGCATAAAGCACTCAAGTTAGAAATAAATAACAAAGCAGTTCAGATACTGACAAGTGTACTAGGAACTAAACATATTCGTACTAGTGCAGAATTTAAAATATACTCCAATTTAAAATTACCTTCCGAAATTCTGGGGTGGGGAGCATTTGTTCTTTTCGTTGCTTAACAAGAGCTACATGGAAGTTTCCCCTGTAAAGTTCAGCCTCTTTGTGTAAAACCATGCACTGTCCCTGTGCAGCAGATCACGCCGGGATGGCCTCCACAGCCTCGATGAGGTTCAGGGCCAGGCTGTACTGCCCGTGGTTCTCCGGCAGGTGCTCGATGACCTTGTTAACCAGCTTCGCTGTTGTTGCAATTGGCACTTCTACATTTTGAAGTTCCTTGGGGTCCTGTGTAACACAGTAAACACAGCATTAGAGTAATTTTGCAGATTAGCCTTCCAGAACTTGCATAAAACAGATTGCTTAAGTTTATAAACAATTAAGCTGATGCTTTGACCCATGAAACTGCTTTACCCTCCCTGAAACAGAGTTTGCATGAGGAAAATCGGGAACAAATCCTTGTTTCTATGATTAAGAAACAGCCATTGAGATGTAATCTCTGTCTTGATGAAAAGAAGCTTCTGAAAAATCAACCTGTTTTCCAAAATTGAGCTTAACTTACCATGGCTTTGAGCCACGTACAGAGTGTTGGAGGAAGCCTAGTGAGGAGCTCCATGCCCTCCTTTGTCTGCCCATGGAGTAAAACAAAGGCCAACCTCTGCCCAGCCAGGATGAGCAGCTGTGATGCAAGCACTTCTTTGTCAGCCACCTGAAGAAAGGCCTGAAAACAGAAATGTAAGGCACTAGAAACCATTTCAGCATGACACAGCTCACTCATCTGGAGGCCTGAAAAGTGGTATCAAAATGAGTTGCTCAATACTAAAAGGACAAATAGTTTTTGATACTGTTTCTTGTGCTGTGTTACTGTAATGAAGCACATTCAGAGCCTCAGAGCAGCAGAAGGGTAAACAAAGGCAGAGAATTGCTCTGTACTTTACACAGTGATTAGCATGAGCACAAGATCTGTTTTACAGTTCAGCAACATATTCCTGACTTCCATATAATCTCTTGTTTGGTTTTACCCTCAAGGAAGGGGAGGGTTTTTTTGTATTAAGTTTTTTTTTTTTTCTTTTCTGAAAGAGATTACAGGCAAAAAAAAAAGCAAATTCTTGAAACTATCAAATATAATAAAATAAAAAAGGCCATGCTGGTTTAGACCAGCCATATAACTCCCTGTCATGTTTCCATGTATACACAGATTCTCACTGGGGGGAAAGGAAAAATTTGGGTAATTATCTGTCTTAAAAAAATACTTTTACAGTCTCTAACTTTTCAGCGTGGGGATTTGTCGAGCTTCATAAATCCTGCCTAACCCTTCCAGGCATCTTAAGTAAGTGAAAAAGTAATTTTAGCAGAATATATGACATAATGTTGTACTGATTTAAAAACTCTAAAAGCTGCCGTTACCTCTTCACCGAGATGATCCATCCCATAACTGTACAGTTCACAGACATAATGCCTTTTGACCAGATCCTCAGAGATCTGAAGATACTGAGCCAGGTCTGCAGCCAAAGTTGGCCAATTCTTCCCCTTTTCAAAAGGAAACAATTCCTCTTCTGAGACTTCTTTGTCCTTTTGTGATGAACACAGTGTTTGAACCGCTGCACTCACAACTTTGAGCAAGAACTGGGAAGCAAAAATTGCAGGTTACTTCAGTATTATTTGAAATTTTATAAGTTTAAGAATTTAGAGTGCAAAACTTACACCTACCTGTTGTCGTATGGATAACACATTTGGATCCATATCCCCACTAGGTAGCAGCTGAATTGATGTGAGGTCTTTAAAAAATGCATTTTTGCCCTAAAATTGAGAACCAGAGACAGGCCTCAGGGATACAGGGGAATACAAACAATCCATTTTGATCTAATACTAAGCAGCCCACTTACTAATTTGCACTGCATCTTCTGTTTTGCTTTGAGGACAAAAATTACTACTGTAAGTTAAAGCCACAGAAAAATCCAAACTTCTGTTCATGCAATCGTAACATGTCAAGGATTTCCTTTCAAACTTAAAACCACCTGCTTACTAAATTAGGTAGCTGATACCAGCTGGAGTTGAAATTTGGATATATTTCCTGATCCCTGACTTTACACCAACATGTCAAGTAGGAAGAAATGCAAAATAGCTTATAGGAATATACATTTTATGTATTACCTACTGGTATAGTTGACACTGCTTAATTGTAAGGTCATTTGAACTACAGATCAATCAAATTTCAGGTAAAGTCCTGAATGATGGAACACAGTAGCCCTTGTTCCAGCCCACCATGCTCCAGCCAAATATGCTCAATGCCAAATATCTCTGGAAGTCCTGCTCTGCACCACTGCAGGCAGAAGGGAAACTGGTACCAGTGCTATGTTAAAGGACAGCACTGAATGTGTAGGTTTAGTTAGTGACTTGCCCTATCACAAATTAGGTAGTAAACAGTCTTTGAAACTTTTAACCACCTTTTCAGCCATCAGTCAAAATTCTCTAAAGACCTGTTAGAGATTCTCTCAGAAAGCTCACACAGCAAAGGGAAATCTTGAGTCAAGTGAAGGAAAAAAGGCAGCGGCTGAGAATAACAGTTGTGTGCAAAAGAAAGGCAGGACAGGAGCAGGACCCAATTTTGCATTTTTAAATGACAAAAAGTAGTAAAATGCCTTCTGCTAACAGATAAGCAAAAAGAAAAATGTATAAAACCAATGGAATTTGACTAATGGCAACCAGACTCAGATATTCATCAGTTTACAGACAAACAAGAACCTATGGCAAAAGGAGAGCAATATTCTGCATTTATTAAATTTCAGGAAATCATTAAGAAATCCATGCTGTCTTACAGGATTAAATAATTTTCTCCCCAGCAGGAATTAAATGACATTGTACACAAGTACTTTGTGTTTAGATTTTCTTAAAATTCTAGTGTGGTAAAGCTAGGAGGAGGAGGAAAGCTCAATTTCTGGTACCTGCTTTGTATCAGGGTCAAGCTCTGACTGCAGATATACTGCATTTTAAGTGCAGTGACTTTTTGTAAGTGGTTTATATGGGTTAAATGACAAGTTGTTTATTCACTTTGAGATGCTCAGAATTCTGAAATAATCATGAGCAATAATGGATACAACGGTGACACTAACATAACATTTCTGACCTTTAAATATTTGTGTTTTCACTGATCTGGCACTTCTCAAAGCAACTAGAAAAACCTGCCATCCAGTGTTCTTGACATGCAGTATTTTCAGGCCAGCTAGTTATTAAAGGGCTGATCTTCATGCATCACTACAAATCTTTTATTCATAAGGAAACACACAAGTTTGCGTCTCATTCTGAATTCCGGTGACAACTTCATTAATGCACCACAGTGGACTAAGCATCTTTCATAAAATTATGAACTGTTTAAAGAGTGAAAGCTAGCATATATTATAGAGATCAAGAAGAAGGATAGCAATATGAAAATATATTCTTTCAAAAGTCATACCTTGCTATCAAACAGCGTCAGAGGCTTCACACTCTTCAGGGAAAACCTCATGGTGGCATATAAGACAGTACACAACACAAACTGGTGTTCCACTAGTGGGTAGTGAATGCGTTTCTGCTCCAGGGCGAGTTCTACTATGGATACTGGTCCTTCTACTGACACCCAGGCATCTTCAGTGTCCAAGACAGGAGCCTGCATTTCATCACTAGTAACATCTGCCTGCCAGGGCAACACAGAAAAGCAGTCATGCACAAAATGTTATCTATACTGGCCTTCTCTCCAAAGGACACAGCTTTAACCACAAGTTCTCTGCACTGAAATGAAAATTTCCTATCGTCTAAAAGTTCATTAATATTTGAACTGAACGGTACTGAAGTTGGTAAAACCATAGCCTTTAAAATCAAATGTGAATCCATTAGTTCCTGACTTTCTATGGGAAAAATAAAAACTTACCTCCAGCAAAGTTTGCAGAAGTTCTGAACAGCAGCCAAGGAAAGCTGTCATCGCTGTGTCACTCATGCCTACATCCTGTTAACAAACAGTGTGATTTAAATTGTTTCAGTTGGAATTGAAACATGATTTTATTAGTTCTGTATGTTTGAGAAGACAGTTGTTAACAAACACAAAGTTTAGCTCAGTTTATTAACCTGTTATATTTAAATATAAACAAATACTCACTGAAGTACAACAAAGAATTAGAAGTAACATGAAAAATTGGAATAAAGTTAAATGTAGCCGTTTACAGTACTGTATCTCTAAGACTGAATCAAGTAATCCCATCTAGTAAATTTTATTTCCTGATCACATCAGTTGTCAGCATTAAATTTAGGGATTTCTATTTATTTCTCCCCACTTAGGCAAAAGTAGTATTACTTGCCCGTCTGCATAATCTGTCCTTTGGAGCTTTTCCAACCTGTTTAAAAAAATAAATTCATCATAACTAAGTAATTTTCATTGTAATATCTGTTACCCACATTTTAACCTTTTATTACTATTTTCCTAATACAAAATGAGAAAATAGTTCACTACAGCATGTCGCATATCTTGCTTTCAGCCAAAGATTTGATGCAGATTGTACAGAAATTAACATCACTGATGTCCATATTTAGTTCATCCTTCTTAAACCCCAGGATTAGAAATAAGGCCCTAAGGTCCTCATCCAAATCTTAAAGACAGCTAAGACATTCCCAGTGATTTCTAGAATACAGAACTAAAGCTGTAACACCAAGTGTGATATTAGAAAGAAACACTAGGGAATAAGGGAAGAGGAAAGGAAGAGTGAACACTCCACCATATTCACTGACATGGATAAGATCTAACAAGCAAGTTATTACATGGTTTCCATGCTTTTCCCATCTGAACTCTTCAGAAGTGACACCTCAGTCATATTCTGTTTAGGAATGTTACTACGAGGTCCAATTTCTACAGTGCTGCACAGGATGAAGCTCATACAGGTAAGTGGAAGTTCTCTATTCCACAGCACAACATAAAAGTAACGATTATAAAATCATGGCAGAGTCTGAACAACAGCTGAAGTGAGATTCCAGGGTCCCAAATTATGGGACTATTTAAACTCAAATTCAAGGGATCCATCATGGTGTTTCACAGTCTGAATTCAAGACAACTTTCAGCTGTCGATTTTGGGACTGATTAAATGCCAACAAATACGGAAACTCCATCTTTCTGGAAGCTGTGCTACTGCTTTGATAACATAAACCTTGAGAATTAATCATTGTCAACACTTCTCTTTGCATCTTGACTTTTGTGCTGAAAAACACTCAGCTGCTGCTGCACATCTGGCAAAGCAACAGGGAGATTCTCCCCACACAATTTAAACAGATCTATCACTTACTAGCACTACTCTTCCTAAGCTGTCTTCCAGTAAACAGATCCACTGCCTAGTTATTAGCATGAAAAAACTGAAATTTAGCAGGGACAAAAGACTGCTAAAATTCAAAGTAAACGAGCTACATACTAGAACAAAAGCTGAATTACAATAGTAGCAATAGTTAAAAGTGCTCAACAACATCCACCAAGTGTTCTGTGTTTTGCAGAATAAGAGCTTATATGTGCAAACCTTGGACCAACATTAGGAAAATTTGCTGCTTGTGGTAGTTTCGTGGTAGTAACTTAACAGGAAATAGGCACAGAGAAAACACTTCAAGCTGTTTTTTGTTTTCTAACAGAAATAAAAACTGTTTCACAAATATTTCTCATTTAGCAACTACAAACCAATAGTGCACTTAAGTTTCAGTACACATCAGCCAGTGTTGATCAGCTGCCTATAGCTGATCATTCAACAGATTTGGTATTTTAAAACATGCATTCCTCATCAATTTCAAGAGTTAGCTACATAAAGCAAATAAACAGTGAGGGTTTCCATGGCTAAATGAATGATATTCCAAATACTTTTAAAAACCAAAACATTGTTTATAAAATTGTTTATAAATACTGGTCTCACTTTTCATCTAAAAACAAAAGCACAGCCTCAAAAACACTGTCCCAATACTGCACTCACCTTGTCCATGAGATATGTAGCTGAAGAAAGCCTTTTTACTATGAATGTATTCCACATCATCAGAGCGATACCTGGAACAATCACACTTCTAAACTCCACATGAATAGAAAAGGGATCTTACAAGATGGTGAATAAAACAAGAAGGATTTGTGAGTTATCCTCACTGCTTTATACTTAGAATTTAGATTTCTCAGGAGGAGGCTCCCTTGGTGATCAAATACAGTCACAAGTGCAACGAATCATTGGTTAAAAATATTGTATTATGCAGACTGGGTTAAACACTGTAGGTACACAGAAAGAGTGCACCTCATTTGCATACACAAATAGTCTACAAAAAAAGAAAATGGTCATCACATTCATTAAAACAGGGTATAAAAAAATATATGAAAAATAATTACTGCACTTGACATGTTTCACTATTTAAATACAAATAAAAAATCATTTCAAAGCAATTTTATTTTAAAATGTTTTTAGTTAAACATATTGACTTTATCTAACCAACTTATTTTCGCAGTTCTGATGGAAACTCATTGTGAAAAACAAAAGCTTGAATGCCAGCAGAAAGTTTTGAGGTGCTTTGTTTTTTTTTAAGACAAAATGGTCATCACTACTATATACTGCATACATTTACTCTAGTCAACAAACATCCATTCTTTCATTTTACAATTTCAACAAAGGTTAATTAATTATTAATAATAATTTTGTACTTACCATGCTGAACGTGAGCATTAATGATGCATCTTAGATGATCTATAGACCTTGTGAGAAAACATGCTTCCTTATGTAAAAAAAAAAAAAGGTAAAAGAACAAGTCATTACATTATTCAAAACTTGTTTGAAATGTAAATTATTAATTCTTAAAGGGTCCAGGTAGATTATCCTAAAGCTACTATTTTGAGAGTTATAAAACTTGTAACTTTTACTGATATTGCAACTTTCTCTACCCCTAATCTGACAAACACCATGTGCACATGGCAAAGTTTTTATCACTACTGTAATTTTAGGGGTTTTTTTGGTTGTTTTTTTTTTTAATATATCTACTGCTAACACACTCTTTGCTGAAAGGCACTTCCAATGACTGCAGTCATTTTTCAAATACAAAATTCCCTTTTGATAGATTAAATTTTCTCAATTTTGTTACGATGGAGTAAGTTCTATTTTACAGCAAGTTATGTTGCACAGATCTAAGGAGTGCTGATTTCAGCTTTAATATCATCTGAACTTAGGACAACGTTTTCCATTAGAGAAACTATAGGACAGGAGCAGAAAAGCAGAAAATTTTTATCTTTTCTGACAATTCCCAGCAGTGGCCAGGGAATCCAAGAACATTCAAGAAATCCCTCTCCTCCTTAAATAGAATGGATTCTAGTCTAAAAAATTTAGTATTCTGTGATCTCTTTCAGCATATCTAGAATGGAGAAAAAGCTCACCACTATTTTACAGTACCTAAACTGTTCCACACTTGCACAAAATACAGTCAAAATCCTTTTTCAAGCTGCTTACTTTCTTTTACCCAGTTTCCACACCACTACTTTTGAGAGTCTGATAGTCCTGGCATTGTGAAGTGCCATTCAGCCTCAGGACCTACATTCATCTTCTCTATTCAGTTTCTGCTTACCACTTACAACAGAAAAATCATAACTAGTAACTGCTTTCAAAGTCAGTTCATGCAATTCATGTTTTTATGACTCATACTCCGTGCAAATGAATTTCTCTTACCTCTGGGTCCTTATTCCACTGCACTACATATTCCCAAGAGCAATGTGCATGGAGTACATCCACTTCAAGACTACATGGAAATTGCTGATATGCAACTTGCAGCAGCTCTAGAAGAAGAAAATCTGAAGTTAGAAGAGAGACTTCTTTCCACTGTAATTTCTGCTACAAAGCAGCAACTAAAACACCTCTGGCAGAAATTTATAATTTGAAAAATTCATGCTATTTTTCTTACCTAGGATTGTTTCCAAGCCTGCATCTGCTTCTGGTTCCTCAAGAAAAAGGTTATTATGCATTTCTACAGATTCTTCAGTACTATCTGTATTGGTTTTGTATTGAGCCAAATTCAGTACAAGAGGACTGAAGCCTTGCTTAAAAACCCACTTTGCTACAGTGTCAGCAATACCTCCTAAGATAATAAAAAAAGAAGAAAAAAAAAAGTATGAGGTATAGCCAATGTATTGCAGATTATGATTCAGAATCTAAGGACAAGAAAAAACACAGGAATTTTAACTAATACCTTTAATTACATAAGGATAACTCTACCATTTTAAGAACTTTAAAGTCATACATTTTTACAACTTTAAAGCACTATTCTACATCATGTGCATTGTTTTTTTAATTAAGAATGGTAGCCAGTAGAACAATTTCCAGTGCAGTGTACATCATTACACAGGTAAGGATGGCTCAGAAGTCTATTAGAAAGACAATTAACAATGTCTCCAAGAGAAAAAAAAAAATGTACCTTTTCCAGCTTCAAGCAATTTCTTTACAGACAGCCTGCCCAAAGGCTCAGTCTGGAGTGATGAAACTCTTTTTGTCCTTTTGGTCACTTTGCTGTGCAGTAGTGTTTGAAGTATCAGACAATCCTCTAACTGTTTCAGCAGAAGCTTCCAGTATTCAGTATCAAGGGAAAGTGCTTCCCAGGATTCCGTGTCTGAACCTACAACTATTTGGGAAAACTAACAGAACATATGAACTGATTTAGGTCTGTTCACTTAAAGCAGCACAGTTTCGTTTACAAAAAAATTATAACCGAAAGCTATAGCCCAAGGCTTACTGCTTTTTAAAGAATAATTTAGTTCAAAATATGCATTAACTGCTATGCAAAGATAAGTGAACATCTCGCACTTCTCAAAAGATGCACAGATCCTTAAATAAAAGCCTAAGGGAATAAAACAATCTAAAAGATCATCTTCCCTTTATAATTTTCTGTTTAGTCAAAAAGTGGCTTAGAATCCCTTCAAAAATATTTCCTTTTAAATCCTTCACTCTATACACCTTTGCTACATGTATGAATAATCCACCTATATTTCCACATCCTACCACCATACTAAAAATTCTTTACTGTGAGGGTGTAGAGGCACTGGCACAGGTTGCCCAGAGAAGCTGTGGATGTCCCATCCCTGCAAGTGTTCAAAGCCAGGTTGGATGGGGCTCTCAGCAACCTGGGCTAATGGAAAGTGTCCATTGGCCCATGGCATCATTTGGGGTTGAACCCAAATGATCTTTAAGGTCTCTTCCAAACCAAACCAAGGTTCTATTTACAAGACTGCATATCACCTAAGCCCCATATAATCTGTAGTAAAACACACATATGCCCAATACTGTTTAGAAATGGACTAACATTTTCCATCTTGAATTGCAACGCTGTGCAGTTTCACAGTCTTAATCACAACTTTGTGAAGATATTTATTGCCAAGAAAACCAAACACCCATCACCTTAAGAAGGGATAGTAACATAAGTCCTATAAAAATTAAACAGTATGCTTAAAAAAATAAAATCACATGAACGTGTTAAAACAGGTTTACCACCCAAAGTTCAGTGCACTTAAATTTATGTGGAAGCTGTGTAGGCTTTAAGATTGTCAGCATCCTTTGCTATCACGAGAAAAACTCAATGTACTGTTTCCATCACATATTTAAATATGTTTTGTCAATTATTTCAATATATCATTAATTCACCTCAGCATAGTATTCTTTAAGTTCAAATGCAAATTTTCAGGCTTGCAGGATGGCATGCTTATGCCCATGTTAGAATGGCAACAAATGAACACTGAGGATGTTCTTCTATTACAAAGACAACAATTTGCACGGAACTGATGTATTAAATAAAATAGAAGGAGCAGGTCCCAGACGACTCACCTTTTTCTCTGTCACACTGTCGATTATCTGTGCAGTTACAGAGTGTCCAACGTGAGCAGACAGCAAGGCACCTGCGTTATTTTCAGACTGAACACAGGCCGTGCGCATTTGCTGCCACCAGGGGGAAACCGACTGAGTGTCCCATGACTCATCTATAGCGACTGAAGGGAAAGGGAGAGCAGGAAACAACTTGGATCACTAGGTGTCAAAACTAGTACAGTAGCAACCAACCCTGAAACCAGTACTAATTAATACAGCTTGTATTAGGAGCAATTTCCAATTATTCTACATTATCATTTTTTTACATGTTTCCAATTACTCTACATTATCATTTTTTATATATGCAGCACAAAATTTCTACATTGTACAATTTCTACATTCCACTTCAACTGAAAATGGAAAGCGAATCACTCATTCTCCAAAATTCATCTGTAGGAAACAGACAGTAGATCTAGATCACTAGATAGCAAACCTGCTGTGTGCTTACTAGATCTAAGGAATAGTACAAAAAGACACTTCACAATGCAGACAGCTTCTTTTGTGATTTCAAACTGTCTCTCTTCAGCCTGCCTCATGTTCAGCAGCATTAATTTATTCAGACAGCAGCAGCAGCTTATTCATGCTTTCAGTGTCAAACTGATAATGGTGCCCCTATGGTGAAGTATATATAAGGGAACCTGGCACAGACTTACCCATAGCAGCTCTGTGTGAGGTAGGAGAATCAATATTCATTTATATGTACAACCTACCCCCAACAATGGCAAACTGACTTTACAGAGTACTCCTCGAGTTACAGAGATGTTTAATATACAAATGCTGCTAGAATAACAGTGTCTCAAGAACATCTGAGAGTCAGTCAGCACCAAGTAGAGACAGGACTATACATCCCAAAAATGTGAGGAAAGTGGGCTGGACAGCTGCCTTCTGGTGCCAAATAGAAGTTGTGTCAACTTAGTGTTGAGTGAAAATACAAGGCATGAAACAGGCCTTTAACTGTGGCACTCTTTAGATTTTTGCTGTATTTTTAGTTAGCCCATAAACATGCAGCACTTAGTTCTGGTACATAATTTGTGAGGCAGAAAAACCCTAACTGATAATACAGGCTAGTCAGAGTAGTAGATTTCTAATAATAGTAACAGTTGCATTTAGGTATTCCAAATGCACATCTCACCTTTCATTTTGCTCAGAAGTGACAGCATAGTGTGAAGGCAACTGACAGAATCTGGTTTGTCTAGAATATCTTTTTCCTTAGAAAGCCATAAATTGAGAAGGAGTGACTGTAAGAAAAGAGAATATGGAATTAAAGCAATAGAATGAAAGTCTAATATTGTAATATACCTAATGCAAACACTTTCTCAAACAAATTTTGTGTTACAGAGCATAAATGTTACATCCATGAACCATTATATTAACACAGGAAGTTAAAAATATACTGCATAAGGCACACTGTGACAGATTTTGAAATTAAACAATACCATCTCTAGCTTTAATTTAGAAAGATATCCTAGAAAACATTCTCTTTTAAAGGCTCAACTTGGCAAACATTAGTAGTTATTAATGTTACAGCTGAAAACCTTAACATGGGCAAATAATACTGAAATAAACATTTCCATCATTAAGTAGTGGATGGAGATAAAGTAGCACAGAACTACAATTACATGTGGATGAAAGATAAAGATGATTGTCTGAACACTACTAATGATTCTAAAAAATTTACTTTTCTTTTAAATTTCCTTATTTGCTTGCAAAAAGGAATTCTAACAAATTAATTAGTCCCTGAAATTACCTACTCTCATAATTTTTGCTTCTTTGTAGAAGAAATGTTCAGCAAAATGTTATAACACTTGTAGTTCTAAATGCATATTCTAGACATTCCAACATTTTCTACTGGAGAATTTTCTTTTCTTTTTTTTTTGGTATCTCTTAACTGAGAAATACAAATATGAGCAACTAAAGAACTGAATGTGGGAGGATTTGAACACAGCCTGAACACAACATTATTCCAAGAATCAACATGCAGAATTTTTCTTTTCAATGTTTTGTTTTCAAAATACTAATTCAAAGTTTTAAATTACGCAATAAGTATCTTACCAACAAGGTTTGTGGAGTAAAACCTGCTGATTCCAATGCATCACACATTTCCTCTATGGAACTCTCCCCACACAAACACTTCCAGAAGAAAAAGCTGCCTGAAGCAAAAAATCAGTTGACATTATAAATGGCATCTAAAGTCACAGTCTTTCCCCTCACACTTATGTGGAAGATAATCTATTGATCAGATCACACTGAGTGCAATACAAAGGACTAAGTTACATCCAGGATACCCTGATGGTTTACCCTTAGTGGATAAGAAGGTTCGTTATACAGGACACAAGTGTCCTACTTTCCATGACTCCTGCAGTGGCAGGATTTATAACAAAACAAAGGTTATTGTACTGTTTGTATCCCCTGGTTTCAGCAGGGATGGAGTTGGTTTTCTTCCTAGTAGCTGATACAGTGCTGTGTTTTGGATTTAGGATGAGAACGATGTTGCTAACACACTGATGGTTTAGCTGTTGTTAGGTATTATTTACACTAATTTAAGGACTTTTCAGCTTCTGGCACCACTGCTCACCCCTCCAGGCTGGGGAGCAAAACAACTGGGAGGAGACACGGCCAGGACAGCTGGCTGAACTGGCCACAGGGATATTCCATACCATATGACATAATTTTAAGTACATAAACCAGGGGGAAAGGTGGCTGGGGGCTCCTAGGTATCAGTCAGCAGGTGGTGAGCACTGTGAATCACTTGCTTTGTATACTATAATTCTTTTATGATCATCATTATTATTACTTTCACTTCCTTTTCTGTCCTATTAAACTGTCTTTATCTTAACCCACAAATTTTGCTTCTTGGGATTTTTCCCCTTTGCCCTACTGTGAAGGGGAAGGGGGAGAGAGCACAAGCACCTCTGCGGTGTTCACCTGCCCACCAGGTTAAACCACAACAGTCTTTTCTGATGCCCAACATGGGGCACAAAGGGTTGACACAATGACAGATCTGACCAGAGCATGTTAAAATAAATTTGTTATAAGCAATTTGTTATTCTAGTTTAATAGTCAGTGGTCACAATGCTGATGTATTTGCTCTCAGAGTTGCTTTTTATGCAACACGTTAATTGCTGTACATGTTCCCTGCTGTGCTGTTTGTCACTTCTGGGAGCTGGGTTCAGGTTACAGCGACACAGTAAGATCCCTGGTCATGACACTCAATGGTATTTGTCCTCAGCATCTCTGTCCCTCGGGAGCCATCCAGCGGAAGCTCTTCGCAATTACACCTTTTCTCCTCCAAGAGCCCATCCAGGGGGAAATGACTTCCTCCACCTTCCCCTCCTCCTCCAGATGAATCACAATCGTTCTCTGTTCAACAATGCTCAGTACCCTCCAGGGGAAGTAAAGGTTTCTGGATTTCATGGCAAAGTGACAGGCACTGTTACATACTTCTTCAAGGCAAGACAGGCTGAAGGCCCCCAAATTAAGGCTAAGATATTTATAGAATCTTAGATTATAATCAGTCTGAGTAATTTGACAAACAGTTCAACACCTCTTACCTAAAGCCACATATTCTCTGTCTTCCATACTTTTCACATTAATCACATCCTTTTCATATTCCAAATATTCCAAGAACATTTTCACAGACAGTATGTCATCCTTCTCATCAGAAAACTGTACAGTGGTTTGAGTATTTTCTTTCTTGTAGTTCTCCAGTAAAGTTTCGAGCCTATGAAAATCTTTTTCTTCAAGCCGAAGCAGTTTAGCCAAGTCCTTAAAAGCAAAAGCCAAAAAAAAATACCACATCACAAGACTTATACAAATGGATGGTTTTCAAAACATAGTAAAAACTAAAAAAGGCAGAAGTCAAAATATTTCATCTTGAACATTAAAAAGGTCTTTCAAAAGGTCCAAAATGATTGAATAATCTCCAAAGCAGTTATTCACATAGCTCAAATGAAGACCTTGTCTAGCTTCCTTTTTAAGGACTAGAGCAGATATATTTCCCATTTTTAGATCATGCTTTTGGTATAACAATTGCCCATCAAGCAAAAAAGCCTATATAATACCGGTATGGCTTTTATAAATGTATAAGCAGCTTTACAAATTATATCAAAAGCAAGCCAAATTATGCTGCTACAAAAACAAATATCAAAATTTTTAACTTCTACTGGACCCAGAATATCCCTCCAAAACCAAGAATAGGCTATGTACTTTCGATAAAGGACTGAAAACAGGAGATCCTGGTTCTACTTTAATTTCTATCTCAACTTCACGTAACTCCCTAAGAACAGTAGGTAGATGAATTACTAGACATTTTTACAAGGATGGAAGGAAGGTATAATAAACCATTATCTCATTAAAAGTTCCAGACCACAAAAATGGGTAACTTGCTTACCTATTTATTTTACCTGAGGCCTTGAAAACATAATTTTATGCTTAAATCATCACTTGATTTTATAAGACAACTGAATTTTCAATTTACTTACATTATCTGAAGGTGAAGTATCTTTCTGTACGCTTTGGGAATTTAGTTTGCTAATTAGTTCATAAAGATGTAACAGCTTTAACTTGTTTGCACAGAACTGCAGCAGTCCTTCATCCACACACTCCAGCTCTGAGGAGAAACAAAACTGCATTTGAACTTGAATATATAGCCTGGAGTAGTGAAACATACTGAGAACCAGAGGATTTCTGTCTCTCAGGGTAATTTTTTGATGCACTGCTGCTTGCAATGATTACATTCCCTTCACAGCAGTATAAAACAAGAATTATTTTTACAAGAGGTATTGGAGAAAGATATCAGGCTCATTTTTAAACTGAAGGAGGCTGACAATGTGGAACTGAACCAAGGCAAATCTACTGGCAATCTTTTCCTGGTTTAAGGCCAAACCAGAGATTGTCAAAAATTGAAATACAGTTCCTATTTCCTTTTACCAAGAACAACAACCTATAGTCTTTTATTCATTCTGCCAACACTGTAAGCATATTTCTTGCATCAGAAGAAATTTAGGTACCTACTGACATGAATTAAACTTCATCTCAGCAAGATGAAATCTCAGGTTTTTGTATTTTGACAATCTTTGACTCAGAAACTTCATTATCTATTGACATTCAAATTCCAGTAAGAATTAAAGCAACCAGAGTATACGACACTAACACCAACACAATGTCAAAACCTCTGTTCCAACTTATTTATTTAACAGAGCATTTTGGATAGATCCTAAAAGGACCTTTCTATACAAAAGATACCTCTGAATGTATCATTTTCACCTGACACTGCTTCTAGACATGATTTTCACCCTAGGAACCCTTAAACACTTTTGACACACTGCTATTAAAAATCCTACAAACAAAAGAGGAACATATAGAGCTTGTCACACAGTCACTTAAACTTGTCTTCACACCACAGCATTCACAGAGCCCAGCACCTGCTTTGCTTTATCTTTCACCTACTAGACAGAAGTGGAGATATATGCTTATGAAATTAGAAGGCTGGAACATCAGTCAAGTTTGTTCTTTATTGTGACTGCTGGGAAATACTGCTATGTATGAAAACAGGAGCTTAATGATGAAAAATACACAAACAGGCAGGCCTCAGGAAGTACACAGCTCTGTCAATCTCTCTTCAGTGTTAAAGGGCATGTTTCCCTTTTAGTTTGGGTTTTTTAAGAGTTCTAACAGAAATGGATAATGCTAGCAATTTAGAATGCCAAACCAAAATTAGGTAGAGAACTGCATGTGTGAAGCTCTCAATTCCCTCTATCTTCTTCAAGAAAACTGTAAAAAACCCTACCACGGATATAAATGAAGGAAAGATTTCTTTAAGGGTTTGAAACCACAAAAACACATTGTGAGTCTCACTCAGGCAGGAGAAGGGACAAATGATTTATTCAGTACTTGCACACAACAGTGGTAGGGACTTCTTGACTCCTGTTGCTAAAGACTCATCCTCTACCAAAACAATATGAATCCAATGATAACAACAACAACAAAAAAAAAGGCAGCAGGCTTCTATTGCTGAGAAGGTCCAGCACATGCAAAGGAAGTGGCAGGCACATGCTTCTCCACTCTAATCCTCAATACTCAGTTGGGTTTCCAAAATGGGGTCACCTCAAGCACAAAGAAGTTTCACCCAATTTAGAAAGATCCAACTGCAGAATTTCAAAGAAACAATCTTGCAGAATTTTAGCAACAAGATTTTGAATTGGCAATGCCATTTCCTGACACAGGCTCTGAAATCTCTAGCAAAACATGTAGTATTTTGTAAACTTCAGCAAAGTTTACAAAAAAAAAAAAAGATACTAGGCATCTGATCACAGCTCAGATTCTCAGTGATAAGGATTTTGTGCTTCCACTACATTAAAATTCACAAATCCAATGTACCAAATCCTTACTTCTTTCCTTGGAGAAAGAATAAACTGAAACATCCACAGGCGAAAGCCTGTGAAAGCTTTTTTCTGGAGGAAGTTTTTACTGGACCAGCCCAGTTGTTGTTGTTTGTTTGTTTTTAAATATAATCACAAGTTACTAGGCACACAGCAAGCATAGCAAAGCATACTTCCTAGCAAGCTATTTGCAGTCTGCATTAAAAAAAAGACACGTGAAAGCAACAGCCTGTGATATCTAGCAGCAAAACTAAGCAGACCAAGTCTGGTCTCCCTGTAGAACAGAACAGTTCTACAGTAGTCTTACAGCACTGCAGACAAAGTGCAAATGCCTCTCCATATTTGCAAAATAAATATCCACCTACCCTGTTTTTTTAAATTATCCATTAATGTCTGAGTGATGTTTGTGAGAGATGAAAGTGGCACACGTTCACTTGTCAATATACTTTCCAAAGCCTGTTAAGCAGACATTCAACAGAATTAAAAATTTACTTAATTTTACCATAAAAAAGTATAAATTAAGCCAACATTAGCTTGGACTATAGTTTTTCATCTGTATGTTGCCTTCACACATAATACAGAAAGGTCTGTCCTTTTTTTATTATTTTGACTTTTATCATGGAAGATGCCTTGGGGAAATCATAAGTCAAAATTAATTCCAGCCAACATGTTGTAAAAAAACAACCCAGAAAAAAACAACAAAACCTCAAACATGTCAATTATTTGCCTCAAGTAGCTTTAGGGAAAAAAATGAATGATTTTGAACCATTTAAAAAGATTTAGCACTCTAATCTGATAATGCAGTATTTTTTCTAATATTAAAGTATACTGGCTTCTATATGTTCACCTGTTTTTTTGTAGCAGGGTATTTGATATCAAGTATTAATTCCTTTGCTTCAGCTTCAATTATATCTGCAAACAAAGACATAATCACAACTTCAATTCATCTTCCTCAAATGCCTTATGAAGACCAAGTCAACATGCACCACAGCTAACATGCACATGCCTTCATGCTATCAAGATGAAGAAGTTGCCAAGCTTGGGGAAAATGAAACAAAATAACAGCTCAGTGACATCTCTTACTCCAAGTCTGCCTTTTGTAAGAAATATGTATTACTTAGAGGAAGAAGGATATCTAGACTCAAATGCTGAACTAGATTACAAAGCACAGTGAATTGGAAATAGAATGTGTTTTATGCAAGCACCCAAAGTAGTGTTTAACCATGGCACAAGATTTACATGGCACACAAGGCTTATCCTGGATTCTGGTATGAGACAAATTTAATCTGGTAGTTTATTAAAACAAAACCAAACAAAAAAACCAAACAAAAAACCAAAACAAAACCAAACCAAACCAAACAAACAAAAAAACAAAAACAAAAACCCCAAGCTACCTGAATCCTGTAACCCACAGCACATACACCTGTCAGAACGCACCACAATCACCCTCGTGTTTGTACACTTACAGGACAGATAACCCAAGCAGCATTTGATAACATATAATCTTAAGAAGCTACACAAAAGAACCTACCTGGATCTGAGGTTTTAGCTTTGAGTAGAGCATTTAATTTCTTCACCAGATGCATATCCTTTGCTCGCTCACTCTTTTTATCACTGAAGGACAAGAATTTTAATTGTATGAGTGAAGAGAATTAAAGGGAATGATTCAAAAGATTTGTATTTTTTTAATTATTTATGCTATTTTAAGGTAACATCACATTAATGAAAATCAAATTAATACATACAAATCTATTGGACTATTACAGAGTACTATTCAACTTGAAAACAAAAACCAGAATTGCTCTCTCTAAATAAAATACCGTTTCCAAAAACAATAATGAAATTAATTTAGTTATATAGGGCTCAGAAAGTCCTCACCTCAGTGCTAAATGGAAAGGTACATGGACAGTTTTCACACTTCCAGAGACTGGATCAACAAGGCATATCTGGTAAGTCTGGGGCTGCCATCCCTGACTGGTCACATTGTTTAGACCCATTATTTTATAACCAGGATACAGCAACCTGAAACGAAAAAAAATAGCCTTTAAAGAGAAGAACAAAATTATCAACCTTCCCCTTTCATACACTAGATAAAAAGGCAACAAGTTTTACAAAGCTAAGGTTTAGCAATGGCTAAACATGTTCTTAAGGAAAGACTGTAGAGTGATAAAATAAGTCAAAGTCTCCTTCTATAAAACAACACCAAGCTGCATTCAGTAGAAATACTGTGGGCAGCACAAAAGGTGCCTGCCAGCACCACTGGCACTTCTACCATATCCCCATATCACTTGCAGCACAGCCTGCTACCACCTGTTTCTTACCTACAATATTTCCCCACATTGAAGGCTCCAACTCGAGGCCCTTGCTGTGTGCTCCACACTTCCAGAATGCCTCTCCTTGGAGCATAGATCACAAGGAACTGAGCTACCCTGCTTGGACCCTGTGCATTTCCAAAAGGAGAAGAATCCATCTTCTCACTTTCCCTCTCCTGAAGGTCCTCTACAGTCTGTATCCAACCGACTTCTGCATCTCTGTATCCTTGGTAAGAGAAAACAGAAGTTCATTAGTGTACACCAATTTATACACTGCACAACCTATTAAATAGGATAAGTTTTTATTCATATGTTTTCATCACTAAAATGCATTTTTACAGAGACAAAAATACTCATCTTCTCTCTCTGCCACATAAAATCATCCTAGACAAAAAAGGCAGAGATGTTATAATGACATCACTGAACCATGTAATGGTTTAGCAAGTAGAACTGAAGACTCCAAACCACAAGAGAAATACTAATGTATAAACCAAGTTTATAACAAGATATATTATACTGAGAAGGTTGACAAGTATTCACAACTCAATTCATGACAAAAGGTATGATCCAAAACATTTAATTCAGCAGACAGTTTTGCTTAGAAAAGAAGAAGCTACTTCACATCTCAACAACCTCACTGGGGAAAGGCTGGTAAATTCTAAATATGTATCCAACTATCAAATAAACCTTGGGAGTCTAACAGTACTACCTAGATAACATGAAGCTCTCAGTAACAAAGAAAAAACACCAGAAAATATCAGAAAGCATAGATTATAACTAATAAGCTTCAAAATATAAGAAAAAAATGCCCAGGGGAAACACGGTTACTCCAGCTATTACACTGCCAATATGTCACTGAAGTAGCTACTATATTCATGATCACTAATCTTCTGAATTGGTTATGTGGAAGAGAGAGAAAAGAGCTAGAGATTTTCCACCTATTCTTAAAACTTATTTTCCACCTCATAAAAAGCTTCAAAATTTGATTCTACAGAGGAAATAAAAATTGTAGTGGCATTAGATATAATCAAAATTTGAGAGCTTAACATTCAAAGAGCCCTCAATTTAGAAGAAATTAAGGACTCCCTTCTTGCTCAGTCTAACAAACTGTATACCTTCTTACCCATTTTTCAAAATGTTTACTTTCTCAGCAGAAATAAAGAGAGTACTAGATCTTACCAAAATAAAGAACCTTGGACAAAAGAGTTAAAGCTCTTTCAAAAAATTGTTATGTTAAAACCTTTCTCTTGAGAAACAGTCTGTGAAGATAAAAAATTAAGAAAAATCTATATAATACAAACAGAAACAGACCAGATTTTAACTATAGGTCATATAAGTATTTCAGGAATTTACAATAATACCCTTATAGACTTTATATAACACCTGACTTGGGTTTGTAATAATGCAACCTATTAAAATTCTTGACATTTAAAGTCTGAACCTAAGAAGCCCCAGTGTTTTGAAGAATATTATTTGCTACACTAATATACACCATCATACCCTTCCACATGCGAACTGCGAGTCCTCTTGTAACATCCAGTAAAATAACCCTTCCAAATTCATCTGTTACTGCTGCTAAAGTGTTACACGGGGAAAGACATATTCTTTCACCATGGCGACGGGAATCTGGAAGTCCAAACCTAAAAAACAAAAACAACAAGCAAGCAAAAACACTAGATACCTCTTTTTCTTCAGAAACAGTTAACAGATTTTCTTATAAGGACTAAGATTTCTTTTTTTAAGGTAACATAAGGTACGGGTAAAATTAAGAGATAATTATAAAAAGAGTTCTTGTGTTGCCTACCAGGATATATTACAGATCTGTCTAAGTCCTACTGAAAAATCAAAGTTCAGAAACTAGGATAAGTGATGGTCTTGTCATGCACTGTCAGGCAAGGATCTCAGAGCACTGGGTTATTCTATATGCCCTCTCTTATTGCTCAAGAGTCTTGAGAATACTTAAAAAAAACAAGGGAGAACCATCAGGAATTAATTTAGTCTTTTATCAGCTTTCTTGACAACATTAGGTTACAGTCTGTTGTTCTTATTCTCCTCTCTCCACAATCAACAGGGAAACAGGATACCTGCTAGTTTTTGTGAGGGGCATTAAACTATCATAATCAGCAAATATTTCATGTGGCTTCTTTGAAGCACTTTGGTGATAAGTTTCAGGAGTGATATTTGTGTACTTATACTGTCATTAAACTGTGCACACTGTTCTTGTACAGTAGCAATGAGTCCATGCATCGGAAGTGAAAGATATGAGAAATTATTTGTCCAGAACAATAAACTGAAATGAAACAAAGTTTAAAACAAATGACCTGCAAACTATCATCACTGCTTCAAGTCAAGAAAAATACACATATTCAGCAATTATTCACTTTTCAAAATCATTCAAATACATAAAAACATACAAGATCTAAAGCAACTGAGACTGAAAAAAGCCAACTTACCTCACTGCCAATGGGGTTGCAGGTTCCACTTTTGGTTTCTGTTTTTGGACAGGTTCTTCTTCATGTTTACTCTTCCAACCAAGCCAGCCACTTGCAATAGAAAACCACATAAGCAGAATTACACCAGCGGTCCTAAAAATCCTCAAACTATTATGCAGCTATTACTAAAACAAGCAAAAAAAGGTAATTTATTTTATTACCTGGCAGCATTAAACAATGCTGAAGTCAGTTTACTTGCAACTGCTAAGGCAACATGAGACAGCAGTGGCTGTGAGCTACCCTGAAAGAAAGGAATGAAGTGCTTAGAAAGTCAAGAAACAGTCAGCTGCGAGCCACCCTGAAATGAAGGAACAAAGCCTTTAGAAAGCCAAGAAATAGTTCTTACACTGAACTCAACTGCAGAATAGTTTTTCAGGCCTCCTATGGACTTTCAGCTCAGAAAGCATAGCTTTAAGACTCTGCAAAATTTTAATTCATTGCCCCCAGAAAAGCCATTCTGACATCTCTTTACCATTTCAAAATCCTCCTGCAAGTCACTTGGTAGCTCAGTATGTTTGTCTGCAACAGAAGTTAAAAAAACCCTGTGTATGATTTATCATGGAGAGTTAGCTGGTGCATGGCTTTGGCATCCTTGCAAATATCAATATAAGCAGTTTTTTCATAAACATATTGGAAAAGCGAGTACAAAAATCTGAATTCCAATTCTAGCATGGTCAATCAACTTTCGATCCTGACACACACAGGGTCTGAATGTACAAGACACAGCTACACTGACATCCTTTTCCTCCAACACAACAGAAGATGGTGTAAATGTGCCACAGATTAAGCATAAATTTCAGTTTCCTTCTACAAGAAATCACTACAGTATACTCAGGCCGTGTGTGTACATGATCAAAGGTCAAAGACCTCAAAAAATTCTTCAGATGCATGTTTACACAATATCAACTTAATTTTTCAAAAAAATTTAAGTCACTTAAATGGCAACAAAGTAAAAATTTTTTTTAAATTAAGTTACTTGACTATCACATTCATTAGCAGACATTACTATCATATCCACTCCAAATCATTCCAGTTTTAGAGGATCAAGAAGGGGAAATGTCAGCATAAAATGAGCATAAGAATACTTCAGAAATAGTCATACAGAAAAAAGAAGGATTAATTATTCAAAGTTTCAGCAAGTCAGCTTTGTAGTACATACCTCCAGGGCAAAAAAGAAACCAGTGAAAGGATTGGCTCCAACAGTAACATACTGAGACATAGCAGGTGGGCTGTTTTTTATGGTTGCATTATATCCTCCTATATTGGAGGCAGTCTTCATTTGATCAAAAGGACACAGTGTCATGATGCCTAACAAAAACATTAAAGTGAATGTCTTATACTTCCAGAACAAAGGCATGCAATTGCTATAGAAGCCTAAATACATTCCTGCCTTCTGGACTGACCAGCCAACATTCAGGGGGAAGGGTGGAGAAACAGTTTTAACCACAGAAATTCCAAAGAACACATCAGAAATAACCTAATGTGCTTAGGTTAATTATGAAGCACAGTTCATTTGTTCAGGGGGGAAAAAAATAAAAAAAATCAGGAGAGTTCAGCAGCAAAAATACATGTACCAAATTCACTTCAGCTGTTTTGATAGCAGCCTTCTGACCTCTTACCTGCTTTTGTAGAAAGCATGGAAGAGAAATGAAGCTTACTGTCCCTCAGATTTGCCTCTCTGACAAGAACCTAGGCTGAGGGGTAAAAGTCTTTGAGAGCCTAAAAGTCAGCTTAAATTTTTTGGAAAAGAACAATCTCAAATTTTATTTTCTTTGTCTGCTAGACTCAGGAAAGACCCCTACCAGTCTTAACCTGCCTGCCAGATGGTTCTTTGACCTCACAGAAATGGCAATAAATGCATCTGATCTAGTTTCTCTCAGCTGCTTCTTACCAAACAACAAAAGGACAAGACAGTTACAGCTGTAACATCCTTTCTCCCCTCAAGTGGAGAGGGAAGGCTCAATCAGACTAGAAAAGAAAGTAAAATGTATTTTTGATAATGGTCAATGAGATCATTCACTATGACAGCCTTCTCTCACTATTTACTCCTATCCGACCAGTACCACTAAGTGCTCTCAACCCAAATTTAACAGTATGAAAGCATTAATTTAATTTATTTAAATACTGGAAATAAAACAGAAATGCTTACCAATACTAGCATGGTCAACAATCGTATCCACATCTTGCAAACCCCATTTCTTATAAGCTAATGGTGGAGGCTGAACATTCTCATTGCCAGATGCTGCAGCTGACAAAAGTTGACAAAACACAAAAAAATTTCTACTGAGTCAAAGACAAAGGAATAGCATAACAGAGGGGGAAAACCCCAATGCAATCTGAAGTCAAAAAATAACCTAGTTTTAAATTCACATACATTTAAACACCTGCTGAGCGAAAATGGCCTTTTGAAATATTTGCTTCCATGAAATTAAAATATTTTAAAAAATAACTGAATAGAACTGCACGTGATATTCCATCACAACTATGGATGGAATACTCTCATACTTGCAGAGAGCTTTGTTTCATGAGTTATTTATGGTATAATATTCTGTACAATTTTAAAAAGCAACTACAATTTAATTCTGTGGTCTGGGCATGTTTAAGTGCAAACTCCTCTGCCCAAGTACTTGCAAAGTCAGCACATTCATTAGATGTGTAACAGTGAGCGGTAACAACAGTGGTAAAACTAAATGAATGACTGAAACTTTCAAAATACCTATTACCACAAGCACTGATGATCAAGAATGAAGGTAGATATGGCACTCCAGCTGCAGATATTGCAACAAGCTGTAAGTGCTTCCCTGCAAATGGTGATCTCTCACTGAAAGAGCAGAGTGTGTCTTGGTTGTTAAAGTAGATGGGTGGGTATTTCTCATTATAGTCTGTTTTCTTTTGCATTTGTTGCATGATTCAGAGAATATCAGATTTTAAATTTCTGATTTTCAAGAGTTTTGTCTTCTCTCATATTTTCATGGAAGCACTAGCTTTTCATTAAGAAGGACATGCATTATTACATAGACCCAGGGAACAATTTAGCAGGGCAGATCAGGATCTGAGAAAGGCTAAAATCAGACGTCTAGGGAAGAATATTAGAATAAGGACATATATTTGATGCTTCCTCTAAAACAGCTTCTGAAGACAAAAAGAAGCAAGCTCTAAGCACTCAGTAACCTCCACAGCTTTCTTCACTAATTTGGTACTTTCCCTCTGAGCTCAAGCGCACCTTTAGCATCCACAGCAACCTCAGGCAAAGAATTCCACAATTTACCTCACACTGCATAAACATGCCTACTTTTTATTTTCAATTTACTATCACCTAGCTTCATTTCATGCCACTTTGCCCTGAACTGAAAGGAAAAGGGAGGAATCCATTCCTACTGGCCATCCCCATGTGGTTCAGAGAAGAGCTGTTTCACCACAGCCACGTTTCTCAGTTCTTTATCACTCATCCCTTCCAGACAAGACTCAAGCCTTAGTTTAAGGGTGTTGCTGCCTAAACAGTTCAGGACAGCTGTCAAGCTGGCTGATCCATTGTGTTTCCCACCCACGCTCACCCTCGTGATTGTCCGCTGATGTGACTTGCTGGAGGGGAAACAAGAATCTCACAAATTTGAAGTTCAATGAGAACAACCATCAGGAAATTCAGGAGAACAATTCAGCAACAGTACTTGTGTAAGGATTTATCATGCAGAATTGTAACAGCACCATACCTTTGCCATCTACCACACTCCTCTCATGCTTGAAAACTGACCCTGTTTCCAAATTACAGTACGAACAGGGACTGTGCTAAAGGAACAGGATCAAAGTCTGCACAATCAAACCAAGTACCCAAAGCTCTTAGACATGAACACAAAGAGCAGTGATCTTAACTAAAATTATCACAGCATTATCACTTCCATTAAAGTCCTTACTGGGAAGAAGAGCATTCCACTGACAATGAAATCAGCACCATGACATGCTAAGAAGCACCTTAGCAGTTTGCTGTGGGTTAATGTCAGTGGGCAGCTAAGTATCACACAGCCACTTGTTCACTTCCTCCTATGGGGATGAGGAAGAGAGTCAGAAGAGCAAAAGGGAGAACACTTGTGAGCTAAGGACAGCATGCAAATAAAGCAAAATAATTAATTTTCTTTACTACTTCCCATCAGCAAACAGGTATTTAGTCATTTCCAGGAAAGCAGGGCTTCATCACGCATAACAGTTACTTGGGAAGTCAAATGCTATAGCCCTGAAGGTTCTCCCTTTCTCCTTCTCTTCTCCCAGCTCTTATTATCTGACATATCATCATACAGTACAGGATATCTCTTTGGTCAGTTGGGATCAGCTGTCCCAGCTGTGTCCCCTCCCAGTTTCTGGTGAACCCCACTGTCAGGGTAGTGCAAGAAACAAAAAAAGCCTTGACACTGTATAAGTGCTACTCCGCAATAGCTAAAACATTGGCATGCTATCAGTGCTGTTTTCATCACAAATTCAAAACTCAGCCCCATACAAGCAACTAAAAAGAACATTAACTCTATCCCAGCCAGAAACAGTGTACAGTGTTATGGTGAGCATGTACAAGGCAGTCAATACTACTCGGACAACTCTTTCGGTAAAGGACAAAATTTTCCTGTATGCAGTAGGTGTCAACAGTAGATGGACAAGCAAGGAAGACCTAAATTCCACCTTGATTTGATATTTAACCTAAGTAAACTTCATATACCATAAGGTACTATTCACAGAGTCAAAAATAAACACCTCCCCTTAAACGTACCTCTTGCTACCTGATTGCGACACGCACGAAGGGACTGAAAGAGGCTAAAACCATCAATTGTCACAATTGCTGCTGGGTACAAGATACTTAGCTCTTCATTCTGTGGAAAAAATAAGAGAACAGAGACAAAAAACAGATCACTGTTACTGTTGGAACAGTTTATTTTCTGGCATTTCATACTATTAACTACACAAAGATGAGGATTACATCCAGAGATTAATATCTAACAAGCCACAGGCAACAGACTAAGGCAAAACTACTGGAAGTCAGTATTAAACTATCCAAAAAATTATTTAGGCACACAGTTTTACATTTTTATCTTCTTTTAATAACTTGTTTGCTTAATATATTTTACGGCTTAGGAAGTAAACGCTTAAGTTACAGCAGCTTGTGAAGGCCACAGAAAAACAGGTTCCTCTAGAATGCAAGAGCCAAATTCTGAAAGTGGACTAGCCACTGAATTACCACTTGGGCACGTAGATGCTAATCTGCTGATACAAACTGAAGACTCAAATTCCTTAATGCTTCTGTATTTTAAAACTGATCCCAAAAACGCCACGCTAAGTCACACGAGCATTTGTACAAAGCAAACTTGGAAATTTCTGTAACTTCATTAATTTTCTGCATTAAGCAAGCCAATTCAGCCAAGGGCAAAAGAAAGCTGCGTTCTTTACTAAATAGCCTGAGCTCTGCAGAACCTTCTCTGCAGGAAATACTCAGAATGACATGCAGGTTCCTAGCCCTATAAATATTTTTTAATTTTCAGCCATCTTCTCTGTGAAATAATGAAGATAAGTTCTTATGAATGAGTACACATAGCTCTTGGCACCTGTCACGTAATATTTTCTCCCTCCATCAATGCATTATTGTACTTTGTGCTCACAGATGAATAAACAGAAAACAAATGAAGGATTCCTTTGCAAGGCTATTACAGAGAAAAAGACTCCAAAAAATAAAGACATTCTGAATCCTCAAACTATACAGGCATGGATACTTCATAGAACAAGAAATCAAGAGTCTCTTGTTCTAAGGAACTGTCCATCCCATCAAAAACTGGTAAAGGACACAGAGGATTCACAGAGAAGACTCCCTTCCATACCCCATAACACTGCCACTTCGCTTTTGAAATAATCTGACAAAACCTGTTCTGTGACACCAGGATGTCTGGGAATTTCATAGGTTCTGCACTTTAGCTGTAGGACAGGATCTTCATTCAAAAGCTGTGCAAGAAGCAGTACTCCACTCTAGGAGAGAAAGAATAATAAGCATGAACGTTTCTGCCCTTTTCCTTAGGGAAGGCCAAAAGCACTACCTGCAGAAACTAAAGTTTCAAATACACAGATGTTTATGACACCATCTTGCTCGTGGCCTGCCATGCTGAGGAACATACCTCAGTGTAAAAACGAACATAGCCAGAGGTGAAGCCAACCACAATGCAGGTCCAGTCAGGGCGGCCTGTGGAACTCCTGTTTCACAAAGACAGACTGGAAGTTAAAAACTGTTCTAAGCTACCGGGTATAAAAGTGTGATGTAAAGAGACGAGTGATGCAAATACGTGTCAATCCTTACCTCTTCTGACTTGCCAGTGGAATACACAGTACACTACTCACACATTCACTAGAAACAGAAAGATAAAATTAATGAGTTTTTCTCCAGTTTTGCAATTTTGCTCTACACAAGAGATCTTGCCAAGTCAGCAATTTAATTATTTAATAATATATTAATGCAGCACATCATATATATGTAAGAAGCAAAAAAAAGTCCATTTTAAAGACATTTTCAATTTCAAGTTCAAGAATGCCCAAGTAGATTGCATGAGTGCTAATTACACCTTGCTAATGATGTCTTTCATAAATCACAGAGTTATTATTCTGTCAGTCCTGTTCAGCAGATTCCAGTTAAATTTCATGTATCTAAGGGTAAATAACTTTTTCTGATCTATAATGATATACCAAGAACAACCATTTAAAAAAAAAAAAATCCAGTGGAACCATACTTATCAAAATAAATTTTTTTAATACATTACGCAATTAGGTAGACTTTACATCCACTGCATTTCACTGCCTTATAATTTGAGAGCACTAGAAGAGCTAATATGATCTTCCCAGATAATGCAATAACCAAGCATGCTCAATGCACGACAGGCAAAGCATGCAGAAGGCAAGCAGATTTACTTGTTACCATGGTATAAAGTTTTACACTGTCTGGGGAAACAGAAGCAGTACAAAGGTTTTATGAAACAACATATACATTCAAGATGGCACCCCAAACAGCACTTAAAGCATAAATGCCCACATTACTGTTTATTATTTGCATTTCAGGTCACCTCCAATCCCCAAGGATAAGCAGGCTAGACAATTAGAGAAAGCTTTCTAAATGCAAGTTTGAGATGCAATTCCATTACATCCTCAAAGCAACATTATTTATCTAGGTGAAATCTCATCTACCAATAGCAAAGCTTAGCCACCACAGAACGTTGTAGACAACTTTAAGGAAAGAAAAAAAAAAACAAAATCAACCAAAAAAAGTCAAGTCTTCTGACAACCTGACAGTAATTGACATATTTACACTTCCACAGAATAATAAATAAAACCAAATCAAAATGTAGTGAATATAACTGCACTTATCTATAGAGAGCTATCTGTTCTGAATGGAAGTGTCCCTCAGGGCTGTAACAGCAGTGAGAAACAAACTCTCAAACAGAATTTCTTTTCTTTTTTTTTTTTTTTAACAAAAGATGTCAGGGTAATTGCAGTGGTAACATGGGAGGAAAAAAACCCACAAATTCAAAGATGCACATACATAACAGTTCAAATGTGTAGCAGCAGCAGTTTTATAAAAGGGTTATAATTTTTACAGATTGGAGAGAAGCTGATTAAGTCAACATCTCCTGCAGCACAACAGAGGGTTGAAGCCAATAGGGAGCACATTCAAAGGCAAACAGCAACTCAAGGCTGCAAACTTAATAACAAAGTGCAAAATCTTCTTCCATATGGACATTCAAGAAAAGGTCTTTCTGGTTGTTTGAAGAGAGATTGAGCAAAAATATTGTATAAATACCAAACACATGATCAAAGCAAATTTTCCAATGACTTACAGCCCAAACCCATTTCTTGATCAGAGAGATGACTTTAAAATTCCTTGAGGTTTTGAAAATGAAGAGAAGTATTTCTAAAACAACTTCATACATTTCCATTTGCAACACCCCCAACAAAATTTCTTCTCTACTATAAAAGTAGATTTTTCAAAAAGGATACTCTTTTTTTCTCCTACTAGAACAAGAACTTACAGAAAGCATGATAACCCAGATTTATTAAAATGCCTAAAGTATACACAAATACACTGATCTGCACAGAGAACATTTCTTTTAATTTGTATGAACCTGTCCTGAGCCATCACACAATGCATGAGTGACCTTTGCACACAGTTTTTCTGATCACCCAGGTTACTTTATGTTGGTTTCCAACAATAAAATACATAAGTACATAAGATATGCACTCGTATAAAAAAAAAAAAGCACAAGTACAAAGCATTTTACTAATTACTAAACATGAAAAGAACATTTTAATCACAGCTGCATTTCAACACCTACCCTTCTTCAACATTCAGAGAGCCACTCCAGCCAACAGCATATTGCATTTCCTCTTTCCCCTTGTCACTGTGCTTCCATTTAGCTGCCATTAAGAATAAAGACACCATCCATAAAACTGTAATGTTTTGCATCTCACAATCCTTCTCTTCTGTACAATACATCCTACCACACTTAGATTAAGTACCAATTACAGACCCTGAAAATCATAAAAGCAACAAGACATTCTTAGTGACTTTTCTAAAGAACCTGACACATGGGGACACTTCTGCCACTGTGTGGTACAGCTGCCACTGTGCAGTTCAGCAGAGGCAGTTCTCCAGTAAAGTGAGTTAAATCACTTCTTTGTGCTTGATACAATAAGAACGTTATAAGTAGTACCGCTATCTTTTCATTTTTGGTGACAAATTAGCAACTAGTCTACATCAGGCTTGGAACACACAGCTTTTCAGGGAATGACAATGCAGCATGACAACTCCATGCAATCTGCCCAATTATGCGACTCTGAGTTTCAACAGTCAGTTTTTTGGTTTAATATTCCCCTTACCAGGAGGTTTCTCTTCATCATGCTCACGTCCCACCAAATGCAGCTGCTAATAGCACCAGCACCCCAGACAACAGCACATATGTAAACAGCAGCTGGAGGTACCTTTAAAAGTTCCCAGAGCCCTACTTTGGAGTAAAATATAAAGCCACCCATTGTTCAACATGGAGAAGAATTTTCTATCAAAGGTGGAAATCTCAAAAGCAATTCACAGTAATGTTCCCTCCTCCAAGTGACACTGGCTCAGGTTGGTCATGTTTTCCAAGGGAAAATTAAAATAAGGTCAAGTATTTCTTAATGGCTAAAACCAACACAAAAGTTTTGTTTTTCTTATTGAGCAAAATTAATGTCAATATCTTTAAACATCTCAAACAACTGGGTAGTTATGGTGCAAATTAATTATACATGATGAAAAAGTTCTTGGTCAAAATATACCTGAGAAGCAAAAACAAATCAACTTACTTGCCAATCAATAGCTAGAAAATGCATGATGTGCACTATAAAACACTCCAAAATTCCTGAAGTCATGACTTGGGGGATAAGCAGATGGGGGTGGGGGAAACAAATCTTGCCCTGGTTCCTATAAAGTGTACTAGAACACATAGTTAGCAGCAGGTATACTTACGCACTAGAAAGACTGCTTTCTGTTCATTAGCTATTACCATCAGGTCATTTGTTGGTGACAAGGACAACACACAGTCCTGAAGCCAGTAATTTCTCTGGTTCTTGGAATTAGATTCCTCTTCTTCCTACAGGTAAAGCTTTAGTCAATGTATGCAATAATTTTTAAACACAGAAGAACTTGCAAGATTCATGACAACAATTTGGCTTGCCCTCCATAGCAGCACTAAATGGACTATTATTTATCACATCACACAACTCCACCTTGCATGAAGTCATGAGAAAAGCATCAATCCTGCACTAATTCTGTGTGTTTACAAAACAGAAAACAAAGAAGTATTCATCACTAGCTCTACTCTTCAAAATCTTCTCCTTTCAAAGAGACACTAGGAAAATGAGATCTGAAGTTTTACAGTTATTGATTAAAGACTGGAGAGAATCTCTTGAGTTATTCTCATTACAATCCATACTCAAAATGAACAATTTATCCAAGCTCACACACTGACCAGCATTAAGTAAACACAGGCACATAGGAAGAAGGTAATTAAGCTGGTATTCACACTAAGGCCTCGTGGTAACATGTATCAGGTATCAGGTGCCTTTCCTCAAAGAAACTTCACAATGAAACAAATCCCAACCAAGTGGTGCCAAGTTTTAATGGTGTAATGATGAGTAAGTAAAAACTTAGATACCATCCTCATGTATAAAAGCAAAAAAATTGCATCTTTTTTCCTGGGAGCAACAAGCCAAATATTTGCTCATGTAACATAGTAGCTCCTGCTAACCACAGTTCAAAGGCAGGCAGTAACAGGTTTTGAGTGAAGTGCTACAAGGTCTCAGAGTTGATCCTTAGATCCATCCCTTACCCGATACTAGCAACACACTTTCCCTTGTCCACACACTCCATTTCCATAGCCACACATTCAATCCTATGTCCTTCTCTCTCTCCAAAACATTACTCCATCCTCTAGTATTTCAAAGCAGCTAAGCACAAATAAAAAACCCAACAACTCCAGTGCAATCATTTTCTGATCTGTACTATTTATTCTCTTATAATAAAGTTGCACCTGCTTGAAAACACACAAATTTAATCCCAGTAGAAAAATAAACACCAAACTGTAAGAATAAATTGCATATCATGCTCTTAATCAGCTATTCATTGTATTTAGTTCCTTTCATAAGGTTGTATCATAAAAATGGTCACTGTGCACAGAGCAATACCCTGTATATGCATCATAAAGTCTACATTAGCACACCTCAAACATTCATACTTTTGTTCACACTCTCAATTTGTGCAAGAGGAGAACCTATTGTCATGTCATTTTTGTCTGCTGATGGATGTCAAGTTCTATAGCAACAATTACTCCCTATTTACTGGCATTTTTCAAGACTTTACAAAAAGGCAGTGAAGTTTTCTGAGATACTCATGACAACTAACTCCTCCTGACAGAGATAAATGCATTATGTGCAAAAACACACAAGCAAAAGCCAAAGAAAAGCCTTGTACTAATTTTTAATGGCATGATTTTCAAACTGAGGAAAAAGAAACAGAAATGAAAGGTTTGTTGAAAGATTAAAAGGAATTAAAATTGTATTTCAGACAGAAAATTTCAAGTTATCTGTAAACATAAACAAAGAACTTGAAATCTAAAGACATAAAACATGGCCACCTCATATTAGTGACAAAAATAAGCTGAGGGTTAAAACAAGAAAAGCACTGAACTTGTCAAAACAAATTACTTAAAGGTGAAAAACAGAATGATTAAAATCAGCATTTAAGAAAAGACATCAACATCATCATTCGTACAACACAGCAAATCAGTTCCACAAAAGAACACCTTAGGGAAAAAAACCAAAACTTTTTTCCACTTTCAACACCTTCTCAGAAGTTATGTTCCATGAAAGAGATACTTGTCAAGGGACAAGCAATTCCAAGAAACAATTACTTTTTTTGCCAACTATAATACAAATTAAGAGTTAAAGGCCTTAACAAGGGAAGTCATTGTTATATTATACTAATAGTTCTCAACTCTGTGCTAGACTCACGCAGTCATTTTTCTGTGTGTTCAGACATAGAGACTCACGCATTTATATGCTCCTACCCAGAACAACCTGTTTGTTGGGTATGACAGCAAACTCCTTCTGAAGAGTTTGACCTGGAATCACTAGTGACTTTAGAGAAAAACATGTAAGTAGAGGATGCAGTGTTTAGCAAGAAGAGTGTGACAAATAAAGAGTAGAAATTTAAACGATTTCAATTTAGCAGCACCTGCTGCTTCTGTCAAATTACAACATGAAGTAGAAAAAACCAAGCATTTGTTCTCCTCATTCAGAAAGTTATACACATCACAGCACATCTAACAAAGATGTGGCCTGAGAAACACACTCATTTCATGGCAATTATAGAGGAGTTGAACAATCCTATCTAAAACTTTTTATACTCCTGTCATTCCCGACATCAGCGTCAGCGATTCATCCCTGAGCGACACCGTGCTCATTTCAACTCGTCACCTCAGCTGAAATATCTGTTTCCCTGCTGAAATAAGCAGTCACAAGGGTACTGCCCAACTCCTTAGGCATAATTCCTGCCCACTGACATGATGACAGCAGATAAGAGCATTTTGTTAGCACAGTGAGGTCTGGATTCCTCAGTCTACCCCATGAGCTCTTAGAGGGATTTAATCAAGCAATTCTGTTGAGATGACTCATTCAGCTGCAAAGGATTTCTACAAAGACAGCTTCTTTAACATCTCAAGTCAGCTGGTAGCTAGAAGTCTCAGTCTTACAAACAATTCACAGACTAGCCATGCTGCTCTTAGCTGAACTAGTTGGGCAGAAGAATGTTTTCCCCCTTTAAAGAGCAACTATGCTGTTCCACATGTGTAGCTTAATCCCTCCTGTGACACCATCCCCATATGACAACATAAAAAGAGTACTACATGATCTTTAGGAAGATGTCTGTGCTAGCAGTTCCTGATTGAATAGCTTTTGATTTTTATTAATTCATGAGAGATTATTACAACTTCACTGCCATGCCCTACTGTCTCTGGCTAGCTATAGAACAAAAGAGATGCCCCCAGCTGCAGCAGCACAGAAAGATGTGTGTATACTCTAGTGAGAAAAAAGCCTACAGAATACAAGAGTATCACAATAGATAACATCCAAGCTATATTTAGAAACAATTACAGGAGCAAGTGACAAAAAAGCAGTCACACTTAAAACACAGGTCAAGATGCTTCTTGCCTAGGTGATAGCTATATAGGAGGAAAAAAAAAATCACACACAAACTGCGGAACATTTTCTAGAATAGGCAAGTTAGCAATGAAAACTCATTTAGATGAACTTACAGGTTCTTGCAACTCTGCTTCATCCCAGGCTCCCCAGCCACCATCTTCCCAGTTTGTTGATTTGCCTGCTTAAAGTGAAAAAAGATTTGTAATATGCATACAGCATAGGCAAAAAACCAAAACAAATCACAATTGAGATGATTGCTGGTGGTCATTTTTATTTCCTCACCAATGCATTATAACTTTGTTTATAGCAGATACTAAATGAGTTCCACAGAAAGAACACTGAAGTGGTACAAAGGGCTGTCTTATTTCTCTGTATTTTATTTACTTCTATTTCTGACACTTACAGCAAACTGCTTGGGACAACACATCACTGATCCTTCAACAGGGCCTTTCTGCACTTTACTAGAAAAAATTATTCCATTAAATTTGTGTTTTCTCAATTTTCAGACATTTCAAGAGAGCCAAGATCTATTTGTAGTTTTATGTTGTAAGCTGAAGTGAAGAGTGAGGGCAAAGGGGAAGCCTAAGTGTCCACTTGACAATAACTCTCTCCAGCCGGTATAGAGACCTAAAGCCTCACTGAAAAATCTAAGCTTTAGCTTGATTTATCTAATTTCTACTACTCCAAAGACAAGAAGAGCCCCATCTTGTACATATTAGGCAGCTACAAAGGGAGAAGGGACAACAGGCTCCCTCCAACCCCTCATGCCCCCAGATGCTTTACTAAGAGAACCTGTAACACACTACAAGAACCACAAATGTATCATTTCATGAGAGATAGTATTTCTATACTTAAGTATAGTACTTTCCTTTTCATAATGTGGATTTTCATTTGGTTTAAGTCAATTACAGGACCAGCCAACAGCAACATAAGTTCATTTTAGAAGGGAATGATTGTACACAGAAATTCATCCGTGACCACAAAACATCTGAGGCCAGAATAATGCAGATCCCACCACCAAAGCAAAGCAAAAACTCAAGGTATGGCCTCTGAGGAGAAAACAAGCACAAGGTTCTTGGCTACTCAAGTCTTAGCAAGACAACACAGAGGAAAATTAATCAGTTGCAATGATGTCATTCAGAAACCTCAGAAACTACAACCTTACAAAATAACTCAAACACCTGAGAAAAGAGATTCATAGAGACAGGCCTACTTCTCAGTTGTCTTACAAGAGTGAATGTAGAAGCCTTATAAAAAATCTGAAATTTTTTCACCTAAAAATACAGAACTTGATGTGAATTTAACAGCCACTGAAATTTAGTAGTAGCAGATACACAATTCTCAAACACCACCATTATTGGGACCCTCAATAAATCAACAAGCATCACTGTAGTCCAGTAGAAAGGCCACGGACTGACTTCCATCCAGCATGCACTATGGAAGCAGTAACACCAATAAGACTTCAAGAGTTTTCCAAGGATTTCTTTCAAGTTTTTCCATCAGCTGTTGTCATGGCTAATTTGACCTTAAGAAGTTTAAATGTGTCTCAAATTAGTTTAAATTTAGTTTTAAGCAAGCAAGATTTTACCATTTTGGATGGTCAAAGAGTACAGACAATAAGGCTTGTATCAAGGCCACTCCAATCTTATTTGGTTTAAAAACTCTAGTTCCTTTACCACCAAGCAAGGAAAAACAAAACAGTGTACAGTAGAATGAATGTCTTTTATAGGCAGATTTTAAAACTTTTGTATGACTAATGAAAACAAAAATCTTTGAAAAAAATCTTTGAAAAAAATATTTTAGCTTAAGAAACAAACTTTCTACCAATGCTGTTGAGAACAGCAAGACAGTATTTCACAAGATAGTAGAAGACAAAATGCCCCCTCCAAGAATAATCTTTGTAAAATTAAAAAGTCTGTATCATTTACAAAATGGGTGAGTCAGACAGTTTTACTGCATCATCATCAATACAGAAATAACTGCGTGGTTATTTCAGGCGTAGCTATATAAGCAACAAGCTTCCAAGGGTCACGGTCTCATCCTGTACTTGAGGTTGAAAATTTTCCAGTGTAAAAATATAAACATATATATGAGAATTATGGCAGATACTGTTGAATATAAACCACAAGAAGAAAACAGTAGCTAACTTCAATGTTTGGTTTAAGATACCTAATAAAACTCTGCTAGTGTTTGCATTTTATTATCTCAGAAGGCAACAAAATCTCCTTCCTATAAAACTCACAAAGGAAAGAAATCTGTCAGCGTGCCACAGTCCAGAGAGAAACACAACCAAATCCAAGGAACACAGTCGGGGTGCCAATGCTGGCCCTATGGCACAGAGCAGACCAACATTCCCAAGAAACATCAGCCACTTCAGTTCTGAGACTGAACACCCACAACAGCAAACTTCATCTGTGAGAACTCTGGCTGCCTCTTTGAGAACAGCTGCACTTTCACGGTGGTTGTCATCTTCCTCGGGTGATACTAAGTCAGCCAAAAAAGATGGAAAAATTACGTAATGGTGAGTCACTGTTCTACTGACAAAACTGCAGAGATCTTTTGGAGCTGTGACCTGCTCTGCAAAGCCAGCACCTCCTCCAGCCTACCAGGGTTTACGAGTTTCCTCCTTCATGTCCATCCTCCACATCGTATAGGTTGCCCCTGCATGCGCTTTCATATGTATTTCTCAAGCCTTTGCATCCAGTCTTTCCATATATTGTTTCTTTTTTTAAGAAGAAATGAAATTACAACTGATTTCTTACTCATGTTATTTAGATACTTCACCTATGCAATGGCTACTGAAGCAAAGTATTAAACAACAGACAACTATCTCTGGAACAATGGACAGAGAAGGCACACAGGACACACTGTCATACAGGAACTCAAAGCACACAGTTATTCACCTGTGCCAATGAATTACAAAATATTCCATGGACACTGTCAGCTTGCAGAGACCTTCCCATCCACCAGTGATTGATAGTCAGTCAAGTGAGAGATGGCACAGGGTCCAAGTTCTGATACAATGAAGATTAAGAAATACCCCACCATTTCCTTTAGTAACATTACAGATCTGAACTAGCAATTGTGGAATGTAACACATTATCTAGAAATCAATACCTAAACAAGCCCTAAACAATTCTTCACTTGCAACATGTCCATTTTTCCAGTTCCCCACTGGGGAAAAAAAAAATTAAAAAAATTAAACTTTCCTGCACAAATCTGTATTTCCATTTCATCTCTATCTCTTACTAGTAGCAGATGTCTTATAAACAGTTCTCCTTACTGGGATAAAGCAGCAGCAATATTCTAGATTCTGCTTTACTGCAGAGATTGTAAAAATAAAAGTCCATTCTACTGGGTCTACAAGAATCACTTAATCCTTTAATTTGAAGCATACAGCATTAAAACTCCATCAGCACATTTGAAACTTCACAGTTGGTTTAAATACTGCACATGTGCAACACTCACGTTAATCCAGAAGAAAATTCATTTCAAGCATGTTTATCATAAACTTAATACCCACAAGAACAATTTCTACTAAGCATGTTTTGCTTAAAAGACAAGGACAGAGGACAGAGAAACAATAGGAACAGATCTAGACCAACGAGGTCTAACTGGCATTTTACAGGTCAAACTCAAGATGAAAGATGATTTTACTCAGTCTAATATTTTTTCCCCAGATTACAGAATATAAATCTGAGCACAGAAAATTGACAGTGTCCTCCCTTCCAGAGCAAGAAGCAATCTGGGGTAGGCAGCAGAAGCCTTTTCCTCCTGCCCTCACATCTATGTTCCAGCTCTACAGAGCAGGTTATCAGAGGACGTGCTTGGACACATGCACTTAGAAGTGTGTAGTTTGTTGGATTTATGATCTTCCAGTTTGTTTCCCATCCATGCTTTAAGAATATAAAAAAACAATAGGTAATAGCTCAAGAAAAGATTGCTTAAGTGCAAGAGTTGCAGATTTTTTTGTTCTATGTACATTTACTACAGTTCTGATACTGTTGCATTGCATAATTAATGAAGAAATAGAAACAGTTTCTTTCCAGGCCAAGGAATTTTAGAAATAGTTTAGAATCTTCTTGCTGTTCAGTAATCACAGGCTGTTTATTCCCAAACCTCCTCCACTGTGGGGACTGACAAATATATTAGGCTATTTTGCCTCTTTTGAGACTAGTATTACATTTGTTTTCTCTTATCACTTCAGACACTCGTAAGTGGAAAAAAAAAAACCCAAACCACTCAAACTAAGTCAGCTCTCTAATCTCAAAAAGAACCTCTTGAGCATTTTTTCCTCTTTAAGGTGGTCACAATTGCTTTCAACAGAATAAGAGATGATGAAGTTAAAAATAATCCAGGTACTACACAGATTTCTTAAATAAATGCTGCAAAGTTCCATGGCTTACAGTTGTAACTTAACTCCAACAGCAAAGTTCAACATGCCGTAGAGGGGGGGAAAAAAAGCACAGAGGAAACAAATGGAATAGATTACCTACACAGTGTTTGTGCTTTTCTTCAGATGCAAGTAACACCTTGAAGTTACAGCAAGAATGAAGAAAGTCTATCCAGCAAAAGAGGTGTTAAAGAATTAAAAAACTTCGGTGAGAAGATAATTTGGATGAAGCACTCTGACACCATTCTGTCATCTATACTGAGAGCATGTCATTTAGTCTTCCCCGCATCTGAGAGTGTATTAACAATTACAGATGTAACACAATTCAGGCAGAGTGCATATTTTTATGGTATTTTACATGAAAACTGAAAGAAAGGAATCTTAAATGTACATAATACCATCTGGAGAGGGAGGATCTGATTAATGAGGCAATAGAAAAGATCTTGTCACAACACTCTAATATGAGAATATACCAAATTCAATAAGATTGATATAGAAACAGTTAAGAACAACTCTATTGCTAAATGCAATCTAGAATTTGACTTTGTAATGTAATTTTTTCTTTGTAACCTTGTTGGTAACTCAGAAATAAAAAGCCTGGCCTTCCATATTTCTGAATTAAATTAGCTGATCCAGATAAGGCCAAGTGTACAAGCACAACTCCAAACACATTGTTTAGAGGAACTGGGCTGAAGAGCACGATGGTGTCAACGTAACAGGGCAGGATTTTGGAAAAGAGTTTCTCTTACAGGCTTAAGTCATCACTTCTACCAAAAAAAGAAGCACCAAAGTGACACCTCATAACTGAGTAACCCCCCAAATCAGGGGGTCAATTTTTTTCTTCCCCTGAATAAGCACAGAGTCACTATCATAGATACAGGTATCATTGCTTAGGAATCCCCAAGGTCAAGTTTAGTTTTGCTGGCTTTTTTCCTTATTAATTTCATTTAGGTAATGGGAGATAAAAACACCTGGGAACTAAAAACATCAAGAAAGTACTCATTTTTTTTGTTTTGCCTTAACACCTCCAAATCATATCTAGCAGCAGTCCTACCTGGCTATGTCACTGAGTTGCTGTCATCAAGCCTATCAAATGTTCTGAAACACAGTTCAAGCTGAGAGTCTACTGAAGGAACAGAGACACACATCACTCCAAATAAATTGCAGTTAAATTCCTCAATTTATAAAGATTACAGAAAATGTTATCTGTCTTTATTGCTGTTTTCTGCTCTTTTCAGTTAAATATCCATTAATTTCTAAATGCTAAAATTGTTATGCCTGCAAAGCTCTATTACATCTTGCAAATAAGATGGACTTTTTTGTTCACGTGTATGCCTTATTATAGACAGCTGTATAATGGAGTTAACTGTTACAGCTGTTTTCTGATCTAGCCAACAGGCATCCCAAAACATCTTCAACACAGCAAGCTGTCAAATTAAATATGATGCAAATACTTCCTACTCTCAGTATTTGCACATTTGAAGCAGCAGTTTTCAAAGCCACTTAGGTACCACTAGGCTCAGGATCCACAGAGGATTTGTGCCTTATTAGCAGCATTTACTTTTTCCAAGAATCTTAAATTCTCATGCTTTTTTAGTCCTGTTCACTAAAATATGAAAAAGCATTCAAAGCAATTTTTTTTTCTAGAGAATAAAGATATGGCAAATCCATATGAAGCACCTTTAACCAATATTACTGGGTTTATTTATTTAAGCCATGTGAGGTAAGATCCACCCCAGCACCTGTTATTCTAATATGTGCTGCGAAGCAGAATACAGCTACTTTTTTATTGTACGTGAATGGTCACCTCAAGCAGCCTAAAAACATTTCTCAGGTTATTTCAGCATTGCATGACTAACAATTTTAACACATGATTGAATCAGAAGCACGTGAACCCTTCCTTCCAGTTTCCTGACTGAGCAAGGAACAGGCACCTGCAGAACTAACTTTACACAAGGTTCAAAGGAGGAGGGCGCCTTTATTTTCCTCCCCAGTTTACCAGACAAGTATATCCTTTACACAAACTAGACAAACTGTGTGGCTACAGGAAAAGATTCAGTGAAGTTGTAGTTGATAGGATGCTTTCCATTATCTTTTTCTCCTGTTGAATGTGTTTTAATGTTTACCTGTTCAAAGCAAGGGAAAAAAACCTCAAGTTCCCTTAGAATAGAAATACAGATTTGTTTTTTATTTACCTACATCTGGATTTTTAATATATGCAGCACTTTATTTAGCCTTTTCAAATTACATTTGAAATAGACAACCTAGATTAACTTATAAATAAATGAATTATGCTGCTATGTTAAATACAACTAGGTGAGAAGATACAGCTTTTTTATTCATATTAAAGACATCTAAGTTAAAAATTTGATTAAATTTAATTTGGTTTAGAAGTGGATACTGCTTCCATTTTCAGAAGCAAGCAAGTTCTCTTCATTTAAAATGTTACTGCAAAAATGCTTTTACTTTAATCAGGTTAATATTTTTTTTTGTAGCAAGTCCACTCACAGAAAATATTGTGGTTAGTTCTGTTAGAATGAAAAAATGGCCAAAGTTAAAACAGCATAAAAAACTTCTTTGATCGATAACTAAGAAAAACAAAAAAGACCAGGCCTTCAGTTCCCAGTAAAAACCCTAAACCCCACATACTGAAGATTCCAGAGGCACCTTTGCAAAAGCATTTGTTATTCAAAACCTGACAGGGGCTTTTGAAAGTTCTACTAAACACCTAAAACATTTAGTTATGACTCAAGAAAAAAAAGTGTTAACTGAAATGCGTTTTGTTAAACAAAAATATTTAATATACATTTATTTCCTTAAGGTAACCAGCATTTTTCCTTTAACTACAACTTTCAAATACCAGTAAGAGTTTCCATACAAAGGCAGTGTAACTTTTAAAAAAAAAGGAAGTAAATAAAAAGTGCTAGTCCTCCAGATTGGAATAAAAAAAAAAACCTTATAACTTTGACATGTGTTTACTGATATTTATATAATTGGTTATGTGCAAATAAATACAGTTTAGGACAAAAGTTGCATTTCATAGAAAATGAACGTATTTTCTTTGTTGAACTTATCAGTAAAAACAAACTACTCCTTAGGTTTTCCTCCTACAGAGTAAAAATACAAAAGGAGATGGAAATTCAAGTTTTTAAACATGCAACTTTATTAAACTACTGTTTTAAAACAGTATGTTCTGTCAATTGAACAGTTTTAACTGAAGCATTCCCTACTAAAAACCATTTATTTATATCTTGCTTAGTTAAAAATATTTGCCTTAGTTCTTTCTGCCATAGAAGTGCAATATGCACTTAAAAACCACAAACAAAACCATGAAGAATTTGCTTGGACAAAATTTTTTTCTTTCCTTGGTGCACAACATGAGAAGCAGAGATTTGTCACCTGTTCTCACACTACCTCATTTAAACTTTATTTACAGCAAAGAGCCCTTCCTTGTGAACAATAAAACAGTTAAGGTACACAACAATCATCCAAGAGAAAAGGGAGCAATTTTGGACTGCCATGCAACTAGACACTTGCTTACTAAGAAAAATGAACAGATTAGTGGGGGGGGAAGGTAAAGAAAGAGAGAATGAAAAACTGAATTAAGTATTTCTAATCAGAGCAAGAACTGAAGGTGCAAGACCACCAGACAGGCAGTAACTGCAGGATCCAGACCCTCCCATCTCAGCCCGAGTTACAAAGCAACCCTTTAGCTCAGCTGCTCACCTGGTTGGGACACAAAGCAGCAGCAAAGCAGGACTGAAGGAACGAGCCTAATGGGAAAACAAGCTCCAGTTCCACACAGCCAAACCCAGCTTTTTTAGGATACCTCCACAATTTATTTACTTCTAAGTTAAGATACCTCTGCAAGTTGTAGCAGCACTTCTCTCTGTCATGGACAAATGCACTAAGAATTTCTGCTTCAAAATTACTAAGTTATAATCCTGTGTCTAAGCCACTTCGGGAACTCTCGCTTGCTGGTATTTATGCTCATTTATCCCAAACCATGAAAACAGCTGTGGTATCAAAAAATCCCAGGCACAAATCCAAAAAATGTCAATGAATCTAAATGAGCAGTATTTTGAAGAACACTCTGACTCAATGACTGAAGAAGCAAATATAAAAACAGTCCAGAATATAGCCCACTCATCAAAATATCAGAATAGCACATTTTGGAACATGCATCTTTGCTTCTATCACTGCTTCTGCCAGCTCAGGCAGTTTTACAACATACTAAATATTTTCCCCTTTTACAGCTGCCATTTGACAAATCCAATCCAACAAAAGTATCCAAAAGACATTTTATAAAAATGTCTTTCACACATACCACCAAATACGAGAGATATATTTTAATTTCTTTCAGCACATACTTTTAGAAACACAAACCCATAACAATCCTTTGCTTTTATCTTCAGAATTCAAGACACTAACAAGAACCTTCCAGTTCCAGAATCCCTCCTTTAGATACAGATACTAAAAGAAAAGCCATATGGAACCTGTATGGATTTTTCAGAGAAATATCAGAGTCAATGAACAAGCACAAGTAGCAGCAGAAAACTGTTTTCTGCCAAAACTTTTGCACAGAGAAGTTTTAGTGGCAAAATTAAGTAGCTGAACATATAGTATCCTTTTAAACTTTTTTTACAATTGTTGTATCATCTTTTTGACAGGACAGGGGCCAACAGTATTAAGCTGGAAAAGAGTGTATTTATATTGCATATTGGGAAGAAATTTTGTAACAAAGAAGATAAGGCACTGGCACAGGTTGCCCAGAGAAGCTGTGGATGTCCCATCCCTGGAAGTGTTCAAGGCCAGGATGGATGGGGCTTTGAGCAGCCTGGTCTAGTGGAAGGTGTCCCTGCCCATGGCAGGGGGATTGGACTAGATTAAAAGTCACTTCCAACACAAACCATCCTATGATCTCCCCCTCTTTTAATTTCCCCATAGACATTTTAAGCTTTTATATAAGCACCTTGCTGCTTTCTCTCAAAGCTGTTTACAGCTGTGAGGACTTTTACGAGCATCCTCATTAACCATTTTGAACACTTTCTTTCTATACTGTTTCCAGAAACAGTTTGCATATACAGTTTTTATGTATACACATACACACACACATATATGTACACAGTTAACGCAGTATGGCAGTAACAACATACAAGAAACACTGTTTCCATTCCCTGTACTGTCTATCCTGGGCATGGATCTGCTGAGAACACACAGCTTCTGTGCTGGGCAGTTCAGCCTTCGCTGTGCCCTGCCTCTCACAATGGAAACCTGGTCCACAGCTCCAGACTGTAGTTGCTGTAAGATTTGCTCCCTTTAAATTTAAGCTGCCAAACTAAACCCTTAGCATACTTTAAGTGTATTATGCATTATTAGACAACCTTGCATGCACAACGTGTGGCTCTGTGATTCTTTATTAAGAGCATCTTCAGACACCTGCAACTTTCACCTCGAAGTTTGAGGCACAAGGGGTCACCGGCCAGAGAACTTCACACCACAAGGTAAGGACTGACACCTGAAGCTTCTGGACATCAGGAAAACCTGACCTTGCAGGTGAAGATGTGGCAGCTGTGGCGGGACACCCACCCTTTAAGGGCCTTTACCACAGTAACGACCCCGAGCGCTCGGGGCTACCGCGGTCACCCGGGAGCGGGCGGGGGGTTCAGAGAGTGGGGACGAGGGGGTGCAGCCGGCACCGGCCTCGCCGTCAGACACGCCCGGCCGCGACCGGCGCGGAGCCAGTCCCGCGGGAGGCCCGAGCCTGCCCCGCTGCCCTGAGCCCCGCGGGGGCGGCCCCGCCACTCGCGCCCCGCCAGGCCGGGCCCCCGCGGCCCCGCACCTCGGGGCGCACTCACCGCTGTCCCTGCCGGCCGCGGCGCTGCCCGGGCGGCGGTGCGGGCACAGGAAGTCGCAGGCCGCCTCCAGGTCCTGGAAGTGGCCGAAGGGGACGAGGGCGCAGGACATGATCCCTGATCCTGATCCCGATCCCGGTGCCACCGCCCAACCCGGAAACCGTCCACGACTTCCCTCGGGCCCGGCGCGGAGCCGCGCACGGCGCATGCGCCGCGGGAGCTGTCACGTGGCGCCGGCAGCTGTGGGCGGGGCGAAGGGGGCGGTCACTGAGGGGCGGGGGCGGGACCGGGATTTACAGGGAGGTGCTGTGGGATTTAAAGGGGAATGCAGTGGGGTTTGACGAGAAGCGGTGATAGGGTTTCGCGGAGTCAGTTAGGTTGGAAAAGACCTCTGAGATCATTGAGGCTAACCTCCGATCCAGCATTGCCGTGTCAGCTAGACCACGGCACCAAGTGCCACATCCAGTCTTTCCTTAGGCATCTCCAGGGACGTGACTCCAGCACCTCCCTGGGCAGTTCAACCCAATGTCTAATCAACCCTTTCTTGTGAAGGAATTCCTCCTAATGTCCAACCTAAACCTGCTCTGGCACAGCTTGAGGCTATATCCTCTCATCCTGTCACTACTTCGACCAGCCACCTGGCTACACCCTCCCTTCAGGCACTTGTAGAGAGCAAAAGGTCACCCCTGAGCCTCCTCCTCTTCGGGGTAAACAATCCCAGCTCCCTCAGCCGGATTTCACCATCCAGGTCTAATGGTGAACTAGCAGGGCCCCAAACACCCATGTTACTGTGAAGAATAGGTAACACCTCCACTGGGTAGTGAGAACAGGGTTTCTTTCAATCTTAATTGCTCTTGCAAATACAAAGAGGTTTTATGGTTTTATTGCCAACCAATTTCTATTCCTCCTCTGGATGCTGAGGCATCTGAGTGGCCGCAGTGATTATGATGAGTGAGATTTGCTGTGAGTGACATCAGTACAGTGCTGACGGCCGATCCTCAGCCTCAAAAACCTTCCCTCAGGACAAGGAGGAAAAAAAAGCATGTGTGGGAAGAACACCAAGGAATGTTTTCTGGGCCCTAAAGAAACACAAATTGCCCTGTACACAAGACTTGGCAAATTTTTAAATGGATCCTACTCAACCATGAAATTTCAAATATATTTATATATATATGTATTTATTTTTGCTATTTTTTATTATATATCTATAAATATAAAAATTCAGTTTCTTGTTTTCACACAGGTGTCTTTTATTTCACAGATAACAATGTGTGTCCTTGGATACCATCCAAGGAGTCCTTCTGCTGTGCCTTTTGCAACCAGACTTGTCTATCTCACATTGGCCTCTTTAGCCACCAGCACACTGGTAGCAAATGTGGGTAGAGTCCTTCCCAGATCTTAGTTTGCAAAGCCTAGCTATGATGATGGTGATGGAAAAAATAACGTGTGTCTTGAGAAGTTAAAAGCAGAAATGATTGAGCAAGTGGTTCAAGTCCTTCTGCAAGTTTGGTTTGTGGTCTAGATCTTCTAGATGGTATTTAAACACCTTCTAAGACTGAACAGATTTTTAATAAGAGAAGCTTCATGCTGGATTGGGTTCTCAGGCAATACACAGGTTAGACTTGAATTTAAACAGATGAATAATCCTGTGGCTATTCAATACAGAGTTGCTGATTGCTGTTTTTCTGATTGGGCATAAAATTACAAGCTATGGATCAATGGGAATTATGTTATTCGAAAACAAGGTCACGGTGGAGGAAAGGTTGAGACACTGTTATAAGGAATGGATAATGACACTGAAGATTTGAACATGTAAAGCCTGTGAGGAAAAACATATTTCATGCCATTTTAGACCCGTAACATGCACAGTCACTAGTAATCTCAAGTGAATAAATAAAGAATATGCAAGTAATTAAATTAACAACCAGTTTTATCATTCTTTAGTGAAGCTTTCGTCACATTATGAAAATCTTCTTCTTTAGAGACAAGTGCACAGTGTAAGACTGTCATATCCCTGCCTGGTTTGCTGTACACAAAGAAGTCAAGTTACAAAACTGCCAAGATACCAATTAAAGCATAAAATAAGGCAATGAATAATTTAGCAAGTAAGTTTAGTAGGTTTAGATTAGATAGTAGGAAGAAATTCTTGGCCGTGAGGATGGTGAGGCACCGGCACAAGTTGCCCAGAGCAGCTGTGGATGCCCCCTCCCTGGAAGGCTTCAAGGACAGGTTTGGAGCCAGGCTTGGAAAAAGCTGCTCTATTGTCCAGGGTGTCCCTGCCCATGAAAGTGGGGGATAAGAATTAGATGATCCTTAAGGTCTTTTCCAGTCCAAACCATTCTCTGTGGCTCCTGCCCCCACCCCCACACCAGAGGCCCCAGTGCCCAGAACACAGAACCCACCACGCTGTGACATCAACCTCAGGGACGAGGCCTTTGCAGGCAACACGGCTGCTGTGGGCACTGAGTCTGCAGCTGTGCTGGTGCGAGGAGCCCTCACTTCTTGCAGCTGACACGTGCCTCTGAGAGCCATGAGTTGGCTCTGCCTCCTCGTCCTGCTGGCCACGTGCGGGCTTGCGCACAGCTCATGGGAAAATTGCGGGTAAGTGGCCCCACGCTCTGGAAGGGAGCTTGGGCGATGCTTAGGGGGGTCCCTGGAGGGGGCTGGGCCCACTTGTGCCCCTGTGGCTATGCCCCAGCTTCCCAAAACCCATGGGGGAGCCTCAGTTCCTTGCCAGCAGCCAGGTGCTGACACAGACAGACACACACCTCATGGGCTCCGCGGGCCTGCTGTCCATGAAACAGCTGGTGGGGAGGGCAAACAGCTGAGCTTCAGCCTGAGCAGCAGCACAGAGCAGCACAGTAATGACTTTCTGCTTACAGATCGATCTGTGGGCTCCGACCAGCGGTGTATGACTATGAGCACTTGGTTGATTATTTTGAAGAAACACGTGTTGTGGGTGGCACAGGTGCCCAGGAAGGGGCCTGGCCCTGGCTCGTCAGCATCAAGCATCCCAGGATACCAGGCACAAGGCATCTGTGCGGAGGGTCCCTCATCAGCGCAGAGTGGGTCCTCACGGCAGCTCACTGCTTTGACGATGTCAGGTAAGGAGGAGCAGGAGTTGGGGATATCTCCACAACACCAGCAGGTGCCCTGTCAGCAGCACCATGCCTTACTCCCATCCCCTTTCCTTGCAGTATGCCCATTGCCTGGGCTCTGTAGAGCCCAACTGAGATGCTGCTCAAGAGAAGGCTGGTCTCGTGCCACTGCTTCCTAGCAGCCCCCAGTTCACCATTCCCACGGCCTAAGGCATACTGGGGCAGTCCCACCCTCCATAACACTGAAGGCTGGCAAGTGCTGGGCTGCTGCAGCACCTGGATCTACTCCCTCTCACTTCTCTCTCCATCTATCTTCCAGAAATATAAGCGTGTTGTACTTGGTGATTGGGGCCACCCAGCTGACTAAGCCAGGCCGATGGGCAGTATTGCGCCGGATTAAGCAGCTGCGGGTTCACGAATCTTATAATAGAGATGACATGAGCAATGACATCGCTTTGCTGGAACTGAACAAGCCTGTCCAGTGCAACCGCTACATTCAGATGGGCTGTGTGCCTGACCCCACGCAGCCAGTGTCAGAGCTGGAAAACTGCTATGTCGCTGGCTGGGGTGCCACTGCTGCAAGGGGTGAGTTCCCAAGAAGGACTCATATCCTGAGAGCAAGCTCAGCACTCTGGGGAGACAGGTTGGGCTTCCCAGCAGTAAAGGCCAAAGCAGCTTCTGTCCTGCTGCAGGACAGATGCCTCTGGACAAATGGGCTTGGCCTGCAAATCACACAGCAGGGACACAGGACTCCAGAGGCAAAACCAAGCTCTAGGGACAGGGAATCAGCCCCAGGCAGGGTAGGAGAACTGCTAAGGAGCTGCTGAGTGCTCATTCCTTTCTGTGCTAACAGCTCAAAAATCAAGTGATCTCCTGCAGGAAGCCAAGGTCCACCTCATCGATCTCAAGCTCTGCAACAGCAGCCAGTGGTATGCGGGGAAAATCCACATCCACAATGTGTGTGCTGGTTACCCAGAGGGCAAGATTGACACCTGCCAGGTAGGAAGGAGTGTGTGATGAGCCCCCAGCAGCACAGGCAGCCCGTTCAGCACTGCCCAAACACAGCCCCGGGTGGGCCTTGACTGGCCAGTCAGTCACTCTCCCAGCCCCACGTCCACACTGCTGTTGGGGCTGCCCTCCCATCCTCCATCCATGTGTCCTTGCTCAGTGCCCCCATTGTCCCAGAAAGTCCATTGAGTACTCTTGGCAGCCCAGAGGTTCAGGTGGAACCTGTGTCCTCCAGGTGTCCAGAATCGCTCTGCAGAGGTGAGAGAGAGCCCTACCTTGCAGGACCCCAACCTGCTCGCAGCCAAGGTTCTGGAGGCTCCAGCACCTTACTTTGCCGAGAATATACCTCTGGCAGGGACTATGAGAGAGGAGACAGCCCCAGTACTGACCAGGGCCACCCAACGTGACCTTAATCCTCTCTGCTCCGCTGCAGGGGGACAGCGGTGGTCCTCTCATGTGCCAAGACAGCATCGCTGACTATTTCTGGATAGTTGGAGTGACCAGCTGGGGAAGAGGCTGCGCGAGAGTAAGGCGGCCTGGAGTCTACACCTCCACTCAGTATTTCTACGACTGGATCCTGGTCCAGTTGGGCCTGAACCCATATGGTGGTGCTTCTTGAGCAGCAGGACAGATAGGATCCAGTGCAGGCTGCAGCGCACCACAACCCTTTCCTGCTGGGACAATGCCTGCTGATCCCAAGGCAGCCTCCGCGTCAAAAGCCTGCTCTGTCCTGCCCACACCCTTCTTCTGCCTGCAGGCAAACAGAGAAGTTGACTTAGTTGTTGAAATAAAGTTACCTGTGTTCACAGTTAACCATGTTTTTGCTCCAATTCCACCTCCTGGGCAAGGGATAGACTTCCATGCTCGGCACCTGCAAAATGAACCATTGGGGCACAAAGGGACCCAAGGGCTGTGACTGAGCGTGGCCAGAGAGGAGAGTGCTCTGAGCCACAATGGGATGGAGGAATCTGGCACACCAAGCAGAGATAGTGTCTCAGTTTAATGAGACTGAACTGTTTTGCTATGAAGGATGAGTTATGATGTAGACCAAACTCCTCTCTCTCAGCAATTGTAAATCCGAAATTAAGAGGCTTCAATCGAGGAAGTATAGAGAAAGAAAAAAATAACAGCCCTCTATTAAAGGATATATGTGTACTGGCAGAACAACAAAAGAACACAAAAAAAACCAACACAAATCCTGTACCCAAAAATCCCCTTCGAAATGAAACAGTTCGGTACATTTCCGCTTTTTGGCGCAATTCTAACCACGGTCAGCAGTAGGTGCTGCTGGATCACTGGAGGAGCAGAGCCTGCTGTTGCTCGGTGGTGGTTGGCAGGGGCGCTCTTGGGCTCTGACTGTCGCCACGTGAGGCCCCGGTGTGCAGGAGAAGCCAAAAGTGGAGATTTTCCCCCCACCACCGAGATGGCGAATGGGAAAAGGGGAAAAAAGGGCTTCTTCCCACAAAAACTCACGCCGTCTGCTGCTTGCTGTGGCCGGGATTTCCCCCTTTTAGTGGGCACAAACTGCTGCCAAGCAAGGGAGCGGAGGAGGGAAAGGCTGACCTCCTCCCAAAAAGTTCCTCTGCAGATAGGTCAAGCCTCTCCCAGGAAATCTGAGCAGATCTGGGCTGGGGGCAGAACATGGTGCAGGCAAGGCGGGGCCAGAAAACAGCCAGATGACTAGGCCGAGAACAAAACGACCTTGGAGCCTTTCCAGCATACACCTTGCCTGAGTTGAGGCAAAAGTGAAGCGCCTCCCTTTCCGAGGAGGCAAGAAAAAAACTCATCACCCCTCCCCACAGCATTAGAGAGGGCCATCCCCTTGGAATGCAGGCCGGCTAGTTAGACTTTTTGAGTGGGTCAATTACCCCTTCCCCCTCCCTCTGTTCGACATCTTTCTTTTACGGAGAGTCAGGGGAAAGAAAAAATTCCCTGCTTGGTTCTTTTTAGAAGAAGTAAATCTATGACACACCCTTTGAACTGTACGAGAGACTCCACATGCCCTGCTCGGCATGAGGGACACAAGTCTCTCCCCATGCAGGTCTCCACAACCCTTCTGTGTCATACGAGAGACTCGAGCCCCGTCATCTTGTACCTTACAGGGGCCTACACAGCTCCTCAATGTGTGCCTTACTCCAACCGGGCTGCGTACCCGTTCTTGACCCACTACCAATAATTTCACCAAATCTGCACAAAATGCCACACCAATGGAGAGACTCAAATCCACTCTTATAATGCATGCAGAATCTGCTCAGGGAATTTTAACGCTCACCCTTTGGCTCCTCCCTGCTCCAAAAATCCCAGTTGAATGTGCCCGCTGCCATCAGCTGCATGTTTGGAGAAGGGAGGCTCCCGAGGTAGTGACCAAGGCTCCCATCTAGGGTGCCAAACTGGTGAGGAAACTTGAGTCTGACCATTCAGGCAGTTCCAGTGAGCCAATGGGTGCCCTGTTTGTTTCCCTACACCCCCCACTCTCACACAGTGAGACCAGATTTCTGTAGTGATTGGCTCCCAGGTTTTCTTAGCAGTTAGAGATGTCTCATTCCATAAAGCCATTTATTCATGATGCACTGACATAGAAGCAGCTCAAGCTGGAGGTAGAATTCTTACGAGGGCAAGTAGTAATAGGAAAAGGGGGAACGGCTTCAAAATGTCAGAGGGTAGGTTTAGATCACATATTAGAAGGAAATTCTTGAGTGTGAGGGTGGTACAGTACTGGCACAGATTGCCCAGAGCAGCTGCAGAAGCCCTCTGCCCAGAAGGCTTCAAGGACAGGTTTGGAGCCAGGCCTTGAACAACTTGGTCTAGTGCAAGGAATCCCTCCCCACCTGCAGCACGGGGGTCAGAACTACATGATTGCTAAAGTCCCTTCCAGCCCAAACCATTCTATGGTTTTGTAATTCTATGTTGCTCCTGCCCCCACCCCCACGCCAGAGGCCCCAGTACCCGGAACACGGAACCCACCACGCTGTGACATCAGCCCTGGGGACGAGGCCTTCTCAGGCAACGCAGCTGCTGCGGGCACTGCGTCTGCGGCTGTGCTGGTGCGAGGAGCCCTCACTTCTTGCAGCTGACACGTGCCTCTGAGAGCCATGAGTTGGCTCTGTCTCCTTCTCCTGCTGGCCACGTGCGGGCTTGCGCACGGCACGTGGGACAACTGCGGGTAAGTGGCCTCACGCTGTGGGAGAGAGCTTGGGCGATGCTTAGGAGGGGCCATGGGAGCAGGCCCGTTGTCCCCTGTGGCTATGCCCCAGCTTCCCAAAACCCATGGGGGAGCCTCAGTTCCTTGCCAGCAGCCAGGTGCTGACATGGACAGACACACACCCCGTGGGCTCCGCGGGCCTGCTGTCCATGCTGGTGGGGAGGGCAGACAGCTGAGCTTCAGGCTGAGCAGCAGCACAGAGCAGCACAGTAATGACTTTCTGCTTACAGATCGATGTGTGGGCTCCGAGCCATCGGTTATGACTACGGCACCAGCGCTTATCAGTACAGCTACTATGGCATGACACGCGTCGTGGGTGGCACAGGTGCCCACGAAGCATCCTGGCCCTGGCTCGTCAGCCTCCAGCATGAGTGGATACCAGACACGGGGCATTTGTGCGGAGGGTCCCTCGTCCACCCGCAATGGGTCCTCACGGCAGCCCACTGCTTTGACTCTGTCACGTAAGGAGGAGCAGGGAATGGGGGTATCCTCACAACACCAGCAGGTGCCCTGTCACCAGCACCACGTCTTACTCCCATCCCCTTTGCTTGCAATGAGCCCAGCTGAGACACTGGGCTCAGGAGAAGGCCGGTCTCATGCCACTGCTTCCTAGCAGCCCCAGCTCACCATTCCCACAGCCTAAGGCATACTAGGGCAGTCAGTGCCCCATAGCACTGAAGGCTGGCAAGTGCTGGGCTGCTGCAGTGCATGGCTCTGCTCCCTCTCACCCCTTTCTCTGCTTCTTGCCTTCCAGCAACATCAGCCTGGTGTACGTGGTGATCGGGGCCACCCAGTTGACTCAACCAGGCCCTGGGGCACAAGTCCGCTACGTTAAGCAGCTGCGCCTTCACCAATACTATAATAAAGACACCATGAAGAACGACATCGCCTTGCTGGAACTGGACCATCCTGTCCAGTGCAGCCCCTACATCCAGCTGGCCTGTGTGCCCGACCCGACACTGAGAGTGTCAGACTTGTTCTACTGCTTTGTCGCTGGCTGGGGTGCCACCACTGCAAGGGGTGAGTTCCCAAGAAGGACTCGTGCTCTGAGGGTAGTCTCAGCACCCTGGGGAGACAGGTTGGGCTTCCTGACAGCAGAGGCCAAAGCCAGAGTCCTGCTGCAGGACGGATGCCTCTGGACAAATGGGCCTGGCTTGCGGCCAAAGTCACACAGCAGGGACACAGCACTCCAGTGCCTCTCCAGAGGCCAAGCCAAGCCCTAGCGATGGGAATCAGCCTCAGGCAGGGCAGGAGAAGTGGCAAGGAGCTGCTGAGTGCTCATTCCTTTCTGTGCTCACAGCTTCAAGAACAAGCGATCTCCTGCAGGAGGCCCAGGTCCACCTCATCGATCTCAAGCTCTGCAACAGCAGCCAGTGGTATGCGGGGAAAATCCACAGCTCCAACGTGTGTGCTGGTTATCCACAGGGCATCATCGACACCTGCCAGGTAGGAAGGAGTGTGTGATGAGCCACTCAGCCCCCAGCAACACAGGCAGCCCAATCAGCACTGCCCGAACACAGCCCCGGGTGGGCCTTGACCGGCCAGTCAGTCACTCTCCCAGCCCCACGTCCACACTGCTGTTGGGGCTGCCCTCCCATTCTCCATCCATGTGTCCTTGCTCAGTGCCCCCATTGACCCAGAGGTCTGTCACTCTGCCCTGAAAGTCCATCCAGTCCTCTTGGCAGGCCTGGGATCCAGATGCCAATCCTGCAGCATCCATCCTTTGCACATCCAGAATCACTATGCAGTCATGAGAGAGAGCCCTACATTGCAGGACCCCAACCCACTCACAGTTAAGGTTCTGGATGCTCCAGCACCTTGGTGTGCTGTGAATACATTCCTGGCACCTTGCTCTGCTGGGAATACAGCTCAGCTGTGAGAGAGAAGGAGACAGCCCCAGTGCTGACCAGGGCCACCCAACATGACCTTAATCCTCTCTGCTCCACTGCAGGGGGACAGCGGTGGTCCTCTCATGTGCAAAGACAACGTCGCTGACTACTACTGGGTTGTTGGAGTGACCAGCTGGGGAAGGGGCTGCGCAAGACCAAAGCAGCCTGGAATCTACACCTCCACTCAGTACTTCTACAATTGGATGCTGGCTGAGATGGCTGCAAGCCCATATGGAAGTGCTTCTTGAGCAGCAGGACAGACAGGATCCAGTGCAGGCTGCAGCGCACCACAACCCTTTCCTGCTGGGACAATGCCTGCTGATCCCAAGGCAGCCTCAGTGTCAAAAGCCTGCTCTGTCCTGCCCACACCCTTCTTCTGCCTACAGGCAAACAGTGAAGTTGATTTAGTTGTTGAAATAAAGTTACCTGTGTTCACGGTTAACCATGTTCTTGCTCTAATTCCACCCCCTGGGCAAGGGATAGACTTCCATGCTCGGCACCTGCAAAATGAACCATTGGGGCACAAAGGGACCGAGTTTCTCCCAAGGGCTGCAACTGAGCGTGGCCAGAGAGGAGAGTGCTCTGAGCCACAATGGGATGGAGGAAAGTGGCACATCAAGCAAGGCTAGCAAGAGGATAGGAAAAAACAAGGCCACTCACAGACATCTCTGGGGGGTGGTGCAGCATTAGGGCACACAAGCTTGTTATTTGGCTGTGGTGTAAGTCTTGGCTCATGGGAGAGACCTGGGAAACTCCTGGGTATGCCAACCAAAATTCCTGCCTCCTGACAGGAGTCACAGTCACAGTGCCCTAAGGAAGAGCCAAATGTCATGTGTAGCTAATGTGGAGTGATGTGCAAGGTGGTCACACTTCACAGATACTCGAAGGAAGAGTTGCGGTCATTCTGGGGAGAGGAACCTGGCAGGAACAGCAGGAGCCAGGAAACCCCATCAGTAATGCCACGGAAGGCCAAGGTGAGCCAGCTATCAGCACTTGCAACACCGAATCTGTTGACAGGTGGGCCAAACTTGGGAACCAGGGGGAAAAAATCACAGAGGTTGGCTCTTTATTTGGGAGGAGACAAGGGCAGGGAAAGGGAGGAGTCAAGAAAGATGAGAGTATAAGCGTGGGAAATGGAGAGAAGGGGAGATTGAGGAGCCAGTTGCACAGGCACAAACTGCTGGTTGTTGCTCTGGTTTGACTGAATGCTGCACATAATCCTCACAGGATGGGAAAGAAACTTCTTATCGCAACCTAATAATTAACAAGTCATCTAATTACTGCACAAATTTGCCCTGTAATTTTAGACCATTAAAATCAACCCGTTACATTTTATAAACAAAAAAAAAGTGGAATTGGTAGTGGATCCAGTAAAGCCTCGGTGTAGACATGTCTGAGGCAGTTGCTGCCTTTTCCAGGTGAAGGCAAGCGAAGGTTGACTTTGGTCTCTCTGCTTCTGGATACTTTTCTTGGCTCCCAGGGCAATAGGGTCCTGTCTCGTGCTGGGTGGCACTCTTCCCTTAGTTTCAATAAATATGAGCTGCGCTGAGACTAACTGTCCCACACCTCTACTGGTCCCTACCAGCCTGGCAAATGCTTCTTAAAGTATTTCCTGATGTGAGGGGCTACCTGCTCTACAAAGACACTAAGTGCAAGTGTGTTGTGAAAGTTTGGTGTTGGTCATTATTCTGAGGAGCTAGCAGACCAGGGTCTAGCTGGCCAATCCCCCTGGCACATTGTTATTGCACGGTCTTTCCAAAATTCTGCTCTACATAACAACTTCTCCCAGTTTTGCACAACCTTGGCCAAGGACATCCCCTTATCTACGCCGGGGATAATTCCCATCATGTCAAAGAGAACGAGGGACTTGAAACCCCTTTTTACATGCTAAAAAGGCACTTCAGCTCCCTTTCTGTATGTGCCAAGGGACCTACCTCCCTTTGCACTGTACGAGAGACTCCACATGCCCTGCTCGGCATGAGGGACACAAGTCTCTCCCCATGCAGGTCTCCACAACCCTTCTGTGTCATACAAGAGACTCGAGCCCTGTCACCTTGCACCTGACAGGGGCCTACACAGCTCCTCAATGTGTGCCTCACTCCAACCGGCTGCGCACGGTTCTTGACCCACTACCAATAATTTCACCAAATCTGCACAAAATGCCACACCAATGGAGAGACTCAAATCCACCCTTATAATGCATGCAGAATCTGCTCAGGGAATTTTAATGCTCACCCTTTGGCTCCTCCCTGCTCCAAAGATTCCAGCTGTACTCCCCCCCTGCCATCAGCTGCATGTTTGGAGAAGGGAGGCTCCCGAGGTAGTGACCAAGGCTGCCATCTGGGATGGCAAATTGGTGAGGAATGTTGGACCATTCAGGAGTCATGGGCAGTTCCAGTGAGCCAATGGGTGCCCCATTTGATTCCCTACATACCCCACTGTCACACAGTGAGACCAGGCTTCTGTAGTGATTGGCCCCCAGATTTTCTTAGCAGAGTTAGAGATGTCCCATTCCATAAAGCCATTTATTCATGATACACTAACACAGAAGCAGCTCAAGCTGGAGGTAGAATTCTTATGAGGGCAAGTGGTGAGTCATGGCTAGGCTTCGCGAACGAAGATTTGGGAAGGCTCTATCCACATTTGCTACAGGCACGCTGGTGGCTTATGAGGCCAATACGTGACAGACATATCCGATTGCAAAAGGCACAGCAGAAAGACTCCTTAGATGGTATATTCTGCAATACATCGTTCTTTCTGCATTGCCTTTTCTCCTCGAGAGTGATCCTGCGTGTGTTCTCAAAGGTGACAGCTGCGTTATAGATGGTGTGTCTCCAGGCCTCCCGATTTGAGGCCAGAGTAGACCAGTTATGGTGATCAATATGGCCAAGGCTGAGATGTTGTTTCAGGGAGTCCTTGTATCTTTTCTTCGTGGCTCCTCTCATGCGGCAACCAGTGGCAAGTTCACCATAGAGCAGGATCTTAGGGAGGCGGTGGTCCTTCATCCTGGAGACGTGCCCTGCCCATCGCAGCTGCGTTCTCAGTAACATGGCCTCAATACTTGTGACAGCTGCTTGCTCTAGAACAGATGTGTTGGTCACATAATCTGACCAGTGGATGTTTAGGATTGTACGGAGGCAGCGTTGATGGAAGTGTTCTAGGAGACAAAGGTGGTGGTGGTAGATGACCCATGATTCGGAACCATATAAGAGAGTAGACAACACTATGGCTTTGTAAACACTGATCTTGGTGCTTTTCTTCAAGTCTTTATTACGCCATACTCTTTTGTGGAGTTTTCCAAAAGCACTGTATGCCTTTACTAACCTGTTGTCTATCTCACCATCGATCTTACCATCTGAGGAGATGAGGCTACCAAGGTAATTAAACTGTTGGACTGATTTGAGTTCTGATTGGCCAATGGTGATGTGGGAATGATGGGGGACTTCCTGAGGTGCAGGTTGATGGAGAACCTCTATCTTCTTTAAGCTGACTTGCAGTCTAAAGAGCTCAGCAGCATCTGCAAAGTAGGATGTTAAACGCTGCAGGGCTGCTTCTGTGTGGGCAACAAGGGCGGCGTCATCAGCATAAAGCAGCTCCCGGACAAGATGATTTAAGGTCTTGGTGTGCGCCTTCAGTCACCTTAGATTGAATAGACTTCCATCAGTACAGTATCGAATGTAGATACCGTCCTGATCATCGAGGTCTGCTGTGGCCCTTTGGAGCATCATGCTAAAGAAGACAGTGAATAGGGTAGGAGCAAGAACGCAGCCTTATTTCACACCATTCTTAATTAAAAAGGGCTCAGAAAGTGTGTTGCCATATCTGACTTGGCCGTGTTGATCCTCATGGAGTGAGATGATCATTTTAAGGAACGTGGGGGGACAACCTAAACGTTCCAAAATCCGCCACAGACCTTTTCTGCTCACAGTATCAAAAGGTGAGGTTGACAAAGGTTACATAGAGACCTTTGTTCTGTTCCCTACACTTCTCTTGCAGTTGTCTGAGGACAAATACCATGTCTGTGGTGCTCCTGTTGGCTCTGAAACCACACTGACATTCAGGTAGGATTCCTTCTGCTATAGTGGGTATTAGTCTGTTCAAGAGTATTCTTGCCAGGATTTTGCCAGCAATGGAGAGCAGAGTAATACCGCGATAGTTTGAGCAATCTGATTTAATACCTTTCTTCTCATACAAAGTGATGATGACTGCATCACGAAGGTCTGATGGTAGTTCACCAAGCTCCCAGCAGCACACCACAAACTCATGAAATTTGGTGTGGAGTGCAAGGCCCCCATGTTTCCAGACTTCAGGTGGAATTCCATCAACCCCAGCTGCCTTGCCGATTTTCACCTGCTGTATGGCCTTGAGGGTTTCTCCTAAAGTGGGGGCAGTATCCAATTCATACTTTACTGGTTGTTGTGTGATGGACTGAATTGCTGAGTCTTGGACTACACGGTTGGTACTGAAAAGAGTCTGAAAGTGTTCAGCCCATCGATTCAGAATGGAGGTTTTATCTGTTAGAAGGGTTTGACCATCAGCGCTGAGTAGAGGGCTTTGTACCTGGTATGTAGGCCCGTATGCTGTTCTCAAGGCCTCATAGAAACCTTTGTGATCACCTATATCTGCGCATAATTGAGTTTTTTCAGCTAGAGCAAGTGGTGATAGGACAAGGGGGAATGGCTTCAAAATGTCAGAGGGTAGGTTTAGATCATGTATTAGAAAGAAATTCTTGACTGTGAGGGTGGTGCAGTACTGGCACAGATTGCCCAGAGCAGCTGCAGATGACCTCTGCATTGAAGGCTTCAAGGACAGGTTTGGAGCCAGGCCTTGAACAACCTGGTCTAGTGCAAGGAATCCCTCCCCACCTGCAGCACGGGGGTCAGAACTACATGATCTGGAAGGACCCTTCCCACCCAAACCATGCTATGGTACTGTGATTCAATGTTGCTCCTGCCCCCATCCCCATGCTCAGAACACAGAACCCACCACGCTGTGACATCAGCCCTGGGGACGAGGCCTTCACAGGCAACGCGGCTGCTGCGGGCACTGCGTCTGCGGCTGTGCTGGTGCGAGGAGCCCTCACTTCTTGCAGCTGACACGTGCCTCTGAGAGCCATGAGTTGGCTCTGCCTCCTCGTCCTGCTGGCCACGTGCGGGCTTGCGCACGGCACATGGGACAACTGCGGGTAAGTGGCCTCACGCTGTGGGAGGGAGCTTGGGCGATGCTTAGGAGGGGCCATGGGAGCAGGCCCGTTGTCCCCTGTGGCTATGCCCCAGCTTCCCAAAACCCATGGGGGAGCCTCAGTTCCTTGCCAGCAGCCAGGTGCTGACACGGACAGACACACACCCCGTGGGCTCCGCGGGCCTGCTGTCCATGCTGGTGGGGAGGGCAGATGGCTGAGCTTCAGCCTGAGCAGCAGCACAGAGCAGCACAGTAATGACTTTCTGCTTACAGATCGATGTGTGGGCTCCGAGCCATCGGTTATGACTACGGCACCAGCGCTTATCAGTACAGCTACTATGGCATGACACGCGTCGTGGGTGGCACAGGTGCCCACGAAGCATCCTGGCCCTGGCTCGTCAGCCTCCAGCATGAGTGGATACCAGACACGGGGCATTTGTGCGGAGGGTCCCTCGTCCACCCACAATGGGTCCTCACGGCAGCCCACTGCTTTGATGATGTCACGTAAGGAGGAGCAGGGAACAGGGGTATCCTCACAACAACAGCAAGTGCCCTGTCACCGGCACCATGTCTTACTCCCATCCCCTTTGCTTGCAGTGAGCCCACCTCAGAGACTGGGCTCAGGAGAAGGCTGGTCTCATGCCACTCCTTCTTAGCAGCCCCAGCTCACCATTCCCACAGCCCAAGGCATACTAGGGCAGTCAGTGCCCCATAGCACTGAAGGCTGGCAAGTGCTGGGCTGCTGCAGTGCATGGCTCTGCTCCCTCTCACCCCTTTCTCTGCATCTACCTTCCAGCAACATCAGCCTGGTGTACGTGGTGATCGGGGCCACCCAGTTGACTCAACCAGGCCCTGGGGCACAAGTCCGCTACGTTAAGCAGCTGCGCCTTCACCAATACTATAATAAAGACACCATGAAGAACGACATCGCCTTGCTGGAACTGGACCATCCTGTCCAGTGCAGCCCCTACATCCAGCTGGCCTGTGTGCCCGACCCGACACTGAGAGTGTCAGACTTGTTCTACTGCTTTGTCGCTGGCTGGGGTGCCACCACTGCAAGGGGTGAGTTCCCAAGAAGGACTCGTGCTCTGAGGGTAGTCTCAGCACCCTGGGGAGACAGGTTGGGCTTCCTGACAGCAGAGGCCAAAGCCAGAGTCCTGCTGCAGGACGGATGCCTCTGGACAAATGGGCCTGGCTTGCGGCCAAAGTCACACAGCAGGGACACAGCACTCCAGTGCCTCTCCAGAGGCCAAGCCAAGCCCTAGCGATGGGAATCAGCCTCAGGCAGGGCAGGAGAAGTGGCAAGGAGCTGCTGAGTGCTCATTCCTTTCTGTGCTCACAGCTTCAAGAACAAGCGATCTCCTGCAGGAGGCCCAGGTCCACCTCATCGATCTCAAGCTCTGCAACAGCAGCCAGTGGTATGCGGGGAAAATCCACAGCTCCAACGTGTGTGCTGGTTATCCACAGGGCATCATCGACACCTGCCAGGTAGGAAGGAGTGTGTGATGAGCCACTCAACCCCCAGCAGCACAGGCAGCCCGATCAGCACTGCCCGAACACAGCCCCGGGTGGGCCTTGACCGGCCAGTCAGTCACTCTCCCAGCCCCACGTCCACACTGCTGTTGGGGCTGCCCTCCCATTCTCCATCCATGTGTCCTTGCTCAGTGCCCCCATTGTCCCAGAGGTCTGTCACTCTGCCCCGAAAGGCCATCCAGTCCTCTTGGCAGGCCTGGGATCCAGATGCCAATCCTGCAGCATCCATCCTTTGCACATCCAGAATCACTGTGCAGTCATGAGAGAGAGCCCTACCTTGCAGGACCCCAACCCACTCACAGTCAAGGTTCTGGATGCTCCAGCACCTTGGTGTGCTGTGAATACATCCCTGGCACCTTGCTCTGCTGGGAATACAGCTCAGCTGTGAGAGAGAAGGAGACAGCCCCAGTGCTGACCAGGGCCACCCAACATGACCTTAATCCTCTCTGCTCCACTGCAGGGGGACAGCGGTGGTCCTCTCATGTGCAAAGACAACATCGCGGACTACTACTGGGTTGTTGGAGTGACCAGCTGGGGAAGGGGCTGCGCAAGACCAAAGCAGCCTGGAATCTACACCTCCACTCAGTACTTCTACAATTGGATCCTGGCTGAGATGGCTGCAAGCCCATATGGAAGTGCTTCTTGAGCAGCAGGACAGACAGGATCCAGTGCAGGCTGCAGCGCACCACAACCCTTTCCTGCTGGGACAATGCCTGCTGATCCCAAGGCAGCCTCGGTGTCAAAAGCCTGCTCTGTCCTGCCCACACCCTTCTTCTGCCTACAGGCAAACAGTGAAGTTGATTTAGTTGTTGAAATAAAGTTACCTGTGTTCACGGTTAACCATGTTTTTGCTCTAATTCCACCGCCTGGGCAAGGGATAGACTTCCATCCTCGGCACCTGCAAAATGAACCATTGGGGCACAAAGGGACCGAGTTTCTCCCAAGGACTGCAACTGAGCGTGGCCAGAGAGGAGAGTGCTCTGAGCCACAATGGGATGGAGGAAAGTGGCACATCAAGCAAGGCTAGCAAGAGGATAGGAAAAAACAAGGCCACTCACAGACATCTCTGGGGGGTGGTGCAGCATTAGGGCACACAAGCTTGTTATTTGGCTGTGGTGTAAGTCTTGGCTCATGGGAGAGACCTGGGAAACTCCTGGGTATGCCAACCAAAATTCCTGCCTCCTGACAGGAGTCACAGTCACAGTGCCCTAAGGAAGAGCCAAATGTCATGTGTAGCTAATGTGGAGTGATGTGCAAGGTGGTCACACTTCACAGATACTCGAAGGAAGAGTTGCGGTCATTCTGGGGAGAGGAACCTGGCAGGAACAGCAGGAGCCAGGAAACCCCATCAGTAATGCCACGGAAGGCCAAGGTGAGCCAGCTATCAGCACTTGCAACACCAAATCTGTTGACAGGCGGGCCAAACTTGGGAACCAGGGGGAAAAAATCACAGAGGTTGGCTCTTTATTTGGGAGGAGACAAGGGCAGGGAAAGGGAGGAGTCAAGGAAGATGAGAGTATAAGCGTGGGAAATGGAGAGAAGGGGAGATTGAGGAGCCAGTTGCACAGGCACAAACTGCTGGTTGTTGCTCTGGTTTGACTGAATGCTGCACATAATCCTCACAGGATGGGAAAGAAACTTCTTATCGCAACCTAATAATTAACAAGTCATCTAATTACTGCACAAATTTGCCCTGTAATTTTAGACCATTAAAATCAACCCGTTACATTTTATAACAAAAAAAAGTGGAATTGGTAGTGGATCCAGTAAAGCCTCGGTGTAGACGTGTCTGAGGCAGTTGCTGCCTTTTCCAGGTGAAGGCAAGCGAAGGTTGACTTTGGTCTCTCTGCTTCTGGATACTTTTCTTGGCTCCCAGGGCAATAGGGTCCTGTCTCGTGCTGGGTGGCACTCTTCCCTTAGTTTCAATAAATATGAGCTGCGCTGAGACCAACTGTCCCACACCTCTACTGGTCCCTACCAGCCTGGCAAATGCTTCTTAAAGTATTTCCTGATGTGAGGGGCTACCTGCTCTACAAAGACACTAAGTGCAAGTGTGTTGTGAAAGTTTGGTGTTGGTCATTATTCTGAGGAGCTAGCAGACCAGGGTCTAGCTGGCCAATCCCCCTGGCACATTGTTATTGCACGGTCTTTCCAAAATTCTGCTCTACATAACAACTTCTCCCAGTTTTGCACAACCTTGGCCAAGGATGTCCCCTTATCTACGCCGGGGATAATTCCCATCATGTCAAAGAGAACGAGGGACTTGAAACCCCTTTTTACATGCTAAAAAGGCACTTCAGCTCCCTTTCTGTATGTGCCAAGGGACCTACCTCCCTTTGCACTGTACGAGAGACTCCACATGCCCTGCTCGGCATGAGGGACACAAGTCTCTCCCCATGCAGGTCTCCACAACCCTTCTGTGTCATACAAGAGACTCGAGCCCCGTCACCTTGCACCTGACAGGGGCCTACACAGCTCCTCAATGTGTGCCTTACTCCAACCGGGCTGCGCACCCGTTCTTGACCCACTACCAATAATTTCACCAAATCTGCACAAAATGCCACACCAATGGAGAGACTCAAATCCACCCTTATAATGCATGCAGAATCTGCTCAGGGAATTTTAATGCTCACCCTTTGGCTCCTCCCTGCTCCAAAGATTTCAGCTGTACTCCCCTGTTGCCATCAGCTGCATGTTTAGAGAAGGGAGGCTCCCGAGGTAGTGACCAAGGCTGCCATCTGGGATGGCAAATTGGTGAGGAATGTTGGACCATTCAGGAGTCATGGGCAGTTCCAGTGAGCCAATGGGTGCCCCATTTGATTCCCTACACACCCCACTCTCACACAGTGAGACCAGGCTTCTGTACTGGTTGGCCCTCAGGTTTTCTTAGCAGAGTTAGAGATGTCCCATTCCATAAAGCCATTTATTGATGATACACTAACACAGAAGCAGCTCAACCTGGTGCCTCCAAGGAGGGAACTGTATCAAAGGAACCACTGAGCTTTTATCCTCTCACAGTCTAAGCACACCAAAATCTCAGTTCTCCCTCCTGAGCTATTGGCTCCTGCTGTCTCTCAATGTCCATTCACCTGGACGGCACCACAGGTCCCCGTGACCTTCACTGTGCAAAGAGTTGGCAGTTCACAGGCTCTTGTCTTGGGCTCCTGCCGCACAACGCTCAATCTACAGCTGCACACTGAGCTGCCTGCCCAGAATATGTTCCGCAACAGCTGCCTACCCCAGGGTCTGCAAAGCCTCATTGTGCAAGAAGAGGCATCAAAGAAATCTGGAGATGGAATTCTTCCAAGAGCTAGTATTGATAGGACGAGGGGGAATGGCTTCAAAATGTCTGATGGTGAGTTTAATTCACATATAAGGAAGAAATTCTTGAGTGTGAGGGTGGTGCAGTACTGGCACAGATTGCCCAGAGCAGCTGCAGAAGCCCTCTGTCCGGAAGGCTTCAAGGACAGGTTTGGAGCCAGGCCTTGAGCAATCTGGTCTAGCGCAAGGAATCACTCCCAGCCTGCAGCACGGGGGTCAGAACTACATGATCCGGAAGGACCCTTCCAGCTCAAACCATGCTATGGTTCTGTGATTCTATGTTGCTCCTGCCCCCATCCCCATGCTCAGAACACAGAACCCACCACGCTGTGACATCAGCCCTGGGGACGAGGCCTTCTCAGGCAACGTGGCTGCTGCGGGCACTGCGTCTGCAGCTGTGCTGGTGCGAGGAGCCCTCACTTCTTGCAGCTGACACGTGCCTCTGAGAGCCATGAATTGGCTCTGCCTCCTGGTCCTGCTGGCCACGTGCGGGCTTGCGCATGGCACATGGGACAACTGTGGGTAAGTGGCCTCACGCTGTGGGAGGGAGCTTGGGCAATGCTTAGGAGGGGCCATGGGAGCAGGCCCGTTGTCCCCTGTGGCTATGCCCCAGCTTCCCAAAACCCATGGGGGAGCCTCAGTTCCTTGCCAGCAGCCAGGTGCTGACACGGACAGACACACACCCCGTGGGCTCCGCGGGCCTGCTGTCCATGCTGGTGGGGAGGGCAGACAGCTGAGCTTCAGGCTGAGCAGCAGCACAGAGCAGCACAGTAATGACTTTCTGCTTACAGATCGATGTGTGGGCTCCGAGCCATAGGTTATGACTACGGCGCCAGCGCTTATCAGTACAGCTACTACGGCATGACACGCGTCGTGGGCGGCACAGGTGCCCACGAAGCATCCTGGCCCTGGCTCGTCAGCCTCCAGCATGAGTGGATACCAGACACGGGGCATTTGTGCGGAGGGTCCCTCGTCCACCCACAATGGGTCCTCACGGCAGCCCACTGCTTTGACTCTGTCACGTAAGGAGAAGCAGGGAATGGGGGTATCCTCACAACACCAGCAGGTGCCCTGTCACCAGCACCACATCTTACTCCCATCCCCTTTGCTTGCAGTGAGCCCAGCTGAGAGACTGGGCTCAGGAGAAGGCTGGTCTCATGCCACTGCTTCCTAGCAGCCCCAGCTCACCATTCCCACAGCCTAAGGCATACTAGGGCAGTCAGTGCCCCATAGCACTGAAGGCTGGCAAGTGCTGGGCTGCTGCAGTGCATGGCTCTGCTCCCTCTCACCCCTTTCTCTTCTTCTGCCTTCCAGCAACATCAGCCTGGTGTACGTGGTGATCGGGGCCACCCAGTTGACTCAACCAGGCCCTGGGGCACAAGTCCGCTACGTTAAGCAGCTGCGCCTTCACCAATACTATAATAAAGACACCATGAAGAACGACATCGCCTTGCTGGAACTGGACCATCCTGTCCAGTGCAGCCCCTACATCCAGCTGGCCTGTGTGCCCGACCCGACACTGAGAGTGTCAGACTTGTTCTACTGCTTTGTCGCTGGCTGGGGTGCCACCACTGCAAGGGGTGAGTTCCCAAGAAGGACTCGTGCTCTGAGGGCAGTCTCAGCACCCTGGGGAGACAGGTTGGGCTTCCTGACAGCAGAGGCCAAAGCCAGAGTCCTGCTGCAGGACGGATGCCTCTGGACAAATGGGCCTGGCTTGCGGCCAAAGTCACACAGCAGGGACACAGCACTCCAGTGCCTCTCCAGAGGCCAAGCCAAGCCCTAGCGATGGGAATCAGCCTCAGGCAGGGCAGGAGAAGTAGCAAGGAGCTGCTGAGTGCTCATTCCTTTCTGTGCTCACAGCTTCAAGAACAAGCGATCTCCTGCAGGAGGCCCAGGTCCACCTCATCGATCTCAAGCTCTGCAACAGCAGCCAGTGGTATGCGGGGAAAATCCACAGCTCCAACGTGTGTGCTGGTTATCCACAGGGCATCATTGACACCTGCCAGGTAGGAAGGAGTGTGTGATGAGCCACTCAGCCCCCAGCAACACAGGCAGCCCAATCAGCACTGCCCAAACACAGCCCCGGGTGGGCCTTGACCAGCCAGTCAGTCACTCTCCCAGCCCCACGTCCACACTGCTGTTGGGGCTGCCCTCCCATTCTCCATCCATGTGTCCTTGCAGTGCCCCCAGAGGTCTGTCACTCTGCCCCGAAAGGCCATCCAGTCCTCTTGGCAGGCCTGGGATCCAGATGCCAATCCTGCAGCATCCATCCTTTGCACATCCAGAATCACTGTGCAGACATGAGAGAGAGCCCTACCTTGCAGGACCCCAACCCACTCACAGTCAAGGTTCTGGATGCTCCAGCACCTTGGTGTGCTGTGAATACATCCCTGGCACCTTGCTCTGCTGGGAATACAGCTCAGCTGTGAGAGAGAAGGAGACAGCCCCAGTGCTGACCGGGGCCACCCAACGTGACCTTAATCCTCTCTGCTCCACTGCAGGGGGACAGCGGTGGTCCTCTCATGTGCAAAGACAACATCGCGGACTACTACTGGGTTGTTGGAGTGACCAGCTGGGGAAGGGGCTGCGCAAGACCAAAGCAGCCTGGAATCTACACCTCCACTCAGTACTTCTACAATTGGATCCTGGCTGAGATGGCTGCAAGCCCATATGGAAGTGCTTCTTGAGCAGCAGGACAGACAGGATCCAGTGCAGGCTGCAGCGCACCACAACCCTTTCCTGCTGGGACAATGCCTGCTGATCCCAAGGCAGCCTCAGTGTCAAAAGCCTGCTCTGTCCTGCCCACACCCTTCTTCTGCCTGCAGGCAAACAGTGAAGTTGATTTAGTTGTTGAAATAAAGTTACCTGTGTTCACGGTTAACCATGTTTTTGCTCCAATTCCACCCCCTGGGCAAGGGATAGACTTCCATGCTCGGCACCTGCAAAATGAACCATTGGGGCACAAAGGGACCGAGTTTCTCCCAAGGGCTGCAACTGAGCGTGGCCAGAGAGGAGAGTGCTCTGAGCCACAATGGGATGGAGGAAAGTGGCACATCAAGCAAGGCTAGCAAGAGGATAGGAAAAAACGAGGCCACTCACAGACATCTCTGGGGGGTGGTGCAGCATTAGGGCACACAAGCTTGTTATTTGGCTGTGGTGTAAGTCTTGGCTCATGGGAGAGACCTGGGAAACTCCTGGGTACGCCAACCAAAATTTCTGCCTCCTGACAGGAGTCACAGTGCCCTAAGGAAGAGCCATGTGTAGCTAATGTGGAGTGATGTGCAAGGTGGTCACACTTCACAGATACTCGAAGGAAGAGTTGCGGTCATTCTGGGGAGAGGAACCTGGCAGGAACAGCAGGAGCCAGGAAACCCCATCAGTAATGCCACGGAAGGCCAAGGTGAGCCAGCTATCAGCACTTGCAACACCAAATCTGTTGACAGGTGGGCCAAACTTGGGAACCAGGGGGAAAAAATCACAGAGGTTGGCTCTTTATTTGGGAGGAGACAAGGGTAGGGAAAGGGAGGAGTCAAGAAAGATGAGAGGGGAGTATAAGCGTGGGAAATGGAGGGGAGATTGAGGAGCCAGTTGCACAGGCACAAACTGCTGGTTGTTGCTCTGGTTTGATTGAGTGCTGCACCTAAAAGAAATTTTTTTCCCCCTGGTTTCCTGCCACAGAATGGCATGGAGAATGGCCTGTGTGATTGAGAGTGGGAGCATCCTTCTCTGCCTACAGCATTCAATTGCAATATGTCCCTGGCCAGGCACGCTGGCCACCACAACTGCACTTGTCACTGTCAGCCCAGAACATCAGTAGATCTCATAGAGAGAAAGGCATGGAGCCTGTCAGAGGGTGTTGCTGTGGCTGACGTGGCCAGAGTGGACTGTGCTGCATCTTTGTTTCACTGCACTTTGTACAGGAAGGGTGATGCTGCTTGGGCACACTCGGCTTTTTGGGCTTGCACTTCACTGTTCGGCCACCCTGTCTGTAACATGATTGGCTCCTCCACACCCAAACACACACATGCTTCCTGCATTAGCCATGTTCCCTGGTCTGTGTGTTTTGTGGGGTTGGTGGTACACAGCTGCAGAGAGCAGAGTGGCAGCGAACTTCCCAAAGAGGCTGCGATGTAACATCTGGTGTTTTCCTGGGAGATGTCAGCAGGCAGTGCTGGGAGCCAGGCACTGCTGCCTGCCCTGGGGCCTGCACGCCCTCATCCAGCAAGAAGAGGACCCTAAAGAATGCTGGAGAGAGAATTCTAACATGGGCAAGTAGTGATAGGACAAGGGGAAATGACTTTCAAGCAAAAGTGGATAGATTTAGATTAGATATTAGGAAGAAATTCTTGACTATGAGGGTGGTGAGGCACGCACAGGTTTCCCAGAGCAGCTGTGGATGCCCCATCAATGGAAGTGTTCAAGGATAGGTTTTGAGCATGTCTCTGAACAACCCAATCTGGTGCAAGGTGTCCCTGCATATAGAAGGGGGGTTTGAAACTAAATCATCCTTAAGGTCCCTTCCAGCCCCAGACTATCTTATGATTCTATGATCTGTGGAGTAATGAGAGTAAAACTTTGCCTTCTTCATCATCAGTGATGATCTTCAGATGTCAATCATTAATGCTAGCTAGCATAAATGAATGTGATTGTTCTGTCATAGGGAGAGTCCCACATTTGATCTTTGATAAGTGAAAATGAAACCAGCAATTTAGTAATAGTTAAAACAGACACATCTGTATCATAATGTCAACCTGATACAAACAATCACCTTATCAAATAAATGCATAAGTAGCTTCTGGGTAATGCGATTGGTACTCACGGGGAGGAAGCAAGAATTAATCAGCATTTAATCAAATGCAGAGAACAGAGAGAATACAGAGAATCTCAGTCAAACATCCATGCCTATACCAAGCCTTTCACTGCTGTCTAATCACAGCTAAGCATAGAACTACATTGTTATGTGCCTAAGTCCTGTCTGTCTCACATGTGCCAAGTATCTGTGATTCACAAAGCTTCAGTATATGCTCAGCTTCAATTATATATTTATATCTTAGTATAAATTTCTAAAGGTATATTTTTACAAATATATAGGCAATTTAAATATGTACAGAAATAAAAAAATAAAAATAGCTGTCACAAAAATATTCTCTCATGAGATATCTGTAACAGACTTGTTTGTGGACAAGGCATTGAATTCTTTGTTCTGAGCTCCTATATGTGCACGAGGCAGAATGGGGGCAGGACTAGGAGAATGAGGATTCATTATTGCTGTCACAGATATTTTATGAAATTTAGTAAAGGTTGTATTTGAAGAACAGAGGATGGAAAGATGCACTTGATAGTTCAGTTTTCCTATATATTACACTTCTTGCATATAGGAAAGGAATTTTAAACCTTAATTTCAGAGCCAAAACAACCTACTGGAGAAATTCCATCCATTTTGTCCCAGGACTGGAAGTTCTGTCTCACACCAAAGGCAGGATGGGGGTGAAGATGCAGTGGGACAGACAGCATGTCTCATGTGGTCATTCTCTCATGTATTAAGCCTGGATTTAAGCAACATTTTTCCCCTCTGCATACTGAGGTGGGCCACTGCAGGCAGCTCCAGCTGAAATTTATTTACAACAGCCTGTAAGGCTTAAAAAAATTCTGGCTGAGCCTTGCTCCAAATTCATTCTTTGCAACTTGAGGTAATGTGGAAGACATGAACATTAGAGTCTCAACCTGACTATTCTTAAGATTTTATTCACAAAGCTCTCTGGAAAGATGTGTTTACTACCCTGGCCTTCAACTACAAGAATACTTTCACTCAATCTCTAAATAACCTGAATCCTAGACTCATATTACAGGTTTATGTTAAGTAATAAGATTTTTAAGATAACCTGGATCTCTTTTAATCATTGAGTATTTGTGATTAATGCTGCCCTCTCAGAGCCTCATCTCTTGCATTTCTTGATTTTCACCTAATGATGTCACTTAAACACAGTTTAAAAAGAGAAACATATTCCTGCACAAGTACTTAGAGAGAAAGCCCTCAAAATTTTCTTCCACAGTTTCATCTGCATTTTTGGAAGTTAGTCTTGGGAGACAAGATCTGTACCACAAGTTGTTCGTATCCGTCTTGAAAATGCCAGACATCCTGGTTTGATATTGTAACACTTAGCCCCCTAAATTCTGTGTAAGAAAGTTACTCATGTTCCTCCTTAATACACTTCAGGCTCATGTAAAGTTGTTATTGTTGGGATTTGATTAATTATAATCTGTGTCTAATGCTTAATAATAGAATGTTTCAGATCATGTATACACGCAATCAGAACATACTCTGTTGTGTGTACTTCACTCCCATCCTATGCTGAGACAGGATTTATTATTTGAAAAACCAGTTCTGGAAATGAAAGCAAACCTTGCCCTCTGACATATCTGCCAGTGCATAGCAGTATGATGTGCAGCATCAAAGCTCAGAGGGAGACAATCTGCCTTGCTCCTATTTTTTCTCACCTTTCTGGACCAGACTTGCAGGCTGGCATCCCTGCCTGCCCTTATCTCTCTGCATGTGGAGGGGAGCTGTTGCTAAGCAACTGTGGACCAAGGACCATAGTCTGGTTTGAAAATGAAGAATTAACTAAATTAGTTTTAATAAAGACAAGATACAGCTGAAGAACAGGCAGGAGAAAGGAAAAAAAATAAAAGGCAGCTGTGATTTGCATTAGAGAACAAAGAGTGTCCAAACAGAAAAGGGCATTTTGGAAGCAAAGAGCAAATGATATATGGCCAAAGTGGAAGAAATAAATAAAGAATTAGGTGTCCTTCAGGTCAAGCACTCTGTCTCTGGTTGTACATCACCTAGCAAAGCTCAAATCTAGGGGTCTTCAAGGACACTACCATAATAGAAGCAAGTGAACAAAAAGTGTTGGCACAGAACCTTCCACCTCTGCCTTTCATTGGTCCTGATTTAAACACAACCTCACAACCGTAAGAGATACACTAGGAGATAAAGAGTATGGAAGGAAAGGTGCGGGAATTTAGTAGTTCAGGTTTTTTGTCCTGGGAAATTGTTACTTCCATTGACTCCTTGAGCCACCCAGACTTGCATGACATCAAGCTCACAGCAGCCTCAGGTCATTACTGGGGACTCACCATATGGTTTTTGTAACCCTAACAATGTCACTAAGCACTCATGCACAACCCATAAATAATTTTTCTTCCACTAGGACGTTCTGTGCTAACCAAACGTGGCCAAATCTCATTCTTTTTTATTGCCTGAGTTCCCAGACCTCGGAATCTGGATCATAGCATTCCATGAAAAAGCACATTGGCTATTTGGCTTGATATCTTACATCATTATTCCAGACATACAAAGGCCAAGCAAAAACTATGCAAGTTTTTCTGAGCATTATAATGTTTTGTCCTTAATTGACTGCAATAGTACTTATTCCCATCTATGTTCACTTTTTATGAATATTTCAGCAAACTATTTCACAGGCTGAAGTATTCTTAGAAAAAAGTATGCAAATATTGAAGAACACTGCCAAAAAAACCCCTGTACTATACTGTGATGCTACTGGTCAAACCCTCCCCAGTCATATGACATATGTGCACCTCACTGAACTTCTGGTCCAGTTATGACGAATCCATACAAATGAGAATTTCAATGTTGAATATTTAGACTGGAAAACTTGCAAGCCAATAACTCTTTGTTACAATTAATTTGCAAATAAATCTGAACAAACTCAACACTCTCCTGGTGTTCAGAACACTGATAACAAAGGCTGAGAGAAATAAGTAAAGGTGACTCTTTTGCACCAACACAGCTTTGCGGGTAGTGGGTATCAGTCAATCATTTTTTCTATTTATCTCCTGCTTTTAGATGTCTGCAATAGATTGTTAGAAATCTTAGTTCACATATATATTTTCAGACAACTTTCAGATACTACCTAAAGTTTTAAATAAAATAAGATAGTTAAATCTCATAGGCTTATTCAGTGACAGAATCCAATTGGACGGATTTCTTATGTAGTTCATATCTCTGAAGTACTTTTTAAAAAGATAATTGCTTGTTTCAGTAAAATATTATATATTTGTATGTATTTGGTATTTCAGCATGTAAGCTAGACCTTTCTAAAGAGGTTCTTAAAAGTTAGGGACTTCTGTTTTGGTTTTGGTATTGTTAGGAATGCAGCTGACAAACCCATAGATGCTGTATCATTCCTGCTTTGCTACCATGCTATCAGTCAAGAAAAACCCCACTCATTTTCTGTATTTGAAGTTCATCTTTTCAGTGTCTTTATTCATTTCAGTGAGACTTTGATGTCATAGATCTGAGAGAAATATCAGGGAGAGCTGTAGAGAAGAAAGGATGCCTAATCTTCATGACCCCTAATGAGACAAAACCTGAATGTCAGCAGAGCAAATCTGCCACCTCAGAGGATGAGTTCAGACTCCCATCTGGGGGATTTAGGGCTGATAGATCTGGCTGAAGGGCTGAGAAATTTAGAATGTGTTGTGAATCTAATGGGATACCTTTCAGGAGTCAAAGCATTCCCTGCAAAAATCTTATCCAGTAAAATTTTTACTGAGTTCTTCAGTTTTCAAGCTGTTTGCAAACCTTGCCTGATTTCTGAGTACTTGAGGAATTGTTTAGATGAATAATTTTTGATCTAGAGCTTGTTCTCTAACATCCCTTCAATATGTTTCTGATTTGTGACTAGTTACTTAATTGGCATGGGAATTTTGTTCAATTTTGGTTGTTTTGTTTTCCCTTGGTTTCCCTTTAAAGAAGGAAGTAATGTATACTAAATAGTAAGGCGTAGTTAATAAATGAAAATCATACTATCATAGGTCATATGGCCATATAGGTCATATCACCCCTCTGTGGTCATCACCAGAAGAAAAAAGGACCATCGGTCTTTATCCAGGCATTCATAAGAAGCTGGGGAAATGCTTCCCTAAACTTTGTGTGTACAATATTGGGTTTGTGCAAAAGTTTTATGAATAATGTAGCACAAATGCCATGTAACATAACAGCTGGCTAGAGAGCTAATTGACACCCACAAATGCTTGTAGGAAAATCATCACTGGAGGGCAAGCAGAAAGGGGGCTGGAGCTGTCAAACCACAGGGGTATGCAAGTCAGCTTGATATGGGTCAGCAGAGGCTGTTGTTACAGAACAGATCAAGCTACATTCATCCACACCCTGCTGTTTCCAGGTACTGTCATAATTCCCTGGAGCAAGAGAAAATTTCTTATTCCAAGTAGTGGATTCTTTTAATCTTCTTTGGGTATTTCAGCTTATTGCCACGTGTTTCTCTAGTGAAACCCTTTAGGGCAGGGAAAGGGATTCCTATATAATTTCCTAGGGATGTTGGAATACTACGTATGTACTGTCTATACACGTTTTTGATGTCCCTAATTTCACAGGCTGTTTGTGTTATCTTTACTCTTAGTATTTGTGTCCAGACAAGATTTTTGAGTGAATGGCAGGTTTTGTTTCTAATGTCAATTGATTAATCACAGCTTATGCAAGACACTTAATCTCTTTGCATCTGCTTTCATCTATCATGAAGGGCAATATCAGGAAGAAGAAATTATCCTAAGTCTCTGTATGCAACTAACTTCCCTTTTATAAAACTTGAGACTGTTTTCCATGGTCATGATAAAAGTGGGATTCCCTATCAACTATCAGCCTAAATGGTGACTCTAGTTAAAGGCCTGTAAGAGCTGAATCGAGTTATTTTCTGCAGTAACTTAAATGATTACATGAACTGTACGGTAAATGAGAATACGTATGGTTGCAGATCCACTCTACATAGGTGTAAGTAGGCTGGGACTGAGTAAAAAGCAGACCCCAAACAAAAACATTTATATAGTGTGGGTTTTTAAGTTTTTTTCTGAGATAAATATATCTGATCAGCAGTCATCAGACATGTTTTCCTATACACAGAGACAAATCTCAACCTCATCTGTGCCAGAGTAAGCTGTACAGGCATTACATCTGGTTTTCATCCACAGCTTCAAAACAGGAGAGCTCAGCAGTGCATCTCAGCAGTGCACTTCAGTGATTTTTTGAGAACTACTATTTGTTGTTTGTAAGCCATGCAGCCCTTTCCAGCTGAGATCAGGATAGTAGTAGTATCTGAAAAGTTTCTGCAAAACTGAAGCCTGCAAACTACTATTCTTTCTTTAGCATGTTGATTTTATTACTTCACACATTCAGAACTGTGGAGGAAAAGTAAGAGAGGAGATCATAAGTAAACTAAACTAAAGAAAGCATATCCTAGAGATGCACACAGATACACAATATTGTCTGTAATTTCTCTTTCATGTTTCTGCACTGATCTCTAAATTATTTCCTTTTTTCATGGAGAAACACTCCATCAGCAGGAACAACTGAATTTCCCTTATCACACTCAGAATAAGCTTTATTCCTATGAATTATTCATGTAGCGAGGGGCTTATCCACACATGCACAGAAAGTTAGAAATCTATAGTGAGCTTCTGAGGAGACCCTCATGGATATTTTAGAAAGGAAAATGTTTTGCTAGTCCTCTTGACTCTTTAATCCATGGCAGTGGTTATTTGTGGCCAGAGCAGAAAAGCAATTGGCACCACCTATTATTGTGAATACTGTGGATGTGATCAGTGTGACTGGACTTGCAAATTGGATTAAGACTGTAGACACAACATTTCTGTTGCAGTGCTTTCTCTATCACCTTCTCACCAAACCAAGGTAGTGAATAACTTCAGAATCAGAGTGCCATTTATTAAGGTATATTTAGAGATGTGCGGACATGTTTTCTCAAATGCTAAGCAATAGTAATTTGCCCTTTAAATCCTCAGTTAGGAGCATCAGTGCATAACCAATCTGTTTATATCGTCACAGAGAATTAATGCCTGTTAAGATATGACCAATTTACCTCCTGTCATCATCTGTTCACTTCAGTAGGATATTACTAACTTTCCTTGTTTCTGTATGTAACTCCAGAAAAGTAGAGAGACCAAAGTAGTTCTTTCTTTGTTAGAAGACACGAGGAAAGGGGACATCCATAAATGCCTCTGAGATGACCTGCTGAATGCACAAAGCAAGCAGATGAGTATTGCTGAGCTGGATGAAATGGTTAGGAGTCCAGATCTCAGCTATAACTATGAAAATTGCATGATTTGTGCCTCCTGAGAGGAATAAATAACCTCTAGATAAAGAAGGCAGACAGAGCAGCTGCTAGCTTTAAGCTCTATGTAATTTATTTAACTTCATAGTGCCATGGGCTCGTTAGATTGGCCAGTGTCACAAGCACCGAGTGTGCCAGTGGGCTAACAGTTAATCCCATTAGCATTAGCTGCTTAGTTTCTAAAACTGGAACTGAAATACTGGATGACAGTCTTGTTCAGCTTCATTATTTTAGCTAGACTTCTCCTTCAGATTTGGAGACCTACACAGCATGAAAAATAAATTCTCAAAAGAAATTAGGTTGGCAGGGAAAGAGTTTCTCTTCACCCTTTCAAACTTCCTGCACAGAACAGTGTGTGTTTATCATGCAGAGCAATTACAGTACTTACATAAATGGCTTTCTAAATTGGCATTTTAAACAAACATTTCAAGATGATCTTGTTTGAATATACCTATTATACTAATTTCAAATAATAAAAAAGCCCTAACTCCCTTCTCATGCTACTGTACTTGTATAGGTTTCAGGAAGAAAATTTTATTTCCTGTGTTTCTGTTTATGCTGTTGCCCTTTCAAGAGTCAATCAGAGTATTACATTCATGAAGTGGAAGCAAACTGAGTAGCTAATACAACCCCCTCTTCACAATCTCATCTCAAAAATGGCATTAAGTCTTTCTGTGTATCATCCATGTGGTTCTAGGGAGAAGATATCCCAAGTGCTGTAGCACAGACATTCATACCTTAGCCTCTACATTGTTTTTCACAGGTTCAGGGAGATTACATGCCTCTGAAATTTAGTTTGGAATTATTTTTTTAATAAATAAAACTGCATTTCACTCAGTAGCAATCAGACTTTGTGTATAGGAGGCAGAGCCACTGAAGGAGGGAATACAAAAAAAATCAACCCAAAAGACCCTTTGCTCCCTAGAAGGATTGGTTTTGGTTTGGTTTTAAAATGTGATGGCGTTGGGGAGAAGACTCCAAGCTGTGCTTCTACTGATAGTCCTTTTATGTTTCTGATAGCTGATTGAAATCAAAGGAGTGATGTCTGATAGGCAAAAGCTGCACACAGGTTGTCTGATAAAGCTACAGCGAAACAGAAGCAGCGCACACTTCTGCAGTTACAGCAGACGGGAGGGTCGGCAGCTCAGAACAGGATCTGATCCTGTGTTTTCCCATTTACTAGTAAAAAACAATATGTGATTCCTATATATTACTGTTAGAGGGCAGCAGATATCCTAGATAAGGTCTCTGGACACCGTGACCTAGTTCTGCCAGGGTTTTGTGGTATCTGCACTGGCCCAGAGATGTTGCCCAGCACTAATTTCAACCTCTGGGTCTAGTCAGCTAGGAATTTTCCGAGTTTTCATTTTTCAGGTTAATATTGTCCATGTTCAGTCTTTCTTGGCTCAGGTTTTTGGGAGAATTTGAATAGTTTTACAACTATCTTTGGGATGGCAATTAACCTAAAATCTATCATTCTGCTAATGCCAACAATATTCCTGCCAGGCATCTTTTTAAATCACCTAATGTTTCTAACATTCAGTGAGATTTTCAGAAAAATGGAATGCTGGACTAAAGATATTTTTTAAGTTTTAGAATCATACTGAATTCACAGAATCAGTTAGGGTTGGAAAGGACCTCTGGAGATCATCTAGTCCAACCCCCTGCTAAGGAAGGGTCACCTGCAGCAGGTGAGACAGAAACGTGTCCAGATGAGTTTTGAATTTTTCCAGAGAGGGAGACTCCACAACCTCCCTGGGCAGCCTGTTCCAGTGCTCTGCCACCCTCAGTGTAAAGAAGTTCTTCCTCATGTTGAGGTGGAACTTCTTGTGTTTTAGTTTACGGACATTGCTCCTTGTGCTGTTGCTGTGCACAACTGAATTCTATGATTAGATTCTGATACAACCACTTAAACCTATTGAATATCTGCTTTTTAAGCTAGAAGCTATTTCATCAGTACTGTGCTTTTACTCTCTTTATCAGGATATCTCCATGACCTTCTCTTCCTTCAGCTTTTATCACACATCTGCCACCTTGGGAGTGGGGAAAAAGCAAGAAAACAATGAAAAAACTGGCTGAGGTTTCTGGAAGCTTTTTAAACTTCAACTCTTTCAATTATGATAATTTAACAGGTAGTTAAAGTGTTAAGCAAACCTGCAGATCCTGATCTAGGATCCTGTGGCAGTTAAGTCCTGCAGATTCAGTTCCATAGCATAGGAAATATATCTTGAATTTCATTTTTGTCTATTTGACCACACTAATTTCCGAAGGAAATTGTCTGTATGCTTAACTCTGTATAAAGATCACTCTAAAAAAGGCATTTAATTGGCTCCTCTGGATTTTTTGTTTAAACAGCAGTAAATTCAGACATGAGTCTTCAAAATATATACTCTCTGGGAAGTGTAAGTTCTCCCTCTAAAGGTTGTATGAAGTAAAAAGGTTGCAGCTTATTCGTTTGCTGACTGCTTGAACTCAACAGCCCAAGAAATCTAATAAATGAATCCAGGAGTCACCGTTGTCATTCCACACCAGTGTCATAGAGTTAAATATGTGAGAGCTCAGTTTTCTTTCAAAAAGTATGCAGGCAACAGCATCAAGATCAAGCTGAGTTTGTTTGTTATTGCTCTACACAAATAACCAAACACCAGATACCTGGAAATGCCACAATTAAGATCACAGCCACGACTTGCAAGCACACTTCTCCCCATGTCTCATGACTCATCATCTGCCAAACAACCTTCATGTGTGAGGTAAGCAAGATTCTACAGAAACGAACTCACCCCAAACACATTCCTGCCATATTCTCCGTCTGTCCTGTACATCTGAGAGAACAAGTCTGTCCTGGAGAAAGCAGAATATCATTGTATAGGTCTGATTGCAATGCACACATGTAAAGGAGAATGGGAGCTGTGCACAGAGCCTTAATTCTGGCATTTCTGAGTCCAAGTGCTTTACTTTTAAAGTGCTTGAGCTACATCTTCTCTTAAAAAGCACATCGCTTTACCTTGTTGATCCCACATTGATCCATGACCTCAAAGGTCCTGATTCCTTTTCAATAAAGGTCAAAAATTCTCACTGATTTGAAGAGAAATGGGCCAAGCCTGTACTAAGATAATAGAGTGCCTGGACCAGTTTGAAAGCTGCTTCTCAAAGCTGATGGGGAAAGTCACAGTCCCTGTGCATTCTCCTCTGGCCACAGCAGCACTTGGATGGCAAGGGCAGCAGCACCTCCCCTGCACCTCACAAAATGGAAGGTGTTATTAATATCATAACCAAAATCATGCCTACAAAACCACAGGTGTCTTATTCCTTGCTGGCTTGTTGTCCCCTGGAAAGTACCCCTACACAGCTTACAGTTGGAATTTTAGTAACTCTGAGTTGTAATAAAAACTCAAGGGATTTGTTATTGCACAATAACTTCCTGGTAGTAAACACTCAACATAAAACAGCAGAAAAGTCAAACTGTAACTTGCTATTTTAACACATGAATGTAGTTTTTCTTCTGGACAATGAAGATAAAAGTCCTTTCGACAGTGCAGAGATTTATAAGTCTACATCTCATAAAATTTCTAAAGGTATGTGCATAAATAAATCTAATTAAGTTGACTGCTGAAATAAAATGGCTTGCTTCAATGTAGTTTCCTCAGAAGGTCCAGTTTCAGCTAAAGGAGAACGTTGCCCATTGGAAGTGCTTTTACCTACCTCCATTACTCATTGCAAGATTTATTTAAATAAATAAATTAGTACCTCTTGTGGGATATGGCATCCTGTTGATGAAGAAGTTATGTAAAAGGAATACTGTTGGACTACTTTTCCTTGTTCATATTGAGAAGAAAGAAAATTCAGCAGTGAACTGATAGAAAACTTTGCTTTATGCAGGCCATGTTTTACCTTGGAGAAATCAAATGCAACTCCTTTGAAAATCTGTGCCCAGTAGAATCAGTTAAGCAAAATATTTAGGTATGGCAAAGGAGGGATCCATTTTATTACACAGTGAGTGTTTGATAACCTCATGTGGGAACTTGTAACTCATGTCAATGGGGGCCCAGTATTAGCACCTCAGCCCATCTGGCTGTGCCCCGCTACTTCTTCCTACTCAGGGTCTTTCACAGAAAGGCATTGGGGACAGAGTTCCTGCTGATCTATGCAAGCAGACCAGTATAAAAGAGCTAAGATAAGGTAATAAACATCTGTATTATTCCACATTTAGCCCTCTAAGTTCAGAATCTTACCTCACCAGATTTTTGGGAGTATTTTTTTTTTGTTTTGTTTTGGTAATGCAAATTTGGGATGCAAATTCTGCCTAGAAGTTCAACTTCATCATTAAGTATTCTGCAGAAACATGTGTGTTCAGGAGTCATTTCTTCTTCCTCCTCTTTGCTGGTGAGTCTATTTTGGATATACATATTGTTTCTTCCTGTGATTTTGCATTTCATGCTTTGGAAGAAGGTTTCTGCTATACAAATAATTAGTGATCTGCCCAAAAAAGAGACCTTCAAGAGTTACCTACTTTCAGACTACTTCTCTTGAAAATTCTACCTAACCATATCAGCCTGATTAAACATACTGAATATAAATATTTCCTCATAAATAAAAAAGTTAAGGAAGTCAAGGATTTGCACGTGTGATGTTCACTCACAACTCCAATATTTAATAAAATCCTGTCACAAGGGATGTTACTAAAGTGTAGTCTGCAGAGAAGACTATGCCATGAGAAATATTTCATCTGGACAGTAAATGGTAGTCTTTTTTACAGGCTCAACCTAAATAAAAGTTAGGTTTAGGGTTGAGAGAAAGAGAGTGCATGGAGAGCTGCAGCTGCAGTGGGACTAGAAAGGCGCACGAAAAGGGAAGTGTGGGCTGTGGAGACAACTGGGTTGTAAAAACCTTTTTCCTGGGTAATGGCTAGTTGCCATTACCATTGCCATGTGTGGAAGGATAATCCTCAGATTATGGTTATTTTTAGTGTAGGCTTCAGGTTTGGGTTGAGTGTGAGCCTAGAACTGCAGCTGGAGTGGGTCTGCAAAGGAAAGCATGAGATATAAAGAGAACAGGCTGGGAGAAGTTTTTCTAGTGGGAAAGATGATACGAGGGGGGACATCAGCCAGGACAGTGAAAGTTGTCTGCTCTCCTGTTGAATGAAGATAATGCTCAGGCTCCACAAACCTTAATCTAATGTTGTCCTCCTTCCCTTTCTGTAGATGGACTATAAGAACAGCCTATTTAGACAGAATATTACGTGGTTAAATATGCCAACATCCAGAACACCCAGGCTCCTGTACCAGTTTTATTCTAGCCAGTTAAAGGAATTATTTATTACTTCATTAAATACCTTCCTTTTCTCTTAAACATTTCTGCCTGACCTGGTAATTTAAGAACTCATTCCTTTTTCCCAGTCTCTTATTTTTCAAGTCCTTTTCTAATCCACTTCTTTTTTTTTCCTGGTGCATAGGTATTACACCAAGTTCAGTGACAGAAACAACTGAGTTATATTTTTGGTATGCATTTAATGTTATTAAAGAAATCAGTTCACAACTGCAGAAACAGTTTTTTACTAATTGCAAGAGTAAATTGATTTATCTGAAAGCAGAAGAGAAAATGTCAATGTGTTAATTGGTTTGTATTTATTTGTTGATTTGGTTTTGTTTAGACAGAGAGAATACAGTAGCTCTAGAAAATAAAAGGTTTCTTTGTACTATTTTCTCACTGTAGGATCTGAGGCTATCCAGGAAAAATTCTCTATCTGGTTCACTGAGATCAGCCTGCAGGTGGGGAATTAACAGTGATGCATTCTCAAATCAAAGCTTCAACCTGCAATCCAGATAGAAATACCCTTGGATTTTCATGGTGTGCAGAGCTGCACCCAGATGTGAATTTCACTGATGGTACTTACCTCCTGCACAAACAATGTAAAGCCTTAAATCTGAATAGAGTAGATAGCAACAACATTCTTTAATGCTTTTTGCCAGTGGACACCCCAACAGAAAACTTTGGATGTTCGTGCAGGTGCCTGTGGGCATTTGTAGAATGGAAGGAAGAAATATCATACAAAACAACATCATGGGCTTTTCATTTTCAGAATGACAGGAGCAAAATAAGAATATTAAATAAAGAAAAATAAATATTAAATAAACAAAAAAGGAAGAAACGTCCATTGCCTTGTGATGGATCCAGGAGCTTTCTCCAGAGGAGCCTTTCTCCATGCAATCTAAGCTGCCACATGCCTGCTGCTGCAAGCTTTGGGGGGCTGCAGCAGATGTAGAGATGATTCTTCCCTTGGCAAAGCTTTCTGTGAAGTGTTTTAGGCTTGTTTATGCATCAGATATAGTACAGAATGAAAGCCTGGAACATGCGACTGCTCTTGGCTTATGTGGGAGCACATTGGTTCAGGAAAAGGAGTGGGTCCTGGCCTGAGGCTGCTCTCTGGCCTGGCTGCTCTTTCCTGAGGTGTCCACCTACACCTCTCACCACAAAATTTGCTCAAGTAATTTCTGAAAGATATCTGTAGTGAAAATGAAAGAGCAGTCCATCATGACTTTTAGAAGATATTTTTATTGCTTGGATACTCCGACCTAGCTGAATGTAGAAATATAATTTGAGCAGACAGCCAAAATACCCACTAATTAACTTTAACGTCCTCCAGTGTCACCCTAGGAGCAGTCTGTAGCTGGAAATAATTAGTTATAGGAGACCTCTAAAACTTTAGTTTCGTTTTTTAACTACTTTGTCCTAGTTGACTACAGCTCAGAGCCAGAGAATGAATTTGTTTGCACTTTGTTGCTAACACTGGCCTGTCAGGAAGAGCACTCTATGGCTGTGTTTCTGCGGACAGGAGGAATGTGACTTCAATGTCAAGTCATTATACCAGATTAAAATGAGAGATGCTGAGTTTTACAGACCACCAGCAGAATAAAAGCCTACAGCACACAAATGTAAACCAGCAGATGAAGCACATTCCCTCAGCCCAGGGAATATAGGCTGAACTTCTGCAAGCAAAGGCTAGAAAACGCTTTTTGTCTGGAGTTAGAAAAGGAACAGAGACAGCAATGCTCTTTTGCCTCTGTACAAGGCTGTTCCAGGTATTACCCTATAATCCCTCCAGAAATCAAGGTCAGTTTTTCTTATGATCTTTATAGGTGGCAGGCTGAGCTTTTATTTTTACTAGGGAAAGATTAAAAGCATCAATACAGGTGTACTAAGATCACACAGCTGCACTTATTCCCCTTCCCACAGAGACAGGAGCTCCCTTACCACCACCCACTGTAGGCTCATACAGAGATTTCCTTTCTGTGTGTCTTTTGATGACTGAAAAAAAGAGAGAAAAAGAAACCCAGTGCAAATAAACTAATTTGGGGAAAACAGACATATCCTGGCCAAGCAGGGAAGTAAACTTGCACCAGTACTCCAACTGAGTACAGTGTCTTCCTTTGGAGTCCAGAATATCTGTCTTCTGAACAGACCACAATGTTCTTATGGTTTGAGTTTTTCAATTGGTCTAAGTTGTGTGGCTACACACTTGTGTAGCCAATGTCCCAGCTACCTGCAAAGTCTACAAAACTGAGTTTTCTAGAGCCCCCAGTACCTCCCATGCCTTTTAACAGTCAACCTCTTGCCAACAAGCACTCCAGCTGCAAGAAAACCTGGAATACAACTGTGCAATCCCCTGAGCTTTGGAGATCTGTTTTACTGTTTCTCTTTCAGCTACATGGAAGAAAATCCCTGCTCAAACAACTCCTCTATGCACTAGTAAGACTTTTTTTTTTTGACTTTACTATCCTGTGTATAAATTTCTCATCATGAGGCAAACTCCTAAGCACAGTTTTACTCTTTTACACTGTCCTGGTCCCAGATCAGGTCCGAGTGCAAAAGGAGCCTGGGCAGCTGGCTCAGCAGGCCCTGGACTGAGAAACATATCTGTATTCTAAACATCAAGCTTCAGTCTACCTGCAGTTGTTCTGAACCACAAATCCCACCTTTCCTGAAGAGAATATAACCCTTATCCTCCTTCTTTCTTACCACCTCTACCTCTGCACTGCCCTCTACTCCTAAATAGAGGGCAAGCCTTGAGTGTTGCCCTTTTATTACCCAAACCACACCCCCATCACAGCCCATCTCTTCAAAAGAAAACTCCCTTCTGGACTGTAGCTTCTCCACCCCAGTATTAAGCCCCCACCTTTCTCTCAGGTGGGTGTAATTCAGGTTTAACACCAACTTTATTTGATTTCTTTTGGGTTTAGATGAGATTTTCTTTGAACTTTAAGTCTCTATTATACACGGTAAATTAGTAGGCAAGGCATTTCAATAAAAAAGCCTCCTACATCATGAAAAACAGGTTTTATTTCCTTTTCACTGCAAAGCTGACAGTTGTGTTGCCTTTCCTCTTTTTTAATTAAGTCCAGAGTCTTTTTGAACTTTATTTAATTATATTATAATAGCACTATAAGCAGTGATCTTATTTGATAATTTATACTGGCCTCTATTTAAATGAACTTCAATATCTTTTGCAATTCTCTCTTGAAATAAAGTTAAACAGTGTCACTTCTATCCAAATCCACTCCATGCAGAGGAAAATTCATTGCCTGTTTAATAGATGTTATGCCTTAGAAACAGATTTTTCTGTAAATCTTATGTTTTCTCTCAGATTTCTGGAACTTTAAATTTACAGAGAGTGGTGCAGTCAAGTTGCTGGGGAAACGCTTCAGCTCCACCTGGCCTTCCTGAGCCCCAGTGGAAGGGGCTGAAGCAGGCAGCCATGTATCAATTCTTTCATTTTTGGAAAAGCACCTGCATTAGCTTTCCACTCCCAGTTCCGTTGCACTGCACAGGCAACCTCAGGACTGCCCTCTGTGCTGCACCTACTAGTCCCTTACAAGAATCTTGTTTCCACAAACTCACACCAAACCACTGTTGTCCTCTCCAACACTGCACCTCAAAATAAATCCAGAAGTCCTTCTACAGTAATGCTCCACCATCGACAAATCCCTGCATGAAAACTCCCACAGAAGCACTCCACCATCAACAAACTCCTACAAGAAAAATGCCACAACAGCATTACCCCATCAACAAATTCCCACTCGAAAATTCCCACAAGAATACTCCACCGTCAGCAAGGTCCTACATGAGAACATCTATGTTAGCATTAAGATTTCCATGAGATATTATCAAGAAATTAGGACACACCTTGCACCAGTGGTGAGGAGGTGGGTCATACTGGGAAGCACTGGGCTGCTCCTTGGCACAGGCCTGGAGGGGTCATGCCTGGCTGAACTGGGGGCACCAAGCTTGTGGGGACAGAGGGCTGCAGAGTGCCAGTGACATGCACCCTGACTGCAGAGCTGTCACCCTTGCCTGCTGTCAGCCTGAGCCCTCCCTCAGGAGCCAGAGGGGATCTGCTAGTGCAGACAGAGACCTGCCAAGCCCACGTGGCCACCTGGATCACCAGCAAGCACAAGGAGACCATGTACCTGGGATGCATGGAAGTTTGGAACACTTAATGAGCCAAAGGGCTCTGGGGGTTGTCAGGATGTTGCTGTGTAGCACCCCAAGTACAAGGGTACCACACTGCTCAGACTGCCAAGAGGGGCACGGGGTCCCCACCTGCTCCCCGGGGACGGGGGGTACAGAGGGCTCGAGTTCCCTCACTGGTGAGGAGAAAGGAATTTTCACCTTCATTACATCACCTCAATCAGCCACCTGGTTAATCAGGGATGTGGAAATCAAAAGCAAAACATTTTAAAACAGATTTTTTTTTTCGCAGGCTAAGAAGATGAAACTGGCAGCAGGCTGCCATGGCCAGCCCTCTCAGCCACACAGATGCTGCACCCTGTGAAGTCAGGACCTACCTCATCCCTCAGCAGGACATCCCGCAGAAGTGTGGGTGTGCCACACACCGTGGCTGCTGATGTGGAAAATTATTTAAGGCTCAGAGGGCAATGACAGAATAATTTCTCAAGCAAGCTGCCAGTGTTCATACTGATCTTATGCTCTCCTAGTGGATTAATGGGAGGGGGTTGGATTCAATCTCAGCTCTTAATCCTTTCAATGTCACAGGAAGAAAACATATAAATTTTCTATTAAGGTTGGTTGTAAGGTCGTGTGGGCCTACTCTTTGTCAAATTAAACATAATTCCCTCTTTCTGAAGTATTCTGGGACAAGCATTGATCCAAGGAAGAGCCGAGAGACATCACTGACAAACAGAAATGGTGAATTTCTATTCTCAAAGAAAACATCCCATTCCCTTAGCGCACAATTGTGGGTTTGGGCAGATAATGGATATGAAGCAGTATTAGAGAAATTTGTTGTCAAAGACAATTCCATGACTTTATTTTAATTTAAAAAGGTAAATGTAGCTGCTGAATAACACCACACGAAAAAATAGTTTTCAGTAATCCTGCATTAAAAACTCATGTCTTCATTTGTCAAATTTTCAGTTAGGCAACGGTGAGAGAGTGTGTCTGTTTAAGAACATATCCAAAACATTCAGAGGCATTTCTTTCAATGACTGACTACTGAATATTTCACCTTTTTCTAACATTTTTGCAAATAAAACAATTACCTTTTTTTTTCATTTAGGTTTTCTGTCACTATTATGTATTAATTCATAGCTTTAGCATTATTTTCTGAGTATGAATTCATTTAGTTTTCCTGCGTAAGTTAATAAAGCCACAGTCTGCTCTTTTAGCCTAAATCAGAAAAATATTTTCCATGATGAATTTTGAAAATTCTTCCATATTTTTTCATGCACATCAATGTATTCCATTACTGTAGTTCGTGGTATTTTATTCCTGACAGGTTAGAATTCCATTTGGCAAATACCAAAACTAAACAACCCACCCATCAACTTACACATTAAGTTAATTTGTTGATGTGCCTCAACTTTGACATATTATCGATGATTCACTAAGCTGCAGTTAGAAGGAAAAATCTGCTATTTATTCAGTAATCCCTTCAGCTAGAGATCAAACATCTGTGAAAAAATTTTTTATAGAAGCATGGGGAAGTCTTCCTAGCACCCATCTGGTTAATATATATTTCCAACTAAATTTCCATTTTTCTGGTAATTTATCCACTTGCTTTGTGACTTAAAATATCTTGCAGTGGTCACTGACTACAAATCATGTGTCACGTGCCTTATTTCAGAGCTCTGCTTTGTCTGATGTATTGTGAAAGGCAAAGAAGGAGTTACCTTAGCCATGGATTTGAAGTTTTACAGTAAAGTGCAGCCTTAGTCTCACTTAAATAGCAAGTGAACTGAGAGCTAAACTAAATATCAAGTACATCTGAGATTCAATATCTATTAACTTTGTTTTGTCAAAAAAAGAAAAAAAGTAGGTATACATTTACCTTTGGTCAACAACTGGGTTTATCCCAATTTTTATTTTTATTCTTTTTTAAAGAAGTAGCTGCAGCAGACCACAAGTGCCAGCACTGCTGAGACGAACCTCGAGAACCTGTGTTCACTCCCTGCTTGAAAGGGCTGTTACAATAAAATATTACTCTAGATCTAAATTATCAACCCTTCAGGGGCCTTTTTAGGCATTTATCCAGTATCTGTATAATGATCCAGTGGCTGGAACAGGAGCACGTCACAAAGAGTTCATAAGAGGTCCCCTGACCTCTGTGTCCCCAGGCTCTGGGACGGCATCCTCCGTGGCTCTGAATGCAGCCTCAGAGGGGAGAAGGACACTATCAGAAGTAACTGCCTATAAGTCCCTGTTTTAATTCCCTTTGAAACTACATTCCTGATTTTTGAGGAAAGGCACACCAAGAAGTGCGACAACTGGTTGCAGGGCTACATCCAGCTGCAAGGACAGTCCCTGCAGTCGGGGGTTAATGTGAGCAGGTGGTCGTTATAAGAAGGACTTGATTGCCACCATTTTAATTCAAGGCATGATCATGACTTTCTGTTTAACTTATTTTTGTGAGGCTTTTTTGGTTTTGTTTTGTTAGTTTGTTTTTTTGTTGTTTGTTTGATTGTTTGTTTTGGGGAGGTTGCCACTTACGGTTTCATAAAAGTGATTTGGATGAGCTTCAAAATTTAAAGCAAAAGCTTTAAAAAGCACATGGATACTAATAAACAAGTTCGTTATGCATTACCAATATTTGTGGTACATTTTGACCACTAATAAAAAATTCTAGCCAGATCCTCAACAGATATTATGTCTGAGCTGCACCAGTGCATATTACTTTTGGGTGGAGACCAAAGAATCGAGTGACCTTTGAAGTGAATTTGGTAATGATAATTCAACCATATTCAAAAGGAGCTGTTTAATGTTGGAATGTTTCATCAATCTCAGCAGAGGCCAAAGACTGGGTGAAATAAAATGTTTTTCCTAGATGCAAGCTTGTAAATTCTGGGCTTAGAAGCAGTAGGATAGAAGAGACAGAGAAACTTCAGCTTCCAAGAAACGATGAGCTTCCACAATTTCCTGTCAATAGGATAAAATCCTCCCAACTGTGAACCAAGCACCTCACAGTGGATTTTAATTCACACACAGATGTGGAGAAAACAAGGCAATTCAGCTAGGTGGTTTTGTTATTTGAGCAAAGTAAGACAAAGAAGCATTAGTCCAGAAAATTGAAAACTTCCTGGAAATTAATCTTTCCATTCTTTGACCCAATTTAACTCTGAGCTGAAGCTGTGAAGCTGTATGGGAGCATTTTATAAACTTATCTGAAAGCATGATGTGATTCTATATACACATTTATGCAGAACATCTTGCATAGCACTCTACAAACAATGACTTATATACTGGTCATGCATTAGCTATGTAAGCAAACGTGCCAGCAGCTCTATTTCAGTAACAGCAGGCACGAAGTCGATCCCATCTTACGGAAAAAGAAATGTTGGCCAGGCCATCAGAAGGAGTAATATTCCCCAGGCTATTTCTAAAGGAATGCTGGATTCCCAGTCCCCTCTGGATGCTGGTAGCACAAGGGAAAGCAGGACCCGGATCACAGCCTGGTCAGGAAGCCTGCAATGCAGGTGCTGCAAAATTTCACACTGGGTGTGGGCACTCCCACCTTTTGTCCCATCGTGCTTTAGGTGTATGCGATGTCACCTCGTCTCGTGCCTGACTAATGACATTTTATAAGCACCCCTTAATTTTAGCTTTTAAGCACTTCTCAAGCAATAATGACAAGAGTTGAAATGTTTATGTTCCCATCTGAACTTGAGAAGCTCATATCTTTATCAATACTGCTAGTCATAGATTCACAGAATAGTTTTGGTTGGGAGAGACCTTTAAAAGTCATCCTGCCATGAACAGGGACATGTTCAACTAGATCAGGTTGCTCTGAGCCCTCTCCAATCTGGCCTCGAGTGTGTCCAGGGACAGGGTATCTACCACCTCTCTGGGCAACCTGTTTTACCACTCTCATTATTAAAAAAATTCTTTCTTATAGCTAATCTAAATCAACCCTCCTTCAATTTAAAACCATTACCCCTTGTCTTATCACAACAGGCCCTGCTAAAAAATTTGTCCCCATCATTCTTGTAGGCCCCCTGTAGGTACTGGAATGTTCTCTAGGGTCTTCCTGGAGCTTTCTCTTCTCCAAGCTGAACAATCCCAACTCACTTGGCCTATCTTCACAGGAGACGTGCTCCAGTCCTCTGTGCATCTTCGTGGCCTTCCTCTGGACCCACTTCAACAGGTCCATATCCCAGGCTCTTTCTTTTTGTCAGTGGACTTGTAGCTGTACTCTTGCTTTATAGTGATCAGCATTCTTCAGGGGAGAAAAAACAAGAGTTAAGTAGTTTTCACAGTAGAAAGACCAATTGGCTGAATTAATGGTAATGCCACAAGATGGTGCTGGACATTTCACTGATAAAGATCCTTGAAACTTAATTTTTTGTTTAAGAATTGTTGGCTTTCTATTTTCCCTGACTAAACCTTTCCCCATCTGAAGTTTACTCTGAAAATGCCCTGACGGACTGATTGCATGGGGATATCCAAACAGGCTGGCATTTCACCCAGGCTGGATAACTTTTCTTAAAACATCTCTGGTGTTGCTCTGCAGTTGTGCACCCCAAGATGATTTCATGGCAGGTCAGCAAAGCTTTGATCTTACTATGGAAAAGCCCTCCAGATTAGTAGTGTTTTCCAAGACTCCCTGTTGGCCACAGCAACCCAGGATGGTGACCTGACAGAGCAATGCGATTTTCATGGCCATTACAATGCTTTTTTGTTTTGAAAGAGAAAAAAAAATCATACAGGCAGGACCTATACAATTTCATTCAATTCAATAAAAACTCTAGAAAAAAGACATCTTGGAAAGGAGATTACCTGCCTATTATGGTTGATATTGCACTCCTGAAGAGAACGATATGGTCATTATTTTTTTTCCCACTTATGTATTTCTAAAATGAAATTTTTGGCATTGTGAGGTTTAATGGACCCCTTCTGACATTTCCAGTCCTTGACTGATAATGCTGTTGACATTTCCTAAACAAATGTTTGGGAAAAAAATAGAGAGAACGTTAAAACTTTTAGGTCAGATTCTCAGTGAGATGAATTTAATACCACAAAAATTTAATACCACTGCAGATAATGCCTTGAAGTATAAAAAACATTTCATTCATACTCTTACGAACTTGATGGAGTTTGGATTTGGGTTCTGAAAAAAACACCATGTATTTTATTAGTGGAAGCATATGGAATCCTGAAGTCCACAGTGTTTATGTTCCTATCTGAGCTTGAGGAGCACATCCTACCTTTAATTTGTGGGGCCTCTGTGCTCCACCAGATTTGTGGTCTCCTTTCCCACAGACAACATCTCCTACAGTCTCTTCTTCTAGCTGCTCTGCTGATTTTATAACCAGTCAACCGAGGACAACACAGCAGACACAGGCTTTTAATATCCAACATAAGCTGCATCTCTCCACTTTTTTATTTTCCTTATTGGTGGAGATGAGTGGTTTCAGTGGCAAAAAGAGTAAGCTGTCCAGCTGCCCTTTTGCCTCCAGTTTGGAATACAGTAGTCATCTCTTGTCCTACGTCAGTTTTACACCTCTTCTCTGTAATAGGGCCTTTTTCCCAACTCCATGCCATCCACTAAGGTATATGAGGAAAGCAGGAAGGGTTTAACTTTTGTTTATAGTCATCATTGCTCCAAGGCCAGTGCTAGCAATGTTGTTAGAGACAAAAAGTTAAAATCCACTTTTCAGTATTCACTGAAAATATTGACTGTTGTCAATGTTTACATTTTCTATATGTAAAATTGGAATGGTTTGTATTTATGAATAAAATTGTATATGGTGATCTCAAAATGTTTTATTAGGATAAGAATGCAGTATTTTCTCAGACTGAAAGACAGAGAAATTAGGACACAGAAGATTCAAGAGAATTACAGAAAAATGAACTGGGTCCAATGTCACATCTAAATTCCTGGATTTCTAATTTTCTATCCATTCCTTTAACACTTTGCACACCCTGCATATTATCAAATGAGAATTACTTAGTGTTTAACATTCCATTTTAAGTGATGCAATCAAGTGAAAAATCAGCAGACCACAAACTACTAATTCCAGATCCATTTTTAAATACAACCATCTAAATATTTTGCCATAACTTCTTATTATTGATTTATTACTTCTTGGTACTTTTTCAGTAATTAATGTGCCATTTTTGTTTTTAAAAAATCTGTTATGTAAATGCAGTATCAGACTTATTGCAACAACAGATACCGGTAAGAGTACGATTGTTCTTAAAATGGCATTATGGTAAACAGTAACTTTTCCTAAGAATTCTGCTGTGAGTGTGTTACAGGGTGTGACACTGGTTTTCCTCCCTTAACTCTTCAGTGTGGCCGGTAGAGTTTTTTGGTTTCCTATTGTTATTCTAAATGACGATGGAAACATGGTAGATTGACACATAGGAAAAACTAAATTTTTTAATCTTAGGAATTATGTGTTTTCCTAAGCACATTCAAGTTTGGAACACTACATGGATTGTAACAAACTCCTAATGGGAGCGAGAAGCTTTGTGTTTGCATAATGTCTCCTGTACCAACTGTCTGGCTTCTGGAAAATGTGGTGGAATATTCATACTCCACACCCTATGTGAATGATATAGTTATTGTAGCCTTCTGACTAGTGTAAATTATAGAACAAAATCTGCATTCAAAGTAATTCATAGAGCTCTCACACTGTCTGTCAGTGCTGGAATACTTGCTTGGTTTAGGATTCCTTGGCTCTACAGGAGTCTAAGGTGGCCTTAATGAAAACTGAACTCTTGGCCTAATGCTTTGATCGTCTCACTAGTCTGTCCACTGCATCACTCTTGCAATTACCCAGCCAAGAGTCAACAGGAGGGGAAAATCTAGGATTTTGCATGCTACTGAATTTATCATTACACCTGTTATTGTTATGACACTTCCTAAATAGACCTGACTATATGTAATGAAATAACGAAGAACCAACGCTTTGACACTTCCTGCCTCATTCTTGGGATGTTTAGAAATATGGAGAAGCCACATTGTCTTGTGATTTCCAAGCCAGCCATTATTCTGCCTGTCCAGGCACGTGGCATCAGGCAAGGGAGGGTCAAGAGACGCAAAAGAGACGACATGTTTGGGGCTCAATTTTCTGTTGTACTCAAACACGTAAATTGCTTATAGTTAAACAAAAAAGGTAAAAACCCTGTACATACAGGTGGGCTGTAGAGTCAGTTTGTATCACCATACTTGTTGCTCTTGCTTGATCCTTACTTGGCTGGTTGTCCTAGTGCAATTGTTTGTGTTCCTCTCTCTGTGCGTTTGCTCATGTACCATTATGTACCACAATGTACCATTCTGAGGGAGCACATCCTGTGAAAAAGCACATTGAGAACAAGGCTTGGGTCTATAAGGGAACATTCTCAAACTTTGGGGAGATTTTGTCAGAAACTGTTCCTAATTATGTGGAACCACAATTGAGGTTGTATAAATTCTGATGTGTATGTGAGCTAAAGGAATAAGTAATACTTTATACTGCTGGGGGTATTATATTGCTATTCCAGATAATGTTCACCGTCACAATACTGACTTAAAACTTGGCTTAGCAGAGTGTAATATATGAGTTGGAGCAGTCATTGAAAACTCTCTGTGAATACTGTGGCAAAGGCTAATGTAAATAAAGGAAGATCAAAGTAAACTTTGAAGTAGGAATGGAGCCTGACGTAGCCTAGCAAGATGTACTGTACTTAGGCATAACCCAACAAACTGGAAATATTTCGTTTTCAATTTCCTGTCCAAGATACCAGACTTATTTTTTTATTATTATTTTTATTGTCCATTTTGGTTCTCGCTGCCATTAAGTACAAGCTGTGTTGGTAACTTCTTTTACAGGCTTTCCATAAAGATATGACCTATATTTTCTTTTTGTAAACACTGTCCATAGTGTCTTATAACACAGCAGAACAGTGCAGTTTACCAGCACCACTAGCACACGAGAAATGCTGTCTGTCCCCCCACCAAACCACACTGCAGCAAACAACTGAGTAAAGGCCCGAGATAAGGTGTTGTAAGTGCATTCACACACTCGTCTTCTCTTATCCATCTCTATTTTCATCTTCATATTGCACCTCACAGACAAGCTACAGTGCTGGAAGCAGCTGTACCGAATCCCATTTTCCAGACCTGTCAAATATGCTTAGAAGGGGCTTATCTCATGGTTTCAGCCCTATATGTCTATGCAGGCTCTTGAGGAAAGCAACACCTTTGACTCCTGTCCACAGAGATCTCCATAATTCTCAGTCTCCAGAGCTGGAGGCTCCATGGGGCAATTCTTCTGCCACTATGGCTCTCCAATGCCTATGGATGGGGCCTTTTTCCTGCCTTTCATTCCACAGAGGAAGGTTGAATGAGCATCTATCACAAGTGAATATCACCTGTACCCAGAGTCTTACACCTGAAGGCACACTCCAGTCCAAGTGATTCTCACCAGCATGGTGCAGTGCAACCTGTTGACCACTGGGCTATAGCAATGAGCTAGAGCGAAGGCAGAGTCACTCTGGGTGAGCTATGTCTCCTGGAGACAAGCCTGAGCAAGCAACCCCAAATCCTTACCTGGATTTTCTCAGGACCCACGTGTAGTGACATCCTACAGGGCAATAGGCTGTATTTTATTGCCATATGACAGACAAAATTTAAGTGACATTATTTATTACTTGTCAAACCATTAATAACGACTTCTGATAATTTTCTCCTGTGCATAGACAGTACTGGCTTCACTCTCCTCCTCCTTTGGTAGTGTGAAAGTGGCAGAGATGTTGTATTCTGTTCATTCCTGGAATACTTGAAGGACATAGTTCTGGTGGAGTGACATGGCTATTCTGGACTCAGCAAGATTACAAACAGCAGTCTGGCAGCCACTTGCCACCAGCACTCCTGGCTGGCCTCCCACCTGAAAGGAGCAGCCACAAGGTAACCAAAAACTTCTTTACATTCCCACCACCTAACTCAGCTGCAGCCAGCGAAACACCTGGAAATTAGGGCCCCATTTTGAATAGTTCTTTAGTGTAACATCAGCACAATAACCATAAGAAAAGGCCTGGGTCTAAGTGATCCCCAGTAGGTCAACTATAACATACACACTGACATTTCCAAACAGACCTAGCCCCTTGTGGAGATTAAAGTAAATCCCAGCGTATTTCATTCTAGCTATAATCCTAAATAACAACAAATCTGGATCTGCTGTATAATATTAAATAACTCTCCCCTTACTTTTTGTCTTCCCTGTGTCAAAGAACATCATAAGCTGTGACAGTCAAGAGCTCAGAAATAAGGAAATACTTGAACACCAGCTGTTTTGTTCATAGGGAGGAGCGGCCGTCCCCTAACACCCTGTGTACCACTAGCTGGATTAATTGCATTACATGCTCTCTTCTAGAGAGGGAAACTGTACCCAACTGAGCAATCTCAGGGCCTGCACTCAAAACGCTGATTGCTGGGTCAGTACTTTCATTATTATGGGTTCGTGGTGGAAACACAAACCACAAGAGCAGAGAGCTCTCATGGTTTGTACAGCTCAGCAGAACATACAGACTGCTCAGTTGGAATGTATTTTATTAACATTGAGCATTCACTTCACGCACAGATAGCTCTGACATTGTTGGCACTTAAGCAACAATTAAAGCCCCTGTTATCTAGTCTATTTTTCTTTTACATGTTTTTCAAAAGCATCTCCCTTTGCAATGTGGGGTGTTTGTATCATTTTTCTGCCTTAAGGGATGTGGTATGATTGGTGTATCACTGCTTGTAGAAAGCCAGGCTCTGGGGATGCAGCTGTGTTGCCAGAAAGTCTGCACAGTATAGTTACATCTTTTGTGCATTGCCAGTAAGTTGTGGCTGTGACTATATCCCTAAGGGTTCCCAAAAGATTTTGAACTGTAGGTGTATCTCTATGCTGCTGGAAGGAATGTGATTGTGGATGTCTGTCTACAGGGATGAAAAGTTGTGGATTGCTGATATATCAGTATGTGCTATAATAAAGCCTGTGTGCAGTAGGTGTATCCCTCTCTTCTGCTAGAGGTCTTTGGACAATTCCAGAGTTATTTGTCTCCACAGAATTTGGGACATTTGCTGTTCTATTTGCCCTGGCATATCTACATGGTAATAGAGTTGTAGGTGTGATAATACATTTGTGCCAAATTACACCCTCTGTTAGCATATGCACCATCCCTCTGAGGATCTCAAGATCATTTAAAATTGCTAATTAAACTTTCTACACTGGAGACACGTTAGGATTATTATGCCCATTTTACAGATTCATGTTGCCATGATCCCTTCATTGCCATGAAGGCTGGTGTGCTGGATGCCAGTGGTGCACATAAAACCCCCTCTACCCATTCTGGGCCCCCAGCTAGCCCTTCACCAAGAACATTGATCTTCACAGCAGCTGAAACTAGTACTCTGCACAAGTAATAAATCTTGAAGCTGAGGGCAAAGGGAGCTTAGCTGGCATGTATACAACATACAGAGAAAATACCACATGCATTTCATTTTCTTGCCTTCAGGAACTGCAACTTTTGATTCAAGGACAAGCACGAAGAGACTGCCCGGGCTCTTGTGGCAGAGCCTGTGTAGTCTCAACACTCCTAAATATCATCTTCAGTGTGACTTTGTAGCACAGTATAGCAGTCTGTACTAAACACATCCCAAAAGGGTAGAATTATCCAGCAGGACACAGTGTACAAATATGTACCAATGTTCCCATCTGAATCTTTGTATCTGTGCCTGCCGTGTATTTCCTCCTGAACAATTAATCATCTACAAGGATTGTCTAGACAACACTTTCTCTTTCTTTCTCAACCTAAAAAATAAGGAACTGCAAAAAGATGCTGAAACCAGAAAGATATATAGCCCACTAAAGTTTTCAGAAGATTATAGGGATTTCACTTACAGTTCACTTAACTACAGTTGCACTTTATTTTATCCTCAGCGTGAGAAGAAATACGGATTGTCACATTCATTAGTAACACAAAGCTGACAATATTTTTCTCTAAATACTCCAAAAATAGATATACAGAAATGTATTTAGCCAGGAAATGTATCTGATCATGTATCTAGATGAAAAAACAGGCTCCAAATGCCCATATGGATTCAGAAATAAACTCAACATGTTGAGCTCATCACTAATGGAAAGAATGACACAGACAAGCATGACTTCATGGTCATAAGGCCTTGAAAATGTACATCCAAAATGTTTGTAGCAATATACATTTTATCAGTTTTGGAAACTGCTAAAAATAAAGAGCCAAATGATGAAACAATGTAGAGTATCTGCAGGGAAAAGGTGCTTTATGCCAGTAAGTCAGGGATATTACCTTTGGCTCATCAGTCTGCATTATTTTTTGGCCATGCATTCAAACTTGAATCATGCAGATCCTACAAAAATGTAAGAGAAGCAAAAGATGTCACTTGCTTCCTTAGGCTCAAATCCCACATTTTAAAAACTATGTTGAACATTGCACACAACATAGCTTTTTCTATCTGTTTTTTTCCCCTTATAATAAATATAGAAAAACAGCCCTAAAATTGGGTGAATATTGCAAGAAGGTTTTGCATAAATATGTCCCAATTTAAATGTTTAACTGAATGTGCTCCAGGCATAGCTGTTAAGTATGCACCTGCACTAAACTTGACAAGCTGGAGAAGCCCAGGAGGTGAGTTGTGAAGAAAAAGTGAGTAATGGCTTTTGTACTAGCCATTACTTCATTTCCACCACCAAAGATCCAGATGAACTCTGTTATCCCACTGGCTTGCTTTGCTTTGGATGTGTTTCTACCCATTTTCCTGTTTCTACTTTGTAAGAAGTCCAGTAAATGAATTTACTGGTGATAGTATGTGATAACAACAACATTGTAAGGAAATATCACAGAAAGATTTGTCAAAGTTTTGATTTTTGAACCTGCCACCCTGAGGTTTTACGTGGCAAAGGTATTTCCAAGAGCTGCCTTCCTCCTGTCAGAGAGCAGAGCAGTACCTTGTGAGCTGTGTGACAAGACAGCTCAAGATGGGAGATGTAAACATCCCACTGAGCCGTGGATACTCCTCATCTTGCACAGACAGTTGTTCAGCCCAGTGGAGGGGACCCTCAGCTCCACCTTCAGTTACTTCAAAAACATGGCTATGTCCACCTCCCTGATCCTACTGGGGAAAGCTGGCACCAGTCCCAAACCTATTCTAGCTCTTTCCCGAGGCTGCTATGGATGACCTGCCAGCTGGGCTGACAGCCAGGATAAGTAGTAAGTGCCAGATTGCAATGCTCTTCCCTCAGGCAACAACCAGTCAAACCAGAGTGAAATGGGTGAGGAGCTTCAGGCTGATCTGGAGGTGGTTTGGGGGTTTTTTGACCCACAGAATGGTCTAGATTCTCTAAAAATGGATAAGGACATAGTATCAGGCAGGAGAGTCTACGGCAGACTCTTACCCATGGGATGTGGTAAGGAATAATGTGAGGAGAGTATGGGGGACGAAATAGTTCAGAGGATCCTGTGTGTCTTTCAGGCAAGGAACATGACCAGGTGATGGCTGGAGAAGTTTGTGCTCGCTCTTCCTTCCCAGACCTGCTGTTCCATCTGCTCTGGCAATTTCCAAGCATTGCCAGTGCCATATCGGTTCTCACAGCTGCATTGGTGGTACATGAATCCCTCTCTTAAGAATATTTGTGGTCAGCTACAATTCTGATGTACTGCCAATATTTTTTCTTTCAACAATTCCTCCAGGAGTGAAGAAACAGTAAATTTTCAATCATTTACATTGTGGCAATATCTGAAGAGAAATTCACAGAAGAAAAATGAGGTACTTTCTGTGCTGATCGCTCTCTTCCTGCCAGATTTCAAAGCATGAAACAATTAATAAAGGTGCTGAAGCTTCTCAAAAGAGGTGGCAGGAACCTTCCACTGCATGAAATGCTAGCTCAGTGACAGAGATCACAGTGCGTTGCTCAGCTCAGGTGGCAGGCAGGTGATTTGGCCCATGTGGATTAAACAGTCTCACAGAAGGTGTTAAAGGAAATCCAACCCTAGGTAAACAAAATAAAGACACAAAGCTTTCGGAATCAAACTCCCTTTTGTGAGAAAAATCACCTAGAACAATGGTAATCTTAGTCTTCCTCTCCTCCTCCTTCCCCAGGGAGGTGTCTGTGGTAAGACCTGGAGAGCTGCTCTGTTTCTGTGACACCCTCTTGCCTGCAGATAAAGTTCATGAGAGCTGACGGTGCATCAGGATTTTATTCGCAATTTTCCATTGCATCATACCAGACAACTACAAGCACAATACCCAATGTTAGTTGTACTAGTGTGACATGGGTTTTATTTTAACTCAAAAGAATGTCTAAACCTGTTCCATCAACACTTTTTGTAGTGTATGAGACATGTAATGATTAATGGGGAGAGACTTCATCAAGAAGGGCCATTTCACACCCTCATCCACGTATTACCAGTTCCTACCCATAGAAAACATGTCTGGGCAGGACTCAACTATATTTGCTTGGTGAGATGTTTTCTCAGGAAAATAATGAGATTATTCATCCAGAGATTAGGGAGCTTGATTTAACCTCTCCTTTGAAGGAACAAGACTCTTTAATGACACAGTGCTCTCCTGGCAATATCACACAACTGTATTTCCATGTTGGACTCAGACCTGAACCACCTGGCTCATGTGTATGGGTTGTGCTAACTGCTTTTCTCTAAGAAAGCAGTGCTAGAGGATGCATAATAATGTGTTTTTTTTTTTTTTTAACTTAAACTGAATACTTAGGCATAATCACTGCTGCAGATGCATAAAAATGTTTCTTACCAGGAAATAAGCTGTATGCTGCAGAAATGCTTCAGTATTACAGTTAATTTTTATTAGTTTGTTTGTTCTACCCTTTCAGTTATACTGTAGTAGTTTAAGCATTTTCATATGGACAAAGGATTTAGGATTTGATGGCTAGTTCACTGAAACTTCTATTGCGTGTTTATAAATTCTGGTTTAGACATTTGTAAACATTTGTTTCCTGGATGCCATTATTTAGCTCAGCTCAGACTCTAGCATGGAGATATTTTTACAGGGAGAAGGTGGCTATTTTCACTATATGTGATATTTATTCTGTCAATTGTCCATGTGCCCTTCCCCAGCTCTTCACTCAGGCACACCTTCACAAGTGTTTCTGTTGAAGTCTAAACACAAAAAGCAGGGCAGTATGCCTTCAGTTCAAACTCCATCTCAAGGCAGCTGGAACTTTATAGAAACAAGCACATATTTGTTAATTTTTTTCCCCTTTAATTGTCTATAATTTGTCAGTTTGTTTGGCTTTTTTCTTGAGGATTGTTACTAGAGAATGGCAAACAAATAAAATGCACTGTGGTTTGAAGCAGACTGACTGCCAACTAGATTGAAAAAAAAGGCTGTAATAAATCAGTGAGTCATCTGATATTCACAGGAAAAATGTGGGATGTACAGTAGGAAGAGAAAGTACAGAATGGAAAGGGTTGCTGGGGCTTGCCCTGTTCTCCTGCCGTGCCTGTGTTACTGATGGCTGGAGATTGGATCTTAACCACCACAGCCATTCCATGTAAGAGAGAACCTGCTTCACAAGTATTCCACAGTAGGAATGGGAAGAGGAGAGTTCATACCTTGCATCAAGGGTATCGCCAGAAATAAAAGGTCAAGAAAGAAAAATTAATACAAATTACCTCTGGATATTTTTAAGAATGGGATAGGTTGACAGAGACCGGAAAACCTTTCAGAAAGCCAAGAGAAAGTCATTAGTGACTGTGACTATGGGGAGACTGTAGGGCAGGAAGAAAAATGTATTCTCTATTAATTACACTGTAGATTTTTTCCCTTGGGTTTTCTCACAGTTGGAGTATTAATGCTTTGTAGTTAATTAGCTCTTCCTTCTTTCAAAGCAATTTTATGGTATTAATTAATATAGCATTGTTAACCAGTTAATCCTGCCAATTGGCTTGAGGTATTGCATAAATGGTTAAAAACAAACAGCAACTGAAACAGACCCATTATTCACCAAAGTGTTTTTTTAAACTTGAAATAGGCTGCCCAGCCATATAACATAGAGACTCCACGATCCCTGTCTGTAGGAGATGTTATGCAGGCATACTAAAGGCCATATGGAAACGCAAGTCCCAATCCTGAGATACTGTTCCAGGTAAAACCTTAAGTCCTGATCCAAGAAGCCTTTTCAAGTCATTCTTAGCTCTCAAGACGTGAACTGTCTAACAGAAATTAAAAAATTTCCAAATACGTAAGTGGTGCATTGAAACCCCAGTGGAGCTGATCCCCGTTGTCCAGGTTCACTTCAGGGAGGGTTTCACATGAGTGTGGAGCTACAGCACCAAGGCCACTTGGACTGGCAGATGCCAAGATACTTTGAATTTTTGAAGCCCACCTGCAGATATCATTATAAATGGCTTCAGGGAAGATGTGAGAGACAGTAAAGGAGGAAGGGTTGGTTTTGAGATAAGCAGTAATTTAATGTCCTGCAAAGGGTTGTCAGTAAAATATGGAGAGCACTGTGGTTGAGTTTAGACAGCACTTGTACTGAGCTGTACTTGTGGTATGACACATTGGCACCTCTCATGAGCTGGTATTTTATTCTCCAGAATCTAAGGTTTCTCTAAAGAAATAGAGAAAGATAGAAAAAAAGTAAATATAAATAGAAATGCATAGAGGTTGGGTGGATAGCAGAGAGGAGCCTGCACACGGCTTGGAACTCAGCCATGGAGAGGTCAGAGGAGTTAAATCAGCATGAATATCAACATTTTAACTGCTGTATTTGCTTGTATAGTGGCTGAATGCATGGACTGGGCACACCCTGCAATCACACCCCCTGCTGATGGTGAACAAAAGATCTCTGGTAGCTTTTGACCGCAGGCACACAGTGGCAAAGCTCTCCTTTTTAAACAAAATCCAGGAGAGAGGGATAGCTATGGCCATTACATCAGCACATTTTCATCACACAAAAGAGAAGGCACAGGGTCACAGATCTACCCTCTGACTACAATTTACCATCTTGCAGAAATGTGTTTTTTTTTTTTCTTCCTGTAAAGATGGGACCAATCCTTCAAAATCTACTAAAATTCCCAGACATATTTAATATATGAGGCAAACCCATAATTCTCCCTTTTTAAGCCTTCCTTCCTCCCAGGTGAGGATAAACCAGGGAAAATCGTGGGAGTTACTTGGATAGGTTGGTTCCAGGTGGAATTTTATTTGGAAGAAAAACATGATTCTCACAGAATACAGGCAGCATTATTTCTTGCATTATTAGACAATAAAGTATAATACATTGCATCTCAGCTTTAACAGAGAAGCTTCACAGTCATATTATAAACAGGAACATTAGCAGTTTTATCATCTTGTTCCAGGTAATCATCTTGTTCCGTATAATTATTTAGCTTTCTCTTCTTGGATGAAGTAATCTTTGAAAATCTGTTCCTATTTAATTAGCCACATTCCCTACTGACTGCCACAGGCATCTCCTGTGCAGGTGTAGTCTTGAAATTGTAAATTCATTTTCAGGAGCGATTCCAAGAAGGAGCTGCTCAGGCTGGAATCTGCAGCAGAAACCCTCTTCTGCATCAGTCTCACCAAGTAAGACAAGAAGACAACCCACTCTGAGGTTGGGTGACAAGCTCACTTCTGAGCAGGGAACCAACCGAGCAATGAGACCTGGTCAGGGATAGGTTTACTTGTTATTCTTTTGTGCTCAGTGCTTGGAAACCTTAGTCTTAGCTTCCACTGAAGTAACACGGAGTTTAGATGTACTCAGAGTCATCCAAAAGTAGGTCCTAATTAACGGATCAAAAGGCAGGACTTCGAATGAATAATGGCCTGGGGATGGGCTTTGTATTCCCACTGACTGAAGGATAAATCCTGTGATTGCACATGCATGTTCATACCCTGCCCTCAGTCTGTGAAAATCAGCTCCACGTGATCCCAAATTTAATGCCAATGAAAAGGATGTGCATTGAATCTGACACCAATGTATGGCCACTCCCAGATTTCAATCTGTTTCATGACTGGCTGGGGTTTTGTTTTTAGGCAAAGAATAATGGTAGCTGTGGTTTCTGTGGAAAGAAGAAACTGGGAACCTGCATAAAAGATAAGAGGAAAATAAAATAGGACTTCAGTATATTCTGCAGTAAACCAGAAATCACTCTCTGAGCACCTCTGCCAAACTTCATAGGGCACAATCTAAACAGGGTGACTGTGCCATAGCCTTGTGACTAACAACAGCAAAGAATGAAAGTTTCTAGCCTTCTTTCATTTGCAAACCACAACTATGTAAACCCGCCCGGGGCACAAAGATTACACAAGCTTACAACATCTCCATTAGAAAGCAAAAAAAAAGGCATATAAGGAGTGCTACCAGCCATAGTGATACAGCAGTCTCCAGTGTTCAAGGAAATGAGGGACTGGGGAGAAAAAGAGGAATAGAAAGTCTCTAATGAGGCTGGAGCCCTTGAAAAGGTCCTAGTGGCAATGCCAGTCTCCCAGCACCAAACATCATCTCCAGGAATTTCACATTTGTTGCTTCAGTACAACTGCACCTACTTTGGAGCAGCCATACCTTGATTTTTAGGAAGAGAAAAGTTTGGTATTTAACTCCCCTACCTGAGCTTTAGACGATGTCTGACTCAGAGAAAGTAATAGCCATCTACTAAGAAATGTTAGTAATTTTAAAAAAGGAAGTCTGGGACTTTCAAAAGATCTGATGGGGTGCTTATCTCAGACCACAGACTTCAGAGAATCAAAAAAAAAATCCCCTTTTTAATTGCTCAGATTATCTGTTAAGCTTTTAAAAGTAGATCTCTGTAGTCATGTCCAAGAGTTTCACATGGAGCTTTGTAAATCAGTTCCTGGATTCTCTCTCCTAGTGCTGCTTTTATAGGAGCATGTATTTCCCCTGACATTGGCCCAGCCTTTTGCCTCCACGGTGTTACACAATGTGCTTTGGGTAGTGGCAAATTCAGCTCTAATCTTTTCATCTCCAGGAGCAGCTGATTTTCTTTAGGTGCTGTAAGAAGAGACTTTGGGGATCCTCTGGAGGGGACAGAGTGGTAAGTCAAATTCTGCACTGTGTTCACAGCTAGAACAAATAGCCTAAGGTAGAGGGAATCTTCCTCTGATTCAGAAGGTTTATTCCCCTGGCCCCAGGCCATAGCAATAAAGGAGTCCTTTGAAATTATTCCCCAGTCCGCGATAACCTTTGTAAATCCCACATCAGGAAGGGATTTGGCAGAGTTATAGCTGCTGGTGTTGCCATTATTCTTTCTTTGACCATCATCCAAAGCATGTTTGTGCTGCAGAAGACAGAGTGAGTTTTCCCTGAGTGCCTGTGCACAGCATGGATGAGGAAAGGTTGTGAAGGGTCTCTGCTCTATCCCCTCTTTTCTCCATGCTGCTGTGCTGGACTCCGGGAAGGGTAAAAGTGAAACTTCATGCAATAGTATCGTAATTATTATTAGTCTTGGGTAATATCCCAAAATGACATCAAGCTCACTAGAACATATAATAAGTCATTAAGAGGATTAAACCGAACTTAAGCTCTTCCTTGCTGTCAATATGTATTGCTACCTACTGGCATCTGAAACTGAGGAGGGGAGTCTCTGTCAGTCAGAGCCTGGTTTTCATTTCCACCGAAGGAATATCACAGAGGCAAATCCATCAGTTTCAGGAGAGATGCTCCTGGTTTGAATGAGTACAAAAAAGATGAGAATCAGGCTCCTAATATTAATATATTAACCTTCTGCTTGGCTACCCACTGTAATTCCTTATTCATGCCATAAAGGCATGGATGCCCATTTGGTTTCTGGATACAGTTAAACAGGAGCCTCCTCAAGGGATTTTGCTGGGAGGAAATTGGTAGTGTACTGCTCTGTGCCTGCAGTTGGTGTACCTGAAGGCTCATCAGTGCCCTACTCTGCTTTTCCTATATGTTGTCTTTGATGTGCACGTGATGGTCTCTGAGTACTTCAAAAGCATGTGAGGGTTCAGGCTCACAGTGGCCTTGTATGATGGGACAGTATCCCATTTTACATGGGATTACATATTCACTCTGCCAACCTTTAAGCTCCTGGCTTGGCACATAGGAGCCTTAGGCTCCTTATAGAGTCAGTTAAGTCCCCTGTCACCTAAATTAGGTATTCTGAGTTATCACAAGAGATTAAAAACCTGACTTTCAAGCATGGATTCTAATTTAGGGATGTGCCATTCCTGGTTGTTCTGGGAGCACCTTGATCTTGATTTTCATATGGCAAAAATTGAGGTCCCACCTACTTCACATGGAGTTGGAGGTGCTAAAGGCCAGGCCTCCAACTGGGCAAGCAAAACCAAACACCACAAAGCCAGTTTTGAAAACAAATGCTACAGCTCTCCGCCAAAGGAGGCCTTGGATAACTTGTGGGGGATTGCTCCCCTACATTTTGAGCCCAAATGCCATACCTTAACCACAGTACTATCCTTTCCTCTTGATGAGAGAAGTTGCAGAAAAGTCTGGAAGCTACAGGCCAAGTCCAAGTGTTTGTATGGAGTTTTTAAACAATAATGCAAACCTCAAGCAAGCAATGTTATGGGAAGGTATTGGCTATTTAAAGAAGGGGGAAATAATTTACTGGGAGGAAGGGAATATGTTTTACTTCCTACATAGATATATCTTTTACTTGTAATGACAAAGTTATGAATAAGCATGTTATTTCTTGATCTGTAATCATTGAATTTTTTCTCTAAATGTTCTTGTGGTTGCCTTGCCTGTCTCTGAGAAGTGCGGGGTTTTATTGATCATCATGGTGTTTTTAACTATATAACAGTGATTTGGTCTTTTACCTTTTCCCTCCTCCTTTTTTTTTTCTTTTTAACATTTTCACTTTCTTTCCCACCAGATCTGCCTGCCTGCTTAACATTGTGTTCTGTCTTTCTTATAGTGAAATATATTTCTCAAATACTATAAGCTGTGAAACATGCTGGGCCATGCACGTAATGTCCCTCACATATCTTCACTGTATATTTGGTGCAGTGAGAAACAAGCACTGCTGGAAATTTGCACCATCTAAAAAGAGCTTCTTGTAATGAAAGAATAGGGAGAAAGGTAAATTTTAAGGCCATAATCTGCCTTGTTTACTCAGAAGGCAAGGAAAACAGGGTTCAGAGAATAAAATAACTACATAGCTGCAGTATTCAATACTGCTGGATCCATAGGCAGAAATGAGCCCTAACTAGCAATGCCAATGAAGTACCATAAAAAATGAGAAAGTAGAAGATATGCAATATGCTCAGATAAAATAAAGTTAAGAAAACTGATTTTTTTTTTTTTGTTGTACTCTCTTTCAGTTTCTTTATTCTCAGACATCGCTACATAAAACAAAACCAAAACCAGTGGGGAATTCTGAACTTTCCAGCCTGAACTACTTGACAGTGTAGAAACAAAAGGCCTTTGAAAAGACTTCTACAAATCCTCAGTAAGTCCCTGTATCTTAGACAATCCAGAGTTGACTAACTGAATGATAAAAATGTAAACTTCCATATTTGTGCTCAAAGATAAAAAAAGTCTCCAAATGAGCCTCAAGTTTTCTTGTGAATTAGATCCAATTTCCTTAATCTCTGCTTCCTGTCCAAGCAGAAAACTACAAGGGTTACATACTAATCTATGAATAGAAGATTTCACAAGCCCCAAATGGGTAGATTTCTTCTCTGTATTATTAAGATTATCTGCCTTGAAAGAAATACTTTTAAACTGAGTTGTCATTTTTCTATCCCTTGCCCTCTTTATGATGTCAAAAGGCATCATGAGAAGATTCAACCCCTAAATAACATTGCCTTGCTTTTCTTTCACCTCGTATCATCTGGATTGTCAGTTCTGGGTCTTCACTATTTTTGCATGAACATCTGCTGGCATCCTGTAAGGATGTCTGTCAATACTTCTCAGGTGCTGATTAAAATCACCAAGAGGAGGTAATGTGAAGGGAAAGACACACTCAGTGGTGGATAGCCTTGGAACAGAGGTTTCCTTCTTCCAACACATTAATTAATTTAAACTCCAAACAGACAAGTGCTTTCTAGGAGAACATATGGATGGAAACACAGAGCCATCATTCCCTGACTCCCTGCAAGCTAGTATTGCTGAGTGAATGCTGATGTCATGCCATCAAACAATGCCAGAGTAAATCCAGCCACCTTGTTTATTCTGAGGCTACATTGCCCCACATTAGGGCAAAAATTTGACATTTTGGGCACACAGAAATCACAAAGAGCTAAAAAAAAATAAAAATCTGTCTTTTAATGTTTGTTTTTTATTTCCACATGGCAGGTCATTTTCAGCTGGTACTCTGTGAGCAGTACAGTAACCTGTCCTGTCTGCTCACCTTCAGATGCATTTGGACATTTGGAAGAAGGCTGTGTTGCTTGTGTCTGTCATCACTTGTTGGTGCAACTTTTTAATTAAAAACTGACAAGACCAAGAAGACTCACTATGCAGTTGTCAGTGATTGATTTACAAGAAGTTTCTTGAAAGATCTCTTTATGAATGGAGGTTCTTTGTTATTCAACCAAAGGAAGAGCACACAAATCCCAGACGTTCTCATAATCTGAGAAGGCATTTGTCATGACTGAGTGAGAGTATTCATTTGAAGTGCTCAGGAAATTTGGCACGATAGATCCCATTTTAAAATCAATCCATTTTCTCAGCCTTGGGGGCACAAAGTGAGACACAGAGGAGAAATCTGACATCATCCAGTTGTCTGACAAATCAAATGACTAATGGAGTTGTTGTTCGAACAAAACTTTGGGATGGGCAAATGATTCACAGCACTATCCAGGGAATGATCTATGTGGAGTCTCTGGAATGTGAAGCTGGTCAGTGGTATATTTAAAAGACTGATGTGCTGCTCACCTCTATCAGTAACTGCTTGCATTTGTGCTAATTTCTTTGGTTAAAATTGTCTACACAATGCTGTTGGGAGAGTTCAACGACAATTGAAAATTATGTTTCCGTGATAAATATTTTTGTGGTCATTTGTTCAACTTCCTAATTAACCCTCTTCCACTGTATTAATCAGCTGGCAAAAGACAATTGCTGCAAATTTTTTGTTCCCACAACCCTGTATGTTCATCAAATCACTTCATCAATAATCAGAGTTCATTTTTACAGAAGAGATCAATATGTCCCTTTTATGGATGCTAAAATGAAATCAGGTGTTCCTATGTGCTAGTGTACTACCACTTCTGGCTTGAGAGTGCAAAACTGGCTACTGTGGCAGACAAGGTTGGCTGATGTGGTGATAGAAACCTCAGCACTAGCCCACACCAATTTCCTTGTAACTTATATGGTGGAGTTTCGTGAGGGATCTTAAGGGGAAGTGTAGTATATACAGGTAATTTGAGAATTTAATATAACAGCAAAGTTCTACCTTTTGGATTGGAATAGGAGGTGCATGCATTAATCACATAGCTTTAAGTCTCCAGAAAATACTCAGCCTGTGAATTGCTGTATAGCAGATTTCAGAACCTGTGTTTTCACAGAGAGGTAGGGAGCAGGTTGCTATAACCATGCACATATTCAGTCTGAAGAAATCAGAACAAGCCCCTATTTTAACAGAAGCGCAGACTATAAAATTGCAATGTGTGGCTGGTGACTCTCACAAGCAACGGTACAAAATGATAGATTGCAGTCCTGCAAGGGTGCCAAGGAGCAAAGCTGAATTGTGTTGTGATGTCTTAGAGCTTGAAATCAATTTTCAGAGACAAAATGGAAACTAGCAGAGCAGCAAGCAGGTGTGGCATGCGAGATTTCTAAGTTACTACCAGGAACAACTTCGCTAAAGAAAGCAAATCTTATTGGTCTTGTAGAATTTCTATACTTAGAACCACATCCTCCACACCTCTGCTTCCTGCAACTGTTGCTGCTGCTCGTGGGCTCAAATATAGGCCATGATCACTGCCACCTCACACCACGCAGCCCTGTGGTATGCAAGTGTTGGCAAGCTGTGCTTAGCACTGGGACTTGCCAAGTTTCCCAGGCTATGCTTACATTAGGAGCTGGAAGATTTGGGGTCAGCACTTCATATGAGGCTAGTTTTGATGTCTATGAAGACCCCAGGTTGCAATAGTAAGTGTGAATTTGCTACTATTTGATATTTTAAAGAAGAGTAACTACAAGCACAGTGTGCCTTTTCTGAGAGAGAAGGTTTCACTGGCACTCGTAGAGACCTCTGCAGTCTGTCCCAGAAGAACCACCAGAATGCAGACAGAGAACATTTAGGAACACTTTCAAGGGAAATAGGGGATAATGAATACACCACACTGGCCACTCTCCTAAGGCAGAGCTACTGAGCTCCAGGTGAATGAATTACCCAAGAACAAGCTGGATCACCTCACTGCAAGTATTACAGGCAGAGGCTCTGAATTTTACGTGGTGGTTATGTATTTGCAAAGCACCCAAGGCTGCAGTGCAGGCACTGAAGACAGCCAAATAAACAGCATAAAATCCATTGCAAGCTCCTTTGATCTTGTGTATGCATTGGGATTCAGTCAGGAGATTTATGAGAGCTGCCAATGCTGCACAAACCAGCAGGGCTGAAAATTGCACAAGAACCCAGCACAGAGAGGAATACTGAATAAGCCACTGGGCCATCGTTGTAACAAAGTCCTTCCCCTTGCACAGGACTCTTGCAAGACTCTTTCTGATTCCTGAGGCTGTAATATTCTCCTGTACAAAGAGAACTGGGAGTTCAATGGAATTGCCAACCTTCAAACTGATGTCCTCTATTTCTACAGGCCACCACAGCTCCTGCCCCCTCCAGCTAATTCCCCCATCTTGCCATACTCCACAGCATCTCATCATTTTTACATGAAGGCCTACAGCAAGCAAAAGCAATTTGGATTACACTTTACTGCCCTGTCTAGGCCCCAGAGCATGAACTGAAGATGGAGCAGTGTTAAGGGAGCAGTTTTGTTTCATTTAGCATGAGGACTGATTTTAAGAAAGTATAACTTTAAACCCCTTCCTCTTTTTAAAGATCTGCTTTAGGCTTTCTGATGCCAAAGCTCCCCTGAAGCAGTAAGCAGTGCACACAGACAGAATGACCAACATGTAGTTCAAAAAGAAAAAGGAACAAGAGAGGGATCTGTTCCAGCAACTACTGGACCTAATCCAACAGAAGGCCCTAAAGCATTTCCCGGAGAATCCTCAGAGGACTGAAATGGAGCTCATTGCCCTGGAAAGAGCCCTGACACAGGCATTGCAGGGAGAAGTGTCATGGATCAACTTCCTTTGTGATTGTCTCTAATGACTGCACCCTGGAGTGCTGCACTCTGGAGAAGATACACCATTCAGGCGGTATTGGAGGGCCATCCCACAGCATGCAATTGCAATTCCACCACCAGAACATGGATGACAACAGCGGCATTACCTACGCTGGTCATTCTTAATCTGTGGTCTGTGTTTTGCAGACCTCCAGCACTTTTTGAGCAGAGGTCCTGATTTGTATTCAAATAACTTACACCATCTTCTTGCTTTAGTACTTACCTTCCTCATTACCAAAGGTCAGTCCACCAGGGTCTCGTTATTCAAGAAACCTATATTTTTACATTTATTTTCTGTTATTGTTTATCACAGAATAAACTTACCCTGATACCACTCAGTTGTACAATTTCATTGCAGTACCATCTAAAAATAGCATAATATTCTTCCATGCTGTTAACTCCAAGAATGAGTAAATGCAAGCACATATTCTTGGTTACATGACATTCCTTCCCTATTTTTTGGCCTCTAAATGGGAAAATAATGCCTCCCTGATCCTGTTTCCTTGACCACACGAGGCAACTTGCCAATGTATCCTTTTTGGCTTACATATGTCCAGAGGATCTCTTGACCTCCTGATCCCCAGTCCTTCAGCATCTTTCTTTACACTCACAAATGTGCAAAAGCCATCACACACTTAGCATGACAGACTCAAGATGCTAAGAAACATCAGCTTTTACATAGGCATTGCTACTGACTCAGTAGCTACTGACTTATTCCGAAGCATATTCATAGCACTCTGCAAACTCATAGTTCAGAATTGGACCACTGTTTTCTTCTGTCCAACCAACTGATGAAAGGTTTTAGAAAGCAGAGAAGCATAAGGCAAGGTGTTTTTTCTATAATGGTATGAAAGCACTGAACTGACATATGTCAGAATCCATTAAGAATAACCACTCTCACTGGTTGATGTCTTTGCATGAAGGGTGTGAAAGGAATTCGGGTTTGTACAAATTACCTCTTCACCAAAGCAGGAACCTGTGTTTTGGGGTATGTGATTTAGTTTTGTGTGGTCACCTTATTTTTTATGTTATTATGAGTAATCAAAGTATTAATGTGTCAGCTGCTAAAGGTACATGACAAAGCCCACTTGTCAGAAACTGTTTGAAATGCAGTGCAACTAATATATTTTTTTGCATTGCTATGTCTTATTAAGTGATATGGCAGCATCACAGGAATCACAAATGCCTATGTAACAACAACCTCCACAGTTGATCAGTCATTGTAAAAATGGATTTCTACAGCCATTAGCAATCTGGAGTGGTATCTGTAGCTAAGCTTTGTGTGAGTGCCTGTTGCTGATGCAGACAGGAATGGAACTTTTAGCAATAGTCACTCTCTTTGGTGCCCCAGGATGGCATTTGTACCCTGCAATACCCATCACTGCACCCTAAGTGGTGCTGCCCTGAGCAGGACTGTGGCAGGTAAATGTTCTGCTGAAGTACTAGCTCGGATTTTTCATAATCAATACTGTGAGAAGAAGCAGGGATATTAATTTCCAAGCCCCAAGACCCTACACTTTATGGTGGCCATCCCTTAGTGTACTGCCAGAGAAACCACCAGGTGCAGAACAAAGGGGCATATCATCACAACAGGGGCTATCTTCCCAGGATACCACACCATTCCATTAAGTAAGGTCAACACAGCAGTCAACCAGGAGGATACTATAAACACAATTTAATGATGTTTTGGCAAACAAAACATAACAAAATATCTATATGTAAATGCACAGTTGTCGTAGAAAATAATGCAATGTTAGTTCCACAGAGGGGATCTCTATGCCTTAAACACTTCCAGAGTGGACAATAAGCCAGCCCAGCAGCTATCCTGAAAATCATCCTCCCGTTAAAAAGAACTGTGTGAATGCACAGGCAACATGCATTACAAGGTAGCCCACAGAAATGTTTCAGGAGCCTTTTGGCTGAGATCCAGCCTTGAGTCAGCTGAGCCTCTGCAGGAATGCTGGGCTCCTCACTGCAAGCATTGTCTTCAGGGCTGACAGCACCACAGCTGTGAGAAACCACACGAAGGAGCCTTGGCAGCACACTCCTCTTTATTGGTGCAGAATATTGGTGTAACATATGATGTTTGGAGTAACTATTGGAGTTATCATTAAAACTCTATAAATGTGATGATACTCCTCCACTGCCTGAGGCTCACAGAACCATCAGTTTATCAGACATGAATGCAAGAATCTGGATCACACTCCAGAATTTTTTCATGTCATCCCAGTATAGGCTGCCTTAAAAAAAACAAACCCAAACCCCAAAAGATAAATTAAAAAGAAAATTCCTGAATAAAGGCAAAAAGTTCATACCATATATGGCCAGGAATATTTGAGGAAGGCATGCTGATTATTAAAAAAAAAATAAATATATCTACACAGATAAATGCCAATTTTTTTTCTGACAAACACTTTTGGCATGTCTCATCTGATGGTGTCTAGTGCTTCTCAAGCACTAAAACAATTAAAATAAATGGAATCTGTCTTGTGACCCCATTGGGAATTGGAATTTAAGTGCCAGAATGCTATCAGCATTTTATCACAAGCTTACGCACTTCCTAGTGGTCTTTCTGTCTCTTGGATTTGAAGATCACACCCCTTGAATAGAACACAAGAACTCCAGAAAGGGAGGCAGGGAAACCTTTATAAATATATAACCAGGGAAAAGGATAGATCCAGTAGACTAAAAGCATGACAAGCATGGGCATGAATAAAAATCATATAATTACTGTATGGTCAGAATCATAGTTGTTGTGGGGTGGTTTTTCTGTAGTTGGCCTCTAAACTGCAAGGGATGACATTCTTGCCCTACTGAAACAAGTAGGATTTGTGCCATTGACTTTAAAGACAGCTAGGGTTTTACCCCATGTAATGAGCTACAAAAAAAAGCCAAAAAAAATCCCAAGTGTTCCTTGAACTCTGATGAACTGGAAATCCAGTTTCGAACTGCAGAGCCTGTGTTCAGCTCAGCATGAAACAGATGCAAAGCAGAGGCTGTCATCTGCAGAAATACATCCGTAGGGGAGCTAGTCCAACAGAAAATTTTGGGAAAAAAGAAAAACAACCCCAAAAAAATCTGTTTTTCATGTTGGTCTTGCTACTGCAGCTGTGTTCAAGTCAGTATGCCTCTCCAGTTCCTGCCAGTCCAAGAGTCTTTTCCCCCTTTTTTCTTGAAAGAAAGCATTTGAAGCATCAAAAGCTTTTGCTAAAATTTTGCCTGTTCATGTCCCAAGCTAAACAGGTGACTTATTCTTAACAAAAAGGAAAATATAATTTATTACTGTATTTAGAAGATAACCAGGTTCATGGTAACTTTTATGATATATGGGAGTTCCCTGTACAGAATTTTCCCAAATACAAGTCCCCGTTTAATAGAAGAAAGAGATTCTTCTGTTGATGATTCTGTAACACAGAAGAAATTGGGGTTTAAACATCACATTTATCATATGCTATGTGTGACTTTATCTGCCAGTGTAATAGCTAATTGTACAAAAAGAATTGGCTGTGTTGCCTCATTGGCAGTATACAATAAATTATTTACAGAAAGAGTATGTGCCCAGTGGCTGCAAATTCCTTTCTAGAAGGAATATGGAAGGACCTTACTTTCTGGAGGAAATCCTCAAGTGCAATAGTTAATAGGCCATTTTTACTGTCCTCTCCCTGTTCTATCATTAATGTGTCCTCTCATGCCCACATTCATTTTATATTGATCTCAGCGGACTTCAAACTCAAAGAGCTGAGAGTGGCAGAATGATACTCTACTATGGGGAAATGAGAGAAATACGTTGCAAGCAGAAATCAATAATGGATTTGGGGGCTTGCCTTCCTCTACTTCCTTCCCCTGCACCTTGTACAAGGGAGGTTTTACATCTCCCTTGAGCAGACATCAGCAGCGTAGGGAATATCTGTCTTGGAGTAACCGATGTGTGGAAAAATAAGCCAGAGTTGGCCCTGAGGGCAGGATGTGACATGAGGTGGCTGCCCACTGCACAGATTTGTCCATCTTTTTAAGTGACTAACTGCAGAACTGGCAGCATAAGGAACAATCTGAAAGCTGGGAGGCATCCTGGATTCATTCCTGACTGAGAATATTGAGAAATACAGGCAACCAGGGACCAGAAGACTTGCAGAAAATTCCTCGCCTGATTTGCTGACCGAAGTTAGGAAACCTTATTATAGTCAGGCCTCGGCAGCAACATCCTGAAAACATTTAGCAATAATATGTTTCCATTATATTTACAAGATATTCCAAGACAGCTATCCACATACTGTAGGCCATCAGTAGCATGAGATTATCAACACCCTCTCCCACATGTAAAAGCACAGAGACAGAAACTTTCACCTAAATTCCAGCCCTGTGGCTTTTTAGCAGTTGGATGTTTCTGTTTAGTCTTTCTCTGGATTTATTAAAATTGCAGTGGTACAAGAGCTCCCCGAAATTTTTATTCTGTACTATAAAGCTTGATAAGATATTTTGCAAGCAGGAAAACACAAGTGAGATGTTAATGGAAGCACAAAGCTGTATCCTGGATACAGTATGGTCCATTTACCTGTATCAAGGAGAAATGTCACACTGCAATGTGTGTGTGTGTGTGTTACCATGAGATAACACATGCCTTATGGGAATTAGGAAGCACTTTGCCTTGCTTGTGCCTTCAGCAGACCGACAAGAATTATCTCATGGTAATAAGTAACCCAAAATGTCTAATTCTTGCAAGAAAGTGGCAAGGAGAAAACAAACAATTACTTCATTGTTATGAAAGATCACGTTCCTTCCCACTGACAAAAATGTTAGTGATTGAAGATGCCTTGGGAAGGTATCTGAGCTATCCATATGCCCCTACCTAGTATGTCTATGGGTGTGCAGTTTATTATGCATAAAGGTATAAATGTATAGAGATTTATATATACCATTTTCAGATGTGCATAGACATTTGAAAAAAACCTTTATGCCTATACCTAATAAATTATACACATATATTTAAATTTATAACTGTTTAACATGATGTTACTCTTTAACTGGAGTTTGGGATTACTTTGAACATATGGTACTATTGTACCTTTTTAAATGTCCTAAATGTTAATGCTACAAGATGAAAATGGAGCTTTTACTACAAGAATTTGTGTATAGGTTCATAACTCAGTTTCAGAAGCATCTAACAAGAAGCATTTCGTTTTGTAAACAACCAAATAGGCATATTTTAAATGATTTTATCAATTGCTTCTATAAATGGCAATTAGTTTTTAACAGACTTTTAGAAAGATGCAGCTTTAATCCCAAGAATAATATCTTTTGTCCCCAAAATTTATTGTTTTATAGGTATTGAACCTTCTCTTGATTAGAGCAAACTGCAGGATCGTGACACATCATAAAGCACTTCCCTTAATACTTAACTTTTGAGGTTACTGCAGACTTACATGCCTGAAATCTGGTACAGAGAAGCAGGGACATGGCTATCTCATTATTTTCATCATCTCTGGGTAAAATTCTACCATTCTCAGCCTTAGGTTCTTTAGGAATTTGCCAGAAGCAAAAAACAAAACAAAACCAAACAAAGCAAACAAAAAAAAAAAAAAAAAAAAAAAAAAAAAAAAGAAAAAAAAGGAAGAAGAAAAGAAAAAAATTATGGGAGGATGTTAATATTTGACTTAAGGAATAGGATGGTTTTATGTTAATTATTGATTTGTCATTTTTAGAGTATATGACATGTCCCTTGACATTGATGAGATAGCCATAGAATATTAACAACCTTTACCCAGACTAACACTAAGCAAAATATTAAAAACAAAAATTGCATTCCTTTAGTCTTATTATTGGTAAAAGATCAAAGAACAAATTTGTAGCTCCATAAACATGGGCCTGGAGACATGTTCCTTGGACTAAGGAGAGGGAATCAGCCCCTTCATTCATTTACAGAATCTAGCCTTCAGTGCTCATTATTATTTGATACACGACTAACACAAACATATTGCAGCCAATGGCTTGCTCATGAACTATGCATTAGGACAACTGCTTTGAGTACCAGCTGCCTGTAATTTGGCCTGATTTGTTAGATGGCAGCATTGCTAATCCCTGTCTGTGCAACTCTCCAACCCATAGGAAGATTTCAGAATGGTTAATTTGTGCAGTTTATGAACTAAATGAACACTTATACAGATATTTGCAAAACTTTCTCACTATCTAGATATGCTTGCAAAGGAAATTCTGTTGATCAGCATTGTCAGAGGAAGCAAAACTGTGTTTTTATTGAACTCAAGACCCAAAAATATAAGAAAAAGAAGAGAGAAGCTTGGATTAACATGTAGAAAGTATGGTTCCACAAAAAGAAATTCTTGGTAGCCACGGTAACATCCTGAATGTAAGAAGATTAAGTTTTGGGAGTCTCTCTCTACTGTAGACTTTCTGGATAGACTCATTTATTTTTTTCATGCTTTTGTTGCCATTAGTGTGAAGGGCATGAGATTTCCTAAGAATCCCAAGACAGACAGGTAAAAGTGAATTTTGCAGTTGCACTGAGCAAGTCTGAAGGGAGGAGGACTGTAAGATCAGCGAAATGCAGATGGGGATAAGAAAAGAGTTTACTTTCTTTCCCCTTCCCAAAAGCAACAGCATTCTCCTTTCCTCTGAGAAGGAGCAGCCCCAACCTCCTCTCCTGTGTCTCACAGGCTGCTGGGAAGAGGGAAAGAAGACTGAGATAGTGGCATAGTCGTGTTGCAGGGAAACAAAGAACAAGGGTAAAGAGAAGGATGAGATGGGATAGGGATGGCTTGGAGCGCTGCTGCTAAGTGGTGGTGCCAGCAGCTGTGCTGTCAGGGGGTAGGGATCAGGTACTCAGGCTAGGACAACCCATGCTGACTGTGCAATCCCTGGAAGCCTGCCCCCCTCCCAGGGATGCCTGCTGCTGTGGGCCTTCTTTACAGCTTCCCAATTGCATGGGATATGAGAATTATAATGAGAAAGATGCTCAGGAGACATGGTAAAAGAGGTTGTATGAGTACAGGGATAGAATCATATAAATGGTTTGGGTTGGAAGCGACCTTAAAGATCATTTAGTTCCAATGGCCCTGCCATGGACAGAGACCCCTTCCACTAGACCAGGTTGCTCAGAGACACATCAAACCTGACCTTGAACACTGCCAGGGATGGGGTATCCACAGTTTCTCTGGGCAACCTGTTCCAGTGCCTCAGCACCCTCACAGTCAGGAATTTCTTTCTAATATTCAACTTAAACCTACCTTCTGCCAGTTTGAAGCCATTTCCCCTTGTCCTATCATTCACTACATGCTCTTGTAAGAAGTCCCTCTCCAGCTTTCTTGCAGGCCCTGGAAGGTGCTCTAAGGTCCTGCCAGTCTTCTCCAGGTTGAACAGCCCCAACTCTCAGCCTGTCTTTTCATCTTGTCAAGGAATTCCCATATTCATTGATGGCATTGTTTTAGATCTATATTAAGGGGCCTGATCAGTACTTTTCTGTAGCCTTTCATTAGTGGTTTTCATATTGCTGTCACAATAAATGAGTGAATATGTGATTGTTAAATACTAGTCAATTTTGTTGGACCATCTTCCCTAAACTAAACAATATTTTATTGGCTTTGTCCCTTGGTATTCCACTCCCACCCTGCTATTTACTATGCCCATTTATTGTTTAATTTGAATTTTAGGCTGCTCTGCCATTTGTCCTCCACATCTCAACATGCTATATACCAGTAATAATAATAATCAAGATCCATATTCTGAGCTTGTTAACAGAAGGATAAATTTGAAGCTTCTGTGTAGGCTTCACCAGAGGTCTAGAGATCTTACAAGAACCATGATCCTGACACTGAAGTTGCAAATATATGCACTGTTTTTAGTGCAGATCTTGTTGTAACATCAAGGTTTTTTTGTATGAAGCCTTAAATTCACTAGCCTCCTGGTCTTTCTCAGAGTATTAAAACAAATGAGCCTTATAAAGATTAAGTAGCACTTGTAATTAGTACCACAATTACAATGAGAGTGGAATCTATCACCATGCACTATTTAGATATTATTACTATGTATTAACATTTGCTTTGGCCTGTAAGATGAGTCACTGTCTGCATTAATGATGATGGGGACCAGGTTGTCTGCTGGTATATACTGGGATAGCCCCAGCGGGGTCACCAGAGAGGAGCTGCTTTACAGCCTCAGGGATTATGGCCCTGGCAGCTCTACCATGAGCCTCACTGGGAGTCAGATCCTGTCTCTAGTGTGTTTTCTCTAGAAGGTAAATGAAGTGAATAGCTAACTAGGAATGAAAATTAGGGAAGGAAAAAATACTTGCACAAATGTGTGGTTCACTTTTGGTGATTCAAGTTTACTGTACATGCTACATCAAAACAAATCTTTGCAATTACATTTTTCTTGGGGGAAGGGAGGTGGTTTTTTTTTCTGAACTCCTACACCCTGGTTAAAAGCTTAAAGCAGGCTGAGTTGTGCAAGGTTGTGTTGAGACTGATTAGACAGGAAAGCACGCTGTGACACTCCCATCCATGTGAAAGAAGAATGAACCAGCTCCTGAAGTCCGTCCTTGCTGCAGCTTGATCTTCCTCCTACATGTTCATGTCAGCAGTCCTGATGCTGGAGCAGCAGATGCATTCAGTTCTTACTCAGCAACAACTGCTATGGAAATCAGAAGGAAGGGTGTGGGCTCAGCTGGTTTTTATCCATCAGGATTTGAACTATTGCAAGTTCTCTTTCTAGTAAAAACTCAGTAAAAACTGACTAGGAGGCCTCAAGATTTCTTCCAGTGCATTTTCAATGTACTTCTGTGGGGCAAATATGAGCAATAGACGAGAAGTGCCAAAAGTTAGGCTTATAACACAAATCTAACCTGAAATATTTGTATATATATTTCAGTTTTGCAACAGAAATAAACTTTGGCATTGTCAAAGATGGATTTGCAAACCGTACCGGGAAAACGTTTTGGTACCCCAGTGAGATCTTCTATCCCACACTTCATTGCAATCACATCAGGTCTGTGTAAAAAATGAAATCATTCTCTCAAGTAAACCATTAGCTTACTAAACTTATTCTCAGATATTCTACTTAGCTTTTTAGTGCTCCTAAAATGTGCTGGACTTTACAGTACTTCAGCTATATGTCCTTAGTTCATTTTACATCACTATCACCAGCACTGCGTAGCTGAGTTTTGAATATCCCAGAATAAAGACTGGCATTTTCTTCCATCCCTGTAAGCACTGGCACCATCACAGAGCATTGTCACTGACTTTAAACTAAGCTCATGATTTACAGAGGGGAACAACTTTTTCTGTAGCAGCAGAGGCATATCAGGTGCCAGATAGGAACAACTGGCCATGGTTAACCCCTGATAGATTTGAACAGTGACCTAGATATCAGAAGCAGCATAGCACCTAACAACATGAAATACAAACAAAATCCATAACCTTTATTAAATATAGTGTTGCATTTCATCCCACTGCAGATACGTCATTATGGTGCTGTGGGCAAAGATGAAAATAGCATGCCTGATACTATGTATTTATATAATGCATAATAATGCTTAGCATACGTAGAGCACTGTTCATTCTCAAAACACTTAAAATCATTTAAACCTCAAAGAAACTGTGAGGTAGAGCAGTATGTTGCTCTATTTGGGGGTTTTTTTATCATTATTTTTCCACTAAAACTTACAAGTGCATCACATCAAGGAACAATAGACCTATGGTCAAATTCTGATCAAATTACTTTGGTGAAACCGCTAGTTACCTTTGAAGCCAATGGAAAATTTCCAGCACTATGACCAAAATCAGAACTTGGATCCTATTCATACATCCCGTAAAGCTGAACTGTTATTGGATAGCTTGGTACATCTAAAAATAAACCCTTTGGTTTATTTTTATCTCATTCTGGAAATCGGGTTGACATTGTTTCTTACTTCTCTGGATAACTTGAAAAGTAGAATCTGACAACATGCTGCTTGTCTTGTTTTCTGTGTTCTCCTCTCCATTTCCAGGCACCCTCATTTCACAGGCTGGGAAAGCAAGATGACATGGTTTTGCACAGCAATGGTACTGGTGGCAGTCTTGGGCCCTGTACAGTCAGTTATCACATCTCAGCAGTAACCAGGCAACTCAGAGTAAGGTTCCCTTTGCTCTCCCTGCACTTGACTTCAAGGTGTTGTTTTTGTGTAGACATTTAGTCAATTTAGTGAACTCTGGTGCCTTGCAATTCTCATCTGGTTGTTTGACACCCCCTTAGGACTCTTTAAAGGAGACCTGTAGAACCGGTCCTCTTTTAAATCCATCGCTGAAGCTATTGCAGATGAGGTTACTGCCAGCTCCAGCTCAGTGGCTGTTACAGGAGGTGCAGATGGCCTTTCTCTGCTCCTGATTACCTTGGAGAAGGCAGGACGGATTTCAGATTAGTCTTCAGTCCACTGTAAAATGTGGTCAGTAAGACTCATGGCAGTAAGCAGTTATTGGCCACTTTGTTCCACATACAAGTTCTGAGAGAAATAAAATTTACTTTCTCTCATGGAAGTAGTGCATTCATTTGAACAGGTCATTGTGGTTGAACTGTTAAAAAAGTCCAAGAATGCCTGTGTCAGTTCTTCCCTTCCAACATTTTATTCTATCCTGTCATTTTGTCAATTAAGGCTATTCTGCCAGTTCAGTGCAGTCAGCGGAAAACAAAATGAGGAGTCTGCTTTTTCTGGGGGGGTGGGAGGGCTAGAGCAGAGATAGAAAAAAAGTACCACACGACTCCAGTCATATTAAGTCTCTAAAGTGGTAAGAATGACTCAGTAAAAAAATGAAACCTAGTACACTCAACAAAGTATTTTAACCAAATAAAATATTACAAAAATAAGTCCTAAATAAGTGAAGAAATACACCCGTCCCCTCTCCCCCCATACACATGCTGAAATGCTGCAGTCAGGAGTTTAGCTCAAATCTTTCTTTCCTTGCTCTCCTTAAAATGGGCAGAGGAAAGACTTCTCAAACTGACCCCATGCTCCCTGAGGATTACATAGGGTCTTTGCAACAGTTAGGGACTTTCCTGTTACAGAATCATTTATTGCATCAACTCGAAGCAAAACCAGGAAATTGTTCCTGGATCAAAAGCTGTTCTTCCTTGGATCAGAATATGCAATACTGCTGTAGGACAGCTTCGCACCTTTCTGCATCAAGGAGCTCTTGTTGTGCTACTGTAGAATACATCTTTGGAAAAATTAGATTTTTGCCAGGGGTAGCAGCTCTATTTAGCACAGAGTTTCTGTTTCCACAGAAACCGCACCACTGAAGTCTGCAGAGGGCAGATGCAGAGTGAGAATATCTGTGACCACTTAGGTTAATTGCCTTTCCCAACTCTTCCCCCACTTCTGGTCTCTGGTGGCCCTCTAAAGATCAATGGCAGATCACCAGGCATCTCGTTGCAGGCTTTCTGCCATCCTTCCCCATCTCCTGGGGTTATCTAAAGCTGGGTTTAAAACAGTACCCAGAGGGTCCTTAAGGACCACTTTTAGCGAGTCTGCTGTCTCCTTTGTCCCTGGCTTCCTCTCTGTTCCTGGACAGGCCATTTAGTCCCTCTGCTCCTCAGATCCACAGCTGAGCAACAGCTAGGAAAGCTTCCCTGCTCTAATGCAGAGGTGCATTATGTCTTGTGTGATAGCTCAGATACAGCTATGATAGGAATTGTGTAAGTACCTGATTTAAATAGTTATTTTACTCTTTAACATGTTTTCATAACAAATAAATATTTTCAGATAAAAGGAATACCAAGATATTGCATATATAGATACATTACAGATACTTCCAACATGCTACATTCTGTTTTCATTGTTATTACTCTCTGATACATAGTCTTTTCTAAGAATATTAATGTTTCCCAAAAAATGAATAGGAAAAAAGATATTTTCAGTGCTGATGCATGAAAATGATTTAAGCCTTACCTCCTTTGCCAAGATACTTAATCTAAACTCAAGCTACAAAAAAAAAAAAAAAAAAAAAAAAAGGAAAGAAAATGAGACTTTTTTTAAAAGCAAGTTTGAAACCACTACTGAAAGCCACAACAGTCAAAAAATGCTGCAGCAAATGAAATCAAGGGGTGAAATTCATGCAGTTGCCATTGCCCCAGGTTTCATTGTGGTTCTACCTCAGCGCTACAGTGGCTTGCTCGTTTCCTTTCTGAAACTTTTCAGATGTGGGAAGAAGTTGGCTCTGTGGCTGAAGAGACTGGGGGCGTCAAATGAAAGATGAGATATCAAAGCTGAAGGAAACAATCAAAACTACCTATTTTTAGCAATGAGAACCAGTGCAGAGATCTTTAACAAAGTGGGACCAGATTACAACACACTTCTGGTTTTTTTAGGCCATCAGAGCATGCCCGAGGACAGAGCAACTACCCTTACAAGCTTCTTCAGACCATTGGCAACCTACATGTTTAAGAGATAGTTCTTCCTACTCTGGAGTAAATTTGCTGATACCATTTTAGAGGCCTTCGGGATGTGCAAGAATGCTCTGTAACTATAAAGTTGTACTATGACTTTATTATACTCCTCCCAGGCTGATCAGTGACAAATGCTGCTTTTATTTATTGTTTCCATATGAAGTTCCTACATGGGCATTCTTACGGCAGTTCCTCATAATGGCATCAAAATAATACAAATCTTCAGTTACTCAGAAAACGTGACGACACAAACTTAATTACATTTAGGGAAAAATGTCAGTACAACTGACCTTGAGACAAATTCCGGCCTGTTAAGCGTATCTAAAACTTTTTTTTTGTTTTGCATATACATCATAAGAGTATTCACAAGGGGTATCAGTTGCTATTCAAATTAAAAGAAAAAGCTAATTTGTTTGCAGGTTTAACGTATTTGGGCAAATTATGAGTTCCTTAACTTTTCACTAAGACTGTACTTTCTAGTGATTCTTATGGCAAAATCAGAATCTTGACTGTAACTAATAATATATTTACAAAAGCTACACATATTCAGAGCACATATAATTTTGCCCTGTGTCCCTCATGAAAGTAAACAACCCATGGAGCCTCGTATTTGTAGTTTGTAATGACTCCAGGACTCCCTAATGCTATTGCAGCCTTATTACGTGCAGCTGGAGGTATTTTACTCTTTCATATTTGCCAGGTCTTTCATTTAGTTTTCCACACTACAGTAGATGTCCTGGTGTAATGAAAGGCAATACAGACCATGATTTTAATCTATTTTATTCACATCTCAGTGGTCACCTGTTCTCGTGTTATTACTGAACCTCTTACCCTTTAGCTGTTGAGAACTGAATTTGAACATTGTGGGAAAAGGTTTCATTCAAGTCAGTGTCAGGAATCACTGCTAAGTAGTGGATAGGATCCAGTTACTGTCAAGGTGGTGAAATATCCACACTTTAAATGCTGAAGTTCAAGTCAGTCACTAAATTAATGACAGACCATCCAAGGGGGGTCCAGAGGGAGCGCTGGAGCCAGGAAGCCAGCCTTGTGCCTGGCTGGAGGGACCAAGGCTCCTGTGCTTGTCTGGCTGCACTCCTGCCATCCAGCACATCCCTGCAAAGAAAAAGAGCAGGCCTAAGCACCAGCCATCTGGCTTCATGGAGGGGGAGGCACATGGGCTTGGCTTTACGAAGCACAAAGAAACGAAACTATTCTGCCTGTGTGCTGGGAAGCTGCAGCTGATTCACTGCTGGAGTTCCCCTTGGGAGGGAAAAGTGCCTACAAAGCTCACTGACACCTCAGTTTCCTCACTAAACAAAGTTGTCTAGTCACCAATAAACATGCCATTTCTGGCAAAATGAAGAAAATGAGCGCTTTTCTGAATAATAATGGTGTAAAAGTTTAAATCTTGAGATCTGTGTCCTTTCTCTTTGCCTGAACCAGCCAGGAACAAAGCAACCAGGTACTTGCCTGGGGTTGAACAGGCATCTGTGCAAGTTTCTTGGAGCTCAGGGTAAAAGAGCACAACCTCTAGTCAGAGCTTTCTATTGACACGAGTCTGTTCTTTTCAATTCTGATGTGAGGAACCAAGGCTTCCTCCAGCTTCTCAAAACATGGTCTCCCAAGAAAAACGCTCCTACCTTTCCAAAATGACAGCCTTCCCCTCGCTGCCTGGTGCTTCCACCCCCCTACAGCAGCAGAGGCTGTGCTGCTGCCACCACTGGAGCCTGTGTGTGCTCTGTGACTCACGCTGGGTACCAGGTAGGACTTAATGCCACTTGAAGCAGCAATAACTTCCTTCATATTTTATTGCAGGTCTCAGATAGTTTGGAGCATCCTCCTTACAGGCCATTTTTGTGTTCAACCCATTGCCTCTCTTCTCTTTTGTCTCTTTGGAGAGTGGCCAGTGGATGATGGGACTATCTCTATCATAACCTTCTCTTCCATGCAGCTCTTCAGTCATTGTCCCTGCATTTTTCCCATCTGGGGGAAAGAAGAAGCCTGTAGTAACAACACAACAAAATTAAACCAAGCTATTAAATGACTATTAAATGAGTGGCCTTATCAACAAAAAAGATGATAACAGTAACAACCACAGCCAAAGCAACTGCAAAGCAGTTCTTTAGAAAATAAGAATCATTACACTATTACACTTTTAATTTCTGATGACCCAACATTTTGGGTCATCAATTTGAATTACTGACCAAAGCATATTCAAATTGTAAGGCAGGAAGTCTTTCTAAGCTTTCCCTTAGTTGGTGGTGCCATTAAACACACTTAGGTACGTTCCTGTGGTCAGAGAAGAAAGGAGTGCAAACTCCAATGTCTTTCTAAATCCATACCATGATGGGTTTACATCAGTGGGAGTTTTGACCAAGTAAGGATTGCAGTCAGACCCCACGCAGAGCCCCAGACACAGCCTTGTTCTTATTTGGGATAAAAGCAAATGCACTTTGATGAGCTAAGCAACTAAACTGGGTTAATATCCAGTTTGTCAACAAACTTGTTTTGACATGCTGGCTAGACCATGGCTGTTTACCTCGAGCAAACCCAATCCTGGATTATTTTGTTCCCAGTAAAAACAAAAGACCCTAAAATTTCCCTTACAGTCAGTAGTGCCAGCTATGTGCGGAGAGAGCCATGAGCTCACAGAGGCCCTTGCCAGGATTTGGGAGGCTTTGGTCAGAGGACCAGCTGGGAACCTCTGTCATTCCAGACTGACAAATCATGAATGCTCAGAGCAACATGATGCTGAATGTGCAAACAGCGAGTCCACTTATGCTGCTCATACAACACGGGGATGTTCTCTGCCTGTCCCTGCATCAGATGCAGAGGAAGTTTTCTAAACATGTGGAAAACTCCACTCTAAGCTGACCAGTGCTGAGGAGCTGGGGGCATCTTTTGAATCACACCAGAATTAATACAGCCAGAATAAAATATCCTCTACTAGTGTATCTATAAATATAGGTGTGTGTATATATTATCTATAAATATAAGTAATGTATAACAGTCCATACTCTTTCACAAGCACCTAAGGGCTTCCTGAAGACAGACATACAGCTCATGAAGTGCCTTCCAAAATGTTTTCATAAGGAAGATCTTACAGAAAAAGGATTGTGTTTACACAATTTATGAAGATGTTTACAGCCCCAGCTACCCAGATGTGTCGAAATATTGCAATGGAAATTCAGACCTACTGTTTTTCTTTTGGTTTTGGTGCAGGCGAGGTTGTTCGTATTTTTGCAGATTATTTTTAGAATTTGGTGAAGGGTTCAGCTGGTTTTACAGCAAAAGCTGCTGCCGTGTAAACACTAGTAACTTCTCAAAGATAAAAATGTGTATGGTTCTAATTTTAAGCACATGAGGTCACTGGTTAAGTGTTCGAGGACTGCGTACCCATCGGACATGAGTGGAAGGATGTGCTGCAAAGTCTTGTTGATCCCATTTCAGCTTCAAGTGGGTAAGGGAGGCCGGCTGGCCTTAGCAAAGGTGCAGAAATAAATGGCTTGATTTACACAGATGCTCTGTGGGGTTTACAAACCTCCAGAAAGTCGGTGCTTTGTGGACTTGGAGCTGTGAGAGAGGCAGGCAGGACTGCTCCCGGTAAGAAGAGACAACTGAGAGACAAGAGACAATCCCTGGCAACCCACTAGCCACCATCAGCGGGCCCCAGCACCCCCGCGGGCTCCGTCCCCTCACACAGAGGGTCTAGGAATCCCCAGCTCCCCGAGCCCCGCTGGATTCCTCATCGCTCCCGGGCCTCCTCATCCCGCCAGGCTGAGGGACACGCCCGGTCCCCCGGCAGGCCCTGGCCCAGGGGCGCTGCGACACGCCCTTCCCGCGGCCTCCCTCACACCTGTGCCACAGAACCACAGGATATCCCAGGCTGGAACGAGCCCACAGGGATCATCGAGTCCAACTCCTGGCCCTGCACAGGACACCCCAAGAATCACACCATGTGCCCGAGAGAATTGTCCAAACGCTTCTTGAACTCTGTCAGGCTTGGTGCTGTGCCCACTTCCCTGGGGAGCCTGTTCCAGTACCCAACCACCCTCTGGGCGAAGAACCTTTTCCCAACACTCAGCCTTGACCTCCCCTGACACAGCTTCAGGCCATTCACCCGGGTTCTGTCACTGGTCACCAGAGAGAAGAGATCGGTGCCTGCCCCTCCGCTTCCCCTCGGGAGGAAGCCGTGGACAGCTATAAGGTCCCGTCCCACCCCACCCCGGCCCCCACCCGGGCCGGGCCCGTGACGGGGCCGCGGCCACAGCAGCGGTGGCGGCGCCGGCCCCGCCCGCCCACGTTTGCCGCGCCCGCCCGCCCCGCGCGGCGCTTCCTGCGGCGGGGCCGGCGGGGCGGGGGCCGGCAGGGGGAGGAGGCGGAGGAGGAGGGGACAGACGGGGAGGGGAGCGGGGAGGAGGGGCCGGTGCCGCTGCCGGATGCAGTGAGGAGGTGCCGCGGCCCCCCTGCGCTGCTGGCCGCTCACCTGAGCGGGCAGGAGGGCGGAGGAGGAGGAGCCGCCGCCGGCGCCCGAGCTGCGCGGAGCCCGGCGGTGAGGCGGGCGGAGGGTCGGCGGGGCGGGCGAGGCGATGGCGCCGGGCGCGTAGCGGGCAGGAGGCCCCGCGTCCCGCCGTGTGCGCCCGGCTGCCGGCGGGGGCGGCCGGCGGGCTCCGCCGCGGCCTAGGAGCGGCCTCTCCCCTCAGAGCGCCGGGCGCGGCGCCGCGGCGGCCCACACCATGTCCACCCGCACGCCGCTGCCCACCGTCAACGAGCGGGACACCGAGAACGTGAGTGCCGCGCCGGGACGCCCTCCCTCTCTCCCTCTCCACTTCCCTCCCGCCCTCCTCCTCTCCCCGGCACCCGCGGCGGCCCGGCCCGCCGCGCTGCCCCGGCCGGGTGCCCCAGGGGCGGGCGGGCCTTGGCCGGGCCGGCACCGCCGCCTGCCCGCGCCCCGGGCTCCTCCGTGCGGCGCTGCCGGGGCGGGTCCGGCCCCGCCGCGCTCCACGTCGCCCCAGCGCCCCGCGGCCCTGGGCCTCCCGCAGGGAGCGCTCCCGCAGCCCCTTCCAGCGCAGCGGGGCCGGGCTGCCCTTATATGTCCTCGGCTGTCGGCGCACACGGGCCCCCGCCGGGCAGAGGCCTGTAGCCCCCGCGGGCGGCAGCCCCGCCTTAGGGCGTCCCCCGCACCGGGCACCTCCGCGCCTGGGCCGGGATATCCACTTGTGGGCTGTCAGACCGCCCGGCGCTTGGCCCTGTCTCGCTTTCTGGGGTTCAGCGGTACTTGCTCTTTGTTCAGTTTGCACCTCCAAGACGGTCCCTGGTGTTGCTGTATTCCTTCCTCTGGTTTGCTTTGTGTTGCCTCTCAGAGAGGCTGTGGTCGGGTCCTTGGTTCCTCCCGAGTTCGTTATATCTTCCTTTGTGCTCTGTTTAAACATCTTTGCGATCTCCTCTGCTCCGCCCGGGCTCGGCGGAGCGGGAGCACGGTGGTGTTCTCTGCTGTGGTGGTCTTCTGTAGAAAACAACCAGTCTTGGCTACGATAGACGGTGTGCCTGAGGAATGCTGGACCCTGTCTGGTCCTGTCCATCAGTGGTGATTATTTAAATTGGTGGTAGTGTGGGAGGTGTGACGTTTTCCTCTTGGGTGAGGGGACCAATGTTAAAAGTGGTGTGTTTACAATGTAGGTATTGTTAGTTGCCTTTGGGAAGGTGGCAGAAGGAGGGCAAAAGGAGCCATACCCACCTTCTACTTGGGTGGAAAGTGATTAGTAAGAAATGAAGAAAGATGACCTAATGGGCTGAAAGTGGTTGAAGAAGATGCTTGTTTGTATTGAATCAATCTACAGAGGTTCTGGTCAACAGTAGGAGCTTATAAGGTTTGGTACTGTATAGGCCCAAGCAATAGTCTCTTCTGAATAGGTTACTGACTGATAAAAAATGAAAAGTGAATATGAGAAGAGGATTTGGAAGACAGAGGTAACAGAAATGAGGTAATATAGCTAAAGAAGTGAAACTCTAGCTTGGTGAATTTTTATAATGAGCATTTAATATCAGCTGCTCAGTGGAAGTTTAATTGACTCAGCGATATCAGCGTTATGACTGGTTAAAGCAAATAGATGTATTTGCTCTGTCCTTACTCTTCATGGACTGATGAGTTCTGTGTTATTGTCACAACGAAAGTAAGTCCTTGAGATGAAAACTTCGATTTAATTAAATGATAAAGCCCAGGTTTGTGTGATATGTGTTACTCATGAGTCTCCATTTCAAATGTATATGGGAATGTCGCTGAGAGACAGATGACAGGAGGGGACATATATAGGTATATATCCAGTAATATAGTGCAGAAGACTTGCAAAATTTACACAAGGCAGATGGAAATATTCCCAAATGTCATCATCTTTTATAGAATGAAAACTTCGATTAAAATGTTAGTAGTTCATTTAAAAGATATGCTACTTGGAAGGGCTCAATTTTGACACTTAGGGAATAGTAAGTGTTATTTTTTATTGTTGTAATTTCAGGGAGTGCATTGGGTATCTAAAAACCCCATGTTTGTACAGGATATCAGAATACTGAAAATTGTACATTTGTTTCTGAAAACCTTGGTGTAAGTCTGCAACCTAATACTAATGAATATAATCCTCCAGCCAGATAAACAGCAAAGAGCTGTGCAGTAGTAAGTTCCTAAATCTGCACAAAGTAATTCTAGTGCTGTCATTAGTGTGGCGTCTGCTGGGTTTTGGAGCAGAGACCTCGAGGTCTGCCCATCAGGCAGCCAGCTTTGCTGCCCATGGTGTCCCTGACTTTTGCTAAAGTGGCAAAGGTAGGATGGAGGAGGTGGTCTGTTACTGACTTCCTGATCAGCAGCATTCCTTGATTTAAAATGGATTCTGTGAGGGTGAGGTGAGACTCCTAATTTACTTTTAATGTGCTTCCTTCTGCTAATAAACACTAATGGACTGGGGAACTGTTTATGCTGATGGGTCTTGACGTACAAAGTCGAGCTAGTAAGCTCTGGGTAACTGAGGCAGTGAGAAGTTGCAAGAAAAGGGAGAAATAATTGGAAAGAGTGAGGAGTTAAGGAGCAGCTTTTGGCCTGGTAAAAAAATACATCTTTATAGTGCTTATTTCTAATCCTCGAGTATGTATATTAGCAAAGCTCTCCCAAGTCCTGCAGCTAGTGGTGATCTTCAGGAGAGGCTCTTTTCTTCCCTCTCATGCGTGTGGCCATCTTGGCAGTGTGGCTCCACTGTGTGACTCCCAAGGGACAGACTGTAGCTCTGTATCCCAGAGAGAGCTGATTGATGGTTCTGACTACAAACCTACGTGCCCATCCAGCTGTGCTTTGCACATGGTGTGAGGTTGTTGCATGAAATCACAGGGAACTACCCTGCCACCACCACTCTCTGTCTCTTGGCAGGTGCTTTCAGTACTTTAAAATAGAAAATAAATAAAACTTTAATGTGTCTTTCTCTCAGTGTGCAGGCATCTGTTACATACTTTAAAAAATAGTATAATAATTGGGTATAGCACCTATCATAAGAATATACATTCCTTGAAGAATTACAGGAGTTTCTGATGGGATGAGTGACAAACTTGCATATTTCCATAATTCTTTGTGCCTTTTATCCCACTGCATCCTTTGAAAATAGTCTAGAAGGGATAAGATCATGCAGCATATTCCTTGATAAAGTCTTATCAGAAAGCTGGAGTAAGAAGTTCAGGAACCATCAGCAACGGGCACACAACAGGTGGAGGGAGCCAGCGGTGGTGGAGCAGTGTGAGTGTAACTGATAGGTCTGCCTTGTGCAGATTCACAGCCTTTGTCTTTTCTTTGCCTTTTTGCTGTTCCTGACATCTCCCAGTGCTATGTTTAGCTTCTCTAGCAAATGTCCATAAATACTTTTCACTGGAAATGTTACTTCTCTTTCATGAAAGCTGTGTTTAAGGAAAATAAATAGATTATGATTGTCAAACACTTATTCTTACTGAACAGTTTATTGGGAAACTTGGGGAAATTAATGGGTGGAGGCTGTACTGTATTTTCATGCCTATTACCGGATTTGTTTTTTCAAATGAGGGGTAGGAGTGGTATTCAAAATAATAATTTCCCCGTGTTTTGATTTTGTACATGTAACTATTTACAGCTTCCTCTTGATACATTTTACGTAGGCTGTGACGGGTAATGTGTCAGTGCATTGAAACACTTGCAGTTGGGGTTAGTTTGGGTGAACTGAACTTCCCTTCTCTGCTGTCACTGGAGAAGGAGAAGGACAGGAATCAAAAGCTTTGAGCTAGAATCACTTTTGTTTTCTTTGAGTTGGTATTAATTGAGGAGAGAGGAGCTTCTATATTTTTCCCTTCATGGTGTGTTGTATTGTGTTGTTAAATTGGGGAATGGTTTTCCTGAATTAAGGCAAAAGAAAAGACATGCATCAGTAATATATTCTCCTAAATGTTTTTGGGGAGCTCTGTATAAGAAAATACTCATGGAAATTCAACAGTTGGCTCTGTAATACTTGCTGTATAGTACTTTTAATAAAATTAATAAAAATGAGAATGCTGTAGTTTGCTTTTTTCTGACTTAAGGCCCTGGTTAGTTTGGCATAAGAATACATTTTTTTTTTCTCTATGGTAAGTGTAATTTAATCTTTCAAAGGTATTACTGTTACCTGTGAGGGTATTTCTGTTTATTTGTGTTGTGGTCTCACCCATCTAGCTAAGTTTTAAGGTATTATTTTGTTTTGTACTTTTCAGATGCATCAAAGTTGTTTAATTCTGCTGGGGCAATCTGACACGTTTACAATGAAAGAAGGAACAAACAAGGAGGGAGTGCTGGATGATAACTCTGGCCAGGGTCAAGGAGGAATGTGGGAATTGTGGTTTGTCTTACCTAGCCAGTGCTATATGAGAATGATTGAGATGTCACATCAGGGGGAATTTTAAGGAAGGATAAAACAGTGACCTATGGTCATGTGATTTGCTGCATTATCATATAAATAATTATGATTTTGACACATGCACACCTATTTGTGGGCTAGTGAGGGAAGGGTGATGTCTCAGATGCCAGCTAAAGTGGGTGTGGTTAAGGATGCCTTTCTGATAGGGGAGACTACTGGACAGCTGCATTTTAAAGAGGAAAAAATTGAACACGGCAAGAGATAAGAGGATAGAGTGAAGTAGTCAAGTTGGGATGATAATGATTATACCATGTTTAATTTCTTTTTCTTTTTTTTTCCCTTCTGGATTTGCTTTTGCACAATAAGAACACATGGTTTTGATTTGGACAGAGGGGGCGTGGGAGAAAGTATCTGACAAGAATTCTTTCCTTCAGTGCCTTAAGCAGAAGAATGGCCTAGTTTCCAAGCCTTATGGGTTCAAGAGTACAGCTGTATCTCTCTTATCCACAGGAGATGGACTTGAGCAAAGTGAGGAATGCCCGTGTTTTTTCCTTGCAAGATTGTTTTTCTTGATCATAAATACACCATTAGGTTGTATGTTTGTTTGAACAGGGTATGTTCTAATCTTATTTTGAGGGTTTGTGTTTCCTCTATGCAGACTTTGTTTTTGATGTTTTGCTTCACATCTGGAGCAAGCTCCTATGTTGTGAGGGGAAAACACACATTTAGCTAGAGCATCGTGCACAAAGAGAGCAAGGCTCGATTTGTTATAAAGTATGTTATCCATTTTGAAGTGAATCTTCTGTGTGGATCAGAGAGAGCAATTGGACAGCTGGTATAGATGTTTAATTTCATTTTCCTTATGTAAAGAGAAATATTTTGGTACAAAGAAGTGAAAATGTAGCTTCATGCTTCGGTGCTCTTTCTAGGCATTGTGAAAGTGTACAGAGTTAAAGTTAAGAAAGAGTTAATGCAGTTTGCTTGTAGTACTTGTTTCATTTCATACTTCATGGGGCTTTTGAGGTTCGTAGGTAAACATAAAGTTAGATTGTTTGTGGTCGGTATTCTGAAAACTGTACTTCCATGGTCAGTGGAGTTGAACACTGAACTAGAACAAGGAGGTTATGTTCTAGGGAGACTTGTTGTCAGCAAGGTCTTTACTGGCATATTTTTCTTGATGATATGGACTTATTATTTATATTAATACAATCTTTTTTAAAAAAATTGACTCTACACTTAAAGTGTTTTAATCATCAGCAAAGGCATGATTTTTCCCCGTAGCACCCAATTATATTTACGAATTAATGTTTCCACTATAAATGTGTTAAGTTTCTACCATCACAGTTGCTGTTGCTTAGCAGAGGAAGCTCCTGCTAACTTCTAATTGACCTCAATAGTTTAAACACAGAAAAAGGATTAATTTCATTTTTCTTTTAAGCACAGATACAGTGATTTCTGTGAAATTATGTTCTTGATCAGTGACTTGTATTCACACTTGCAGATCTTTTTTCTTGTTCTCAGAATTTATTATAGACCTGGCCTTTATATCTTACTGATGCTTGAGAGAACTTTAAACAATTTTCCAGTACAGCAGATTCACTGAGAAACTATCCTGTTAAGAGGAGAGACGATTTTACTATTAATGTGGAGCTATAAATCTATGGTGCAACTAAAGCCCTAACACAGGTTTCTACATGTTGGCCTACTCACAAGTTTTAGAGTTTGAGCAAACTTTTCATATGTTGCAATACTGGAGAGAAAGCATTTTACCACTTCTGTTTAGTTCTTATTTTTTAGTAGCTTCAGCCTTTCCTTTATTTTAAAATACACATTTGCACTCTGTGCTGCCCTCCAGGTTAAACATACTACTTGTAAGCTGCTGCAGACAGTGACAAGTTTCAAACTTAGCTTATTTATGTTGTGGTCGTGACACCATCTATTTTGTTGTTGTTGTTGTTATTAAAGGAATGCTTGCTTTTTGTGGTTTGGTTTGTTGTTGTGATTTTTTTTAATCTTTCTGGAATTTCAGAATAGCCAAAAAGAATTCTTTTTAAGGCTTGACAGTTTTTTCTGGGTCTCGATTATTGAATGTTTACTCTGCTCTAGATAGCAGTAAATTAAGAAGAAATGTTCTCCACAGTTGACTATTTGTGAAAAGAGCCATGAAAACAGGAAAGTTTCACCAAAACGTTCTCATTGTTCAGTGTAATGAATATAATGCAACTCAATCTGAGTTTTAATAAGAAGCTCTTTCTCCACGTCAGCTACCAAGCCTGTTTAATTGTTAGCATTTCTCTACTTCTTTCACATTCTAAATTAGCTCTTTTTTTGTGTGTGTTCTCTGTGCTCAGTGCTAAACTGAGCTTTAAATTGGGCCAGTTGTATTTCATGTAAGAATGAATCATCTTTGTTTTTCTGTGAATAACTTAGTAAAATAGCAAAGTCAAAGGATTGATGAGATCTCTTGAGGTCAGTTTAGGACTTCATAGCTGTATGTTATGATGCAGCTTAGATAGTTTTCTTGAGCATCCTAGTGAATCTAAGGTTAAAAATTCCAAGAGGATAAGATGGCCCTTGTTTTTAAGATATATTTCCCTGTAACTGTTTCAACTTTTGTTTCCTAAGTAGTCACCAAACATGCTATAGCTGTGGTGGTAAAATAATTGAAGGCAAAAGCATTAGAAAGTAGCTCTCTGTGCTTATCATAATCCTGCTTTTTTTTGACCTGAGATGGCAATTGGAAAAAAAAAAAGGTTGGTTGATGGGGGTTTTTTTTGGTTGGTTTGTTATTTTGGTGGTGGTTTGTTGTTCGGTTGTTTTGTTCTGTTTTTTAAGGTAAGCATTTTTATCAGGGTTTTCTTTTTGTGTGCTTTCAAAGAAAACAGCAACCTATGCTGAAAGCCATATGTTCACAGTTGTAATAAGGTGCCTGCACAGTTAAATTCAGCTGGGCCACAATTAACCTTTAAGGCAGTGAACCAGACACGCTCATGGAGCAGTGCCACAGCTTAGTCTGTAACAATTGATCAATAGAGTGTATTTATGTGAAACCCAAAAGCACAGGTTTAGTGGGCATCTCTGTAGAATGAAACATCATTATGTTATTCTAAAAATCTCCATCTTATCAGGACAGCTGAGGGACAGACACCTGATATTGCTTAAATCACTGTGGAAAGCAGCTCTCTTTTGCTGGAATGAATGTGTCGTCCATGAGTTTTCAAGTTTTCCTGTTCTGCTGTTTGTTGTATATGGATTCAGGAAGAAGTAATTTTCCTTCTTTTATCTTGCTGTTCCTATGCTTGTGGGACACCTTAGGTGTAGATCGTGGTTGTCAAAATGAGAAGTGATCTGCACTCCATTTGTTTGGTTAGCATGAGTGTGCCTTACAATCAAGATGTCCTGCAGAGCTGTTCAAGATCTGAGTGCTCAGTACCAACAACTCCTGTCCCTTTCTGTGCAAATTATTTCAAGTTAGCAATATTTTATAAAAATGTAAGATTGTTATAGAAACATACATTCAAAATGCAGCAATACAACATGTATTGGACAAAAAATGTTTTTCTTCTCATTTGTGTTCTTCAAAAGCCTGACAATATAGCAGAAAGAGGACTCTTGGTTATAATTAGCTTTAGCCAGAGTCGTTGTTTTAATTTCCAAGAGGTATGCCGAATCTAAAAAAGCATTGAATGCCCACACATTGATATGTGTGTTCGTAGGTGTAATGATTTCCAAGGTGAGGATTGTTACACATAGTGGAGTTATACTGAGGTCAGAATGAAACACGTTCACGACTTCAGATCAGCCTCTGCCTTGTTCACTGTGACCTTAGTGATGTGTTGGTAATAAGCAGAATAATAATCCAGGTTTATGTTTAAACATCTGTAGAATTCACAAAAGTAGCAGAATGTTAATCAGATCAGAGAATGATGTCCAAACTTAATATATATTTTAACTGATTCTTGATAAAGAGCTTTGTCCAGCTGTGTTGCAGAACTGTGTTTTAAACATACACAGCTGTGGGATGGGTAGCTTGAATAACAAGACAGAACCACCTCTGATGAAAGCACTTGTGTAGTACATTGATGTTCATGTAGCTAAACATGGAGAGTTACTGGATAGCCCATGGCAGTCTTTTGCAAGAGCAGATAATGATAATAATACTACTGGTGACAAAGTCTAATTGTTTCTACATTATAAAGTAATAGTAGTACATGATAACTTTTAAAATCTCAAGCAGAGACAGAATTAGGCAAGGTTGTTAGAGAGAAGTGATATGTTTCATTAGGCAGATGTGGTTGAAGAAAATAGATTAGATTTGGATAGATTAGGCTCTAACAGGGCTTGCTGTAAAGGCTCTGCCCAAGGCGAGCCTTGTGGTAAAACCTGTAGAGCCTCTGCTGTGCTCCTGTAGGAGAGCCCACGCCTTACTCATGGTGCTGTAAAACACACACCTTCTTGTAAGCAAGGCTCAGCCTTAGTCACTGTGGTACAGTGCTATTTTCAGCTCTCCTGGAAGCTTCCCTCCTGGCTTCCTCCTTTCCCCACTGTTAGTTCTTATCTTCCTCATCTCAACCCAATACTCAAGGAGCAAGTAATAGAAAAACAAAGTAAAACATCTTTTACTTGTCTACAAGGGGAAAAGGCCATTTATTTGTAATCTTAATGTTAAGGGTTATCACATAGATAATTTATCTTATTTAGTCCCTCAAATACTTGACCAATTTTGTTTTAAACCTGGTTCTAGTCTATAACCTTCCATCACAGCAGCTTTATCCATACACATTTCTCCAATATCCATCTCTCTGGGTTTCTAATTGCCTATGTGGATTCGTTTCTGAGGGAGCTGGGGCTGTTTAGGCTGTGCCAGGGGAGGTTTAGGTTAGACATTAGATAGAAATTCTTTACAGAGAGAGTGATCGGACGTTGGAATGGGCTGCCCAGGGAGGTGATGGAGTCACCATCCCTGGAGGTATTTAAGAAGAGACTGGATGTGGCACTTAGTGCCATGGTCTAGTTGAGAGAGTGGTGTTGGGTCATGGGTTGGACTTGATCATCTCAGAGGTCTTTTCCAACCTGGTTGATTCTGTGATTCAGTGATTTGCTGGCCATTTAAAACCTGCAATTTGTTATATATCACGTTCTTGCTCCTCCCGCCTTGTTTTGTCCCCCATTTTGCTTAGTAATGTGTTTTTGTGCTTGAGCCTGGTGTACTCATTGCCAGCTTCCTTGTGCTTCTCGCTCGTTCTGGGACCTTTTCCAGTTTTGCTCATTTAATGACATAAGCAAACCCAATACAAAGCTTTGCAAAAGCTGCGTAGTTGTAGCTCCTGTTTATCCTCCAAGTAATACCCTCCTGTATGAATCCCGAGGAGCATTTTAATATGGGAATAATCTGAATTGTAAAGCTAAAGGGAGTGAAGAAATGCTTTGCTGTGGGTTGGTTGGGAGGACTTTTCTGTTTTGGGGGCTCTTTTTGAAGTATTAGCTAAAAGGATTGTTACAACTTGAAATACTCATCAGTTAAACCATGTTTTCCTCTCTCCACATTTCCTTCCCTCCACCCCACTAGAGTTACTGTGCTTTCTTCTCTCAGATAACATCAGAGAGTAATCAAAGCTTTATAACGATTACTTAGGAATTTTATGATGTTTTTAGAGATTTTCTTGATACATGCAGATACTCGAGGATTTTAATGGGTTAGAATTGCAGAGTTGGAGTGGAGTGTAGGATGTACTGCAGGACATGTAGCAGTAGTGTAAATTACTTGTGCTAAACAGTAAATATCTGAAATTCCTTTTGAGAGTGCATGCTTGGCTTCAGTTGTATGCAAGTATCTTTCTATTTCATAGATGTTTCTGTCATTACTTAAAATAAGCAGAGACATAGCTCAGAAATTCAGAGAATCTTGTGTTAAGAAGAGTCTTTACTTCTGCCTCAAAAATTACCTTAGCTTGTGAAATGCTACATTGAGCTCTTGCAGAGGATATGGTTGTTTTCCACAAATGGATTACATGTGTAATGTATTTACTCATATCTCTATTCCAGATAATACTATTGATTCAAGGTAATATAATTCTTTAAAGCATTTGGGTTTTTATGTACTACTTTTCTTCCCAGCAGTAATCAGATTTTGTCCCCGTGCCATTATTACAGTAAGGACAGCCTACAAGTGGTTAAAAAAAAAAAAAAGAAATAAAATAAAATAAAATTAAAAAAAAAAAAAAAAAAAACCAAAACCAGGAATATATATCTTTAATTGCTGGAGGACTAAAATAGTATTTTCTCCTTAAGATCAGACTCCAGAAGGAATAGCAATTTTAATCATTCAATACAAAGAAATGTGTACAGAAACTATTAATACTACTGTGCTGAGCAGTCTTTAGTAGGCATACCTATGTATAATATCTTTTCAAATTTGTATTTTTTTAATTTGATACTAAATGAACAAGACTGGCTGCTTTTAGAGTTCTTTCTTCCAGTTATGGGCATAAGATGCACACGAACAAAGAAAATTTATAAAAGCACTTCACAATGAAACTCTTGCTCCATCTGCTGCATAGTCCAGAGAAATCTTATCCTTAGAAAGTTGGTATGAGCAATGAGAGTTGAGCTAAAATAGGTGCTGAAATTAGTCAATGGAAGACATAATTACTATTAGAGAATATATGACTACAGAGTGTTCGTAGTCAGGCTAAGGGAAATCTAGTCCCTCAGCCTGTGCAGAGTAGACTGATAAAATTAAAACTGCATTTAAAGGTCCTTTTTAAGAAAGCTATTTTTGCTTACCCAATGATTGCAGAAGTATAGTGCTCATATAAAAATGAGAAACATAAGAATGTTTTCTAAATACTACAAGATAACATATTGATTATTATTACTGATGCTGTTGTTACCATTACTAGTTTCGTTTTACCTTTTGTAAAACCTTTTATTTTGTTATTGTATGCAGGCTTTTTCACTGTTACTCATTAAATCCATTTCCTAGTGATGTGTAATATTAAGTTTCAGTAGAATTGTTTTCAAAGTGAGTGATGTCAAGCCTTCTGGAGTAGCATAGAAGAGACAAACTGGACTCCTTTATCCATGTGTTTGTTGTCTTTACTGTCACATAATAATTACTAACCTGAAGAAGCCAAATTAAATATAACACTTGACTATTAACTAGAGTTGTTATGATAAAGTGAAATGTTAATGGTGCATAAGCCATTTTCCTAATATTATCTTGATTTAATTGAAGATATTTCTAAGACTAGCTCAGCTAGTGACAAACAGAGGAAAATAAAAAAGCAAGCCGGGAGACTGTCAGGTAGCATTTAGGTATATTTGAGTAAAGTATACCTCCACATAATTTTTGAGAAAGGGTAGGAAGCTATGCCTGATTCCAGGTCAGCTGTTGGGTCATAGGAAGGCAGTAGGAAATGAACAGCTGGTTTGTTAACTGCTCGGTGAAATGAGAAAGATATTTAACACGGTAGCTCTCATCCCCTGAGATTGGAAGCATTCTAGTTAGTTTGGTAAATTAAGGAAAAAAATTCCCATGGAGTCTGTGATAATTTAGGGGTTGCAACATTGCATAAAGGGTACGTGATCATCCTTCCTACAGTTCAGTGGCTTTCCTCATCTTTTAAAAGGCGAGGAGCATTTTAGGACCCTTGGCAGGTTGATGGTGGAAGAGAGAACAAAACATTGCTGACAGCTCATCCTAAGACTTGGAGTAATTCAGTGATGTCCGTTTGAAATCTGCAGAAGGATAACTTTCCTTTGAGATTTTGAGGGCGGATTCCCAGTTTCTGGTAGGGAGATTGGTAGTTCCTGTCACTTGCTGACATTGCCCTCAGGTTCCCGTGACTTCTCTGCTTTCTCTTCCTTGAGACTGAATCAAATTAATCCAGCTACTCGAGCTGGAGATTTCCAGGCATGTTGTTTTAATGTTACCCAAACTGTTTTGATGTTCAGCTCATGACAGAACCACGAGTTGTCCCTGGTAGTGGAGGGCTGGAGGCCACCATTGCTGCTACTGGTTATTTGTTGTATCTCACCATCTAGATAAAGAAGTCTGGAAGTGTCCAATTTTGACAGTTTGCAGGCTGGGATATGTGTAAAGCCCATAGCTGAGGATCTGGGATTCCTCACCCAGATTATCAAGGACTCAAGAGAAAGTCACGTGTCTTTTCTCTTACAGTTGGATTGGCTGCTAATTTTAGTGACTGTATTCGTTTTGAATATATATTAGATTTGTTCAAACCTCTAATCGTAGATTATTTGGCTTGTCTTAAGTTTTAACCATATATATGTACATACATGTACATTAGTTCTTCCACATTTTCTTACATTTTTATTTTAATGGGCTGGGTAAATCCAGCATCTGTTGGTTTTAATTTTTTTATGCATTCTGTGATTGATATTTTTTCCACTTCCTGTGACTTACATAACGTGGACTATTTTATTTATTCTTTTTCTTGTGCTTGGCTTTTATATCTCAGTTACACTCACACACGATTTCTGTTTATGATTTGAATTCAGGACGTTGACATGTATCTGGTGCCTATATGTGATATTGTCAGTATTTGTTATCTACTGTATTACTGTATCAACCAGTTTAAAACATCTGAAGAAATGTATTCTTTTTTTTTCTAGCTACGTTACATACTTTGCAAAATCTTTTAGGAATATTGCTGCTTTTTTTTAAAAATTAGCTTTCTAGTTGCATGCATCTCTTAAGTGCAAAATTACAGTAGTTTCTGATTAATAAATAATTGAAGCCCAAAGGTTAAAATAGGTGGTTGCACAAGTTTAGAAACAAGGGGCTCCACGGAAATTGTAGTCTCAGCTCTGTGTAAAGCGCACTCTTTGATCATAAGACAGGAGCTGTTCCAAGGGCCAGACAGTGTTTGGACAGCTTAAAGTTAAGCATGAATCTGTTGGGAATATATTTACTAAGCTGAAATGTGGGGTAGCATTATCCACATAAAGGTAAATAGTTACTGCAGCCCAACTGAGGACATTTTATTTGATCTGTTAATTAACACTTACATGAAAAACAAGGCAGAGAGCACTCAGCAGAAGGCTGTCTTCATTTTGCTCTGTTTGTTTTCTTTGAGTTCACCAAGTTCCACTATACTGGTTGGCTTGGATACATCACCATAATCTTACTCTGTATGTAAAGCATAGTTGGTCTTCTGAAAGCGTAAACTTAGTGGTGTCCTTATGACTATCTGCAGCTCCTGCCCTCAGGTCAGGCTCTGCTAGACTGCTCTCAGTAGACAAAACCATTGTAACTGATGGCTGCTTGAGTGCAGGCTTGTTGGTAGGAATGTCCTATGCCATCTAAGGTGCTTCCTCCTCTTAGGAACGTGTCTGCTTTTCCTGTGACAAAATGTGTTACTCCTCAAAGTCAACCTTTGTATCAATACTTATGAAAAAAAAAATGTCTGCAGAATGCTGGGCCTGATGATATCCTGGCTTGAATATGAAAACTGCCTCTCCTTGTCAGGTGAGGCCCAGCAGGGACTCTGCACTTCACTCTGCTGAGGCAAGACTTGTTCATGATGTCAGAAGTCCTTGTTGCAGAGAGCTGGACCAGCACATAGTACTAAACCTTGAAGCTGGAGAAACTGAGCTCGTATATTCTGGTGCAAGAAGCCATGAAAGTTCTCTCCAGCTCAGGAAGGTTCCCTGCCTAGGGCTGCAGCTCCTGTGGAAGGGCATGAGATAGGCCTTGTTAATCTGCTATAAATTCATGCTCCCCCCCTCAATTGGGCAACAAGTTAATTTTGAGGATTACTTTGTTACATTTATTTTGTATGTACTGTATTGTATGAAGGGAGATATCACGATGAGTCTCTGTAAGCTTTAGATTCCTAAAAGGGATATGTCAAGAAAATATTGGAAAACCCTTCTGAACATTGGGCAACTGCATTTGAAACACAGCTTGACATCATCCTCAAACACTGCAGAGTCCTGCACTGCTCTAGACAGTTTCTTTTCTAGGACATGTGTGCATCAATTAGTATGTATTGCTATCAGGTTGGATATTTTAATTGGTCATCTCATCACTTGTTAGAAGCCGGCTTTACTTCAGGAATTTAATAAGACCTTGAGGTAAAATAGTCTTCAAAATGAGATGGTGATCTGTCTTGATGAATTCATCATTGGATCCATTGGATGAATGCAGTAATGGGGATGTAAAGCCTTTAGAAATGCTGTCCAGCTTGTTAAAGGAGTAACTTAACTTTCTGTTTTGTGTAGCAGAAACGTTAGGGGGGCTTTGTCCATGCATGTCATCCCTAAAGGGGAGCTTCTTAGGCTCACATGGTGCACTCCTCTGTCTCGCACACACAGTGCAGGTAAACAACACAAATAAGCAAGTCTGTTTATTTGTTTGTGGGATTGGTTTTGATGGGTTTAGGAGTTTGTGTTTTGGGGGATTCTTGTCGTTGTGTTGGGGTTTTTTTCCCAGTCCTTCTGTGTTTTTTACATTGTTGTGGAATGGGAATAAGTATCTCCTAGCTAAAGTTTCGCTACTGGTGTCAATTTGCCTCTGGATTATCAAGAAAAGTGGTGTGATCAATTTTCTTTTCCATGTTGTTCCTGTACTGATAGTGTGGTTCTGTGAGAGCTTAATGCAGAGCTGATGTGGTGCTGAATTCCTGGTGCTGGATGTTTCCCTTTCTCCATGGCCCTGTGCTGATGCTTGGGGAACTGTCTGGGGGTCCGTGTGCTCGGGGAACTGGAAGTTACCCTGGCAGAAGAGTTGCCAGGGTTTGTCTGGCTGGGATGCCTGTGCTGGCTGCCTATCCTGCTGCCCCATTGGTAGTGGGGTTGTAAGCAGGTGTAGACATGGGCAGTGTTGGGGTGGCTTCAGAAGGCGTCATGCCACATGGGGACTTATCCAGAGTTGTTTTAGGTATGCGATGGATAAGGAAAACATTCTCGTTTCATAAACTTTGAGAGAAGGAATGAGTTGAGATTCAGAGCCTGGTCCCAGTTAGCTGCATGTATGCTTTCATTCTGGCCCAGAAGAGTGGTTGGTTGATCTTGTGTCAGACACACTTAATACTCTAATCTGGTCGTTCTTTTGTGAGTAAACCTTGCCTCGTACTTCTGTTTTCCTTGTCTGGAGGAAAGCCTCAGGTTTCCAGATTGTAGTCTCTAGACTCTAGAGACAGCCCTTTCCCCTCAGTTTTGAAGTTTGATATTAAAGCATTTTTCACTTCTTGTGCCCCTGAAAATGTCTGAGAAGCTCCATGTGCTTGACATGATCCTGAACCTTAAGTTGTTTCATGTCTCTTCTGTCTTTTATGAGGCCGGTTGAAAAATTACCTGGCTGCATCATTTGTAAGTGCAATAAAAACTCCTGCCAGCTTCCTTTGCCAGAAGTTTCGCTTTCTGGGTGTGTTCCTGTTCTTGTTTAGTTGGTTCAATTAATGATGAACATCAGCATGTAGTTTTCTTTCTGTTTCACTGAGGGTTTTGGAGCAAACTGTGGGTGCTGTACATTCAGAATCTGTAGTGCCCTGTAGTTGCCTATATCTCTGGGTGCTGGCAGGATGTTCTGGGTGAGCTGGGAATGCTCACTGGGAGCTCTGTGCTGGCAGGTTTGAAGATCCCATTGTAATAAGTCAAAAAAGATTGATGAAGTTAAACTGATCACTTCCTGAGAAAAGAGCAATGACTGGAAAGAAATGTGGGAAGAACTCTCTGTCTCTGAAGGACTGTGTTTAAATATGTCCAGGAGTCTTTCTCTTTCCTTCTCCCTTCCATAAGTGCTTTTCTTCAAAGAGATAGGTTTGTGTTAGGTTTCATGGGTGAGGGACCTTAGCCATTTTATTTTGACAAGGTAGGAAATGTTTTACTCTTTTGCTTGGTAGGGCTGACTGTAGCTTCTAGCATTCTACCAAATGACAAATAAAAATGAGTAAACAAGAGGATCTTAGGAAAAACTTTGGGTTTTTTCCCTCCCCTTGGCTCCACCTGTGGTTTACTGCAGCAGCTTTTAGCTGACTTGTCACAGTTTTCACTGGGGCTACGGGGAGGGTTCAGTTTTGTCATAGCAATTAATGGAGATGATATGGGCTGACTGTCCTGAATTAGCCTTGGAAAATCTTGTTTGTGTGTTTGGGATGAGTCAGGAAGGAAAGTGCCAGGTTGAAATAACTGTGCCAATTCTGAGTGAAATGGAACAAAGGCAGGAAGGTCCTGTTCTGCTGCACCTGCACGCCTGGCCGGGCTGAGGGCTTCGGGCCCAGGGGGAGGAGGAAGCGTGTTAGTTGAGTTCAGGTTACAAGACCTGATTTAATGCTACGAAGGTATTTGTTTTTCTGTAATGTTTTCACTGACATCTCAGGGATGGACTAGCACTTTTTTTTTTATCCTTTGAATAAAAAGGATCTGTGATTCCATGTGATAATGAACTCCACCCTTCCACATGATGTTAGTGCTGTGTTTAAAAAAAAAATAAAGGGAGCGAGAGTAATATAACATGCACAGGATTAATACAGGTTGGTGCACCATATGAAAATTAGAAGTATTCTGAAGATCCTTGTGTATGAAGTTCTGAAACTCTTACTAGCTCTGTCTGGTGCTGCACTGGTAGATAATGGGCTGTTTTCTATCCTAGATTGCTTGGAGTATGGAGCTGTAAACATTGCAGCCTGTGTAGCTTGTGAGTAGAAAAACAATTCTGTCTTGAAGTGTGTAAGCTTATTTCTGATATGTCTCACATATGTTGAGCACTTAAAAGACAAACAAACAACAAAAAATCTCAAACAAAACAAAAAAATCCACCAAAACTTTTAAGGGGTTTAGATTCCATCGTAACAAACACAGAATAAGATTTTATTCAGTGCTCAGCATGAGTTTCCTTCTCGCCACTGTGTATGTCTGCTTTTAGAAAGGGAACTTTATTGTCTATTGGCATTAAGGGATTGTATTTCACCTTGCAATAGAAATGTTTTGCTATTAGCTTTGAAATTGTTTTCCTGAAATACAGAATATTACAGCTGGGAAGAAAAGGAAAAAGATGCAAAAAAAAGAATAAGGGCAAACTTATTTTGTTCAGTATCTCTCTTAATACCATATATTGGACTTTTAATACTATATATTGCCTATAGATTGGATTTTTTTAGAAAGTTTTATAAAATGATTTTCAGAGTTGCAGCATCAGTTAATGAAATGTTTGCCTGTGCTTGACTGAGGCCAGCTTTATTCAAAATCCTTATATCTTATTGCTGATAGCTTCAAGCTCTTTCAAAAGTTCATGCCTGGAATTTCTACGTATTATGTAAATCTGATCTAAACAGAAGGATGCACATGCATGTATTTGATTATTTTCTTCATGCACTTCTGGAAAGCATGCATGAGCAAGCGTGGGGTATCCATACATGTTAAATTTTGTCACAGTTTTGTCTGCTTCATTTCTGTCTCTGCCATATGTTGACCTTGGTATCTGATTTAAAATCTGTATATATTTCTTTTCTCACTCTACCTGTTTGTTGCTCGAGTTTTTCTGAGCTTAGTCCTGCATGTTATCTGCTGTTTCAGTGGAGAAGGTTGGTTGCTTTTCGTTTTGGAGGTTTTTTAATAGCAAAGTTTCTATCATGCATTCCCAATCTAGTGTGCATTTAATTATTGATAAGAAAATATAAAAAAAATTGTGTGCATACATTCAGTCTTTTTAATTGCCCCTTCCAAAGCACTCCTTCATGTGTCTGAGAGATGGGAAAAATTAATGCTTTAATAATTGTGGTATGAAGTGATGTGTACTTGTGGCAAGGATAGGCTGTAGTTTTGTGCAGATGTGAGGTGTACCTGGAAGAGGAGGCAATCTCCTTTTTCTGATGCAAGCTGAGGGATCAGGTGCTATAATCTTGTGCATCATACCTGTGTGCCTGGACCTCTGGATGCTCTTCGTGTGTATGCAGAACAGTCCAGTCTGAACAGCTCTGTTGGTTTCTACACTGAGGCTTACCCAGAGCTTTCAAAATATTTGACTCTTCCAGCTTAGTTTGATTGTTACTTCAGTAGAAGAAGAAGACTTGCTTTAGGTGGCTTGCTGGAAGCTCCTACGTCCTAAAGGAATAGTTACAGGCAGCAAGCAGTTAAAACATGAAAACAGCTGGACATCCAGGATGTTAATTCACACCTCTGTCTCCTTCCCCTGTATTGTCTATCCAAGCTCTTACAGATCACAGCAATATAGAAGATGGTCTTCTCAGCCCCTCAGACTCCCTCTGTCTGGGCTAGCTATTTTGAAAAATATTCCCATATTTGCAAAATATGACATCTGTTACAAATGCTCATGTGTGTGGCACATGCTTGAAACTGTTACGAGTTATGAATATAAAAATTGGCTGCAATGTACTTTAAATCCAGAACAGGATATAATATTGAGAGAGGAAGTGTGATGATGTGCCTTTTCTAGCACTGCATGTGCATACTTTGCTTCCATGGGCTGACTCTGCCAAGGAATTTGCCTTGTGATAGTTCGAGATGGGGAACATTGAGCACTAAAAGGTTTGTTTAATCGAGTGAGGTGTGTTTGTCAGCAGATCGATGTGTGGAAATTACCCTCTTACTCTGAAGGACTATGGAGACCTTCATTGTTGTTTGAGCAAGAAAGGCTGTGTGGATTGGTGGCCAGAATGGTTTTGGGGAATTCTCAAGACTAAGCTGTAAGAGTGGTTAATACAAGTTATGCTGTAAATTTAATTACAGTGTATAATCCATGAGAATACTACTCCAGTGGCTAGTAAGTGGATATGTTAAGTAGTGGAGCCCACACTTTGTACCTACTTGGTGGGGTTAGTTCTTCTGCACTTTCTCAAAGATAATGTGTCTGGCCATCGGGTCATCTTGCTTTGGCAGAGTTACCTTGGGTAAACAAAGAAAACGATAGCTTTGAGTCTTGGGGAAGCACTGGCTCAGGTTAACTCTCTTGTGATCTTAGTGCCATTGACTCTCTGTAGTAACTCTGATGGAAGGTGTCAGAAACAAACCTAACTGGGAGTAATAAGTGTTAATCGCGCTCTCTTCAGTGACAATTTAAACTTGGATGCTAGAAGCACTTTTTTTGAGATTTCTGAAAACACAGTGGATTTTGTTTTGCATGAGTTTTTATGTTCTTATTTTTAAGTACTTGATTAGTGTGCAAAATACCTAAATGGCTGCTCTAATAGTTCCACCTCTAAACTTTTGTTACTGCTGCACCTTGGTTTTGTTTAGAACTGCATTTTATTTTAAGAAACGTCTAATTTTGTTTTTATTTCTAGACACATTATTTTACACTGACATAAACTGAATATATTGAGAGTCATATTCATGATGTACTAGTAAGGCAGTGTTTCCCACTACACTATACATATATTGAGATATATGATCAGGGTATGTAGAGAAATAACATAATTCCGAGTTAAAATCCCGTGTGGGAAATTCAGGTTGTTAGCTAGAATTGTTTTTAGATGGCAGTGAACTTCAAGAAGAGAGTTGGGTTTTGTTATCCCCTTGTTTTTAGCACCCTGAAAAATTTCTCAGAATTTAGAGATTGTTCTCCTGAAATGGCATTTTAAATAGCCACATAGTAGCTGATGCATAATGAATGACTGTATTGTAATGGACCAGAAGGATCTTGAAACTATGTAGCCTGTCTTTCTAAACAGTGTGGATGTTGCATGCTTCTGTGAAATTCAGCTTCAGTATTGTTTGGAAATAGTCCCTGAGATACTGTTAGTTGACCTTGAATTTTTTTTTTTCAACTTCTTAAGCTTTTGTTGTAATTTTTTTGAATGCTAATTTCTAGAAGTTGATGAGATTCTACTTTAAATCCCTCTGTACTTTCCAACAGTAGCAAGCTGTTTATGTGCAAAAGAGAGGCCTATTACAAGACTTAAGAATAATTTGAATTTCATTCAGTGTTGTTCAAATTCAGAAATTGTATATATTTATTTACATGTGGCTCACAAACTAGGAAACTTGACCTTCTTCATGCATGATTTCTATCATCATTGGGAATAGCTGGGGAGAATGGTTGACTCTGAAGATAATCTGTTTAAGAGGGAATAATTAGGAACCATGCAGGCTGGCTTAGTTTTTCTGTCACAAAAAGACCAAAATCCAGAATCATCATGACCATGAACCTTGTTACTTTTTTTCCCTCTCTTCAGATTTGGTACTGTGCTATATTGCCATTATGATTAAATGATGCTTTCCCTGTTAAATCTGCATTAAAATCATCTGTCCTGTGAGGCCATCTTATTCTTTGTCCATGCTTTAGCTTGCCTATCCAACTGTTTATCTAAGACATCTCTCCAAGGATCTACTGGGAGGAGGCTAATCCAGTGAAGCACAGGAAACTGGCAATTGATATTAGGGTTGCTAATGCTTCTGGTAGGCATTGGATTTCCTGTAGTGAAGATGTAACTCTGTGTGTGAACAGGCTCAGAAACTTTTAAAACTTGCTTGTGTGGCACAGTGCTGTAGCTCCACATGGGGTTCTAGGTACAGCTAAAGTATTCATTATTAGCACCATACAGATACTGATCTTGCAGGGTGTATTTTTAGGGAAGACTTTTATTTGGACTGTGGCTTATCACATCTGAGACTAGTGTCCGATTTTGAAGGAATTTTTCCAAGCCTTCTTGCCTGAGGCTGTCCTTCTGATCTTCTCTTTCCAAGTCCACAGAAAATATTTTAATTATGTGCTTCTAAAGGGTAAATACTATTACTAGCATGTTATTTCATGGCTGAATAAATTTGTCTGATATACAGAATCTAAACATGCCTGGCTTGCTTGGTTCCCCAGTAATTTGGAGAACAGTTTAGCAGTGGGAGTACAGTGGTGTTTTGCAGAGAGACTCAGGTAATGAAAAGACAAACAAAATTATATTTAGGGCCATTCTCCTGGCCATAGTGAATAATTAATAATGCTGGAGATGATGTAAGCAGAGTTGTGCTACATTTGGGAAGAACATTCTGCTTGTGGTAAACTCCTTGTTTTTTCCGGTTGTGTTGCAGCTGTTTGCTAGTTTTCCCAATTCCACCAGTGCTTATGTCCTGAAATAATCTCATTTGGTTCAGTGGGACTATCTGTAAGCCTGAGTGTTTACAGGATGGGCTTGACTTCAGTCTATAATAAATGCACACTGAAGCTGGAAGTACTGATTTAAATTCTATTTTGTATACGAAAATAATTAATTCCGTAAGGAATGATGGGTGAGATCAGCAGAGAACAATGTTAGGTTGAGTATTGGGAGAAACAGTGAAATCTCTGGCTGCCCTCAGTCTGCTTAAGGTCAAGGATCTAGAAACAGGCTCAGTTAGTGCTCTGTACACAGATATCCACTCTTTGATTGAGGCAGTCAGTAATGGGAAAATATTAAGGTGTCTCTTGAGCTTTGTTGGTGCTTTATGCTTAGCTGGGAGTAAGCATGCCTTTCTGTTATAAAATCTAAAAACTGGTCTGGGAAGACACTGTTTCTGCCTCCAGTATTTGCCAAACTTAAAAATCTGTGACTTGAAAGATTAGAAGCTAAATTATACCTGTTAAGCGTTTGTACCCATCTGCCACTGTTAGAAAGTATTTGAAATACTGAAACACTTACCACCCCTTTGATATTTTTCATTACTTGGATTTCTCCTTGGAACATTTCCAAGCCCCATCTGTATCTTGCCCCTTATATACTTGGAAGTTAGAGTACAGAAGCACTGCAGATTTCAGTGACTAACATCTAATGTGGGATGATGTGTTGGCATGCATTAAAAATAACTTCCTTTTAGTTCTTCAGACTTTTGAGACTTAAAATGTTTTATGAGACATCACAGACTTTTAAAGAATAGGTATTTTAAAATAAAAATGTAGATTGTTACTCGAATGAGAACTTCTGTTACTTACAAAAAGATGCCAACATGTTTGGGGGAGTAAAGCTTACTTGAAAAAAAATTTTTTTGGTAATGTTATTTGAGTGAAGAAAGTTAAGAAAAAAAAAGGAAGTAAAACCTTGTTTCCAAATATATCAAAGTACAAGTATATTTTGTACTGTGTATTTTTAAAAGACTAAATTTGATTATGATTAGACAAGCAACATAGTGCTATACTGTGTATTTGAGCATATTTTAAAAAGGTCTGTAATGGTTTGTTGATTACTGCCTAGATGTCTCTAGTTTTAGTTTGGAGCTGGTAAAATCTTTCTGCATGCTTTTTTTCACGAGACACGGATCAAACTCTGCCCAAAGACAGCATGTTCCCCTTAGACTGCTGTCCAAAATTATCAGTTATATTGTAGAAGTAAATAAATGACTCCCCTCTGCACCTTTTTATGGTTTTAGTCTATTCTGTTGCAACTGCCTAAAACCCAAGTAGCTAAATTCCCAACTCTGTTGTCTGCCTTCCAGCATACCTCTGTGGATGGATACACTGAACCACATGTCCAGCCTATCAAGTCAAGTAGCAGACAAAACATCCCCCGATGTAGAAACTCCATTACATCTACAAATGAAGAGCATCCTCACATTGGAAATTATCGCTTACTGAAAACAATAGGAAAAGGAAATTTTGCCAAAGTGAAACTGGCAAGGCATGTGCTTACTGGAAGAGAGGTAAGCCTTTAAAAAATAAAAGAAAAAAGTCTGACAGTCTGTTTCATGTTCTCTTTGGCTATCTTTATAATTAGTATTTCTTCTAGAGGCTGTTTCAGGATATAGAAGAAGTTAACTGAGATGCTTTCTCCTAACCATCCACCTCCTTTTTTAAAATGTAACTTCCTGGGGAAAAGATCAAAAAGTTTGTTGTGCATCAGGGGGTATTTTGGGTCTGGGAGGAGGTCTGTTCATTCCCAAGCATTTCCAAAACTGAAGAGAAATACATTGGTGGGTAGATTCCATTGATATTGATAATCTGTTGACAGATCCTGTGTTAGGAGAGCCTGGTTTTGCAGTGGACAAGATAACATTGTTCTGTCCAAACACTGACAGAAGTATAAAACAAATTCCTTGCTTGCAAAATTCTGACATCCTAATAGGTTAGACAGTTTTGCTTGATAAAATGTATAGAAGTAGATGCATATGCATGTTTTAGAGGTGAATCTATGCTTTTGCTCACAGAGGTGCAATATATTTTCGTTCAAACCTTTTTCTGAGTTTAGTAATTCATGTTTGTTTTTTTTTTTAACCAAGGTTGCCGTGAAAATAATAGATAAAACCCAACTAAATCCTACTAGTCTGCAAAAGGTAAGAATAGACCATAACATCTGAAATTCTGTAAACAGATGAACTGTGATCCTTTATTTACTTGACAAAAATATTTGATCCCTTTATCCCGTTAAACAACATCTTTCTGTACGTATGACCTTGGGAGAGGGTGATATCCTATTTTCTTTGCTATAATGTGCACATACCATTTGTCTGGGGGCAGTTACTCGATGTGGTTCCTGTATAAGCATTGCTGTTTTGCTCTTCCTTCCTCCTGCAGCTTTGCTCTTTGCCAAGAGTAAAATTTTTTTTTTTAATTAGGTACATGAATACTTTGTCTACATACTAAATCAAGATGTAATGCTGTAAAGGATGGTATTTTTCTTGGGTTTTTCTGTAATGGAGTAATTGTTTTTTGTGGACTTAGAGTACTGGTTTTTATTGCTTTAATGGGTTTCTCTACCTTCGTCTCTATATTCTTTCAATTTTAATAAAATGTTTGCTAAACTCAGGGGACATGTGGCAATTACTTTTTTGTGTATAGAATTGACAAAATGACTGAATATAATCAGAACGGCCTTGTGTGTTTATGCCTGTAGAAAGAAATTCAGAAGTCCTTTATAATCATGCTGATAATTGTTTTATCAAAACCCTGGGGTTTTTTGTTTGGTTTGGGGTTTTTTTTTTTACTATTTAACTCTGCATGTGTTTTGTGGCTGAAGGACAGAAATGTTGTATTGTCCTACTGGAGGATGCCCATTAAAAAAATTTGGGTTTTTTTTTTGTTTACAGATACTAGACTGCTGCTGTTGGTAGCTGTGGAAATGAGAGAAAGAGGCCAGAGCTTGTTGCTGTTCTTTTATCTCTGGCTGCCCTTACTTTTTTTTTTTTTTTAATTGTGTAACTTTGGTTACAGGGAGTTATAAACAACTTTGCTTTAATTTCTTTTTTATTTCTTTTATGCTTGATTCATTTGCTTTAATTTCTCTTTTGTAGTACTTTTGAGTGTGAGTTCTTCCGGATTTGGTTTTTTTAATTCAACCTGCTGTGCAGTCCATGCAAAAGCTTTGCTGCTGTTAAGTCCTATGTCTTATATTAAGCAAATCTCTTTGCTGATATTTGAGCTAGTGAAGAGGGACCCACAGAGGCAGTATGTGACAGAGGATATTGTGGAAATCCTGTGCTGCTCATGTAGCTTGTTTCCTACCTAGCTGGCTGTTCACTTTGGGAGAGCTAGGTGAGTTTGTCTCATTGTTCAGCAATAAGAGGGTAAAAAAATGTTAAAACTTTATGGAAAATTAAACAAGCAAAACTTAGTTCTGGGACAGTTGTTTTTATGATAAATAAGTTACATTTCACAAAATATATTCAATAATAATTCAACAAATTGTTCCAAGTATAAATAAAACTTTCAAGGCCTACAAAAGATGCTGTCAAACTGCACAAATAGTACACAGAATACTCATACAGTAGAGCATTGCTGCTGTTATTTGTCTTTCAAATGCAAAGCTGGTAACAACATAAACAGTATTAGGTACAGTTAGAAGCAGCTGATAGCAGGCTAAGGAGAGAAGTTTTAAGTTTAATGATTTAAACACGATTTCATTCTTCAATAGCTTCTAAAAATATTTATCCCATACATCTTCTGCCTATACTGGAAAGTGAGATCATTTGTTGATATGTAGTTTTCCTTTGTAGAATATTCATTATAACTTTCAGACAAAATAATCTTTGTTTTGAAACCCTGTATATCTTCAGCTGTGACTGTGAGTGACCGAATACTGATTCCCTGAAAGCTTTTAAATAAGCTTAAGAACAGTTTTTGCACAGTCATTGAAGCAACTGTAAATAAAAAGCAAATAAGGGGGAGAGGGTGGTTCATTAGCATGCTCAGAAGAACTTCTGTTAGTGTTTTGATGGGTCATTTGTGAACTGTGAATAAAACAACAGAAATTCTTGTTCTGTTCTATGAAATCAGTCATCCTTATTTTTCTTTCTGCACTGAACTATTGCATAATGTTTGTGATTCTTTATGTACCATTTAGTAACACTGTAATGTGATTTTTTTATAATTTTGTCATCAGGGTTATACTGTACATAGGGCTGTTAGTAGTCTATTTTTTTTGTCTAGAGGTAATGCTGGGAATGGGAAGTGGTGATAGTAGTGTTGTGTTAATAGGAACAGACACTTCTCTAATAAAAGTTTACAGAGGAACACTGGAGTATGTTACTGCCACAAAATACCACTCCTAAGTTTGAACCCATCTAAATTCACATGGTTGAGAGGAAAGTCTCTAGAACTTCAAAACTTATAAATTATATGCAGTTCAGCAAAACTTCTGGGCCTTCAGTCACTGCTGATTGTTATTAATCAAACAAGACAGATTTGTAGTGATCTTAGGCACAGGGTCATTGACAAAACCATCCCCTTTCCATTCACTGGATACTAAGTGCAAGTAGATTTTGCCACAGTACTTGCTACTGACCTAATTAAGTGAAATGAGTCATCACAGCTTGGCATGCACCATTCTGTTTTGTAAACAGAAATATCTGAGCACATACTTCAGTTGCTGAAAGTGTCATGCAAGCTGGGTCTGTAGTTAGTCACGGGTATAAAAGCAAATAGCATTTAGGTTTTTTGTAGGTGTTCTCTCCAATGGCATTCATGCCACGTGGTATGGAGAGGGTACTTCAGACATAGTTGTTTTAACTGGGGTGGTCTCCTGACATTTGGAGGTTTAAGTAAGCTGACCTTGGGAATTTTTAATTTTGCTTTCTTGTGCATGCAATGTGATAGTCTTAAATTACATTCTTTATCTCACTTCAGGACCTCTACCTTTTTAATTAGGCAATCAGTGTTGGATTTGTTTTGGTTTTAGTTTGTTCGGTGTATATAGTTCCCACCTTACTCAGTGACCACTTGTTTAGAAGACAGAGCTGGCTTTTTTTGTTGACTTTGTTACTATCTTGATAGTAACATATTGTACTGACTTAGCTTTTCCACTGTCATTATTGTAATTTGTTCCCAAATATAAGTATTTGGGTTTTGTCATAACTCAAATTTATATCAAAATAGCTGTTCTATTTTCTGCATGTCTGCTGCATTGGAAGTGTTGTCTTGTACTGGCTTTATCAGGGATGTTTCTGAAATAGCATTCTGCTGCTCTTCTGCAAACTGCTAGTGGAGCAGAAGGTGCTTTTTCCCCCCCTTAATAGGTTTAATTAGGAAATTATATTTCAGATTTTTCCCCTTTTAAGGATCAGCGAGCTTTTTATTCTTGAAACATATTTGAAGCCATGAACTTAGGTTCTTTCTGTTGTTAAGAAAAACAGAAGTAAAGAAGTAGTAGAAGATTTGAAACAATTTCAATATGTTACCTTTTGAAAGCAATTTTTTTTTTTTTTGCAACATCCCTTCTCAAATGGTTTACAAACTAGAGAAGTGTTCAAGTACATCTTTCAAAGCAAGAAAAACCCTTGGTTAACTGAAGATTTTCAGTTTGATTGTAGTGACTTAAAATAGTAAATCTTAAACATAGCTGTCAATCTGGCAGCAAGTAGAAGTGTTATCAATGGTGTGACATAAGATCTTTGTACTTTCTGCAATCTGTGCCCTGAAAAATTAAGCTGGGAATTCAGGAATCGAATTTTTAAGTCTTGTGCCTTTTCTGTAAGTGCAAGTTTTAGGAATTCAGTATGGTGCTGACTGTTCTTTTCTGTAAGTGAAGCTATTAAGGCTACAGCCTCTTTACAACAAGGAGATGCTTGTTCAAGAGGGGTTTTTTTTGGTTGTAGCACTTTTTTAAGAATTAAGAGCAGTCCTATAAATGTGTGGTAGAGCTGGGGGAGAGAAGTCAGGGAGCACTTATACCTTCTGAGAGAGCAGTACACTGCTGCTCAGGAAAAACAGATATGCATGAATTCTGAAAATGCTATTTTTTATCAGTAAAATAGATTATAATCCTGCAGGTTGCCGTGTCGTGAAAGGAGAAGCAATATCACTGTTATGTCCAGATTTTTATGAATTTAACAGACTTGACTTTGTAGGAAATAACTATAGTCTTTTTGTTTAAATACCTCTATATGCAAAGAAAGACATGTATCCTGGGTGTTCTTGAGGAGTGTAGCAGCTATTTTTTAAAGGTATCTCTATTTGTAAATATATAATTAGTGATGTAACAAGTGTTAATGACCAGGGGAGATTTATTGCAGAGTTACAATGTAAAATAATGTACTCTAATACTTGAATATTGTTAACTCTTTTATTGAAGTATTGTCCATCATTCAGAGATTTTCTAGATTGTTTCTCTCTTGTGAGAGAAAGTTGGGGTGCACATTGGCATTTCCTTAATTTTTAAGAGTATGCATTTGTACTGGACCAAATGAAATCCTCAATATGCACCAGGACTTCAGAGGACAGTTCATTTGTCCAAATTCCATCCTGTTCCCTTTCTGCTGTTTTGAACTATATTGAAATAAGGTTCCCTGTTCTGTCTGCACTCTGCTGAGAGACACTTAGACATCCGGTTGGACCCTATGGGCCAGGAATTACACAAGGTGTAATGTGGCTGTTTGTGGTCTCCACACAGTGCTGCTCCATTGTTTCAGTTCTTCCAGCCTTTCAAACATTTCTTTCTTCACGGGTTGGAAGGTATGTGTCACATCAAGCAGCTTTGAAGCTGTTTGACTTCATTACATAGCAGTATTACAGACTATGTAAGTTACATCTGCCTAATTTGCAAGATGTCCTTTACCTGAGTTACTTCAGAAAAAGGTCTTGGAAATGTCGAGTTACAGGTAAACACTGCTGGAAACTTGTCAGAAGCTGGTAATGACTGCAGAGCACAAACTGAGAGGAATGTGGATCTCCCCTTGAAGAAACCAACCTTGTTTACTGTAGTTTCAGTAGTGGGTGACCTTTTGGGAAAGGAGTTTTATAGGAGTACAACCACTTAGGGTTTTTTAATCTTTTCTCAGAGCAAACCATTTAGTCAGCAGGTACCTGCAGGTAGATTCCAAGTTTTAAGCTATTCTTTCAATTCTTACTCTGCTGATTTCTCTCTTTCCCTGCCCTCATGAGTTTATAGGGAGACTGACAGCACAGGATATGCAATACAAGATGTTGTAAAAAAATTATTCATTTTTGTAAATAAACTGCCCATACTTCCAGTCTTGGTGATGTAATCTATTCAGAACTGGACCAAAATGTTTCTTTCATATAACAAAATACCTGCATCAGACTGGAGGTCAGTAATGTTGTGTCTTGAAGAAAATAGACTTTGGTGTCTGTTTTCTAATAGGCTTTTCCTTTATGGAAATAAAAAATACACGTGGAACAAAATTTCATGATTTCATGTCACTGTAAAATCAGTTTGAATCTTAAACTATGTGCTTTACTTGAAATATAGAATTGTGAGATTTGAAATTACTTTTTATAGAAGTCTCATATTTGAATCCTGCTTATGAAGGTATGTGCTCATTGCTGTAACTTTTATACCAGCATTAAGAGAGTTAAGTTATGAAATATCTTTCTAATCTTTTGGCAGGAATTGCAGCTTTTCACATACCTGCTTAGAAGCTCTTCTAAAGGTGTACCATTTATTGGTTTAGATTTGTTAGCTTCTGACCAGCTGATACTGATTTAGCGGAGAAATTTATTCTTGTGCAACAAATTCAAATACTTGGAAAAACAAAAAAAATGCACAAAGAATGTCCTGGTGTGATGTTCTTTTTCTTGGCAATAACTGACTTTATGAGGAAGCAGGAATATTTGCTGAAGTTAATTCTGGTGCACAGTATTACATACCCATGTGTTACATATTGTACACAAGCAAACTGCATCATACTGTTCACGTTTTCTCAGAGAAATGCTTTTAGTCTTTGCTTCCTTCTGAAATTGTTTTAATGGCAGTTATAGGGCAAATGCACAGTAATTAGTGTGAAAATCTTAAATAATTTAAGTACAGAACTGTATTATTATTTCTTAAACTGTAGCAATAGTACTTTATCAAAAGCTGAATTTCAAGAAGATCTATAGTCTCAACTTGTAGAATAAATGCAGAATTTTAGGAACGTTATGACGAAGTTGCACAAATGGAGTGAAAAACCATTAATGTTGTCTAAGCAAAAGAATTTTAATTTCTCTTAACTTGTAGCCATAGCCATCATAAAATAGACACTAAAGTGCTACTCTTGAGGAGGTGTTTGGTCTCTGGCTTGCGTAATTTTACCCTTTTGTGAGGGTTGGATCTGAACAAATGGGACTAATTTTGGAAATGGAGAGAGACATCAGACAGGGAAAACAGCAACAACGCACTTCTGCGTGGAGCAAGGTTTCTCTGTAAGGAGGGCTGTGGTGTTAAGATGTTTCCAAAATGTCTAAGCATTGTGGTGAAGCCACTGAGAATTTCTTCCTTCATTTCAGCATCCTACTTTAGCCCAATAAGGGACTAAAGAGTGTACAGCACTGAGTGGACTTGATGATGGGGATGTGTCGTTCACTTGAAGTAAACCAGTGCAAGCTTATCAGTATTATCAGCCTCAAGTGTACAGCACCAAACTATGTGGTCATTTTGGATTTCTTTCATTTGTCTTCTGTCCTTTGAGCACCTAGGTTAGTCTTGCCGCAGCTCTAATTAATAACCCATAAATTTAAGAATAGAAACTTAAGAGCGATGATCTCTTGTTTCTGGTTTAAAAAAAAATAATCCACCATTGTCTTAAGTATATAAGGCTTAGGGCTATAAGTTTGTCCAGTTATCTCTAGTTATGGGACTCAGGATCATAAAGCATACTTGCAGGAATCATAATCCTTCAGACCTTGCTGGAGGGAGAGGAGGCATCACTGCTTGTGACCCAGTGTAGAATTTGGTAGTTGTGAGATGTTAACTCGCCCGCTTCAGCTCTGTGGAGCGCCAGGACTGGAGGACATCAGGATTCCTGGTATCCAATTCCATTTGAACACCTGTTGGACTTGTCTGTAGTCCTGCACCTTGTATTTGCACCTGCAGTTCTGTCTGTATTCAGGGTAGTTGGCTGAGCTTGCCAGTCACCAAAGAAATAAGAGCAAAGAGACACTGAAAACTTGTGTTGAATAATCTGTTCATTTTGGTCAATGTGAAACTCCAGAAAGGGTTATAAAACTTAGTGTGTCTGTATAAAGCTTAAAAAATAATCTAGTTTTCATATGTAGTGGTTCTTTTTATATAATGCTTAAGATGTATATTGTTTTCTGGAGTTCACTGCATTATATTTTTCTGTATTTTACGCTAATGCTACTTTCTTTGGCCATTTCTGTCTCCTTTTTGATACTAAATTTACCTATCTTGTGTAACTTTCTCCAAATAAACATCCTCTAAGAAAATTGTCTTGCTTCCTTGACAGTTGTTTCGAGAAGTACGAATAATGAAGATACTGAATCATCCCAATATTGGTAGGAGCCCTACATTTCTGCAAACTTTTTTTTGTTATAATGTTTACATTTTACTCTATTTGACTTTATTTGAATGTACTGCTATTAACTTTTTTTGAGATAATAGGACAGTAGGCATCCAGTAAATGCTTCATTGTCTCACCTTCTTTGTTGACTCTGCTTGCAACAAGAATTTTGCTCTGAGGAGGTAAACTGCTCAGTCTAGGAAAGCCTTCCATAGAGTAGGAGATGTGGAGCGCTCTGGTCTGTCAAGAACCCTAACTCCCCTCTTCCACTGAAATTACTCTTGAGACCCAAAAGCATGAGTTTCTTAGGTGAGAGTAGCAAAACTCCATTAGTTCAGTCTAGGAAAGACTCCTGCTGACTGATATTTCCAGAAAATTAGAATTACCAAGTATGTAATTTTCCCTTTCTGCTTTAGTTCTTTCACCTACCCCACAGCTTCAGGGCCCTACTTTGTGATGACAATTCTTCTGGCTGAGGAGGGCTGGACAGTCTTGTTCCAGAGACAGTTAATGGTCCTGAATCGGCCAGAGGGCTTGTTGCATACAAGGTATGGACGAGGTGTACAAGTTATTACATGCTAGGCACTCCCTTCTCATCCCTTGAATTGTTTGTTGCTTTTTCAGCATTCATAGCTTCTGCTGTTTTTTGTTTTCTTGGGGGTGGTGGTGGGGCTGTGTTTGTTTTAAATGAGTGGTTACTATTTCGATCTGAGGAAAGTCAGACTTAACATTTCTGGTATCCATTTGGTTCTTAGTTGGTCAGAATCTCAGGTTTCTGACTGTGAGCAGTTTACTAGCAAAACAGGGGAGGTTTGTATGATCTTAAAGACATCTGTGTCAAATTAAACACTAATTTCAGCATGAACTCATTTGTACAGTGTGCATAAACTTCTGAGAAAATTATGAATTAATATGCTTTATTATCAACTGTGGTTTAGAAATTAATTTTGCTTTTTTCCCCCCTCAAAAGAATGCTAACCTAAAGGATATAAAGTTTCTGTATGATATAACGTTATCACTGGCCTTAAATTATACTCATTCCATGAGTATAATTGTTTGTTTGTGCTTTGCTTTTACTCCCAGCTGCAATCTCTTTCTCATTCGTTTTTCTTGCAGTAAAATTATTTGAAGTTATTGAGACTGAAAAGACGTTGTATTTGGTAATGGAATATGCCAGTGGGGGTAAGTGGATTCTTGAATCTGCGTTAAAGATAAACTGAAATGCCAGTTACATGCCTAGAAACGATTTAAGGATTTAACGGTTAATGGGTTATTGCAATCTGGCCTTCACAACAGTCCTAGCAGATCTCCCAGGGCAGACTTTCTTCCTTGCATCACATTCCATAAAGTAACCTCTTAGGTTTGTGCTTAAGGGTAGTTCCCATTCTGAGGTTTCTGCTGCAGTATCAGGAGATAATCTGGTGCTGATTCTGGCAAAAACTCAGCTCGGTATTTATCTGCTATATTTAGGCAAGCACTGGTGCCTTATTTTATCTTGAAATTGTCTGCCAAAGCAATTGGAGAGGCAGATCTGGGAAGGGAATAAGGAACAGGGAAAGGGGACCCACAGGATCATAGTGAGAAGGGACAGTGAGTGCTTGCTTGAGAAGCTGCCTAGCACCTGAATGGGAGATGTTGGAATGTGGGAAGAGAATCCAGCACAGGGCTGGATTCACACAGCTAGGAAAAGCTGCTGTCAGACACTGCAAAGATGAGGTTCTGAAAGGCATTTCAGCAGCTTTATTAGAAAGAGAACAAGATGGAAAAAACAAAAGTAGTACAGATAATGTTAAGTGAAGCCACTAGATATATGTGAAACAAATCTGGTACATAAGAAGTTGCCTGATTCCCACTGTGTCTTATATACAATATGAATATTTTTCATTATTTCGTTCATTTCACAGTGGTTATTAAGTCAATTTATTTTAAAAATTGAAGAAGCCTTAGTATAAAGTGTTCCATTTTTACACTTCTTGATTATTATGTGTCTGCAAAATTAAATCCAGTCCAAACAGTAAAAAAGAATTTTTATTGGCTGCTTCTATTTCCTTTCCATTCAAGAAAGGAGGGAGCATGGGATGTGTGTTGTTTTCAAGCATGATATTTGTTTGTGCATGACAATAAAAAAAAAATAATACTGATGTTTTGTCCTTGTCATGATCAGGAGAAGTGTTTGACTACCTAGTTGCACATGGAAGAATGAAAGAGAAAGAGGCTCGTTCAAAATTCAGGCAGGTATGAAATTAACGTTCACTCTTCCTTTTGTTTCTACTTATGGTGTATTCAGATAGACATGAGTGTGAGCCTACTTCTTTTACTTTAGAAAAATATTAATTGTTTTGATAATGTTTATTAAAGCTGCAGTGGAAAAAAATCCCTGAAGAGAAAAATATCTGCTTCCTACATGCTGTCTAAAAATAGTCAGATTGTTTTACATTCCTGTAGTCGATGTTCCTAAGAGTCACTTTTTTTTTTTGTGACTCACTTGAGGTTTAAATCCTTTTCTGAATATTTTAGAATTTAACAGATGTTCTATCTACAGATGTTGATATGATGACATGTATTGCTGTGTCATGTCACACCGTTTTGTATGAAGGCTATTCTGTAATAGGATTTTATATTCTTCTAACAAACTTTCTCATTTTAATCCTTTTATTACCTTGGTTTTAGTGATTATTTTGGAAAAGCTTTAATTAGATAAATATAGCATGTTTGGTATTCTTCAGAATTAAGCTCTATAATTAACATGTAAAGAAACTGCTCCGAACTTGCTGTTTCAGACTTGTTCCTTGTTATATATGTGAAAGACATATATGAAAATGTTGAATGAATTGTTCTGTTGGCGGTGAATTGCAGAGCTAGACAATTGATATTTTAGAAGATAAAATCTGAGATGATACATATGGCTATTGGGTTGGAGGGTAAATTAATTTCCTTTTAATAGTTATTGCTATTGGGTGATTTGCATTTAGAATATATTTCTCCTATTACCTTGAAGAGTATGTATTAAACTTATTTTTAGAATATTTTAGAAAAATGAGCTACTTTTAGTGACCTTTTAGTATTTAAGCTTTAATGAAAGAAACCTAGATGAATATTTTCTAAAATAAAAGCCTTATTTATTAATTTTTTACATTCTAATGGATCATATCAGGAACCAAAATTACTAAATAATATGCAAAAACTTATACTGAGGTTGAAATAAAATAATTCACTGTTCATCATGGTGTTTCAGATTGTATCTGCTGTACAGTACTGTCATCAAAAATGCATAGTTCATCGTGATCTTAAGGTAGGTTGTTACTTACTTTACTTTTTACTGCCTGACAGTACAGTCTTAGTTTCATTCTGTATATTTGTCCTTGCCACTGTCTGTGAATGCCTCAAACATGTGAATGAAAGAACTCACTTTTTTATTCTTAGTTTTCTGAAGCACAAAAATAACATAGCTTGCCTGTTGGAACAGGGAAGAGACAAGAATAGAACATATGTTACTTTCATTCCAATTTTGGCTTTAAGGAAAGGACATGCTCTCCAGAGAATTATACCTGCTGTCATGCTGATATCTGCACTGTGAAGCTGCAGAAGTTCAATTGATACCAGTCAGCACTACTTAATTAAAATATTTTCAGTTAAAATATATCTCAAGGATATGTAAAAGGGTTTTTTCTTAGTGATTTTTAAGAAATATGTTAGATTTTTAATCCATTTGAACTTCTGGTTTATACTGTAGTGTCTAATTTGGGCAGAAAAATAAATTGAGGGTAAAGAGAAATTAGTTGAATTTGCTTTTCTTTATGCTTTCTGGTAATCTATCTATGTAAACCACCAGACCATATTAAGAGTTCAGCAATTGCTGAACAACAATAGGTACAACCTAGCCCTTCAGCATGAAGTTGTCTTAGTGCCAAGTTTAGATATCATGAGACTTGGACACAAGTTCCACTTAAAAGCTGTCCTGTGCTCTTGCTTTGATGTCTTTGTACATTTACAAAGAAAACATTGGTGTAGGTTCTTTTCTACTAATGTATCTAAATACTTGTGAAAAGCTGAGGCTGAATAATTTTTAAGGTGATTTTTTTTTTTTCCCACCAGTGTCCTTTGTCTTAATTTTCTTATAATACACTACAGTGTTCTCTGAATTTCAGTCTTAAAAATCTGTTCCCTCATATCTGTCGATCTGCCAGCTCCTGCATGTGCACATGGTCCTGGATAATACATCCTTTTCTGCTGAGTCGTCCCTGCCCCGGGATTGTTGTCATCTGATGGTGGAGGTGCCTGGCCAGCACTCTGAAGTCAGAATGCAAGGAAGGAAAGGGCTGGGATCTCAGTGAAATCTTGATTTAAAAAAAATTCCTCCACGTCTTGCGTGGTGGTTTGGAGCCTGTGAATGTTTTGTCAAACTCCCTGGAGCTTACTGCAACCACTGTTTTTGAGCTTTCCAGAAGGCTGCTTCTAGGGACCTATTGGCTTGCCAGGACAAGCCACTTCTCCTGGTTCTCTCACTCCTACACTTGGCTGGAAATAGAATGCCAGCCATCTCCTCATGCTTATCTAGCACTGGCTTATTCAGCCCAGCTATACTACTGAGTCTTGCTGCATTAACCCCTGCAGTTACTCAGTATCTTGCTCTTTCTCCCAGAGCCTGTTACAGCCTCCACCACTCCTTCATTTCTTAGTTCCACAGCACACACACAGCTCACTGCATTCCTCGCAGGCCTGTCCAAAACTACTTTGCAGCGTTCACGCAGGAATTACCTGTCACAAGTAGTCTGCTGCTGATCTTTCTATTTGCAAGGCAGGCAGGCTCTAAAACAACTCTTTTATTTGATATTCTCTCTTCATCATCTCTTGGCTGGAGTTATGGTAGACTCATTTGTAAAGTTCAGTTAGGTGTAATTGAGAGCCAACCAACCTAGCCAACAAAAAATACAATTCACAAAGGAAAAAGGGCTAAATGTATGTATGGCTTTGAGGAGATGTTCTTGCTTCGTCTCTTCTTTCCAAGTATTATGTCATCTGTCTCCTTTAAAACTATTCTCATGGAGCTGCAGAGAAGGAAAAAGCAACTTTAAAGTTGTGTCTGCATTCTCATCTGCTTCTGTTAACTCTCCGTGGTATCAGCACTTTGAGCAATTGATGTTGCAGCACCACAAGGCAGAGGTCTACCACCACTTTGGATATTTTTGATGAGACTTTTTGACTTTAATAACAGGTTAAACTCTATCAAATTTAAGTTACTTAACTTCCCAGACTAAACTGGGAAGTTGTTTAAGAAAATGTGCAAGTTTGTCCAGGCTATTTGGCAGAAGAGGAGGAAGTGCAAGGCCCATGGGAACTTAAACTGTCTCCTTTTAACTTTCTGTGATTATAAACAGCTATAACCAATTTCAGCTTTGCTCATCCCTTGATGCACAAAACTTACCTTTTCTGTTTGTATTTTTTTGCCCTGAACATATAACCAACAAGAGCATAGTCTTTCTATTTGGCTTATTAAAAAGGTTTTCTGGTGCTTTTGTTCGAAGTGAGGAACCCAAAAGCATGGGGTACTCGGGTAGCAGAGTACTGTTGAACCAGGAGGACTATTGTAATCGCAGAGCAGCTGCACTGACAGTACTGTTTTCACCACAAGGAAAATGAAGTCTTTGTGCAGTAGTGTAAAAAGGCTGTTAAATCTGGAAAATAGCTCTGTGAGTCTGTCTGCAGGCACATCAGCTGGAACCAGCTGGGATCACAGGTCTCATGAATTTCTCATGAATTGGGAAAATAAAATATTTTCCAGGATAGAGTTTTTACAAACAGGCTGTATTTTAGTCCTGATAAAGGCTGAGTTCTGTTGCGCAGCTATTAGCTTGATTTACTGATGGTTAATTGTCTTCTGTTCTGTTCATTGAGTGTAAGTGAAACCCAAACAAACAAGCAAACCCAAACAAAATCATATTTACTCTTTTAATCAAAGCAACTAACAATTAGTTAGCTGCTTCTCTGATGGTGAGCTAAGGCATTTTTATATTTTTCTGAGCTCCATTCTGGCACAGCATCTGAGACGTCTGTTTGCTATAAAACTGATGTTTGGCAATTAGGTGAACCCTTTGCACTGGCTGTTGTCTGTCCTCCTGTTGAAAGAGGATTCCTGCACAGCTCAGTGCTGCTCCTGTGTTGCTGATATGCAGATCAGGAGCTGAGATGAGCTTCCTTGCATTTTGAGAAATGCAGTTTTTTTCCACGGTACTTAGTATTTCTGTAGCTTCCCCCTTTTAATCTTCTGACCTACCTGGGATAGTAAATATAAGATACTGTTTACTGACTTTCCAGGTACTTGTATACTTGCATCTATGTATTGGTGCATGGGCATTAGTATTCTTAGATGTATGGAATACATACATTGTGTATGAAAAAAAATAGGTACTTGAGTGTTAACACTTTGGTGTTATTGTTGCAGCAAATGCTAATAATAAAAGGGAGAGAATTTTTTTGTACAGAATGCTGAGATACAGCATGTAGCTTGAAGTGTTTCATCTTGTAAGCAGAAGGTCTTCTTCTAAAGTCTTAAATCCCTTCTAACATTTACTCCACAAAATGGTAGATGATGTCTGGGATTAGATTTACTCTCCTTGGCATCAGAAGTTGGCATGAACCTGTCAAAAGCTGCAGCTGCTATTCTGAGATGTCTAGATACTTCAGTCTAAAGCTGAACTAAGATATTTCTTCCAGAAAATAAAATCTTTGTAGTTGATTCACTAGCTGACTTTTAAATCCATTTAGCTACTTTTAACAGTTTTATTTTCCTGAGTAAACATAGTCAGTTTTCAGTCCTTATAATGTATTTGGGGATATTAGTTTCTTTTGTTCTGCAAGAAAGATGCAGATGATCAATCATTTTAGAAAAAGAAACATTTTTTTTATTGATTGATGATACATTATACTATATATATGTACACTTATTTTTGATACAAACGTTGTCTTTTTTCCCTTTTATTTTTCTCTTAGGCAGAAAACCTTCTCCTTGATGCAGATATGAACATTAAAATTGCAGACTTTGGCTTTAGTAATGAATTTACGGTTGGTAATAAACTGGACACGTTTTGTGGAAGCCCGCCTTACGCTGCTCCTGAACTTTTCCAAGGAAAGAAATATGATGGCCCTGAAGTGGATGTGTGGAGCCTTGGGGTGATTTTGTATACACTAGTAAGCGGATCATTGCCATTTGATGGACAGAATCTAAAGGTACAGTTACAGTCTGAAAGCTTGGCTTTTTACTGTCTTTAAATCTCCTGTGTCATGAGGAGCTCACCTTTTAAAACTCTATTTTAAAGGAACTGAGGGAGCGAGTACTGAGGGGGAAGTACCGCATTCCATTCTATATGTCCACAGACTGTGAAAATCTACTTAAGAAGCTCCTAGTACTGAATCCAATAAAACGAGGCAGCTTGGAAGTAAGTCATTTCATCTTGGAAAAAAGGTTTTTAGATTAAGAAAGCATAACATACAGTAATTTCTGAAGACTTGTTATTTTTCACATAGATACTTCCTTTCTGTTTAAAGGGCCCCAAAGTTTTGCTAAAAAAAATTAGTGAGGAAATGTCCCAGAAACAGTATAGCTTGAAAATAGAAAGTGTTAATGAATGAAAGTCTAAGCTTTTAAATTGCAGCTGACTATCATTGAAGAGCATTTCCAAGTGTAAGCTGCTCCCTGTTGTTTCAGTCAGCTAATAGAGATAGTTCAAAATTTGTGGAAAGCAGGACAAGATTGTAAATATTTTCTTTTTGGAGTTTTTCAGAAAAAAAAAACAAAAACAACAACAACAAAACCACACACAAAACCCCACAAAAAACAAAATACAAAACAAAACAAAAAAACCCAACAAACAAACAAAACCCCAAAAACAAAAATACGAAAACAGCAGCAGGCAGAACCATAATTTTTTTAACTTACTGTTTTCAGTATGACTTAAAATATATGTACAAGAACAATAAATGTGATGGAAAACTGGGATTTTTGCTAGTTTTAGTGCCATAATATGTGTAAACACTTAGGACTCTTTAAATGATAAACTAATAATTGCTAATTACTTCTGTTCAATCCTTTCTTTTCCCCCTCCTGGTAGTTCATTTCTGAATAGCTGAAAAATTAACATATATAATAATACCTGCTGTGTCCCTTAGCTAAAACCTATTTTGAGGATTTCTACTGAGTTATAAATTTTTTTTATTTTTTTTTTAGTCAGTAAATTGGGTTTTCTTTTCATGGGATGTAGAGTATATTTGTGCATAACTTGTAAAGTGTCTAAAAGGTTCAGTGTTTTTTAAGGGGCTGTTTTGTTCAAGATTGCTGTATTGGCATGTAATTACTGGATAACTCCAGAGCTGGTATTTAACAAATATTTGGTGTAGAGTTCACTCTAAAAGCTGCTCTGTTCTATTTTGTGATTTCTTTAACAACAAGAGATTTTTTAAAAATAGCATCTACTTACCATAGAGATGAAAGTAGAGCAGAAGATAAACAGAATGCTTTTAAAATAGTATTTGCATGAGTTAATCACCAGTGACTTTTGTTTCATCTTTCTACACATACTTGTGCAGCAGTGGTTGGTGTCCCAGAGAATAATCCCATTTAAGCAGCTTTTTATTTGTAGTGGCATGAGTTATGCTCCCTGGCATGGATGCTACCTGTGCAAGGAAGCTTGCATTCACTGAGCTCTGTCTGCATGTTCCTCATTTCAGACTGATGCTGGTTTATGACTTGTTATAAATAGTTTTAACTTGAATAAAATCTGTGCTGAAGAGAATAGTGAATGATGGGTTCTACTTCACTGATATTCATTAATTATGTACAATTATTACTGTCTAGTGGACATAATGACAAGAGTGTAGTCACTCGAAGATGCTGAAAAATCGCTGTTTTCTTGTCTCGTGTTTAAGTTTTAGGAAAAGAGATTTTTCCTTTACTGAGTTTTCTTCTGGATTTTCAGCAGTTTCTCTTCAGATCTAATTTCACTTTCATTCTAAATATTGTAGTGTTATCCAGTTCTTCTAAAATTCCTTCCAGTCCCTGGGGAGAGGTGTTGAATAGCAGCCTCGCTGAAATGGCAAGGTTGTCAGATTGTGTGGAAGAGAGCAAGTGAATGGTGTGTGACAGAGGGTCTTGAGCCAGTACCAAAACACAGATGATAACAGGCAATGATCAGTATGCTAATCTGAGGGAGAGAGAGAAACATCACAACCTTTTTCAAAAGGAATATTCCTGAAATCACATTTGTTGAATTAAAAAACTATGGTGTGTGGTTTGGAAAGAAATTACTGTTTCTTCTCTCTGAGCATTCCTAAAAATACATGTTTAGAATGAAAGTATATATTTATTACAAGTTTCTAAAAGTGGAAAGACAATGTCATCTTAGCTGGGGAAGATATATTTGTGCACTGTCTTTTGATTATTTGCTCAGTCCCAGCCATAGACCCTCTCAGTTCCCATGCATGTTTTTTGCAGACCATCCCATGAGGATGTTTATCAGTGACATTAGCATCAAAGCTGAGATTCACACAGGGTCAGCACTGTATGTATGGATTAGGCTTAGCACTCGTCCTTCGGTAAGGACCATGCAAATTTTTATTAAAATGCTTCATCTAGACTTTTTTGTGATTGCAGCAGAGAGAGAACATTTTAGAAGCAAGAGAATGTTGTTATAAACCAGTAAATCTTCCCAGGAAGAGATGGGAAAAATGCATTGTCATAAAATATGTGGATCTCTCTGTCAGGATTTCAACAAATTCCTCTTTCCCTCTCCTTCAATCTTCAGTTCTTTTGCATAGTATTGCTTCGAAATTCCCACAGAGCAGATTTATGCTTATGAAGTGTGATAAAGCAAATAATTTTGACACAGGCAGGTCTTGAGCCAGACTAGACTTTTATTAGATGTTTTTCTGAAAATTGAGGGAAAGTTTCTTAATCATACCTAGTTGGTTGAAATTTAGTTTGGATTGGTGTTTAAGAGGTACAGTTTGGGTCAGATTTTTGAATACCCTGAGCAAGGCTGCTGCTCTTCAGTCAGCTGACTGGAAGCCCAGCTGAACTTGCACAAATGTAATATTGATCCTGGAATTGGATTGTTTGTGTCGCTTCAAAATGCTTGATTGTAAGAGCCTGTTTAAGAGTTGCACAATAACTCAGTGTGCCTCTGAGAACTGTGTATTTGAAAGACAGGAGCTACTTTAGATATTTAACAGATGGAAATTGAGAACAGATTACACTGAACTACAGATCCACCTACTGAAGAGACATGAAAAACTTTAAGTGGGCATTGTTGGGTTTGCCTGTTAATTCAAGAAGCATCAAGACTGGGAGTAGGATTTGAGCAGTGATTCCTGTCATCCACTTCATTGTGCTTAAACTTCAGATTTACTTAATTTCAGATTTATTTAATGGTATCTTTAAAAAAGATGCCTTTAAAAAAGGACTGCAGATACTGCACAGTACTCTTTGGGGAGTTGCTTATGTTACTGCAAGACTGCAAATATGTAACCAAAGTCTACTGTCAAGTAGACTCATGCTCTGTGTGTCAGAAATACAATATAGCAATATGTGTTCACAATCCCTTCCCCTTTATCCCCCTCAAAAGCCAAAAAATCAATTCCATGGTAGAACAAATCTATAAGTCTTATTGTCAGCAAAATATAAACTGGCCCAAGTACAAAGTTCTGTATTGTTCTCGTAAGGATACAGCTATTGGGGTCTGTAATTTGGCAGCAGCACTACATACAAAGAATTTGGTTATATCAATGGAAAATTGAGTCTGTGGCTCTTTGTGAGAAATAACTTAATTCGGTGTTTGCAAGGCATATTTGGAGCCTGTGGGAAACTTAATTTGCTGGCACTTGTTTCATTCTTCTGTTTGTGTAGTGAGCAGTATTAGCATCTGTCCCTAAAGAGACATGTGCCTGTTCAGTAGGAGGGAAAATGATGTTAGGTGTTTTAAAGATGAATATGCCCTTACAGAGAAATTGTGACGCTTAGGGATTCCAGATGATCAATCTTAAAGGCATATAAAAGATCTGGAATGCAGCAGAAGGAAATTTTCCAAAGAATGCAGAAGAAATTTTTGGAGTAAATAACTACCTGGCACAGAGAGAGTTAAGAGACATTTCTCCCTCCAGCCAAACTGTGAACATATTTAGGTCAAGTGCAGTGAGAAGGTCCATAGGAAAAAATGACCAGTTGGCATCATGATCTTGAAACTAATGACTGTAGGAAGCATCAGCATGCTCCTGAAATATTCCTTAGTTTCTAAACACTTTCCTTTGCTATTATTTGAAGGAGTTATTTATCATGGTAGAATTGCTATTGTAGTAGCATCTAGGGATCTTAACCAAGATTAGGGCATGAGTGTCAGACACTCTGCAAGATGAGATTAGGAGACAGTGGAAGTGAAGGGGACAAAATGAAAGATTTTTGTGTTGAAACTGCAGGGGTTTTTCTCTCAGTAGTTCTGCTGGTATTTCAGGCAGGGGATTTGTATTATAAAAGGTAAATTGTAGGGAAAATGAGCTAATGGAAACAAAAAGATGTGAAAAATGAAAATAAAGATGTGAGGGGGAAAAAGGTGTAAGGGAAAGCATTAAGATTATTATGAATTTAAAATTGTTTTTCAGCAGACCAACTAGCACATAGAGTCTGGTAAATGGAATGTTGACCTAAAGCTTATTTCTCTTCTTAGCAAATTATGAAGGATCGGTGGATGAATGTTGGCCATGAAGAAGAAGAACTAAAGCCATATACTGAGCCTGAACCAGATTTTAATGACACCAAGAGAATAGGTGAGAGTTTTACAAAGGTGTTGCATCTGATGTACACAGACAATTTTTGTCTTGTAAGCCAAACTAAACCCTTACTGAATTTGACCTACAGTCTCATCATACAAGTCAAATGCATTCTTTTTATTTAAATGAGGAATTCCATTACAATGCCCTCCTTATAACTACTGTTGTGACTTCACTGAGCTGACATGAATCTACAAACACAGTAGACAAATAAGACTACAATGGACTGAAGGGAACAGATTTTGTTATGAGGGCAACAATTTTTGCCTGCTATGGTTAGACTAAGTTACTGTGTTGTCCCTGTATCTATTCATAGTTTCTATTTGCCAGTGCCTTATTTGTTTGTTGAATAACATTGAGTGTTGTATAAATTAGTGAAGAGTTGTATAATATAGTTGAGAGTTTTCAAGATGAAAATAACACTGAGAGAGAGGAGTTGCAGCATTTTTTATTTTTGCACAGCAAAAAAACTTCAGTGGGTTGCATTGAATCTTAGTTACCTGTAAATTATAAGATTTTTTCTATTTTCACAGTTCTTAATTTGTCAGTAAACCCAAGCACTTATTCTGCTGATGCATCTGGTTCATTTTACTTTTAGACATTATGGTCACAATGGGCTTTTCAAGAGAAGAGATTCATGAATCTTTAGTAAACCAAAAGTATGATGAAGTCATGGCTACTTACCTGCTTCTAGGTAGAAAACCACCTGAAGTAAGTGCTATCTAATTTACATTTTCTGTTTTAACCTTTATATATCACTGGGTTGAATATTCTGCTTGTTGATATTTGTATTGATTATTTTGTAATGTTTTTAAAAAATTGTAATTAATCACTTATTAATGTCTTTCCCTTTTCATATCTCCTTGGATATCTTGTTAGATATCCCATATGAAGAAATAAGTTAAATTAAGTATCTTCATGTTTGCTTATAAATACATTAGACTGCTTTTTAACAAAGCTGACTGTTAATCTGGCATAATTTCTAAATGCTGAGTCTTCTTCCTGTCATGTGTGTTTTCAGTTAAAATCTAAAATAGTAAATTTGACTGCAGCAATTATTTTTCTAACTACTCAGATATGACATCTCAGAAATGCTCGTCCTTTCTTGCTCATGTTTTGTTTATAGTATATTTTATTATTTAATAAATAATTGCATTGTAGTCATTAATAAATTGGCGGTAGAAAAATCTTTCTACTATTTTGGAACTAGACGAATCTGTAAATCTTTTGGAATCACATGGATTTTTCAAGAAATCAGACTGAGAACAAGACTTTCTTTTTGAAGGGATTTTTCCTGCTGCGTCATTGGCCTTCCTTCAGTTCCAAGATAGTGTAGATCTGATACATGCATCCTTGAGTGCATTTTCTCACATCTCTGAACCTGAATTCCCTTGTGATGGCAGGGAATCTGTCTAAAATCATTTTGACTCAAATTGCTTGGAAGAGGATATTTGTCTTTTTCCACTGCTCTTACTTACAACTTCTGCTTCTTAGATATCAACAAACCGGTGGCTGAGTTACATACCAGTTACATAAAGATGTTTAGAAGGCCATAAAGAATCCTTTAATCAGTACTTGCATTTTTAGCCCTTCTGACTCAGTCCAATGCATTTTGAAATTGTTCTGAAGCTATGAATGCTTTTAGGCTTTAAAATAAAATCAAAAAAAAGAGGGGGAGCCATTCCGTGGCTTAGGTTTTAAAATAGCACACTTTTTCTTTCTGTCAAGATTCTTCTAATTTTATTTTGAGCATTCATTAACTTAGCTTTAGCTGTGTGTTTTTAAAGAACATTAAACATAGATGAAGTGATAAAATCCGTCTTGAAGAATATTCTACTCTGGATACAATTTTAAACTATAAAGAAAAAAAGCCTTCTATTGGGACTTTTTGCCTTATTATGCCATAAAAATACCAGCACTGTTGAATTTTGTTTATGCCTTGAAAAACTGTTTTTCTTGTAGTTTGAAGTAGGCGATTCCTTGTCCAGCAGCAACTTGGGTCAAAGATCTCGTCCCAGCAGCGACCTCAACAACAGCTCCGTGCAGTCTCCCGCTCACCTGAAGGTCCAGCGCAGTATATCGACCAACCAGAAACAGCGGCGGTTCAGCGATCATGGTGGGGATGACATTCCAACAAGTAAAGTAACATACACAATCTGAGCCTGGATGTGCAGTGTTTTGTGAACCTGGCAGGTCCAGCACTCTGTGCATTTGTTGTGTATCTCATCGTGCTCTGCTGTGATGCTTCTATCTGTATGAACGCTTCTGGATCAATAGAACGTGCAGATTTAATTTTTTGGGCTTGATACTTGGTTGACTTGCTAAATAAGGCATTGTGGGTGCGTTCTGTTTAGGAACTAATGGCAAATATTGGCCTGGATAATCCCAAGGGCAGCAAACCATTATTTTTATCAGTACATTTGGAGGCGGGGGCAAATTATTTGGTTCCAAGAGACAACAATTTTACCAAGTATTCAGGAAACATTTTCAGCTGAAAGTGCTTACGTCACAAAGGAGTACATATTTAAAACACTAAATGGAAGATGATTTTTTTCCTCAGAGAGCTATCAAATTGCTATAAATACTTCTAAAATGTTTGGCCCTCTTCTCTGCCTAATTCACATTATTGTTCCCTCCCCCTTTTTTTTGTCCAAAAAAGCAACCAATATTATAAAAATTGTTAGCTGATGTGCTTTTATTTTCAGGGAATATAGAAGTCAACTGACAAAGGAGTTTTTCCAAAGCATTTTAAAGAATGATGGGGGGGGAAACTATAAAACATGCTTTTAAATAAAGCAGTCCTATGGTTTTCAGGGGAAAATAATCTTTCATAGTGTTTAGAGGAAAAGGTATGTGGCAAAAAGTACTAAAGAAATACTTTGAAAAACATCCTCTAATTCCTTTTGTCATAGTATCGTACAAATTGTATGGGTTTAAAATGAGAACTAAAATACTCTTCTAGGTTTTACATACTGATATGAAATGGGAACTAATTCTGAACTGCAAATTGGTGGTGAAGAGAGAGTGGGTTAAAAGAAAACAGGCTGTCAAAGCTGAGTTTAGTAGGTTGGTGTATGTGCTGAGTTTGCCGTCATAGTTGTTCAGATGCTTTTTTTGGACTCAGGGAACTATATTTAGACTATTTTGGCCAAGAAAAATGCAGTGACTATTTTTAGGTATTTATTAATACTGTTTTTATTTGGCAGTTGGTCCCTCAATTCCTCCTGCTGTGTCATACACAAAAAGGTCTCAGGCAAATAGTGTGGAAAGTGAACAGAAAGAAGAGTGGGACAAGGATGTCTCGCGCAAACTTGGCAGCACTACAGTGGGATCCAAAGGAGAGATGGCTGCAAGTCCACTTGTGGGTCCAGACAGAAAGAAGTCAAGTGCAGTTACCAGTGTGAGTGCTTTTGGCTCGTTATGTTTATTTTTCCCTATTTTAACAAAATCTGCAGCACAGGGTTGCTATAGACATAATGATTACTGACTAAGCCACTAAGTCTATTTCTGGTAACTTTTACTGGCAGACAGAAATAGGCTACAGTGGATCTTTTAAAATAAACCTTTCCCTTCCCCTCACCAACTTTACTTTTTGTAACACTAACATAACAGTAAGCATGAGAACGTCTGCACTTGAGCAAACTGAAGTTCTGTCAAGACAAATAGTGGGTATTTAGGGAAAGAACGTAAGAACAGAGGCAATATGGAGTGCTCTTTTTCTAGTTTCAAATGCTTGTGTATCTACAAGAAAGTCAAGGGACTTTTTGAATCAGAGATTTCATCTATTAATCCTATATAATATCCCTCATGAACCTTCTCCATAAATTTGGCTGTTTCTTTTTCTGCTTCATTTTGGACTTCAGGAATGGGGTGAGGTGGGGGGGAGCAACCCACTTGTTCATTGGTGCTTGTGCCTGTTGACATTATGATTTACAATCTGGTTCTTGTATTCAGAAATTGAACAAGCAAATTAATATTTAAAAAAAAAATTAAATTTTAAATATGATCATTGTCCCCCAACCCCTCCCCAAGAGTCTTTGAAATTATGGCTGTGTGTATTGCATGCAGGAACTTTTGAGTCTTCTAAGATTAGATTTCATATCTGAGCTTTCCCAAAACTATATTGCCCCAAAGCTGATTACAGTCATGTATGGTACAAGCTGATATGTCAAAAGCATTTCTCTGCTTTGTGAGAACTAATTAAATGGAGTATCTTTGCTATGAAGAATGAGAAATTGATTTACTTGCTAATGGCAACTTCAGTATTTGTACATTTTTAGCCCTGTTACTATTCTGGGACTTTGAAAGGCTTTGTGATGGGCACGATTAAGGAATATTAGTGTCTGATATTGCAATAGTAGTTCAAGGTTGAGCAGCTTACACAGAAAGTGAAATTGGTTTTTTTAAAAGTCAAACATTTAAAGTCAACAAAGCTAACTTGATGTGGGTAATTTTAAAATATTTTTGTGTAACTTTGGGGATAACATGATGTTAGGGAAGGCAGAATTTCTTGAAAACATTTATCACCTTCATTCATATTAGTCTAACTTATGAGAGTTTAACTTCAGAAACAATTGCTGCAGTTGTTAATCTTCCTTACAAATTGGCCTTGAAACAGTTTATTCAGTAATCTCTGTGGGGTCATATTAATGCTGAAAAACTGTAGGTGAGAGGGACCTAAGCACAGTAAATCTTGCAGAGTTCATGATGTCCTACAGTACCCAAGTCTAGTGTATTTGAAATCTTTTGCCAGCATGTGTCAGTATGTAATCTTACCATGTTGGAACCTCTCCCACTCTAAATTCAATATCTACTGCATTAAAAACTGAGATTTGTACATCATGTACTAAAAGTAAGCCTTCAGCTGGTAACCTGTGTGTGATGGGGTGGAGGAGAACATTTCTAGGTGTTTTGTGAAGTTTATGCAAAGTGAAATTAATAGAAAGAAATTCCTGTCAGTATTTGCTGATACAAAACCTATTTGTTATGTTCTGTGCATCATAATTTCTGGATTGACTGACACAGGTCGATAGTATTTTCATTTTCCTGTTGAAAGCTGTTTTGACAGGGCCAACAAACTGAAAGGCTGGAGCCCTTGTTGGCAAATTAATCTGTGCAGGGAAGCCTTTCAGCCACCCATAGGTGTGTTCTCTGGGATTCCACTGTAGTTGATCTGAGGGGCAAATAATTCTATAACACAGGAATGGCATAATAATACTAAGTTAAGCAAGTGTCAGCAAAATTAAATTCCTGTGTTTTCTCTTAGCATACTTGCAATGGTGAATGAGCTGTTGGATAAAATAGCTGCTGGTATAAATGATTTGTGTCAACAGATTAATCTAGTACGTTTGCAGACTTCAAGAATACAAATAAACAGTTGAAATGCTGTTTTGATTTGCTTCTGATGTTTACATTTTTGTACAACATAATTACAGTAGAAGAAAGTATTTAATTTTAGTCTTATTTTTCTTCTAGAATAATGTGTTTTCTGGTAGTGGAATGACAAGGAGGAACACTTACGTTTGTGAGCGTTCTTCAGATCGCTATTCTGCAATACAGAATGGGAAGGACAACAGGTATTGTTCAACTTTTCTTGCTTATTAATTTGGGTACAAGAACTGAGGCACAGAAGAAGCAGGTTATGCAATTAATCAATAGCATTACGAAGCATGGTATGAAATACATAAAGTTCAAGTGTATGTTTTCATCTTGTCTTCCACTGCTGTTTCTGTGTTTGTGGTGAACTTTTTAACTACATGTGTCAATCAGCCTTTGCCTCTTTGAATGGAACCACATTTATTACCAAGGGTTGCCTTCCAACACAGAATAAAATAACCGTGCTAACAACTAATTGCTAAGTGGGCAGATGTACTGTGGAGAACTTCCGATGGATCACTCTGACAGTGGAGCTTGATCCTTTTTCATTTCCCCCGTAATAGCTCAAAAAACTGACATTTTTAAAACTTGTTAGTCATTTTCAATACAATTTTTTGGTCTAAATAATATATTTGTAGTGATGGTAACCAAATTGTGTCTTTATATGAGACAATAATTATGCTCAGTTTATTATGTTTTGTTAAATAGTGTTGTATTTAACAATGCCACAGTTACTGGGATTTTTAAATATGCCCTTTGTTCATCCTTGGTGTTAGTTAAGCCCTGTACCTGACTAAGAGGCAAAATATTGGCTTTAATGGAGAGTAATAAAATCTGGATTTTTTTTTTTTTTTTTAGATTCAAGTAACAACTCTTATTCTGATGTTTTTTAAGCTATTCAAATAAAACAGTTAATGTAAAATGAACAAAAAAATCCATAGCATGAGATAACATAATCTAGTAAACTAGTTTGATTTTCTTTTCTGTCACAGAGCTTTAATTTTTTTAATGATGCATGTAATTTTGGAAATAAGAGAAGTATAGGGTTATTCATCTATCATAAAATGATGAGCTGTGGAACCTGTAAAGTACAGCTATTTAAAAAAGTTTTTAAAGTCCTATAAGGAGGTACATTAAAAAGCACAAAACTAATTTTCAGTATTAGTTTCAAATTATTGGATGGGTGCTTTCAAAAGTGTCTCCTCAAATTTTTGTGTAACGTTCAAAATATTTGAAACTAAGGTAGTAAGAATCCTTTTTTGAAAAGAAAGAAAATAACATTTTTTTCAGATACAGGGTTAAAATATATGCTACAATATTTTTTTTCTGATCTCGCAAAGATAGGTAGTTTTTTCTTTCAAGAGATTTAGTACAAAAAACACTTTAAAAAGTAGGAATTTTATTTCAAAGTTTTTCATTTTACAGTTTAATTTTTTCTATATATAGAAAATATATATTTCTATATAAAGATTCTTAATCCCTGTTCCTTTTGTGAGTGCAATGAATATCATACTCAGTTCTTTGGGCATATTCTGAGAAATGAAGAATTTTTTTTGAGTTTTATATGCCTTTCCCACAAGACATTGTGTTGCAGTTGTATCTGGATTTGGTGCAGATGAATGTCTTGTGTCATCGAACTATTAATCTGAAATCTTTACCTCTTTGCTACTGGTATTATTTAGCTTTGGGACTGTAGTTGCTAATACATTATTAATGCAATTTCACTTAGGCTTGTAGAGGCAAAGCTGTAGTTTGCCTTAAGTCATTTGACTTTTCTTTTAAAAATTAATAACACAATAGTTTTGCCACTACTTTCATCTTTCTTGCCACTTCGGAAGGAGAAATAAAAGTACCGGTAGAAGAAACTGTACTTTGAAAGGGTTGACTCAGCCTAGCAGGGACTGGGATAGTCCAGAGGAGAAATACAAATTTGTCCTTTAAAAACAAAGTCACTTCCAAGTGATAGTGTGACAGCAGTTCCAAATGTTTCGAGTTTTAGATGTTTGTTTTAACTGCAAATAGGGGTATCCACAAAAGGAGAGTCTATTTAATCAATCTCTTTAAGCCTTTTGCAAATTTGTTTTTCAGTATTTTTTCCTATATCTATGTGTTCTTTGTGGTCTTTCTTCATTACTTTTTGTGTGTAAGCTTTAACCTTGGGGAGAATGAAAAGGCCCTAACTTAGCATGTGTGAATTGATTTATGGTGAATTGATTTATGGATGAACATAATTTTCTCACAATTCTGTATTCTTTACTTTAGCTGACTAAGACAGCCTGGTCACTCAGTCCTTCTGGTTACTTAAACAGCACTCGCTGTGTTCTAGAAGAAATCATTTAAAGGGTTTTACACTAACCTTTCTTTTCCCTTTCCCTTTGTCCACCTCTCCTGCCTTGCTGCCACGACGAAAGCCTGACGGAAATGTCTGCGAGTAGCACATCTTCTGGAGGCTCTGCAGTAGCCTCCGTATCCACGCGCCCTCGACATCAAAAGTCTATGTCTGCCTCTGGTCATCCTATAAAAGTTACACTGCCAACCATCAAAGATGGTACTGAAGCTTACAGACCAAGGTAAGAAATGGGTGGTTATTTCTTTAGTGCTGTGCAGTTCAAAAATGCTGTTGTTCAGTTCACGATAGGCCTCAGTATGTTTGTAGTCTACTCGAAAGTGTCACATTGCATTCTGTTTTGAAGCAGTAGCTTACTCAAGGACTGTGGGCATTACAGATGATTTGAGCCTGGTTTTGTTCATGACAAACATGTTTGCATACAGTTAAAGAAGTTCCTTGACTGCCTCCCTCTGGAAACTTTTGGAAAACTCAAGTTAAAAATTTGACTACTTTAGACAGGACCGTACCACACAGGCCACCGTAAATTCAGATGAAGTACTGAAATGTTAACCTCTCTGATTTGTAGATTGCTAAACTCATTTGTGTCTAAAAGCACCATAGTATAGTTGTTCTTACCATTAACTGCCTGAATAGCTTTACACATTTATTTCTGTCAGACAATTACTTAAGAAATATCCATTAAGTTTTTTGGGAGTGCTTGTGTTAAAGGTTTTGATGAACACATTTTTTCAGAAGAGGGCTGGGAACGCTTCCAGATTTTGCTACAGATTTTTCTCCCTTTTTCCTTTGTCCTGTTCTCTGTCTATACTTTTTTTAACTGCTCCTAATACTTGAGATAACTTGATTTTACAATGAAAATATCTCTTGATCGTTTCTAAGTATGAATCATAAAAGCGAATCAGTAGCAGATTCAGTTTTTAAAATAAAAAGAATCAAGAGTGGGGTTTCTTTCCTGTCTTCGAAGAACGGTTGTCATGTAGGAGGGTTTTTAGCACAGTCTTTCTCTTTATTCATGCTTCTGTTTTCCCAGCAGTGCAACTCAAAGAGTGCCTGCTGCTTCCCCGTCTGCTCATAGTATTAGCACTACCACTCCAGACCGAACCCGCTTTCCTCGGGGGAGTTCAAGTCGAAGCACTTTCCATGGGGAGCAGCTGAGGGAGCGGCGTAATGCCACTTACAATGGACCACCCGCCTCACCATCCCATGAAACTGGTGCTTTTGCACATGCTAGAAGAGGGACTTCGACTGGTATAATAAGCAAGATAACTTCCAAGTTTGTTCGCAGGTTAGTACCTCGATTTTTAAGAGAAAAAAAATTTTAAAAGCTCAGCCTGTAACCAGGGCTGTAATTGCGAAGTCTTTGAGAGTTTACAGTTTAAGTCTGAAGTAAATATAAATTTAGTTAGAATGCTGCTTGTTTTGAGTGTTCCTTCCAGAGTCTGCCTTGTTTTACTTCTCTGTATATATCGTAGCTGTTACGTTTGACCAGCTATCTGACTTCTTTATCTTAAGGGAGCAAGAGAATGCTGCTCAAAAGGAGTTTTTGCTCCTGCTTTACAGCTAAAATACAAAGATGATACAGTTAAGTTAAAATCAAATTAATTTAAATACTGAAAACAGGGACTTCAAAATGAGTCATTATTTAATTTTAACTATTTTACTTTTTAACTGGATGCAGTTTGTTGCAAGGGCTGTATTTACAATGATTTTATTACTGTGCTTAGAAGGAATATGTATTACCAAATTATTTTGAGGAATTCTGAAATCTGTGAAGAAATGAGAAGCTTAGAAGCGGGCAGAAGTCTGGATGTCTGGAAGTAATAATATTTCAGTATCATACACCCTCTTCTATTATGTCACCAGCTTCTTGCAATTTAAGTTCAGGATTCTGAAAGAAGAAAACCCACACATCCTGGATCTGCATTCATTCCTGCAGTGATGCTAACAGTAATAATACTGTGAGAAGAGGTGCTGGGAAAGATTTTCAAATATACTGTTTAATATCAAGTAACTGCTGACTTAGCAGTCAAAAACCTTTCCCAAAAGGGGGCTTAATTTTCAGTTTGCCTCTTTCTAACAGTGTAATTTCTAACCTGCAATTCTTAAGCCTGTTCATGGATGCGTCCATACTGCATTATTGTCAGTTTTACAACAAACTTATATACTGGAAATTTGTCTTTCCCTTACAGAATCATGCTGTATACACTGAATTCTATCATTTGTGTGTAGGGAAAAAAAAAAGTTAAATTCAAGGCTACGTTAAGCTCGTAGTTGCAAATTTGTAAGGAAAATATCATTAATTGTGTAGGGTGGTACTACAAGAGGAAAGAAGAGAGAAAGTTAGAAATGCAGTGATGTTCCTCATAAAATTGATTTCACCTGATCCTTCAGTGTGTGCCTAAGTAATAGCTCCCTTGATGACCTAAAAAAAAAGGATATGAATTAATTTCTTTTTTCAGAAACCTGAAGATACAGGACTATGATCCTCCATTATTGGTATCTCCAGCACTTACATAGGTGCAAGGAGAGAATTGTCCTCTGGTTTTAAAGAGGGGAAAAGAAAGTTACAGCAAATTAGTCAACTGTAGTGTCAGTGTAGGTCTCTAAATGGGAAGAAGGTATCTTCTGTTGAGTAACTAACCAATTTAAAGAGTTCAGGCTGTTTTTTTTGTGTAATAGCTCATTGTTATTTGCAAGGAATAGTTTCTTGCTGCCTTTTTTTTTTTTAAGAGATCAAAGAATTAATGTTTTCATTATGTTAAACCACAATATAAGAAGAGTATTGTAAAATGTGTTTAGAATTAACATATCTTAAATTGATCTATCCGTAGTATAGAAGACTTGTATACAATTTCCTATTATGTTTTACAGTGTTAAAAGTATATTTTCCTATGGCGAAGGCCTTGTAGGGAATGTGTTTGTTTTGTTGCTGGTGATGGTGGGGTGTTTTGGTGTTGTTTTGTTGTGGTTTTTATTTTGTTAACATTTGTGTTGTTTGAGACTTAGTGGCTGGGATTACATGGGTGGAGGTTCAGGGTTTTATTTTTTGCTGTTCTTTGAGCTGGATCGCATAACTGCGTGCCTTTTAACTTCTGTACTGTTCAGGAAATAATGCTTTAAAGCATACTTTGACTAGAAGGTGTCATGAAAGACTTTTTTTTACTAACTTTTGGCAAAGGTAAATGCCTTTCCTGGTAAGTATATAAAATCATGCATAATGAAGAATGCTTAGTGAATAGTGTATTGAAGTAATTTGAATCTATGGTTTATGTCAAGCAATACTTCCCTGATGGTAATTAATAAAATATTGGTGTTTTGAAGGTATTAAATTAATTAGATAATTGAAATTGGGTGCTAAAATGTTTGTACAGCAGCACTAGGAACATACCTAGGTGGCTTATACAATGTGTGGATATATTTCAAGTTGCCTCATACTAAAAAGACATAATATAAACCAGTTCCTTGTAAAGCACAACTTTAATTCAACAAGATAGAGATATGTTTAACCTCAAGCTTGCCAGCAATCTGACTGAAGTCAATGTAACAGCTGATTTGCTGAAGCAGATCTTGAAGTAACCTTTGTGAACTGGGCTCCAAACATTTGGTCTCACAAACTCTTAGGCACATCTTACTGTTAATTACTTGAGTGTGCTTAAGCATAGGCATGTCCTGAAGTGCTTTCAGGACTGACATGTAGAGGCCTGACCCACAAGGGTGCAGAGTGGAGCCCCCCTGGACCACCTTGACTGACTGCTCCTCTGTGCTTGCTGGAATTACATGTGGCCATTGCTCTGTCTGCAGTAGGTTGAGAACAATGTGTTAATTTTGTCATCAGTTTGGGGAAAAAAAAACAAACAACAAACAAACAAAACCAAACAATTACATGTCAGAGTTGGAAGAAGTTAAGGTTTCATAAAGGGAAACTAAAATTACAGCTGTGAAAAAATACTATTAAACAATATTAGGCTTGACATTATTATACTGATCTTTTTTTTTTTTTCTTCAGTAGCTATTTAACATTGTTCTGGGTGTAGGTTTTCTTAACTTTTATTTTTCACCTTTATCATTGAATCTCAACCTTAACTTTGTTTTGAGGGATCCAAGTGAAGGCGAAGCCAGTGGCAGAACTGACACCTCAAGGTGAGGAGTCACTATTAATACTTCGCTCCAGGGTCTTTCGCATCAAGGTTTAAGTGATTTCTTAAAGACTTTTAATCAGGATGTAAAATAGAATAGTGCTTAAGTAATCTGTATTTCAAAAATGTTTTTTATTTGGGGGGAGGGGGTTTTGGTGAGATCCTCTATATCCCTCTTTATATCCCTTTATATCTGCTTTCTTGCGAAGTATTTAATATAAAATTTTATGTAAGCATATTTCTTTGAATAATAAAGCCCCTTGTAGGAGTTAACCAGTCATTTAGGCACTTCAAATCATGTTTTGGCTTATAAATATTTAATGGTGTTTACTTTTGGTTTCAGTGGAAAATGTAATATATTTTCTGTGTGTCTGTGTGTATATATGTATCTATTAAATTTTTACTGTAGTTACATACTGTGCTCATTACTAAAGCTGCTGTTTGCCAGAAGTAAACACCTTATAGTCCCTGAGGAATGAATGTCCCTTGCACTGAGAAATAAAACAAGTGACATTCAGACAAAAGGGGTGGTGACTGCCAAATATTGACTTTGTATGGCAACCACTGTACACAAATCTATAGGTGCTTTGTTAGTAATAAAACATTCCTTCATGTGCTCATTTTCCAGTATATCTGCTCTTTTGCCATGTTTCAGCATTTGGTTCTGCATTTTTGGTGTGCTTAAGCACAGTGCATAACTCTTTATTTTTCTGCTCTCTAATGAACAGGCATTGTAGTTTGCATTCTAAACTGGTCACTTACACGAAGTATCAACTTAGTTTTCAAAAAAGAAAGCCTCTATTTAAAAAAAAACCAAACAAAAAAAAACCCTAGTACATTTTTAACAGGATACACTGTATAATACACAATGCATTTATCTAAGTTAGCCCTTTTCAATTCAAAGTCTATTAGCTGTCATTCTTGGATGTGGAAAGGGAAAAGAGGTTAATCAAGTGTTCAAATGAAACAAAGTGTGAAGTTGCTTTCAGCTTTTGCTTTCATTCTCTAGCTTTCTCTGCTTTTTGTCATCCTACAGTGTCTGTTTTGGGCTAAAAAAGTCATTCGAGATCTTATCTCTGCCATGCTCTATCCCTTAATATCAATGTGGTTCTTTGGGGATCACACTGAAAGTTAAATTAAAAATGCTTGTTTTGACTCCTCTCTGAAAAATGACGGTTTGTAGACTTATCAAAATGAGAACAGCACCTTTCCCCAGTGACAGATGGGGAGACATCAGCATCATGGGTACCTGGGACAAGAACAGATGTAGCTAACTGTGGAGTGACTTTAAAATAATGAGTGCTGTTTCTCAAAATGCTTTCTACAGTGGAATAAGTAATCTACTTGGTAAGGAAGCATCAGACTAACAATGTTAATTGGAAATTACTCCATTGCAATTTTGTCCGAGTCATTGTATCAAATAAAATACTTTGTGTCTACATGTTGCTGTTTCTTCTGTGAAAAAGCTGCTGGCCCTATACTCGAATGGTGACCTCAAGCTCTTTACAACCAAATTACAGCACAAAATTCAGCTTCATCAGTTAAAATAAAACATGTTATTATAAGGTCTTTTGACACAGAGAGAGGTCAAAAATACATAATAAATGCAAAAGGGGGGAAGGGTGGAAAAGATGGGGAGGGAATTAACTGAAGACTTGTGAATCACAGGGTGGGTTTTCTTCCTCTGCTGCTTTTACAGTATGATTTATGCTTCAGGATTGTGTCCCTCAACTTCAGTTTTGTTGGTGTATGGCATGCTCCAGATCATGAAATCAGCAGAACTTCAGTCATGCTTTTACATAGATTCCACTTTCTTTGGAGCACTATGGAGTAACGTGTGTCCGCTGCAGTTACCATTGCACATGTTGTCATCAGAACGTTGTAGAGCAGAGGTTTCCAAACTTGCTTTGCTTGTGTGCCACTACTGTGGCACAGTGCTGTGCTGAGGCACACGTGTGCAGGAGATGGGGCACGACTGTTCCAGCAGTATCTATCTAACTCTTGGAATTCGCTCGCGTGTGACTAGTGGTGGGTCAGTCGCAGTTTAGAAACCCCTGTTCAACAACTGTATTTCTCTTCTATCTCTTGGTTCTGCTGCTTTTGGTTTTGACTTTTCTGTATGTGACTTGTTCCAGGAGTGTTTCTGGGGAGCCAAAAGACAGAGAGAAGGAGGATAGTAAAGATTCAAAGCCACGCTCCTTGCGGTTCACGTGGAGTATGAAGACCACTAGTTCTATGGACCCGAACGATATGATGAGAGAGATTCGGAAAGTGTTAGATGCTAATAACTGTGATTACGAACAAAAGGAGAGGTTTTTGCTCTTCTGCGTTCACGGCGATGCACGGCAAGACAGCCTCGTTCAGTGGGAGATGGAAGTCTGCAAACTGCCACGATTGTCACTCAATGGAGTTCGTTTCAAGAGGATATCTGGGACTTCTATCGCATTTAAGAACATTGCATCCAAGATAGCGAACGAGCTTAAGCTGTAAAGAGAACCTAAATTCTTTGGGATCAGGGAAGATTCATACATGATCTACACTTTGAATGTACTGGTTACGCCTAATGTGATTGGCCTGTGAAACTCCCCATGTAGAAATTGCCCTTATTGCAATAAGGTTATACATAGTTATTCAGAATTGTAAAGTTAAATCCAGTATGACCTATATTAAATAACTGTAGCTAAAGAAGTTATGTTCACATGTACAGGTAAGTATATAGAGCATTCTGTTCATTTTATGTTCATAGAGTTGTATAATAAAAAGATGACTGCTTAAATTCAGATCTTGTATAGTTGTCTAGATTTCTGCACAGAAATGTATGTTTGATGCTTTGAGTTGGAAAAGTTCTTCCCTATCATTTACATTTTTGGTGTTTTTATAAGTCTTACCTCTACCATGCGTTTTTTAAAAAACTTGTGTCCTGAGTCAAATGCACAATTTCACAACTGTAGCATGACCATTTTTAATTATTTAAAGATTGTTCATGAATTGAACCAAAAGTCGAGGAATTGGCTTTTGTTCTACACGAGACTGTTCCTGCTTATCTTTGGCTCTTATCCTCGTTATTGGACAGTGTTTAGTTGAAAAAAGAGACAAACTTGTTTACAGTGTTGGCACTTACAGTTTAGAAACTTTGTTTTGCCTTGGGCCAGCTCAGAGCTGTGGGGGAACAGAAACCAGGCCTAAGTGGTGTTCTGTCTGCAAATTCCAGTCCTTACTCCCATGGCCCATTAACAAATGTAGCACCGAAACGGAGAACCGGAATTATTTCATTTGAATATCATGGTGTAAAATATCACTTGTTTGCTGCCTTCAGAATACTACAAATTCCATTTTATGGAAATATATTAACATTGGGACTGTTTAATAGCACAAGATAATCTGAAGTGTTGACCAATTGTATAAGTTAATAATACCACCTCAGGAATTAGCTTGGCTTTTGGAACGTGTGCCCCCCAAAGAGTACATGCAATTCCACGTAATATTTTACAGCTAAACATACATTGTTTATAATGATAAATTGTTGATTTATGCTTTTGTGGTTGTACAGTTTGTTCCCATGTAACCTGTTTGTGTTTAATATTTTACCAGATTTCTTGTATTTATTCCACATCATTATGCCTGTAATGTGCAGCTTTGCAATTAGGCACTTGCCTACAGAAAAGAAAAAAAAAAAAACAGCCCCACATTTTTTTCCTTCATAATTAATGATTATAAACTGTGTAAAACCACTAGTACTGGTACATTTTAATACTTGTTCTTTTGTACTGAATTAACCATAGAGGTTGGTTGTGCAATGTTATTTAATGTCGTAATTACTGTAATATCAACATATGGGCCCCATCTGCACACTCTTGTGAAGAATAGAAAGTTCATTAAGAAATTGTCACTTTAAAAAATAAAAATTAAAAAAAAAGCTGTGGTAAACTCTGTAACCCTAAGTTAGAAGGCTGTAAGTGTAGTAAATGTGCCATTCTCTAATGGCTTCTTGACCGAGATGGACTTTACATACTGTACTGTGATGTAGCTTTCCTATGTAACAGTTATGTTCGGAAATGGACGTGTATTGTTGCCTTAGAAAAAGGGTGGTGTTTGGAAAGAAAGAATTGTAGCCCCTTTCCTTTTTTTTTTTTTTTTATCTGATGTTCATGGAAACAAAATCTGATGCAAGTCATCTTGATTCACTGGTGCACTCTATTAAAACTTACTTGAACAGTTCTCATACTAAAATACTTGTTGTTTGCCCTTTATAAAAGTGCAATAATTACCACGGGTAGCAAAATAGTTTAAAGGTGTGCAGGCTTCATCTTCAACATCGTGTGAATTCAGGATTAGCATTGCAGCGGTTCAGTGATCCTGTACTGTCCAGAAACTGTCAGTGGTTTAGAACTTCTTAGAAATAGATGTCCAAGAGATTTTCAGAAATTCACCAAAAATCAGCCTTGCGAGGGGGTTGTGTGTCTGCTCAATTTACCCATAAATGTCCATAAATGTTCAGTTATCCTTGAAAATACACAAATGGAACATAACCACAGTGCTAATGCGAGGCTGTGTATGAACTTAGTCATGAAACAAAACTCTTTGCCTTTTCAGAAGGTTCAGTGGAAAAAATATAGGTCATGCTGTGAGACAGTAGATTAAGTACTTAGGATAGCTTCCCGCTTTACAGGCGCTGTTTTTCCATGGCTACCTTTGCCCTAGATTGTCACTGCTTTTCACTGCTCCATATAACCAGAGATGTATTAATGTTCCAGTAAACACAGATTGTGTTTCCAGAGGAAAGAGCTTAAAAATTTTAGTTTAACTCTCCCATGGAACAAAGTGCCAATTTAATGTTTATATATAGGGGCAGTTTGCAAATGGCATTATTTCCAGTGAATGCCAGCAGTGGGAAATGCCCTGATTCTCAAACCCTGCTGTCCTCCTCCCTTTTGCCTTGCTGCAATATGGGCTGTGAACCACCGAATGCTCTCCATTGCAAATACACCAGGTGCTTCAGCAAGGGCATAATATGAATGTGAAAGGCATAGCTGCACCCAAATGCAGCATTTGGCTTTCCAGATCTCCTGCCCCTGGCAGGAATAACATGGGAAGATTCAAGAAAGAGAGTTTTTTCAGAACTTCTTGTTTTTATTGGCGAGGAGAGTGTACTTAGTATGAAAATCATTGAGATGGTGCATACTGAATCCTCAATGCCTGGGTTTTGGGTCTTTGAACAGCTGCCATGTTATGGACCTGTTACATATAAGTTACTCCTTCGATAAGCTGCATTTTGGATCCAAGTGTTCTTGGCTTCCATGTGGGAGGGGATCAGTGTGGTGTTTCATCAGCACAGCTTTAACTTGAGAAATTTGGAAGAGTTTTAAATGCTGTGTCATGTTTCACAGGTCCACGCGGGAATAGGGATGCCTCAAATCTTCAGAAGGCTTACATATTCAACTGTGATTTCATGGCAGCATTTCTGGGGGGTATTTGGGATGGGTGTAGGGTGAGCAGTTGGACTACTGCATAGTTTGGGTTGGGGTGGTTTTTTGAATTATTTCTTCAAGGTATACAGACACTTCCAAACTTAGTGCATCCCTTTTCACACAATCCAATTTAAAACGTTAAAATGTATATAGGTCAATGAAAGGAGTATAAATGTTCACTCCTGCTCCACTGAGTGAACAACACTGCTGGAGAAGCAAGTGGTGTCATTAATGCCATATAGTTACGATGATGCTAAAATTCCATGAGTTAAGAGGTGAGATTTTGATGCCAAGTATACACCCAAGGGTACCTTGGACCTATTCATCTCAGAACAGGCTGAATCCCCTGCTGCCACATAAATGGAGACAGTAAATCTCAGCTGAGAAGTGTATTCTCTGAGGTTTTGGTAGTTGAATTTGGAAAATGACGCACACTTGTGAATTACAAACCCAGTCTGGGGAAAGGCCTGTCCCTCTTGAGAAGACATAATCTTTTGCTATTTTTGTTTCTCATTTAGGGGCAAGTATGCATTCACTAAGGGATCTATAAATAGAAAACCTATACATAAACACTTTCCAAAGCCCCAGAAAAATATTTGATGCATTTTTTTTTCTTTAAGATTTTTCAAGGTAGCTTCCGGTTAACAAGATGAAAGATCCCCATTTTGCAGCTGCTAAACAGATTATTGATATTTCTTGATGCTGCTACTTAATCAGCATCAAGCAATTACTTCAACTCTCTAACTAACTAAGAAAGTAGCTCATGAAAATCTGCAGCAGTGCAATATTTACCTCCTATACCTCGCTGCTTCAGGCTCTGCACCGTGCATGGATCTATGGTGCTACTATGTTTCACTGTCTCTTCAGCGTTCAGGACCCACCTGCAGCTCCAGGATGAAAGCTCAGCATCCGGCCCCAGGAGGTAGCTCAGAGACGGGCCTTGCAGGCGCTGCCACAGCCAGAGCCCAGAGGAAGGAGGAGCTCTGAGTGCCACGTGCGTCTGTGGCAGGTGTTGGTTTGGGATGTACTCAGAGCACAAAACGTTGTCCCGAGTTTAGGTCTCCACCTCAACCTTCTGGAGACTTAAAAACATGATGATGGTAACAGGAGCGGTGACGCCATTGATATGAAACAGGGAAAGGGATAGAGCACTTCTGTAGCGACAGACCCGAGACTTGGCTCATGCCTCCCACCCTTCAGTGGGACTGGCCCACTTGGCCATCACAGCTTTCTGGCTGGAGCTGAGAGGGTGGTGAACCACCAACCTTGGGGCAGATGACAAAGCTGTGTGCAGGAGTTACTTGCTGAGTGTTATGGGAGCATCTCGGGGAGACAGAAATTCAAGGCTTTGTTCCTTGGTAAGAAAAGTCCATGGTAAAGGATTAGTTTGTCCCTGCGTTGCATCTGTTTGTCCAAAGCGTTAGTATAAGTATCAAATATTGATAAATATACCAACTGTTTGGATAAATTACACTGCTCCTCCCTATACAATTTTGCTGTTCTTGATCTACCCCAGCTTAGGAACACCGCTCAGGAAGCGCAGTTGTTGAACTGCAGCACGCCCAGCAGCAGAGGCACGCTGCTATCGGCCTCCCGCAGCACCTGGGAAGAAGCCGCTGTGAAACTCTGCCTTTCAACAAAGGCTTAGGCACTTTCCCCTTGGCCAGGGGGAGCCCAGTGCAGCCCTGGACGCAGGAGAGGCTGTTCACCCGAGGCTTTGGTAGGAACACTGATAGCAGAGGGATGATCAGGGAGCTTGGCTTTTTACTCTGACGGGAAAAGAGCGTGACCTCCGAAAGCGGTGCTGCCGTCGGCCAGTGCGGTGCGTGCGGTGCCAGAGAAGGAGCTTCCAAGGGCTTCTTCCAGCCGTCGCGGCGCGGAGACCGAAGCAGCCCGGGGGCGATGCAGGGACTACACCCCGCGGCAGCGACCCCCCCGTCCCCTCTGAGCTGACGGGATCGAATCCCGGGCTCCCCGCGGCAGGTCCCCACTTCTCCGGCAAGCTGAAACACAAGTTCCCCGCACCAGAGCGGCGGCGGGGCCGTAGTCCGGACCGCGGGCACCGCCAGCCCTCGGCCCCCGCCCCAGGCCGGTGTCCGCACTGCCGAGGGGGGCCGGGGCGCCTCTTCTCGCAGCCGTCCCGCCCCGGGGAGGGGGCAGCGGCCGCCTCCGGCCACACCTGTGGCGCAGCGGCGGAGGAAGCGCCCGGAGGTTGGCGCAGACGGGTCGGCGCCCGGCGGCACCATGACTGTGGGTGCGCGGCTGGGCGCCAAGGTGAGGGGCAGGTTCTCCCGCCGCGGGCCCGGCGACGACCAGGTCTCCATCCTGCCCGGAGAAGAGGAGGAGGAGGCGGCGGCGGCGGCGGCTCCTGGGGGCAGCGCGGGGGTCCCGCGGGCGGCGGCGCTGAAGGAGGAGGAGGAGGGCACCGGGTCCAGGAAGGTTCGCTTCGCCGTCCTGCCCGGCTCCTACGAGCCGCTGCGCCCGCCGCGGGCCCCCGCCAAGCGGCCCTACGGGAAGAGGCTGAAGAAGTACGGGAAGGTGAGGGCACAGCGCGCCCGGGGCGGCCGGAGCGGGGACCCTCGGTACAGGGGCCTCTGGTACAGGGAATCCCAGCACAGGGACCCTCAGCACAGGGGCCTCTGGCACAGGGAATCCCAGCACAGGGACCCTCAGCACAGGGATCCCCGGCACAGGGATCCCCGGCACAGGGATCCTCGGCGCGGGGATCCGTGGAGGGGACGAGCAGCGGGGTCTCGGCACCGACTGTTTCGAGGGGCTCTGGGAAGTGCCCCTTGTCCCTCGGGCATTTCAGTGCCAGCACCCAGCTCCGAGGCGGGGTCAGCCCTCGGGCTTGCTCTGGACCTTCCCGGGAATGAGCTGGTGCTGCTGGGGAGGGCCGGCACCGACCCTCGCCCGGATCAAAGAGTACAAAATCTGCCTCTTCGGAGTGAAAATGACACTAAGCTGTTCCATGTGACGAGTACTTTCCCTTGCTTGGTTCTGCGTTTCCCTCAGCGTCATTGTTTTAACACTATTCCTTAAAACTCCAGTTAATTGGCCTGCATTTTTTTCCACTTCTACTGAAGTGACCGAAAGAAATGGTAAACATCCCTCCAGTACATTCCTTGGCCGAGTTTGCCTTCTAGGTGCCCCCTGAAAATCACTACTGTGAGTTACAGAAAAAAGTGCAACATGTTCTTCATCTGTAACAGCTATTTTGGATCAAAACTGTTCTTTTGCTCTGTGTGGGAAGTCACCAGTCCTACAGTCTGGTGGTTTGATTTTCTTCCCACCAGAAGATGAGTGTCTTTGGTTACAGAAGTGCTATGTGGAAGAATTCGATTATTTGTCTCTTGTTTATGTCACTTAAGTACATCTCAGGTATGTCTTGGATATTTGTAGCAAAAAATAACTTCTGTGTTAGCAAGAAAAGCCTCTCTGTTGTCAGGAATTTTTTCCTACTGCAGAGATTGCAGATGTCAGTGTGAGCCATGACTTTCTACTGCATTCTTTTAAAAGTGGTGATTTTGGTAAAGCTATGCTTGCTATGTCTGACATGCAGAAAATGCCAGTCAGCTCAGCAAAGTTACTTACTTACTTTTGAAATTGAGTTTTGAAATTGATGTCAGCATAGTCAGGAGCTCCCTCTCAAATCCTGCTGTTTCATAAAGGGTTGAATAGAATATTTAATTCTTTCATGATGCATTTGATACTTTGAGTTTCCAGCACTGTGATTTCCAGGTCACATGCAGTAGGAAGCTGTCTCAAGCCAGCAGGCTCAATCTATACGGTGCAGTTTAGTGAGTGTGGTTACATCACAGCAGGTCATAACTTTGCTTCTGGTCCTATTGCGGCATGTGCCGTTGGTATAGGAGCACTTATAACAATGTTCAGAGCACAGGCCAGTTCTTGGACACTGCGTATTCCCTTTGTGTTGGTCAGACGACATTCCCACAGGGAAGGTTTGCCAGTTTGGCCCTGGTATAAAGAACAACTCCTGAAAGTGCAGGTAAGGTCCAGGTAGGTAAAGCTGCACACAGGGCAGGAAGGAGGAAAGAAGTGTGACACAGTGAGACCAGGGCAGATGTCGGAAGGGAAGGCCACGCGTCTCCTCCTCCGGCCTCAGGCTCTGCCCCCAGGATCGGTCTGCCTTTTTGTTTTGGCATCTTAACTCCCTTCAAGTAAGTTTCTACAGGAATAAAACAAGCAAAATTCAGCTATATAGTGGTATCACAACAGCTGAAGGTTTTCATGTGACAGTACCACTGTAATCCAGATTTAAGAAAACCAAGAAATATAATATTGACTGGATTTCACTGATTTTAGAGTATTTACTCTGTTTTAGTGTTTTCCATGTTACAAGAGATGCTTTTGATCTAGTTCCACACCACCATGAAGAGTTACTAACAATTAATTATGATATTCCTCCCCAACTGACCGCACTGTTTATTCCCCAGCCATATGAGCAAAAACCATCAGAAGTTAAATCAAAATTAGATTAACGTTTTCAATTAAATAGTCTGTAGCAAGTGCACAGATGAGTTCTTAAACATGTACAGACATGAAAGTGGATTGACACATTCTTATTTTGGCCAAAAAATCTTATTTTGACAAAAAGCGATAGAATTTCCACAAATGTATTCTCAGCGATTACTGTCTTCTTGTTCAGCTCCAGTTTTAACACTTTATGTGCTTTTAGACTTACTAACACAGCCAGAACCTGTGTGTGTGGGAAACATGCACCTCTACAAACTAGGGTGAATTTGAACTAATTTTATTCTTGAATAGGAGCCCACGTGAAAGCCTGGCTTCCTGTGGAGGCTGCATCCGTTCAGTTTAACTATACCCTGTGGGTGTGTATTTCTATATAAAAATAGATGGTAAAATGTTTTTCCACGCTCAAGCTCTCATTAGCTGTGGGAGAAGTTCATCTTCTGGGACGGCGACACTGGTGGTCGGAACGATTTTATGTGAAGGTGTTTTCTACGGCCTCTCATTTTTTTTATCCCCTTTCCCCATCTCTCTTCGCAGAACGTCGGCAAAGCTCTGCAGAAGGGGTGTCGCTACTTGGTGGTCGGCTTGCAAGGATTAGCGGCGGCCTATTCTGCTCCCTTTGGGGTGGCAACACAGGTGGCAAACTTCGTCCGCTAGAGCAGCTCCACGCACCCCACAGAGGGGGATGTGAGGCCATTGCTGCTTTCTCAGGATTAAATTTGAGACCTGCATCAGAGAAACCTCTTGGACCAACAGTCCCAGCTCCACACCCCTGCGCCAGCCCCTTTCCCAAGACTGAGTACTCTTCTCTGCGAAAACTTCCAGCGCTTTATAAAATCAGATCGGGTCAAGGAAATGCAAGAATGAGGGAAAATCTTTGATGATTGAGCAGAAGTTTGTTCTCGGGCATGAGTTTGTTTTCTAGAGCTTCGTGCTATGTGTGAAAGGAAGCCAAGGAAAGATGGAAAAGCAAGTAGATGAAGGAGAGAGAAATGAAAGAAAATAAAGGATGAGAGAGCAGCTGGGGAGGTGGAGATGAGTTTGGGTAGGGAGAGGAATTGTCGAAGCAGTGGAGGAAACAGATAACAAAGGATCAGGAAAAGATAGTATTTGGTTTTCTGAGGTATTTTTGTGGTTTGGTGGGTTTTTTTTTCCCTAAGAAGGTTAAGATTATGAGTGTACTTAAAAATATACTTGGATGTAAATGGACTGTGGCCTGAGACACAGATGGCTTTGTTGCATCATGGTTGTTCATTTCAAACGCTGGACATAATGAGCCTTTAAATCTTAAGAATGATGTAAAAACCCAGAAAGAGAATGAAGTGTGTACGTCTTCTTATTTTGGGGCATTAAAGGTTCACTGTGATCAACATTTTAAGCTTTTCCTCTGCTACTATGAAATCTGCAGATTTTTTTTTACTGAGAACAGAGTTTGTATCTGACATACCTGCTTCTGGAAGCTGGGGCATAAAAAAAAATAGTTCTGTTGTGTTCACCAGGGAAAAAAGTGGATTGCCAGCTGCATCTGAAAAAAAAAATACATACAACGTTTGGTGTAAGGATGTACAACTGCTGTGTATAAGAATGGGACCAAATAACCTGCCAGCTCCATCTTCATTTCTGTATCTGGGTTGTAGCCAGAGGATGTCAACATCAAATGGCTCAGCTCTGTAATGCGGGTGGAGCAGCTTCCATGTTGCACATCCAGGGATGTAAATCTTGTATTGATTCCACCACAGGAACAAGGTGGTTTATGGGCCTTCAAAATTCTGTGGATTTTGTTAGTTTGTTTCTGTCAGTCTTTTGTGGTAGCAGTAAAAGACTTCCCTGGTAGCACTTTCTGTGTATTATAGATCTTTCTAGTTTTGATAGTGTTTGTAATCAAGGAGTTGACTTCACTGGAAACTGCTTGCTTTGCCTTCTCTGAACGAAGGGGTTTGTATGTCTTAGCAAACCACACTGTATTTGTTTTAAATGTAGCAAATGAATCAAAGGTGGGGGGTTTTTTATCCTCTTTTCTGACTGGTCTGTAAATAAAAGTAATGAAATCCATGTCGTGTTTTTACCTACACACACAAGTAAGTGCACAGAGGAGGAGTCTCTCAGCAGTGGCCCAGCCACTGAGGGGAAGCTGCAGTGTAAACTTCCCCACGTTGTTTTGCCCGTGGCCTCAGTGCCCTTCCAGAAGGACAGGGCTGTAGCCCAGACTGCATGGACATGCTCAGGAAAGGCAAGGTGTGGAGATGGGGCTGCTGAGGATCTCAGGTTGCATGAGTTGGGGTAGGAATAGCCACAATGGGATTTCACTCATAGATGTTATGCCTCTAGTTGTTTGTCTTGAACTTCTTGGTGGGGACAGACCCATTCCTCTGATTTGCCCCACCAGCAGGCCAGAGGGTTGTCAATACCAGCTGTCTGTTCTGTAGTAATAACAGGGCCATCCTACCACCCACGTGCCACACCAGCCTGAAGAGTGCGAGATTAACTTCAGATTTTGTTACACTACTCTATCTTTTATAGTGCTTTTACAGCATGAATCATTAGACCTTTTTGTTTAAATTACTGAAGCCATGCAGGAGGGATTTGTGTCTCCATTTTTCTGTGTGAAGTGAGTGTCCATCTATTTCTCTGACTAGAAAGGCTGGTCACATTGCAACATAAAGGGTCCAGCCCACTCAGTGCAGGGACTTTCCACTAAGGTAAACATGAACTTTAGCTCCTGAACTGCCAGCACACTGACTTTTGCCTGCTGACGTATGGTCTCTGCTCACCTGGTGCAACTTTAAGAGAATAGCCTGCTTGCTATCCATACAGGACCCAAATGACACGTACGTGGTGTTCCTGTGTGAGCCTGAGAAAAGCAAAGCCTGATGCATGTTGGTGGGTCAGCTTCAGCTGAGTGGTGCTTCTAAAACAGACCAAAAACAAAGAAAGAGGAGGGAGAAAGAAAAAGTAAGCAAGTAACCTGTGCTGTTGCTATAAAACAGCTGGTGATTCATTCTCCTTCCTCAAAATGAAATGATGGTTCTCACCGAGGCTACCAATTAGTGCTGCTTATCAGTTCTCTTTGAGCAGTGATTCACTCCTCAGCTGGTGGAGTGAATTTGTGAGGCCAAGCCTTGGCCTGAGAGTTTGCTACTCTCCTCAATAGCCCAGTTCACACGGCAGCACCCAGAAAATCTGAATCGTGAGGTTCATTTTTCAGAGAGGTAGATGGCAGAGTTCCTGTCAGTCACGGCAGCATCCCTGTTGGGCCAGATCTGTCTTAGCGCTGATGCAAACAGGTGGGACAGCACAGATCCTGCAGCGCTGTTGCTAAATGTTGTCTCAGTGGTATGGGAGATGAGGAAATATTCCCTGACTAATTCGGCATTGAGTGGCAGCTCAGCCCACTCAACCAACAAGAAATGGCAACCTCCATCTGAAATAGAGCTGTTGTGCTGGAAGTCTGTGAGTGACTCGGAGGAGGTTGGGCTCGCCAGGCAGCTCTGAGAGTGTGCCAAGCTGGGAGGGCAGTCCAGGATTGACTTGGCTTCTGCACAGGCATTTTGTGCTCTTAGCAAGGCTGTCTTTGGAGGAGCCACCCCAGCAGGCAGAGCTTTCAACCCAGAGGTTCACACAGGCTCTTTTATTAAAATAGGCTTGTCTGCAGCTTATCTCCTGGTGCCTTTGAGGAACAAAACAGATGCTTGACTTGCTCAGAAAGGTGAGATGTGGTGGATACTACGGTACAGTGCATACAGGGGGAAGATTTGATTTGACATTTGAGCTAGATGAAATGTGTTCCTCCCTCAGGCACTTGTGTGGAGTTCCTTTACTTGGCAGGTTTTTGTCACCAGTGGTGTGCTGCTGGACTATCTGGTTCCCTTCAGATTTCTACACACCTTTCACTATGCTTTATAACAAATGGCAGGATAAATAAGTTTGGGAAGGTAAATACATGCAAGAGTGGCAAGAAGTAGATAGTCAAGCTAGGAATGAACTCCATAACCTGACAGCCTGGCAAGTCACTTTTCATCTAAATCCCTGACTATTCCTAATGGCTGCTCAGTGAGTCACAGAGCAGAATAAAGCATATTTTGGGTGTTTTTGCCAGAGTATTTGATTACTACTCTGGTTTACTGTAGGCTCTGAGGAAATGGCAAAGGACTCATAGCTATTGTCCTTTGTCCTGCAGCGTTAGCAGCAAGGAAACACTCTAGTACAGCTTGCTTTTGAAGTGCAGTGACTGAGGAGAGCTGTACCACACCATGGCACACCAGGTTCACTTCAGGGATGAACGACCTTTCTGACCTCTGGCTGTAAGACTGGGACAGGGGCAGGTTTTGTGTTTGGGTGCTGTAAAACCAGTTGTCTCTTTTTCTGTATCCTGAGTCCCTTGTTAATTGGACACTGGCATCTTCCGAGACAAAACTGGTCCTAAAATGTGTATGAAGTTGCTGCAGTTAACTGTACAGTGTGCTTTGGAAATCCTTATTTCTTCAAGGAGCAGTAGAGAGTCTGAAGAGCTTGGAGAAAAATGGAGATAATTAAATTAAAAAGAAGCAAAGGAATAAAATCCTTGCCTTCCTTCTTCTTGTAGGAAACAGCATGAGGCTGCCAGGCTTTTTCTGGGGTGAAGTCTAGCCTGAGCTCAGAGAGGGTGATGCACCTTCCTGAATCCTGCATTGCATATGAGGACAGGGGCAGGGCTTTTGACTTGTTCAGCTGGAGGAGGGAAGACTTATGAAAGCCTAGACAGCAGCTTTTCAAGACCTAAGAAAGGGTTGCCAACAAGACAGATCGAGGCTCTTTACTGCAGTCTGCAGCCAGACAGCAAGAGGCCATGGTCATAAATTCAAACCGGGGAGTTTCCAGCCAGGGACAAGAGGACAGTAATATGATCAATAAGCATTGAAAGGAGAGGTTTCTTCAGGAGGCTGGGAAGTGTCTGTCCATGGAGGGTCTCAAGGCATGATGTTCAAAGTGGAAGACAACCCAGTGTGAATGCAGTGTTGACTCTGCTGTGAGCAGAGGCTGGAGGAGAAACCTCCCGGGATCCTTCCAGTCTGGATGAGGCTGTGACTGGAATCCTGCCATGGTGAGCAGAAAGCTTATAAATTTACCTACCGTATAGAAATGTAAAAGACTGATATCCTCACCCTTGCTAGGAGCACCGACGCTAAGAATAAAGGTTTGCTTCTGGTAACAAGGAGCGACTGGCTAAGGTGGCAGGGCAGGTTGCCCGAGGAGCTGTTTGGCTCCCACCAAAGTTTCCACTTCGCTGCGCTACGCCGGCTGTAAGGCAATTGTCCTTTACTGCCATCTCCTGGGAGAGAAACAGATTTCCAGCCTTGTCTGCCTGCCTCGTTGTTCTGCCTCAATCTCCTGCAGGGATTTCCTGCCTTCCCCTAGGCTGGCCTCCCGGTTTGTCCAGATCCATCCTCAGGATGTTGGGTCCCAGAAGTATAACATGCGTCTCTATATACCAGTGTTTCCTAGCCAGTGGAATCCTGAGCCTCCTGTGTGCGAGTGTTTCAAATGTGTAGCCAAAGGAACATTGTTTTTGTGGGGGTTTTTTTTGTTTGGTTGGTTGGTTTTTTTCCTGTAACACCTCAAAATGCATTACACTTTGCCCTGAAGTTCTTGCTGTGCCTTGAATGGAGGGCAGCAGACTGGAGTGCCACACTCCCCCCAGGAGTTGCCTTGGATTCCAGCTCCAGCAGGCCATGTATACTTGCCTCCTCATGCTTTCTGTTTCTGCTCATTCTTCTGTTTCTGCTCCCATAAAAAAATCCTTGCTCCTTCCTTTCTCTGGACACTAAACTAGCATCAGATTGTTTTTTCAGCTGTGCCTGAATTAGGGAGGAGACTTTCCTGTCCTTGGTGAATCCCATCCGTCCCTGTGATGGCTGCTAAACCCCAGCTGCAGAAGTATGTTAGTCCTTGTGCTGCAGAACAAATGCCCTGCTCCCCAGTAAAGCCTCTCCTCTGGTCCTTGCCTGCTCTCCCAGATGACATGCAGCTCTACCCTGACTATTCGGACCCCTAAAGCTGCCTGATAGATACTTTATTCCTGGACAATAGCATTTACAGAACATGGGGAGGAATTCAAATGTCATTAGCCTGTGCTAGTTAATACTGGAACAAACATTTGCCTGGAACAACCACTTCTGTATTGTCCTGGTGCATTTGGGCAGACTGAAGTTTAGCTTTTGACTGGAAGAAAAAGATGAATGTTCAATTCATCTTCCTATTGGCTGGACAGTGACCAAAGTAGCCTATCAACCTGTATGGGTTTTAGGTATATATGATTCTCTGTATAGGAAAAACCTCACCATAAAAAAAGATCCTTTTATCTCACTGCTCTGTCTCCATTAAATGGCATTTATCATTAATGATTCTATTTATAACTCTATCATCGCTAATCACTCGACTGAGGTTTTTTCCATACATGAATTTCACTGAGCTCATTTCTAGTGCGTGACTCACTGAACTCTGATTTCCTTCAAGATTTTAAGAGGAAACAGCAATGCTTTTATCCTCCTCTTGTCTTTGTGAAGGAGTCTTTTGAATTTATTGGTTTTTATAACTTTGGAAAAAGGATATAATTTGTCTGTGTGTGGGTGTAATCTGACTTTTATCATATCTTGTTGAAATCATCCTATGATCGCATACTTGGCATGTCATTCCCTCAACCCTGCCTTTTGCTGAATTATCAGAGAGCCACTGAAAAAATAACTGCCATATCCATGGCACGGGTATTTAATTCCTTCACGAGACAAGTCCAGCCTACATTTAGCTCCATCCTAACACTCTGTCACCTAATTGAGGCCAGCATTTTGCTTTTATTGTCACTGTGGATTTTTCCATAATGTCCATCCAAACCTACCCTTCAGTGCAGCACATTATGCCTTTCCAAAGTACAGCGTTGTGCACGTATTGAAAACCTAGAAGATCCCCAGTCACTTGTCTTTTTTTTAATGGAAACAAGTAAAATTCTTCAGCTCTTTCCTCCTCATTCATCTTAGACATCTGATTGAGCCGCTGCTACAAGGGAGTCTAGATTTGCCTGTGGAAGAATTATCTCAAATCACCCTTCAGGCAGATATGTCATTACTTTTTCTGTAAAATTTATTCCACCTGAAAATTTATTCTGTGCTTCTGAGTTAACACAATGCCTTTTCAAGATAGGTCATCACTGCTCATTTTCATGACTGAGAGAGCCTGGCCCCAGTTTGCTGCAAGACTGACACTGTGAATCCTTCATCTGATCAGACACCTTTCAAGGAACCTAAGGCAAGAACTTGGTGCAGGGAATTTCAGCACAACTCTCCTGAAGTTTGATGAAGTTAGAAGGAATTGAAAACACAGTCATTTCCTTTTAAGTGCAGGAATACTGTGCCTGCTCTGGCTACGACAAATACAATTCCATCGCACTAGATGCTGTCCATGTTTGGATTGCAACAAAACCAGTACCTACATTTTGTCAGAGTGGCTCAATTCATATTGCTTAACAGCAGAAGGAGCTGGTGGCTCCTAGGTAAGCACTGGAATACCTGGGATGGAGGATTAAACAAACCTGTGGGTCAAGCTATTTACTGGGGGCTGTTGGAGAGGTGCCTGGTGCATGAGTGAAGAGGGCTTTTCTCAACGCCGGCAGTCTGAGACCTGAAATGTTTAGCCACAACCATGCTCTCTGGAGCTATTTCTGATTTTACATTCCTTGTATCACAGCAAGAAACAAGAGATTATACAGACACTGCTGCCTTCTGTTATTTCTTTAAGCTCCTCACCATATTCTCCAAGAATTAGGGCTGAATGCAACAGCAGCTATTTGGGGCTGGTCTGAACAAAATCTCCTCAGATTCCAGGTCAGTCAATCTAGGAAACGAAAGTTTAAGGTCCTTCATGGATTTAGAAATATTTTTTTCTTTTAAGTAATATCCAATTGTTGGCAAAGGTGAGTTATTTCTGAATTTAGTTAACAAGTCCTTCAAACTAAAAGAATCTGGTTTTGTACACCACTGTGCTGCCTCATTGCAGTCTTCAATATCCTCACAAGGGGAAGTGGAGGGGTAGGTACAGAGCTCTTCTTCACTCATGACCAGTGACAGGACTTGAGGAAACAGTATGAAGCTGTGTCAGGGGAGCTTTAGATTACGCACCAGGAAAAGGTTTTTCACCCAAAGGGGGTTGGGCACTAGAACAGGCTCCCCAGGGAAGTGGTCACAGCCCCAAGCCTGACAGAGTTCAAGAAGCATTTGGACAATGCTCTCAGGCATCAAGTGTGATTCTTGGGGTGTCCTGTGCAGGGCCAGGAGTTGGACTTGATGATCCTGATGGGTTACTTCCAACTCAGCATGTTCTATGATCCTATGGTAGTGTGTAACTACGGAGGAGCTGTAGCTTCTCACAACTCTGCATGTCCCTACTTCTCCCTACTTATGCTGGTAAAGTATATATACACACCAGACCTATTTTCTCTGGCACCCAGATAAAGCAAGCAAGTAGTGAATTAGGACACCTAAAAGATACTACAAGGACACAGTGTAGCTCTGCTTTAGCTCGTCTAGCTGAATTCCGAAAAAAACCTTTTATTACACGTGATTGCTACAATTTATCATACTTGGCAGAGGGATACGCAGACTACAGGGTGAGGGGAATGCACGGAACTTTTTATCACATAGCTACACATTTTTCAAACTATTCAAACTCTTCAAGAACCAGATTGCAACATACTTGTTGCCATCAGTTAACTGACCAATATGTAGCCCATAAATGGAACTGCTATAAACAGTTTATAAACAGTCTTTTAGCCTCAGAATTGCTTCTTGTCTTAGGCATACGTGGCATAGTCTCACTTTGGTGGAGTTAGCAGTTCTTTTTCTCTCACTCAGGCTCCAAGGTCTCTTGCTGAATTCCGTGGTTATCTCTGAGGCTTTTCGCTGAACACCTGCTCCTACAGTGAATCACCCAGTTTTTTTCCCCCTATCCCAAATTCTGTTGGTTTGATGTCTCATAGACAGAAGTTTGGAGAGCAGAATCTTTCTGCATTTTGTAATCTACACAGTGGAGAATACTGCCAGTGCTCAAGAAATCATAGGAGTTAGTGACTCACCTTTGCCTTAAGCTTATGAAAATAAGCATTAATGTTTGTCAGGAGTGGCCAATTAATTTTGTTTTCGTTTATTGCATTTGATCCATCACTTTTTTTGTTAGATTCTAAAACCAGTTTGTGGGGTTTTTTTTATCTCTTCAGTACTTGCCTTAATATGTTTTGATTCATGCTTGCAAGCACTGCTTACAAGACAGTCACTGCAGTTTTGTTGAACATTTGCTAATACATTAGGTGCCTGGTTCCCCTTACAGTATTCTTCTGCTCCTGTAGGTGCATTTGCAGATTAAAGCTCTCTATGTGAATTCAATTAAGTTCAACAAAATATAGACTCCATGTTAAATGAGAAGATTAATGTTAATGGTTACAAAGAGTGTTTGAGGGCTCTCAGTCTTCTCAGCACGGTTGTCTTCCTCTCATGTCTGTGATGGAAGTAATTAATCACAAGTAATTATTTTTGACCCAATTGGTCAATTATTTGAAGGTGGTGGGGCAGGTCTGGTCAAACCAGACCAAGAAGCACAGCACCTATGATTCACCTGAGCAATATGGGGGGTCTCAGGGGTATGGAGGACAGGGTGTCTCACCATGGTGAGTGCTCACAGCCTGTCTGTACTGCAGTGGGACAGCATGTGATGGATTCAGGCTTGCTGGTGGGCAGCTGCCACGGCTGCCAGGAGCAATGGAGCAAGGAAGGCACATGTGTGTGGAGATCAGCCCTGCTGGACACACCCCTCGAGTCTTCCTGCATTGGTCCCATCTCAAGTGCACCAGTTCTGTCTCATTTCAGACTGTTCTTTTAGGAATACAAGAGGGAGCAGGAGGGGAAGGCTGTACTGGTGAATGGAGGGGGAAATCTGCAGCGTTTGACAGAACCCCACATCCTCCTGGGGGGCCCTGGCCAGCTTACAGGGACCTGTGATCTTGAGGCCAGGCAGTGTGACTGAGCAGGATAGAAAGGAAGCAACCCTCAGAAGATCCTCATGCCACAGATGCAAGACAGGTAACTTGTCTCATTAAAAAAAAAAAAAAAAAAAAAAAAGAAATTCTCTCAGTAAAGTAGCATAAGAAGGGGTTTCAAGTGATGTGGAAGGTAAGCAGATGGCAGACTGTCTCTGCACATGCCCCCCCTGCCCAGTCCAACAGCAGCACAAGGCTCTGCTGATCAATAGTTAATCTCCAGAATAAACCGGGCTTGCTCCAGAAGTAAATTCAAAATAAACACAAGTCTTGCTTATCCTTAATGTCATGGTCTACTTGAGAAGGAGGAAGGTCTCAAAACCCATGACTGGCATTAGGGCATGATTTAAACTGCAAAGCAGTGAACAAGAGGGTAAAGGGATTGCTCTCCCTCCTCCCTTTTCCCAAAGCTGGTTACCAGAGACCTTCACACCAAAACCAGTCAGTAAAACGCAAAAAACAGGGAGTAACCATCCAAGATGTCTGGGAAATTTCTCAAGTAACACTGAGCATCCTGATGAGGAACGTACATGCTACTATCTTCTGTACCACAGATGGTCAGGTGGGCTGTTAGTGTCCCAGCATTGCTGCCTGCCCAGCACCCCTCATCTGAAAGAAGCAAGCAAAGACATCTACAACAAAAGCAGATTGATTTCCCTTCTCTGTGCTTAGGTAGATGTCTGATTCTTTGGCACTATTTGTGTCATGCTTTCATGTCCACAGTCATATCCTGGTCCTTTTAATTGAGGTCTCCTCTGTGAACTCTCTTCTTGCCCATGAAGAAGATCAGGGCTTTGGGGGTCTTGACAATAGATATGGATCTACTGTCACTGCCTTTGCTTTTGATATCCATCACTTTGTCTTCATCCACCAGCAGGTTATCACAAATCACTTTTTGCCAGCTACAGTGATTCCAGTTAGCAGGAATATTTTCTGATCCTGGCCTGTGATCAAGCCCACTTCTTGAGACAAGACAGCTGCGAGGACCACTCCTGGCTTAGCTGCCCACACACCTCTTGTCAGAGAGGCCCACAACAGCCACATCTCCATGATTCCTGTCCGCCAAGATGCTCTTGATGTAGTACGTAAATGCAGGATGGCTGAGCTGTCTGCATCTTTCAGAAATGCCCAACACGAAGCTTCCCCACTTTCCACCTGCTGGGGCTTTAGTCTCAGCACACTGATTTCAATCTGGGAGTTTGGTCTCCAGATCCTGGCAAGCCTGATTGAGGGAGCTGGGGTAAAACAGCAGCCAAGGCTCTTGCTTTGCCTATGAGGAGAGGTATGTGGTGACAGCAGCGTTCTCCACTCTAGCCTGTATTTTATGTCATATTTGCTGGGTATCCCACAAAATCACTTCCCTGCGACCCTGCCAACGGGAGGGAAGCTCTTGGAGAGGGTCTCACGAGTTCAGTACCAAGCAGCTGGGGCAGTGGTGAATATATCCCAAAAATATCCCAAAGCAGCCGAACGCCTCGGGACATCCCTTCCACATCAGGTGCCCACCACATTAGGCTGCTCGTCGCACCAGTTCTTCGCCTCCATCTGTCCACCCGTTCCCCGCTTCTCCGAGTCAAACCAAACGCGCCAATTTGTCGCGCTCGGTGCTTTTCCACACAGCCTGCACTTTTCCTGTGGCACTGCTTCTAATAAAAGCCCGGATATCAGAAGAAACGCATCCACTGCCGGCGCTTTGCCGAGCCGGACGCTCAGCCCTTTATTTTCCGCGCTGTGACCGCCCTCCTTCTTTCAGCGAAGGTCGCGGCCCCGCTGCCCCCTCAGCGCGGGGCCGGTGCCAGCCCCAGCCCCGTCGCGCCAGGCGGGGCCGGGGGCGGCCGCAGGGGGCGGTGCGGGGCCACTCCGGGGCCGCTCCGGGGCCGCTCCGCCCACGGCCCTTTCGGTGGCGGCGGGGCCGCGGCGAGGCCCAGTCGCCATGAGCGGCCTGCGGGGCTCCCTGGGGCCGGCCCGGCCGGGCTGGGTGTGGGGGGCGGCGGCGCTGCTGGCGCTGGGCGCCCTGCTCGGAGCCTGGCGCTGGGCCGGGCGGCGCCGCCGCCGCCGCCTGCAGCGGGTCGGGACGGTGCTGAGGCTCTTCGTGTACCCGGTGAAGTCGTGCAAGGGGGTGTCGGTGCGGCGGGCGCAGGTGACGCCCATGGGGCTGCGCAGCGGGGACATGCGGGACAGGTACCGCGGGACGGGCGCGGGGTTCCCTGTTTGTCGGGTGCTTTCCTCGGGACCTGGGGAGAGGCACCTGCTGCTCCGCGGGTGCTGCCGTGCCCACCATTAACGCCGTCGGACGCGTTTCTGTCCCCCGGCCCGCCGCAGGTTCTGGATGGTGATCACGGAGGACGGACACATGGTCACGGCTCGCCAGGAGCCGCGGCTCGTCCTCGTTTCTGTCGGCTGTGACGACGGGCACTTGACCTTCGAGGCCCCAGACATGGAGAAGCTGTGCTTGCCTGTGAATGTCCCCAGGAAAAACCCCGTCCACAACTGCAGGTACTGAAAAAGGTATTTTTGGCCCCCTCCCCTCTCTCTAAATACAGTCTTTCTCATATACTTTGCTTTTCAAGATTGTGTGAGGCTTTGCATTTTCTAATGCAGAAATTGGAGGGTGAAAGTTGGCTGCTTTTGCATCTTTTCTGTGGGGGTGTGTCTCCCCATCTGGATAATGGAGAGAGACTTCAGACTGGGGCCTGTACTGACAAGATAAGGGGTAGTGGTGTTGAAATAAAAGAGAGTAGATTTAGATTAGATAAAAGGAAGATGTTTTTTGCAGTGAGGCTAGTGAGGCACTGGAACAAGTTGTCCAGAGAAAATGTGGCTGCCCCATCCCTTGTAGTATTCAAGCCCAGGCTGGATGTGGCTCTGAGCAACCTGGTCTAGTGGGAGTTGTCCTTGCCCATGTCAAGGAGGTTGTCCTAGGTGATCCAAACTGTTCTGTGATTCTGTGAAATTCTCTCCCGTGTGTTACACAGGAGGCCAGGATCGATTTGGTTTTAATCTGCTAAACACTAGTAAAAACAAATCTTAGGAAATGATGACACAGTATCAAAGACCATGCATTATACATTAGCCAAATGAACTGTGAACTTTCATCTTCATAGAGTGTTATGTTTCCTCATTTGTTTTTACTTCTAGTGTTTTCACTTTTGCTTGGGTGAGCAGTTGCATCTCAGAGCCTCAGTCATGCCCTTTGGTATTTCTTGATCACAGCTAAAATCTGCATCAGCATTTTTGGATGCACGCTGGCCATTCAGAGCTGGTGAGATGTCGGAGTTTAGATTCCCTCACCCCTGTCTGTAGGCATTTAATTGAGGTGCCTCTTTTAAAAACTTGGTTGCCCAAGGCTCACCCTGTGGTCACAGGAAAGACAGGCATCCCTGGAGACCAAGGCATTCCCTGTAGTTGCTACCTCAAAGGAGTTTCAGGTGGATGGGTTACAAAGAGTGATTTAGCTGTGTGCTTAGAGTTTTGTTGTATGATTCCAAGCCTAATTGTTTTATCTGTGTATTGAAATCCATGCTGGAAAACTACCAGGGGGAGCTGGAAAATCTTTTCTCTGCTACAATGTCAATTAATATGTAAGAGTATTTAATAACTGTAAATGGTGTTACAAAGATACTGGTCAGTGTTTGTCCTTTGGATGGCGGAGATGGTTAATGCACCAGCTGCTATAATTAAAACTAAAAGTGCTGACAAGGAGCTGCACTTGCTTGCTTTTAGCATAAATCTGTTGCTGTGGAAACCCTTGATCAGCAAAGCTCAGTATCTCTGTTTATACAAGGCAGGAGCAAGTTACAAATGGTAGAGAAATGGAACAGTCTTTTAAAAAGGTATGTACATTGCCTGTATGTGCCAATGATGCATGCACTACAAAACCATGCAGTTTTCAAGGTGTTATTTTTCTAAACTTTGTTGTGCTGTTAGAAAAGTATTAAATAGCCTAATAGATTTCAGTAATTAAAAATTATCTTGGATTTTCCAATTTCAGAGCTTGGTGATTTGTTCTTCTGATTTTTTTTCTTCTTTCTTTGCCTTAATAAACCTGCACTCTCTGCCTTTAAAACTGCTAGAATTTAAGGATCCAAATGATCAAAAGTTAAATGCATGTAAACGGACTTTAAGAATTACGAAGTTGTCTGGCATTGTAGGTGGTGTCATAGGATGTGAAATTAGCAACACCCATAGTTGGAACATTGCCTTGTACTTCTCAGGAAGGATCCTAAGTGTTTGTATGACTCTTGCTGTGCTTAAATAATTTGCCATTTGTCAGCTCAAGGCTGACTCTTTCCGATCCATCTGTAAGAACGAGGTTTGGGAGTAATACTGTGTTCAGAGAAATGAAGATTTGGGTTTTGCTCCCAGATTCTTTCCTTCCAGCATGTGAGTGTGAGTAGCTATCTTGCTGCACAGTGTACTCTGCTGGCCCTGCACAGACTTGTGTGTATTCCACCTCTGGGCCAGCACGATGCCTTCACATGGGTGCTGGCTCGTGCCCCATGGTTTGGAGCCAAGGCAGTGCAATAGTGCCCCTAGTTGCATAGGGCTGTGCAGATGCCAGTCTTGAAATCTACTAACTCCAGTTGCAAATTTCATGTGGATAATTAAAATCCTGTCTTTGGGAGAGTCAAATGCAAGACTGAAGCCAGTGCATAGGCACATCTTCTGTTTGTGCAAATGTTAGAGGGTTTCTATAGCACTCTGGTTAACAAACCTTGTGCTCTTCATTTGTGCCCAATGTCTCTAACACTTCAGTTGCATGATCCATTCCTATGGGACCCCTAAACCACTGAGTGCTTAGGATAGATCTGCTTTGTGACTGGAAAACAGTAGTGTTGGAAGCTGTAAGATCCTCATGTCTGTTGACCTGCCAGTCAGAAGGCACACAGGGACTCCGGAATGGAGGGAAGAGAAAGATTGCTGTCTGAGGCAATGGCATTTAATCCCAGCCTGTGTTGCGGAGTAGATACAGGAATCCCAGCAAATGGAGCAGGGATATTGCTGCTGGCACCCTAATGGTTCATCTCTCCCCCGATGAGTAGAGGAGGGCTCCTAGGGGCTAACTCTGGATTAACTGTGTGGGCATCTCTGTGCTTTAAGCTGTCCAGGGTATGATAGCTGAGGTATAGGAAACTGCAGTGTGTTTGGGTCAAAATGGCTACTGTGAAGAATGTAACAAAACTATTAATGACTGTTGTTGAAGTTTATTGAAAGGTTGAGTTGAGGTCTGCCTTTTCTTGCCAGGAAAGTGTTCCTTGTGTAAACTTGTTTGTATTCTGGTGCCATTGGCCTTTTGTGCACCATGGACTTTGTTTCCATTATAAATTTTTAACCTCTCATAAGGTACTGATCTATTTTATATGTGAAGTTTTAGCTTAAGTTTTGCTCAACTCTAGCTACATTTTAACAGCACTAAAATCTGAAAGAAAGTTTCCATCACAATTAGGGACACTTACAATAAATAACACTTGTACGTCAGTTACGGCAACTAATCATGTCCTTTCAAACTATTGTTTATTTTCTAAGTTAATTACCTTTCAGTTGATTTCTTGGTAGAAATCCTTTGGTGTTGCAGTCACATGGAAATGCAAGAGTAGGCCTGGCATATAGGTGGGTTTGTTACTGGTCATTGATGTGACAGTCAGCTCTGGGCACCTTAAGGCTATTTCAAGGCTTGTTTCACCAGCTGGTATTGTCCAGCCATGTCCATGTTACTTAGCTTTCCAAAACATGGTGGCCACAAGGAGATTGAACAGTGGGATTGATCCTTGTGGCAGATTTTGAAACCAACCTCCAGCTTGTAATAATTCAGGGGATTTGTTTTCTGTATATTGCTACTACTATTAAAACATGTTGTTTGCCTTCTAATAATAAGCATCATTGAGCCTTCGTCTTTCCAGCTAACTTGCTGATGTGTTGTTACTCTTCAGGGTGTTTGGACAGGATATCCAAGGCAGGGACTGTGGTGATGAAGTGGCTCAGTGGATCACCACTTTCCTGAAATCACAGCCCTATCGACTGGTGCACTTTGAGCCCTCCATGGTGCCAAGAAAGTCAAAGGAAAAAATAAACCTTTTCCGAAACACTGATGAGGTGAATAAATGTTCTTTTTCTCAGAAGTACTTCCTTTTAACCACTTCCCACCCACCCAGCAAAACTTGCCTGTTCCACCATTGCTGATTGAGCCCAGTTTAGCAAGGTGTGTGATCATGTACTTGAACCATGTGAGTATTCTCCTTTTCTATGGTGAGGTGACTTGCTTAAATTTTACTTCTAAGCTGTTGACCATTTGCAGCTTAAGAGTCTGAAACACATATTTGAAGAGGAACCTTTTGCGTTTCAATGAATAAAAAAAAGTTACATTTTTAAAGATGTTTCCATGGTGTAATCTATGTTGCATAGAAAGCCTCCATTCCCTTGTTAGGTCTGAGAGTGTACTGATGCAAGTTGTTACTTCGTATTTTGTTTAAAGGAATGATAATTAACCCAGGGCCTTATAGCTGTGGGCCTAGGAGTTAAAATCCAAAGAAGGTTACAGAAGTTTCATCTCTTTCTGTGGGAAGAGGCTCAAAGGTGTGATATTAGAGAAATTTAATGCAGGTATGGGAAAGAAGTGTTGTGCTCAGATATCCTCATGTCATTTGAGTCACTGATGCCCTTCTTTTTGTTTGAACAACTCTCTCAAGTGAAGGTGGTTTGAACTGTCCCTGATGAGTGTAAGATTTTTAAACAAATTGAAATTGTGAGTACCTTGTCTTACTGATGTTATTATTTGTATGGCATCAGTGTCTTGCTTGTTGTTGCACAAAGAGGAGAAGGTATATTCAATTACGGATTTATAGATATGCTTTTATTGTGTAAAGGCACTGAGATCAATACAGAAGACTAGGTTTCAGCAAAAGGGATGTGAGATTAGGAGGGGTGACATGCAGGAATCCTAGCATGGAAAAAAGGCAGAATTTTTTGTATAATTATTTTAGCAGTTGTCATATGATGGTTGAAAGGCATGTACAAGGATAGGAGGAAGAATAATATAAAAGAAAGACAGGAGTGCTATACACTAGAATTCTTGCCAAAAATTATCTTTTTTTTTTTTTTTTAATTTTTTTTTTTTATTTTGTTTTGTTTTCCTGTGGAAGTCCACTTTTAGGATTTTTGTGAGTTTTTTTGAATAATTTTCTTTGGCCTTGTTTGCTAATATGGCAGCCCTTCCTGTCAAGCAAATTTAGACTGACAAATGGACAGTTGTAATTGAGTATTGCTGTTCTGGGTGTGGAACTCCCTCCTGAGGTTGTGATGAGGCAGATTCATTAGTTAGAAAAATCCAGTTAGTTCATTATAGTCAACTGGATCAGTTCACCAGGTCTATAAATGTCTTGAGTATCTTTCATAACTCACCATAACATGTTTTACTGAAATGCTTGATTCTGTCTGTAACACCTGGAATAAGCATCTGGGACACGCATATGGTATTACTTTGTAAGGAGTTGTGGTAGCTTATATAATTTTGGTTTAATTCTGTAGGGAGAAGTTTAATTTTACAATTTGAGCAAATGAAACTCACCACGGTTACTGAAATAGGAAAGAGCATGTTGTTTCCCTTGTTAACCTAATTCCAGGAAAATGAAAACCTGAATGGAGCAGCCTAACAGGCTAATATGTGGCCACTGGTTCCAACACACCTGTCCTTTTGCTATTCCAAAACTTTTCTCCTGTGCTTTTACAGCAACCTTAGGATTTGTTTTTATTTGTTTGTGTAGGTTGCCTATCCTGACTGCAGCCCAGTCTTGCTCCTCTCTGAAGCTTCAATGGATGATTTAAATACAAGGCTGGAAAAGAAAGCTAAGATACAGAACTTCAGGCCAAATATTCTTGTGGCAGATTGCAGCGCTTTTGAGGAGGTAAAATTACTGTCTTAAATGTCTTTTGAAGACTTGGTTATGTTTCTTTGTAGCTCAGTTTCCTTGTATGGTGGTGCTCTGAAGGTGAAGAAAGCTGCTATTCTGTGACTTTTACAACTGAATTCCAGAGAGATAAAACTTTGCTCACATCAGTGCACATGAAACATTGAGGGAGGAGGCAGGTCTGGGAACTATTGTTTAGCTTAGCAAAGGATAAAATAAATGTGTTTAAATGACAGGCTTGCCACTGAGAGTTCATCTTTAGGTGTAAAGTAGGCAAAGCTCTGCATACTGTAATCGATCAATTAATGATACAAATGAACAATTTGTAAATTGTCAGTGTCGTATTTTTTAAATAGCCTTTGGCACAAGAGTAGAACTAACCCTTGCAATACTGCAGTCCATCACTACATCTCTGACAGTGTTCTGGTAGTTCAAAAAAACACTATTTAGGAAGGTATCAGGTGATGAAATGAACTGGTATTGGTGGCATTTATGTGTTTTTATGTCATGTTGCCATTTTTTAAAAAAATTTCCTCTGGATAGATCTGATAATTTCTCGAATCTAAAAAGTTCCTGAAGTGGGAATAGATCTGTCTTCCAAGAGGGATTGCAATAGGAAGCTTGTGTAGATGAGAAGCGAAAAGTTACTTCCACTGAAAATTTCCTTTCTGCAAAAATGGTGATTTGCCAGAGGCCACAGATCAGATTATCACTCACACAGTAAGAATAAACTTGGTTTAGGTTCAGTGCTTCAGAGAAGGGCACATTGCAGAATGAGATTCATTATTTGTGTATCGTTCTTTTCAGATATAATTATTAGTTGGTCCTGAATTGGGATAAATACCCTGAAATGGGATAAATGCGGTGACCATAAAGTTTTCATTAAAACAGTGCTTTAATATAACTGCATATTTTGAAGGTACAAGTAAAGGTGAGCATCTCAAATGATGCAGCTTTATGAATGATTGTGCTGCTCCTGGAAAAGTGATTGCATGTGGGCGTGTCTAACCTGTGCCCAATGTTTACCTTTCCTCAGGACACATGGGAGGATGTTCTTATTGGTGATGTGGAGATGAAAGGGACTGTGTGTTGTGGCAGGTAAATGTTTGAGACCTTTAGTTTATACAGATGCAAAGAGGTTTATGATAAGAAGCTGTTACTGATTTTGCACTGTGTGTCTTTGCAGGTGTATTTTAACAACTGTTAACCCAGACACTGGAGTCATAGACAGGAAGGAGCCTTTGGAGACATTGAAAAGGTGATAAAAATAACAGCGTTTCTTAGGTTGTGGGAGAGGATTTAGGCTAGGTCCCAACATGTTAGACTAGTATTTTAGAACTGATTTGAAGTGTGTGTGGGACAGAATCATGCAGTGTAAGGGTCTGTGTATATTGGATTCCAGTCTACTTTTTGCAGTATGCTAAGTAAATTCAAGTTCTCTCTTCCTTCTTGCAAACTTTACATTTCATATCTCTTCCATCTCTGCTAGGGTGAATGCTTGGGGTAGCAGGTATTTAAGATATTTAAAGATCTAACTTTGCTGCGTTGACTTTTATTTTCACAAAAATTTTTGTATGTGTATTAGACATAGATGCACGAATACAGACAAGCTTTTTTTTTCCTCCATTTGAACTGTTTGATTCTTGTAACTACAATATTTATTTAGTTTTTAGTCTAATATGGTGACCAAAACAGGGCTTCATTATTCATATCCTCTCTTTCATCACTGATATTTTGATGTTTAGGTTTTGCTATCACTGATTCTAAAGAAGGGCTTTCTCTCTGCAGTTACCGCCTTTGTGATCCATCCGAGCGACACATCCACAAAACCAGCCCTCTCTTTGGGAAATACTTTGCTGTGGACAAAACTGGAACGATTCAAGTTGGAGACCCTGTGTACAAGATGATCTGGGAATGAAAGAGACTTTGATCAGAAGATGCTTTTTCACCTTTGTACACGAATTGTTTTCCCATGAACACAGTCACCAACATAACCTTTTCTTATTCCTTGCAATATGTTTAGTGCCATGTCCCTTTGTAAGGTGCAGGGGGTCTATGAGGCTATGAAATGCCAGTCATTTCAGATCATGTAATCTACTAGCATTCCTGTAGCAACCACATCTTTAGTTTTTCTGGAGGCTTTGAGAGAAGAAACTGATCCAAGACAGACTTCACAGCACTACTGTGAGCATCACACCTCCTAAAATTTCATGTCAACCTTAATATCAGAATCTGAAATTACGTGCAAGGGTTTGCATCATGTATTAGATACATTTAGTGCCTATAAAGAACCACAAAAACAGTCATGCCAAGCACAAAGTATGTTGGTCACAGAGCTGCCTTTACAAGTGAAGGAGTGGAAATGGCAGGACTCTGTCTTGGATTCCACCCTTCTTTGGTCCTAATCATCTTACCCATCTGTAGGAATCTGATAATTATATTTTCTACTGCATAAAACAAATAGAGGAGGAAAGTATTTGGATTATGGCAGTATTACCTTTTCTTTAATTGTTATGTGATTTTTTTCTTTTAAAAAGGAACTCCAAGATAAAAACCAACCATCTTTTAAATGCTTTTTACTTGTTTCCAAAGCTTGTTCCTTTGTTATGAATTACTAGATCTAGAGTGTTCCCCTAGCCAAAAGGAGGAATCTAATTAAGTGTGGAGAAGGGGAAATATGACCCAATTTGGTGTTTAGATTCTTTCTTTTCTGTTGTAAGTATGAATCTGAAATTTTAATGCATGTTCACAACTTAGACCTGAAAAATGAAGAGCCATTGGGCTTTGAACAAGTTCAAGTGGATGTGTGTGACAAGCCTGAAGCAGAAATATAGGGAAGGTATTATTTGTGAACTCAGAGTTGCTCTGAGTGTCATTTTTTTAGCAGAGTGCTGGGTAGAGGATTTAGTTTTCCTGGGACAGACAAGTGCCCCATTTGGACTGCACATTGCATATTTGTGTAGTGTTATGCCTCATGCAGCAAACAGTGAGATATGAGAGAAAAAGCATCTTTTGAAAACAAAGAATTCTGAGGGTCACTTTTAAAAAGCACGTGTTGAAGTTCTTAATGTTAGAAGCTGAAAACTTGTGGAATTCCTAATGGTATTATTAAGCACAGGCAGCCTGCTGGCCTGCCAAAGCAATTAGTTAAGTGTATGTCTCTTCGTTAAGTCAAAGAAGTGGAAGGAAAAAGAGCTGATTTTTTGCCTCTAGCAAAATGTATTTTTTTTCACTGTTGTTTTAGCAGCACATCAGCATTTACATAACAAATTGTGTGATATAGATTCTGTTGCCTCTTGTTAGGCTGTTGTCAATTGGGCTAATTTGGAAATGGGGCTGTCTTTGCAATGAGAAATAGCCATCTGCTTTCTTACTAAGAAGAGGCCTTAGATCTAACCCCCTGATTTACTCCTGTAAAGCCTCTTAGAAGAATATTTCTAGAATCCTAGAACAGGCATGCACCTGAGTACAACACATTTCACAAATGACACTTAAATCAGTTATGTCATCAAAGAGAGCTGTTTTGGGAAGTCAAGAGCATAACTTAGAACATTATGCTATAAATATCTTCATGTAACTGTTGAATTGCTGCAACTGTATGAATTGTATTTGATTTTGTTAAAACTATTTAGGAAATTGACTGAAAACATGTCAATCATAAACCACTGTTTTTAAATTGTGTACTTAAGAAGTTAGTTCTTTTTTTAACTCTGGAAGAAGAAAACAAAAGTATAAACTTTTGTTAAATCAAACTCTCATAAGGTGTAACATTTGTGAATCTTTCTTTCCTTTTCCTTTTTTCTCTCTTTTCTGTTTCCAGGTTCTCACATATAGTTAATACTGATTATTTGGTTTTTTTTAATCCTACCTCTAAGTTCAAGAATACATGCAGTTAACCACAGGATGTGCATAAGAGAACAGAACCATCAGATAAGTTGGTATCAGACTCACTTTTACAACCCTTATGGCAAAGAAGATGTTTACAGACTAACTCATTTTTTACAAACATATGAAAATAGGAAAAAATGGGTTTGAAAGTAGGAAAGTTTAGTGCACTGAAGTCAATGCAAGGTCATGCTTCCTATTTCATGTCTCGTAGGATAAAACCAAAACTTTTTTTTTACAGGACTTATTACACCAATAATTCTTGCAGAAGGCCATGTAAGAGAAAGACAGTCATTGCAGGCAGAAATTTCTGGGTTGCTTAAGATTTAAGGTGGGTGTGTTTTCAGCCAAATCTGCCTGACCCCCAAAAGCCCAAGAAAGATCATGCTTCTGCTTCTTAAGGAGGAGAACAGCCTTCCAAAGGCATCACTCTGCTGCTCTATAAGAAGTAAAGAGATTCCTGGTCCTTGCCTCTACAAATGGCAAAAGTTTCAAAAAGGGCTGCCACGGGGTGTTAATTTCTGGTCTATCCCAGCACCTTAAATTGCCTTTCCTCATTCAAGATCCATAAGAAATTCCCTGTGCTGGGTAGCTATGGGGCTGAGGTCTACACATACGAAGTCTTTGTTTCTTTTGGACAGAAGATTCTTAATGCAGGCATAAAGCCCACATGTGTATCAGTCTTTGGTTGAAAGAGAGGCAGCATTCATACTCAGAAGGGTTCATACTTCTAAATAATCTACGTTGTGTTAATGCTAACAATCTCAATTTAGAGAGTCACGGTTACTAGTTACTATTTTTGCATTTTACCTGTGTGGCTGCATGTTCTGAAGGCATTTCGGTGCAGACAGATTGAGAACGAGCCTTTAGTTACCAAGTAGCCTCAATTTCCAGTATTCAGCCATAGCCTGGCTTGAGGAATGCCACTCTCCTCGGTGGACCACAGCTCGTCACACTGGCTGCAGGAAATCACAGAATCAGAATGGGTAAAGTTGGAAAGGACCACAGTGGGTCATCTGGTCCAACCTGCCTGCTCAAGCAGAGTCTCCCAGAGCACATGGCACAGGATTGTGTCCAGATGTTTCTTGAATATCTCCAGTGAGACAGACTCCACAACCTCTCTGGGCAACATGTTTCAGTGCATGGTCACTTGCATAGTAAAGAAGTTATTGCTCATATTCAGGTGGAACTTCCTGTGTATCAGTTTCTGCCCATTGCCTCTTGTCCTATTGGTTGGTACCACCAAGAAAAGCCTGGCTCCATCCCCTTTTGGGGATACTTACTGCAAGTATCAGGAGTACTTTCGGGTACTTACTGTTAAAATAAACTTACAAGTAACTGTAGCCTGAGCTAAACAGCAGGTAGAGGTAGAGATTATCTTCCACCTGTGAAGACCAAAGACATGGAGTAGCTTGTGGTACATCACTGTGAAGAGTTTGGGTGGGAACCTCTAATTTTCTGGAACTATGTAAAGAAAAATTATCTCCCCTTTACCCCTGGACCATTATGCACAAAGCATCTAGCTGGCTGAAACTTCACTTTTCTCCAGGAGCAATATTGCAGAGAATTGTATCTTCTCTAGTGTACAAAATTGCTCTGACAGCTTATCACTGCTTGTTTAACAGCTGACTGTTCTCACTTTCTTTAGGCGCTAGATAATAAGCACAGTGAAACAATTATTGTGCTCCATTGATGCGCTAACCCTCACAGCCTCTGTTGAGTTCCAAAAACCAGCTTCATTCGCTCTTAATTGAGGTTTGTCTTCCAGAGCTTCTGAAGGATGATGATTCTTCAATCATAGCAGCCACAATTATATTCACTGAGTCATGGACAGTTATTTTCAACAGACCTACCTATAATGCTTTGGCATAAGTTAAAGGTGATGGCTGAATCTCTTCATTTTATCAAAATTTTGTGCATAGAAGTGTAGGACTGGAAAAAAACAAAACAAAACTGCTGGATCAGAGTGCAGTCTTCTCTAGCTGCAGAAAACAAAGCAATAGACATTAATTTCATGATTGGAGAATACCTCCTTCATCTCTCTCCACATACCAAGGGCCACAGGGCCAACTTCCTGTCAAGCTTTAAAAACTTTAAAATTTTGGTAAAAGATGAAAATCCACAGTGATAGTTGGACTACAAGAAGATCATAAGAGAGATCAAGAGTACCACCAGTGTCTTAGATACTTTCAAAGATAAAGACTGAACTACTTGAAAAATAATCTTCCACTGTGTTTACAGTTGTGGGGTTTGGTGGTCCATATTAATTCTCCATTCCTTGGGTTTATTTAAGGTAAAGCAGAATATCAATCTCTTTTCAGTTACCTCAAGAAACAGATAACATGAAGTTTCATTTCCCTCAGGTCTCCTTTAATTCTGTTTAATAGACCTAAAGCTGTCTAACAATGGTTGGCCATATCCTGGGCTGCATCATTTTTAGCAGAACTCTCTTCCAGCTCATGTTCATGAGCTCAAAAATGTAAGTCACAGACATCCTAACTGAGGATACAGGTTGCTCTGTAATTAATCCTGGAAGGGGCACCAGGAAGCCAAAGAGAATCCATCAATCTAAATTTAGTTGTTAAAAGTCTGGAAAAATACCTCATACTTTTAGAGTTCCACGAGAATTATCTGGTCAGCCCTGGAAGTAGTTTTAGGAAAAGGCTGAGTTTACTTGAAATGCAACTCACACTTGAATCCTTCAACAGCCACTTCAAAATAGAGAAGGCTCTTGGCACTGTGTCTGATGGAGCAGAAAGTCTGTGCTGAACCTCTCTTGTAGGCAACCCTGTGTGCTACTGCTCTCTACTTGTGGGAACTGCACTCTGTTGTGCAACCAAAACACCTGCCTAAGTGGTCAGCTGGATCCTCCTCATTGCAAGACTCTTCTCTGCTACATAGGGTGGCAGTGTTGGCTGTGCTCTCTGGGAGGACCTATTTTGGGAACAACCATGCTCCAGGAAGCCGCTGGGACTTACCGGCCCCTGGGAGGATGCCGAGAGCAGATAAAATTGAAACAGCTTGCAAGGAGTTCTGTGGCACTGCTGAGAACCTGGCTCAGATTATCACCTGGACTCAGCTTGGCCTTGTGGAATCTATCTTTGGAAGCAGTGGCGGCAGTGCTGGAGTCAGTGTTGTGCAGCTACGAAGGGTAAGCAACGTGTGTGTTTATTTTAAGATTGCCAACAAGAGCAAAGTCCATCTGACTTCTTTAGTTGGAACATGCAGCTGGACCCAAGGGAAGTCAGGCACTGCAGCAGACAATGGAAAGCTGCTAGAGGAAAAAAAAACCCAAAATGTTAGGGTGCTTTTCCACTTTTTTATTCTATTGGAATTATAGAATGGCTTGGGTTGGAAGGGACGTTAAAGATTACAGTTACAACCCCCCTGCCATGGGCAGCGACACCTTCACCAGGTGTCCAGGTTGCTCAGAGCTCCATCCAGCCTGGCCTTGAACACTTCCAGGGCTGCAGCACCCACAACTTCTTTGGGCAACTTGTGCCTCACTACCCTCACAGTCAGTGTTGTGCTTACCAACTGCAAACATGGATGGCATGGCTAGATAATCTTCTTGCCTGGGAGCAGAAGAGGTTAACCTGGGGAGTTTAGAGGTAGCAGTGTGTCTGAAGCCTTAGTTACATGGCTTGACTCCCTAATCCATTGCTGTTAAAACTTTTTTTGGTTAGTTTGTTTGCTTTTCAGCAGAAATTTTTCACTTTATTTACACAGGTATGTTAAAATATTATTTTGTTTAATTTAAAACAAACAAACCCAAAAATACTTCCCCTGGGAAAAAAAAAAAAAAAAAAAAAAAAAAAGAAACTCCAAACCCTAAAACTAAAAATCCCTGGTTTTTTTTCAGTTGCCTATTATGAAAAAGATTCCCAACAGCACAGCTTCAAGCAGTAGAAAAGTCATATTGCCAATCAACAAGCAATGCATGTAATCATTATGGAGCCATCTACCAGCATCTCTTTCCTAAAAAGCCCTGTCAAATTTAGCATTCTTACAAGAACCTTGGAACACCAGTGCTTGTCTTGTGTTCTGCTGACCTTTCTTCAATCCAAAAATAGCTGTTCTTACCCCACTGAACTTTCTACAAACAGAAAGACATTTGATGCCAGTTACATTTGAAGAAAATAAACTATATTTAAAGCTATTAGTCAGTATCACAGATAGTTCCTGCTATCCCCCATACCCCTGGGATTGTTTGCCCTTTTTAAATGGAATAGGTTTGGATAGAGTATGTTTCTCTGGCATGGTTGTTCTGAAGGGGCCTCCCACAGATGCTATTTAACATATCCTCTGTTAATTCAAGGGGAGGTCAGTGTATTTTATCTGTTCATCTAGATGGAGCTGTCAAAGTGGATTTGGAGCTGGATTTGAAGATTGGTTTAAATTTGTAAATTTAAAAGTGGAGAAGTATGCCCACAGGTGAGTCTGAAAGCAACCACTCTTATACCAAGCTCGTTTATCCTTTTTTAAAAATAAAATTTGATTGTGCATTTTTTATAATAGACTTTAGATAGTGCTTTTGGGTTTGTTTAGGGTTTATGTGTGGAGTGTCAATGTTTAGTCTGCATGTTCTCCCCAAAATTACAAAACCCTGAAATTCTCCACAAAAAAATCATACAACACAAATGGGATTTTGAAAAGCAATTCAATTCCTTCTGTCCTCTCTCACTTTTTTTAATTGGGTAATGCAATATGGACATTGTTTCCTCCCATCTTAAACCCTTAAAGTAGTCACCTGTTTGTAGCGTGTCTGTGTGTATATGTGCATACTTACATATTTATAATCGAATGTGTAAGAAATCAACCTTGGGTTCAAAATGGTGTGCTTTGCATTTATACTCAAATGCTTTGTTTTGTCAGGTTCCCCAAGGTTGCCCCAAACAAATGTCTGAGGGCATCTCAAAGTTGGCAAGATAATCAGCTCTGACCAGTTTATTTCCATTCCTGATTACTTACTTTTTCCCATGAGAAAATCCTTTTGGATAGCATGTTTAACTTGTGGAAGGGAATGGAAGCTCTGTTCCTGCAAAATGTGAAGGTTCCCTGACTTGCTATTCTTGTTTCATGCCCACTACAACCTATTATAGATGCATGTATGTGTTTTTTTTGTTTTCTTTCCTGGCAGGTTTCCAATAAAAAAAATGGAGACATCACTTTTGGTACATCCTCTGGACTAAAAGACTCTTGGCATCAGCGAAATAAAGCTGAATGGTACATAGTGTCCCAGCACAGGATGAAGCTGTGATAATTAACTTTTAAAACTTTAAAACTTCATTGGCTTGTGGGGTTTGTTCCTTTTTTCTTTCCTTTTTTTTTTTTTTTTTTTTTTGTTTAGTTTTCTTTCTCCTTTCTTAGTCCATCTTTAGTGACTGGGAAATGACCTGGCGTAAGGCACCTTAAAGTAAGTTTTTTCTAAATTTCCAGCTTCGGTGCTTTCTGCTGCACTTTAAGTCCTTCTCTGACATACAAATGGTGCATCCCTCAGTGTATCTGAGTGCTTAGTCCCTTTTTCTGCAAGTTGAACATCTTTTCTAGAGTGGCTCTTAGTCCATTTGCTCATGGAGCCATTCAGGGTGTAGTGCAGCCAGACAGGATGGCATTGGGACTCTCTGTTCACCTTAGTGTGTAGTGAGGTCAGGGAAAGGAAAGGAGGAAGAACAACTTTCACAATGCATTAAAATGGTAAATAGTTTGGGTTTTCATTTGCCAAAGCCCAATGAAAAATGTGTTTCTGCTGGATTAAGAAAAGCTCTGTTGAGATCATAGGACCCTCACTGTTGCTCCCAAGGTTCTGTGTTTTACCCCAGCATGTCTGGCAGGTTCCTAGAGAGCATATGGCCATAAATGCAGGCCCATTCTAAAAATGCCAACACCTAATGCATGTTGGGGTGCACCTGGCTGTGTGTATATGCACCTTTGAGAGTGTCTGTGTTGCTGGGGTGAGCCAGGGTTTCCCCCAGCCATCCCAGTGACATCTCTGGGGACACTGAGCACAAAGATGGGGAACTGTCCCTGCAGCCTCCCCCCGTGCCACAGAGCTGAGTGGCAGCTCCAATGCGTGCACATCTATAGAGCCTTGTAAAAGAAGACTCTGTGTGCTGGATGGTGGAACTGGAAAGTAGCCTTGTGTGTATTAATGACCAGCTGCAGTGTGTAGTCTGCTTTAGCTTTGGCTGTGACTGGATGTACTCTCTGCTGAGGGCTGCCTTCTCTGGAGAATGATGTTGCTTATCTTGGTTTTGCAACTTCAGTAAATCTTTTGATGTCTTTTGTACTATGTTGGGACATGTGGGGTTTTCCAGTGTGATACACTTTCCTACATGTTGGTTATGCCTGTACTGTCACAGAAATTTTTGATTAATGTATCATGCATATGCCAAATATCTACCTCTTGAAGATGATATACTGAGAAGGAAAGATGCAAAATCAATTTGGGATATAGGATGTCCCAGGCTTATTTGCTTAGAGTGAATTTATTTATGTCTAATCCCACTGGTGTCAGAAGTTCTGCTTTCAGTCTTCACCCCATACTGAAATTAAAAGCCTTGGCACTCATCAGTGCCAAGAAATAAATAACTGACCGAGGTTCTCTCTTCAAACCTGTCCCAAGTGAAGTTTTTTGCATGATTATTTTTGTTTTATTTGCATCTGTGACTGGAACCGGTTCCTGCCAGTGTCATGGTTGAATAGCAGCCTGTGCTTTAGGGAGTCTTCCATAAATTGCATGGGACAAGTTCAAGCCAGGAGTCACAAGGGTAACAATAAACACATGAAGGTTTCACACAGATCAGCTTCTTGAAAATGCTGTACACACTATCACTCTATGAGAAGCAATGACTATGTTAAGCAAATCTTTCAATCTTCTCCTCTGCTTTAAGATGCCCTGGCAAATTCTGCAACAGGGGCTAAACAAGTGGGGAAAACAATCACCTGGAAAGGAAATCTCTGGGAACTCCTTTTGAGGCAGGCACAAATGACATCACAGAAATGATGCTTCTTTCAACAAAGCAGTACTTTCAGGAAGTCTTTTCTAAAGTTAGGGCAGGATTCATCTCTGATAACCCACAATTGCTGAATTGGCGTGTGAATAGTTGAATTAACCAAGAAGCTCTCTGTGAACAACATGTGGGCATGTAGTGTATGGGTGGCACACCCTGAGTGAAGGTGCTGCATTCCTGGGCTGTGCATTACTGGAGAGAAGGGGAGAAATGGCTCCTTGTTTTCTGAGCATGGCTTCTTGGTAATGGTTTTCCTTCTCATAAAGCCTTCCTTTTGACTAGAAGTTGGATATTTTTAACATCATTCTTTTAATGTGCTTTTGATGGGTAAGAACAAAGCGAAGAAAACACACTTCATGTGCTACAAAAAAAATAGGTGCATTTCCACTGCATTTTAGAAGAGCATCAGGGAAGTTCCTCTTCAAAGCACTAGCGTGCTGTGGTTCAACCCTTGCACCAGCCTGCTCCACACTGCTGTTCAGCAGTGTCCCATCAGCTGTGTGCAACTCTCTTTCATTGGATGTTGCTTCTGCAGACAACAGGAGGAGCAGGAAACTGCTTCTGAATTAGAACCAGGAGTCACTTGTAAAATACTCCTTTGGGCACCTCATGAAGGGCTTGCAGCACCTCAGAGGTGTTAATTCAGCACCTGGCAAGCTTTGGGCTTCTTACAAAACCGAAGGAGAATGGATAATCATCCTCTGTCCGAGAAGAGCAGAGTGAAACACAAGAGGTGAAATGTTCTGATAATGACAGTCAGGCCCTGCCAGCACTTCGCAGTCAGAAAGCAGTGGCTTCTGGAGGGCTGCCAGGCATTTCTCAGTGAGAGGCAGGAGCCTGTATGTGCTGTGTGGGGCATGCACAGTGAGCTGGCAGCATCCAGGAGCCTTTGGCGTGCCAGCAGGCACACTGCACATAAACTGGGCCTGGAAGCCCCATGGTGGCACAGGCCAAGGAACTTCAAAGCAGCAGTGAGTGAAGGCTGCCAGCCAGGGCTTTGCTAGGTTGCACCCAGAATGCAGATAACACATGAATCCTGCTTGAGGACTGTCTCTGCTTGGTGCTCAACTGTGCTGTGAGGAGCTTGGGTTGACGTGGCAGAGAGTATTTTTCTTGTCTTTGGATTTGCATTTATCTCCTCCTTCCTCGAAGTATAGGTTGTAGTTGTCTCCCTTTCTGAAGCAAAGGCTGGTGATAATCATGTGTTACCATCATGGGTACTCAGCGTTGATCCACAGCTGCAGCAGAGGCAAAACTGCATTTTATTCTTTTGAGAGGAAGAGAAAAGGCTCACTTAGGATTTGATGTTGCCTACTAGGACAGGAATTGGAATGGCTTCCCTGTGAGGTATCCCATCTTAACTTTACTGCAGCCCAGTCTGCCCTCATAACGAGACAGGATTTAAGAGACATATATGAACAGTAGCCCTCAATTTGTGTATAGCTGAGCAGCAAGCTCATCCAGGTTAGGCATTGGGAGAACCTTTCTGAGTGGCCAAGAGGGGGAATCACAGAATCATTTAGGTTGGAAAAGACCTCTCAGATCAATGAGTCTGATCTTTGACTGATTACCACCTTGACAACTAGACCATGGCACTAAGAGCCACATCCAGTCATTGCTTGAACACCTCCAGGGATGGTGACTCCACCACTTCCCTGGGCAGTCCATTCCAATGTTTAACGACCCTTTCAGTGAAGAAATTCCTCCTGATGTCCAACCTGAACATATCCTGGAGCAGCTTGAGGCTATGCCCTCTTGTCTTGTCACTAGTTGCCTGGGACAAGAGGATGATCTCCACCTGGCTACAACCTCCTTTCAGGTAGTTGTAGAGAATGATAAGGTCACATCTGAGCCTCCTTTTCAAGAAAAAGAGAATCCATACAGGGCTGTACAGGTACTGGGAGGGGCTTTGCTGTTGAAGATTTTCAAGGATGAGTTGGACAAACCTTGCCCAGAAAGTTGGGGGGGGGGGGGTTTGTTGTTGTTTGGGGTCTTTTGTCTCTTCGTGGGGGGGTTTTGTTGTGGGTTTTTTTGGTTGTTTGCTTTTTGAGTTTGGGGGTTTTTTGCATTGGATTGCTGCTTTAATCTGTAAATTCTCCCTGGAAGTGTAAGTGCAGAAAGGTGTTTAAAACATTGTAGCCCACAGGTTCAGACTCTTGCATAATCGATCTGGTGTTTTAAGTCATGAGCAACAAACGCTAATTTCTACCTATTGCTGTAATGGATAACTTTGGGTAGAAAAGTCTGTACAAAGAATAGACAGGCTAAAAGAGATTTAAATTCCTATTAAACTCTCTTTGTACCTTCTGGAATAAACAAAGCAAACAAACAACCACAAAGAAAAAACCAATCCGGGACATCTGTAATCTGTGCACACAATGAAAAGCTGAATTGGGCTCACATATCCATAGAACACAACAAACTTGTGTTGCTTCAGTTATCATTTATACTTTTCAAAATTCACAGTGCAATATGGTACATTTTCACCCTCAATTTCTACTGGAAATTGCTTTTAGAGTGACTTATTCCTTATTTGTTCTTTTTTGTGATTCCTGACACATTCCACATTTCAGTAGCTCTTAATTTTAATATGCATAACCTTAATCACTGGCCTTTCTAGTCATCATGTCTGAACTGTTAAAGTTAAGGGTTTGTAAGCCCTAAGAAGCTATACATCCAGCATCTCTAAGAATAAGACATGAAACTGAAGAATTGTTTCACCTGAATAAGGTGAGTAGGACTTGACTTGAGATCTCAGTGTGCTACAAATGATCTTCATCTTTCCCTTTCTTCAAGATGTTTTTATGAAGCAATACTTCAGGGATTTGTGCTGCATCCTTCAGAGCTCTGCTTTTCTTGTCTGAACTGATTAGCCTGATAAACTCACCACACAGGAGCGTCACTGTTTGTGTTGCTGTGTTAATTGTATACAAAAATGCAGCACTGGAAACACAGCACTTCTGCTGTGAGACCTGGTCCAGCTGAAGCCTACATCCAAGAAATCCTGATGTGGTCTGCTGCCATGTACATGATCACTAGGATGGCTGTGTGGGTGAATGAGAATTTGTCTATAAAGGACTTAGATGTAAATAAAATGAATTCTGCCTATTTTTTACCAACTTATGAAACTCATAAACAGATAAAAGAATTCAGCATGAGCTCTCTAGCCTGTCTTAGGACTGTGCATGAACTTTAAGCTCCTGTAAATATAACAAAGTGTAGGTATCTAGGAAAGGGAATCATTAATTTGAGGGACTGATGTCCTTCACATCCTGAAGGACAAATCCAGCTGAGGATCCTTCACTCGTGCCTGAAGGAGTTTTGCATTTGGCAATGCTGAGTCCTAAATCTGTCCTAGCTCTACACTTGTCAGTTTTCTTACCTCTATCCTTTTCCAGATGTTCAAGAAGCAAAGATGTATTTTACTTCTACTGTCAGCTGCTTGACAGTGCTGCTGCTTTTTAAATAAACACAAAATTTAAGATCTTAAATCATAGATAAAGCATAAATACACTTTGAAACCACATTTGAATAGAGTCACCACTGCTCACCTGTTAGGGCTCTGTTGCTATTACTGAAGCTCAGATCACCCTTGGCTGAGTGTTTCAGGGAGCTTTGCTCCCCTTGCTATTTAGGTGGTTTGGTATTACTGGAAATGCAACTCTTTTGACTGGGATCTTGAGAGAGATCACTCTCTCCCATGTGCTGCTTGGGGCAGGTGTGCAAGTGCACCAATGGTTGTTCTACTGCTGAATTGCCTTGCTCTGTGTATCAGTGGAAGTTTTGCCATTGTTTTCAATAGAAAGAAAATCAGGCCTTTAACAGTTTAAGATTTTATGTGCTTTTCTTATTTTAGAGCATTTCAATTGACTTAGTGAATTCTAGGGAAAAATGTATAATAAAACTGATGAAAGAGGCCACTCACAACTGTGTTAACCCGTGGCCTTACAAATTCCCCCAGATACACCTCTGTGTCCCTTGCAAAGCCAGGAAGCACTGAGTTCTTTTGGTACCAATTGAGAGGTTTCTAATGATGTGCTGGGAATAGCCATAAACAGAGACTGCAGACACGTTATAGTGGGATACGTTTTACCCTCTTTTGTTGCTGGGGGAAGAAAAGTGCCAGTTCAAACCCATGCTTTAGAAACAGTGTTTCTGCTTTTCTGATGGTGAGTTTAACTTTTCGTGGTACTTCAAGCACAAGTTAAATGATCCATATCTGAATCATCTTAACAAACCATTTTCACTCTTAGTGAGGGTCTTTCTTAAAGTGCCAGCTGCTTGGAGATGCTTTTCAGCACGAACATGCCTTCCAGAAAACTTCCCATGTAGCTGCAGGGTCCAGCAGAGAAGTCTGTATTTAGCAGACTAGAGGACCAAGTCACCCCGAAGAGATGGCTCTGTCATTCCCCTTATATGAAGAAAACAATCTCATACACAGAGTTGGGTGGGTGGAATTCAGGCTCCCACAGAGAAACTGAGGAAGACAATATATTTTCTCTTGCAGCTATCTGCAAATATTTTTTATGAAACTATATTTCTGCAACAACCACCATATTCCTTTCTGAGTTGTGTTTTGCATCACATTGACCTCTGAAAAAATACTACCCATATACAGATCCTATGACTTGTCAAACTTTATTTATTCTTTCCTCTCATGTCACCAGATAATACATTTGGTCTTCAGGTTTTCTTTACAACATAAGCTTACTCCTTCTAATAGAACAACAGTCTTGAACTGAATATAAATTATATTTTAGGCCATATGTTTTACCTTTTTGACAGAGTAATGAAGCAGAAGGAATATGACAGGGAATGCAGGTCTTGTTTACTGTACTTTTTCTAGCAGACCAGTGTAACTAGAACACAGGTTAGCTGAGATGGATGGGATGGTTTTGCTTTCTTTTCTGTGCAGTTACAGCTTGGACAATGACCTGAAAAATTAATCTCAAGAAGAAAGAATGCTATAAGACAGCTGTGGCAAGTCACTTAGTCATGAGCATCAATATCTGTATTGAAATGGTCTTTATTCATTTCCTTTCCTCACCACCTATCTGCTCTCCCTGTGCTGATCTGTCCTTGTGGTTTTACTTTGTCTTTGCTCAGTGGTGTTTATGTGGTTGCTCCTGGCTCTCTTTCCTAATAACACACATGAACCACATACCTGGTGATGGATAATCCCTCTTCAGGCTCCCACTGACTTGAACAAGGCCTTGTTTTCACCTGCTTTTCTTAAAGACACCGATGGTGCAGCAGGTGCCAATGTGATGGAGAGCAAGTGCCATAGCACTGGGCCCTGCTGTCCTCTCAGCAGTGCTGAGCAGATCCTCAGACCCAGCGAACAGTGAGCTGGAGCTTGCTGCACCTCTGTGCAAGTGCCAAAAGGAGATGTGCCTCCTCATCACTGCCTGTTTATAAAACCCTAAAGCAGCAAAGGTGAGCACAACTGTGTGCAGGAGAAAGGAGGGAAGAGGCAGTGTGATTTAGCAATAGGATTTTTAAACAAGCAATAACGCATCAGCATTTGAATTCTAATTATTCTGCTTCTGTGCTTGTAGGATGTGCTTTTTTCAGAAAGGGCCTGGAAACTGTTCTGAGAAGAAAATCCAAAATTAGGCTTTGCACCGAGGCCACAGATTTAAGATCTCCCAGGGTCAGGAACACGCACACAGCATGGCAGTGGGGGCAGTGACGCATCAGAGCTGGTTTCCAAAAGAAGAGTATGTCGAGGCAGCAGCTGTTTGCTGCTGTATCGCTGATGTGCCATGTACAGTCAGCCCTTTCTCAAACTGGGCTGCTGGAAAAGGCAATCCGAGTACCACGGAAGTCTTAATCATCTGTGGCAAACAAGTATGGGAAGGTGAAAGAAATCAAAAGATGGGGATTTCATTTACATTAAGTTAGCTTGGAGCAAAGAAAGTGAAGGCATAACTCTACCTTCACACCAGTGTAGCTGCATTAGAGTAACATTGTTTTTTTCCATTAACTGATTAGAATTGTATAGAAATAATATTGTCCTGTCATTATTACTATTGAAAATTAATTAATATATGGGATCAGTTTTCCAACTAACTGCATAAAAGGGTATACTATTTGTTGCAGTAGGACTGCAACTCAGCTATTCAAATTCTCATTTTTCGTATTCCCACATTTTATACTTTTTAATGACTGCTTCATTCTTTGATCTGAATAAGCAGCTCAGACCTTGTGCAAATGAATAGTGTATCCAGTAATTGTATATTTCCAATGTATTTTGGGTACAGGAGCTCAAATCAACTGAAATGCAAAGAAGTTTGTTTAAATTAGATTTTTTTTTTAATGGTATCTGCATATACATTACTTAATGTTGTAGATTTTAATTTTGGTCAGCTCCTGGCCTTTATGTTGTATGTGTTCTCTATAACTCCATCCCTCAATTCATGTGTGCAGCCACAGAAAAAGAACTCCAGGCAAACCAAACTCCAATTCTCAGCCAACAGTCACACACCTTAAAAAAAAGAATTTTTTTTAAAGGTATGTTTATCAAAAGCAACATTAAGTAAATGCCTTCTATACAGATTTTATATTAAATGGTTAAGTATCTTGAGAAGAAGCCCATGGTGATAGAGATAAATGTATTGGAAGGGTGGTGATGTACATTTTATCCCCTATTTTCTTGCATTAGCAGCACGATGGAAATCAGGATTTCCCTGTTCTCCTGAATTTCCTCTTCATAGTGACTAATGCAGAAAAGCCAGTACTCATTCGCTGTTTGTTTTGTTATTGGTTATCTCTTCATTTGTCTCTTAGTGAAAGTAGACAGATGGTATTTTGCCTACAGACAGCCTATAGCTCACAGGACTGGCTTAATAATTTAGAGGAGAGCAGTGGAGTGAAATGGGTGAGACTTTTGTTTAGACAGGGATTCTGTTCCTAGCTCTGTCTGAAGTGACCCTGCACAGCCTTTCTGAGCCTCCTGTATTTTATCTCTGACATGAGTGGACTGATACTTGCTTTCCTCGTAAAGTAGGAAGATGAAGATGTGCTTAGCAATAAACTATCTGAAGTGTCAGTATCATTAGGCATAATCAGGGGAAGAAGTAAAAGCAGGGCTCCTGGGTCTCCTCCAACCTTTCCCTGGCTAGCGAGGCACTCCAGCAATCCCAGCTGTTTTTCCCGTAAGTGCTGGGGTTTGCCAGTTTTATTCAGTTGTTTTTATAAACAATGGAGGAGGGACAGTTCTGTTCAAGAAACATGCACAGGATGGGTAAGTAAATTCTCTCTGGAAATGGTAAAAAAGCATTTGAAAAGTGAGACCCTTCCTTCTTCAGCAAGTGGATCTCACAACCGGGGCACACTACGTCTCAAATCCTTCTTGCCAAAATCTGGATTCTTCCTACAAACCCTAGAAACATAACAGGCTTTCTAAAGAATCATAGAATCATTTAGGTTGGACAAGATCTTTAAGATCGAGTCCAGCCATAAGTTATGCTGTTAAACAGTGTAGTTTTTACTGCCCCTATTTCTAGAAGTAGATGCAGGACAGTGTAAAGGGTGACATGTTTCCTAAAATGTGCACACATTTTTTGTATTTAATCTGAAAAAGAACACAGAATTAAACTGAAGCTGACTTATCAGAGCAAATGTCAGAAGGTTGAGGTAGGGGGTTTGTTTTGCTAGCAATTTCAAATCGATGTCTCCAACTCCATAGTCACCTCTTTTTTGGTATCACAGATGGTATCTTGAAAATTCAGCCTGAACACAATGGGAATGTCAGTATTAAAGATTTTACTATTTCAGGTTTTTCTCAGTTTTGTTTCATCTAAAATATTCATGGAGTTCAGATAAAATCCCGTGGACTCCCATGTATAAACATTTTTCTGCTGTCTACATTTATCCTAAGCTTTAGTGTTCCTTATCAGCTTTAGTATATAGAAGAAACTGTGTAAACAAAAAAAAAATAAGTTTTACTTCCACTCACATCAGCTCTTTTTATGAGCTTGCTTTGCATTTCTTCACACTGTGACTATGTCCAGATTTTATGTCCAGATTTTCTCAGTTCCTTTTGTAGGGCAGTTTTCCCTGGTTTGGATGGGTCTTTCATACCAAAAAAGGCAAAAAGAACATAGATTAAAGAGAGTTGAAGGTGTGGTATTTAAACCTCTTTAAATCATATTCATTTGTGGCTGAAAACATTTCAACCTAACAACTTTTTTAGGGTCTGGGGTAAACAATCACTAAGAAATGAGAAAAATGTAATTTAATCAGAGCAGATTAATTATGCGTATTGATACAAAAAAAATGTGTATATTTTTGTTCAATACTCCACACACAGGAAAGCTTAGTTGGGATTTCATGTACTGCATTTGGAGCAAGAGCTAGATTTTGACTGCTTGAATATCCTCTCCTGCCCTGTTCTTCCATCGCATCATCAACCCAAGACTGTATCTTTGATATTTTGACACCTGCAGGGCCTCAGGTTGAACCCAGCTAATGAGCCCATATATTGTTGTTTATTTCAATAAAAATACCATATTACTTACAAAGAAATTAAGCAATCTTTTCAGCCTCTGAGCGCAGCCTCATGGGACAGCCAAAGACAGCTGTAAAGTTCTTCTTTTTAAGAAGTTCTGGTTAATGTCGGCTGAGAAAGCTCTCAGTAAACAAATGAATAATTGATTGCTCAGCTTTCACATAGCTACTGCGTTTCTGGGCTCACATGACTCATTTGTGAACCATTCCTGTCGTCCTAATGCCATAACATTGGAGAAATGATGATTGTTTCTTGGAGGATTCTTCTGTGGACATAGTTGCCAAGACCAAAGCTGTAATGGTTTGTTATTATGACCTTTGTTATTCCATTAGGCTCAATAGCTTTAAAAAAATGATGTGTGCATACTTTAGGAAAGTTTTTACCCTTTACATTGACCTGACATCATAGTTTATGCTACAAAATGTATTAATGACAAAGTAGTGTTTTCATGTCAGGAGGACAAATTTTAACAACTATAATCTGCCCTTAGTCATCATAAATACAAATGTATTGGTAAAACAGACCTTGTTAATGCAGCCAAGACAAATGCTAGGCCATATTTTAAATGAATTGAAGCACTAGTCTATACACTCCACGATTTTTTTTTGTAGCTTCAAATACATTATTGTCAAAGCGCTGTTAACATGGGTTTTCCAGGGGGTATTGTAGAACAATAATGGCCCAGCAGATTCAAACAACTTAGGCCATTTTTCCTGATTACTTGAAGATGTGTAAATGTCTTTGAGGGTATGGGAGGGCATAGGGAGCATTCAATTAATATTATTTTGATGGTTTTTTTAATACTTGAAAAATCAGCGAGCATGTCAGTACTTGGAAATTGCCTCGTACAGTAAACAGTTTAATTTGCAATAAATTCTGTACATTATAGTTAACTGAAGTACACCCTACCCAGTACCCACTGCTCACTGCAGTGGTGATATAAAGTAGGCCTGCTATTTTCAATTGCTCTAGCACTTCAAGGCCAATATGCTGTCCACAAATGCTTCTTTCTGGTTCTGCTTCCATAAATTAATTAACTATATGCAAAAGGTTTGCTTTCTTCCGTGGCTTGCACCCTTTCCTGGACACATGGGTCTCTCAGGGCAGAACGGGACTCTAGAAGATGCTGTGAAGCAGAAAGGCTCCCCGCTTTCTTCCAGCTCCTTTTCATGTTTCCTAGCTGGCATTTGAAGAGCTCTTGTTATGTGGATAGACCTGCCCTAAGAGCTCCTGAGCAAATGTGTAAAAAACTCTTGGTCTTTGTTTTTCCAATGCTTTTCTGGAGGGTAACCCCCTGTTCTCTGACACCAGCGTGCTACCAACATGATGGAATCTTTCCTTGTGGAGACACTGCTGTGAGGCTTTCATGCAAGGTTAGGAAATAAAAAATTTTCAAAACTCCTTCATAGACTTAAAAGGAAGCAGAATTGGATCAAATCTGGGCATTTGTGTGGACGGTTCAGGCAAAAGGAAGTTTTTTCACACTGCTTGTATTTACAGGAGAAATGCACCAGAAGGTCTCCCTCGCTGTTAACTCCTATTAATATTGGTACTGCAGAAATGTTTCTTTCACTTAAAATTACACTGCAGTAAGGCAAGTTTGCAAATACTTGTCCTATCCAGAATGTAAGCTGAGGAATAAGTATTTACTGCCTCAGAAAGTGATGAAGAATTCTTAATGTCAGGGAACAAGAAGAAACTTAGCTCAGCATCTCTCTGCCGGGAGGAAACATCCATTGCATATTATCCCGTGCATATGGATAGGTACATATTTAAAGATTCATCTTTCTGGTTTTAGACCTAAATCCTTGTGGAAAACAATATGTAACTTAGGAATCCTGGATACAAAATTATCATGCTTCTGCTCAGTGCTGTTTAACTGCTGAATTAATCAAGTACAATTGCTTAAGCCCTGGAGGGAAGGATGTAATAAATCTTGGGAGTATTTGTTCTGGTTTATGGCTGGGAGAAACTGCGTAACACTAAATCAGATGTTATAAACATTTGCAATGGCACATTTTCCTTACTCGGGGCATTGTGGCATGAGTCTCGAGAAAATAAAGAGGGTATGTCCTGAAGGCTGGATGCGTTTATTCTTATGTTTTTTTGTAGCTGACAGCGTTGCTTTGCAAGGGGTGGGAAAGGGCCGACTGCTGAGCGAGCCGCACTTGTATATCCCACACTTTCGGGTAGAGGGCAGTCGGGTACCGCGGACGGTGCAGGGAGCCCAGCTCCGGGCTGAGCCTGCTGCCCTAGCCTGGGGGAAACAGCACTCCCCCCCCCCCCCAAAAAAACCCAAAAAACCCAAAACAACAAACTTCCACTGATCTGGAGAAAAAGAGAGATAGATTCGATAGATTCGTTGTACCTGGACTCTGATATTCCCCTGGAGTTGGACAATTTACTAATGGTACATGGAGCTGGGAGCAGGAGCTGCACAGACATGCGACAACCAGTCAGAAAAATTATCCTGCCCGAAATACGAATCTTCCTGAAGCTAAAATGGAGCTGCCCTGAGTTGTTTTCCTCCTTGCAGTGAGGGACAGTCCCAGCACGCTGTGCCGAGCAGAATGTGTGCTGTTCTCATGCACCGCACGTCCTGCCCTCTGGGACTTCCATCACTGGAAGCAAAGCAAGGAGGCAGATTCTCTTTCCCCAGAAAGGACACGTGCCTGCCAATCCAGCAAAGGGAGCTTTGTCTCCACTTTAGGGGACAACGTCCTGAGACAATTGTGGGATTTTTTTTCTCCTAATTTACGAGTACCTGAACAGGCCAGTTGCACTGTGCTTGTTCACTGCAAGTTTTGCTCTGAACCCTTCAAAGCTGCTTAGGACCTTTGGAAAGTCTAAATTATGTCAGCCTGGATGAGAAGCCAAAGTGGTACACCTCTTTTTTGAGGGAGGGAAGGGTGAGCTGAAGTTCCTGGTCTGAGCCCCGAAGAAGAGCCAGCCATGCTCCTTGTTTCAGCCAGGGATGGGTGAGAAGCTGCTGCTTCTGGCCCCGGTGGCCTGGCCTTCCTCAGCAAGAGCTGCTTGGTGACATGCTGGGTGAAGCAGGCAGAAGGGCTGTGATTATTTCATGGACCCAGTCGTCTGTGGCCCTAGACTGCGGACAAGAGCTGATGGTAGTTGGTGCTCCAATGTCTACACCAGAAGTGTAAAGGCCTGAGCTGTTCCTCAGGGAATAAAAAGCCTCTGTGGTACCAGGTCTTCTTCTTGCTCAGGTATTTGGGAGTCTCTGGATAATGGGAGGATGCAGCTGCTTAAGTTGCTGAAAAGGGTCTCTTGGGAAATGGCTCCAGAAATTGCAAGGCAGAATTTGAGCTTTTGTCATTCCACGGGTTTAAAGGAAGGCAGAAGACATAAGGCAAGCAGGCTCTCATGGTAGGGAAGAATGTTGTGATCCTAGTATAAATCAGTGTGTTGTCATAAGTCCAAGTCTGCAGCCAGACTGAAACAAGAAGTGAGCAGCCCTGTTTCCCTCAGGGCTGTTCAAAAACTGTCAGTGCTCTCCGTTGGCTTACTGCTGTTACTTCAAGTGTTTGGTATTTCATGGCCACATTGTTGGCCAGTATTTGGATGGTGGACTGGGTGGCCAGGGACAAGTGTCTGCTGCCAAGGCCGAGCAGGTATCATTCACTCATCTCCTTGGACTGTAAAAGCCCACCAGGGACCAGTAGGATCACCTTGCTTGCACCAATACTGAGTCTGTCCCAGTGCTCCTATGTGTGCTGGCCCATGTCACTCGGCTTCTGTGGGCTTCTCAGACCTTCCCAGTAGGAGCTGCACACTCACTGGGTGATGTCTCAACAGAGAAACCAGCCCTGCTTTAAAAACGCAGCTGAAAGCAAACATGATGCAGGATGGAACTGTGTCTAGGGAGGGGGCTGGGGATCTTCTGTTTCACGTTGCACAGTAGCTGTAGCGTAAAGCACATCCCCAGAGCTGCACAGGGCAGGAGCCACCTGCCCCAACAGCCTTGCAGACACCCTGGCCATCCGGCTGCTTCCCAGCTGTTGTTGAAGTCTGCTGAGCGGCTTTTACCCATCACAGTGATATTTTCATTGTTTCCTATTGGGTTGATGAAAGTTCAACTTGCAAGCAACAGAATATGCTTGAGTAGTGAGGGACCTTCTTCTCTTCAGTAATGGTGGTTGGGTGGGAGGTGCAATGATGAAATGTCTTAGGATTTGCCTGTCACAGCCTCACTCAAATCCAAAAATTCCCAGCTCAGGTTCTGGCAGTGTTGGAGATGTTGCTGCTACCGGTGCCCATGGGCACAGCTTCAGCCAGTGCCTCCATTTCTCTACTCCCCAGCTCCTGCCCTCTGGGCTGCCAGGACCACATGTGTACATCTCACATGTGGTGCCAGTGTCCCAACAGCTCAACATCGCACCGGTTTTGTTTGCAACATCTGCAGAGAGCAGCAAGGCCACACCGTGAAGTATAATAATTATTTATTTGAACAATTTCCTGAGATGCTTTATTTAATTTTATTTTTTTGGGAGGGAGGGTGGAAGGGGGGTGTTTTGTTTGTTTTTCTCTTCCTCCTTTCACAATGTAACTTTAGGTTTTAAGAGGGGAAGGAAAATAAAAAAAATAGGGAAAACAGAGAAAACAGATTGGTGGGACCATGTCTTAAGACAAAGGGGCATTCAATGAAATTAGAAGGTGGTAAATTCAAAACAGATAAGAGGAAGTATTTTTATATGTGATAGGTCCCGACTAAGGAGCTTGTCACCGCAGGAGATGATGAAGGACAGCAATGTGGTGGGTATTGAAAGGGGCTGACATTTGGATGGGCAGTGGGAATGCTGAGAATTACCAAAGTCAGAAGAGGGCACATAGCATTAATTGGGTAGAAATACTAAACTTTTGGGCAGAACATGACCTCTGTTTATTGGAAGCTAGGATCTGAAGTGGGACTGGTTACTTCAGCACTTGGTGGTACTCCAGGATTAGATTTGAACATCCCTGGAACAAACCAGTGATGCAGAGAAGATCATTCAGGGAGCCTGCAGCAGCACCAAAATATGAGCACAGGTCCATGTGAGTGGCAGCCACGGGGCCATCCTTCCTCTCACAACCAGGCTCGGGCTTCCAGGGCTGCTCCTCATGTGAACAAGGTGAGCAGGGCTTGGTCACAAACACTCTGGACTTGCCTCTAGTGAGAAATCATAATTGCAAATGTCAGGAAACTTGGGGTTTACTCCTCTGCATCAATGTTGTTATAAAAATAAATCTCTTTAGAGATGTTTATAAAAGTTAATGGAAGGCTTGAATAGAACTTTTTTCCCTCCTACCAACATAATAAAATGTACTGCTTTTTCTCCCAAGTATTTTTATACTAGCAGGCAGTGGCTGCTGCTGGAGGAGAACTGTTCTAATGCTGTAAAATTACTCCAGATGGAGACCCTCTCACTGTTCACTGACTTCAGGCTCAAGCAAAGCTGAAACGTAATGCTTGTCCTGATGGTCACCATCCTTGGCCAGGAAATATAGGAATGTGTTTGGCTCAGGGAACAGCAGTGATCTCCCCTTAAGATGTTTGATTTATCAGATGTCTGTTAAAACAATAGTTTCGGAATGATTTTGAGATTTTCTTTCAGAAAAGGAAGAAAATGAAGATGAATTAAATGGGACTGGTGCTCTGGGCTTGACGGGCATAGCAAAGAAATGGGTCCCCACAGATTTGGCGTTAACAGTCATACTGAATGTCTGGATCCAGGGCTCATGACAGATCATTTTCCCATCTGCTTGGGAAAGTCATGGCCGCTCTCTCCCAACAGCTGAGGGAGATGCAACCAAAGCTTCTTCCTGGCAGGCTGGGCTGGCAAGGGCTGTTGATGCCCACCACAATCAGGACCAAATGCCATAAAAAAAAAAAATATAAAACTTATGTGGCACCCACTGTGCAGGGGAGGAAAAGAAACCTTTTTCCAGTGTGCAGAGGTACATTACTGCTGTGCTGGCAGTGAGGTGAGGGGCTGAACATACCCAGGATGAGCTTGGCCCTGCCTGGGACATCTCCACAGAGCATCTCCTGTCCAAATGTGCTGCTGTAGCCAGCACCAGGAGGGCGTCCAGGCTGGAAAAATGACACCACTGTCAGAATATGCAGCAGCAGTAGTGAAATAAGGACTTTATGTGCCTTAATGCTGAAATTCTTCAGAATTTACCTATCAAGGTCTCAAATCCAAGCAAAGAAATCCTGGCTCTGGTGAACAGATGCTCCCTCTTGTTCCTTCTGGAGAAGACAAAGGAAGTTACCCACTAGCTCATCCAAGCTAAGGCTTATATTACAAAGAGTCTTAGCTTCATCCCCCATTTTTGCTCTTGCAGAGAACCCACCCTTTCTCACCTACCAGATATTTTGTGCATATTGCATGTTTTCTTTGGAAATGACTTGCACTAAGCTAATGGGTTTTTTCTCTGTAGTCTGCCAGGTTTTCTGCTCTTTTCTAAGTGACCCACATTTAAACAGCTTGTCCTGGCTGCTGTGCTATTGTTCTGCACACATGTGCTATCACCACTGTTGCTGCTGGACTGTTTGTCTTTTGATTGCATGTGGCTTGAAGATTAAGCCTCAATGAGCCGGCATCATTAGGTTCTCATGAGTTTTCCTCTCCTCCAGCAGCTCAGCCTGGCAGGTGACTTTGGCATTGTTTTGCTGTGTGGAGCTACGTACGCACGTAGGAAGTTCACAGGGGAGATTTTTCAAGTTTTCCTTTCCTGGAGAGTGATCTGTAAACATGCTGTCAAAGCCAAGCATTTGATTTTTCTGTTGTCCTCACGGCAACACGCTGAGGATCAGCTGTGCGCCATGGCCTTCCCCCCTTCAGAAAACTTGGAGATTTCAAGGAGGGAATTGTAATCCATTGTTGGATACCAGTTCTGTCGGGTTTCCTTCTCTGCTGAAAACAGCCAACAGGAAAGTAATTACAGAAGCAGATGTGACTTGTGACGTAAATGTTACTTCTGGCCATTTTTTGCCTTTTTTTTTAACTAATCCAACGGAGCGATTCCAAAGCAAAAGTCAACTGGTACATGAGACACATGAGCCTATGGTGGCAATGTCAAGTTTTCCTTGGCTCAGTCAGGTCCAGGGACAATTTGCAATACCTTACCAATCATTTTTTCAAATTAAATTAGTCAGTAAGAGAAATTTTCAGAGCAGCTTCAATATGTGCATCCCATGTAACTGCCTGCAATGAATCCCACCACTCTGTCCACTGACTTACTGATGTCTCTGTCCTGAACAAGATATTGAAGTGTTGCTTGTAATCCTTTGGATTAATAAATCAGTAAGTATTTTCCATCTCATGTTTCTTTTCAAGACAAGTTAATTCCATAGCCTAAAGACTTAAAGTAAAGCTGAATTTAACTATTTAGGTCTTTTAAATCACCTCATTTTCAGGATATCATGTGACTTCTGCTGCATCAGATGGAGCTGTAGCAAAGTATTTGTAAGCTCTCTAGATGCTCACTTGTCTTGGTGTTTTGTAAGGATGAGCCCAGTGAGCCATCGAGTTTGATCTCCCTCTGTGTCCGTGTTGAGGTCAGCAGTCTGAATGACCACTGGTCCCTTGGTACAGCCCCTCGCCCGAGCAGTCTTGTATCAGTGAGTCACCTGGGGCTGTGAACTGTCCCCCCAGACAGCTGCAGCCCAAGACCTTGTATCTTCCTGCACCAACAACTGGATGTGTCCCTGAGCTTCCCTGATGCCAATGCAGCAGTGCTTTGATGCTGGCCTTCAGCTACACACCAGCCTTGGAGTCTCAGAGAGAGCAGTAAACACAACTGTTGGAGCCCCAGTAGTCAGACCCTGAGGATGCTCATCTCTTCATGCACAAGGCTTTAATTCTTCCCAAACTCACCTGGCAATGTCTGCCTAAAGCTCACATGTCAGCTGGAAACTGGATGCACAGGCTGTTACTGACTGACCAACCACCAGCCGGTGGCAGAGCCAGGTATGTGTCTGGTACAATAGGTACACATGTCATGTGTGAGCTCGCAGCAGTGCATGTCCCAGCGGGCAGAGAGCACGGCTGCTGTTTGCCTTGCTGCTGCCCAGCACTGCAGGGCCCCTGTCCCTGCCCACGGGCCCTGAGCACTGCAGCCATTCAGAGACAGCAGAGGGAGTAGTGGACATTATGCCTCCATGTGAATTAGGGTATGGCAAAGCTAAGTTTATTTCCTACCCTTCACTGGCAAAGGTTTTACCTCCATGTTCTGGAGGGGTGGCTGAGGAAAGGAGGTTGGCAGCCAGAGCTGGCAAGAGTGGCCACCACCATGCTGCAGCTCCAAGTGGCACCTGTTAATATGAGGACTGACTTCATCTCATGTAAAGTTATTCAAACACTCATATTTCTGACCAGAAAAAAATTTCTTCCAAAATGTGCCTTGCCTCATTAACAGTCCCCACCCAGGGACCTCCTTTTAACTTCTCCAAGCTTCCCAGCACCTCACCACAGGGACCCGTCAGGGACACAATAGCTCCGACCTGTTTATTTCATTTCACTTTTCCTCTCCTCTTGGCCAGCAGAGATGTTCTTTGCAAAGATAATAGTTTCAACTTAATCATTCACCTCTTATGTGTCTAAAAGGAGTTAAGGAGACTGGAAGTTTCCAAGAAAAATAAATGAACAGAACTCTTTCAAGGGGGCCTCTTTAAGGCTGTTTTATTGATTTAAAAAAAAAATAAAAAAAGCAAAAGCAGCAAGCTGTTCTCGCACATCACCCCTGCCCTATTTATTTTTTAAATGCATGTTTAAATTTGGAGGGACGGTCATGAATAGAAGGATTATGAAGTGTTTCTCTTTGTGAAGGGATTTGCAGCATGTTTAGAGAGATGATTCCAACATGATATTCTAGTTGTGTACATTCTGGGAGTTGTAAAGTTGGATCTGGACCCCAAGGGACTCCTTCCTAGGCCTGCATGTGGATGGACAGGGAAAAACTCACCCATTTATTTGGGTTTGTTTGTTTGTTTGTTTGTTTTTAAGGGGATTGTGATTCTGTCTGGTTCCTTTTGGGGTTGTTAATTTTGTCATGCCCTGAAGGTCCAATGTTTCAGAAAGTCAGAGGACCCAGTCCCTTGATGATGGATCCCATTGTGTTGCCTCTAGTTAGGCAGCCGCCATCACCAGCTCCTTTTGGAAATAAGACCTTTATTTAAGCCACAGAAAAAACATCTTCCTTCCACCCGGCCTGGCTGAGGGACAGTGATTAAAACCCATATCTTTCTCACTCACGTATCCTGTCTATGGAGCTATTGAGAAAACGTATGTCCTTGGGAACTGTTGATAAAAATAAAAGGTTTGTCTTTCAATAGGATTTAAAAAGAGCATTTTTGTTTTACTGAAAACCTGAAAAATTTGATGGTTTTGGTAAAGAAGCAAGAGAAATCCCTGTTCAAGTGTAGATGAATGTGGATTAAGCCACCATCAGTAAGCCTGAACCTGAAGAGTGAGATCCTAAATCATAAAACTATGGGGGAATCCATGTTTTCGTTTAACCATCAAACCAAAAGCAACATTATTGTGGATGCTAAACCATAGTCAGAAAAAAAATGCCATCTGGAAAGGCTGGAAGGACCTGGCAGGCTGCTCTGGGCTCAGCTCCCTGAAATGAGGTAGTTGGTGGTTTCTCCATAGCACCCGGAGAGGAGAAATTGCTCCTGTCATTGCTGTCATATCAGCCAGAGAGGGGAGAGACAGAGCCTTCTGCTGGCACAGCAATAGCAAGAGAACAGCACACAATCCACAGCAGGGATCTACCAGAATCCAGTCAAACCAGCAATGCAGACAGATCCCTCCCCCCTGCTGTGTTTCTCTGTGTTTTTCTCTACCTTCAAAGAAAGCTTCCTTGTGGAAAAAAGTGAAATATCTGAATCCACAGCAAAGTGACTGTGTGGTGCTCTGAGCTCTCTGTTGTGGCGCTGCCCTTTGCTCACGCTTGAGTATGTGTATATGAACGTATACGTACTTAGCACCTTCTCCCTGCAGGTAAGGAGGGTCTCTGCCTGATCCTGCCTTTAGAAAGCAGGATTTCTTATGGGTACAGATTGTAGGACTCATGTAAATATCCATGAAATAGTGGAAAAAGGAATAAAGTTGCAACTGTCATCTGCTATTCAGAAGAATTCCTGCAGTGCAGACACCCATTTTCCAGACTTTGATGGTTTGGGGGAAAATTATCTTGCTAGGTGGAGTGGGATTTCTAGTTCTTCTCTTCAGCAAACGCAGGGCTGAATTTAGCAAGTTTGGAGTGAGATGGAAGCAAAACATCCCTTCTTCTCCTCTCACTCTTTTTCCCTCTCTCCCTGGGCATGCAACACCCCCCTTCTTAGAAAACACATCTTCACAGACCTGTTAATTTTCATAAGGCTGTGATGAAGCTCTGGTCTTGGCATGTGCTTCCCTTCCCCCTCCCTGAGCACTCCAGTAACCACACATAACCCAAGCCCAGCACTTTCTGCATGACTCAGATTTTTTTTTAAGAACTAGAATCCAATGGACGTTTTCTTCGTTGATACCACTGGGACTAGAGGTCTTTTTTTTCCCACCAACCTTAAAAACATGCTGATATACTGCAATTTTTTTTTCCTTTCCAATATTTTGTTGTTATTAAAACAGCACTAAGTCCCACAGCACCAAAGGATGGGATCTCTCTTGCTCTTTTATCCCTTCCTCAACAGCTAATAAAAAAATGAAAAAGGGTAATTATCCATAAAAGAAAACATTGAAGGACACTTGTACTATCCCTGATGGCTGGACTGAACTAGGGGGCACTGGCAGTGCAAAATGGAAACATGGCACAGATTGCCTACAGCTGGACAACCCCCACCCTGGAGCACAAATGAGAGAAGGGGGAACAGCTGCCATCCTGACAGTGGGTCATGCTGGAAAAAACCTGCAATTTTCTTAGACCTGAGGAGACATCCAGCTGAGGCTGGGCACATGTCGACAGTGTCAGGCGAAGAGCAGAAAATGTCTTTGCGAAGGCAAAGTAGTCCCTCTATCATCCAGGACCTTGGTCCCAAATACAAACAAAAGTGCTTCAGGAAAGGTTAGGTTGAAAGAGTAAGGCAGTGAGCTCCCACTCAGAGCTGTCTGAAGACAAGGAAGTTTTGGAAGGGCTGTCACCAGCTTTGGTTGCAACGTAATGTGGCACATACAATCTGCATGATCTCCTGTGCTGGAAACGTAGTTCTACACTGGGTATCTAGGAGAGTGCATACTCGTGCTGGCTTGACAGCAGGGATGGTCCAGCCCCGATCTTCCACTGAAACCACAAGCAACATGTGGAGTCAATGTGTGTTTTCTCATGTGAATCCTGATGAGTTCAAATGAACAGGTTTGGGGCCACGGTTCCCATCTGACGTTGCCTGCTTGACGTGATTATTCAACCCCGAATTCCTCCAGTTGACAGCCGTGCTATTTCCAGTCTCTTAGTCAGCATATACCACTCCATTTCCCAGTCTGATGAGACCTGGTTTTTCCCACACTCCTCCTTAAATGGAAACACATTGTTCATCTTCATTTTATTTATTTATTTGGTATAAAAAAAACAAGATAATGCTATAACTTTGAAGTGCTGGCTCTACAATGGTTGGTTCCTTTTTGGAGCAATGGGTTTTCCTAAAAGCCACTCTCAGCAAGATCCTTATCAAACTTTCCTTAGCGGGAGACAATGAACATTTCACAGCATGAAGAGGAAAAAAATAAAAAGGTTAGTGAGAAGACAAATGCTCTATGTGAAGAGATAGCCAGGGTGTAGATGAGATCCCCCAGCCTTGTAGACAGATTATTTTCTGTCTTACAATTTCTGAACATTTCACTCGTTGAGTCAGTTTCAGAGTTTATTGAGGAGTGAAAACAGGGACCTGGGCATTGTCTGGACACTTCTGTTTGGGACCTATAAACTTCACCCTGATCTGTCCAAATACCTCACTGCCAGGAGCTGCCAGAGGTGGCAACTAGAATGAGATCTGGAGAAGGGACATAGGTGCCTCTGCAAGCTGTCAGGGGTGACTTACCACAACAGGTCTCACTGGGACCAGTCTGTTTCCTATTGGGGGTGTGAAACTAGTGGCTGACCTGCATGGTGGCACTTGGGACTGTAGAGAGAGAAGCCTCCTGTGGGAGCCCAGCTGCTGGGACTTGTGGTGAAGGGGCAACATCATCTCCTACAGCCTCCCCTAAACTTCTCACATGTTAAGTGGATGTCAAAGTATGCTCTGAGCAGGGACAACCTGGGGTGCGTTTCAGACCTGACCTCTCCTAAAAATGCCAGTGCCACAGGACAGCAGATCTGGGAGATAAGCAAATACAGTAAGGGATCATCCTGGCCAATGTCCTGCTAAATTTGAACTGTACCTGCCAGCTCAGCTCCGTGAGAACCTCCAGGGTAACAGGCACTGGGGGTGGCCAATGCCCCAGATTGAGGTAGGGGCCCGGGTGTTGGTTTTGCTGGAGGCAATCACTGCTTTGCTCTGGCTGGGTCAAAAAAGTTCCATCCAGGCAGGTGGCAGCTTTGCGTGGAGGAAACATGTCGGCCGGCGTCTGCCTTGGGTTTTTTTTCCTTTTAGTCTAATTGTATCTTTAAATATTTGGCGGATGGTTTAGAGCCAAGACTATGCAATCAGTCAATGTTTGTTGGTTAAAATAGAAGTAAATGCTAGGTTATATAAACAAAGAAGTGCTCTGGTTTATTGCCCAGGGATAACACTGGCATTGTTGCGTGGATCCTCATCTGAAGGCTTTGAAGATTGCTTGTTCTATTTATTTTTCTAAATGTGGATAACTTTGTTCTATTTGCTCAGCTTCTTTAGGGCTTGAATAGACAAGAGGTAAAGGGCAGTAAAGGTGGGTCTGGCTCCAAAGAGGCCTGGAGGGAAAATGTGGTTTTGGTTTCTGATCTCATCCAAAAAATGTCCTGTATTTCAATACCCTTAGATAGCTTACACATTGAAAATGCCAAGGAACCGGAAACTTTCACTCCAAAGTCAACTCTGCTTTCATTAATAATTATTTTAAGACAGCATTCAGAGAACAAAACCGTACTATATGGAGCAGAAAGAAACCCATGGGGAATTCGGGGCTGAGCAAGAGTTCAGTCCACCATCCCCATTCTCACACTGGATGTCAAGTATTAGCATCCTGAGATGCAGGCAAGATGTTCGTGCGAGGTGATGGTGAAGGGACATGAGGAAGGGGAGAAAAGCAAACAATAGTGGCAGTGGCAGAGGCCAGCCACTGCTGGGGAAAGGCAGGTGGTGGGATGGGCAGGGCTGTGCACCTGGGGCCGAGGAGGGGCTGAGTCTGCCTCAGATGACCTCCAGTGCCCGCAAAAGCAACATCCAGGGAGCACATGTCCTCTTAATTTCTTCATGTGATAGAGGTGAGTACTTGACCCCTTTTTAGAGATGGGAAAACTGAGCCACAGAACATGAAGACACACATTTTCCTGCCAAACCTGGGACTTGAATTCTTGCTTTGGACCTGATCTGGTATCATCCCTCCCCTCTTTTCTTGTCATAAAGTTGCCATCTGTGCCTGTGATCTGCTTCTACAAGTACTGGAGATAATTTCAAATAGTGTTAGATTTATCACTTCTGTACATAAAGTGCCAATCCAGCACGTTGTGAAAGCACAACAGCAACAAGAAGCATATGTTCTGAGAGTCAAGTTAGTGGGATTTTTTTTTCACTGCCAAGGACAATAATTTTTTTTCTCCTTTTTTTTTTTTTCAAAATAAACATCATACTGGAATGTGCTGCAGCAAATGGCTTGGGCTCTATTATATTTCATGCAGCTTTCTAAACAATTTTCAACCCTGCTGGCCTGGTGTCAAACAGAAGGCAACCAACAATAGCAAAATCCCATTAAAGCTGAGAAGGTTCCTTCCTGAGGTGAACACGGCCAGAAATAGTAATCTTGGCTCTCTTTTCAATTTGGCATTGGGGACTAATAATGCCTGTTCTCCTAATGGAAATTATCTAATTTCATCCAAGTGCAGCTCCAGAGAGAGCTGGGCTGACGCACAAACAGTCAATATAACAACATTCTTCTTGAAGAGCTGAACAATGGAGCTTTGGTGGGACCGTGATTAACAACGTCAAACTAAGAACAAACAGAAGGTGTAAAAATAGGCATCTGAGGAGTTGACACAACAGACTATTTTTCATCTGTAAGGCCAGAGGAGAATAGCTTGTAAAATTGTATGCTTGGAGCACTTCATCAGATGTTGTGTGGAAGGACAAAAAAAAAAAGTCCATTTCCCATCAGGGTCTAAATGTACTGAGGAACTGCACATGCTTTATTAATATAAATCACACTAGGAGTATAACTCCCATTAGCATTAAAGAACCATTTTTCAATGAAATACTCTTGCACCAGGAACACCTAATGGGAAATAATGGTATTTGCTTCATTTGAAGAGAATAGTAAAATACAGTGTGGAGACAGAGAAGGTAGAGAACCATTTCTTCCCTCCAATGCTACGGGTTTTTGTGTCTGCCATAAGATATTCCCTTCCCAGCCTAGCAGAGCTGTATCCAGCAGCAGTGCGGAGGCCCTCAGAGCTGGTAGGGAATGAGGATGGGGGGAAAGAGCTGCTCCAGAAAACTGGAGCATTTCTTGGGCCAGGGTTTAAAGCTCTGCTTTCCTGTTTCCCGCAGGCCCCACCCAGGCTGGGTGAGAGAAGGGGTCCAGCCTCCCTCCATCCACCCCTGCTTCCTCCCCAGAGCATCCTCACCTTTGGAGAGTGCTGGGATGGCTTCAGGCCACCTCCACCCCCTTACCCACATGGTTCAGCCTCGCTCTGGAACTCCTTGTCATCAGTCTAAAAATAACACTCCCCCAAAACCAGATCACCATCCCGGACATTATTTATCACGTCTAGAGAAAAAGCATCAGTTCCCACATTTCCCTTTAATGCTGAAGCCACAGCTGGACTCACAGTGTGCCCAGTACATTAAAAAGCAGAAGCATTAGAAGAAGGTGAAACAGCCACACAACTCATAGGTCTGGTGTTTTGCCTGCTTTCCCCTGGGCTCTGGCTCAGGTATTTGCCCTGTAAGGAGCTGCATGTGCCTGGGGTGAAAGCCAACCCCTGTGTTTGTGCGGGCACACACACTGGCTCCCAAACATTAGCCTCACCTTGGTTTGACACTGAAGGATTTACTCTCCCTCCTGGCTTAAGCGCTGCAGCTCTCTTCTAGCTCTTAATGAAAGGAAGGTGTAGCCTTGAAATGTTGGACAAAATTTCCAACTCTGGTTAAGCAGGTTTGGTTTCTTTTAATTTTTACAAAATCTCAAGTAGCCATTTACTCAGTGTTATTTTTAGAGTGTGAGAGGGGAGGTCTATGTTTTCATAAAATCCCCATATGTGTGCTCAGGCAACGGGATTTTGTGCGGGACACGACACAGTTAACTTGCCTCCGTGTTGTGGCCGATGGCATCCAGGAATGACCCCGCTCCCCCTCGCTCACCCCGCAGGTCACCCCCTGCTCAGGGTCTGCCAAAATTGTGTCATTTTCTTCTTCTCCTTCCTCCTAACAACAATAAAACTGATGAAACGTATGGAAATTGCTAGTAATGAAAGAAAAGTGCACCAGAAGTAATACAACACCATGTTGCCCTCAGCCTCAGCTTTCACACCCGGTTAGTCCCCAGTTCTCCCAGAAACCAGTGACTTTCTCCATGTGAAAGTGCCGGTCTCCCCTCCACACCCAGCCCTGCTTCCCCAAGCCCAGCCTCAGGCTCAGCCCCCTCCCTGCACCAGTTGTCCCCTTTTCACCTTCCCTCTTGCCCCTGGTCCTTTCAAACCAGGTAGGATACCCCTCACGTCTCAAAACACCCAAGATGTGAGTCACATTCCTGTCAAGGAATATTTCTTGCCTCCACTTTGGTGGGCAGAAACACCCCATAGAAATGAAACTAGCATGGCACAATTGCCATCTGTGCCACCTGCCTGCAGGCAGTGCTGCTGCCTGGGTCTGCCAGAGTCCTGGGCAACACTCTGCATCCTACTGGTACCCAAAGCATCCATGGGGGGCCTAGGGAGAAAATCAGAAATTTTCAGAGACCAGAAGGGTAAAGTTTTGTGGCTGAGCCCATTCCCAGTGGTCCCAGTGGTGGTGCACCAAGACTGAATTTGACCCAGAAAGATAGTTGTGATTGAGGATTTTATTGTCAACTTGCACTAGAGGGTGCTGCTTCGTTAGGGTTTGGGAAAGATTGCAGTGATGAGACCATCTCCAATGTCTTTATTCCTTGCAAAGTTAGCCTGAGACCTGAAACATGTTGAGATTCATATTACCATTCAGTGTGGCCTCAAAATGAAACAGATTGCTTAGCTGGGAAAAAGAGAATGTCTTGGCTTGGAAAAGAGTTTATACATCTGGGGGATCAGGGTAAACACTTGGGTTAGACATGGTGACAAATGAAAGGAAAAACTGGTCAGCATCGGCCTTTTTCTCTCCATTTCACAATTCCAGGATGAATGGATGCCTCAAGGAGCTGAGAAATTACGAAAAAAAATTAAGGACACGGGGGATAATGAGACTTTGGAATTTACTGCTGCAGGACAGATAATCAAAATCTCATGATAAAGTTTTTTAGAAGAAGTAAAATCAAAATACATTTTATGACCACTGCAGTCTTTTGGCTAAGATAAAGGTAACCAGATCCCAGGCATCAAGATACAAAATGATGTGTCAGAGGTATCAGCAGAAAATGACTTCCCCTCTGTGCTCCATTGCTCTGTTGACTGCGCCTCCTCTATTTTTGTTTCCATTTGCTGAAGGCATGGAGGAATAGCTATTGCTGTAGGCAGCATCCCAGACCCACAGCTGGGAAGGGGATACCTTACACCACCCTGTTTGGCTCCGAGAGCATCTTCCCATCCTCCTGGGTGTCTCACAGGGAGGGGACTTGGGTCTTTCAAGAGCTGGTGGAGCCTGGCACAGGGAATCTCTGAGCTGTCCAAGTCATGGCTGGACTTTATTAGGGTAGATTCAGCTTCAGGAGGGGAACTCCTAGGAGGCAAGCAGGTCTGGAGGGTACTATGGGAATGCTATACAGTCTGGCACACTTGTTTATGGGCCCATAAAATTCCCCTGGCTGACACTCCCATTTGGCATACACCAGAAAGCATCTTCCTTGGGGAAAAAAAGGTTAAAATAGGACTTTTTTGAAGGACTTTGATGACATTATTCTTCTGGGGTTTTATATGTGCTAGCAGCAAGGAAAGAACTGGTTTTAAAGCTGGTCTGATGTGTACCTACTGCATTTAAATCCACTTTGAACATGAAAGGAGTGGTGGAAGAAAAACAATAACTATTTTCAAATCCAGATGAGTTTTACAGAGTAATTTGCTTCTAGAAACTTGACTTCCTTATGGGGTTGATTTTGCCTTTTATGTGTCTGCATTCTGATATCTTTATTTCCAGCTTCCCTACATTTTTGACCGCTGCTGGCAAGAAGGAGGAAACTGTTTCTTACTAAAACTTTTATTAGGCAGTTATTAGTATTTCCTTCTTCAATATTGAACGGCTTTTCTGTGTAGTGACTTTAATGTACTGCTGCTGGAGGGGCAAAGGGACTAAGGCATCAGCTAAGTTTTGTGGAAATTGATGGGATTGCTCTGACAAAATCATAGGGGTGATGATCTACCATGGGAATAAAAGACCCTCCATTCAGTTTCCATCTGTACTTGCACCTAAATATGCAACTTAAACTGGGATATACCAACCCTGTCCTCAACAGCAGTAATTTGCCTCATTTAAGAAGCTGCTTCTTTGGCTCTCAGCTGAAAACGAGTGTAATTATACTCTCCCGTCACATTTAGGAAATACCTGTGGATGGCCTTTCTGCACTGAGAGTCGAATCACCTTCATTTTCCACAATGATTCTTGTTTTCAGTCACTGTGCACAGTGGGCATGTTAATGCTTCTCTCATCGGCGGTTGCACATTAGAGCAGGGGGTCAGCACTTCTGCACGTCACGTCACCTTTAATCAGCTACCGGAGGGTTAATTGCAGACCAGCTCTCTGTGGACCTCTCTGTTGGGGTGGCCTGGAAAATTGCAACTAGCCCGTGATAAGTCTCTCTGCAAGCAGGTTGTGGTCCGACCGCAGTGTAAAGGTGGAGTAACCTATGAAATCAGGATGATTGGATGGTAGATATGATATGATATATGATATGATGGAAATGAAAACAAACTCAGGGTCTCTCCATGCAAGAAGGACCCATTTTAAACTGCAGAAAGCAGTTCCAAGAAGCAGCACTTAAATTAATGTGTGACCTGATGAGAGTTTAGAGTAGACTTAGAAAGAGTGTCGTAGAGGTCCTGCCAGCCTGTCCCTCAAATGCACGTTTCCCCCTGCACCCTCACCCTGGCTGGCCACATGATAAAGAAGCTAGTTTTGGGAACTATGATAGTAAAAAACTTTTCTTAGTGGTGGAGTTAATTTGACATCCCCAGGGACAGCAACAGGCAGACCAGGATGCAGCGAGAGTGGGAAACTGGCACTTCCAAGTTCAAGCAGCTTAAGCCTTTATGGCATTGCAGACTTACAGTGCCCAGCTCCAGGCACAACATCAGATGCCTTAAAGCGAGATTCACATCAACAATGCCCACCAATACAATGGGCAGAACTCGCCTGCTCTAACTCATAGAAAACTCCAAGAAAGGGACTGTCGTGGTCTTGCTGCTCCTCAGAATGCAGCCTCCTTTCCCAGGGGCTGTGGAGAGGCACTTCTCTCCAACTGCTATTTATTACCCTGACCCTTCTTTAAGATTTATGAATCTGCAGCTTTTCATGAAAAAAAAAAGGAGGGGGGGAGGAGGAAGGAAAGGTAACCCCTTTCCCTGTATGCATGGCTGTGGAAAGATGTAGTGCCCTCCCACATCCCAGATCCGAGAGCCAGGCGCTCAGGGACTGAGGTGAATCAGTATTTTCAGGTCCCCTCTCTCTCAGTCTGAAGAGACTTGAGGGACTACACAGCATTTGGAAGAATGCAAAAAGTCTCCATTTAAAATGCCTCATGTGTTCATCAGACCAGCAACTGAAAGAAAGACACGGTGTGCAAACGTGCCAGTGTGTGAACAAGTCTCCAGCTCAGTGGCCGGTGTGCTGTCCCTGGAGCTGGGAGCTTCCGGCTTTGATCTGCTTTCACATATGGACCCATTCAGTTGGACCTATTATGCTGGAACATATGGACAATTCTCACATGCAGAAAACCCCATGGAGTATTCAGACAACTACAATATAGACATTTCAGAGGAATTTTGCTTCAGAGCAATTTTAGCATGCCCTGTGGACTCAATTCCCATCAAGGATTCCTGTGCGTGCACCCCAAGATCTCTCCATGATGCAAAGCTGCAAGTGATGAGGATCAAGTGCTTCTCTCCAAAAGCATACTCTGACTCAAACTCAAACACTAGTGAAAATACACCCGCAGGAGGCTTGAAATCCTGCCCTACCTCACTGAAAGCCAGATTCCGCCTGCTTTCAGGCGCCTTCCACGTATGCTCAGCAGATGACATAACGTTAGTCGTGACTTACTGACACAGGTATTCAACTAAACAACGCGTAAAACAATGGAAAGGAAACGTCAAGGGTTTGACCAGCTCAGTCAACGGGTTCGCATGCGATCCTGGGCAGTTCCTGCCCCACAGCGCCTGCGTTGCTGTTGAGTTTCCAGATAACGGGCTGTGCCCAGCTGGGGGAATCCCCACCGGCACCGCGCTCGGAGGGGCTCTGCCCGCGGTCATGGAGGGCAGTCCCGGTGCAGCGCTCCCCGTATCCCACGGCGGTGCCGGGGGAGCACCGGCAGCACCGCCGGGACCCCTCTGCCATCTGCAGCGCACTCCTGCTTACCCTGCGGTCTGGGGCGGGTGCGGCGGGAGGGGGTCCCCAAACGTTGCTCGAACGGACCCGGGAGTGAGGGGGTTTTGGGAGTGGGAGAGTTTGGGAGGGTGAGGGGAGCCCCGTCCCGGGGGCTCGGCAGGTGGCGACAGAGCACGGGTTTAGAGGGGTGCTTGGCGCTGCTCAACGAGGGGGGGGAGCGGGAGGCGACTCCGAGGGACCCTCGGGGCAGGGGGTGCAGCAGTCCCTCTAACGCCGCCCGAGCGAACCGTCTTCCTGGAGGACTCGTCATGAGGCTTAAACAATTATTTTTACAAGTACTCCTACAGAGAGATATAATAGGATTTTAAAAATATTTTTCTTTATTTTTAAATATATTGCACATGTACGTGTCTTCTATACAAAAACAGAGGAATAAACAGAGCACATATAGAAGCCTAAAAGCCAATAGGCAGGGCGCAGGCCGCGAGAGGAGGAGGAGGAGGGCTGGAGGCCGCTCCGGCAGCATCCTGGGCCAGCTCCGAGGGGAAAAGTCGGCTCACCATATTCCCCCCCATTCTGCCTCCGGAGAGCGCGGCTGGGCCGCCGAGCGCTGCCTGGGCGGACGGGAGCCCCGAACCCCCAGTGGGGTGAACAGTCTGCGCCGGGCTCAGGCACCGTCCGGGACTCGGTGCCCGCCGGTCAGGCACTCGAGCTGCCAAAATCTCACAGGGGTCTGTGGGATCTACCTGCCGCCCGCAACTCGCCGGGAAGCTGGACGGGGCAGAGAAGGCCGAAAGAGCGGCCCGTCGTCCCCGTGGGGCGCTGGCAGGCAGCACCCGGCCCTTTCCGGGATGCTCCCGGCCCCGTGCCTGCGAGTAGGGACGGGGAGCTGCAGCGCCTCGGGGTTAGCCCTTCTATTTCCCCTAGTAAGAACTCCAATAACTCTTTTTCCACCTCCTTTGTCGTCCTAGGGGAAGGAAAAAAAAAAAAAAGTCCTTCGAGACTCCATTCCTTAAAAAAAAAAAAAAAAAGCCGCAGCATCGCTCCTGCCGCACAGTTCATTCGCCTCCTTCTCGAGTCCCTCGGAAAGCAAGATTAAAGGGGAAAGTCGCAGCTGTATATTTATGTTTTCATTGCTAGAAGGGAATTGATTTCCTTGCATTTATTTTTGTAGTTGCAATACACAAGGGCGGATTTGCGTCACCAAAGCAACTTGCTGGTCGAGATAAAGTTGCACAAATATTGAAAAGGGAAGTGCTCGCACTCATTATGAAGTTTTTCACCGGAAGAAATAAGGATTTCTGCTGTATCCTAAAATACTAAAGCCGCTTCTATTTTGGGACAAATCTCGCAGGCACATCCGCTCATTTAGTCGGAGTTGGAATCTCTCAAAAAACAGGAGATGACCTGGACTGCAGCGAGCTTCGGGTTTCCTGCAGCCTTCTCCCTCCTTGCGCGGGGAGGAGGGGCTGCCGCCTCCCCGGACTAGCGCGGCCGCGCAGCCCTGCGCGTCCCCGGGTGCGCGGGCAGGAAGGCCTTCAGAGGTCTTTGGGGAGAGAGGACATCCTTGTCCCCGGGGAGAGGGAGCGGCCGGGGGGTGAGGCAGGTGCTTCTCCTTTCGCCTGCGGAGGGTGCGCGGGGGCGCAACGCGACCGAGCCCCGGGAAAGCACCTGCCCCCCGCAGCCCGGACACCCCAGCTCCCTCGCCCTCCCGAGTCCCAGCCCGGGGGTGAAGTGCTTCAGTGCAAGGTGTTTAGTGTTTCCTTCGGGGTTATTTCAGTCCCCGCGGGATGACAGCGCTTCTCCGCGCTCGGGGCACCGGCAGCACCGCGGCCGTGCCCGGGCCGAGCCTGCCCGGGACTCCCGCAAACGGCGACGGGCGCTTCCCTCCGGTGAGGCTCATGGCCGGGCTCCGCTCGGCAGCGAGGCGAGGGGAATTTTGAAATCAGCTCTTAAAAAAAACCAACCCCCCCCCAAACCCCAAAAACATAGAAAGAAAGAAAGAAAGAAAAACACCGTATTGGGTTTTGTTTGTTTTTTTTCCCCCTGACTGAGTGGTGAGCAGCCACGAACTGGTACAACGATACGGGATATCAGTGGCAATTGCAGCAGTAATTTAATGAAGGGGTTTGCGGCCGGGATGCAGCGCTCAGGGCACACATCGTTGCCCGTCCCTCGGGCGGGCTGGCAGGGCGGCTCTGCCCGGCAGTGGGGACGCCAGTGGAACTGGAGTCGTTCGATCCGGTTTGAGAGCAAGAGGCAGGCGCTGGTCAGCTGGCGGGGGGATAAAGGCGGGGTGAGGGTGGGGGGTGCGGGTGGGAGATGCAAGGAAAAGGAGCTTTCCACTGTTGAGTCAGGAAAAGTTCAAACCTAATCAACCTTTTCTTTCTCCGACTTCGGTTTTCGGACACATCTTGGCAAGCCAGTCCGTCTTCATTTTTCGGTTTTGCCTCGTTAATAAGAACCAAAGTAAAGCAAAGCGGTGCTTGGCTTTTCGCAGAGAACCAGCCTCACCTTTACCCGTGCACACGGTTATGGCTAAGGAACGCGTTCGCTCTTGCTCGCAGGTGGTTTCAATATTCACACAGAAGCTACATCTTCATACCTGGAGGAAGAAAAATAGTTTGCCTTTCTGGCGGTTCCCCGAAAATCTTCTGAATGTGGGAAACCCTTTGGAAAAAATAATATGATATTTTTGAAACAAAATCAAAGCAAACTTTCAATCGTCCGACCCAGCAGCCTACTCAAAACGGCAGCGACTCCTTTATTTGTACGAAAACTAAAAATAAAGAAACAGTTGATTTTCAGAGTCAGGTCAGGACAAATGTGATTTTAGATGTGAGGGGGGGGGGAAAGCAACAAAGACGCTTTGATAAATCTGTCCCTAAATCATTGCAGCGAATACATCTTATGGTTGTGTTCCAGAAAAAAAACGGGGGTAATTCTGTTGTTAAGGGTTCGAGAAATTACAAAGTAATTTTTAAGGTGTAATTGCTGTGGAAGTAGATGCAGCCACCGGGATGGAGAACATGATAAAAAAAATCTATAAAATTGCACTGTCGTCAAAATACGATTAGTTAATTAGTCGCTGCTAATGCAGGATGCAAACCCCCTGGGCCCAGAATATCTGGGAGCTCTCATAAATACATTTGTTGTGTGCATCAGCAGAGACTCCTTCTCTTGCAGACTATCCCAGGCTCGTTTATCCGGGAAGGAAACACATTTCCTTGAGAATCGTTTCCAAGAGGACAGACCTGTCTCCAGTCTCCAAGAATTTTCCTGCGCGTTTCTTTCAAATGTTTGGAAATCGCAGAAGCAGCAAGCGACCTTGCGCTATATTTTTTTTCTTTTTTTTTTGGGGGGGGGGAGGGGAGAGTGTTTAAAGTCGAGGGCGGAATTTAGGGGAGAGGGGGGATAGGTGTGTGTTGGGGTGTACTTCGTAGAGCGAACCGCACCAGGTCGCGGGTAGGGGCCACACAATTCGCGCTGTCGGCGCGGTGGCCCGTACCCGCGACGCGGCCCTGCGTGGGCGTGTCGGCGGGCGGTGCTGCCCGGCCCCGCGGATCGCGGATTGGGCGTGGGGAGGGAGCGAGAGCTGCTCGCTGCCAGAGAAAGTTTTGGGGAGGGGTGGATATTTTTTTCTTCCCCTAGAGCGAGGAAAAGGGGTTTGGTTTGGGTTTGTTTTGTTTGCGCCGCTCCGCTCCTCGCCCACTCGCTTTCTTCGTCTGGCCGCGGCTTTTGGGGACTTTTTAATTTTCGGGTTTATTTTTTTCTTTTTTTTCATCTTTTGGTGGTTGGCTCTGCCCCCTCGCCCCTCCGGGAAGTGCTCTGCCAGCCGCCTCTCGCCCCGCCATCCCTGCCCATGCGCCGCGGGCAGCGGGCAGCTCCGCGGCTCGCACCCGGGAGCTGAGCTGCGGAGCGGCGCGTCCCCTCCCCGGGCAGGATGTACACGGCCGGGCTGGCTCCTTTCTACGCCTCCAACTTCAGCTTGTGGTCAGCCGCGTATTGCTCTGCATCGGGGCCGGCAGCCGGCGGCTGCTTCCCGCTGGACGCCGCGGCGAAGAAGCCGTCCTTCTGCATCGCCGACATCCTCCACGCCGGCGGCGAGGCGGCGGGAGGACCCGCCGACAGCCTGCCCGGAGGTCCCGGCACCGCGATGCCGGCGGCGCTAGGAGCCGTCCACCACGGAGGTCCCTTCCACGCTACCGCCTCGCCGCTCCGGCCCACGCCCGTCGTGGCCCCCGATGCCCCCGCCGCCACCTTCCCGCCGCGCCTCTCGCCTCTCTCCGCCGCCTACCACTCCCACCACCACCGCCCCCCGCAGCACCGGTCCCCCGCGGCGGCAGCGGCGGCGGCGGGCGGCGGAGGCGCCCCGGCCCCCGCCCGGCTGCCCGGCGGCCACACGCACGGCTCGGCACCGGCGCCCGCCAGCAAAGACCTGAAATTCGGTATCGACCGCATCTTATCGGCGGAGTTCGACCCCAAAGTTAAGGAAGGCAACACGCTGAGAGGTAGAGAAATTGGCTTGTCTGCTTTCCCTGCTAGCGCTCTCGGTGCTCTGTTACTTGCTCTGTGATTGCTTTAGCGAGTTACACTCGCGATTTGAAAACTTTTCGACCTGGCCGAAAAAAGAGTTATTAAAAAAAAAAAAAAGTGCGTTATAAATTCGGGTTTCTAATAGCCCTCACTAAACCAGCCCTCACCCCGACCCCCGCACGGCAGAGCCGCGGCACAGGGCTTGCGCCCCTGGGAAAATAGCGATAGTATGAAAATAGCGAGCGGAGCGCTCCGCGCTACTCGGAGCGGCCGGGGATTTCTGTCTCCGAGGGCACAGCCCGTTTAAAAGCTTTCGCTGCAATCCATCTCCCCTCGCGGCCTGTAAACATCCTGACCAAAGAGAGTAAATAAATCGGAGGATGTCTGACCGCTGGGGCACGGCCGCCCCTCCCGAGGAGAGCCCCTGGGGGCGGGAGGCGGCTGCCTGGTGCCCCCTCAAGCCCCTCCGGCCAGGGACCCGCTCCGCCTGGCCCCGGCCTCGGCTCCGCTGCCGGGGTGTCGGTCTCGACCGCGGTATAACAGAGCTCTCCTTGTTCCTGTGCTCGCAGATCTGACCTCCTTATTAACTACCAGCCGCCAAACTGGGGTTCATCTCCCCAACTTGCAGCCTTCCGCCGGCCAGTTCTTCGCGTCTCTAGACCCCATTAACGAGGCCTCTGCTATCCTGGGTCCCTTAAACACAAACCCAAGGAGCTCAGTGCAGCACCAGTTTCAAGACACTTTTCCAGGTACATCTCGTCCCTCGTCGACCCTCCCGTGGCGCAGGGCCCTCCGTCCTGGAGCAGCCCCCTTCCTCCCGGAGGGACCCGCCAGGCACTTTTGAAAGGCCAGGCCGTGTGTTTTCTAGGGAGGTTTAGATTTTGGGCGAAAACCGGGCTGCGTTGGGGGGGAGGAAGAGCCGGCTAGGGCCTGATCTAGAGGACCATCCCATCGAGTACAGAAATAATACTTGAGCTGAGAGAGAAGATGCGGGGAGGGGGGAGAGGAAGAAATTCGTGTTCCAGACAACTTCACCCGCGCCCAAGAAAGCATAGGCTGACAGGACACGTACCCAGCCGGCAGGCAGGGCCACGCTGGCTCAGGCCCTCCCCGCACACCACAGTCCAACTCTTATTCTGATCGATTTAAGGCTCCCCTTCAGGCTGTGATATTAATAACGCTGTGTCCTTCTCCCTCCCTCTGCTTTTCTCTCTCCCTTCTCAGGTCCATATGCAGTTTTAACCAAGGACACGCTGCCCCAGACGTACAAGAGGAAACGCTCCTGGTCTAGGGCTGTTTTCTCCAACCTGCAGAGGAAAGGTTTAGAAAAACGGTTTGAAATCCAGAAGTATGTCACCAAACCGGACAGGAAGCAACTGGCGGCGATGCTGGGGCTGACAGATGCTCAAGTAAGAACGGCTTCGGTTTTATTTCAAATCTTACTTCCAGTTTAGATGAATACCAGAAGGTGGGGAGGTTTCAAAATGATTTCCTTTCCTTAGTCTTTAGCGGGGCTGGCTGAGGATCTGGACCTCACCCCGAGCATCTCTTGCGTGCAGATTCCGCAGAGTTTTTGTTTTGGCCACCGAGGAGCAGGCCAGGCAGAGAGGAAAGCGGGGCCAGGGCAGACCATCAGAGTGTGCTTTACTGGAGTGCAGTTCTCTGTAGGAGGTAGTTTAGGTCAAAGGAAGTAGAAGCAAACACACTATTTTTAATGTCCCCTTTTTTTTCTCTCTCTCTTTTATTTTTTTTTTTAATTTTAAATCTTTCCCCACATTGTGAAATCCATCGTTCTGAGGAAGTGAAAACACTTCTTCAAACGGAATCATTAAACGCCCCTCTGTAATGATTCCACTATTGAGGGCCCAGAGCGTGCAGAATTGTATAACGCTGTGGTTTCTTGAGCAAGATTTGGTTTCCTGGAAGAAGAAGCAGGAGGAGAGAGGAAACAAACAAACAACACAAAGGGGAGGGTGTGTGGTATTTAAACACACAAACTAGAAGCAGAAAAAAAAAAATAAAGCCCTTTAGTCGCGTCAGGGTGTGGGCAGTGGGAGGTGAGGACGGCTCCTTCTTCTCTCCCCGCGTTACCAGTCCCCGGTGGAAGGCGTCGGGGCCGGGCGCTGCGCGGGGCGCGATGCGGGGCGCGCTGGGGCCGTGCCGCCCGTCTAAGGGCGGCGCGGCCGCAGGTGAAGGTGTGGTTCCAGAACCGGCGGATGAAGTGGCGGCACTCCAAGGAGGCGCAGGCCCAGAAGGACAAGGAACCACCGCCGGAGCCGGAGCCGGCGGCCCAGAGAACCGGCGCAGCGCTCGCCGCCGCCGGGGAGCCCGAGCGCAGCCCCAGCCGCTCCGACGGCGACAGCGACAGCAGCGACGCGGAGTCCCTCGACATGGCCCCCAGCGACACGGAACGGACTGAGGGCGCCGAGCGGAACCTGCCCGCCGCCGGGCTCGGCAAATCCTCCGGCAGTACCGGCCTCCCGTCCCCGCCGCCGCCCGCCGCCGCCAGCCCCGAGCCTCGGAACGGGCTATAGATGGAGCGGCCCCGCCGCGCCCAGGACCTGTGCGCTAATTTATCTCCCTTTCCCCGCCCCGCGAGTGCGACAAGGCCGGCGCGGTCCGGCCCAGCCCGCTCCCACCTGTGGTCAGTGCCCGGCCTGGCCTGGGGCGAGGGGCCGAGGATGCGGGCGGAGCGGGGACCCCGGGGCCGGGGCGACTGTGCGTGAGGCAGCCGCCTCTCCCTCCACGCTGCTCGCAGGAGAGCGGGATTTGTCTACTTTTTTCCTTTTATTTTTTTTTATTTTTTTTTTTAAATTTTATTTTAATTCCTGTCCAAGGAAAATCTGAAGAGGGACTCCAGATTTCAGAGAACGGTCTCTGAAAATCCCCACCTTTCCCCACCCCCGCCCACAAACAATTTAGAATGTGAAGTATTTTGCCAACGTCCTCATTGGTGCAACGTGTTGCTTCGAATAATCCGGCCAAGAAATACTGCACTGACAAAATATATAAATATATATATATATATATATCTCCTGTAAATAAAATGTTTGCTATGGTTTGTAACCACGTCAGTCTGTTGAGCAGGGGAGAGGGCTGGCGAGGCTGCCCCAGCTTCCTTTGCCCCGCTCGGAGGCAGCCACAGTCTCTCCTCGCCTTGGAGCCCCTCCAGGCAGCCTTCTCCTTTTATTCCTTTCCTAATGAAGGCGGTGACAGGGACCGGATTTGCTGACGCAAAATTGTACCCCCGATGAGAAAGTTACCGATTACGTTTGTAGCCCGGCGCGTGCCTACACGTGTGTGTTTGTCGTGTAAGGTGGCTTTTACTGTCGTTGCCAGGCAGAACTGGGCTGTCTGACCCTCGCCAATCTCGGGCCGCTGTCAAGCGCCGGCGGGGCAGTTTCGGCGTTCGGGGGGGACGCGACGTATTTGTTTTGTTTTGCTTTGCTTTGCTTTGGTGTCGGTTCGGTTTGCCGCGCACCTCTCCGCAAGCCCCCGCGGAGGGGTGGGGAGGTAGTGCTCTGTGACGTCACTGCTCGGAGGGGGGTGCTGTGACGTCATGCAGGCGCTGTGCGCGGCGCGGGGGCGGTGCGGAGGCCGGTCGCGGGATGGGGTTAGGGTTAGGGTTAGGGTTAGCACCGGGGGGACACACGGCGGACTGTCCCCCTGCCTCGGTGGGTGCCTATGGGGCAGAATGCCCTCCCTGGTGCGTGCGGCCGCCAGCTGTCCTTCGGGGCCGGTGGGGTTTGCCAGGGAGGACACGCTCCTGGGGGCTACCCTTGCTAGAAGGGAGAATCCGTCAGGAGCAAACCCCCGAGGAAAGAGAAGGAAACACCGATAGGATTCCCTCGCCACAAGCAGTGGGGAAAAGGAGCTGGGACATATGGCAGGCAAAGAGATCGTCCTGTCTGACGAAAAATGAACGGTGAATTCGTAGAAAATGTCTAAGCGAACGGACACAGGTTTCTCCAGAGCCACGAAGGGCAGGGTAATCTCCAGGAGGGGCGCACATAAAGTTCTGATGCACTCCTGGATGCGCGCAGCGCTCGCGTAGGGCTGTGCTCCCAAGGCGCCGTCCCTGTCCGACTCCTCTTGGGACAGGGAAACGGGGTGGGGGAAGGAGTGCTCTGAAAGGGGCTTGTAAATTAGTTCTGCCTTTAAAACACTGCCAGAGAGTGGTGTTTCGAGGGGGTATTTCGACTTTTCGGGGCACGGTATGGGACCCCCAGTTCGCTTCCAGCCCCAGAAAGTGGCTGTGCCTATCAGCACGGGATTTGCCTGGTGTTTTAAGTCCCCTAAGTGCAAAAGAAGCCGCGGGACAGATGTCCAGCGAAACACAATTGGTTTCTCCTCCGTGGTGCGGCTCACGGAACCGCAGGAATCTTGTTTGCCTCTTGAGTTTGCTTGCTGAAAACTAACCCATGCAGGAGAGAGGGGTTTTGAGTGGCTCTTGTCAGATGAGAAGGGAAAAGCACGTGGGAAAGGAGTTTCTCTTTCCTTGGGTTAAAGAAATCTGCTTCTCCTCCAAGTGCAGGGCTGTCTGCGCAGGGCCAGGCTCTCCCCACCTCGGTCTCCTCAAATAACGGGAGCAATGCCCGCCTGGACGCCGGGTCGGGGAGAGAGCAGGGGCGATGCCTTCATGGCACCACTCTAAGATAACGCGACAAAAGAGGGTGGGACTCGGGCTACGGAGAAAGATGCTCAGATCTGACTGGAAGAGTTGGGATAAAATTCCTTCGACCCGCGGCTGCTTTTCGTGTCCCGCGCACCTCAGGTGCTGTTCGGGCCGAGGGTCCAAGTGGCAGAGCCGAGAGGGTGGGCCTCTTCCTCTCCCCCTGCGACAGGGAAAATAAATAATATCTATTCCCAGTTTGCTCCCGCTGTGCACGGGCAGGTAGAGCAAAGCCAAGAAAACGATTCTGCGGAAAGATGCGTGGATGAAGGGATTTGTGCCTGTCTCGACAGGGAAGGGAGTTTTCCCGGTCCCGCGAGGCTGCAGTTACTGCTCAATTTCTGCAGAAAAAAATCCGGACAATGTCGTGACTTCAGGCAGCTCGAGCGCCGTTCATCGGTGAAGTCGACACGTCCGTAGTGCAATGCAACACTCCCTCGTCACCACCCCCCTCCAGAACAGGTCAAGAAAATCTTGGGGTTGCCTCTATTTTGTTTGCTTTAGTATGGCCTGGTAACGCGAAAGACTTTTGATGCTGGTTGTGTCTGAAACGCGAAACGCCCGAGCCCTCTGTTTCTCCGCCGACACAAAAGACCTCGACGGTCTTTCAGCTGGGGGTCACAGCTTTCCTGGCGGTCTCTTCACCTCCCCTAAATCTGTTCTGACTCTTTTCAGACGAACGAAATCCCCTTGGGCTGCACCCACCCGCCGCAACGCGGCTGTGTGTCAGGGGGTGTCACGGGGCCGGGGTCCCCTCGGAGGGGCCGGGAGGAGCTTCCCGTCGCTGCCCTCGGTCTCCGCGGTCCCGGCCAGGCCAGGGTCTCCGCACACACTCGCTGCGCCTCCCCACCCGGGTGCCAGGCAGAGATTTTTCGGGCTGATTTCAGGTGAAAAGTTATACACGAGACCAAGAACGGAGCGATACACACTGCCGCAAGGAGAAAAGAGGTTTTCCTGTGTCCTCCTGCGTGGCATGTGTGGGAAATCGGATTAACAGTGAAGCGGGAGGCCTCGCCGTGCCGCTCCGATATCCCAGCCCCGTCTGCGAGCATCCACACCCGCAGAGATGCGCAGCCGGGCTAGATCAGAGTCAGGTCTTGCCGGCCTTCGTCCCGAGGAGAAGCTTACCAATAACCCCCGCCTTTCCTAGGCACTGTGTTAGGAAGTCCAAAGAGATACTTTTATTTTCGCCTGATTTCTTACAGAAACCTCCAATCTCCAGAGTCTCAATTCAACCTCAGAAATAACAGTCACATTACAAGAAAAAAAAAACAAACCAAAAAAAAAACAAAAAACAAACCAATAATACAACAAAACAAAGGCAATATTTTTATCAAGCGAAATATGGTGCAAAAGGGCCGGGTAAGGAGCTGGCATTGGGGTCCGCCGCTGCTCCGCCTGACGGGGAGGAGGCAGTTCGCCGCGGCCCCCCCGGCTCGGCACTGCTCCCCACAGAGCCCCGCGGGCGCGGAGCCGGCGGCAGCGAAACCTGAGTTCGCCTCCCTCGTTAGCTGAGCGAGACCGGCCCCCCTCCTTAGGAAAATATTTTTATTTTATTTTAATGTCGGGCTTAAGCTGATGTCTTAAAAAATAATTGTTTTCAGACCCCGGTTCGCTCGGCATCGCCGTTTCACACTCGCAGGCACACACATCTTTCCCTGCAGTTCATGCCTCGGGACTGCCTGGCGTCGGCAAGACAAACTGCAATCTCCGAAATGTCAACTTTTGCCACAATCTCGACTAAAAAAACCACCCCCTTCTTATTGCTGTTGAGCGCTCATCAGAAATAATGGCTGTTTACACAAAACCTTTATTCACTTTCTTAAATAAACACCAGTGAATTCAAATAAAGCAAAGCCTCAGCTATAATTCAGGCACAACGTTTTCTGTGTATATTCTCGGCTGCAGACCTGGAGAGACTCCTCGGAGAGAAATATGAAGTCTCTTTTCATAGTCCACCTCCATTAACTAAATATTCTAGCTCACCTCGGCCAGGTTTATACTACCTCGGCTTTCCTTTTTTCCTCTTTTTTATGTTTTGCCCCAGCTGGAGCAGAAATATTTCCTCCCTTCTCCCCAGTCCCTTTTTACAGAGGTGTGGTCCGGACGGTTTTCTTTTTAAATCAATTTGCAGAAGCCCTTTCCTCTCCCCTTTCACAGCCTTGGCTCGGGGGCGAGCTCGAGCGGGAAGCCCTATCGGGCGCCAAGGAAAGGCACTGCGGCCACACCGCTACCCTCCGCAGCCCGCACGGCCGTGGATGCTCGTGGCTCGGCGGGCAGCGGTGGATAAGGGTAAGGGGATAGGATGTGGGTTGGTGAGGTCGGTAGGGCGATAACAAGGTCTCGTTTATTCGAAAGAACCGGCTTAAATGAAATTCACGCAAACTCTCGAGCTCAGCCGGGCAGCGGAGAGAGCCGGGTACCCGCATGGGGAGCGGTGGCCTCGCCATCCGCCACCCCACGGGGGAACGGGGCCCGTCCCGGCGCGGGGCGCGCTGCCCCCCTCTCCCCTCATCTCCCCTGCTCCCAGCCTGGGACCCGCGGCCCCAGCCCTAATGAGATCCATTAAGCGTATTATTGATGTGGAGGTTTGCTGTGAGGTCCCGGCTGGAGGGAAGCGGGGCTCTGCTGCAGATACAAGCGCTCTGATCTGCACCACCTGGCTGAAACCAGAGAGCCGCCACTTCATTAATGGGTTTAGCCTTTGCTAATTGGTGTCTTTAGGAGCCTTGCCAAATTCTGCTCCGAGATCTTTGGAGGCAGATTTTGTTTTTCCTCCTGCCGGTGACATTCGTTGACGGCAATTAGAGCCAATACCACTCCTGCGCCGGGGGCCGCCAGGCAGTCCGAGAGCCCTCGACGGGACGGGCTGAGCGGCCACTCCGGGCACCTCCTGCCCGCTGCTTCCTCCACCACACCACCACCATCGTCACCTTCACCAGAAGTGGAAACGCCGTAGGTAAACCTCGCGGTGAGGAGAGCCAAACCACCCTCCTCTCTCCTCGGTGACGGCTGCGGCAGGTGACACGAGTGGAAGTGGGGCGAAAGACGCCCTATGCCCCACGGCGCCCCTGCAGAAAGCGAGCGCAGGGGCTGGGGCGACAGTGACCGGCCGTGCCAGCCCCGCGCCCGCAGCAGCCGCGGCTCTCTCCGGCCCGGAGAGCCGGCGCCGCGGCCGAGCCCCCTTCGCCACCCGCCCTCGGGGTCAGCTTTATCCCCAGACCCGCGGGCCTGACCAGCTTCTCCGAGACTCAAACGGCCGTAGCTAATGAAATCCGCTCACCGCAAATCACAGAGCTCTGCCGTATGCTATAATCAAATTTCTGCTTGCCTTAAAAAACCCGGGCCACCCTCCTCCACCCCCGTTCTCTGGGCAAACCCCAAATCAAAGGTTTCTAGCCATCACACCCCTCCAGCTATGCCTGGTCCCAGGCCATCTCTCCCGGCCTTCGTGCCTGTTCTTCCCCCACGTCTGGTGATGACCGGTGCCTTTCCTCGGCCACCAAAAGAGGAAGCTGCCTGGGGTCACCCACGTCCACCTGGCCGGATCCAGTGGGGTAACCCCGGCTGCCTGCATGCTCAGATGGGGATGGTGGAGGGGATGGGGGTTCTGGAGGGGTTGAGGGTGATAGAGGGGATGAGGATGCTGGAAGGAACAGAGAGGTTGGACGGTTTCCTTGCCCAGCGGTAGAAAAGAGAGGCCAGTGAGCAAGAGACACGCTTTCATAGCCACACACACAAATCACACCAGCCTCATTTACGGGGTAATGTTGTCACCAGTCGTGTAAGTCAAGTATTCAGGGGTCAGAGACGGCTGATAAATCACGCTGAGTGGGGATTTTATCCTCCTCACGGCACCATTGTCGGGCTTTGCTGGCCCACTCCGTGGGCCGTGTCCCAGTACCAGCCTCGGAGAGATGTCAGAGCAGATGCCAGATGAATAGGCACTCCGCCATCCACCCCGTCCCCATGTGTCTGCAGACTCGAGGGCAGCCCAAAGCCGTGTCCCCTGGACAAACGCCGCCTGCCCTGGTCCTGCTGCCCCCCGGGGAGCGGGCGCTGCACGGTGCCCCGGGTAGGGAAGTTTATTGGGAAGGCGGGAGGAGAAGTCTGGGGCCGGGACTTTCCATTTCTCTTTTTCTTCCTTGGCTCAGATACTCTGTCCCTAATCCTTCTTTGGGCGGGCTGACTGTAGGCGGGGGAGTCCGCCTGTCACTGCCCAATTTAAGCCGGGCTACAAAGGGCGCTGACCCGTGAGGGACAGAGACAGACCCCCCAGGTCCACCGGGATCCCCGAACCTCCAGCCTGTACCTGAACCCAGCCCCGGAAAGCAGGAAGAAGAAGGATGGGATGCGGCACGGAGCCGGCCCGCCTTCCCGAAAACATCCCGGCACAATTCTGAAATGCATGAGCTCCTAAGCTGGCCCGTGTGGCTGGAGTGCTCCACGCTGCCATAGACGAGCCCAAGACCTAGCCCACAGCCTTGTCATTTTCCTTTAACACTACATAAAGAAAATGTGTAGTTGCAGATGAAAAATAACTCAAGAGGATTACAGCCTGTGTTTTACAACCAATTCTTTTGAGCTTTCTTTTATCGTTATTTTAATGACAGTAAAAGCAAGTCTGAAATCTCTTTCAGCACATTCATACAGATATCCATACATATCTATGATTTGAATATGTACATATACATACATATAGACATATTTATATGTAAAAGCAGTCCACTGAAAATATAAGACATTCTATAAATGACTAGGCTGTGCAAGAGTATAAACGTCTTTTAAAGAGCTTTTCAGCAAAAATGCCTGAATTATAGACGTTTTTGAGTCTTGTCCATAATGAGATCTGGCTGGATGTCAACAGAGGTGCCTTTAGAGCAGAGACTATAAGATGACTTCTTGAAACAGCACAAGCTTAATCTACAAACAAGGGCTGCTGATGAAGAGAAACGGGGTAGCTGATAGTACAGCCCCTTCTCACTGCTACAGTCCCCGAGCCCTTGAACGTAGCTTGGGAGTGAGTATTTTTACGAGTGGTATAACAGGGAGGATATGAAGCTCGTTTTTGTCTGGGGCTTGGCTCTGGACAGCTTCCTCTTTTGCTGTAGTTCTTCAATTCTCTTGAACTGAATACATTCAGTACAATTCGCTTCACAACACTGTATTTTCAAGGACAAATCCTAATGTGGACCGTTTGGCCCAAGTGGCCCTTCCCCAGCCCTGGAGAGTGCCTTCCCACCCACTAGTGTCTGTGACTGCAATCGTGGCGGATGAGGAGGGGTTCTCTACCGGTTCTCTACTTTAATCTCAAGCAAGCCTTTGGAGACGTCGCTCATGGGAGGCTGGGAGCGGTCCTAATGGCCTTTCCCGAGCCGGGGATTGCTTCGGTCCCAGCCGTTTCTCTCCCCTGCAACCCATGCAGGGCGGAGAGGGCCGGGGGGGCGGCCCCACGGCCCCGTCCGGATCGGGCCCCTCTCTCAGGCTACAGTAGACGTGTTTATTTGTGCGCGCACCCCTCCCTATAAATCCCACCATCTATAATCATTATCTACATGGAAACTTTTGCCCCCTGCAGCCCCCAGGACCCAGCCCCCCCTCCCTCCCCCCCCAACCCTAGTTAGCGGTGATGATTTTAAAAGCATGCGATGATCTAAGCCCTAATACTAATATTATGCATCATTTGGACAGGATAACCATGCCACCTTGTCAAACGCTGCCTCTTTACACAACCCATTTGCTGCATCGCAGAGTCATAACGGCGGTGATGGATGGGCAGGGGACCCCCCCTGCGCCCCCCCGGCACGGAGAGGAATGCGGGCGGGCGGAGCCCCCGCGCCCGCGGCCGGCCCGCACCCCGCCGGCGACAATTTATGGTCTGTATATATTTGCTGGCTCCAGATATCGGCAGCGTAATGGATCGTTATATTTTATGAATCCGAGGCTCGGATCTAGGCACTCGGGAGTCCCTTCCATGTATGGTGCACTCCTGTCTCGCCCTTAATCCGCCCGGCAGGCAATAAACTTCTCCGCTAAATGCGCCGGGAGATAACAACCAACTTTTATTGATTACAAGAAAATGCTCGAAACTAAATAAAGGGTTTTTATGAGGATCCCTGCGAAGACCCTTTTCTCCGCAACCATTAAGCTCAATATCGACATTTTGCTGTGTGTAAACTGTGAACTTGTTTAGCCATAAACGTTAGGGCGGGGGTAGAAGCAGAATGAAAAACGGCGATGCTCGTCGAGAGGAGCCGTGCTCGGAGGTGCTGCCGGCCTGTTAACTCGGAGGGTGCCCGCTGACCCTCCGGATTCCCTCTCGGTCCCTCTCTCTTCTCCCTTGGTGAAGGCATGGGTGCGGGAACAGCTCCCAAACCTGAAAACAGGGAGCGCTGGGATGTAGCACCGGAGATGCTGAGCAGGGGAAGGGCGAAAGGCACCTCACACGGACGTTTGGAGCGGGACTCGGGAGAGTTATCTCCCGGGAGTACCCTGAGGGGCGGATGCGGAGGAGTTCACTCGCTTTTTAAAGTGGATGATCGTGGAAGGTTTCTCCACTTTTCCGCTGTTTCCATAGGCCGGGGGGGGAGGTGTGAGAAAAAAGTTGAATTAGTGTATTTTATTGTATTCCGACCGTCTTTATAGCCTCAGAGTTGTAACGGGCGTTAAAGTCTCCGCCTGGAAGTGGGATGATATTGGGGGCGGGCGGGAATGGGGGGGGTCCGGCATCGAGCAGCCGGGCTCTGCTCAGGTGCAAGTCAGAGACTTACCCGTGGTGGCTTCGCTCCCTCTCGAGGTCTGCACCTCCCCTGCCCGCCCCAGCCAAGGGCAGGCACCACTTCGGGGAAACCGGTATAATTTATCCATAACACACGGCAGCAGCACACGGTAGACTGGGGACTGCCAAAGGCATCAGAAAAAATAAATCCCACCCGTGGCCCTGACTTTGAAACAGCAGCAATCGCGGGTTTCTCTCTCTCTCTCTTTTTTTTTTTTTTTTTTTAACCCAATCTTATAGTAAAGTGCTCAAGATGTCCCATGGCTTCATTACCGCTGGTAGTCAGGCGGCCGGCTCGGAAGTTACAAACACATTATTTTCTCCTGAAACCTCATTGTCGGCCTTTGAGAACAAGGGGCGAATGGTGGGGTTTTTTTGTTTTTTTTGTTTTTTTTTGCTAGTTTTGGACTTTTTTCCTTCTTTTTGTTCTGTTTGCCACACTTTGAAAAGGTAACTGTAAAATCACTCAGTGTCTACGAGTTGTATTGCATTTTACTGGAAAGACATAAACCTGTCTTATTCCCTGATGTTTTGCGATTAACTTATGAGCATAAAGGAAATGCTTGAATAGCGTTTCCCCTGCAGTATTCTTTCGGTGAGGGGAAGCCAAGGGAAGACGCTAATATTGTCATCTTATTTCACAATTTATCCTGTCTGCCCAAAAAACATGTGTACACAAATGAAGGTGCAGTAGGGCTCAGTTTTGAGATGCAGTCCACATATTTTGAAGATCACACTGTCCTTGATAGCCGGCCCAGTGAATTATTTAGCCTTCTCTTTATTGCTGTTAAAACGTTGGATTCCATTTAAATAAACAAAGCGATCTAGAGTAATTTATCAATTCTGCAGAAGTCCAGTTAGCAGAATGTCCCGGCAGTGATGGTGGGTGCTTACACCCTCCCAGCAGACCCTCTGCACTGTCACTGTTCACACCATACAGGATTCCCCCCTCACTAATAACCTGCACATGGGCCCTCACGTGGCTTCCTCTCGCAAACACCGTCCCCTCCAGCTCACCATGTGCTTACACTTAACTTCAGTACATGTGAATCTCTATGCACACACATATAATATTATGTTGGAAACTCACGGCTGACCTTTTTTTTTTAGTTAAGTATTTTTAATTTTTTTTTTTTTTTTGAAAATGCAGCTTCGTGAGGAATATTTAGCCCATTAGCTAAATCAACCAGCAAGAACCAAACCTAAACAGAAAGGACATGGGCATTGCTATTCACAGAACTGGAAAACATTTGGGGGGTTGTTATATACACTTCAAGTCATAAATTAATAGTTGGTTTATTTTTCGATCAGGAAAAAGCCATTAAGGTTTGCTCAGCTCCGGTCTGTGGGAAAATAATTTCTTTGATTGAGTTCCCCCTAAAGACCCCCAGAAGTTTTCTCTCCTCTGTCATGAGCAGCCTGCTCTTTCCTGTCTTCCGGATGGAGAAAAGAGTAGGACCTCGGAGAAAAGCAGCTTTTCAGCATCTTGAATTTCACTTTGCATCTGTCTTCCTACCTGCTGATTTAATTTCTCTTTGCATTTGGGACCTTTCTAAATCCATCAAGAGGAAACTATGGAATAATGAGAGTTGTGTATCATCTTTTATCAGCTTTTTCTTCCTTGCTGGTGGCCAATATTGCAGCTCTGAAGGAGAGAGACATTTGAGGGGGCGGGCGGGTGGAGAGGGGAGAACTGAGGGGTGGGAAAGCACGGCATGGAAAGAAATTGAAGTTGAGGAATGAGAGGAATGGATAAAAAAAGGCAGGGCTGATGACTTTTTCATTACATAGATTTCCTACAGGTTACCAATCCTGGGTCTGCTTATTTATTTAGTGTGCTTCTGAATTGCATGAGCTTCTAAGCTGGCCCGTGTTGCTGGAGCACTCCATGCTTCCATGGACAAGCCCCAGGCCTAGCCCACAGTCTCCTCATTAGAAAGAAGCAGCTCTCCAGCCCATCCACCCACTAGCAGCAATGCTGGGTCACTATGCACCATTTGGTGACTTATCCCACCCCTTTTGGAGTCACACTGAACCTCAGAGAGAATCAGGCTGCTGCTGTGAGGTTGGGAATTTGATAGCAAAGGGCCATTTGCCTTACAGGTAATCAGAATGTCTCTTTCCCTCTTCCCACTCGAATTTGCAAAGTGCTATATTAGGGATCCCCTTGGCTGATGTTGATGCAGGTGCAGGCCAGAAGACTCTGGCAGTGCATGGAAGGGAACCCAGTGTGGTGGCTGTCGAACTGCATGAACAGTGGGGTAAGTGTGAGCTGGGTGGTCCCCACGTCAGGACCAGATGGGCTGCTGAAGCCTTGAGCCCCATCTAGCTCTCCTTCAGTCAGTGCCCCATGGCTTGCTCCAAACTCAACCCTCACTATCCCTCCTGGGCCATATTTCAATATAGGCCCTGTTCCTAGTCTGTAGTTTTAGTCTAGTACTGGTGATGGTTGACAACAGGATGTGGTTGAGTGAGAATTGACCTGGGCAGTAGTACACTCTCGGGAAGTTCCCATCGTTAAAACTGGGCACATCAAGAGCTGTCCTGAGAAACACAGAGTGCTCCTTCCTTCCACCCTTCCCCTTTGCAAAGGCTGAGGTAAAGCTACTGTTTAGATCCGTGCTTCGTATGGACCTCTGCCCTTGTGGTGAGACTCATCAGGGTCAGCAACCCAGGAACCCACAGTGATGAAAGCTCATGTCATGATCTGTCCTGTGAAAGGAGGTAACCGAAGTCAGGGGTTTTCTGCTGGGGAAGTCTCAATGCTGGGCCTAAATTTCACTGAGATGAACAAAGCTTACTTAGACCTAACTTTGTCCCACATTTTTTGCCAGTGCTACTGTCTCTATAACCATGAGGAAGAAGAAGAAATAGGGCAAAAAGGAAAAGTAAAAGCACTAAGCCTTTTGGGAGAAAAAGATTGTGTTTATTTAATCAGTTTTTGACCTTTTAAAAAACTTTTTTTAGCCTGATAAACTATTTTAAAGGCAGTTTACACAAAGCAAAGCAGGTAAGATTCCTTGAATGACATTGTTTAAAAAGGATGGTGTGGAACAGTAATCAGAAACATGAGTCAAATGAGAGCCTAGGCTCCTCCCTGTAGGAAAGAAATGCTAAGTGGGTATTTTTCATCCATAGTTGTCTTTTTTTTGAAGGCAGATGACTAAAATATTCCTAAAATGTTCCTGTGTACCAATAGTGGGCCTTGCAGGCATTTTCTTGAGCAATTATTTAATCCACTTTTGCACTGGAATGTTGAATTTTTTTCAGCTTTGGCTTTTCTAAGCCCATCTATAGTGCAGTGAAAGCCTTTGACTTGGTGTTATCTAGTTGTATGCAAGAACTGATTCGTAGGGGTTTGGTGTCCAAAGCTGCCAAATGTGAGTTGGAGATCACGTCTGACAGAAGGCTGAACTGTTCCACTCAAAACAGCCTTGCTGAAAGGCTTCTGTAAACAAGTATTTCTGGGAACTATATTTTTCTCTCTTTCAGGTTCATTTTGTGCCTTGAAATGTGAGATTGATCTGAAATGCCTAAGAGGATATTGGAGAAGGTTTGTTTGGGGTAACCACCTTATCCTTGTGATCCTCAATAAGACAGTGTTAGCTGAGAGAGGTAGGGATGGTGAAGTGATACTACTTACTTTTTATTACTGATCTTGTGATTGATTTAATTTTCTCTTAATACCTAGGAACAGGATATGATATGCATAGGTGTCCCATGCTTGATCAAGATAAAGCATTCCATTCCATGGCAGAGTGCAGAGTTCCTGAGAGACAATTCCTTGTAACTCCCCCTTGCTGACTGACAGATTCAGTTTGTTCTTACTCAGGCATGTGAAATGAATCCCACTTTCAGCTGCTATATTTGTTTTTTGTTTCCAGTGTGGATCCATTTGCTTGGTATAATTTTTTTAAAACTTTGACTTTTGGATTGCACTGTCAACGTTAATTTATGAGGGTTGAGCTTACTTTGCTCATGGAGGTGCCCAACTGCAAGAGCACAACAAAGACCTATACAACACATGGATCACATTACAGTGAGAAGCCACCTGTTGAAATAGAAGAGATCATGCAATTTTTTTATATAGGCACAGAAAAAAAATGAAGGATGGGCTGTTTGAGATATTTCCAAAGTTAGCCGTTGTTGAAATCTTGATGGAAGAACACGCTCCTTCACTTATGTGCTTCTGAAATACAAAATATCCATTAAAAGTGACAGACTTGAAGCCAAGGCAAACAATTTCATAAGCTAAACTTGAACACTCTTACTTGCAAATACTGATCTTGTGATGACAGATTCATTTTTCCAGCTCCGGCAAATTTGTTTCTACCGTAGCCTTGCTGGAAATTACCCTGCAAGTGTTTATAATCCTGTCCTACTGTGAAGGATTCCTTGTAGGATGCATTATTCAGGTGAAGGGAGGACCTCGTTGCTATCAACAAGGTGGGTCTATGTAAGTATCATAGAATGGCTTGGGTTGAAAGGGACCTTAAAGATCACCTAGTTCCAATCTCCCTGCCCTGGGCAGAGACACTTTCCACTAGACCAGGTTGCTCAAAGCCTCATCCAGCCTGACCTTGAACACTGCTAGAGGGAGGCATCCACAATTTCTCAATAAGTAGTCTTGGAGTTTGCCTTTTGCAATTGAAAGCCCTGGTAGTCTTAAATCATGCTACACATATAACTGTATTTTGACTCACTTTTAAACTAAAATAAAAATATCCAGACAGTGCTTTGCACAGCTGTTTAACAACTGTTAAATACATAAATAGACATTACATACTAAAATACTGTGTTGATAAGAGCCATATAAACAGAAGAGAGCAGAAATACAGTAGTCTTTTTAACCTGATCTAATTTTGTTCTAGACAAGCTTTACTCAGCATCGGAGTCTGCCACAGTGCTGCTTTCTGGTACTTGAGGTAGGTACAGCATAGTCTTGCTTCTCAACATTATTGATTTTCCTAGTGGGCTGATATCTCTAAGAAAAATGTCAAAACATTTTCAAGACTGCCACTGGAGTCACAGGATGTTCTTCCTGTGGATCCATGGGTCCTCAGCAACAGTAAGTTTTGTTGTACCAAGCAAGAAGCTTGGAGCCCTTTTACCACTATTAATATCGTTGCTCTGCTCATGGTTGATTGAATACTTTGAAGGAAAAAGGACAGAGTAAAAGGTGAGAAAGAGGTGGTGGAAGAGTATAACACTTTCCCTTTTATCTGCACTTTTTGGGCAAAAAAAGGACTACTGCCAAAGCCTTTATTTATTCGTTGCTATGAAAATTATTTTGTGTCCTAGTTTCAGTAATGTTAATATATTTTTCTTCAGTAAGTGATTATCTTTTATGACCAGTTTAGACTTATATGGAGGTGCAGTAATATGCCATAAAACTCTACACCGTAAGCTGTATACAGGACATATCAACTAGTCTAAAGTGATTACATTAATGAGAGAAAAGCCAATCCTTCTTACAATTTCATGTTATAGCAGACGAACTCACTGCTCCTGAGGAAGACATTAAATCATGTTTGTGTAGAAGGTAGAGAGACCCACCATGCTACTACTGTTTCAAGAAAATATGATGCAGATACAGACCTAGATCCAAGTATGGAAATTAGCTGGTGGGCCCCTCAGGCTTTCTGGCAATCCATATGCTTTGGAGGAAGAAGAAACAGCTGCTCCAGCTATCATTGGAAAAGATGACAGTGAAGGGAATTAAGCCCTGCAAAGGGGTCCAGGTCTCTGTGAAGGAGCCATGGAAGCCTCAGGCTGGTGCTGTCATGGAAAGCTCTGGCATCACCGAATGGGGCTGCAAGCCAAGCTCCTGATCCTGCACTCACTGAATCAGAGAAAAGGATAAGTGGGAGCTTTGAGAGGGTACGCACAGTGTGTCTCACATGCATGCATGCACACACATCCACACACAAACACATACCTGTGCTCTCCCTGTGCCTGGCATTCCATGATCAGGGCATGAGATACCAGCATTCATGTTCAGGCTGGTTGTGACAAATCTGTATTGATACAATAAATAAATGTGACTGAGGTTTACAGTTCAAACAAGCTATGAGGAGCCACTACAAATCAGCTTGTCACGTTGCCACCAGCTTTACAATCAATCTCCCATAAAGGGCTTAGGTTCTGACTCCTTTCTCCAGTTTGCTTATTTTTGTGGGAAACTGGCTGCAAGGGAGTCACTAAAAGATGACTGGACTGAGACCTTTCTGTTTTCAAAGGAGCAAAGCACACTTACACTTCAGCAGTAGAGCTCATTTGGAAAAAAAAAGGGATCAGGAGAAAAGCAAACAAAAGCCATCCACCTCTGCACTAATGGTTTGGGTCTAGCCTCAGCAGTCAGAAAGGCTTAATAGAAAATGCTGCTAAAGTGGGGGAAGTTTTGGGCAGCTAGAGGTGGAGCAGTTGTGTTATACTATAAAAAATGAAGCCCTGGTTTGTACCCTTTGAATGCTGTCTAGTTAATCTCCATCACACAGTTAAAAGCAACTTTTGGATTTCCTTACTGTTACCTCTTTCCCTTTCAGCTTCGAGCCTGTGTCCTGGTCTCCCCTGAGGATACTCTCACAGAGGTGCTTCACCCACCCCTCTTGACAGGCTTGGCTCAGAAATGAAGCATCCGATCCTGGCAAAGACCGTGTGGCTCTTGGATGGTGTGAGCTCAGGTCCTGGTGATGCTGACCTCAGCATTTTGGCTGGTGTGGTGTGAGACAACATCCTACCATCTCACACCATAGGCAGAGGCAGCCTAGAGCTGTTGAGCTGTGACCTGCCCCTGGTCCTGCTTGCTGCTTTGGCTGCTTTGGCATTCCTATACAGCTGGAGACAGAAAGGCTCAACTCCTCTGGCTTCAACTGGCCAAGAGGGCCCTGTGCACTCAGTGGGAACAATCAGGGACCTGTCTTTTAGTATCTCCTCTGGCATTTTCAAGATTTCTGCCCTAAATGCCTTGGAGCAGGCACTCTCCTTTTAGGTACAGGAACACCTTGCCCAGTTGAATGGGACCTTTGCTTTTGTGGTCAGTGTGCACATATCTACAACAAAAGAACTCAGAGATAGGGCACCCAACTAGAGCATTGTGCAGGAACAACAGAGCCTCCTTTGCTTTTACCTTCCCTGGTATTCTGAACCAGGCTAATAGTTTCCATGTTTTTTCCACAATGACTCCCAAATGTTTTTTCCTGATCAGCATGCTGAATGGCTGTTTCATTTAGCACATAATCATTAGCTTCACTTCTTGCTACCAGACACATTATTATGCCTTTGCCTTCCCTGAAAGGCATTTGCCATCTGCTGATTTATTCGTAACAATATCGGTGTTGTAATATTGCTTTTAAGAATAATAACAACACTGATTATACACTCGGCTCCCTCCTTGTGCTTTTCATCAGATCTCATAATGCTCAAAACTCCAAATTGCTCTGAATTCTGTTACAAAACTCATTGTCACAAACTTTATCCACAAGTGCTGCAACTATCCAGTTTCAGGCTGTTTACCAGAGGCCCCTGGCACTTTTTGTATCAAGTGCTTCTATTTCAAATCCATATTTTTGATTTTGTAAAACAGTTTTCTACCTATCTAGTTCCAGTCTACTCCTATGCTGTTAAAGCTCAGGAACTCTCCACTTCAAAGGTAACTCATTTGTCTTGCATTTTGTTGGTTTTCCTGGATGGCCAAAAGCCCTGCTGCAACACATCTCCCCAGCTGTATGCCCAGGCACTGAAGTCACAGAATATCCCCATCACTTATATGTGTTTAGACTCATATTTACTACAAATGACTCAAGGGGAATCTAACCACATCTCAGCAGGTAGCTTTTGTCCTAATAAAGTCAGAAGCAAAGGTAAACAATTCTGATGCTGCCTTTCAAATTCCGCTAAGGTGGATTTACACTCTTTCTCTCTCATGTAATAATGTTCATTAAGATCTCAGCAATTGCCAAACTCCACTGAGATGGGCTCTTGCTGTCTTACAACTGAAGCTCTCCACTCAAGTATTAACTATTTTTCACACCTTTCCTTCTGAGAAACCTTGTATAAAAAAAAAAAAAAAGAAAAGAAAAAGTGAAGGTATTAACGTAATTGCTCTTGAGGGCTTTTTTTGGTTGTCAGTTCTTCTACATCATTTTAGTCACTGCAGTTCTTGTATTGCTTGCCTTAGCCTGGGGAGCCCAAATAGGGAGAGATAATATTGTGTGTATGCAGAACAAAGCAAAAAGTGAAGAGAATGAGAGAAGTGATACGAAGGGATTTTCCAGCTCTGTCAATAAATTCACCACAATAATAACTTCCTTCAACATGTTTGTTGCTAATGGACCTGCACACAGAACTACTTACAACATAATAGTTTCGGAGATTAGAGTTCCCTTTTCTGCTTACAGGATATCTGTGCATGAGGACAAATGTCTGCAATTCTCCCGTTTAAAAGTGATTCTTCACCTAGCTGTGAGCTCACAGACTGTGGGGTACACATATAGTGTTCATTTGTCTCATGTGGTGTAGCTGCCATCATCTCCCTTGCCATTAATACGTCTTAGACAGCCTGATCATCTGAGTCTGACTAAAGCTACACTTCAGTGCTATCACTTCAGTACAGAAGTGTGAAATGACTCAGAGAGACACACATTCCTGTGCAAAGCCATCAAATGAAACCAGCGGGAGCCAAGATGAAGGGAAAGGAAAGGAGAAGATGAGCTGGATTATTCCTTTTCAAGGTTATGGTGGATGCTAGAACATAACAAACTCAAGGGGAGACAACTAATTTATGTCAGAAAATCACACAGGGTCACCAAGGACATGAACACATCAGGCATGGGAAGTCTTAGAAGTGGGTAGAGGTAGGAGAACATGAGAGAGGGGTTGTTTACTACACCTACCCTGCTTTTACACTTGTCTCCCTGGCAGCCTGCAGCAATCCTTCTTGAGGTATTAACTCGAGGTCAGGGTGTTTGTCCTTGTAAGAAAGCTCTGAGAGAATTTTTTTAGTGTGGTGTTATGGGGTGAATGTTACTTCAGATGCTCATTCACAGGCATACTAATAAAAACTGCCCCTTTCACTCATGTTACTGCCAGAAAGGTGGTGCTTCCACCAAGATTGGAATGGAGAAGATGCCGTAGGAAGAAAATGTCATTGAACATAAAGAACTTCACTGAGGTAAATGCCTGTAGGACACTTTTCTAACTGTTTACCCGATGCTCACAGCTTCATTTAACTATGGCAGAAATAAAGAGAACAGATACTTCCCACAGGAACTGGAAAAGCCTCTGTTATTTGCCATGTTATGATCTCATTAAAACAGAAGAGCCTTGAAACTCCTTCACCCATCCTATTAGAAAAGGAAAGTGCAGATGATGCAACAGCTTACTGTGATTATCACGGAAAATGGGACTGAAGAATTGCCCCAAGCTGGAGGCAGGCTCATCATGCTCATCCTTTTCTTTTTATTTTATTTTAGTTTTTTTACTGGGGGATACTCCTGGGGAGCCATTACAACTGTAGATCGGGGATCTGTTGCTTGTTATTGCAGATGGTACTGAGCTTAAGATGAATGCCAGACACATTAGGCTTAACAGGATGGATTTTAGCAACTTGAACATGTTGATGAAAACAGAAAAGCTAATAAATCAGCCAACAAGGTCCAGACTGCAAAAGGCAGTCTTTGGGATTTTTTTTTTTTAATGTATGAAGCTTCTGCGGCACAAATAAATATTGTTGACACATATTTGTTGTTTAAACTCAGTCACATTTGTAATCTGTTTCGATATTTAACTGATTTTAAACACTTCTTGGTGTTCAAAAACCAGTCCAAGAATCAAAGCCAACAGAACATACCAGGCTGGTGCTGAGAAAGAGACACTTCACCTCCCCTGGTTAGCCTGGCTTGGGAATGAAAAGGACACCTCTCTGGCCACCATTACTTAAAGCCTGAAATTATGGCAAGTTATTAAACAGTGCCTTTACTGTACTCAAGCAATGGGATATATCATTACATTTTGTGGTGTACTGTGAATTAGCCCAGGGTTCAAACTGGGCTGCAACCTTCAGTAGATTACAGTGAGGACCAATAAACTCTAGGAAAGAGATCTGAGTGAAGAGACCTTTTCTCAGTCCCCATAAGAACAAATTAACCCAGTCAGCAGCATTAATATGGTTCTTTCTGTGTCTTAAGATATATGCATGCAGCTTTGCCAAATACACTTTTTTGTAGGGTTTTTTTTTTTAACCTAAAAACAAGAGAAGAGAGGAGAGGTTGAACCAAGTCCTGTTTAAATCCATGTGGACCTGGCTGGAATTGCATGTGAGTTACTTATGAAAAGATGGTTTTTCTTCCTAAGAAAATATGAGGGGGAACTTGAACCATGTCTTCCCGTCTTCGCTGTTTCTGCTTCCAAGTTGCTTCTTGCTCCATTACAGTGGTTCTCCATTAAGGTGAATGATGTTTTCCTGAACTGTGACTTAACGAGGCATTTTTGGAGGAATGCAATAGATATTTTAATTTCTGGAGCTATATTTAATAGCTGTTTAATTTACTAAAACATGGCTTTGCAGAACGCTGACTCAGAAATACCTACATAGAAGATTAAAAAAGTAGAATGACCAGACTAGGGAAAACAGAGGCAAAAAATAAAGCTTTTTCATTCTATTACTTGGAAAGATCTTCCCATCTTCTCCCATCATCTTGTCTGTCCTACTTGATTACATTTTTTCTCGTAGTTTCAGGTGTTTTTGAAAGGATTTGTATGTCTGATCACTCCTATAAAATCATGGGGACTAATAATGCCATAGAATTGGGAGTAGGAAATAACAGGCAGTCCTAGGATTAAGTAAAACAATTTCCTTTTTGTAGATGAGGAAGAACTGCGGGGTGTAAACAGTACAGGTAATCCTTGTTTTTTGTCCTGATTTCATCTAAGAACGAGGTGTTCTTCTGATTACAGAAGTCATGTCCTTCCTCCATGGAAATGGGAGGGCTTGGCATGGGCCACACGTGTATGAAACTCCTCTTGTGAACTCATAACCTTGACAATACCCCACATACTGCAACCACTACTGCCTCAAGGTATTTTGTGTGAAGTGTTCATTTAGCATAACTTGCTACCAATGTCTTTACTGACCAGGGGACCTGCATTCTCTTCCCTCCGCTCCCCTCAGTACGTCACTTATTTGTGGATCCAGGTCTTTAGTCTTCAGAAGTACACTTTAGTTGAATTGATCATTTAACTGGAAATGATATATTAAAGCACCTGAAGGCTGGTAATACCTCTGCATACTTTGAATGAGATTTGATGTCACAGATAAATGGATTTGGGGTCGCATGTAAGTATCTGTGGCTCATTTGTCACAGCTGAAATTGATACCGTGAAATAAATGGGTCTATTAACTTTCCATATGTGTTGGTACACAATTCAGGCCGGGGCCAGGATGGGAGGAAATTAATTAATTTTTCCTATTGATTTTTCCCATTTGTTCACTTTTTGAATCTGTGAGCTCCTGTGCATGGTTGCACTGAATACTAAAAATACTGATTTTAAACGTGGAAATTCCTAGCAGAGGAATCAGAATTTTGTGTGTATGATTTGTACTGTACTGGCTAATTGCATCCTTCACTGATGAGAAGCAATGCAATGGGCTTGGTATTAGCTGCCATCAACACAGCTTGCACAAGGCCACGGCTTCTAAATGTTTGGCAGGTCAAGGGGCACTCAAAATTTGTAGATTGTCATAAACAGCTAAACAGGTTTCTGCCTTGTGCGCACAAACCATTTGCAAAAGGAAAGCAACAAATAGTGGCCTATATGGACAAACCACTGAGAGAAATTGTTTGCTCTGCTCCAAGACCCTGCTTCCTCTGAGGAAATTCTTACCAGTGTAATGATGCTTAAATAGTTATCATTGCCTTTGGGGTGCAAAGCCCCACATGGATTTTTTGTTCTGTCTTAGAGCAGTGTTTACTCTGTAGCAACTTATTACAATGTGTCATCTTACTTGAGTCCCTGTCCCATCGGGGAGCCCCGGGGCCTAATACATGCAAAAGTCTACAGGAGCACACATGTATAGATTGCATAGACGGGCAAACATCATATACTGGCTTTCAGTGGAATTAAGTGAAGACTGTACTCAAATTATGATGTTTAAAGGCAACTCAGACTTGGGGCTTAAACTACTTCACAGTATTCCTTTAATCTGGACTCCATTGAGTATTATCCTGTTTTTCAGAGGTCAAATAAATCAGCTTTAAGCTCATGAAAAGGTAAACAGACTGATGCCTGCATAACTTTTCTTAGTTTATGAGATATTCTGGCAATGGGAATACAAAGAACCACCATAAATCCTACTGCACACAAGCACCTAATTCCTGGGGTGCGGTGTGTATGTGGAGGGGTTCTGCTGCCATGCAGTGCAATTTCTCTTATGGGGAAATATTAAATCAAATAGAAAGTATAAACCCCAGTAGGAGCACGCTTTTAAGGAAGAGCATTTTCCACTAGTCAGTTCTGAAGAAGGCATCGCATTTCAGGAGGGAGTAGAAGACAGATCAGGAGACATCTTCAGGAGACCACGCTGGATGGTGCCATTTTGACACTACATAAACAAAATGTTTCCTCTGTGGTCTTGAGAGGACATGTTGCTGGGGAGTAGGAGTGTCCTGAGCATCCCTCACTCCCCACTTGGAGTGGCAGCAGCAGGGTGTACACAACTCCAGTGAGGCGCAGGCACCTTCATGTTGGTGCCTCTCCAAAACCCCTGACTCTCACTGTTATTTCCAGTGACATCAAAAAGAAAAGCACTAATGCCAGTTGGGACCAAGCCTCACCTTTAATCCAAAGTCCTGAAAAAGAGGGAAACCTGCAAGTAGCCAGTATGTGTGTGCGTTTGCATGTGTGTCTGTGTGTGTGCATGTAAATGGACATCTTTATTTTATTTGACTAGATTTTCTCCTTTGTATGTCCTTTGGAGATAAATACATGGAGATTTCTGTTCAGTTAACAGTAGTATTTTGGTAAAACACCCCCAGAAATCAGAAGAGGCTGATGTTATTTTAAATGGTCTCTGTCTCCATTTATACTAAGCAAGCTGAGCCTGGGGTTTGTCTAAAACAGAGCAGAGAGACCACCGAGTAGTCTCATCAGCAGAGCACTAATTGTGGCCATTTATTATACTCACTTATCTGATAGTAGCTTCTTTATCTGTGATAGTTTTACAGGAATAAAATCCACCAGGCATTCGCACCAGTATGTAAACATGTTACCTTGTGGCAGAGTGTCTGTTACTTACTGTCAACACTTGCCAGCAAAAAAATGCCTATCTCAGGCTTATATGAAGTAATGATGAGTTTAATATGCTCCAGTGAAAGCCACAGAATAAACAAGGCATCACAAGTGTTTGCCTTGTCTGGCCTCTTAAACAAATAAAGGTGACTGAGAAGTACAAACAACACCAGGTCGGGGCTTATCGGGCGATGGTGGCAGTGCCGCTAATGCAAACTCCCCTGGCCAGCGAGAACTGCCTGTGGGCTCGTTACTAGAGTAAATATTGGGAAAGCCCTTTACAGGAGAAGCATCTTCTTTGAGCCTGGCCAAAATATTGTAGGATGAAGCTGTAATTCCATGACCACTTCAAAGCCAGTCCTGGTACAGCAGGGTACAGGGGTAGAAGAGGTGGACGGGGACCCAGCACACAGTCCCATCTCCGCCAGCCTGGCCAGGTCCCGACAACTCAAGCCAAGTAGAGTTTTCTTCTGTGATTGCCACACTCAGCCCACCTTCCTCCTGCAAGCATAGCAGACAGGTGAGGAAGAGCCATGCTGGTGTGGTGTAAATGCCATGCAGTGACAGGGTGGCAGTACCACCTGATGACGTTTGCTCCTGTCAGATCAAGGGAGGAAAACCACACTGATAATGCTCACAAGCAAGAAAAAACTAAAAACTGATATTGTTTTTCTGCCAGATCAGCCTGAACAAATTCATTTTGCACGTGACCACAATCAGTGTGATTGATAAAATTTGATAGACTGATGGACAAAGACTGAAGACTGACAGTTCATTTGTGAGAAAAGACATTGTTAAGGAATCATCTCTTTGATTAAGGAGGCACTTAAGACCATCCATCCCCTGGCTGACAATAAATAAGCTAACACTTGCTTGGCTGCAGTGTTGATCTTATGATAAGTGATGGAAATACATCCCATTTGTCATAATGAAATATCAGGGAAAAGTGGAGCTAGCTACCTAAGACAGCTGTGTTTAATGTCAAACTCTGCAATTTCTGTATAAGGTGTATGTCCGTGTGGATCCAACCTCATTGGCTGTGATCAATTACTAAATTAAGATCCTCTACAAAACATTTATTCTATAACTGAATTTTCCCTTTCTGATGATTTCATGCAAAGACTCATAGTTACAAAGGTGTTTGGCAAACATTGATACCATTCCTCATCCTCACCGGAAGGGTACTGATGTTTGGCTTTTCAGAGTCAGCTCACCATGTTCTCCATGCAAAATACCATGTGTAGAGTATATTTGCTTGTGACAAATGTGAATTTTTCATGCAGAACTGCCCTTCCTGTAACTCAGGCCATCAGAATGGGAGCTTCCTGCTTTGGTTTAGCTGGAAAATGTGAGGCAATTGCAGCTTCATCATCTCTTGTAGTCAACAATGGACTAACTTGAAAGCTTTCTAGTCCGCTTTCAGCACGCTTATTTCCAGTGCTGCAAACAAACAGCTGGATTGTTGGGTGGCAGTGTGGCTTTCATTTGCAGCTGGAAGATTGTGTAGTCTGGAAACTGTTTGAAGGGATAATTTCATTTTGAGCTGCTTTGGCACTGTAAACAAAATGACCCAGGACCAGATGAAATGCACTGGCAGTGCAGTCCACCTGTTGACTAAATCTTTCTGAAAATAGCTGAATGCATGGCAGATGTGGGAGACCTCTTGCAGCTAGGCAGGTGATGGCAAGGCTGTGTCAGCAGGAGGGATGGCACGGCTTGAGGGAGGTTACCAAACCCCACTTAGCACTGATTACATGTCCACAGTGTTGCAAGCTCATTATGAACTAGACTAATGGTTGTTCTGTGTAGTTGCTGGTGGTTGGAGACCCATTTTACCCCAGAGTTTGCCACCTAGATGATCTACCAGCCAGCTGTCTTGGCAGTACCTAATCATGTATTTTATTTTGCAGCTGGGGTGAGCCAGGAGTATGTGCCCCAGTGGGTACTTGAAATCTCAAGCATGGCATTTTGACACCAGGCCAGGTTGGCCACATTGCTGGTCCAGGGGTATTATTAATCCTCCTGTGCAGGAACATGTGCCAGGTCCAAATCTGTGTGCTGCATGGCGCTGTTGTCATCGAGCAGAGATCCCTGCTTGAAGATGAAGGGTCAAATTTCCAGCTGCAGTTGAGGGAGCTGCATATCAGCGGAAAAAGTGGCCCAGTTTTTCTAGCCGGTAGCTCAGTAGGTCCAGTCTTGGATATGAAAATCAACCTAATCTCTTTGCACAGGTATTCAAAATTCAGTGGTTAAAACTAATTACCAGTAATGTTGATGGTGTGTGAACTAGAGGAGGGCTGGCTACTTTTCCCAGGGCTGTATGGTTTCTACACTCCTAGCAGAGTAGAAAATACAAAACCAGGGTATTATTTTGTCAGTAAATGAAACATATCTTACTCAAATTTCCTGCAGGAGACAGCAGGTCCATTGATTAAAAGTGTGTAGTTTTTATAGTCACTTCTCCGAGCACGACCACATTTAAGAAAGCCACAAACCTGAATGGCAATATGATTTTACATTTAAAAAAGAGATTTAGCATGTTACTCTGGGCTGCAGGGGAACTGTTTCTTGCTTAGCTGTGAGTTCATAAATTATCAGGTTGGGTTCATGCACTATCGTGTTTCAGGACAGAGCTGTTTTACAAATAGTGCAATGTGGTGGTTCTCTTTCACTGGGGAAGCCTTCGAACATGAGAGGTTGATACTACAGGGAAACAATGCAGAAAGGTGGGCAGCTGATTCTGATAGAGTTAAAAATCTGTTACCACTTCAGCGGCTGTTGCTTAATCTCCTGTTTTCAGAGTTGATAACATGATCATAAAGTTCACTCCTGGCTGAACGCTGGCACAGGAGTTTCTCAATCCAGAAGTGAATTCCAGATATGAACATCAGTACTGCTATTAATAAAACCTTCTCCTTTCCAATGACAAAAGTGCAAATAAATGCAAAATTTGATTTGTGATAAGAGCTGCTGGGGTCTAGCCAATATGTGGCTTTATAAAAACAACTTTGCAAAGACAGAGATACAAAAAAATTAATGATGAGGCTACAGAAATATGCCTCCTGCACTCAAACTTTTATAACTCTTTAATAAGAGGTTTTGTCACAAACACAGGGACTGCCTTTGGCTTTTTATTGCTCTATGATGAGCATTACCACTGCAAGCTGATAGCAAGGAGTGGTGAAGATCTGACCTGCAGTCCATTGTCATCAATGGAACTTGCGCATAGTGCAGTCCCAGCGCCTGCCTTGCAAAGGGCTGGCCTGTATTGATGCCTGTCATACCTATGGCAGCTAGCTGGGCTGAGGTGTTTTGAAGGGAAAATGGCTTTTTCTTTCAGAAGGAGCCATTCTCAAGACCAGAAGAACCAAAATTCCTTCTCTGTGCAACTCTGGAAGAACGCAGTGGAAGCTTCATTTTTTTTAGGTCCAGGAAGTTGTTGTCTCTGCTGATTAGGTGGGAGATTGCATTTTGAAGTTCTGATTTCTAATCCCAGCTTTCTAACAATATGGTTTTAGTAAACCTTTCTCTACTCTGCATTTCAGCTCCTGATGTAAAAAAAAAAAAAGGTGTTGTGACTTCTGCTAAGCAATTTGTGAATCTCAGTGGGGAAAAAAATCTGCCAAAGTACAATGTAAACAGCGCAATCTGAAAAGCTTTGAGACCTGGGTTACTGATTACAAACAGTGTCTGTCCTAGTACTCCCTCACTCTTAAAATATGACACTGCAGCTGAGACAGTGCTACAGGGATTTCACAGTTGTATCAGACACTGTTTGCAATGAACTGTTTGAAAATGCTTAATGAAGACTAAGTAAAGCTGTCACAAGGTCTTAGTTGGGGAAAGGGGGGATTGCTGTTAAGATTAATACTGTGGTTTAATTACTTTTATTTTTTCCTTCCAGAAATTTTGCTTAAGTATAACAACATTTTTTAGCTTTTTAATATTTGTGTAATTTCATTTTATAACAACATTTCCTAAGTTACTCCTTGAATTATTGATGTAAACCCTCTCTTTGGGCAGGTAGCTGTCAGTATTTATTCTCGTCTGACATTCTTGCTCCCTTTCTTTCCCCTAGTCACGAGCCGGAACTTACAAAACCAGCTTCCTTAGCAGTGTTTTGATGCTTTCACTGGTTGTCGAAATCAGGAAGTATAAAGTATAAAATGCAGAGAAATCCTTTTCAATTTTATTTTATTTTTATTTTTTTTTCTTTTTTTCTTTTTATTTTTTTTTACAGCAAAATACCTCATGGAAGTTGAAATAGGTTCCTACATTATCTCCTCCTCTGTAGTATGACAGATCTGTACCACAGTCATGATAAAATTATGCCTGCGAACTATCTGACTGAATTAGAGCATTATTGTATGTTATGAGATGCAGGTGATCGTGTATAAACCTTTGGGAACACAAGCAGTTGAAGCACATCACAGGGGGAAACTGATTCTTGTCTGTGTTATGTGCTTACAGCACACCAGCATGTCACTGGGAAGGACCCAAATTCAGGTAAAATAAATAATGCTGAGAAGACTCAGGACCCTTGCTTGAAGATTGCTGTAATGCTTAGGCCTAGAAGGAGGGATTACAGATTTTTTTCAGCCTGAATTCCATCCCAAAAATCTGCTTTATCCCCTTTTTAATACTTGTGTGAGTGCCAGAAACATCTTTTATTTGCTTCAGCAACAGCAGCCAGTTAGTCAGATGCTATCAGCTACTTCTTCATTCAGTTGTCTTTTGCATGCTGATAAACACTACATAAGACAGGGGAGAGAAACCTTAAGCCACAAGCTTATCCTGTATATAATAGGATGCACCTTGAAACAATTTTGATGTCTCCATTGAAATCAGCTTAGGTTAAGCCTACATAAATAGTGTCAAAGGGGAACACACCCAGAACGCTCTGGGAGATCATGATAAACACTCCTGATGTTTTGCAGCTGTGCTCATCATCTGTGCATTTCACAATAAAATTTTACAAAGCATCCAGACACCCAGCTGGTTGTATTCACTGCAGAATGCTTTTCCCTACCATGGCATTTTGTTCCGAATGTTTTAGCCTGCACTATTCCCTCCCCCACTTTTGGTCCCCATCACTTATTTCTTACTAGATACAGGAAATCATGACATTTTTTTAGATGCATTAGACTTCAGGACTAGATTTTACTTGTCTGAAAGTGAGGGAAAAAAATAATTTTCCTCAATAGAAAGGAGGTCCTATCTGCAGTATCTACCCTACAAAGAGTATGTGATTTCTAAGCCTTTTTGAGCTAGCATTTGCCTATGACTGTGACTGTAATTTCCCTCTGAAGTAAAAAAGCTTTGATTCTGAAACTTTTATATACAGGACAAAGTCTAAATATGCAGTGATCGTGTTTCTTCTCCCACCTCTCTGCCACAAGATCTCTTGCAGAGTCAGGGTCTCCTTTTGTAAAAATGAATGAAGGAAGCTCAACTAAAAGGACTTACACCTGAGTCTCCTCTCACTAACAGTATATCACTGGCATAATTCCCCCGATGAAAGTGGAATTCCTCCTGATTTACACGAAGAGCATTAAAGAGAGAGGGCTCAGGTCTTAAGTGCTGGGGTTTAGCTGTATTTCTTCTGTCTTCATTCCTTCCCTGACGATTCCCAGGAAATCTCACTTTGGGGAGATAAGTGCCTACAAGAATCTTGAAATTAATTTCAGAGCAGCCTGAAATGGCTGCACAGACAACCAGCCAGAGGAAATGCCCCAATGGAGGGATTTATTGCACTATCGCTCCTCTTCGCCAAGCTGCAACATCTTAATCTTCTATGATGACATTATTATGAACCAGCCAAGGCAGAGACAGCCCTGAGAGATCGGCGGCCCAGCACTTCACGGCTTTCCTGGAGACTTGCTAATCCGTGATGTTGCTTAAGTGGGGCTAAATGAAATGTCCTGCCGGTCACACCAGTACAGCAAGACATGGTGTGAATTTCAGAGGGGCAGAGTGTTCCTCTTGACCTACAAACCAGCATCCCATCACCACAGGATATCATGGTCTTTATTTTGGGGGTTACTAACACACACCAGTGGCTTTCTCGGGTTTTGAATCAGGAGGGTGGCAGGTCCTGGAGCACAGAGAGCAGGTCCCCAGCACCCAGGCCATGAAATAACCATGCAAAATGGAAAGGTTTCTAGTTTGCAATACTATCAGAGTCTGAGAAGACCATAGAAAGCAGAGGAGAAATGAGTCTTTTGTTCCCCTGTTGGACACAGTCCCATCTTCTACAGTTATCTTCGGTTTCTATGTGTTTCAAGGGAAAAAAATAATCCTTGCTAACTAACAATATTAAAAGCCCTAAGTGGCTTGTTTCTTGACAAACTGTGCATTGCACTTTTGAGAAGCAGAATTAAACAAGTAATGATCCTCTCTCCCAATGTCCTGGATCACAATGGTTTTCTCTATGTTTGTCCCAATTACTTGGCTTGTAGGCTGGATTTGAGTCGATCTGGAGAGTCCCATCTTCTCCTGAGGTTAGATGTCAGCGTTGAGTCTGAGACACATTTCAGACAGTTTGCGTCATTGTGTAAACAGTGATAACAATATTTAATGATGATAAATCTGAATTTCACCACAAAACTATAAAACAACCAAGAGAATGAATTATGCAATTTACAGCTAGGAAGAAGGCAGCCAAAGGGAAAGCAAAGGATATGTAGAGCAGAGAGACAAATTTAGTGGTCTGAGACTATAGTGTCATTTGTTTTTGTGTTTAGTAGCACTTAGCAGCCATGGTGCATAAATAATCTTTATTGCAGTGGAATCCAGGAACACTGCTAGTGACTACTTGTCACTATGCTGGATGGCTGCTTCACATGGCACAGCAAGGTGTATTTTGGGTCTGCAGGGTTCATCTCAGGCTCCTTGGTCCCCCAGTACTGAGGGGCTGATGCTGGGTGACGCCGTGCTTCTATCCCTTCCTGGGGTAGAAGTGAAAACACTGTGAAACACTGTGTTCACTGAAAACAGTGTAAAAACACTGATGCTCATTCAAGCCACTTTCTGATTCAGCCTAATGAGATTCTGCTGTTCTCACTAACTTAATTACCCAAATGAATTTCAAGTACACAGTCTTGCAGATTGAACAATGGAAAGAAAGAAAAGTAACAATAAGGGAAAATCACATAGAGGGGAGCTACAAAAACTCAAACATTTCAATTTTATTTCTGGTTCATTTGCTTGTTTTTAATATAGGAAGACCAAAAAGAGGAAGAAAAATAAGGAACAGCATCTGTAAACTATATTTCTTCCCTTTTTCTTCCTTCACTGCCATCCCATTATTTTCTTTTTACTTTTTTTGTTATAACAGTATTAAAATCCCTTCAGAAATTTTTTTTTTCATTCCTTTCTTCACTTTTCCAGTGAAAGCCTTGAGGTACACAAAAGTCTGCAGTATTTCCCCAAAATCCCCATCTTGAGGATGACAAGAGAAAGTTTTGAACACAGTTTGGTTTTCTACCTCGAAGAAAAATCAAGAAAGCTCAAACACAGTGGTGGTTTTACAGAATAAAAAATTAATATTGACATCACTACCCATTTTATTATTGTGATCTCATGTTGATACAATGTGGATGATATTACATACTGTTAAAAAAATTATGTGTGCGAGAACTAAAATTCCCCACCTTGGCCTGCTATAATCATGGATAAAGTGAGGGACACAAGTCAGCTTTGTACCCCTTTTCCACCTTATTGGTGGGACTTGGACACCCTATAGAGACATCTGGGGTGGACTGTCTTTTTGGAAGATTTTTTTTTTTAGGGCAGGTTCTTCTTTCTTCACCAAATCTCATGGCTGGCATAGAGGCACTTTTCTGTACAAAACTTGGCACAGCTCTGGCCCCATCTCTGCAAAGGCTGTTTTCCTCCTGCCTGTGAAATGGGGATAGTTTTCAGATAATACTTACCTTTCTCTGGAAGTGCTGTGAAAATTGGTGGCCTCTGTCCTTAAATCTGCTGTGAACCACTCTAAGTAGAAAGTGTCTGAGATTCCTCCAGCCCACAGTGAAAAAAATCAAAAATCAATATTTCCTCAAGAGTGAGGAAATGCCAGATTGCTCAAGCTCTCCATTCTTCTGGCTTCTAAGAGGATACTGTAAATTACAGAGTAAACAATTTCTGAAACAATGTTAAAAACTGATGTGTCACTTGCTAGTGTCCCTTTAAGTAAGAAAAATAACAGCAACATAGGAAAAAATGTAAATTTACCATCAGGCAGATCTTCCCCCACAGCCTAATGCAGAGCTTGATGAATAGAATGAATGAAACAACAGAGGATCCAAGCATTACACAACGGCTATAATTGTGCTAACCAGCTGTAGTCATCTGCTGCTTCCAAAAAAAGTTCAGAGCATTTTGACAGTGTCGCCTGTGCGGATTGGAAGGCTGCAGCAAAAATGTATTTCCATTTATTATTTGAAAAAAAGAAATCTATTCCTCAGTGTCAGATTTTGCTTGGAAGGTGCCAAGACAGCAGAGAGTGAAGAACAGGATTACTTACAAAGCCAGGGGAAAGGAAAAAAAAGAAAAGCAGTATCTCTTCCAGGAAAAGAAGATTTTAGATGAGAATATGCTGCTGGATCCAGATACACCAGTGACCGGCCTAATCCTGTGCCTTTTCCTGAGAATGATGGAAGAACCATACCCAACCAGGTCCCAGGAACACCCGAACTGGAGGTTTTTTTCCCCAGGGAAAGGTGGTTTTTTGGCACAAAGGCTGACACTGGACTGCTATTTTGAAAGCGTTATGGTGTGGGCTGACTTGGCTGCTTGAGGCAAGACTTGGGAATTAGGCATAGCAAAGCCCAGCTTTTAGGCATCTGTAGACAACATGTGGCGAAAGCTGGGGCCGGGTGGCAGCTGGGCCACCTAACTTGGCTAACGGGGAAGGCCAAGGAGAGGGATGGCCCTGCTCTCCCTGGACCAATGCCACTGGAATAAGAGAACCCTGAGGCAACAGCAGGAGCTTGCTGCAGGGGGTCTCTGCCACACAAACCAGCCCTGAGGAGGCAGACACACAGCCACCACTCCCGGGGCCGTGGCTTTCCTTGTAGCATACCCAGAGCTATGAGGCGAGGAAGCGTTTTTCCATGCTGGAGTCCAGTTGTGCAGGAGAAGGAGAGACAACGCAGTGTATTAGGAGGATACTGTAGCTCCATAGGCATGGCATGACCTGGGAATGCAGATGAATCCTCTTCAGAAAAACTCACCATTAGAATGATTTCAGATGGACTGTTTGTTAATAAATGACTTTTTTTTTTTTTTTTGATATGTTCATGAGCCATGGAGCTCTAGGAATGCTTTGCTGTGCATGGTGTGCAGGTCAGATTCATTTAATTTGGAGGTGAGGTAGGCAGTTTTATCCAACCTTTAGTACTTGGTTTTGTTTTTGGTCATAGATCATTTACTGAACCTGTTTTAAGTGGAATGGAGGGTGGTTTTTTTTGAAGCCAAAAGGGTTGGTTCTGGCTTGTTACAAAACAGTGGCTTTCAACGGGATCCAAATCTATCTTCAGCTTTTCTGGGTAATCTAAATGAGTACTTTAACTTGGGGATTTCTGTGCTGAGGAAGCAGGGAAGTTAACAACTCAGCACAGCGCAGAAGTAGAACTGGCATGTGAGCGTTTCTGATGCCTCGGTGTCTCCCTTTCTGTATTCGCACAATGAAAGGTGACACTGGTGTAAGTTTCCCTGCACCTTATGAATTGTAATCTCCTGTCCTTCCTCCGATTACAGCTCAGGAGCTGCATGACTGTATTGCCAGAGCCAGTGGGGATGGCACCTCAGTTCAGTAGATGTCCTGCTCAAAGGAGAAAAAGTCTTTTATTTAGAGCAGAAAAGCCTTAAAGAGTTTAGGTATTGGTCACTTTACATAAATATTTTTATGGAAAATATTCAGCCTAATCACATGAGTTAAGGGTATTACATGCAACTAAACGCAAAGGTTTTGAAAAGCTGTTGCATATAAAAATTGGAGGGAGGATAGGGAAAGAGAGAAAAAAGGGTGGAACAAACACACACATCATTCTCTGAAATACAGCCTCAGTCAAATACTGCTGGTGATAGTCCTGCTTCAGATGGAAAGTCGGGCGAGATGACCTCTAGAGGTCCCTTCTAACCAAAATTTCTATGATTCTGTGAGTCATATACATTTCCTCATAATTTCTTCTTGCCATTTTATTTGTTAGTTTTCCTAGGGAAAGCCTGAGATTTAAAACTTAAGTCTCCTTTACACCAGTATATTTTACCAGTGACTTCTGTCACCGAGTTAGGCTGTAGGTAAGCATTCGGTTTCTGCTGCTAAATTGTGTCAGAAAGGAAAAGACTAAATCAAGAGAGTTCTCTTTTTCCACTATCAGGCAAAACTCTGTGGCTCAGGACCCTCTGTAATTCACTTGGTCTTCATCATAGTATTGCCACACAAAGGTAAAGTGTGGTGGGCATTCCAGTTAAGCTCACAAGATGGCCCCTAACTTCTCTGTTCACTGGGAGTTGAGGTGGCAAAGAGACGTGTGCTGGCATGCAGCTGAATAACAATGCATTGTCTCAGCTCTTGGACTGGATGTCGAGGTCATTTGACAAGGAGACAGTCCCCCTGACCAGGTTAGAAAAGGTCTGGGCAAAGCAGACCAGCTGGAGTTACCTCCAACTGAAGTTCCCACCAGTATTCCCAATATTCCTCCTCCTCACCCATTCACTGAGATGAAGGCTCAAATATTGCCACCTGTGAGAAGGTGTGTGGATCTCATAAAAAGTTTGCCCTAATAGTTCCTTCATCTTTCTGCCCAAGTCAGAAGTCAATTATACAATTTACTGGCTAACCTAGGATTTAAACAGATCAGCAAACATCAGCCTTGATCTCAGCTGACTGTGGTGAGATGTAAAGGCGGCTTGATCTGCCTTTACAGTGATTTGGAAGCACTCACCACCTATCAGATCAGCACTGTGGCTTTCAACTTCACCGCGCTCTTCCCCTTGCATACGTGCTTATTCTATTCAGGTACAAGAGAGGAGCCAGCACAAAGCAAGACTCTGGTCTCACTGGGAGCACACAGTGAGCTGGGAGCAGGGCTCCAGCGCCTGTCAGGGACCTGGGTTGCTCTGGATGAAGCCAGGCCTGCATTTATATTAGTTGCTTCGGTTACTCATAGAGGTTCAGATCAACCCCTCGGCCCCTGCATTCACTCTGTGGAATTTGAATGGTTTATCTCACACCCCAGCAGGGTCTGAAGCAGCGTGCTGCACCGAGCCCACTGCTTATCGCAGCTCTGACATGGCTTCTCTAAGCAAATGTTTAGCCCTACTTGACTTGGGATGAGTGCTGTATTGATTATTAACTTTAAACAAACATCTGGTTTTCATTATGAATGGTAGCAGACCAGAGAGGGGTGCTGTACTGGGCGGTGCGGTCACTTAACAACCATCAGGACTGGCTATAAAGAAAATTTAACATATCCTGTAATTACAGTCTGCACAGCACAGGGGGATTTGGGATCTGCAGATCTGATTTCAGAACAGAAGAAAATGTTTATTGTATCTGCTACGCACATTTATTTACTCAGTAGTAGCAAGGCTTTTGAAATATTGCCTGTGCAAGAGCTTATTCCTTGCTTATGAGAAGGACTTTCTTGTTAAGCCAGGAAACCCGAGTGAGGCTCACGGTCAGGATGGCTTGCTTAATGCTTTTACAGGCTTGGGGATTTCAGGGTTTGTCGAGTACGCAGATCTGTTCTGAAATATAAATAACATCTCCCCCTCTGCCCTGCCAGCACCAGCCAGATCCATCTCCTCTGGCCACAAGGAAAAGCTGCAGCCAGGAACGGGACAGTGGGGATATTGCCCTAAGAGATGGTGGCCCCAATGTTTCCCAGGCTCTGAAGAGGGAGAGGGTTTTGAAGGCTGTCCAAGGGTGGCCCTTGGCCTGTCCCCACACTGATGAACCCAAAAGGGTGCATTTCCACCCCGCGGCTGCATCCGTAACCCTGAGCCCAGCATCGATGCCCAGCTCCCAGGGAATTATCAGCCAAAGGGACGTTTTTGGGGTGATGTAATGTTGTAACTTGAGCTCCAGCTGAAAAGAGATGGTAGGTGGAGTTTCTATGGAGCCAGACAGAGCTGGGATCCTCTCTCTTTTTCTCTTTTTCTGGCTCATTCAGGCTGTCTCAATTAAAGCTCGGTCGAATTAATCTTGCACTCTTAATGTCAGTTGCTATTTTTCTAATTCACCTCCACACTCTTAAAGACTATTTCTCCAAACAAAACAAGTCTGTTCTTCAATTTCAGGCTGTCAATTTCATGGGCTGCTGATACATTTATTAGGTGTGTAATTTGCTATTTTTAGGAGACTGCGGGGGAGCAGCACCATTTTTTTTTCTTCTCTTTCGCATTTATAAACCTCTTACAGTTCCCTGTTCACTGAAAATATTTTTTCTATTTAAAAGGTTGTATCGAAGCTGGGTATCTTGATCCAAATTCCTCCCTGGTGTAACTCTACTGACCTCTATTTCACAAGGAGTAAATTTATTCTTTAATGTTCTTTTCTTTTTTTTTTTTTTTTTTTGTGGACAGGAACACTTCTTGGCCACTGCTCGATGCAGGAAAACATCCAACTGTATGGACCAATGACAGGATCAGAAACAGGCCTCAGCTACAAACTCTACTGTAGGAAATACTTAAACCTTTTTACAGTAAAGCCTGCCCCTCAGTCCCACTATCTCCACAATCACCAGTGCCCACACATCACAAAGGGCAGTGTCAGTCAAAGTTTGCTGTCAGTATTTCCTCATTTCTAAGTAATTGTGAAGAATTTGGCAACAATTTGAGGACAAATCCTGTGTGGTGCCAGGGGACATACCTACACCCTGGCAAAAGGAAAGTCATTTTTCGCTGTCTGGGGCTCTGAAACCACGAGACTGGAGAGATGGTCATCACACCTTGGGAGGACAACCCTTCTCCCCTGACAGCCACTCAGTCTGGGAGGTTCACCACCCACCAAGGCCATACCAGGTGGCAGAGGCACAAGGGTGTTCCACAACACCTGTACAGATAGAGCAGTGGCAATAGGCTTGTGCAAGTCAGTGTGCCACCAGATCACGAGCCAGGTTAACCAGTAATGATTAACCAGTGGAGGAGAGTTCGCACTGTACAGCTTGTAACTGGGAAAGGACAGTGGTATTAAAGGGACAGAGGAGATGCTTGCACTTCCCTTGGCACATGGTTTCTGGGATGGTGGAGGGACTTAGGGTAGAGCCCATATGTGGTTCTTCAGTGAAAGCAACCAGGGCTAGGGAGTGCCTTCTGACATCTCCTCATGTCTATATACCTTTCCCAGCTGCTTGGAGAGATTCCCTGTCTTCTCCATCTCTCCGGAATATGGGAGTTCTGGAGTGACTCTCCCAATTGTGCACAGTCATTGCTGTATATCTCCTGCCATCAACACTGCCAAAGATGCCTTGCAAAGCAGGGATGTGAACATGACATCTCAAACTTCTCTGGCAGCTCCTGTGCAGCTCATGCTAAAGCCCAACACTTTCTCCCCCAGTGACATCTGGCCTTTTGCTGAGCTGTTGTCTCTAGTCCTGTTGTCCCTGTTCTTCCCTCCCATGCCCACACTTGTCTGTGCACGCAAAATGTAAAAAAGCGGTGCCAGGGGGCTCGATGAACTAGAACTGAACATGGCCATGCAGACAGCTTTGAGCTGAAGGTGTGTTGAGAGACCAGAATCAGTCTTGTAACATTAACTCATACTACCTAGATGGTCAAGGGGCAGAGAGGATGATTTCTACTGCCTTCGTGGGCAGCAATAAATGATGCAGAAATAAACAATGCAGGAAAGCAGAGCTCTAGGGCCAGACCTCCAAGCATAATTACACACTTAATTTCCTTGTAGGAGGTTAAATGTCGAAGCACCTAAATGCCTTTGGAGATCTGGCCCATCAGTTTCTCATTATAAAACGCAAGAGATAAGCTTGCCTGTGCTGTCCACATGCCAGATAAGGTGGGACTTATTTGCTCTCTCCTGTGTGTCTGTGCACTGGAATTCCTCTGGGGTCTAATACTCAGCATATCCCCACAGAGTGCCGGTCTGGTCTGGGGATATTTGAGATGGTTTGTGGTTTACTGCTGCTACCGAGAGCTGCTTCAGAAAGTATCCCAGGATTGCTGTGCCATCCAGGCCGCTGTGCTGCAGGGTCAGGCTGAAAATCTCCGCTGAGTGTATGGCAAACTCCAAGTGGAAAAACGAGTCAGAGATCAACTGTTTGCCAAAAGGGCAAGGAGCAGGATTTAAATAAAATGCAGAAATGGTGACAGCAATGTGTCTGAAAAATTGTTTTGTGAGGATGAGGCAGGAAACTGAATACACAGGATCACAGGGGCTAAAACCCTTTCTTTTGCCTGGCTCTCCTTCCAAATAAACACTCAGAGTTAATTAGCAGCTCCTATCTCCACAGATTTGCTAGGTATGCTCTGCCGGGCTCCTGCTGCCTCCTCTGTGGTCTTCAAGCCCGGCTGGTCCAACAAATTAAGCATCACAACTCCTCCGTGCGGGCTCATCCAGAGCTTGTTACAGCTAATCGAGTGGTACGTGATGGACACTCCAGATAGTCTGCTGATCTGCACATCTCCATTTATCTTAATCAGGAGAAGCGGCTGTTCCCAGCCCGCCCTTCCCAGGGCTGCAGGCGAACGCCCACCACCACTGCTTGCTGCTCAGTGGGAGGCCTGGCCAGGAGGCTGGGAGCAGCCCAGGCTGGTGAGGGGGAACACGGAGGGTCACCACGCAGGCCGAGGAGTTAATGAGTGTGCCAGACCTCAGACTGAACAGCAGAGATGCAGCACTGGTCAGTCCTGCTGTGTCCCTCTTGTTTGGTGCTGGGTTTGTTCATGAACACTCGTACCTGTGGTTGAGCTCTTTGAGGGTTGGCACGTGAAGTTGTCAGAGGTTGTTCCAGGCGTTTTGGCTGGCTCCTGGCATCGCTGGCTGCCTCCTCCAGCCTGGAGGAGGTACACTGTCACTGGGGATAACGATGGTACCGCGAGCCTGCACATAGTGACAAGGGACATCTCAGCACCACAGAAAAAAAGCAAATTGGAAACATACCATTTGATTAACAACTCTTTCACAACCCAGGAAGGTACTTGTTTTATGTAAACAAACAGTTCTTAGAGTTATGAAGTCAAACACTCAAAACACTTAAAAAGTGGCAAAACTCATTATCCCTGTTGCTCCTCCTTATTTATTTTTGAGAAGGAAAACAAATGGTTACTGGAAAATTCAGGCAAAGAAGCCTCTTGACCAACAATTATTCTTTTTTAACTGACTCTGCTGACTGCCCTGGTTTTGTGTTGTCAAGGAGGCTCGTTATCATACTCATAGAGTTGCAGGCCAAAGCAAATCTTAAACGTCTTTTATCCTATTTTAGGAGGAGGTTTCCATTCACTCTCACCAAATGTTGAAATTAGGGATGTCATAGTACTTTCTGTCTCCTGTCCATCCTTACAAGCAGCATCCAATCACATAAATTATTTGCTGGATGACATTTTTTTGGGGAAGATTTTTTCCATGTGAAAATTTGTACTGGTAAATAATGCAGGGTAACAATTTTCAGCCACATTTCTTTTCCACTGGTGAACATGTATTTAGGATAAATACAAAATTGCTGTAAAAGGAAATGAATTGTTGTAGTTAAAACAAATCTGAAAATATTTTCACATTTAATGCTGACATTTTAAAGACAGCCTCTCAATAGCGTTATTCAATGCCAATGTTTGTTTCAGATTTACTTCAGTTTTATTGAAACTGCTTGAGAATGACATTAAAAGCTCATGAAGGAACTAAAATACATCCTTCAACTCAAATATTTTTCCTCCAAACTTTCAGTTTTGTGAAAAAAAAAGCCCAACCACAAACCAACAGATATCAGGTTCACTTCAAGCCGTCCTTCCCCCTTGGGCTCCTCTCTTGCTTTTTGGTTTGTCAGTGAGCTGAAAGATCAGTTTTTGCTTCTCTCTCCGGGCAAACAAGCCTTTCTGTTGTTCTCCAGCTACGCTCATCAGCCACAAATATCTCAGCCTGACTAGTTTTTGTTTAGGCTTTCTGGGATGAAGACAGAGGGAAGGTGACTGCTTTGCAGCTCAGCAACTGCATTGGGTCCCCTTTCTGCTCCTGATGCTTCGCCTGCTGCCCTTGCAGCTGCCCTGCCCTGGCGTGATGGGGAGACACAAGTGCTGCAGGTACCTCTTCACACCCCGCTAAGTTTTAGAGAGAGTGACTCTCTACTTTCTAAGAACAGTGTGGACATAATTTCATGGAAGAGTGAGCAAGTGTTTTTGCAACTTCCCTGCCTGGATTTAGCGTGCACAGCTGAGGGGAAGTGGCCAGTGGTGAGCTGTATATAGGATCTTTAGAGAAGTAGGGAGATACCAGTGGTGTAATGCCACACATGTTAATCATGCAGAAATGCTCTGTCCTAGTTAATGGAGCTAATCAAACCATAAATGAGAATCCTTGCAGGACAAGATGTTAGCAAGGCAGCTTGATTACTCTGCTCCAGTGTTCTACTCCAGAGCCCCTGCTGAGGGCACAGTTGGTATTGCTTCAGAGGAATGCACCTGTTGGAGGGTAATTCAATGGAAAAGGTCCTTTTCCAGATCAACTCTGCACCAGATGTGCTTTTTTTGCATGGCTGGACAGCTGTTTTCCTTCCTTGACATAAAGGGCCTGTTCTTCTCAGCCCTGTCCAGAAGCGGGGACTTTGGGAATTGAGCAGACTCCGAGGGCTTGGCAAACTGCCGGAAGATGGTTAGAGAGGTCTTATGCCCATTAATGGATACAGGTGCTTTGGAGACTCTGTGTGGTGCTCACAGTAGGCCATGGTGCCTTAGTCTGGGGATGCAGTGTGAGCTGCACACACAGACTGCTGCTGCAGCAGTGTGGTCCACCTGCAACCAGGCCCTTGGTGTCAGCCTGACCACAGGGCTGTGCATTGGACTCGGTGCTTGGGGCGGTGGTGTGTGCTCCCTGGCATCACCTGCTGCTGGAGGGCAACTCCTCACAGGCAGCCATGCACACAGCAAAACCAGAGGTATGCACTGAATCACCCATGATTAGTGGTTTATAAACTGCATGGACCATGGTAGCCTGATTTCTCTTTATTGTGCGTGGCTCCTTGGGAACTGAATGTCCTGCTTTTTATACAGTTTATTTCAGACAAAAGTCCCTTGCCTTTTTCTAATCTTGCCTTACTTTTCCTTCCCAAGGCTGGCATATCAGTAATTCATCTCCCTTGTATCCAGGAGGTTTCTAAACAACAGGAAACTTCAGGGATGGAACAGAAACATAAAACATTCCTACAGTTGTTTGCCTTCTGCATGTTAAGAGAGACAGTGTTGCACTGACCAGCTTGGGGGTTTTGCTGAGCCTAGCTGTGTTAAAACCAAGCTGTGACAACACATATTTTTTGCTTATTGGGTAATAGGGCCAAGGCTGGGCTTCAAATGCTATGTCTCATATGGGAGATACATTCATGGGAGCTGGCAGCTGCTACTAATGCTGAATCGGGACAAAGTTAGCAAGAAATCTGAGGGTAGTTGCAGAGCCCAGGAGTCACAGGCATCCTAGCCTTTGCTCCAGGTTTGTCTTTAGGCAAGCAGAAAAATCTCTCTTCTACCTTGTTCTTTGTTAGTGGCTTCTTATTTGCTAGTTGGTAGTACACAGTGTATCCCTTCATACGAGTACTTTCTGCCCTCTGTGCATTTATGTTCTTTCTTTCTGCTTCGGGACAAAAAAATTTCTGCCATTGCTATTGTCTCCACCTCCCCACAGATGGATATGGCAGACTTTCAAAGTACAACCAGAAGATAGGAGGGCAGCACAATGCTTCAGTCAGCAAGAACATGGGAGCTAAAATGTACCAGGAGAATTCAGAGTCACCATCTTGCCTGCCCTGCTGGACCGTGTGCTGAACAAGAGCCTGAGATGGGGGCATAGCCCGAACTCTGCAGTTAACCAATTTTGCAGCGTTTCTTACATTTCTCTGCCTCTCCTACCCCTATTTCCCTGCTCTGCTTTCTCTCTGGATGTGGGGCAGTGGGCTGAATCCCTTGAGAGCTGTATGGGGCCCTACTGCGCTAGATGGTCTTTGACGATACGTTCTTAAGGAGTCCAATCTTTCCCGGCCTGGCTGCATCTCCTTGCTGACAGGTCTGTCACTATCTTACAAGAAATACAGCAATTTATTCATACACAGACCTGACTTGACACCTCAGCAATTACAAATCCTCTTTTTATTTTAAAAAGATCAAAAAAATTCCAACTCTCATAACTTTGGCGGATACAAACTTTCGTGGCTGCACTTTTTCTCATTCTAAGAAATAGGATCATATTGCTCACATCCCCTGTCACCTTCTTATCTGTCATTGAATTCAATTCCAAACCACTTTCCGGCCTTGTAAAACCCCTCAGGGTTCTGTTTCACCTTCCCTCATTTCCTACCAGTGGACTACTCTCCTCCTGGACCAGATTTTGTGCCTTTCTAGGGATAGTCTACGGTGTTTCACTAGTGCCTGTTCCTTCTCTCTGCTTGGAGCCAAGCATCTTGCCCCTCTAAACCAAATCCTTCCCCAAAGCCTTCATTTTCTCCTTAGCTTACATTTGGTGGTATATTTTAAATCAGTGTATTTAAGATCTTTTATTCACCCTCCTCCCCCCCCCAAAAAATTATTATCTTCCTGCATTTGCACTATATCAGAAACACCAGCTTGTCTTGGTAGGGCACAGGCCAGTGATACCAGATAAAGCTCTGTGAAGCTATTCCCTTAGTAAATCAATGGGACAGAGATCTATCATGGAGAAAATGCACAGTTAGGTTAACAGTAGATACGTGTAACTTTAAGCTGGATATACATAAATGATAGAAATAATCGACAGAGTAAGAGCACAGATAAAATTGAGAGCTAATTCATTAAAATACAAAACTCCAGATGAAAGTAGGGATGCACTCTGCAAAGATCTGCAAGGGTAGGCTGAGTTCCCTGCAGCCCTGTCTGCACACACAGCATACCTGAAGTGCAATACCAGAAAGATTGGTAAAAACAAGCTCTGATTATTTTTTCTTTTCATTGAAAAAGTAGCCATTTCAGCCAAACATTAAAAACTTTCTTGTCAAAAACATCAAATAATCTGCCACTTAAAGCAGAAGGGTGTGGGGGATTCCTTTTTTTTCATTTTTAATGTTCTTTAGTGAACAGCTTACATATATCCTTGCACATCCACCCCCCCACCCACCCACATATAAATATAGATGTATGAAAATAATCTGAAACGTAGTTCAATCTCATAGCACATAATAATTAAGGGCCCAATTTAAATAAGCATTTCAGCATATGCTTACAATCTACCTGGCTTCAATGGGACTTGAGCACACACTTCATTTCCAGCACATACTGTCACGCCCTTTTTGAACTGGGATTTTACCTGAATGAAATCTAAAATATCAAACTTTTTTTCTCCCCTTCCTGACAGAATGAATGTCCTTTTATAACTGAGATAGAAGACTTTCAATCAGAATGGACCAGTACAAGATTCACAAGTACATGGCAAAAGAAGTGATACTACACATTTTTCTGCTAGCAAGTTATTGTGGTGAACATTTTCATTTGATTTTATTCCATTCATAGTGTGAAGCAGCAGTTACTCTGCCGCAGATAGAGTAAGAGTGATTTGGATCAGAGCCATGGTTTTGACTACAGTAACTTTATTGGCTAGGGTCTAGTTTGTGTAATCACTAAAATTAACACAACAGTGTGAGTGCTGAGTTCAAAGCAGGAAACAATCTCAGATACAGGCACAAAAATCGCTCCAGTCCAATTACTGTAAAACAGATGAAGATAAAGCTGGTGTTCCAGTGAGTCATCTGGCCAAGATTCACATTTCAAAAAAAAGCTATTCCAGGGGTAGAGATGAGGACAGAACTGTTTCAGAATAGCCATGAAAAATATGTGCAGAACATGGTCCGATTATACAAATTTGCACACTGTTCCCAGAAAAATGAAGCAAAACAAAGATCCTTAGCAATAAAGAAGACTTTCTCCTTGGTGAAGAAAATAGAGAGAATTTGGCTTAGTGTGTTTTTCATTAGCTCTTTCCATTAAAGGAACACATTGTGCAATGAAGTTTGGCATAATATTTAACTTTTGATTAAATTAAATAACCTTTTACAATATTTAAGACCAGTAGAAAACATTTTTATGATTTGTTACAAATCCCCAGGGAAATATTTAAAAACAAAACCAACAAGCAAACTTGTTATTACTGTACTTTCAACTTAGATTTTCTAGCATTCTATTGGGCATGAGAATCTGAAAGTAAAATTCAGCAGGAATTGACTGGAAACTGAACTGAAAGTAGGTAGCTACAGTTCAATCTTTATGCTGTCAGAACTGCATAAAGAGAAGGGAAAAGGGAGAAAAAGGGAGAAGAAGGGAAAAAGGGAATAAGAAAAAAAAAGATACTGCAGGGAATGCAAGGAGTAAAAAATACAACCATTAATATTTTAGTAACCTCAACTGTTATCTGAAACACGATAATTTTCAGCTGGTTTCAGGCATCAAGTCACCATGACCAAATAGACCCCTTCCTGTTGTCTGATTTTCATTTATGCCAAGATCAATTGCTATTATTCCAGTCAAAGCCAGGCAAACTGGTCATACATATAATTCACCTTTATTTTCATTTCCTTTTTGTTGCTAGAGAGATAGTCTGAGCATAGGTGAAAATGAATCTCCAGATGATTTCTATTCATATCTTTAAACTGGTAGGTGAATAGAATAAAATCAGTGGAATAAAGAAATATTATTTGTGCACTGCAAATTTTTTCTGTCATTTACCTTGCTCATAACAAAATGATTTGTAGCTGCTGATCTACCTTCCCAAGCTTACCTCCTCCTGAACCTCCAGGCTGGGCTGGCAAGATGTTTCTCTCACCCTTGTAGCAGCAAGAATACGACCCTCTCTAGTGAAATCACTTAGGTGATGGGAGAGCACATAGTTCCCCACAACTGAGTTGCCTCCTGTGGTACTTTCGCAGTTGATGGGCTGCAATGGCTTCCCAAATGAAATATTTACTTTGTATTAGATTCTAGCGTGCTGTATAGAGCTAAGGTCGCTGGCTAACATCCTGATGAAGAACTGAGCTCTTATTTAGTCTTAATAAAAATTGGCTTGTTCTGACTTGGTCAAAAAAGTCCAGACGTGCAGCACTGCACAAACTTGTGTCTCTCACGTATTTCAGTCCCTGTTTTACCTCTCCTTTTGCCCTAGACCCAACCCCCTACAGGGACAGTGGGTTTGGTAGTGCTTCATACAGACTGTTTTGCATAATAATAATAATATGAAATTAAATTGAGAGAAATCTGAAGCCCAGGAAAAAAAAATTCCTAGCCAACGCAATATACGTTTTAACAAGCCAAACCAGGAATATGCAGAAAAAATGGATACTGTTGCATCCTGGAAGATAGACGGGAATGAGTGCTTTGTGCTGTGTTCCCAACTGGATCTGTGCCTGTAGTGATATGCTGTCTATACCATGTGCATTTGTAACGTACTTTGAGATCTCCCTAAGTGCAATCTTAGAGTCAAGTAACATGATTATTATTACAACCTCAGCTCCAGAGCGAAAACTGCAGACCACTTAATACTGTATTCTCTCAATCAAAGGAGATAAGGAGCTAAGCATTATGAAAGAGAACCCTCGTTTGCAATAGGTGAAACAAATTTTTTTTGTGACTGTTCTATAGAAGGATTAGAGAGAGTGTAAGTGGCCATCCTGTGCCGTGGTATCAATGCAGGTAGTGTTGCTTATTGTTGTCTGGGACAGCAGAGGTGGGGAAATTGCAGCTTGTTAGTCCCAAATACATTATGGCCTCCTAATGAACTCCATTTTATAGCCAAACTCCTTTAAATTGTCTCTTTCCGTGATTAATTCACCTCCTTCTCCCCTTTCGGCAGGCTGTTGTTGATAGGGAGTGTCCAGTGTTGAATGAGTAAAAAGTACTAATGCATGTTCTTTCCAGGGAGAGATAACCCTTCTCTAAACATGATGAATGCATCTTTTACCAAGGAAGATACCCTGTGTGCAAAGGGCTTATGTATAAGCATTGGAAAGCATGTGTTGCAGGGGGGTTGGTAGGATGACTTTGTGCAGCTCCTGGCTATTTCCAGGGGCTTTGGGGGCTTTGGGGACTGCTATTGGAGCCAAACCAGGCTTGCCATGGAGGTCAGCCAGGCAGGAGGGGAGGGTCCTGCTCAACCCAACTGGGTCTGGAGCTCCCTACCACTGAGCCGGGGACACCCTGCCAGTGCTTTTCTGTTCAGGGACGTTTTTTGGAGGAGAAATTTAGGACCAGACTGGAGAAGTCATAGCTGGGACCAGAGCCCTGCTCAAAGGGGCTCCTGCTCAGCCCAAGTTGTTTCTGCACTGAGTCCTGCAGGCTGGACTCCCCATTTTTAAACAGTCTTTGCTGAGGCAAAGGTCCCCTCAGTGTTGGTAGGAGCTGGGCTGGAGAAGGGACCATGCACGAGCAGGAGCGTGGCAAGAGAGGGCTGTTACCCCAGAAGAAGCTCTGCTTTCTTACCCTCCAATTTCTTACCAATATGCTTTCAGCTGAGGCTACATAAGAGTTAAGCAGACTCAGAGCGAGAAGGTGACGGTACCTGGCATTCAACAGCATGGAATTAAATGGCCAAAATATGTGCGGATACAGCAGGTTGACTGAAATTATACACATATACTACTCATATGTGTATTTTTTTTTAATGTGCATACCCCCACAAACAAACAAATAGTATCACAGCACCCAAAATTATTCATAAGAGTCTTTTTTCCAGCTCATCTCTGGCAAGAGAAGACAGCAGTAAAAGAAGGAGGTGGGGGAAGGGGGAAATCTTCCCCAAGCTGATTATCAAATAAAATACTGTTTTATTTTCTGTTTAATAAGTACAAGAAGTTCCATAACTCCCTTGATTAGGCATATTATCCTTCTTCAGAAAGTCAGCTTGATTTATGCATAAAGTGATTTGGACATACTTTCCTCTGGCTATGGAGATTTCATAATTCCTGGTGTATGTCTGGAAAATCTCCCCTCGTCCCGAGTCCAAACCAAATTAATGTCTTCCAGAATGACCTGAGGAATTAATGAGGTTTTCGCTGTCAGTTCTGCCCATGCAGGGTCAAGTAAATCATTTGCTGGCCCTTACTCCAGTGTTTTTCACTGTCTTTCTGACTCCATGTACAATGATAACAAAGTTGCAGATGCCTTTGAAATACGGCATCACTGACACTCTCCGTCCATCTGTTGGGACATATTTTAGGCTCTGTTTCTCTGTCTGCTGTAAACTCTGCCTTTAATGGAGTCAGTAATTGCTGATAAATGGGGTATCAATGAAGTCAGTGTACTGTAGGTTTTCCCATTCTTTTCTGCTGATGTGTGCTATTTAAATCTCTCTGCCATTACTTAAAGTTATTGTGTGTTCCTGTCTTTAATTCCAGCCTCGGCATTCTTGGCCCCAGCCACGATTTTTAGTACATAGGAAAACTAGGTACTACGGAGAGCTGTTTGGCAGTAAACAAGTTATCCTCAATTCCCCACTCTGCTGTCCCCAAATAAAGAAAATGTGAAACACATTGAGAGTATGTACATTAAGTTCTGAGTAATTCACAGATTTTCTTTGTCTCATGTCATAAATATTTTAAACCAACCCAATTTTGACATTTCAGCCAAGCAATAAAAATCCATCCCCTCTCTCCCTCTCCTTTGGTCCCCATGTGATAGAATGCCTGAAGTAAAATGAGCCCACACTTGATCATACATTTTATGTTACCTTTCCTTATAATTTATCACAGCTTTTAAAGGTATTAAAATCTTACTTTAGATGAGTATTACTTGTGTCTATGACACTGTATAACCCATAATCTACTACAGTCTCTGCCAGCTATCTCTGCAGTTATACCTCATTTTCTTTCATGGCATCTGAGCGTGGAATAATGACTCCAATTGCAAAAATAATGACAACACTTGCAGTAGCATCTGCACCCAGCAGGCTCTTTCAAAACACCCAGGTGGACACAGTCTCTCTCCAAGCCTAAGGACAAAGAAGAGGCAAAGAGCAGAAGAAATAATTGGGAAAATCAGATCATCTTCTTTTATGTGTCGTATTAGTGGCTGCTGCCTACACCAGAGGATCTATGAAAAGGTGCAAAGAAATTCATGTCAGGTAATCATGGAAATTCCATTAAATAGGAGTAATGTTCCCAATGACTTTCAGTCAGTAAATAGTTTATGCCCCAAAACAGAGGAAGCTATTGGTAGTGCCTCCAAGGTTACGACTGGGTTTGCATTCTGGCTCAGCGATATGTTCCTCAGTCTTCAAGGGTTTTTGGCTATACCTTGAAGACTTTTGGTTTGCTGTTTGAGGTCTGTTTGGTGGTTCCCACAGCCCTCTGGGAATGCTTAGACCAGCAATTCTTCTCTCTCAAGCTGATGGCATCTGACTTTGAAGGAGGAGTCCTCTGCAACTGGCCCTTGGCACAAGTAAGATGACTGAGGCAGTGATCAGTCTGAAGTCTGTGTTGCACTAAATAAATAGCATGACCCAAAGCACAGAAAATACATATTCTCTTGAGTCTAAACTTTGTGAGTGGATCACTGGAGCTGGTTTGCCCTGTAGAAAGGAGGCCAAGGCAAGTACGGCACAAACACATGGAATGCGCACACGATGTTCCACCTTCGATTGACACCGGTAGGATTTTAGACTTGTGTGACCAGGAGACTTCACAAACGTAGGCCTTGGAGGAGAATCAGGTATTGACTGATTTTTCCACACAACCCTGAGAATTTGCCAGCCATGGACTAGCAATGGACTTTGCAAAGAACATTTTCCTTGATTAATTTTGAATTTTTAATGTCTTGTGTCCATTGCAAACCTTTGGATTCTTGGATTTCAAATGAGAACTCTACTGTTAGCCATGTTCTTTCTATCAAAAAAGACTGAATCTTTTAATTTCTTTTCCCTATTTCACAATTATTTCTGTTACAGTCTTCGAATCTCTTGATCTCTTTTCTACTTACTTCAGGAGGCCGTAATAAATTCTGGTGGTTATTCTTGGTTGATACGTTAAAATGGATTTGTAGTCTTGCAGACCAAGTGCTCTTCAATTTCATCAAGGAAAAGGCCTTGTTTTGAGACACCTGGGCTTTCTCCCAAATGCCAGATTTAATGACACTTATTTGGGATTATTAATGTTTCATAAAATGCTTCAAAATCTTCTTGTGAAAGAAGGATTGTTAAAATAACTTCTGCAAATAGACGATGACATAAGAGTTGTTCCTCTGCAATCTTATAGATCTTAAGACAGAAGAAATGGCTGTATTTTGGTTATCCAATTTAAATTCCTGTCAAACAAAGGCCACAAGTTTTAATTTAGTAAACCCTGCATAAAAATTTGTACCCTTAGATAAAACTAAAAGGTTTAAAACATACCTTTCAAAACTTCCTTGATTGAGGGACCTCACGTCATAGGAGAATCTGCCACACATCCTGTGATATTGCTAAAAGCAATCCCTGTTATAACTGGTGTGCCTAGATTCTGCTGGTTTCATCTTATTGTATTCTTGTCTGACAGGGGAAACCTTCCTCCTTGTGTAGATGGCTAAAGGGCAGTCAAGTCAACTCCCAGCGATCTCTTGGGGAACCCTAGCAGATGTAACCTCTTAAGTCTCTTCCTGTTAGACTCAGACAGCAACCCCATGAAAGAAATTCTCCCTCTTTGCTCAGAGGGAAGCCTGACCTCCCTTACGCTGTCCTTATTTTGCTGAAAACTTCCTTCCTGGTTCTTTTCCCTGAAAGAAAACAGCTTCTGGATTTTCATTCTATTGGGGCAGATATGGTGTGATGACTCTCATTTCCTCCCTTCCCATTTCAATTTCTTCTCCATATCTTCTTTTCTTTTCCTTTTTTTTTTTTTTTAACATAAATGATGATTTCAGTGTTTTTTTGCTACGTCCAATCCAATGCAAGCAAAGAAGTCACGTCTTGCCTCTTGAGATGATGTCACAAAATTTTCCAGAATATTACAGCGTGTTATAAATCTTATATTATTAAAAATTATTTGTTGTGTACACAATACAACAAATGAACACTCTCTGGTTTATTTTCAATGCTTGTCCAAATGGTTTCTACCTGCTCTTGTTCCTCTCACATTCAGTCAGCTTGAGAGATCACTTAAATTCTAGCTACCTCCAACCTTGTATGACTGGGGAAGAAGTTGTGTAACAAATTCAGTCACCTCTCATTTCTGCCAGGTATGTCCAGGAATTTTGGGGTGTGTTTTGTCCCCAGGACAGTCAGCCAGCACTACCTGCTGATAGCTGGCAGTGTGTCTGCTTATCCTAGTGATGGAACCATTCAGCCTTTGGTTGAGACTGAATAGATGTCCTCTTCCTCCTCTTTCCTTTTTTTAATGAATCATACTCTTAAAGCCCTGTAGGGTTGATTCCTGTTCAGGTCCTTGTTCTGTTGTCCTTGTGAAACTCTGTTTTCTTGTTTTATCATAATTAATTCTTTTGGTCTTTGTAGAGAAATGGTTCATGAACAAAAGAGTCACAACTTCCTTGTCATATTTGGAATAGCTGGTTTTGAAAACCACATTTCCAGGTCTCTGTTCAGGGCTTAATTCTTTATTTTCTGAATGCCACTCTTTATTCTTCTGTATTATAAATCAATGGCATTACAATTAGGCGAATGAAATTTCAGCATTTTCCTGTGCTGAATCACTGTTTAAAGGAAGGCATCTATTCAGTTTCTTTGTTGCTGTGGAAAATGAGAAGGAGGCCTAGCTTTAGCTACTGCTCTGTTTACCCTATTCCAGAGCATCTCTCTTATAGCGCTTAAATATACACAGCAGCTAGATTGGAGTTTTCTAACTCTTCTGGACAAAGTGAACATTGAAGTCTTGGGAATTTCCATGATCAGCCACATATCCAGACACTGAACTTTCATCTGGTGAATGCAGAATTTTACAATTGCATGTGTGGACTGGTCTGTCTGTAGCTTAGTTGCCACGATCTCATTCGACAGCAGGGTATGTGTCACAGCTTTGGAACCCATGGGATAGATGATCCTCAAGTACATCACGCTAGGGACATCAATATCTTGAGGAGGCTAAAAATGTACAAAACCAGCTATTGCTTGGCATTCCTTTTTATTTTTATTCCATTACCCTCCATTCTCCTTTAATTTCCTTCTTAGTTTTATGTGAATTTTATAAAACCTTAAATTCAGGGAAAGCCTTCCCATTGCCCTTCACTTACCCCTCCATGAAGTATGTTAGCAGAAACATCTTAAACCTGTAGATTAAACAACTCTTGCTCATCCCATTCATGTATGTTAACTTCCACAGTTAGTTTGTCTATCTCAGTTGTGACAGTTTTTTGCTGGTTTTATGTTTATAGTTCTTTTAATCTTTCCATTAAAGTTCCTTAAAAAATCTGTTATGGGAAATTTTGAAAAGATAAGTTACTTTTTCTAAGTATTTTGGACAAAAGACTTCAGTTTTTGGTAAAAAGAGGAAACCAAAAGCTCTAAAAATACAATTAAAGTTTTTGTGAAAATATTTAGATTTCCATTTAAATATTTGTGGGATTTTTGAAAATCAAACTATTTTACAGGGGGAAAAAATAATTTCCAGTTTTTGTCCAGAAAATTTTAACCCTAATGAAAATTTCCATGCAAATGTTTGCATTGGTCTAAAAGCAGGTTTTTTACCCCTCTTCTCCAAAAAATATTTCAAAAGAAAACATTTCTATATGCTTCTTGATTTCCCTCTCACACCTGTGTAAACCAAATGCAATTCCACTGAAGTGAATAAAGTTATGCTGTTAGAAGAAAGAAAAAGCTTAAGCTTGTTGCATTTGAATAGATGACTTTGTCTTTTAATAAGTCTAGTTTGTTCAAAACAGAACACCCAAAATCCAGAGATTCAAACACCAGCAACGTCAGAGTTAGCCCTTTGTCTGTGCAAATGGATGATTCTCTGCAGTTGACTCCATAATATTTCTCTATTTAAGAGTAAAAACAACTGAGGCATGGAAAGGGGAATGGACAGGGAGGATCCTGAGGCATAAAAAATGAACTCTTCCTGAGAGGTGGTCGGTGCTGAAGCACTTGGACATGGCAATGTGGAAAGTCTCCACTGCTGTGGTTGGTGTTGAACAGAGATGCAGAGAACTGCAGTCCTTTTGTTCTACTCCTCTTGAAGTCCTGCACTCACCTTTCTACAAATATACAGATCTGAACCTCCCACAATAGATAAATGGAAATGATGGATGCCACCATCAGCATTGATAATGTGGGAGTTTTCACTGCACTTGGTCATAGGTAACCATGAGAAATGAAGCTAAGAACATCCTAAACTATGACAATAGATGCTAAAGAACACAGGCAATAGGATAATAATCTGCTTTTAACTGGCAACATCCAGCATGTGCCATAAATCGTATGGAATGTTACTTTTCTTGATGGAAAAAAGGTAGAAAAATTGATGAACTTTGTATTCCCAGAAAGGGAAAAGTATAGAGATTCTGTTTCCAACTGGTGCTTTTCATTTTGCCTCAGGAAGAAAGGCCTGGGAAAACCATCACAGCTTCCAAAATATGTACCCGACCATTCTGGATACAGACATTTCTGGAATAGCTGCCATGATTTTTGGTGGCACACATACCTGCACACAGCGTTGTAAGTGCAAGATCTGGAAGCAGGGCAGCGGTTAGTGGGGAATCTGCCTTTTAAGTTCAGGGTCTGAAGACTTGAAAGTTGAGACTTACCCAAATTATACCCCTGAAGACAAGTTTAACGCCCACTGGTCTTCACCGCAACCATAAAACTACACAGAAACATCTTTGCAGCAGTCCTTTCTGCAGTGCAATTTGTACTGATTGTTTCAGGAGTCCCGCCACTAGTATTACCGAGCAGCTGAGATGACAGACAAGACTTCCATCTTTAGAGCTTCTTTCAGAGAGCTCCTTCAGCTCAGTGCCCTGCGGGTTTTCCCTCCTGTTCAATGTCTCCTTTTTTTTTTTTTTCCTTCCCCCCTCCCCCTTTTTATTTTCTTTTTCATTTCATGAGAATAAAATGATGAAGGAAAATTAATTTTCATTGCAATGCAATGAACTGTGAAAGAGACTCTTAGTTGTGGTCTGGAATGCAGACACTGCTGGCTACCTTCTCAGCCCATGGCTAATCATGCCACTGACAGACTGGAGCTCACCGGCTGAACTATTCGCCTCAGTGCAGCCTCTGCTGCTGCGAGCCCAGAACACACCACATTGCTGAACTCCTCGGGGTGCTGCATAAGAGATGATTGCTGACAGTAGATCAGGGAAAAATTACTTGAAGCTGTTCCATCCTGCTAGTCACTGTAATGGTGTTATTCTGCTATCTTTGAGATGCTTTGTTTAGTCCCTTCCTATTAATGTGTAGCTATAATTCTTTGGCTTGCTATTGAAGGATGATCTCTAGTATTTCCACAGTAATAGACTGTGGAACATCATTCATATTAACCTTAGAAGCAGCGGGAAAAGTGTGTGCTTGTGTTGCCCATACCCCTGTGCATTTTTTTGGTGATTACAGCTGAGAGTAGAGCGAGGAAAGAAAATTGTGGAACATGTCCTTGGAAGAATTATATGAAGCGCTCTGGGCTCAGCATGTTTCTACCACTTTCCTCCTTTTTGACAGCCTCCTGCAAACACTCAAATGGGGGGCTGCTCAGCCTACTGCCAAGTTCTCATTGTTCTTCTTTCAAATGCCTATGCTTGCATGTGGGCAAGGTACTCGTGTGTGAATGTAAATGCTGGGGATTAACGATGGAAATACCCTCTCTCATCTATCCGGTTTTACTCTTTTCATCACAGATGAGGAACAGCCCGACCAGAAGTGGCGAACAGTCTCATGCAAAATAATGAGAGATTGATTGGAAAAAAAACAGTTTTAAAAAATAAAAAGCACACTAGAAAGCTGAGCTGTGTGAACACAGAGTGTTCTGTAAATAATTGCAAAGAGCGGAAAATTCTGAACTGAACTGAACTCAAACTCTGTGAGTCTAAAGAATCGCATCCTATAACTGCCTTTATTAAGGCAGCTGTTTGTTCTGCTCCAGGGATGTTGGCATTTTTTATTTAAAGTGGATGGGAAAGTGATGTGGAAAACCCAAGAAACAATATCAACAGCAACACAAGCAACTAAACTAGCCATGACTATATTGTAATCATTCTTGATTTCAGGTGTGAGGTACATCCTCCTCCCCACATCCATACTTAGGAGCAGGAGAGAGGTAAATCATACACTTGAAATTTGCTCACCTATGTGTGTGGACCTATGATAGAGCTCTATGAACTATCTGGTCATCAGCTGCTGGTTTTTAACTTGCTTAAAGACCAGCAACAGAGACTACTAAAATTCACCAAGTGCTTTCCCCTTGAGATCTCTCTGTGTGTCTGCACATTTTACAGTCACGGCTGGAAAGGCAGGTAGCTAACATCTGTCCCTTGTACATAGGCAGTACAGCCTCACGGGGGACAGCCTCTTCCTTCCAGAAAGCTGCATTTGGGATATTCCATCACACAAGTACCTGGAATGGTTCCAGGGACAGGCTGTGAACCTGAGTTATTACCAAATCAGCATACCAACAACTCCAAGAGACATGGATAATGCAGACTGTCACCCTCTGCTTTTCCTATGAATCCCACTGACTCTCTACAGTCTTTTGAGGAAGACCTGGTGGACTGAGTAATACCTTTACACCAACTCTGGGGCACCCTAATATCTACTGTGGTAGTATGCCCCTGCTAGGACCAAACCCTCTCCTCAACAGGAGTCTTGGCCTTGCTACCAAATGAACTCAGGAGGCTGTGGCATTATTTATTCTTCCACCCTTTGCAATTCCTCCCTGAGAAAGCAGAATGAATCATGCCAGGTCTGAGATTCCCCAGAGAAATTGCTGTGTTTGGTACACATGACTTTAAACTCGTCCCTTCCACCCTTTTGTGATTAATGGCCTGTGATCCTCCATGATTCATGGCAGCCAGGAGATGTAATTTTCTGGGATGTAAGAGCTGGACAGCATGTTTTCCTCATCAGTTACCAACTGTGATTGTAAGTACCTCATCTTCCTTATCTGGGATGTTGGTAAAGGTTGTCAAGGAAGGAAATAGGGAGCTGAGCGAGAGGATGAAGGAGAAAGCCTGATCAATCACTGAATTGCTCTTCACTCAGGCCAGACAATTAGAGCTTCTCTCAGCTTCTGTAGGTTGAGTTTTTCCTCTTCTTGGTGTAGCTTGAGCCTTTCCTTGTCTTCAGGCCCTCTGAGACCCTTAGAGAGGATGGTGTGGAAAATGAAAATGGTTCAGTGACTGTTTTTAGCCTGACATTGATCCTACGCACACCTGTCCACAGAGCTGTCCGTGCCAGATAACTCCAACAGCCAGGTTCATGCCGTGCCATGCAGTGCACATTTAGGTTGAATTACTATACTTAAACAAATTTTCATTTCCATGCACTTGATATACACTTTTTTTCTTCCTTTCCTCTCTCCCCATTGGCAACTTAAGGAGTCATTTTTCTTCCTGACGCCATCTTGGCACTCTCTCTACCAGCATGTGAAAACAGCCGAAGCTGTACATATGGAGACCTCATCCTCAGTTGCCTAATGGATTCAGAAGACATCCTGAATATTCATCATTTCTCTTTTTATGAGCACCTTGGCAATTGCCTCTGAAGCTAAAGACTGTTGTAAATTAAGGAATGGCACTTGGTGAATACCAATTTATCCACATTTCAAGGCTTCCCTCACCCCCACCTCCCCTCCACACAATATTGAAGTTCCTGTAGTCTTTGTGAATACAGGGCATTGTTTCTGTGCTGCTGAGGCAGAATTGTTTGTGCATCCCTGAAGACTGTGAAATGTCTGCGCTGGGGCTGCTCATTTAAACTCTTTGCACTTACTGTACCCTCTCCGGAACTCCCTTCCTGGAGAAGCCAGCAGTGACCTTCTCAGAAGTAATGTTAAACACATGCTGAGGAAGCTTGGGTCCCAGACAGGCCCTTTTAATTATTAGTTGTAAATTAGCAAATCATGTTTCTTTCAGTTCCATATCACTGTCTGCTTTGCTGTGTGCGGGATCCTCCAGGTTCAGAGTTTCCATGTTGTCCCTGAAATATATATCAGTGACAGACTCATCCAGTAATGCCAATATTTGGTGCTTTTAAAACGAATGTAATTTTCCCCCACAAAAAACCCTTATCCCTTCAGAGCAATGACAGTGCAGAAATTAATGCATAGGATTAATTATGGTTAATAGTTACTTGAGTGTTTTTTGAACATGCGACAAGTTCAGGGGGAAAATCCCTGCTGCAGAGAACACTTGGATCACTGGAGAGCAGAAGGATAGAAAGAGTAACTTTGTCCAAGGTTTATATATAGGACACTAAAGTATTGAGGGCTCCATCCTACAAGATGGTGAGCGCTCTCTTCCTGGCTTTCCCAAATTAAGCAGACTCAGTGTCTTCAGTGAAACTAAGTGGGACACACTTCCCTGAGGTTATACAGAAATCCTGCGGCAACTTAAAGGGTCAAATCTCAGTCTCTTAGGTTTTATTGTAGTCTTAGCTCCATCTTGTATATGGATATCAATGGATAACAATTAATAGGGTCCTGAGCAACCTAGTCTAGTGGAAGGCGTCCCTGCTCAGGTCTGGGGGTTTAGAACTAGGTGATCTTTAAAGTCCCTCTTTATTCATTCCTGGGCCTTGCTAAGGTTTTCATAAATGCAAAGAGTGTTGCTGACATTCATAATTTTACTGGGGATGCTTGCCATTTCTTTCCCAAGCCTCGAGCTCCTGGAACCACATTTATATGACAACCTCAGCTGTACAGGAATATAAATGGTTTCTAATCCTTGCTCTTGAAAACGAAAGCTTGGAAAGACAACCAGGAATGCTGAAAACCCAGAGAGAAAATGAAAACACCTCTAATATATTTCCATTTATGACAATCTCACAGCCTCTAAGTCAAGATTATGCACTTTTTAATTTTGGTGTGGAAAAAGCTGGTTCTTGCTTTTGCAATGCTCATGTCATAAGTGGTGTCTGGAGAGCGTGGAGGCTCAGGAGAAGGTGATCTGAGGTGGGTAATGGGTATTGCAGCTGGGTCATGTGGGAAGGCAGCAGGTTTTCTGACCTGCCACAGAGCTGCTGTGGGAATGCCAGACCATGGTGGAGGCAGGCAGAGCCTCAGGTTCACCCCAGGAAGATGTGACATGGTAGGAGTGAAGGTGGGAGCTGCCAGTGGACAGGGCAGCTTTCATGCCTTGAACCAGGGTGATTCTCCCAAACTGTTCTCCAGGGCCCTGCAGCTGTGTGCAGAGGTGTCACACAGGGAATATTTCCATTGCTCCTTCTTTTGCTTCATTTGGAAGGAGCCTGGGTTTCAGTGCAGAGGGGCTGACAGTGCAGGGAGCTGGACAGGGGGCTGTAGCATTAACACTGGTTGATTGTGATAGGAACATGGTTCCACAACAATCACTTCAGGGAATCTTCACACTTGCCTAGAGAGAAGGAGAGAGGGAGAGCAAATGCAGAAATTCAGGAAGTATTTCAGGGATGTCAGCGTGGCTGCTGATGCCAAGAAGAGTGAGGAGAGTGTCATCTTGAAGGGCTAGAAAGGACTTTGTTTAATTCAGTCAGCACATCTGGAGATACATCCAGGTCCGTGTTAAAAGTGCAGGTATGAAATTATCCCCCAGCTCTCTCTGCAAGCAGGGCAGGAAGGAGGCAAATCTGGATCCTTGCACCATTGTTTTTTACTGCCTCCATGGGCAAGCACAGCCATGATGTACTCAGATACCTGCTGAAAATCAGTGTTGGTCTGACCAGACTCTCAGGGCACGTTGTGGAGATGGGAAACCATAAGCCAGCCACTCTGAGAAGGAGTGAACTTGATGCAAAATATTGAAAGACTGTTATTTTCCATTTGCATTTACACATGAATAGAAAAAATTCACCAGCTGTAGTTTGTAATTTATTTCTGATCTGGATCACAATCCCAGTAATCAGATTTTTCTTCTGTTTGTTTTTTTCTTTTGTTTTGATTTTGTTTTTAAAAAAATGCATAAGGAAAGATACACTGATAACAGGTGTCAGCTCTGAGGCTTTCAGGACTACAGTCAGCTAGGAAGAGTGCTTTTCCTCCAAGTTTAATACTTCTGCTTTTATTGCAAAAGGGGCTCTGAAATGCCTCCTTAGACATAGAAGAAGGGCAATTACTGTGGTAGTATTGTGCTCACTTGTGCAGAATATTGCCTGTGAATCAAGCTGTAGGAGAGTAGGTGAAGTCAGGGGTGATGAAAAGCAGAATTAACTATGGATATGGCTAAAACTTTGTGTGGGTCTTTGTGTATTGCTTGCAGCCAATAATCTCCACAGTGATGAGACTACAAATATGTTTCTTCAATGAGAGGTGGGCTTTGATTGGATAAACCAGAGAAATACAGTGCTGCATCAAGTTTTAACTGCTGTCTTCCTGGGTGCTCCCAGAGGGAAGGAAGAAATATTTTTCACAAACAAGTAAAGAATAAGAAAATTAATGAGATCAGTCTTAGCTGGCAAGGCAGCATTAGAGAGGCCCTTTTGCATGGGCACAAATGAACAACAAATTTGGCTTGAGGTCGATGCATGATGATGACTCAGGAAAGGGGGAGCAGTTAATATAATCTGAACTGAAACAGTTGGATGAGTTCAGCTTTCATACAACTATGTTTACTTTCACTCTCTCAACATGCTTCTTTATAGATGAGTTTCAAGTTGAATAATTATATTCCAATGCTGTAACCATCTGATAAGCCTTCTCACTGCTGTATGTTTTTCATCTCTGGATCACAAAGCTGTCCAAGCACTAACTGACCTTTGCATAGGAGATGAAGCTGGCCAGTTTTACAATCCTTTCTAGGGGAAATAAAGTGCAAAAATTCCAGAGCTAATGTTAAAGAAGTGGCTAGTTAAAGATTGCAGGCAAGAATTGGCCAACTCCCAAATGGCATCCCAAAATTTTCCAGTGGGGTGAAAGCTGCAAGACATTTTCTGACTGCTTAGGAGTGCTCAAGGCAGGAAGGGGGAGGCAAAAAGGAGGTGGAAAGCAACTTCCAAGGCAATCCATGGCTACCTTAGGCCTTTGGGAAGTACAGCTGTGGCTTGTGAAGTGTTGACCCCTCTGAGTCAGCCACTGAAAAAAAGCAGTGACATATTTACACATAAGCTAAAGTCGTTTGGTTGATCAAGGTTTTAGGAAAGGCTTTGCAGATTTTTCAGAGAATCTACAGCTTCAAGAGGGCTTTCTAGAAGCTGAATTTTTTTAATCTCAAATCTTGAGCCTTTCTGATCATGCACACAGATGAAAAAATGAGATCAGTAAAATCATCTGGTATTTTCTGAAATCTAGTCCACAGTGATAAACTCAATTTCTTAATGACTCAATGACAAACTCCAAGGTAAAAGTCAGAGCTGCTTCTTAATCTTCTCTGTGAATGGTTTACCAGATCATACCTTCTATCTTTGTTCATTAGTGCTTATTATGCAATATTGCAGCTGGAAACTGTTTTGTTTGTAGCTTACATTTTTGCCTTTGACAAAGTTGAGGGAAAAAGATTTCTTTCTTTCCCATTACAGAAATCTGTGTCCTTTCTATTGGAAAAATGTGTGACTGACTCTAAATCAACTTTGTCAATCTTTGAAGAAATATATGTGAACATGTGTATGTGACTGCTCCCAAAACAGAAATCACTATTGTCACCAAAAAAAACTGTACAAAGCTATTACTTTCTGACGAGAAATGTTCTCTTAAGTTTGTATTCATTAAGTTAACTGGTCATTGCAAGATATATATTAAGTTACTAATACTATGGAAGTTTAGGGGAATATCTACAATTGGAAATAACTGTTTAAAAGGTTATGACAGATGAATGCAGAGAAATGTAGCAGAGCTCTTAGAAGAACTTTAATTTGCTATCAAAAAACATCCACAATTTATTCAATGTCTCCTTCCAGAGAACTATATTGTTAGTTCAGCTGCAACTTCTTAACTTCATCGTATTTTATATACTTTGGCCATCACACATTGCCACAAAGTATAGTATACTGTGTGATTTACAATGTGTTCTGATTAAGTACGCAGAAATGATCCTATTCACCATGCAAGGAATGAGGGGGGCATCATAAGTACTCATTGTTAAGATATAGATATTTTTAATGATCACCTCTTAACTAAGCCTTTTAATCTTATACTTTGATTATGTTATACCTTTATTTATATTCTAGGGTATTGTTTCAACTGCAGACATGAAGAGCAGACAATGTCTTTCATCTCTCCCACTCCCATCACAGAACAATTGGAAAAGCAAATAGAGGGAATGGGTCTTCATGGAAAATTAAAATGAGGAAAAAAAAGAAAAAGGCCAAAAAACATCAAGAGAGATCAATCAGCTGAGAGATAGAGTGAAAGACGTAGAGAGTACAATAAAGGGAGTATGCTGTTATTTTTATTATCCAGTAATGTAGTAAATGTAGAGAGAAGGGCAGTATAGACATTTGGAGGCTTCTCTAGCAGGAGGGGTTATAAGTCCTTGCTCTCCTCATCTCAGAAAAGAAATGACAGAGTTAGAATCTGACAGACCTCTGTGAAATGCTGAAGCTGGCAGAGAACATGAAGAAATGACTAGCTGCAATGTACTCATACAAGCACCGGCAACAGTGTGAGGCAGCAGTTGCAAAAGCAATGGAGGGATTCCTGGCTGCTGGACCTCATAGAGACCAAAAGTACTAATGAATTCTGCAAGGGATAACACAAATTCATTAAGGATAGGTCAACCAGTGACTCTTCAAAGTGATTGCCCGTGTGTAACCACTACCTCAGGAAATCCAAAACTATTGCTTCTCGGAAACTGGCCGAGTGTAACGGGGATGAGTCACTCTGTGATATGTGCCCTAGTTCTGTGCTTTCCCTAAACATCTGTTCCTGATCCCTGTAAGCAGTAGGACACTTCTTAGTCACATACACAGAAGACTGGACTCATCATGATGAACTAAAAGCTCTACGGCCCATCTGCTATATTGACCAGTTTCTATCAGTGATATTACCACAGAAAGTCCTTCCCCTTCACAAAGAGCCTGCACCACTGAACCTTGAAGACAGACTTGTATGATGAACACCTCCTTCCGTGAAATTACAGATGGGGAAAAATATTAAGAAAAATCAAACAAGCAGGGATTTGGTCCTAGCGAGACAGGCAGAAGTATGCACACACTCAAAATGTAATTATTAATTCTTTTGCAAATGTGCAAAAGGATATCTCATGCCTTTAACAACTTTTTAAAATACAGAGAAACTAACTCCTTCTTCCCTGGAAATCTCCAAGATCTAAACCAGCAATCAAGACTTTTACTTAGAAGGGAAGAAAAATGATTCTTTGGGAAAATCATCAAAATAATTTTTTTAAATGAACCCTAAACCTTATCTTACATGTCAACCGTGTTAATGCAGATGTTTTCAATTTGAAAATGAAAAGTGAGTTTTGTGTGAAGGCTACGCCTATGAAGAGCCAGCTCTTCCCAAAGGAGTTGGCTTCCATTTTGCAGATAAAATCACAATCCAGGAGGGCTAAGAATAAGAAGAGGTCAGTGTTAAGGTTCTGATAATGAGGAAGGAATTTGATGCAGCTGGGATACTTGGGAAAGACATAAGAAGAATGCAAAAATATGATACTCATTGTTAGATATGATATCTAACCCTGTTAGATATGAAGAGTAAGTTACAATGTAGTAGACATTGTGAGGTTGCAAAAATCCTGAAATCATGAACAAGGACTACAGTTAATTATCTCAGAATAAGGATCCTGGTCTTTGACACTTAGGAACAATATGGGTTCCCTCACAGCTCAAGCCAATCACAGAGATCTCTCTATTGACTCCAGTAATCTTGGTCTCATGTAAGAATATGGGAAAGGGAAATACTCCTCAAGTTATTGTGTGTAAGCCATCACTAAAGCTCTCTGCTGTCAGTAGTATAGGGCATGGTTGAAGGGGACAAACCAAGATTGCTGCATTTTAGCATTGGTTTCCAGAGATCCTGGGGATCCATACATGGTAGAGCTTCCTTTATGGACTTAAAACACAAACATAACAAGCCCAGGACAGGACAGTACATTGCTAAGCAAGAACTGCCCCTCTGGCTATCCAAAATTTGTGTTGTGGTCCACATGGGAACATTGACACTGTCCTGTGTCTGCTGTCATCAATAATGAGGTTGCCTACTCAAAGATAAGATAGTGAACTTCATCTTTCGTGTAAAATAGGTATCCTAGGTAAGAAAACGAGTTTTTCCCCTTCAGCTGAATATTCCAATCATTTTTTTTCTACTCCAGGCCTTCCAGCTTTCTAACCTGATGAATTATGGACAGTCATTCTTTCCAGCATTAGCTGAATTCTTTTCTAATTATACATGTTCTGAATAGCACGAGGGGCAGACCTGCTGGTAGAACATTTGGTGCAGAGAGCATAATAAATTCCACAGAGAGCTTGACATGCCTCACCATAGATGCAATAATAATTTTCATCACCACAGAAGAGATGAGATGCTGAGCCAGAGTTTAAGAACCCGTTGTGTTCCTTTACTAGAATGTGTGGGCGGGATTAACATTGGCTGTTCAGTTAAAAGACTGTGCTGTAACACAACTTTGGTATAATTAATATCTAGACATTTGTAAGTCATATTTTACAAACACAAAAGTATGGAATATGGAAATAAAATCAGATATATAAGATACAGAATTGTCACAATATTTGGAGATAAAACTGAAAATAACACATAAAAGCATAAACTATGTTAAGAAATTTTATCACATGATCTTTTACTCAAACATCTCTCTGGAAATTAGGTTGTAAAATGCTTACAGCAAAAAGCAGCTCTGAAAAGAACGTGGGTTTATTGTCAGGCAATGATTTACAGAACAAATATATTCTGATTTTAAGTAAAAACATCTCATTTTTTCAAACACCAGGCCTGAAAATCCATCTTGGGACCTCCAAGCAGATTCTTTTCTTGCTTCTCATGGATAGTAATAAAGTTTCTAAAGACCATCTGTGGAAAAGGCCCTACAGTGTATACAGACTTTTCAAACTGACTATTCGGAAAAAGGTGGAGAAATATGAACAAACATGGAAATTTCCCTTCTTTTTATAGATTATCATATCACAACTAATAAGATACTAAGAGAATATTTAGAGAACAAATCACAAAACAGCAGCAGAAGAATGGAAAGGGAGGTGTTTTCTGGTCTTGTGCTCAGTGCAATAGACATATTACCTAGTAAATGTACAGCTGGATGCTTTTTTAAGGGAGACTTCCACCTCAAGGAGAGGAAAGACTTTAATCTCTTCCTTTCTGTTGATTGCTGTGGTTTTCATGTATCAAGACATGTTGTTGGAGACTTGGAGACTAGAAGACATAGTTTCCATGCCCAGCTCCTACCTGCTGCAAATGGAGGGATGCTGTGAAAAGAAGATGTTTGAAGACAGCCTTCCTTGTCCTCTCATGGAATGAGAAAAGTTTTCTGTGAGGTGCTTGGACAGACAAGTCTTTGCATCTTTGGCACAGCTGGTAGGCATCATGTGCTGCAAGTGCAGAGTCAAAGGCTGATAGTGCTCAGCAGCCTGGCTCAGGCTCTGACACATCTTGGAAAAATGAGACTCCTGATACTTTAAGTGTGGATCAAGGTAACCAAAAACTGCTGAACTTTAGCTGCAGACTCTCCTAGAGAGCACATCTAACCTCTTGTACCACTGTGCCATTTGTCCCTGTGGATATGGACACCTTCCTGGTCATCAAATTTGTCCAGATGTATCTGCTTCTCCTGCTTTGCAGCCTGGTGTTGCTTCCCTGCTGCTTCTTCCCAGACAATCAGGACAACACTCCTGGCCCACCTGCTCCCACCTGCCCATCGCTCCCTTTTCAGGCAATGTGGGGCTGACAGAGCTGCAATCCCGAAGGAGAAATTAGGATCACATCCCTTGTATTGGCTGGATATTTTTATCTCTGCCAAAGTGGGCAGATATATATTAATCATTGTATCACATCGTAAAACTCACGTGTGAGACGGTAATTTACTCTTGTGAACCATGACCCTTTTGACTGCATGATTCAGATGACTATCCTTTGCATTTCATGCATCTCTGCAATTTTGGCATGGTCCTGTGGCCAGGGATGCTGAGGCCTGGCAAGCTCTTTCCTTCCAAGACTGCTGTCATCAAGGAGGCAGCAGCCACATTTCATCCTCTCATAGAGATGTTGCTTTTGTTCCCTCTTGCTTTGTTGTTTCCCTTTTTATATAATACAAGTCATTCAGAGTCAGTGTAAATGTTTGTTCAGAATAGGGGATGGAAAAATGTAAGAATAATTCTGGTAATGGAAGTAGAATATAAACAAAGAGCTTAGAGAAAGTGGAGAAGCAGTGGAGAGGTTTCCTGTTTAAAAAAGGAAAATGGAAAAGTTAAAATGGCTACTTATGGAAATGTAGAATAAACCTTTCACAGTTTAATGAAAAAGGAAGAATTTGGATCTGCTCAGAGGTCCACAAGGTATTTTAACGCAGACAGTGGCAACAAAGATAATCTTTTTTCTACTTTTGTAGTACTTTAAGACACATGATTTTCATACACGAAGTAGAGTGCAAGTACTTGACAGCACAGTGTAGACATGGAGGTGTGTGCAGGTTGCACCATCTTGAGAGCACTGGAATGGGGAAGGAGTAGCAGCATATTTCTTTTAGTCCTTGCCATTACTGCTGCAAAGGAACTTCTCAGATAGGGGCATGACGGATATCAGTGACAGAATTCCAACCATGGATCCTCCCTTCTTCTTCCCTGAGATTTTTCAGATCATAAAATCATTGAATGGTTTGGGTTGGAAGGGACCTTAAGGATCATTTAGTTCCATCTCCCTGCCGTGGGCAAGAGCACCTTCCGCTAGATCAGTTTGCCCTATCCACCTTGGCCTTTAACACTTGTAGAGATGGGGCATCCGAGATCCTAAGATCCTCCTGAGACCCAACTCTTGCATCTCAGCCGGCTCATGGGACCCTTGTGTTGGAGGATGGAATGTATTTTAGAGCTTCACAGTCACCCCGATATTGCTGTGTTGACTGTTTCTAATGTGCTAAAGGAAAGAACATTTCCTAGGATTATTTTTTTGCTTAAGTGCATGTGTTCCACTTGTTATTTCAGATTTATTGGTGTTTACTTATTGCTGAATAATGAGCCTGAGGGTAATGGAAATCTTAATAGGCTAAAAAATTGGAGCCAGTGTCATCAAAAGCTTCCTGCTCTCCACTGGTGTAGGGTTGCCACTTTATTTGCTTACTCTGCAGGATGAATGTGTTTGTTGCAATGTTTTGGCTGAAATCCTGATTCACACTTTGAACAGGGCTGGGATTTCATCCTGTGAGCTCTGCCTGTGGGAAAATGTGAGGGAGGAGGCTGTGTCTCAGCCCTGCAGCACGGCAGGGCTGTGCATATGTGTCACTGCAAAGCTCTGAGAATGTGCTAAGTGATCAATGATGCGCAGCAGCACTGACTCCATGTTATCCTGACCAAAGCTGGCCATTTCGGTGGTGCCAGCCAGCCCAGGGAAACATGTTGTGAGTTGTGGGGAACCCCTGTGATGCAGAGGGTCAGATCATGGCTGAGATGTTCTTCTGGATGATGCCACTACAACCAAAATGCCACACATAGCCTGCAGATGCTCATGTGGCCCAGTCAAGGTGAAACTCAACAATTTTGAGGGCTGGATGGTAATTTTACCACCTGCTGCAGGCAGTTTCTAAAGTCCCATGGGGTATTTCAGTTTCAGTGCTGCCACATGTGGCTGAAGGCCCTTGGTTATTTTACCTGTGGGTGTTTTGTGGAGGTCCACCACAGCCGGTAGAGCTACAGAGATCACTAGATCCCCATGAAATGGTAACAACTTCTTGCAGCCAGCTGTGACAGAAAGGGAATGTGGCCTGCACACTGTTCTCTGTTTCTCTGGGCTGGCTGACACCCCTGAGATGTGGGTCTCTCTAAAGATGTTTCACTGCAAACCTGCACATGTGGGTGTTTCACCAGGGAGCCAGAGCCAAGCAGTGCTCCCACCTGGTCCCATGCACTGCAGTAGCAGATCAGCCTCCCAGAGGAAACACCACAAACCCTTCTACCTATTCCTCTGACTGATCCAGTCATTTCCCTTCAGTGGAAGAGACAGAGGGAAGAAAGAGTGTATGTACAGTCCTAAGATGAAAATTACTTTAGCCCAACAATCTTTTAATGCATCACCCAAACTGTATTTTCCAGCCTCTGTACATTCTCTGCTAACAAGAAGGCCTTCTGATGAGCAGCGGGAGTGCTCTGTAAAGGAATTTGCAGACCAGAGGTGCTCACCATAAATTTACTTCTGTCTACGATTACTATCATTGCATATTTGAGGCACTTTTAAAATAAACTATGCGGTGATGTAATGCACACAAAAGGGCTGGGGTGGGAGTGCAGAGAAAGGAAAAGAAGCAGCATCTGGATTTTGCCTGGTATCTCCTATAGAGCATCTTGATGTCTGTAATTAGTGTCATGTTATGAGAGCTTAAAAAAATAAAGGCGCCAGAGTTCCAAATAAAACATAAAATGGCTTTGATAGAATAAATGTTACTATCATTGTTTAAAAATGTTGTGACCTGTCTGCTATAGTTTCTGAGAAAGATATTTTCCAGTGCTGCTGCTCTTGCTCTGACTCTTTTTAAAATTCTATTATTACAGATAAGGACAGAGGAAAATCCTCAAGACAGACTTGTTTTAAATCTCTGTAACACAATGCCAGCATTGTCTCCCTTCAAGCTGAACTTCTAAATTAAAATAGGCATGATCTTTAACAGAGCTCTGAAACACTCTGTTCTACAAACACTTTATCCCCTTTATTAGAGAACATTAATAATTCAAATGTTATGGCTTAGGTTAGGCAGACCCATTTGTCTGGTGTTGGAATAATTTAGCTGTACTCCAGTGTTCAGAGCTGTTTTGATAGCCAGTGGGCCAAATTCTGCAGCCTCTTTGAATGTTGTGGGAATTTTACCTGCATCTTGGCAATGTACTGGGGAGGGAGACACAAATAAGAAGTTGGCAACCTTTTCCTTGACATTTAGCGTGCACAGAGAATGTACAAACATGGACTCCCAGTCCAACTTTGCAGACTGCATAAGGCAACATTTTCAGTTCAGCCACTTGGATTTTTCCTGAGCAAGGCCTCTAGTTTTTCAATCTAAAAACTCCACATAAACATGCTTGCAAAAACACATATGCAATTCACCTTAGCAGTAAGATTCCCCTCCAGCTTTTATTTTACCATGTGTGAAGTAGGATTTCTTCACTGCAGTGTGCATGTGTGCCTCTAAATGCATCACATTTTCAAATCACAGGGATTTACTGTGACTTTTTTCTGGGCCTTAGGAGCTGAGGCACTTTCTACCTACAGGTTAAATGCAGAACTCATTAGTAACAGTGATTTCCAGGCCTACACATCTATGAAGTCTTGAGTTTTACCTCACATGTATTTGTATGAATTGGCAAAGAGATTAGTATATGAACACAGCTTTTCAAGGTGCTATATTTCTTTGACAAGAGACCAAGTCTACATCCAAATGCTGCTGGACTTGAAATACTTAGGATATGCAGCTGACCTCTGTGGTCTGACCCTAATGCTAATAAAATACAAGCAATGCCCTGAAGAGATCTAGATTTATCTCTTTCAGGAGAAGAAGCATGGATAGTGGAGTGGGAAGAAATGGGTTCTGATCCTATTCCTGTGAAAGGGCTCGTTAAAGCTCTACTAGTCTTAGCTGGCCACTACATGACATGGTGCAAACACCACTTCCATACAACCTTGAACCCTACTTTCTATTGATAATATATTGATAATACACACAGGTGACACTGAGACATTAACCTTGCTTTATGCTGCCATTCCAAGAGGAGTAGAATCATTATCAATAAGGAATATTAGCCATTAGCTATTTGGATATAGAAAGATTAGAAACATACTATATATTATATAATTTTATGTCATAATTTATAGTTATGTAGTACATGGATTTATTTAAAAAAATTCAATGTTTATCTTCACCCATGTTCCAGCAGAGCAGATAATTTATCTATTAAGTGCAAGAAAAAAGACTTTCTCATATCTGTTGGGTGTCTGCATCATGAAACACTATAAGCAACACACAATTAAATTTGAAAATGAGGAGGATAGCAAAAGTAGCCACATGTTTTTTCCTATACTCACTGAAGCCAGTCTGCCAAATGCAACTTACAGAGAAATTTTCTCTATAATTATATGGTAGAAAACCCATTTGGTTTTTAGTGCCTTCTGTTGAGATATAAGAAAAGAGTATTCAGCTCCTTGCTCATTCACACTTGTTGAAGTGGCACATAGGATGCTTAAGCATGCTTTAAGCCAGATTTCAAAGGAGATTTGAGAACTTCAAGTTACAGTTGATTTCCAATAGCCCAGTTCAATGCCTACTAAAGTTCTCGAAAATCCCACCTGATAGCTTTAGGTAGTCAAATACTTTCATAAACTGACCCCACATTTCCCTGACCTTTAAAACTGAAGACAGGACTCTTACCTATTTTAAAGGTATTTTGCCAAGGAAAATATATCAAAGTTGACTAACTGTTTCAACCATGGTGATGGGAGACTTAGACAGAGAAAATATCCTTAAAACCCTCACAACTAGTGCACCAGCCCAAATAGAAGCCTCGCAATAATGGAAATGGTTCCAAGTTGCCCCCTTTCTGCACAGTTTAGCCGGATGTAGGGGCTAAACTCATTATTAAAATTTTAAATAGTTGTCCCTGGCAGGCCTGTCATAGGAGGGAAGGCTCCGTGTGGAATCAATGAAATAGGGGCAGGTCCAAGTGTGTACACCTGTCTTTTGGGGAGAATTGTGTGAGTGGACTCATTGTTTCTTTTGTGACTTTTTAAGCTAGTATTTCCATCAGTTTCTCTGAAGAACATCAGTTCTTCTCAGTGTGTTAATACTCATTTCTGTGGCAGGAGTTCAGCTGGTTTCTTTATCTAAGTTGCAATGAAGGCAGTAATGTCAAAGCACTCCTGGTGGCAGGGGCCACCAGCCCCAGGGCCAACTGCTGAGCTTTCCAGTGGCCCAGGAAAGACCCCAACCTGCTCCTCACCATCCTGTGGTACAGCTGAGGGACTCCTGGAGATGAGCTGACACTTGTGGCTGTAACACAGAAATGTATGATGAGCCTCTGGCTGAGGAAGCACAGCTACTGCAGTAGAGAATGAGGGGGAAAGGGAGCAACCGAGGCATTGACATTGAGATGTGGTAACCCTGAGGCCTGATCTCAGCCTGCCTGGTCCCAAGCTTTTCTGGGCATGCTTAGTATATTCACTAAACTTCTCCATCCCTCAGTTCTTGAGGGGTTTTTCTGGCAAAAAAAAACATTAGTGTATGTGAAGTGCTGAAAGTGCATGGTTATCACATGTAAGCCTAAACACAGAGACAGTAGGAAAAGGAGCCTGATAGTTACATATGTAATGTATAAGTCTCACAAAAGAGTAGGTATATACAGTTCTACTAAATCATTGTGGCCTTCAAATCTATTTAAATGAAACCTCTCATAGTCTATTCAGCTGTTCCTCATAAATCATAATTTTAGTTAAAAAATGAACTTCATATTTCTTCTGGGGCTTTGTTCTCCCATAGCCACATTCCTGGAACTGTTGCAGCCTAGAGATCTAGGGGAGTCTTCCCTGAGAAAAAAGTACTATCCTTGGATCTGGGGACTGGAGTCAGACTCTGGAAAGCACTCAGAATTGGGGGAGGAGAGTGCCGAGTAGCAGGAGAGAAATGTGAAGCATACAGTGTTAGAGCTCTTACACAAACAAACGTGTAATCTGCAGGGCTGTCTCACAAGATGCTTGTAGGTATTTGGTTAAATGGAATGATTTGATGGGAAGAAAATACTTAAAAAAAAAAGAAGCAAACCTTTCTCCCATTTGGAAGTACTAGGTACATTTGCCAACTTCCCCCCTCCCCCCCAATTTAATGTTTGTTTTGCCTGAAGTGCTGTGGTTGTTTTGTGACAGCTGTGTTTGCACTTGTTTTTCTCTTTCAATACTTTATCCTCAGACTATTCTCTGACCTGGTAGAGACACACAAAGCCCTTCCTGAATGCCATCTCTCTGCTCAGAGACCCACTAAACTGCCGAAACACTCTCTGGAAGACTTGTTCCTCAGGCAAGGAGAACTATTTCATTTCCAGAGTCTTCAGATTTCTTCGTGCATACTTACCAGGTTGTCAACACCACTGCATCACTCCTTCTGCTGTGTTGACTGTGACCTTTTGAAGGATGAGATGAGGTCAAGGCTACAAATCACTTTCTCTTTGGTCAACCTGAGGTCTTCAGTTTTTGTCTCTTAACCCAGGCTGGATGTAAAGAGATGAGTTGGTTATTGTCTCTCGGACAGTCAGTGCATCCTGCTATGGCAGATCACAGGACTTCTAACAAAAATTTTCCAATAAAGTGGCAATGGCTATGAAACAGTATCGGTAACATACAACTCCTGTGCTTTTTCAGGACAATAAAAAAATCCTGTGCAACACTGTCTTTGAATGAAACCCAATCCTAGCTTCACAGCTGTGATGTCACTTTTCCCACTGGATTCAGCAGGTCTGTAAGTCAGAACTAAATGTGTGTGCAGGAGCTGAGTTGCAGGCCTCCTTTGGGAGATAGTGGGCAACAGTTGTCTGGAGAAGTCCACACTTGTTCATTAGAGGCATGACAGGAGTTCCAAGAACCTAATGCCGTCCCATTTTTCCAGGTGCTGTATCCATGGCCAAAAGCAATCACTGGTCAAAAGAATTTACAACTATGATGCTGCAGCTGTTCATGTCCTTCATGTTCACATTGGTAATTTCAAATGATGTTCTGTTCATTGTCAACCTAACTCTCCTTCACACTTACCAATGCTTTCCAACACTTGTTTCCAAAATTATAGTTCCTCAACTCCTGTTTGTCAAAAAGTGAGTCCTGGTGTGAGTGCAGCAAGGAGTGAAAGCTTTTCAGGTATCCTATCTGGGGAAAGAGATGGAGCAACTGTTTTACAGCAGGAAAGAAAAAATCTAGTTACTTAGTCCTTCGAGAATTTTACAATATTACCCTTTAGGAAGACATGACTCTCCGAGGAACAGAAGTAGCATTAATCAGTCATACAAATGATTGAAAATTAATCAGCTCCATTACATACAGAGGTATTAAAAGCATGGCAAATATTGCAATAATGTATTAATCTGCAATTTTTATAGCTCTCATGAATAACACAGAAATGTTATGCCCCTTTACCTGCTCCCTTGTCCTTCCTTGCAGGAATGTCTCAGTTGCCATATCTCAGAGTTGTTTCTTTCCAGACACACCATGAGATTTATTTTTAGCTCTGCTTCTGTTGCTCCGCATGTTCTCTGGCCATCAAGCTTAGCTCCATAATGTGAAGGACTCAGTCCACAAGCCCTCCACTCTTCATGGCTCTCAGTGAGAAGACACCAGCTGATCACTGTAATGATCTCCCAACTCTCAGTCCTCTGCAGCTCTTTCCATAGACCTCCCACTAAGCAAGTTTCCTCTTTCTCTATTTATTCACCCCCAAAAGCCGCCACACAGCCTTAATTAAGTCCATCTGGGAAGCATATGTTCAATTGCAGTGACTTTGGACCCACATTAAAGGGGCAAGTTCTTCATGACAGAAAGAGTTAGAGACCAGGTCCTTAATCTTTGCAGGAAGACATGCTGGAAAGAAGAGTTGCCCTTTTTGCTGACAGTCAGGCATTCTCTGGGTGAATATATCCCACTGATACAAAATAGGATCGATAAAGATGAGTTAGAGGAGTCAGCAGCACTGTCTCTCTGATGCACACAGTACCTTCAAGATCACTCACTCAATAACAACTCTCTGGTGAACAAACAACAGCAAAACAAGGTCAGTCACACAGGGGTGTTCACCAGCCTTGGAGGTTTTCTGTAAAGGCCCACCAGACTCTTCCAGTCTGGAACAAATAATAGGAATTACTAAGGAGAAATCTACCCATGTGTCCTGAGATGAAAGACTCTTCAGGCTTGTTATGTTGCTGGAAGGGATTCAACAGGAGTGAACAAGGATGATGACTCTGTATTGGCCAGAACAGGTTGTAATGGGGGACTGACCAGCAATATAAGGCCGTGCAGCAGCATCACTGGTATTTCTTTAACTACCAACCTAAAGCACTGAACTGTGCATTTTTGTTCTTCTGAGATACTCAGACTCATAGTACAAACTGCTGTACGGTTCAGAACTTGGTGCTCATGGATATAAAGCAGTAGCAAGACATACCAAGCCTCATGTCTCTACCACTCTCACTCCTGTACTTTGTTTCTGCTGGAAAGTAACAATGTGGAATAGCTAAAAGAGAAGCCACCATGGTCTAGACTATTAAGCCTCCTAGACAGATGGATGGGAATCAAGACTGACAGGTTGGGTAGGGATAGCTGGAGTATTGCCTCTGTCCTTCAAACATGCTGACTAGTGGAGCCAAGCAGGAACAAAAGATTAAGGTAGGCTATAAAGAAACTCAGACAGCTTTCTGAAAAGCAAACAGCTGTAGAAACAAAGCTGGGACTCCATAAACCATCCCGTGCTTTCAGGGATTCAACAGTCATCAGTCCTTGGACTCACTTTGCTTCATCCTCAGTTGACTACAGAAAAGCAGAACTGTGTGAGTTAAAGACACTAGGCCAGAATCATCATTTAGGAAAGCTCTAGGATTCATCATGTCTTGGTAATCTAGAAAATAAATATTTTTTAAACTTTTCACTGTATCACAGCATGGATCGAGTTGGATCGAGTTGGAAGGGACCACAGAGGGTTATCTGGTCCAGCCTCCCTGCTCAAGTAGGGTCATCCTAGAGCACATGGCACAGGATTGGGTCCAGATTGTTCTTGAATATCTCAAGTGAGGGAGGCTCCACAACCTCTCTGCTCAATCTGTTTCAGTGCTCAATCACCTGCACAGTAAAGATCTTCCTCATATTCAGGTGGAACTTCCTGTACATCAGTTTCTGCCCATTGTCTCTTGTCCTATGGGTTGACACCATTGAGGAGAGCCTGGATCCATCCTCAGTAGTCTCCCTTCAGATACTTAGAGATATTGACAAGGTCCCCTCTCATTTGTCTCTTCCAGAGGCTGAACAGGCCCAGCTCCCTCAGCCTTTCCTCATAAAAGAGATACTCCAGTCCCATAATCATCTTTGTCACCCTATGCTTAATCCGCTCCAGGAGCTCCATGTCTCTCTTGAACTGAACCTTTGCAATATTATAATTACTTTAAAGCAGAGGCCATGGGTATTTTTAGGAAAGTCTCTTTCAGTGAAATTCATTTACCTTAACACATCCAGTGTTGCTTTAACATGTCTTACAGAGTAGTTTCCTGCATCTATCTTACCACTTCATAGAGATACAGGCTGTATGAGGGCATGTTTCATTTGACCAACTTCATAATCTGTCTCAGAAAGATTTAAGTCATGTTCTGGAAGTGCCTTTTTCCTTTTAGGTTAATATTACTGGGTCAAGAAGACTGGTTCAGAGCAAATGTACCTTACTCGGACTTTCTAAGCCAGCCTTCAAGACTAGCACAGCTATGTGGATTTTCTACACATCTACTCAGCCAAGGCATTACCAGGAATGGGTGTCTGGCTTTTCTGACCTTCAACACATTACAAAGCCTCTCTCCTTGTTTTGGCTTCCCTTGAAAATAAGGTGGAGTGAAAAATGTGTGAGTTTTTGTGGGACAGAGGGAATTCTTTATTTCAAAGTCAGCATTGGATCCATGTAGGTGTTTTCAATACAAAGTGTGCTTTTAAAGATCTACAGGTCTCACTTGGATACTTTAGTGAATGATCTATATATTACAGCTCTAAAATGTATATCTCGATTTTGCAGCCCTTGATGACATGAGTTGTCCTACACAGCAGGAAGAGGTAAAACCTTGGCACTCTACCCATTTTTATCAGGACTGGCCATATGTATGGTTAAGAGCCAACCAGTGTGAGTTAGGGCTGTGAAATCACCTCCCAGAGAAGTGTGGGAGAAGCCTCTTTCCAGTCTAAAGAACTTTCCTCAGACCAGGTAGGAAAGCAGACAGGATAGAAACTCCTGGGTCCACCCGCAATCACATTTCCTTGTCCAAGAACATCAGATTTTTGGGATATAGGCTGAAAAATAAAAACATCCTATAAGGAGACTGCTTAATAAGTTGGGGCAGCCAAGTATGTGAAAACTCCTGTGATCTTCTCAAGCCTTGTTGGGATTGGCAGAGAGGTTTCCGAAGCACATGGAGGTGGTCAGACACTTGAAAAGGACTAAAGTGTCAAGTGCCAGGTGGAAAAAAAATAATCTGTTAAATGTTATCACAGTATCTCTTCTTAGTGAGGTAAATTTCCAGGCACTTGTGACTTACTGTATCGTAACTTCATGGGCTGATTCAGGCTGAAAAACAGCCTTCTTTATTCAGTGTATGTCTGCTTCAGGATTTTATGCAGTTCTATGTGAACTCATTCCACGCACCACACTCCATCAATATATGTGTTCTGCATTATTTAGATCAGTGCATTGTGGCAGCTTATTCCCAAAAATAATTGTGTAGCAGATAAGATTTTTCCTATGCCTGCATTGCCATGATTTCTCTACCTGTTTAGAGGCTTGAAAAAACAAATGTGTAGAAGGAAGCTTCTTTACAGCTTTTGTGGTTTTTTAAAAACAACCATAGGCTCCCTGAAGCTGATGGTGCCTTAGACAAGCTGAACTAAGCAGTGCAGTGCTCAGTACAGATGTGGTAGTACAATATTAACTTCATCAATGAGGTAACAGATTCCTCTTCACCTAAAAGTCTCCATGTCCTGCACATCAAAGGCTCCTGTAACCCTGGGTCAGTATGGGCTCCCACAGATAGTTGTTTTCTAAAGGCCCAAATCCCAGTGCAGGTACTACAGAAAAATCTTTGTGACTTGGTCTTACAGTGCTTTTTTTTCTGAATGATCTACCTAAACCCGCAAGGTTTCACTCAGGGAAGTCCTGTGGTTAGTGTATACAAGAAAATTAGCCTCCAATAACTGCAGTTTATAATTAATGGATCTATGAATGTTTGCAAGGTTGTCTAGTAAGTTGGAGTGGTTTTGGTACTGGTGTTGGTATAGACACACAAGCTGTTCCTTGTTTTACTGCAGTCTGTATTGGTATGCAGTTCTACTGGCAAGAACATTGTTCAGAATGCAATTTTAAAATTATAATTAAAGTGCTGAGAATCAGCAACAGTGTTTATAAAGACAATGAATCAAGGAATTCAAGAAGCTGTGAAAGTTACTGGCCTTAATATATTTGTTAACTATATATGGTGTTCTCTAATTTTATAATCTTGATATTAGCCCTAACATTTCTCATGCCATCCTTTTGCAAAGATTAGGCTATCTTACTGAAAAGAACTGTGAGCAATATAGTCCATCAGGTTTTGAACATATACATAAATTGTACAAATTCAGCACTAACTTAATAGCATTCAACTTACTTTATGCCCCATATAGCATTATGTTTTAAAGTCTGGTTTCTCTGGTTCAGAGAAGAGTTTAAGAGCACAACATACCTCTCTCAAGAGACTTGCACTGTCAGGATGATGCATAAACTGATCCTTTTCATAGAAGATAAAACTAGCTCTGTGGATCACAGTGAAATTCACAGGCTCAAATGCCATTCTGGTATTCAGAGGCACCGCTGCTGGAAATTCGACCTTACTGTGGAAGCTGGTGCTTACTATTTTCAAAGGAGAAAGCTCCTGCCATCTAAGACATCTGGCTTGTTGTTGTAAACCTTAAAATTCCAGAGAGTAAAAGCCATTTTCAGGTACTCAATCACAAATCAGATTTGGGGTTATCAGTGTGTACATGTAAGGTTTAGGATACCTTTTAATCTATGTAAACAGTGCGCTCAAGAACTGCATGTATTTATGTAGAGATCAAAGAGGTGGCAATGTCCATGGAGAATAAGCAGCAAGAAAAATCATAGGAATGGTAAATGATCAGTTGTGAGAAGGAAAACTTGAAAAACTTGATTCTAGATATGGCAAATAGGTTGCACTCAGATGTGGTTCTGACATGTGCACATGGGGCTGGCATGTCATCCACTGCTTGTTGCCTCTCATTATCGAGGCACACTGCACTAGGTCCTGGGAACAGAGCTCAGCCTCCAGCTTTCTTCTACCAGCAGCTTCCTGCATTTTCACCAGCTGCTGCCTCGAGCTGGATTGGCACCATGCAGAGACATGACGCACTCTACCATGTCAGGGCTGGGCTTCTTTTCACCATTAGCTTTAGCCGTCTGTCCTGGGAGCACAACCAGCTGTATGGTCTCTTCTCAGAGCTCCCACTTTTTCTGCTGTCCTGTCTTGCTGTCTCACACTTCAAACCTGACCAAATGTACGCTGAAGTCAGTGAGGAATTTCCTCTGGCCTTTCATTCCTTTCTCTGATGGCTTTGGGCTAATTCTGCCCTGGCCTGACCATGTCCCGCAAAGCATCCAGCAACTTTCACATCCACAGAGATCCACAAGCTCACCAGTTGCCTGGCTGCTGGCACAATACAGGGAATCAAGGCAGCAGTGGCTGGCTCAGCCCTACATAGTGTACAGGGCACAGACCAGGTCCAGGGACACCAACTCTGTCCACCTCTACTCAGACTGTCCACTTGCTGGCTCTATGGGAAGTGTCAAGATGAGGGAATAAATAACCTGACTGAGAAACAAGAAGCCTTGGTTAATGATTGCCACACCCCTTAAACTGATCCTCTGCTTGCACCCACTAGAGTTAGTGGAGAAAGACTCTGCTTGCTTTTCTGTGACCATTTGTGTCCTTCTGCATGCTGTACTGGCTGCTAGAAGATTGTCTCCTTCACAGCAGCTCCTTTCACAGAAAGCTGAAGGTGGTAGGGCAGTGTGACGAAAAGCTGCTGAAATGTACTTTTTAATGAGAAAATGAAGTGTTTTCCATTGCAGTATGATTACTCTTTTTTTTTCTTTCCTCAAATTCTGCAAAAAAAAGAGGAAACAAAAAGAGGAACATGTGCTCATTTGTTGTAACTGGAGTTTGTGAAACTAGGTCTTCTTGAGAAAGCTACTAAACATTCATTTCAAAGAATACGGACATTTTGGCATCCAAATATTGTAGCGTGTCCAGAATATAATTAGCTCCTGAAGTGGTTTGAACTTGTAAATATGTCTTTAGATCATAAACTGGTTCAGTAGCTATGTGAGCTTTAAAGTTGACTCTTGGAAAAACAAGACTTGGAAGGAGAACTCAAGCCACAATAGACATACACTGGGACCCAAGAGAATTTTTTTCATGCATATGGTTCATCTATTTACATATTTTACTGTAACCTTTTCAAAACCCTTGTGCCTCAGGCAGCGGATGAGATTACTATTAGAACAATATAGGTAACGTGGATGGTTTGAACTGTTTAGCTGCCAGCGTATATTTCATTCACAATTTTGGCTTTAATTTTCACCAGGCAAGTGAGGAAGAATAAGAAACATCTGCATGTGCATAGTAACTGTGAGGGGACCTTAGATGCATCACTGGAATTAAATCTCACAAAGGCCTGCAAATGAGGCTGGAAAACACACCTGTTGGATAAACTGAGGTAAAAAGAGGTGGAATCATTTCCTACAAATAGGCTCAGCACCAAAAAATCGAAAGAAGAACCCAGGAGACACAAATTATATTCCTGTTTCTCTCTTCTGACTTCTCAAATATACTCTCTGGGCATGGAAGAACTGATTCAGATCAAACAAGCTGGTCCAGACCGGTGCCTGAAACCTAAATAGTTAAGTCTGTATAGTGTTTTCAAATGATAAAGTACACTGTAAGTGCTAAGTATTATTATTACTTTGAATCAAACAAAACCCAAACCTGTTTGAGAGGTTCAAAAATATTTGCTTAACTTTTATGTATTTATTTTACATTCTGGCTTGACTCTACGCTTCCTGTTGTCTCCTGGGACTGAAAGTGCAGATACTCCAATGCCACAAGGTGGCTGTGCTAGCAGTATTTCTGAATTGGCTGGAGATGAGGTGCTCTGGAAATTTCACAAAAAAGCCTTCTGTGAGAATGTAGACACAGCTTAATCCACCTGAAAAGTGGCGGGTGAGGTGTTTGCTGCATGAAAAGTTCCTGCTGAAGGCAGAGCAAGCTGCTGTGGGGCAGCCAGGATGGTATTACACTTTCCCAGCAGGAGCTGAAATTTTGAAGGTAACTCTTTCCAGAACAGAGAGCTGACACTAGGGTTTTCAACAGGGCCTGGATGACTCAGGGACACCGTCACCTTTGATTGCTTCCCTGAATTAAGGTTTTAAGACTCTCACGCAAGCTGTGATCGATGACTCCCCTTCCGTCCAGCATGTGTCTTGGAGAAAGGGTGGGAAGAGTAGCATCTGCACAAGACAACCTCTTCTGCAATTAGTCAAATCATCACGGAGTCTATCTGTTTTCCTCATTTGATAGCTGTCTGTTCAGTTCACCTCTGACGTTTTGCATCGTAGTTGTAGTCGTAGTCGTAGTCGTTTGAAGTCGGATTGAGTCTATTAACCTCTTAACTGCTTCTGGCCCTACGCTGATTTCAGTGGAATGCCAGTAAAATGTTGGCAAAGGAACACATGCTTTTGGGACCCAACAGAGAAGTGGTTAGCCGTATATATGTTGTTCAATGCAACAGCCTGAAAGCTCAGGTCGTGAGAAGCACTTTTCACCATGTGTAAAGTCTGACACATATTTCAAAGAAAGCTTTTAATTACAGTTGGCAGGTCTGCCCCCATGGCTGAAAAGTGACTTAATTTTTGACCCCAGCAGCAGAGGAGTCCGTAAATCAGGCTGCCATTGCAGTATCAATTCAAATAAAGAGCTGTGGCTTTATTGCCTGCACAGGACTCCCGTGTGGGCTGAGTGTGACCTTCCAAAATGACCATTGAGCTACAGACTATAAGCAACTTGAAATAAGTAATCTTATGCCTCAGTTACCTCATTTGCAGAATAGGAGGAACAGTATGTCCATTTTTATAAAATGGTGCTGGACCTAGGAGGGAAACCCCCTCTCCCAGCTACTGTCAATTACCATGTATTCTGATGATGGGGCCACAGACATGCCCTAACTGTAAAGCTACATCCAGATTTGCATTTAGACTATCTTTGAGTTCAGAAGTTTTAACTCCAGGGTTTAGTTCAGCCCAGTAATATTGCAGCCAGGATTAAAACCGAGTCTGGGTTACCCAAAGGGTGGGAAGTCCGGAGAAGAAGAATTCAATTCAGGATTTCATTGCTGTGGGACAAGGGACAACCACTTTGCAAACCTCCAGCCAAAGTTCAGGCTGAATCACACCTAGCCCTAATTGCCATGTGTTCACTCAGTTTGGCACCTCTCTGCACTTTTGCATTCAGGCTCCAGCCTAAGTACAGATTCAGTAGGAATCAGAGACCTCATGAATAACACCATGCTAATGAGAACTCAGGCCTTTTTTTCAGACATAACGGGAAACCAACTTGTGGATTATTTCACTGAAAGAATTTGAAATTGAGCTATTCCTTTCTTTTTTCTTGGTTTTGCTTTCTATCTGCCTTGTGCCAAGCACCAACTCTTTCTCTAACAAAATTAGAAGAATGAATGCTGAAAAACTGAACTGATGAAACAAGAAAATACTCAGTTAGGGGAAAAAACTAAAAAGGAATAGCTTATGAGAAAACTTCAGGTGCCAGCCACTTTGGAAGCAAGCACATTTTTAAGGTGTCCAGCTCAGCAAGACAGAAAGTTCAAGGATTTTAGACAAGCTGTCCACAAACTGACAGCTTGCTAAAACTAGGTTATGGTGTACCAGGGGTCTAGGGGCCCAACCTGCACCAAGGAAGACCTTGTCCATACCCCAAGGAGCTTTATGTCTTGAATCTGTGACTGTGCTAGGGGTTTTGTGGAAAAAGAGAGGTGCAGACTGACACTCTCTGCCTGCTATCACAGTTGTGATCCTGTAGTCAGCCCAGATAGTCTAGTGCTTTCCTGAGATGCAGCCTGCTGCAGGGAAGCCTCCCCGAAGTGTGAGACAAGGGATGTGCCAAATTTGGAGTCCCCAGGGGATGCTGCCTGCAGAGCTGTGAGTGGTACTGCAGAGCCGTGAGTGCTGATTTCCAAGTGCAAATTACTAGAATACTGGATTTTGAAGGGCTGGGGGTAATTTTAGTTTCTCTAGCTTTTCTTCCTTCTCTTTTCCAAACCTGTCTGCCAGTCTCTCTCCAGAGATGAGCACATCAAGGAGTGCTGTCCATCCATGCTCTATCTTGACTTCTAATTCATATGTAATGGGGGCAATCAGGCACTGACCCCTTCTCTCACTCTCCCACAGACCATTTATTTTACACCAGAGGAGGGATGTAACGTGGTAAATATAATGGGACAGACCTGGCAAAAAATAATAACCAACTGACAGAGAAGGGGAAGAAAAATTCCTCCTAGTGGTGATCACAGAGAGCTGATATGGTTTTGTTATTATCTCAGGAAGGAAGTAGCAATGCACAGAGCAAGACAAACTGTCCAGCTGTAACACCTGGACACCACAGTCATTTTCACCAGTGATTAGAAGAGAAAGTGAGCTTTCAAGCTACTGCCAAGTATCTTTCAAAACCCTGTTCCTCCAAGAAAAAAGACTGGCTTTGCAAGAAGCCTGTTGGATGACTTTTACACTCTGACTGTGGTGCATGTGTCCTTCTGTGTGCTGCACTATATATATACACACATATTCCTCAGGCACAGGTTTTCATAAATAACCCCCTGTCAGCATTCCACTTAAAATGATGAGTTTGCACAACAAGCACCTCAGCTCTCCACTGAGCAGAGCAGGGTGGGTAGCATGCACATGCTTGCAGCAGATAGGCAGGCAGTCAGAGCAAGATGTATTACAGCAGGTATTAACTTTGAGGTTGGTGGGTTCTTTCTCTTTTGGCTTTTCCCAGGACAACCATACCAGCAGGCACCATCTGGTCCTGATGGATTTTAAAAGGTGCCAGGAAGGAGCTGGGTACACAGTGTGATTTGGCTGTTAAAGGTAAAGAAATGCCTAAACCTACAGAGAGATTTGAAATTCGTAGCCTGTGAAGATCTTTGGGCTCATAAAATTAATTTTTTTTTTCATGCATGTGCAAAAAAAAGTTTATTTCACAGTTGAGGCACCAGAAGATGATGCTGAAAGTGGTGTAACATCATGGTCTCTGTAGGAGTGGTAGATTTATGTGCCAAATGTGGATCCAAACTTCCTTGCCCAGGGCAGTGGAGCTCTGAGCTGCCAACAGGCATCACCAGGAGCCCTTTGGGGCAGAAATTTGCTTTTTGTCCTTTTGTGTAGAGTGCTTCTCAATTACTAGGTCCAGTTAAATGGTGTCTCAGCAGAAACTAGAGGGCATTCCTACCAGTTGTTTGTGTTGTTACTGTACACAGGAGCTGGATGACACCATCATTTGTGATAGATGTTACACAGTGACAGTACATGAAAAGAGTGTGAACTTAATTTTCCTAATAAAAATCTGTGAGTCCACATGAGAAAGAAAAGATCTTTTCAGCTAGGAAAGTCCAGTTCTGCATGATGCAGTTTTATTACCATAATCACACTTTCACTGAGCTAATTCCATGGTTTACAAATGTGCTAATACCCAAATAAATGATCTAAACCCAATCAAACCACTACTTTTACTTTGTTGAAGCTTTTTTGCAAAAGCTGACAATCAAAAAAATCCCTGTTGAAGGGTTCCAATAAAAAATTCCAGCAAAACAAGACAGTTAAGTCAGTGTGGACAGCAGTCTATTAAATCACTTCACCAAGTATTGCTGTTGTGATGAACATCCTAGATAAGGTGTGGGTACTAAAAATAAGCCAGAGTTCCTTGCATAGCTGTAGAGCATGTAAATTATTTAGGAGAGAAGCTACATTTATTAACTTGTTTATTAAAACAAATCTGGTATGTAATTTTTCTCTAGTTCAATACACTGAAGTTTATATGAGAAGTTGAGTTTTTGGGGTTTGAGCTTTCATTATTCTCCAAGCAATTTTAGCTATGCACTGACACCACTAGGACAATAGCAATGATTTAACATGATAGAAATAGCAATATAGTCAAAGCTCTGTCAGAATTTCCATTTTAAATTCTGTTTGTTTAGAAATAATATTTCAACCAGTTAAAACAGCATCAAGCACAATTTTGGCATTTGCAGTCATCCTGGATGCCTGGATGTAATTACTTTCCTTTATTAAAAAAAAAAAAGTATCTTGATTTTTTCATTATTTTGAAAATGTTTTTTTTCTCTTTGTTGTTGTTAACATTGCTGTCATTGTCCTGATAAAATAAGTTTAATCTTAAACAACATGATTTTGCAACCACATTCTCCATAAAGAAAACAAATTGATTTCAGCATTAAAAACAGATGAGCAATTTAGGCCTGAATGAAGCTGATCCTGTGGCCCAGAGATCAGGGAGCTTTGTTACCCTTGCCACTAGATGCAAGAGCAGCACTGTGCAGTAGGAGATGCAAGATCTGAGCTCCTGATACACATCCCTGTTCGACCCTATCCATACATCACTCCCAGGGGATGGGACTGGAAGCACCAATCACAGAACTAACAGATGGAAAGGAGGAGGAATTCCCCTGCTCTGTGAAAAGAGCCCTAAACTCAACGTGCAGCAGATTCAGGTGTGGAAAGCATTCCTGTTGCTCTTCCTGCACTTGTCAAAGAAAAGATAATTCCAAATGCAGGATGCAAGCTTGAAGATGGCTTGACTATGGGGTCCAATTTGTGGCATTATTCATAAGGGGATAAATTCCAATTCTGAATTGGAATTTACTGAATTTTTTGAAAAGTTTAGAAGTGGCCCAACCTTGCAAGGATATATCTACAATACCTTCCTAGACAGGAAAAAGAACAAATCCTTACATCAAAATGAAGCCAAGATTAGGAACATGTATCCTTATTCAAAGGATAAAAACCCCAATATGGTCATAGCCTAACTGAAGCATTGTAAACCCCAGTCAAGGCTGCACTCACAACAAATCCAAATGCATGAAGGGAAAAAAGGAAGGGTAAAACCACCCAGGCAACATTAATTCTCTCCTGAAATCAAGTCAGGATGCTATTTCAGAGTTTATGACCTTACATGAGAATGAATTGATTTTTAAGAGCCTTGGGTTTTTTTAAATGCCCCCTTGCCTTCCCCCCCCCCCAGCCACCTTTTTCCCTTTCTCTGTGCCTGGGCTTCAGGGAAGAATTAAGGCTCTTCAGGTGCCTTGGAAGTATTTACTACCTCTGAAGCAAAACTTTAATTTTGATTTACCAGAGTTTAAAAAGTCATTTTGGAGATGATTGCAACAATTGTGTAAGGAAATGTATAAACTTGGAGCTCATATGACTCATTTTTATGCTTGATTTGTGATTTAGCAGCAGCATATAAAAGTGTTGATGCTTCTAAATACAACTGAAATATTTTCTTTTCATAAGGTTACTGTATGTATAACAAAATACCATAGAAACAAGTGGGAAGCTTGCCTCATTGATTTTAATGGAAATTTGTTTCCCAAGAAGAATTTGCTGGTTCAGTATTTTCCGAGTTGTGCAAAAAAAAATTTGCATGGAAAATGATTTGTCTTGCTTGGGCTTTTGATGCTGCAGAAAGAGTGAAGAAAAGTATTTTGGGATTCCTGTGGGGCTTCAAAAAGCCAGCAGTCCTTTGCTGTGATGGCTACAGCATTTGCAGGGTTGACAGCGTTTGTAAAAGCAGGCAAGCTCCTCAGATCCCATCGTGGGAAATAGAGCAGGAATCACATTTTCAGGAGGAACTAACCCTGCTCCTTTCTCTCACAGCTGGTTATCCCAGGGCTACAGGCACATATCTGGAAGAAGTCAAGCTTGGGCATGGGTAGGGAGAGACAAAACAGGTTTACTTCCACCTCAGCCCCTGCTTGACCGTAACACGTTGAACATACATCCAGGTGAGCCCTAAGGAAATCAGAGGAACCACTTCCCTCTCTCATTTCAGACCAGCCTGGCACACATCTCTTCTGACAGTGCTCTAAGACTTGGGATTTGGGTTGAAATACTGAGATAAACTGCTGAAAAATTTCAGAGCTTCCAGGTCAAATTTTCTTTGGAAGAGAACAAAATTGTTCATCAACATGACATTGCACAGTATGGTGTAACACTCTTTGGAAATAAACCTCCTCTTGGCCTTGAATTATGTGGTTCCTGATGTGCTAGGTGAGAATTGCATCTTTCAGTGGATAGCTCTGGCAACAGCCACATAGCCAGCATGTCAGGCCCCATCTTGCTGATTTCTGTGGACTTATGGCTTCCATCATCTCTGTTTCCCTTCATGACTCCCAATATAGAAACACAACCTTGACTGTGTCCCACACCTACAATATATCTACAGCTTTTCTGGTGGCAACTGGCAGCCCACTTGATGTCCTGAACACCATGCTGGCATCAGCCCTTACCACTTGATAGAGTTGAGTGGGAGCCCTGGAGTTATTCCCGCCCTTTGCAGCCCCAATTTTATCTGTGCACACTCAGGTTGTCGATGTGGTCCCCTTCATCAGCCTTGAGGACAAACCCATCACATGGAGTGGTGATTCTGCCTGCAGAGCTTTGCTTCCCACCCACCAGCATGGCTGGCAGCACCACTCCCAGTTTCCAGGGGGTTGTGCTTTTTAGTAACTCTTCCTTTCATTGTAACATCTTTTATTTCATTTAAGACACAGAAAATGACACTGGTGTGGTAGATGGGGGACAGAAGCAGAAAAGACGGGTAGAACTTCACAACCTTTGGACTTCTTTCACATTGGCAAGTTGATGAAAAACCTGACGGAGCTTTTCCAGTATTGTTTTCATACTCTGTGTAGCTGGAAAAGTGAAATTCTTCTGAATGAGCAGGACAAGGAAAATACTTAGCTCTGACGATGCTGGGAAAATTCTGGGGTTATTTTTATCCACGCATATAATTTCTGTCCAGAAAAAAAATTGCCTCAAGTATTCTAAATATATGAATTTCTTATCTTCTATTAGAAAACATTAGCACTGGCAGGAGGAAGCAGACTTTCTTCGTTAGTGCCAGAATATTTAACGTAGGTTCCTCAATATTGAAAAAGTAGTCAGAAGAAAAACAAGAAAAGTCATTATCTGTTTTTTCCCCTTTTAATAACCTTTTCAGTAGCACAATGCATTCAAAGCTAGGCACATTCCCTTCAGTGCAATATGGTCTCAAGACATGATTTAGATGGAAAATTTAAGTAAGATTAATGCAATTTATTATCCGCCAGGATATCCCTACAAACCACACTGCTTGGCTGAATTTTTGATTCTCAATCTAATATTTCAGATGAGATTTCCAGACGGGTGTCTTATTCCTCTATTAGTTTAGTGAGGGTGATATAGAGTTTGTAAAACAGGAGAGGTTAAGCTAGTTTTAACACTTGATTAATCATTTAAATTACTTTGTTACTGTTTGAATCCATTGACTTTTGTTTACCAAGCAACTCCCTGAAACCCAAAGCCAACAAAAACCACAGGCAGCTTTCCAAGTTGTTAATTTATTCAATGAGTTCTTCAAAGGAGTTCTAAAAGGGGAAAAAAGGAGCAAATTTATAGTTGCACTGAAAGCGTAGAGCAATTCTTGTTCATTGCTTGCTAAAAATGTCTAAGTTTTTATGACTCAGAAAAAAACCCCAATATTCAAATATGCTGGCCAGCTCCTGGATACATATATTTTTTAAGCAAATCACTAGTACTGAGTAGAGCCTGACTGCATGTTCATGCAAATACTGATTGAAATAAAATCAACTCATGTGACAAGCTACACTTTTCTATGCTTTTTATGTGCAACTCTGACTTCATCTGAAGTAAGATTCTGTTCCCCTGCAGGAAAATTCAGCAGAGCAGGATCAGGACCGTAGGAAGTCAAGACACAGGGACAAAGCTTTTTCAAAAGCAAGTATGAATGGGTGATTAAAAAGCCCCCTTCAGTTACACAATATACATGTGTACAGTTTGCAATTGTCCACAGGGGAAAGGAAAAAAAAATCCCAAGCCCTAAATCATGAAAAAAAGGCCAGCTTTCTATTCTGCGTATTACAAAGTCCGAGTTTGGTAAATTGATTACAATTTCTTTACAGAGACCTATCAAGAATAAACCACTAAGTCTTAGACATAAATTTGAATTCCAGAGTCTCCAGCTAACCCAGCTCATAAATGAATTCCTAAATGCTGACTGTGCCAGAAGACCCAGCGCTGCAAAACCACTTGGCAGAAGCCATTAGTTTCAATGAGATGAACTGCTCTATTTAGCTCTCATTCAAAACTTTACAGAAATGCCAGATTTCCATAAACACAGGTTTCCTTGAATTTCCAGGGCTTTGATTAACTGGTAGATGAGGGTGTCTTACAAATATAGATTTGTATGCAGAGTTGGGCTCAGAAAGCATGAGAGACTGGAAACGGACTATAGGCTTTTCTTTCTTTCTTACTTTTTCTCTTCCTGAACAAACAGAAAGCAGGAAAACTCCCTTAGAATATTTTGGAGCTGAGGTTTTAATAATTAATAATTATTCTGTGGTTTAACACTGTTGTAGATCATTTTCCTGTCATTTATATCATTGCGTGTTAAGCTTTTTATGACAGATTAATATCCTTCAGCTTTTACAGTATGGTTTTAAAGTCCTAAAGCAAGGAAAGACTGAAAGAAAAAAACACATCCTTATTTTTTCCTCCTAAAAAAAAATCAATTTGTGGTATCTATTAAAGGAAAAGGCTACCTCTTTTGTCAAGGGACAACTTTTTAATTTTACTTTTTCTTCTTCTAACTTTTTGTGACCCACCCATCAGTCAGTTGTGTTGAGACCAGTAATGCTTTTTTGATACATTTGAATTTATGTTTATGCAGGTTAGGTGAGGAGGAGATTTAGTGGTTTGGTTGGGGTTTTTTTTCCCCTGAATTCTAGGTTTGGGGCCAGGTTATGGACCAATGACTTTTATGGCCTGGATGTAGCAGCACTACAGATTAGAAGATCAACCCTCCCTCTCTTCTCCCGTCTCACTTTTTCCCCCTATGAGCAAATGTTCCTAAAAAACACATAATCTCTACACTACTATAATGATCATCATAAATCTATGAATAAATGGCGTTGCTAGCAAGAGTGCAAGAACTGTACAGATAATAATATGCAACTATGGTTTGTTAACCTTAAACCCTCTTAAATCAGTCGTAGAACCATAGCAGCCAAAAAAACTATTGTGGTCAAATGCCATGAACTCTAGCTTGCTTTTAACATTAGGAATATTTCCCCTCTTCTCCAGCTTTTCTACAATATCTCTCTTCCCAACCAGAGTTTCTATAATAAAAATTATAGTTTATGTGCATGTTTTTCGGTTAGGCTCTGAGAGTCTGATTCAGCATTTTTTTTTTCTTCACTTTTTTTAGGAAAACGCTGGCTGTGTGGGTGCTGAGCCACGGAGCCTGTGTGTGGCCCAGTGGCTTGGCGCCCACACAGCAGAGTCCTGCTACAGCTGGCAAAACCTGCTGGGATTTCATCGCTGCAAAGCACTACGTTAGGCCTTTGGCATTACCCCACCCTTCCTGAGCACTGCCTTTGAATAAGCCCGTATCCTTTGGCTGTCTATGGATAACGGGCTTTCTAGTGTGTTCTGTTTGACCAGTGAATGAAAAAGGTTCCTGAAGCCTGTATGTGCAGAAATGAACACGGTCTAGCTTTTCATTGAGAATTACCATTGGCTTCTCCTACAGGACTTGCTACCAAGAAGCTGAGTTTGGTTGTAGGTGATTGACGGGAATTGTTGTGTTGACACAGGTGAATTCAACCAGTGAGGAGAATACTGCCAGCAGAACATATAACCAAAGCAAGCACATTGGAATTAACACAAAACCGAAGGCAAAACTAAAGTGTAATAAATTAATGAAACTACGAAAAAGATGACAAGATGCTGAAGACCTGAAAGAAACTGAGGTAACAATGAATGATACTGCTGAAAAGAGGGCTGTAATGTGAGGATTTCAAGAACTCCAGAAAAGAGCTGAGAAGTTTGATCTCAAATAGGATGGAAAAGTAATGTTTATAGAACACTTAGAGTCATGACACGTATTGTGGTACAAAATCCATGCCTCAAATATTCAGACTTCAGGTTGGGATAAACATAATATTGAGTATAAACTTCAATTTGACTATTTAAACTATGGTCCTATTTACCAAAGAATGACTGGTGAAATAGGAAAAAAACCCTAAACCCCAAACCCCAAAGATTATTTACTACTGTTGTATTATTTCTCCTTACAGAAAAATCTAACAGGCAGAAACCACTGAAACATAGTTTAGGTCTGAAGAACCATGTTTCTTGAGTATCTGTAAATCTATGAACATCCGGCTGCTTTGACTGGTTTCTGCAAGCTCTAAAGCCCCAGCTTTGATGAAAGGCCACACACAGATTACAGACCGTGCAGGAGAAACCTCGCCACTTGGCATGGCACAGAGGCTGTCTGTCCATTTGAGACTCGGTGTCTGAGACTCAGCCACAAACCTTGTCTTTTGTAAGAGAAATGTGCCATTTTTTTCTACTAAAACACTCAAAGCAAGTGTCCCGTTCCCACGGCCAGTGGTCTGGTGCGTGGAACACTCAAACAAAGTAGGGGACCTGTAACTGAGGGCCTTTCTCACCTGGGTAAGACACAAGCCTGTGCCTCCTATAGACCCTGAGAGCAACTTCAACAAAGATGTTGAGATTTGTTGTAACTGCGAGTGTGGGAGTACAAGAGTCAGGCTGATCTAGGGCCCAAATAGCAAGGGCATGTGAGGGCATGTCTCATCCCCACACTGAGAGCTGGCTGCGCGTTTCCCGGTGCAAATTTCACTTATACTGCACTCCTACAGGCAGACTCGTGGGAATCATCTGTCAGTTATTAGCTGGCCAAATCACACTCTGCATTTTGGAAGCAATGAGTATTGAGAGGCTCTTCGAAGGAGTTTGAGACAAGGAGTAAACTGTGCTCTCCGCTGAGCAGAAATATGGGATACCGTCATCGCACTATATAGTACATCATCTATAGCATCCAGAGGTGGCATAGGCACTGCAGAATTTTCTTGATAGAGATTTTGTGTCTCCCCAGGATTAGGAGGCTTGAGCAGAGCTGAGGGAATGGAGAATCAGAGAAAGGCAGAATTTGCCACCTATAACACCAAATGAGCCATCCATTCACTTTGTGTGTTAGATCTTGTGCTCTGCCAGCTGCGTTCTCTCCCAAAATTAGGAGCACCTTACATCTAACTCTTCTCACATTTGCAGAGAGATGCTGGCAACAATGTATTATTTTTATTGTGCAAGTGCACCAAAACTGGTTGAGTCACACACGTTATGGGCTGGTGTACAAGCACAGAGGCACACACGCATACACACAGAGATGCAAACCCATCAATGGCGCTCTTGTTTGAGATGAACCCATGGGATCCAGATGTCTGTCTAAGAGAGGGACAAGGATGCTTTCACATGTAAAGCACACTGAACAAAAATATCCTTCAGTAAAATTCACACACAAATTTATATAGTTAAAAAAAGTTCCTAATGAAAAAAAACAAACTAAAAATAAAAAACATAATTTTCAGTTTTATTTGCCCATTAGAGTAAGTGAGGAGTTCTGCCAAGAATTTTTATTTCAGATAACAGATTCCAAGACCCCATTATCAGTGTAGAGGAATTAATACACTCTGTTCATGTTTTTGCCAAGACCAAATGTGGAAAATGCTTAAACCACACCTGTTTCAGTTCTACAGCACATACACTTCTGCTTGCCAGCTCCCTAGCTGATAAAATTAGTTAGGGGATTTCTGATCCTCTTTTTTTTTCCTATTTTGTTTTCTTTTTCAAGGCAGTTACAGAACAGCAGTAGCAAGGGTATGTGGTTAGCTCATAGGGATGTGAGAGGGAAAGCAGAAACACTTAAAAACTCCAACAGCAGTTACATAGAGGAAGATTTGGCTCTAATATTGAGTGCTAACTAGTGTGAGGGTGCTACGTCTGTGCTGCAGGCAACGGAGGGAATGTGAGGTTACACTGCTTAACCAAGTGGGTTTGCTCAAATCTCTTTTGAGGTATTGCCTGATAGGGCTCAGTGCAGCACCTGAGGATGCCCATGTTGTAAAGTAGGACAGAGAAGGAGAGAGATTTTTTTGAAAGACAAGGTCTTAATCAGTTTAATGCTCACTGTAAGAGAGAGCAAGGTTGATGACAAATGATGGTATGTCATTCAGATGCTTTAGGGAAGCTGATGCTTTTGGATGTGTAATGACAGTGTTCATTTCAGTGCCCTCCTTTCTCCTTAGGAATGCAAACTTGAATTTAAAAATTACCTTCCTATTATACCCCCAGGCCCTTGTATCAGTCAAGTGGATAATCATCCCATTAGCACCTTGGACTGCTGCTCAGTACTGGGACAGCCAGCCAGCCACTTCTAGTGACCAAGTAAAACCTCCCTGGTCACCGGATTTGAGCAAACTCTGTGCCACATTATATAACAACCAGGACTTGTTTGGTCCTCCCCCTAAAAATTTCCATAAAATGTGCACTCTGTCAAAAATTTAGACTACAAAGCAAGATTTTTATGCAGCTGTTTTTTCAGTTATCTACGATTATTTTCACCTTCTTTCCACAGATTTCCTGGTTTTAACTTGAAATAAAATCTGATTAAAGATGCACTGAAATGCACAACATCAAGGAACAATATTAACCTATGAATTACATGTCATCTATACTACATTAACATAATAGACTACAAAATCAGTGCTTCTGTTACAGAAATGATGAATAAAAATAGGTTCAGAAAAAATAAACAACTTTCTCAGGAAAAATTGTTTTTATTTTTTGAAATTACTGTCTCTGGTTTGCTACACTGTGTCTGCTGGAAATACTCAGTTCTCTTTCTCTTTATTTTATACTCATATTATCCTCAGAATTTTCATACTGGTGATGTGATTTACCTTCTTCTGTTGGACGGATCTTTTACTATTTTAAAATAAAAACACAGGGTACCTCTTGCTCTCCCCCGCAAAAAAAACCTTTTCATTTTGTTTGTATTGTAAGCAACAATAAAAATAATGAAAGAAGTTCATGATTTACAGGTTACGCAAAATTGTTAAACAGAAATTTACTTCATGTTTCATGAAAGAAGTATATTAAACCAAGAAGTCTTCTTACTGTGAAATATGGAAGGAAAACTAGGGAGCATAAGTACAACAGTATTATGAAGGCAAGGAAGACATATTCTTGCAGAATGGTTTTTACATGGTATTGGCCTTTGAATTCAGGAAGTTCAGATTTAAGGAAGAACAGCCAAGAGCCAGTTGCAAACCGATTTGCATTCTGTAATGTTTTTATTCCTCAAACTAAAAGGTCTTTTCCTTTTGTCTGAGAAACTGAATCCCAATGTCTCTTCAATGTCTCCCCAAAATGGTTAATTTAGGAATATCTGAGGGACAGTTTAATTGCCATTGTAGGTAAATGAGTTTGAGGCTGGGTGATTGATACAGTTTGCAGATATTTAATAGGCTGTATACACACTTGGCTAGTTTTTTTCTTTCCTGAAACACAAAGATTTCTGCACTCAGTCATTTCTTCTTACTATTTAAAAGAGGAGTTTAGTACACCTAGCCTCCCAGCTCATGCCCTCATGATGATGACTACTTTTAGGGTCCTGATGTTTAGTTGTCTCCTTACACCATTCACTACATCACATGTTCTATTATATTGTGTAATTTTTGAAATTTGAATATCATGCAGTAGTAGTCAAAAGCCTTACGATGTCTGTTATATTTATTTGGTTATTTTTATCAAGTAAGTTTATAATCTCACCAGAGGATGAAATCAGAAGGAGACTGACATTCAAAAAACAATGCTGGCTAACATTGTTTCTTTTCCAGCTCTTTACTTCTTCTTTGATTATATATTGTGTCAGTTTTATTCCTGGTTCTACAATTGGAAACCCACAATAACAGCACTATAATGTTTCACAAATCTACTCATAGTCAGCTTGCTTGCTGATTCAAACTGTGAGCATTTAGCTTTTCTATATTCCCTTTTTTTTTTTCTTCCCCAAATACCCAGAAAACATTTAAGTTATCCAAGTAATTTAGGAATCCTCTCAAAAAAATGCATGTAGAACCAAAGTAGGACCCTATGTGCTGGCATACAGAGCTGAATTATAGCAGCAAAACAATTTACAACCCTCCCCTTGACAGGCTGTCTGTTCATGATGACTGTGAGGGGGTTCTCCTGAGGTTACAGCTACACCACATGAGCAGGATGAGATCTCAGCTCAAGCTATAGTGTTTTGGCTGAGGAATGACAACTTCTTATGGCATTGCCAGGACATTGTGTTGCATGTCCACCAAGGATTGAAGGATTGACTTATACAAATGGGGCACAGGCTCCTTCGGTTCATTAAAATTGCATCCCCCATCTCTTTCAATGATCCAAACACACACACACATGCAAACACATGCAAATACTCTTGTTTCCATTGCTAGTCAGTCAGGTTGTATAACATAAAGCTCTGGTAGCTCCTGTACTCAGCAGGTATGTTCGTGGGCCAGCAAAGCATACACTACACTGACCGTACAACCATATGGTTTCCAAAGCTCTTCTGCATACACCCCTTGTTTATCAGAACTGTGAAAATCACAGTGGTACCTTTTTTCTTCCGTTACCCTTCTTTCCTGTCTATTTATACGAACAACATTTTGAAAAACACACAGAAAACAATTCTTTCCTGGCAAAAGTGGGATTTTTTATTTTTTTTTTCATTGGTTCAGGAATGCTTTTGCACTTAACACCTCCATGAACTTTTTTTGTGACACAATATCTCATCTGGTAGGTCCATTCAGAGATGGCTGGCTGGCGTGCCAAATGCAGGCTCCAAACCCTATCTTCCCCAGGTGCTAAATCACCTTTCCTGATAGTCTGAGCTGAATCTGGGAAGGTGTTTGGTTTAGCCTTGAACGGTACCCTCAGATCTCAGCCATTCCCCCTTCCGGACACCCAATAGCCCTGCGAATATTCCAAACTGATAATGTCAGTCTTGAAAGAGCGGTGGTCTGAGAAAGAACTTTTCACTGCATTTTTCCTGAGCAGAGATCAAATATGGATGTTCTAGGGGAAAAACAAAGAGCAGAGATCCATGTGGAAAGTCAGGGTTGTGGATGTGCTCACCCCACAGCTGCCAGCAGTGCGCTCGCCTGCTAGCATAGGATAACATATCAGCATTCACTTCAGCGCAGTCTTTACTCTGGCACCTCATGTACAACTTGTTGTGACTTGCAAAGGGCACCTCACAGCCCAAAGCACAGCACAGAGGCATCCAGCAATGCCCCAGCAGTCAATGTTCATTAGTTAGGTCTGGTGCAATGCTGGTTGAGCTCAGCCAGGATACTTATAACTTCCCGAGCTCTGGCAGTGAACTGGTGAGGGGGCCCAGCTTTCTGCCCTTGTACCACCCCTGCTCTCTGCCCCAGCCCATGCAACCACTGATCCTCCTTTTGCTTGCCATTGCTGAGCACAGCATGGCACAACAACCACCTCAGGCCAAATCTTGTGCCAGTTACCTTACCCTAGGGCAGTAACTCATCTAGACATCACCAGAACCCAGCAGCATTATGAGTCCATTTCCATCTTTTTTGATGAGCCCCTGAAACAACAGCTCATCACCAGCTACCTGGGCATTTCTTTGTGTTTTGTGCTGTTTTTCTTTCACTAGTGTTCCATGCTTTGATATAGACATATTTCTCCGGAAAGGCTCCTGTGCATCAGGATTTCTGTTTTCATTTATGACCTTAAGGGAAAACATCTGTTGCTGTTGCTCCCTTACCATTTGTCTTCAGCTCTCCTTGTAACTGTTGTTTTACTTGTGCTATCATTCTTTTCGTATCCTCACTATCTTTCTGCACTGTATCTCCCTGTCTCTGTGATAGGTCACATGCTGGTGCCAGTGTTTTTCAGGACAAAGTCAAATTCTTTATTTTCAGGAGGTGTTTAAGATAATCTCTTGTCTGTTGCTCCTCTCTGGGGTTTTAATGATCTATTCTCTTGTTCCAGATTAATTTTCCCCATCTGAAATAGACCCAGAGAGATAATGTGTCTCAAAATTTCAATTTTCTTATTTTTCTCTACAGTGGACAATGGCTGGACTTTCTCTGGCTTGGTTTTTAGCTTTTTTAGCTGTATTATTGGTGCCTTGATGCTGTTTATTAATGGCTGTTGCAGGAAGATATTGAATACTAAACAGAGGCCCAGATTCATCTAATTTATGCTACCTCTCAAAGTGCCTTGTCATTCTTCTATAAAACCAGTGGAGACAGAAGGACAACTGAGATCTTAAGAGAGTGAATTTGCCCTCACTTCTCTCTTGACTAAACCACCACCAAATTGCATAGTGAGACTGTAGTGCAACTGTGCTCCTAACTGAGGCAATTCAGGAAAGGGTTAGAGTTAGATGGGTATCAGTCAAACCACAGAGGGAAGACATAATTCTTAAAGAGGGTGCCACTGAGGGGGTGATCAGCACAATATCCCAGCAGAATCTCTCTTCTGTGTTATATTCTAGTAAAGGAAAATCAGGGAAACACATAGAAAGCATAAGATCAGCAGTGTCACCAGCTTGAGTCAGTTCTGTTTTACCTTTAAGTGACTCTTTACTTGAAACTAAATGGTGAATTCAGTGCAATTCCTTGACACCTTAAGTGCTGCTACTGAGATGTGAGCAAGCCATGTACACTGAAATATTGTCTGGGCTTTCAGTAAGTGAGTGATAGAGGCACAGATTTCTTTTCCAAGTATATTATGAAGGGCTTAATATAATTAAGCTACAATTGGCAGGCATACTTGCTAATGCATGACAAAATCTGATTGCCTTGGAAGAATATTCCCCGAAGAATAATGTGGGTAAGAAAGGTACTTCTCTACTCTAGATAATAAAATATATGAATTTGGTTTCAGGAAGTGAAATGCAACCTTTTTAGATGCACAGGCCTTAGCTGAGTATAAGCAAAAAGACGTGTTATTTGGAGTAGACCATATTGATACCACAGATTTCTGCAAGATCAAGAATAATGAAATCAAGATCTTCCAAGACAGCTGACCTGCAGATCTCTGCACATCCCACATTCTCTTCAGCTATCCACCATTCTTTCAAACTAGAAGGGGCACTTGTCCTCTTCTGATTACAACATGCTTGTGTAAGGCTCAATTTACAAACCGTATTATACCTGTTCTACAAGGGGAATTGTCAAGTGTCGCGCTGTAGTGGCCTTTCACCTCTGAACAATCTGTAGGCTAAGATTTGGATTTTGTCTTTGAAAATGAGTAAAGGCTTTACATGGGTTTTGAATTCGTTCTTGTTTCGCTCTCAGGGGCTCTTTTCCTGTGAGATTAAATGCCTTGCAAGGCTGGTCTTTGTTATTTCCATCACTAGGTGCTTCCTGCACTCTGCAGGCTCCCTCTAGTTTTTAATTCCATGCAGGATTCAAAGGAAAGGAGAAGATTCTAGTAGAAATCTAGAAATGCTCATGTTAATCTCTTTCTTCCTAAAGTTATGAAGAGAAAATAATGACAGATGCTATTGCTGAAACACAACCCAGTCTCTGATCTTAGTATGCAAAATGTTTTTCTGGGGGTCTCCCACAGCTTTTATACAAGATGTTTTAAAATTCCAAGCATAAGTTGTGAATGAAAATACTTTTCTAGATTTCCTAGATGCTTAGGGAATGAAAAAAACCTCTTACTGCAAATCTCTAATGGCTAATCCTTTTCTCTCTCATAGTTCAGCAAAATTCCACCTGAGTGGTGCAGCAGAAAAAAAAAATCCCAATTTTATCAAAACAAACCCATGAAACTCTTTTAAAGGTTTTAAAAATCTTTAAAGGGTAGAGACACCTGTATTCACTCAAAGAGCCCCAGTTGAGTTAAAGACACAGATTGTGTGTCGTGGAAACTCAAGCCAAGTAGTGAACGATGAAAAAACTCTTCTTTTAATTTTTTGGCTTCTGCAGTCTTATCAGTGTTCTGCCCACCTGAACTGAGCCCTGTGAAAAATGTATTTCCCCAAGTTCAAATGTGCAGTGTAAAACAATATCTAAAAGAAGTTAATTCCATTGCTTGTTCCTTAAATAGTTTTCAGTGCGAGAGATGGTTTTATAATCATGTGTCTATGATCAGAGACTTTTGGATAGACACCAAATCAAAACATCAGCAAAGAGAATGGGGTGATGTGGAAAACTGATTTATTCATTCAGAGTCAATAAAGTAAGCATGCAGTAGCTGGATTGTAAATAGCACTGTGGAGAAGATTTATAAGTCTTAACATGGGGAGACAGGTTTATCCCGGTTAAAAGCACATTTTAACTGGAAGAACCCTTCGCCGTGTTTATAAAATGAGGCCTTGTGTGCAAAATGAAACCTTAGGCCTGTGTGAATTTCAAATGGGCAAACAATGTCAACTACGACCATGTTTTTCATCTCTAAAGTAAAAAGCTAAAATTTATCTGAAAATGTAAAAAAAAGGAAGATAAAAATGCTAAGCAAAATAATTCTATGCCTCAGCAGGAGTATGTACAGTGCTTAAAACTTCCCTTTGCTCCAGATTGCTGTGTTTATAAATCAAAATTATATGTCCAGTGGGGAAAAGGGAAGTAAAACTGTTTCCAAATGAAAAAAGGACAAGTGATTCATTTCTGTTAAAATCATAATTGAAAATACAGAATGTAGAAATGCTCTTGGTTTACTTTTTTATTTATTTGTAACATTTGCTTTGTTGCAGTTAATATGATCAAGAGACTGAAAAAGAAACCATTTACCACTATAAATCTTCCAACTATTTGAAAAAGAATACACATCGCAGACCTTCTGCACCCTATAAAGTAGAGCTTCATCTTTACCAGGGATAAATGCACTTCCTTCGATTTCCTGATAGAACAGGCCATTCCAGTATTTCTTTTATTAAACAAAAAAATCTTTAAAATATCTTTATTGATTGTACTTTATAAACAATTCTGAAGAAACCCTAGTGAAATCTGATGAGGTATTTCCCTTTGCAGCGGGACATGATTCAAACGTGCATATGTGCAGCAAGGAAAATAAAAATTGACTCTGACAATCAGATACCCCAGCGAGCTTCTATCTTTGCAACAAATGTACTCTGAATTCCAATGTGCTTTGACAATCACCATTTATTTCAATGCATCTTCCCCAGACACTAATTCTTATGAGCCAAATCCCCGTCTCGTGGAAGTCAGAGGGAGGTTTGCCATAGGTATCCATGTTGGAAAGATTTGATCCTAACTATGCTTAAAAACAATCAGATGAATGCAAAATGAAAGGAAATTCATGTATTTACCCCTTGAAGTTCAAGCACATGGAAAAAGCATATGTCTGGCATTTTTATTCTGAAGCTCTCACATGCTGACAGAATATCAATCGCCACTCACAAGTTAGCAAGATGCCTCTTCAATGGGTCTTCACAGGCCATTTAAGGGTGCAGACAATAATCTTCCAGTGAAATAATTCTGATTTGTCTCCCTAGGTATGACATGCCCTTCTGACAGCAATATATTGTTCCCAGTACTTCATCTGTGCTAGAGTCTCTCATAGGGTTTTGGCTAGACATAGAATGGAGACAATTGGATTCAAAGATGTGCTACAAACATAGTCCACTGAACCAAGAGGTGGATAAGACTCCTTTATGGACAGGAAAACTTAAAAGCAAGAGGAAAACAACTGCTGTGGGCATCTCTGGACACAAGGAGGACAATCCTAAAAGAGTGGTTCTAGGGTGCACGTGAAATGAGTGCTTTAGAAATTCCGTCACTTATATGACTCTCATTATCAATAACGAGAAGTTATTGATAATTAATTCTGACAAAGAGATAATGTAACAAAGAGATAAAGACAATTATATAATCATAGGTTAATTTTTTTAAGGCCATTTTTAATGTATGTTGAAAATAAATAAAGATTCAGATGTTAAACTCATTTAAACATTTAAGGTAGATATCACTGGTCTTCTGAGGTGGCTGTGTACATCAGCAGGCTTAGACTATGGAGTGAAGATAAAGACTAAGCAACCAGATTAATGTTACAGAACTAGTCATACTATAACTGTGGAAAGTCATATCAGTGAAAGAAAAAATCTTCAACATACCCTGAAGTCCCAGTGACTTTGCCTTGCAGGATCAGCCTCTCACTTCCTCCATGTGACATCCGTGACTCGGCACAGCTCAGCACCACAGGACAAACTTTGGGCGTTTCCAGTCAATAAAACACACAGTAATTACGAGAAAACTGTGATTACCCTTCAGCAATTCCATGAATTAAATAAAACAGAAAAGTGCTCACTGCACATTGGTCACACAGTCCTGGAGGAAAGCCAGTTTCAAACAAGAGAAACTTGGATATCTATGAAGAGGTGAGAAATAGAGAAAAAACAGTTCTTGCCTTTTAATACAGTAAAAGGGTTTCAGCAGTCCTTGAAATGCAGTGGTGTGCTGTTGATTTCTATTTCATGGATTTCATCAAATCTGAAGTGATGGTCCACGTATCTACTATTGCTGAGGCATTAAGACAATGTGTAAAAGGAGAAGTGTGACAACAAAGTAGGAAAGTCTCCCTTTCTCAGAAATCATGCTAATACCTCCAAGCAGGTTCTTCAGTTCAGGCCTCTTACATTTTTATTTCTATTCCAGCTGTTCCTCAGATGGATTGGTAGAAAGGTGTGATTCCAAGGAAAGTTTGGATTGCTCGTCCAGCTGTTCATTTTATTCTCTACATTTTAACAGGGGCAAAGAGAAGACCTTGTGCAGCATAACTCCAGTATGTTTTGTAAATACACTTGTCAGGAGCTGTAAAGCTGGGTGAGGACTTCCGCTGTAATTTCTACAACAGTGCATTCTCACCCAGCAAAGTGCTTATCTCTCACTAACTGTGTAAGTGCTACATGCCTGACAACACTTCCCATTTCCTAGAACTGCCTCAATTAAACTTCTTTCTATAAAGCCTGGAATAAAACCGGTAAAACTCATAAAGTTGCTATCACCTATCAGGGGAACATGAGCTCGTGGAGTGGGAGTTCAGAACTACATCAGTCCATACACACAAGTTGCTAAAAATCTTTGAGTGGATGAGTTCTGGTTACTTAGACTGACTTTAATGTGCAATTCACAGAAAGACATTAATAGGTGTGCTGTGGATCAGGATGTACTTGGCAGGTATGACATTAAAGATGCTTTTTCAGACACATAAATAATAATGCTTCATTTTTTTCACATACTCAAAGCACAGATGAGGAACTGGGTGATAGAAAGATTGCGTGACTTAGCCAGGGTCATACAGGAAGATTGTGTCAGTGCTGGAAACTGAATGCAAAATTTCCAGCTCCCAGCTAGCTTTTTCTACCACAGTAGGAAGATTACTGAGTGTATCATTTCTCAAATAACTGATGGGAATGTTGAAAGGTGATTCCAAGTGTACATAAATACACCATGAAAGTATAGATTTGAAAAAGACATGTCATAAGCATTGCACCCTGATCTGTATTTCCTCATCTATGTGTTCAAGTGGCTTAGTTACAGTGGTAGTAACATTGCATATGAAAACCCATGCATGGGCATCCAGAAATTCTGCCACACTGCCCTTAGTATGTTCATATTGTCCTCTGTAGACAGTAGTTCCTGTTCTCATAAAATTGTGATTTGTTTTTTATTTATGTGTAGCAACACTCTCCTCCCCCTGCAAATATAATTTTATTTCGTATCTTCTAGATTTGCCAACAAACCACTCAAAAAGTGTGAGCTTGTGACTCTTGTTAGCTGTGAAGCAGCTGATGAAGACTCCTACCTTAGCCAACCTTCATATTATGTGTTACCTTGCATTTCCTTCTTAATGTTGCCATCTCTATTTGTCTTTGCTTTAACATCATTACCTATGCTTTTTTTTTACTTGGTGTTGCTGTGCTTAGCATTTGCCAGTGTTTTCAATAGAATTGAAGTAGATTCAAGTATCACAAAAACACAGTGGACGAGTAGACTCTCTAGTCTGACTTTCTGTGCAGTCCAGATTATAGAATTTCAATTACTAGGTCAATGACACCAAAAGTTCTTTACTAAATCCTTGGGATATTTTGGTAAACCAAACAAAGCCCCACAGAGGGAACCTTCTAGTTAACTATCCTACCCTACCAAGTTGTCTCTTGCTTTACCTTTTATTTTTATAGTTGTCTTTGCAATGAAAGTAATAAACAATGCAGAAAGGCAGAAGAATATCAGCCAAAAAAAGGTCATTTTAGTAGGACTGTGATATATGATACTCCTGAAAAAAAGTCAAAGCAATTTTGGGAAAAAATGGTATGATGAATTACAGGAAATAGTAAATTACAGAGAAGTGTATTCTTTGCTACTTTTTCATAAATCCCTTGAAACTATTGTCATGAGATGATGATTAGAAATTTCAGTAACACAGTGGTGGGAACAATCTGGCTCAAGACACTGTAATTTTGATTTTGTCTTCAAAACTTCCACTGCTGGATGTGTGAAAAGTGAAAGAAATTGTGTATATATTAATTAACACTAATCCATGCAAACAATTAATAATTTAAACATTGTCATTTATCTTCAGGCAAATTATTTGTAACTTACTAGCCAATTCCATGAAGCTGAGGTCATATAGAGATCAAATCCAGCCTTCTAGTTTCATTACAAACCAAAACTACAGGTAGCTGAATAAAATTGTGTAAATTATTTACTCTCTTGTCATTTCCCTTCAATCTGCAAATGTTTCCTTGAACATAGTTTTGTTGTATAAGGGTTTTTAGGGTCTTGGCCCTCTAAGTATAGCTACCAACCAACATTTCTGTGGTGCTATCAGTCCATCTCACAATTTGCTGTGCTTTTATCGACCATTGTGCCCTTTTGTAAACTGACAAAGATTTACAGTTCAGCATTTATTTACTTACTTAATCTACCATGTAGAAATGAACTTAAGTAGGTAGTTCTTAACATACATTGCTGCTGAGGTCTTACGTGCAAGACTGTGGCTTTATCTATTTACATGGCATGAAACCCATTTGCTTCCTTCCCAGAGGAGTTCCTACTGGAGAGGTGCCTTCTGCATGTGAGTATATTCTTCATTTTCTCTCTGTTTATTTTTACCCATTGGGATTTTACACAATGCTCACTAAGATGGACAGACAGACACCTATTTACTAAATGGGTTTTCATGAACCGGGAAAATGAGGAAGGCATATTGATTTTTCGGTTTGCTGTTAAGATACATTTTGAAATTCTGTGGTTTTGGCTGACACTATAGCCTTGGCAGGGGCTTAAACCTGCAAAATTAAAACCTAAAATGTGCCACTTCCCCAACTCATTGCTGTTAATTGCTCATACCAGGAGTGCTGTGGTTCTCCGACACAGCAGCCGTCAGACACCCGTGGCAGATGTTCAGCTGCTGCCATGGCTCCACTGGACACAGCCCACTGCGTTCTTGCCTTACAGCCTCCAACACCAGTTACACTGCACTCAAGATGATGGGAGCAAGTGTGTGGTCTCTCACAGACAAAAAAAAAAAATCACCCTTTCTCCTTTTGTAACAGAAGAGATCTCTGATATTTCTCACATCAAGTTTCCAACTAGCTCCTAGCTTCTCCTGAAACATTTCCCTTCAGTGGCTCTTGGATTTAATGACTGAGCACTCAACAGTGTCCACAATAACATTTCCAAATCTAAGTGTCAATGCTGCGATCCTGGAAGAGGTTGATGGGAATTATGCCCTCAACTTCCCCTTCAGTAAGACATGAGCACATACCTTGCATTCCTACAGCAATCTCACCTCAATTCCGTGTGTGTTGGTTGTAGGCAACAAAATCTCAAATCCAGCATCTCTCTCAAGCTTATGCTTCATTCATAATTACATGAGCGTTCTGATTGCAGTCCCTGCCATAACTTGAGACTCTCATATCACCTGGTGTTTTAACTGGCTGGTGAGCTGGGTCCTAATACAAAACCAGGCAACCAAAGAAATTAGAAGTATGGTTTTCACAAATGCTTCAGCTGGTTCCCTTTAAAAATGAAACTACTTGCAATGCATGTCTAAATAAGGATTACAGTGGGTTGCTATAGGCACCGAAATTTGGAGATGTTGGTCTAAATGACTTGGATATGGAGAAGTGTTTTTTACATGAGGTGTTATATAAAACTCTTGAGTTTCAATAAATAAACACAGCTATTTAGGAAGTGGCGACAATGTGCAATCTGCAAAAATGGGAAGCCTCGGAGGTGCTGTGGTAATAATGCAGTTACTTGAAGCACATTTAAGATACAAATATCTCTGTGGTTTTTTATTTGCTTCCACTCTTTGAGTCATTCTGAGAAACTTCACAAAGCTGTGCACATTCCAGTTATGGCTGAAGCATGATGCACTCCTCAGTGCATACAAAAAGCTTTACTCCAGAGAGCCACAGCGTGGGTTGAGAAGAAGTCTTTTCCAGGCACTGGAAAATGCAGATTTGAAGCACACTGTAATGGAGAACTTTGTTTTGTGTATATAAAAGAAGAAGAAGAAAAGCAAATATTCTTGGCACGAAGAGACAATTAAAAAAATAGGGAAGTAGCTACTCTCAAGACTGAAGCACTTCTGTCATAACATGTGTTGCTGAAGTCACCAAAATGTGGTGGTGGTGATGCTGTGGCTTTGTCCTAGCTGGAGAGAGGCTGTTTTGACAGTAGTATTTTAAATATTTATTGCCAAATCGAAACACAACCAAATCCCTCAGAGGGTTTACCTTAACCAAAATTAGTCAATGCAACAACAGTTCAAAGTAGTTTTACATCGTCTGATTTTGAAAATCAAGGAATGGATGCAATTAAATTAGTTTCCAGAAGATACTCAAGGGCATGATAACACTGGAATAGAGTTGATTCTGCCCTAGAAGATTCAAAGACAAGAGAAAACATATCCAAATATCTTGAAATAAAGCAAAACACCACAACAATAAACATGTTTTATCTTATATTGCTTACAAAAAGATATTTTTTCTCCTCTTGATGCACTGTGAAGCAGCTATCTGGTGATCAGGATTGCTAGATTATAGATACAGATTTGCACATAGTCAGCTGCCAAATTCTTCCTAATGCCTCAGTTTACTCAAGCCCACAAAAAACATAAATACCCATAAATTTGTCCGAGAGTCTTGAATGAAATACTCATCACAAGTAGAGAATGCTCATGATCACTACTTAAAGACAGCATCTTCTTTGTGGTTTACTGAGGTCCACAAGACCCTTCAAATTTAGTCAGAGTTTGCACTGGAGATCTGACCATGCCTGCTCCTGTTCTTGTCAGTTATTCAGGCTTTTTCTAGCTTTCCCAAGAGAAGTTGCTAAACACTTCCAACAAAGCCTGACTCTTCCCTCACTTTTCTCTGAGCCATCCATCTTCCAGCAAACTCAATGCTGATAGATCCCTGAGGTCATCCATAACCCCAGAAAGAGTCCAAGGCTGCTGTGTAGATAGAGGAATCTGCCTGGTGAAGGCAGTGTGGTGTTATCACAGGATGAAAGCCTCACAGGTCATTTAAAAGACCAAGTTGAGGGGAGTACCTTTTAACCTAAAAGGAAATGCATTCTCTTTTGTATGCAGATTAACATCCAAGTTTTCAGAGCAGCTCAATTCCCCCAAAACTTATTGGTAGCAATGCTAAGTACCAAACAGTATTTCAGTGAAAACAGGAGATACTTCTTCAGATAACAAAGCCCAAGACTAATTTTAAATGCTTGCTGGGCCGGGCCCAAAAGCTGAAATAAAGACCTGACCCCTACCATACACACATGTGACCCATTCCTCTAACTGCTTGTAGAGGACCAGGTTGGAGGTACTGAGCACGTCAACACTTACCCAGGCTTGGAGGGCAGGGTGCTTTCCCATAATCAGGGGGAAGTGTTGGAATGTGTTGTTGCTATGTTTTTTAAGTCCTTTTGAAACTGTGACCCTAAGGAAATGAGGAAATACGGAGGATGAGGTTACATTGTTATTATTATTTCACGTTTTTTTGAACACAGGATTATATAGCTGGATTCATATTATATTAGTTTTCTAAATCTTTAAAAACACAGGGCCTACAGTACACACTCAATGCTTTATTCATTAAATTAATGTATTTCTATTTTTAAAATATCCTGCCTATCTAGCAAGCATTCCTTTTTCCTCTCGCCCTCTCTCCGTTTCTCATACTCCTTGGAATATTCTTGTCTGAAAACACGTGTCTGTAACTTTTGCATTCTATAAATAAAAGATTTGATTTTTGAACAATAAATCAGTGTTTCTCACTTTCCTTAATTTTTGACTTCATGCTGACAGCCACTCTCTGACCAAGTTTCCCAACACCCTCACACAATGAGCAGCCATTGCCTTAAAAACAGGTGGGGTCAGTCCCTTTAGACATGCAAGTGGCTATACTGTTTTCCCAAGAAGTATTTTCCACACCCGAATGTGTTGCCAGGTGCTTCAAATAAAAGAAAGACAATCTTCATGTTTTCCCTGAGACAGGGACCCTGAGCCTGCACCCACATAAAACAGTTTACATGATTGTCAGATCTGTTGACTTCAGTTGAATTTTTTCTGATTTATGTCAGTCTCAGGAAGACCAGAGAAAGGCTCACCAGGTTTACTGTTCCCGAAATCCCAGCACAAGAAAGATTATGGTATTGCTACCACAAGAAACAGTCTGTGTGTTGTGAAACTGCATTATCTCTGACCTTCTAGTATTTTTTTTAATGCAGATGTAAAATGTTCCTATACTGATTTCTGAAATAGTATCTTCATATACATATTTATTTTTTAAAAAGTCTTGTGTGTGTGTTGTATAACTATAGTACATAGCAGAAAAGAGACGAAGAATCATCTCACTAATGTTAATTAGCCGGTCTGGAAGTTTTTCTCTTCAATGAAAGACTGGACTTGGTTGACTGCCTTAAAACATTTCATCAAATGCTGTTGCTGTGTCTTTGGGTAGCTAGAGGGATAAATGAAAATGACAACTAAAATACATCAGGTCTTTCTTCTGATGGTTGGCCTAGGATTTATTAGAAATTATCACTTGTCTTGCCTTCAGATGTACAGATGTATGGCCAGAAGCCTTGCCTCCTTAGATATCTCTTTTTCTTCCTTTCTCACTATTGTCTTATTCTTCTGACAGTTGTATTTGCCCTGATTTGACTCCTTTTTTCCCTTTCCTTAGTTAACAGGGTTCTCTTTGCATCACTAGCAAATTTAAGTTTTCTTAAGATCGCCATCTATGCCAGAAACACATTTCTCCTTCAAAAATCACCATTTCCTTCACCCATTTTCACAGATGAGTAATAGAGTGCAAACTAGTTAACTTCTAATTGCCATCACAGTATTTCCTCAACAATCCTTAGGCAACCACCTTCTAAAACACTGTAAAAAGGAAAAGAAATTGTCGGGATGATTTCTAGATTCCAAATAGTCGTCTACTAATGCAGGTCCTGTCCAAAATACCACAGTAATATACACTCAATATCGCTGAAACATGAACTACATGCACAAATGTGCTCCTGCACAGCAGAATTTCCTCCATAGTACATGGGAAATTTCACAACATCCAGAGGAATCACTCCTCCACTCCACTGCTCCTTGAAGAGCTACTAAATAAACTCCTTGACTTATCAATTTGAGCTGAACGAAGAGGATGGTTAAAGAGCACTGGAGTGCAATGCTCTGCCAAGCACCCTTTACTCAGTGTCACAATGGCCTCTAGTGGATTAGCAGCAATTGACAGACAGCTGTATTATTCACCCCCACCTAAATTTCCTTTATGGTTCCCTTGGCATAAAGTGAGAACACCATGCAGACCTGCGCACCTGCTGCATTTAAAGCCAGAGCTGCAGCGGGGGTGCAACAGAAAGAAAACTATCGACTGCTCCCAAATGGATGTAGCGTTAACCTCTTGCTTTATCAATAGAGGATAACTGGCTTCTTAATGAAAAAAAAAAAGAACAAATTCATTTCTAACAGGCTTATTTGGCTTTGACCTCCTGCTGGTTTTAACACCATCTGATGGAAGTTTATTGGTAGGGCTTCTTTTTTTTATTAAAAACAATGAGGACAAACCAAAAAGACGAGGAAAAATTCAAAGGAGAATGTGTTTTGAAGACAGTCCATGTCTTTCACAATACTGGCTTTTAAAGGTCCACTGTTATGTTTGTGTAATTTATGCTTCCTGCTTCATAAAACACACTGCCTTATCACTGAAGATTTTGTGCTGCTATTTGTCTGTTAATGGCACGGCAGGGAAAGCGTTGCCAGACACAATCATCTCGAACTTTCACTTGTTAATCTTGCTTTCAGGATTCAGCATGGACTCCTTGTTTAATGGTGGATCATCCATCAGAGGCACATGTGAGCTAAAATGCAAGGATCTCTAGTTCACCCAGGGTGCAATCAGCACCATGCCCACCTCCAGAGAGCTGCCACAAGACCATCTGAGACTGGACAAAACAAGTGGGGTATTTTTTAATATGGGTCAGGGAAAAAAAACGGCAATTTTCAGAAAGAAAAGTCAAGTGAGCAACCCCCTGTTCATCAGGGTCCAACCTGATCAGCTACTGCAGTGAGGAAGGTTTTTCTTGTCTCAAAATGCAGTATGACATTTCAATGTACCTCATACACTTAGGTAGAAACAGAGAAGAGACACCCTGGTTTTGCAAAGAAAGGGATGCTTTATCATTAGCTTCACTGAGGTCTGGATTTTCCTGCTCTTTGAAGGCATGAATCAATCTTCTTCTTACAAATTAACAGAGTGACTGGAAGAGAGAAATAAGCTGCTGCTTATGCAGCACTGTCTCCTTTTTTTGACTGAGGGATCTCTCAGCTTGTTCCTAAATGTTTAATTTATAAGTCAGGGTGAAATGCTGTCCTCTGAAGAACTGTGTATGGCCCGTCCTACAGCACTTATTACAAAGATCAACATGGATTTTTATAATGGGCAAATCTACAATGAAACTGGAAGAGGGAATAACCACCTCCTTTATGAACTCCTGGAGTTTGGTGATGTTTATACCTTTTAGGTACACTCAAGTAGAGTTCAGTCTTATGCAAAGCCCTGTGCATTGTGCAGATTCAGGGAATCACCTACAGAAAAAGGCAGGCTCTTAAGGAAAAATGGTTTTTATCTTGGCTTCAAGAGCATGGAAGGGCTAACAGTACACCAGCAACTACTCCTGTTCCACAGTGGTGGTGATGGGCATGAGATAGACAAGTTGATTCCACTGCCCCTCTTCCTTGGTAGTTTCTTTGGCGTATAAAAGATGATTTTCATTTCCATGCAACATGTTTAGATGTAGGAACCAATATAAACCCTTGTAGGTTAAGCATCTGATGGAAGAAACCTCTTAAAAGAGATAAGTTGATAGTGAACACTTTCGTAGACCTAGGTCCTGGGGAAGCTTGCCCTAGCACGTGTTCTTCAGTTCCAGAGTCCTGGGAATCCTTAGGAGCACATTAAGGCCCTGATGTGAGTCAATGCACAGACCAGCATTTGAACTTTGCGAAGAAGGCTTCCGTGGAACACAACTACTTCAGACACCTCAGATTACCTGCAAATAAGAGAAGCTTAACTACTTTTAGCAGTTACACTCCCATGTTTGGCCGATTTGCTATTGCTACAAGTTCTGTGCTCTGCTTTACCAAGGAAATAAAAAAACTAAAGCCTTAATTTTCTATCAGAGGGCCTCCACAGTAAAAAGATAGAAGAGGAGAAGCAGAAAACACACAATACAAAGGCAGGCTTGTGTCTTTGCTGAATATTTTCATTGTTTTCCCTGAGGGGCCAGTGGGTTTTTACACACAGCACTAGCACATTTCATTTTGACAACGAGTCAGACTTTCCAAGTCACTACACCTTTCACAACACACTGCAAACTGTCAGTGTGGTAACTTCCTTAAGTTTAATGAAGTTACCTTATGAAATCTCTTGACAGAGCTGGCCAAAAACAAAAACAACCAATGAAAAAAAAACAGCATAAGGCTACTCAAAAAATAAGAGGAGACCCCAATGAAATGTGATACGTGCAATCTGGAAAACCTCTGAAGGGAGAAGGAAGAGTTGTGTGCTGACAAATGATGCAAACTTCTGGCTAAGATTAGATTTCTGCAGGCCGGATTTAGATAACTGGCTCAGTTTTCCAATGGACTGAATGCCTGCCGGCCCTCAGGATCGGCCCTGCAAGCCACAGGTAGATCACTAAGTTAGCAAAATCCAAGTTTTAGCCTAAAAAAAGCCCCAGGGTGTATATGTTCTAAAATACTCAAGGGACTGTTGCCATTTGAAGTCTAAATCTTCAGGAGGTCTTTTTGCAAAGCCCCAAAACTGTTTCTAAATAAGTACTCAAAATAAGTCTTCTCTTTTTTTATCATGGCCATATGATGAGTGTAAAGAGGTAGCTTATCGTTCACTGTACAGCTGAAGAAATTCCAGAATAACAGTCACCAAAATGAAGGCACGTCTGTCAGTGACTAAAAGCAGAGACACCCACTTAGACTAGATTAAAAAAACATATATAATTTAAGGATTAACAGGCTAGCAGAGTTGGAAGAATTTCAAGCTCTTTACTGGGCTCAGGAGGCAATCTCTTTTAATATTGTATTTCAGTCAGAAGTAGTCAAGGATTAGTGGTTTCAGCAGAGCAAGTCAATACTGAGGCATGAAAATGCTGGGGAAGGTCAGCACTGTTTGTCCGGGGTGCTGTGGAAAGGAACAGGTATATCATCTTTATTTGTACTGTTTGAAGCCAAAAAGAGTATGTAGGAGGAGAAGGTCTTTCTAATAAGCTTTGTTTAAACTGGATCTCTGTCAATTTACAGATGCCGTTGCTGGGGAAATCTGCCTACTATTCAGTGGGGTTTTTTTGTTGTTTTCTCCATTATGCTCTATTTAATTTTTTTCCTGTAATTTTTGTGTAGAATATTCCTATTTTAGAGATCATCTGAGGAAATCCACATTTTGTTCATTTCAGGATTGATCTTGTTGCCTTCAACAACTGCAGGTCCAAGGCCCTGTTCATTAAAACCTAGTTGAAAATTTTCAGTAAAAAGGAACTTTAAAACAAACAAAGTCAGTCTCAGGAACAGTATTTGAGTTTGCTAGTAAATGTAATATGGTTTTGGTTTTTTGAAGGTTTTTGTTTTGTTTTCAGTAATTGAAACAGCAGGGCTTGGTAGGCTGCATTTTCTATTCTTCGATTGTAAATTATTTTGCTGAAATAAAAAAAGTATGTATTTTTTCAGAGAAAAAGAAATTTAATTTCCTGAACAGTTCTATAAATGATTGCAGATCCTGATCTGGGCTAGAGAAAAGCCCTTTGGACTAGTCAGGCACAGGCAGAGAACTGAGCCATCTTCCTGATAAAGTCTGTCGAGGTCTTGGCAGATGGTTTGTGTACCGGGGAGTCAAGCAGGTCACACTCCCACACTCCAAAGGTTTTATGTACCAGCAAATGAAACCAAGAATACCACGTTTCTCTTAAAAATATTGTCCTTACTTTTAACATCTCCTACAGTAATAGCCACTAGTAGGAGAAAGAAGAGGTTAACAGATTAGCACATATAGAAAATGGCTTTAAAGAAGGCATCACTGAAGCATCCTGCTGAAGCTACAGGAGCCACGCTGAGTGGGCTGAAGATTGCGGGGCTGAAGTTATGATCAGCAAAGTTGAATTTCACTGTGCTCAGGAGGCAGAGACTTTATTAAATCTGGGGGAAAGGAAAGGGGAAGGACACTGAAGAAATTCTTTAGGCTTCTGAGTAAGGTACAACCCTCACTTTTCAACTCTATGTTGCTCGAATCTACACATTTATTTCACATACTAGAAAAAACTTTGGGTGAAAAATAGGGTGAGCCAGCTTTCACATCTGCAGACATTTGATGGCAGGTCTGGACTTCAGCAGCTGCTTTTTGAGGAGTTTTAAGTCTATTTTCAATTTCTAGGCACACATCTTCCCTTCAATACTTTTCTATAGCTTGTTGAAAACAACAGCATAGACACTGAAAACTCCTAGAGGTTGGGATGAGTTCCCTTGGCAAGCAGTGAGTAAGCTGGCTTTAGTGAACATAGCCATTTCTGTGAGCTACTCTGATTTTCTGTGAGTAAAAGGAGTCACAATTTTGCTATTTAAGCAGCAATGAAAAGGCTGCCTGCATACCAGCTGGTTAATATTTGAACAATTTGTATTTATCTGCTTTATTAAACTCTATCATACTGTATATTATGATAATTAAACCCTGATGAAATATTGCCTCATTGGATAGGAGCTCATTTTAAGAATAGAAACAGTGCTCCTTAACCATAGGGTTATACTCCCATGCCAGCAATATTTAAGGAACTTTACATTCCTCTGTTTTTTTTAATCAATATCCTCTATTTATCATACTGATTCACATGGGAAGGACCCAGTTTTATAACTTTGATTTAACATAGAAGATCACTGCATTTGAAGCTAACATCAAAGCATGACAGAAATGTGACAAGATCAAGCTGTTACTCAACATGACACATAATCATGAGCATAACTGCTGCAGTGGTGATAGTACTGAAAACTAGGCAAAGAAACTAGAAGATGGCTGTCCAGTGGACTGCTTGTTAGGGTGTGCAAGCTTCCACATCATATGGTACAGAGCCCATAGACACTGCTATGACTGGAACTGTGTCAAGAGTTGTGCTAGGTAGATACTTGGAGAAAATCTGACACTTAAAATATATTTTCTATTGACTTGCTCCATACACCTTCAGTTTCCCCAAGTTAACTTGTACATTCCATTTTGCTTCACTAGTCCTTCTATTTTCCTCTTTTGTTATCTGAATGAATCCACTGAGGTATGGCCAGATGGATTAATTCAAGAGGACATGACACTATGCATAGCTGTGTTTATTTGTGTGCAAAAGTCTCTGTCCATAAGTTAAAACCCTCTCAAGTAAACATGTGCAGACACACATGTGCTCACACACACTTACGATTTTTCACACCCTGTATAAGAGAATCTCAAGCACTTTACAAATCTTTAAGAGTGCATTGCACTTCCTTAAGATGAGTAATGACAGAGAACACACTAGTAGGACCTCAGTTTGGCCTGCATCACACAATCACATTTCAGTGTCTGCTCTAGGAATTGCCCAATGGGATTCAAGAAGTTCATTTATCCCAGTAGCTGACCTAATTGCCAGATGATCAATTAACCTTTTTGAAGTATAAAGAAATGTAAAGCACCAATATTGTTTATTCCTCCTATTTTTTCTTATTATTATTTCTTCTTTGTATTTCTTGTATTAGCCTTTCTCCTCTAATCTGAACAGTTCCAAACTTTTCAGCTCTCCATGTTTGGAAGGCTTTCACTAATCACCGTCCTCCCTTGAAGAACGTAGGCATATTCAGGCATATGTTATGATGTGAAATAAATATAATATTTACTAAAAATACTAAAAATATATTCATTTGGTATTCAAAGTCAGCATTTATAGGGCATGCTGTAGAATTCTGTAGGAGCCATGACCTGAGGGTGTGCAACATTAGCAGCTGGTTGTCGGATAAACAATCACTCTTCCAGAATCAATTTGCCAAATACCTAATTGATGGCTTTTGAAAACCTGGACCTAAAAAATTGCATATAGAGCATCACACAAAATCTGTAATAGAGTCTGAAATAGATTTCCAGTCTTTTCTATTCCACTGTTACTCCTTCTCCAAAGCATTTGCAGCTCTGAAAGCCCAGAGACAAACTCTGATTGAACTCTTTCTTAGCACTTGACCATAGTGCCAATCTCTTCAGAACAAAATGAAGACAGGACATGATAGTTGAATTTATCTGAGCCTAAAATGGGTCTTGATTTTTTTAATTAATATTTCTAATCTCCAACAAAAGCATAAATGGAAGACTAGCTCTCTCTTTAAATACTTTCATCAGAGTTGGTGGAAAAATTCTCAAAAATCATGTGGAGGTAAAGTGACATATTTATGAAGTGAAAAAATCAGTGGAGACACTGTCACAGGGATCTCTGTTTATTAGGTAAGTGTTCTCACGCTCTCACGACACCTCACATTCAGGGCTCACTTCAGGCAAAACCCCAATTCAGAATCATGATACACTCCTGACTAGTACAAGTCTTCCATTCAAGATAAGCCCTTTTTATTGTTCTTCTTGGACTCAAAATGCCCAAGGGACTTCAGCAGGTGTTTGTTATACAAATGTGAGGAACTCCTTTATATTAAATTTGGAGGGAAAGATCATGTTAGAGCCAAAATCAAGACAAAGTCAGGACAAATAAAGCCCAAATAGAGTTACTGGGGAAATGCCAATGTACTAAGAAGTATTTAAATGATGTAACTCAGAATTGGGTACTAATAACTATACATAAACCAAATTAGAATAGATTTAAGACATTTGGCAGCATGAGGGCTTTGAATGGCACAGATGGACTTGCATGTCATGTTTTGATCTGCTAGACCAAATGATGACATTTGTTATTGAAAGTAGTTTTAAAGAGCAGTTTTGTAGCACAGTAAAATTTAGATGTGATTTCTACATGTAACTTTTACTACAGTATCTTCTCATACCTGCCTATGTGTGGCCACCACTGACTTTCACTGAAAGTACCATCTGTATTTTTGTGAGGTACCATTTAGTGTTTGCACATCGTGTTACCATAGTTAGGGCCGTGTGGTACAAGTTTCTAGGCATCAGGAGAATTGAGGCTATTCAGTATTTTGTAAGAGAGAGTGCTAAAAGTGGAAAGTTACATTTTTGCCAAATGGCAGATAGTAAATCTGTGTTAGAGAAGTCCTAGCTCTCTCGTATTCAAAAAACTCAGAAATCACCTATGCAGTACTTAGATACGCTGTGTACAGTATGCACTCATGTTTGGATACTTCTTTCCACTTTAGTGCAAAGAAAGATGCAACAAATATTTATATATGCTACAGGGCAGAAGTGTGGACAAATTCTAACCCTAGAATCTGCTTTAATGACCTTTCTAATGTCACTTGACATTTTTTACCCTGTTTCTTCATCTTAAAACACTGCAGATGTTCCTTCTCATGCCACTTTCATTGGTGTAAAGTTGTCAATTACCACAGAAGGCTGTTGCAGTGAGAGGAGCATCAGTTTCCTCATGCATTCATAACTCTGCTTTCTAGTTGCAAACTCAAAAGAGGAAAATGACTTTTTACTAACAGCAAGCCTGACAGTACTATGTTAGTCACTAATAAAGGCTAAGGTCCAGGAGCCAAATGAAGGTCTTATTAAGAAAGACCTGTGGGGTAAAAGTAATTTTTTTTTTCCTAGGGAAAAATACATCCCTGGGAAACAAAAAGGATTTCAGAGGAGTTTTGTCACTCGTAAAGAAAGCGTTCCTTTCTGGTGAAAGGTGATCTTTCCAGCAGATGTGCTACAAGGGTTAGTGAAAGGGCTTCATATCTATCTTACTTAACAGCATTTTAATGTATGTGAATAGGTACAAAATACATTTCAGATTATGATGACTATAAATTTTTGGATAAAACAGATGAATAAATCTCTGGACTCTGAGTCTGATCTTCTATCAGATTCACACTGATATCAGCAGAGCTACTGCTGTTTTTTGCCAGAAACATAGTCACATAGCTGTAGTCAGAGGTCTGGAAAAAAACCCTGAAAATTTTCAGACAGAAGCTAAATTCATTCTCTGGCCTGTATTTCAGTTATCTTAGCTTTCACAGTTGTATTTGGATCCCTCTTGCTTTCCATTACTCTTAATGCCCTACAGTTTAGTAAGAGAAACCCTCTGTAGTCCACTGGCCTGATGTCAGATCTGCCTTGGCAGTGCCCTCTCACTTGTGAAGCACAAGTGAGCTGACAGAACATTTATGGAGACGACAAAAGTGGATCTCGTCTTGAGATCAAGGTCATAAAATGAGCGTAAGGCACAAGATTATGGTCAATTTACAAAACAGAAAAGCAGCAGAAGCAAGGCAGGGCAAACAAAACAGGGACTGGGACTGAGCTGAAGGGGCTGCAGTACCTGGCCACTGCGTTTGTGGCTTCCATGTGTGTAGGGCACGCAGTGGAACCTCTTGGAGGCATGGGACCCTGTAGACCTACCTACCTTACCTTTTAGGCTATTGTCAAGTTTGGCTTCCACCTTGTATTTCAAGTGGTTCTCTGATACTGGGCTGTCATTGTACAGACTGTGTAGAAGGAGTGAACCCCTCTAATGGGTTCTTTATTCTTATATCACTTCTCTCTTGGTCTGTCGTATGCCTGTGAAACAGTGCCATAAAATTTTGTTCATGATATTTGAAATGGCAAATCTCTGGTAGCTCTATCTGCATGCAAACACATATTCATTCATAATGTACTCATATTTTCCTATAGCCTCACCATAAGACTTAAGTTCACTTCCAGCAAGAACTGAAATTTACATATTGCAGTCTATTTTAGTCTTTAGTCTTCTTTTTCTCTATTAACAGTTGTAAGTTCAGAAGAAATAAGTTCCACAGCACATAGGAAGAATTTTTTTTGAGTGCAATTTCTTACGTTTATGGTGCAACACAATAAGAAGAAAAGATACTTTAAGAAGAAGATAAAAGCTACTGCATAAAAGATTAATCTGCACAAATGTTTATCATCTGGAATATCATCTGCTTTTCCTATTTTTTTATACTTTCAGTGCAAACAGATGTCTAAGGAATCCCCTTTCTCATATTCTTCTGCAACATGTTATAGATATTCTATGTGCAATGAATGGAAGAAAAGCAAAACTCAGTTTTGGCAGCTTTGGTCTATTAAGTTCATAAACTTTACTGTGTCTGTCTTGTCCAAGATTAGAGACAACCTGCTCCAAGTCAGTTTCCCATTTGCACTTAATTAGAGAGTTCATTTTGGAGGTCAATGAAAAATAGCAGAGTACGTTTTCATAATAACTCTCCTCACAATAAAATTATTTCTCAGGCACTTGTCCAATTTTCTCTGGAACAAGGGCAAAAAAAGTGGGGACAAAAAATAGAGTTATTGGATACCTTATCTGGAACTACCCAGTATGTTGTCCATTATCCAAGGAACACATAGTACATTCTGGATCTGAGGAAAGAAGCCAAACATTGCATCTTTTCAGACAATTTTCCTAGCTGTTCAGCTTCATTTTCTTTAACAACTGGGACAGATACTTTGAAAATGTTCTGAGAGGTAGGAGACAGTCTGCACAAGGAGTTCCTCAGTATCAACCTCACATACATACATTCTAATTGCTGTGGATAGCAAGGTACCCTTGTGGAATATGCTGATAGGATACTTGAATTCATAAGGGAACAGCAGTGAAGAGAGAGTTGAATAGCACAGGGCTGTTTCACACTATATCAGGGTGGTGGCATCATTTGCAGGAGGACGGACACTTCAAATGATGCCCGTCAGATGCATCATAAAATTCTTCAGAGGCACTTTCAGCATGAATTTACTGTTATCAATCAGCTCTTGATAACAGTAAATAACAGCTCTTGAATTTACTGTTATCAAGAGAGAGGCCAGCTTAGGCTACATGCCTGAACATCTTCAAAACTCTAAGGGTGCATTGATCCTGGATTTTGAGCTGCAGTCAGCTTTATTTTGTAAGTTTTCCTGAAGCAAAACAACTTTGTAGAGTATGAAATTCTTCTCAGAAGAAGACATTCCCAGCACTTCTTGGTCAGATAGATTCCAATACACACCCAGTGAGTAGAAGAAACAACAGAGTATGGGGACTTGACATGAAGTACTTTGAATTTGATCTGGGCTTGGGGAAAGGAATTAGAAAAGTTCAGGCTTTGTCATAACTAACAACCAACTGGTTATGGATTCACATACATGGAAGTACAATTTCTCGGACAAAAATCTGTTCCAGGTAGGTACAGTCTTCATTTCTCTACTGTGGTTCTTGCAACCATGAAGAAACAAGAACAAACTGAGAAAAGCCTATAGCTGTTGGTTAATGAAAAACTTGAGCAAAAGTGGGTTATAATTTTTCACACATGTCATGCTTTGACCCATGAATTATGTTTTGGTTTGGCATTACGGGAGATATATTTGATCTGTGCAGAACACAGAATCACATAATGGGTAACATTGGAAAGGACCATGGTGGGTCACTCGGTCCAACCTCCCTGCTCAGGCAGGGTCATCCCACATTGTGGGATTTGTGTCCAGAGGATTCTTGAATATCTCCAGTGAGGGAAACTCCACAATCTCTCTGGAAAATCTGTTCCTGTGCACAGTCACCTGCACAGTGAAGACAATTAATACCTGCTCAGGTAACCTGCACAATATCCAGATTACTGATTTTTGCTAAATCTGATGCCTGTCCTCTCTAAAAGTGCACACATAACAATACATGGTTTCTTTTGGATAATTAATCAAATTACTTTCTGTATAAAATTATAGAGGGGTGATGTCACTGCCAATGGCCAACTTAGAAAAAAATAGTTGGGTACCCATCTCAACAGTCTTTATGAGTCACTTACCGAAGATCAGGTCTTTTGCTTTTTAACCATTTTCTTCTGTAGTATAGAGTGAACACATTACAAACACATTTGCTTGTCATTTTAAATGATATTCTTTTCTAAAGAGCTAGGTTTTATGCCATAGAGGGCGTGAATCTTAACTCATTTTGGGCCTCATTCTTTGTTTCTTTACAAAGACCCCAGCTGAAGGTTCCAGTTGCCTGAAAGCAAATGAAGTGCAGAAATGAACATAACGTGGACCACTGTCTCAGGCTCCTGCCTGACAATGTTCTGCCCCAAAACAGAAACACAGTTGTATATACAGAAATTCAGCAGCTTGCAAAGGCCTCGAAGATAGATCAGTTGGGGACAAAGGCAGCCTAATAAACTGTGGTCAGAGGAACTTAGTGGTTCCTTTTTTTCCATTTTTATGGTTTTGCTATTAAATGGAACACGACACAGTAGTTTTATTTAGGACATTGAATCAAGGCAGGCCATAACTGTTGTAGGTGCTTCACTAAACCAGGCTTCATTTTCTTTTTTGGCTCAACATCACCAGGCTGAAGAAAGGAAGAAAAATGTAAAGAGTGGTTCAAATCATCTTGCAACACTGTATTGCATTTCAGATCATTTACACTCACGGTCATGTCAAGCAGACATTTCAAATTGATCAATGCAGTAATTGAAACAGCAAAAAGAACTGGAGGTTATTTTGTCAGCAATAGTGTTCTTTATGAGACTGAACAGTGATGTCTTAAAATGGGATGTGTCCAGGGAAAGCAAGCTTCCTGAAAATGTTGTAGCCATTACTTTAAAATAATATTATTTAGCCTTCATGCCCTATCCCTTGTGGGTTTTCAATTCCCTAGCAAACTTTTCTTCCAACACATCTTTGATCCTGGTCTCAAAAACGTGACATTTTCATTTTGCAAAGACTGGATACACAATGGACTAGTCAAGAATAAGGGCCAGATGACCCAAATTGGTGCAAATTGGTACTGCTTCATTGCCCTCAACATTGATTTACAGAAGACAAGGATCTGGCTGAAAACTTTCCAAAGCCTCACTGCTTTGCTTTGCTGTTCTGTGTAGACACTTCAATTTTAGTCTTTCTTACTTTCAAAGGAAATGGAGTTAATATGATTGTGTCCTCTATGTGTGTTTCTGTGCGTATATGTGTGCATGTACAGGCATGTGTCAGTGCACAAGTGACTATTTGCTTGTTCTGAAACTAGCAGTTCAACTCAGTCAGACTGGAGAGGGCAGGGGGTTTAAAAGAGACAAAATTCCTGCAGACACCATGCTAGTGTTCTCACTGAGGAAAAGGCTAATGAGCTGAGTCCTTGTAACATTCAAAAATTTACACTGTCAAGGACTCCTTAGTCTTGACTCCATCAGTTCTGGCCCTCTTTGAGCCACTTGCTCAACTAAGTGGGTTTCCCACATCGAAACTTGACCATTCAAATCTCAGATCAACCCTGTTTAACTGGACCAGTGTTTCTGAAGAGCTTGGTTAGCTTGGTTTTCTCTATTTGCTTCAGAGCATATGTAGGCTAATTATCTCATCTGGTTGAAATCCTTAATCCTCACCTGGCATTCACAAGCTTGGCACCACCACTGAAGCTGCTCCCTTTCTTCAAGCCGTTGAGCAAAACAAACTCAGGCAGAGCATTTCCCATGGTTTTTTATTCAGTTCCACTCGTTTGCTTCTGCTCTTGTCAAGGGCCTCAGACAGTGAGAGCAGAGGGCAAAGGGAAAATTATGGATGCTAATTCACAAACAACCTCATAAAACTATCCTTATTAGTACTGTAAAAAAAAACACAGCATAAAATGATAACTGCTTCACTGTTGAATCTTTGTGATAAATGAAGTGATCCTTGTGGGGGGGTATATAGAGGTAGCAGGCTTATTGCTTAATGGAGCGATGCATTCAGCAGGAGTGAAAGAGAACGATGAAGAAAATTATGTGAGAAAAAATATTACCATTTGCCAAAACAAATAAATAAATAACATATCATCATTACTGGCAAAAGAAAAAAAACACCCCACACCAAACAAACAAAAAATGAACTGTTAGTTAAGCTTTGCTTGATAAATCTGAAACATGGAATTTATGACAAAATAAAAAAATGAAAATATAAGATATACTTGAATAAAATATGGTCTGGAACTGGATACTAATCTGGTATGCAAATAATGTATTTATGAGATTCAAAAAGCTGCGGGGAGAAAAGCGATTTTTTTCTTCCCCCATTGAAAACAGAAAAGCAGGTGGAGTTCTTCAGCAATCCTTTTTATTTACTTCACAAGATAGCTTATGCAAAAAACCCATTGAGATCACCCTGGTCCACAGGAGTGCAAAAGGCTCTTTCCCTGTGTGCAAGGTAGGTCCTTTCTGTATGAAGCAGCAGACAAGAACGACAAACTAAGACAATGACACTTTCACATCCTGAAATGTTTTACTGAATTGGGAATCAGCATCTTATGGAAACAACCACTAGATCACATGTATTTTTTTTAACCTATGGACACCACTAAGGCTGAAGCACAAATTTGTCCACTTCTGATGACTGCCTGATAAGGAAATAGGTGCACGGTGGCCAGCTAGCCAGACTGTGATCCTCTCTACTGAACTTACTCCTCTATGGATTTAAGTAAAATGTGAATAGATCTTTTTCTTGCTTAGCAAGACTTGCTGACTGCTCATGGTGACCTCATCCATGAGTGGTTATTTTGGCAGACAGTTAAAACTTTTTAAAGGGCCAATAAGAATAGTTTCATGAGGTTGTTCGTGAATTAGTGTCATTCTTCTGCCCTCTGCCCTCTGGTCTCCTATTTAGCTTGGGCCTCTTGTTAACTGTTGGACAAAAGGAGCTAACGTCAGCATAAAACCCTGGGAAGTGCCGTGCCTGCCTTTCCTCCTTTCTACAGTCATAGGTCTTCTGGTTGTTCCAGCTTTGTAGATACAGCTATGCCTGTTAATACCAGATAAAGACCTAGACCTTCAAAGTATGATGCAAAGTTTGTGAGTACAATTTTTCCTATATCTTTTGACACAAACATGGGTACAAATTAAAAAACATGAGACCTATACCAAGATGTGCCAGGTAAAATTTGACCGAACCACTCTTTCTATCCATAAGTACTCAATACTTTTATAGAAGGCTCATCATTCTCAATGTGCAGAAAGAGAAACTGAGACAGAGGAAGCTGAAATGACTTGTTCAGCTTGATCTGTATATGAACAGTTTCCATTTCAGAAAGAATGAAAAAGTTTGAAAATAAAACTTAATGCAAACAAACTGCAGAACAAGTATTCTATATCTCTTTTAAAAATAAAGAAATTCAGGGATGAAATGTAGTGCTTTAACCTCAGACCTTCCTGGACAGCTGGACATACTGAGGACATTCATGAGGAAGGTACAGCTGATGCAGGTGTTTGCCTCACCTGAGCTGGGTGCTGAGAAACCTCAGGTCACTTCTTTATTTTCCATCAGATTTTCTGAGTAACTTTCAGAACCTAATTTGTTTAATCTCTGCAAATGTGGTTTGACATTAAAGGCTCCAAAATACTCAAGAATGTGAGTTTTCACACCCCTGAATCTCAACTCCCCTTGGGTGTAATGCACATAGTTACACTGCTGTACCTCACAGTCACGTTGTGAGTTCAAATATGTTAAAATACATTTTTTTTCAGCTTAGATTTGAAACCTGCAAGGAATTTGGCATTGATAAGAAATTTGTAGGAGTGAAGGCAAAATTTTCCATGGTTAGACAGCCATGGTTGGATATCTAGGGATCTTTCATTAGCAAATATTTATATGCATACTAACAATGCTTTGATGTGACTAAGTCCCTCAGGAAAAGAAAAAAAACAGATTATTTCTTCAGATAATCCAAATTACTTGGAACAGCAAAATTGAACTATAAATTGTCAAAGTTTGATGAACAAGCTTTCTTACAAGATGTCTAATGCTCCCAGGAAGAGGAAGAAAATAGACTGTTTCCTGTTGTGGTTGTCCTTGCAAGTGCATAGCAAAATATGTTGCACAGCAAAATGAACTCAATTCTGCAGCAAATCTCCTAGATACTCTGAAAGGTCTTTTAGATGAGAAAAGATAGGGCTTGAGTGAGTTAAAAATATACTGCAGAATGCAATCAGTGCAATGTTATTCATTTTGATATAAAACAAGATTTATTTGACAGTAACACCATATGCTCAGTGGTGCTGTCCACAAGATGACAATTCCATTTTGCAACAACTGTTGAAGTTCAAAAATTGTTTTCATTCGCCTTTGGAATAAAAACAAAAAAGCTTTTCAGATCTTTATGGAATGAAATTGGACTGAAATGGTTGATTTCAGATAAAAAAAAAGCAGCCTTTTCTTTAGTGAGGACTTTTTGCTTCTAATGGGTTTCTTGGTCACCCAATGGAGAACAAGGGGGAATGGCGTCAAGTTGTACCAAGGGAAGTTTAGATTGGATATTGGGAAAAATTCTTCACTGAAAGGGTTATGAAGCATTGGAACAGGCTGCCCATGAAAGTGGTGGATTCACCATCCTTGGAGGTATTTAAAGGACGTGTAGACGTGGTGCTTATGGACATGGTTTAATGGTGGCCTTGGCAGTGCTGGCTCAATGATTGGATTCAACAATCTTAAAGGTCTTTTCCAATCTAAACAATTCTATGATCCTGATGGGCAGAATCTTGGGAGAAGGTTGGAAGACTGGGGCATGGATAATCTATAACTTTTCAGAGGCCCTGATACTATTCAATAACACTGCTTGGTGAAGTGTCAACCAGCTGAGAATATTCCCATCAGCACTAATATGCAGATCTTAATACTACTAAGATTTCTTTGTATTGATTGGGAATGACAGTAGTATGCAAGCTTTGTTGAGGATGAGACTGGAGCCCTTTTCTGATAAGCAGAAGAGAAGCTGAGGTGAACACAGCAAAATTTGTGTATTATTGCTAAAATGTCCATCCTTGAATGACTCACAGTGTTAGTGTTCCAAAACACCAGAATAGTTTTAAAATTCAGTGGATTAGAGGGATGTAGTCTTTTACTCTCTCCACCAGAGGTTTTCTTCCATGTTGATTTTAGGCTGAGAAATGTAGACACAAAAATATACAAACACCATTTTTCCATTAAAAAAATGTGTCAAATTATTTTATTTCTCATAGGTGTTTGAAAACCCGTGTTTTCATCCAAAATATCTCCAAATGTGAAGACTTCAAGGTTGGGGGGAATTGAGAAGAGGAAAATTTCAATTAAGAAATGCTGCTATGACACCTTGTGGGGATTAGTTGCCTCAGGTAACTGTTTTTGTGAATGGCTGTTTGAGCACATACCCAGCTGACTGACGTGGTTGTTGTGCATTCCTCCTAACCTGCATGCATTTCCTTTCTTGAAGGAAGGATGTCATGGTGCATTGTGACAGTCCTTCCTGAGGTAGATATTGGATATTGTTTAGCTGGGGATTCTAAATCCTTGAGAAGAATGAGGCAGACAAATTACTATTCCCGTGAGAGGTACCACAGTAACATATCTGAATTGAATTGTTGTTTTTTTTCACCCAAAACCTTTTGCTTTTGAGGATTTTCAGCTCTTGAAATGAAAGTTAAAATATTTACCAGTAAGTACACATTGTGACCAAAAAAAAAAAAAGGTTCACATGTCATCTTCTACTGAAAAAAATGTTTGACAGGAATGATTTTTTTTAACCAGTTCTAACAAAAGAGCTACAAACACATCCCTAGAGCAGTGCAAAAAGCCGGAAATCAGTATTATGGGAGTTTGCTAATTCTTGTAGAAGCTACATGTCACCAATAAGACCAGCTCTTTGGGCTCTCAGCAGCGTCCTTGGTCTGCAGCATCATGCTCTTCCCCACCTCTCTGCTGCATTGATTTTGCACAGAGTCAGACACAGAGCACCCTGTTTTCCAGTGTACACACATGCACTGCCAAGTTTATAGCCAGACCAGTTTGACACTCTTGGCTCTGACTGTCTCAAAATTGGGCACATATGGTTAATAGGAGGCAGCACCAGTGGAAGAGTGGTACTTGCTTTGAACTGGTAGGTGACAGGAGCAAAAGTATTTGGCAAGAAAGACCTTTCTGGTGGTCTCATGTGTGTGTGTGGATGTTAATACTGTTTTCAGTTTCTTAACAAAGCACATAGACAGAGGAAGATGACTGTACGGCCACCATACCATGCTCCTTCCTGACAGGGAGCTGGGATGATGCCTGGTCCAAGGGCACTAGACAGAGTATATTGTCACCAGTACCCAAGGCAGTCCAGTCCTTGCAGGTGCAGAGAAGGCGTGAAAACTCAGTTTGGCTGGTGGAGAATGTGTATGTGTGTGTCCTCAAACTGCCTAATAAATATGTTCATCCAATTAAGAGGAAAAATGATTCATTAACAAAACAGCTACTAAAAAATTACTCATTTAGGACAATCACTGCTACTTCCTCAGCTTTTCACTTCATTGCTGCTTATGCGAGTAAAAACAACAAACTAAATGGAGACCTTATGGGCACCAGGGACCAATTAATGCCACGTGACTTCCTCCCAGGCTTCCATGAAAATAACTGTATTATAATGGTCTGTGATATTAATATCGGCTTTGGGAAAGTTAGGCAGCAGCTCCATAGGGAAGGATGTAGCATGAGCAAGCACTCTGGAATGTGCAGTATTTGACAGAAAAGAAGTGGCGTCTCTCTGTAAGTTGCATCTCTTTTTGCTATTGAAACAGAAAAGTCAGCTAGAAAAATGCAATAGCCTGGGGGAATCTGAGCAGTTGTTTTATTTTTTATAAGGGGGTACTTTTCCAGTATCTGTTGGAATAAATTTCAGAGTACATTCATCAATCTATAGATTAAGCCTAAGGATTAAATTCTGAGGTGAGAATGGGATCCTAAATTTATACAGCCTTGAAATTCGCTTTGCAGGTTTTGCTTCCTCACACAGCTTAAATAATTTTGAGGACTTGCTTTTAATCTTATGGCAATGTGGAAACCCATCAGGTTTTTGCTGTAGAGTAAATGGCTCACAGCTGTGAAGAAGCAGTACCTTAGTAGATAAAACTGCTAAGCTGTATGAGAACTGCTTTACAAGAAGAATTTATTTTGCTTCTTAGGCTGGCCTGGCTGGTTTGAAACACAGTTCTGTTATTTCAAACCGCATCTTGCACTGCAACACGCAAGAGATGGAATTTGCTGCTCTTCTTACACTGGTGATATACAGGTATATGCAGAAAATCCCTTGGCAGAATCTGGTGCCAGTGGAGTCACTCTGAGGTAAATGCAGTAATTTCCCATTCCAGTCTGTCCCTTGGACCCCACACTTCTTTGCCTATTTAGACCCTGACATATTTACCAGGCACCTTGCCTGTGTGCTATGGGCCACAGCTTTCTCAGCTGGACTTTTCTTGAAGTAGAGAGACACACACAGACCACCCTACGCTCTCACTCAAGGCTGGGCAGTTAAAAGGCAAAGGCATCCACCAGCAAACCAGGAAAGCATCATGTAGCAGTGAGATCAAAGGTCTGGTGGGGAAAGCAGCAGCCACAACAGCCTGGGTGAATGCAGCCGTCCAGCCCTCATCTACCCTGCTGAGCCACGTACTTGATTGCAAAGGACATGCAAAATAGTTTCATGTAAAGGCACCAAGTGGAAAGAGTACAAGGAAAGCAAGCGGGAGGAGAGAGTAGTTTAATGCCTTTCACAATGACTTTGGCCTCAATTTCTGCATCCCCGCAGTAGGAGTATTAACTCCAAAGATGCATTTTAGTAAGCAAAAGCAGACATGGTGAAGGCAGTCTAATAACTGAGCATGAAGTGGGTTAACTAAAAAAGTGGATGTAAATAGCATCACATTTGGAGGAGTGATTTGGGTTAGAGGTTCAGTTCAGCTGAGCATTGGAAAGTTCAGACACTGGTTAAACTTCGGATAAACTTTTGACCCCTTTTTCTTGTAGAAATCAGACTGGAATCACACAAACACAGACTCTCTCATGAACTTTCCAATATTGCTTGTTTTTGACTGAGCCAGTATAATAGAAGAACAGATTTCCTCATGATAGTCCTGTATTTCTGCTTCCAAACTCGCCTAATTTTTTTCCTTTTCTAAACCTGAAAAGTTTTTCATTCTATTCCATATAAGGTTTGGATGTTAGCTGAGGGCAGGTCCAGCTCTATCCTGACTGATTTTCTCATCTCTGGGGATAACTGTCATCTTTGCTGGCCTTTTTCCCATCCAGTGTTAAATATTTTCATTAATGACTGCAGAATTAGTCCGAAGACAGAGATTCTGGTTTCCAAATATCAACTGTTGCTCTCCTCCCTACCAGAAATGCATGGCTCTGGTGGCCCTTACCCTGAGCAGCTCTGCACCAGCTGACACGCTATTTTTTTTTAATCTCTTTCTCCTAATCTTCCTCATTTGGAGACTGCCAGCCAGCTTTGCTCACTCTTCATGTCTTCTACTCCTTTCTCTGGGCCCCTGAGTCCTCTTTCCTCATGACTCATGAACAGAAGCTCTCACTAGTTATATGTGCTTTCCCCCACCATTGCTAGCTAAAAAGGGGAAGAGCGAAAGATCTTCTGAAAATATCAGCACTTTCTTCAAACCCACTCAGATCATCTGTTTGCTGATTCCTATCCTGTAGCCTGTGACCTCAGCAGTGCAGGAGTTTTAGTTCTGTTTTCTTCATCAGACTGATTACATTGTCATCACTTAAAATAAAGAGGAATTAATAACAGTAAAATTAATCAACACTTGGAAGTGTAACCACCCTTAGAATTGATGGAATCAACTGGTAGGTGATAATTAGAACCAGCCAGAAGCTTTTTCTCAAAACTTACATGTAAACTTCCTCCATGTTAGAAACCACACATTAAAATACCCTCCCACAGCATGCAACTTTCCTTGTTCTTTTTTATATCCTCACAGTTTGGCAGGTCCTGTATTGGCCACAAAAACAAAATAAGAAGATCCAACCCTCACCAAATATTGCTTTCACATATTTCTGGCTCATTTAAACTTAGAAAGACCCAGAAACACAACTGCTCCTGAACTTTGGAAATTCTCAAACCTGTTTTTCAAACCCAAGAGATGGAGGAAACATATCTGAGCTCTTGGATTCTTTTTCCACATGGATACTTCTGTGGTTTGTCTGCCAGCAAGTGCTGCAGTGACAGGGTCTAGGTGCTGACGTGTATCTCTTGCGCTGCTCTCTCCACCTGGGTGGGGAATTGAGTGTCAGTGCTCAGCTGGGGGAACCAAGCCCAGCGCTATGCTGTGCACCCATCCCTTTAGCCAGAGGCCAAGTTCATCTGTGTTGTAGCAACATAAAAGTTATTTAATTATTTCCATTGCATCCAAGGTGTGTTTGCCTTCAGAGTACCCCAAGTTGTTCAACTGCACAAAGGACTAGATTTAACTAAGCAGATTCCCTCAATGGAGATGTGGGGTAACAACTAGAAATGGCTTTGGTTTTGTGGTTCCTGATAGTTTTACTTCCCTTCTTCCTCTCTTTAGATTACAAATGGCAAGGCTTTGTGATGCTGCTGGTGACTGAAATGAGGAGCATGTTCAAGTCCTATATGCATGAGCAAGATGTGAGCACCCCAGCTCAGGAAACAAGTGTAGCAACTTTGCAGTTGTGCAGGGAACAACATCTTCAGAATGACTGGGTGTTGTGGCTTTGATGATTTCTTCAGACACTGTAAGTAGACTGACAAATTGACTTTCAAGTGAAAGGTCATTGAAAAGAATTGCGGATAAAAGCATCTGGATTTACAATTGAAAAGCTACAGAAGTTCAGTTTACAACTCTACTGGGTTCTGTGCGTAGGAGTTTCTATCATATAATTTGGCAGCTTCTTCTGCCTCCTGATTGGGGTTGTAGAAAATAAAAATTCCTTGTGGTTTCTTTCTTTTTTTTTCTTTTTTAAACACAGTGGAGAGTTGTGGTGTTTTGGCAAGTCTGATACAAAGAAATATTGTACTGGCATTGTCTCATTGTAGGTGACCTCAGGCCTGAACTATACAAGGGAAAAAAAAATTGGTCTCTGTTGAATAGAGCGCATATGTGCTCGAGTCAGATTATAGAGAGAGTGTGAAAAGCAGAGCACACACACGTGATACATATAATACTGATGTTGTAGAATTAAATGTAATGCCCAGTTCTCATCTCATCCCACTGATGCAAATCAGGAGCAGTCATGTGGCCTTAAGGCTCGAACTGCTCTGGTGTATGAGATTCCTTCTGGTATTCATCTCCCTAAACCAACTACCTGTAGTAAAAGGGCATTTGCAAGACCATTAAATGGCTGAGATTACTTAATCCATCTAAATGCTCACAACACATGACTCCAGTGTGTGGTTGTCTTTCAGAGTGTTTGTGACAAGATGTTTATGAATCACTTTTTTTTTTTTTCTTTCTCCCTGTTTCAGGAGCCAGGATGGGAACTTAAATCCTGGGAAAGCTTACTAATAAGGGCAAGCACTACATGCAGAAAAGCTCCCTCTCTCTGTGTCTCCCTGGCACTCCCTCATCCCTTCACCTTCTTTATGGGACATAACACTAAACTAAACAGAGATTTGTGCCTATCAATATTGACTTGACTGATTTCCCTTTTCCTGACTTCTCTAATCCTGTGGTAGATTTTCTGTGACATTCACTTCCGGTAGCAGATTCATATGAATGTTCACTCTAGAAACAGAACATTTCCAAATGTCTTTTAAAAAGCAAAACAATGTGGTCAAAGGAAATAATGGGGGATGTTTTTCTCCACAATTTAATATCAGGAGCTGCTGGTGTTTTCTTTCTACTTGAAAAAGTAGTTTTACTCCAGTATGTAAGGGTTTACATGTATAAGAAAACTTACTCAGTAGAGTTTTTAAGCAAAACAGTGCACCAAACCTCCTTAGACTGCCTTCTTTGCAGGAATTAGTTATCCAGTATGTCCTAGAGATAAGATGCCATACATAGCAGCCTCAAAGCCCAGAGTACAGTAATTAGCAGAAGCCTGATGACCTTCAGGTGGAGCCGAGACAATTGCATTCATTTTCTTCTCTCCATTAAAAGATTGCTTTGTCCTCAAGGAAGAACATAAGGAGCTGCTCTGATTTTGCTTCCAGATGGTTCTCTTGGTCTTTATGTGACAGGAACTAGTCATTGAGGCAGAACTCCTGTTGCTGGATAAGACCTGTCCTGGTCACACTGGAAATCTCAGCCTGTTGCCAAAGATGGAGTGAGTAGAACCACATTCTCTAAGTGCCTCCACTGATGGCAGAGGAAATTTGGGCAAGCAGCTCTACAACCACTAGAACTAGGGTGGAAGCAGACTGCTTGCTTACCCTCTAAAAAATGTGTGCAATGACCTTCCTCTCTCTTGTTGTCTTTCCCCTTGATTCATCTACATTGCGCAATGTGTGTTACATCTGTACTGGACCCAGACTAAGTGAGAGGGAAGAACTGATGACAAATTTTGAAATGTCAGCAAAGAAGTAAGCACGATTCTTTTCTTGGTTTTGGTTTGATTTGGTTTATTGTTTGGTTTTTGTTTGATTTTTTTTTTTTTTTGTAAACAGTACATTCACATTTTGTTCGTGGAAAGTGTAAATACGCCCAGAAGGGAAACGCTCCCTATTTCAGGGAGCTCGAGCTCCGTTGTGCAGGACCTACACTGATAAAGGTTGCAGGGAGAGCACTGAAATGGGAATTATGGGTGTCAGAGGGTTGATTGTATTTGGGCTGAAATCTACATGTGGCTGCTTCTGCCTACTTTTACAGTAGATGCCATGTTGCACTCATGGCTGGTAGGAAGGAGGCTTTTGGCTAGTTGCGTACTGGCATGGCAGGGGAACACACACTGCTCCCCTGTGGAAGATATCCACATGCAGGGACAAAATTTCCACTATGTGCCTAATGGATGATGGAGAATAGAGCCCTCAGAGAGAATTTGGTGGTCACAGATAGACCACAGCTTTTCTCCACATCCTTCTCTCTGCCACATTGCTGTACACAAACTCTGGGCTGAGCCCAGTGTTCTAAGGACAGATAAATATTACCTTTCTTCTCTAAACCAGCATTGCTGGGAGAAGATGATGTTGGTCACAGGGCGGGTAAACCATCCTGCAGTCCTTGCCAATCATATAATGTTGTGTACACTGGCAGGGACAAATGATCTCCAGCACTTAGCACTGGGGTTGGTTCCTCTAGGCATGAAGTTGCAAAAGTCTCAGCTGCTCCACAGAGCAGTGGGAGCATTAAGGCTGCATACTGGTCTGTGAGGTTGACAAAAGACAGCTGACAATGAGATAATGCTATTTTTTCTCCATGTCACTGCTCTGCAGATTTAATCTTAAATCTTGGTTGTTATACAGTGATATACCATAAAGCTACATCCATGCTTTCATTGAGAACACCAAATATAAATAAAAATTGCAATGATTTCAGAAAAAAGAGTTCTGTGGGTTTGGAAATTGACTCTTGATATGAAAGTAGCCCCTGGCAGTTTGCAACAGGCTTTGATTGCAGTGGACCTGTGTTGCAAATGGGATCTGTGCTATGGTAGCACAGAGGGTTGAGGGTTTGTCTCCTCTCCCAGCTGCTCTCTCTTTCCTGCTGCATTCACACTGAACCTCCTACTCCATCCTAGGGATGGAGAGTCCTGGGAAACACACATCCCACTCGCAGGATGAGGGCCATTGAGTAGGCTGGGAAAGCACAAAAATCTTGATTGTTCGACTGACTTGCAAACTTAACGCTTTTACCATGCAAAAGTAGAGAATCACCTAAGTGGACAATTGCTGAGATTTCTATTTTCATTCAGTTCTCCCCCTCCCCCTTTTACTAGTTTTCCTTAAGCTCTGTTTTCCAGTGTCACTGAATTATTATTATCCAGATCCAAACTCACAGTTTCACTGAAGTAGAACGTGTATTAAAATACCAGATCTACCAGAAAACATCTGCAACTTGCAAGCCTATTGTATTACTATTATATGAGCAAGCCATTGTAAATTCTTTTAAGTCTGTAACTTATTTCACGTTAACAAACTGTGTGTTTTACAACACCATTTCAAAGTTTATGGCCTTTTTTCTTTAGCCGCTTGTTCCAATTGCATCTTATATTTCATCAAATATGGTAAAGAAACCAGAAGAATAAATTGATGCTCCATATGAACCCCCCTATAAATGGATGTTGCCAAATTGCTGTAAAATGGTTTTCCTTTTTAGCTCTCCAGAACTGTTAGTAGGTTTCTGAGGCCAAATTCTACAGGGAAACGTTATGACCATTTAAGGCCTCCAAACTTTATGCTTCAGTACAAAAGGCCTAAGGGCGAGGATTTAAAATGGATGAAGTGGAGAAATTTGCACTTCCTTAAGAAAACACAGAGCATTTCCTTCCGTGTGTCAGAAATGAAACCAGAAAATACAAACTAATTTGTCAGGAAATTTTCCTTCTATAATTCCCTCTTCAGCCCTTCCTCTCCCACCCTTCCCCGTTCCCACTGCAGCCCTGCAAGCCTTATTTTCTCCTCCTTGCCGTCAGCTTTATGGCTGCGGGTCCCAGATCCAGGAACGGTGATGGACGACGCTCTGCTCTTCACCTCGTGCACAAGAGCTTTGCTGTAATGTCTCCTCATGTTCACAGCTTGTTCCTGCCACCCTCTTCCCTGCTCACCTCCCCACTCGGGGTTTATGCCTGCAGACAATCCTTCAGGAGATAAGTACTGTTCAGGGACATCAGCTCAGCCACAAATGACGGTTCGTCATTTGGCTCTAATTGGACGCTGGTGTAAAATGAAAAAAAACACTTGTCATATTTATGAGTTACTGTGAGTTAATAATACGCTGGGATCCATTAGTTAAAGCACATTTGCTCCAAACATGTGGCTTCGGCTTTTTGTTTTTCATTCAAGCAATATTTTTTCAGATGAAATGCCGTTGCCATTTTTCTCCCAGGCACTCAGCGAGCCTTGGGGAGCTACAGCATCAATTATTTTTCTCCTCATATGTGGAACAAAAAGAAGGAAAAAAAAAAAAAAAGTAGTGTCCTAGCCAGAGAAGTTGGAATTATTATCCAAAATAATAATAAAAGAATATCAAAACATCCAGAAATCAAAAGCTGCAGCCAGCTGAACAAATGTAGTCAAAATTGAAAACATAAAGTCTACAGAAGATTGTCTTGCAAATAAAGTGGGCTCTGCTCTCTCTGTATTTTTAGTAATCTCCTATCCTGTCTGAGCCAATTCTTTTTCTGTTTAAGTCTGTCTGCTTGAGTCAATTTTCTTTGACTCTATTTTGAATGATAAATTCATTAGTGCCTTGCAGGTGGATGTGCCTGAATTTAAAAACTCCAGAAAGGAGTAAAATGACAAGCAAAAATAGAGCATGAACAGAAACTTTCATACTCTTGCTTCGGAAATGATGCTGCGTTTACTTGTAATAAAAATCAAGATGTTCATCTTTCTTCCTCTCCCCCTCTGCAATATTTTTTCAGTGCTGAAGATGTCAAGAGCAGAATTTACCCTTCCCTTGATGCCATCTTTTTTTTTTCCCCTTCTGTTTCATCACAGCTGCATGGACTCCAGCCAACTCAAACTGTACCTTCGCACTTCACTGCTTAGGATTTTGCTGCACGTTCAATTTAACAAGAGTTTTTAATGTAGATAACTGACCAGGCAGACTGAAAATTCAAACTGGTAACTGTGCACACAAGCACGCCAACACTTCATACCTCACTACCTTATCCTTACATAGGCTGATTTCTCTAAAATCAGGAAGAGGCAGCACAGGAAACTTTATGAAGCCCCACTTGTTCTCATTACCTGTGGCTTAATTAGCAACACCTGGCTTGGAGGGAGCCCCACCTGCTCTTTGGTTCAGGATGTATTTTGCCCACCATACCTAGGAAACATTTATGGAACATCTTACATATTGCTGGTGCTTTATTAGGAATAAGCTTTCCTTTCATTTATAAGCTTGAATGAAACAAACAGCTCCTCCACTCCTGACTCAGCCTCCAAAGCTGCACTTTATATATGTCAAACAACATATATAAATTTATAAGGTGAACAATGGTTGTATTTAAGTACTGATTTAGTAATCATGAACTTCGCTGGCAGTATGCTTTGGAAACTAAATCCATAAATTTTATTAGTATTAAATGTTTCTAATGGGAGTTGACAAATACTTGAACTGAGTTGCTTTTTCTCCACACTTGGCAAAAGGAAAGGGACAAAAATTCTTATTACACAATGAGAAATACATTAATACTAAAACCCATTCATCTCAATTTTCTACAAATATAATTTAAGACCTTTTACAACCATTGGTGAAATTACAATGTGCTGTGGGGAAGTTGCAAAAATTTTATGAGAGTAATAAAATTGTCATTGTAATACCATTATAGGGTGCAGGGACAATATAGATATTTGAATTACCTATTGTCCTTATGCCAGGCTGAAAAAGCTACATGCAGGAATTATAGCATGTAATGGAGACAACTGTTGACACAAACCAGAGAAAGGAAATCCAGGTCCACTTTAGCTGGCCTAAGACAAATCCTCATTAGGAACATGGACCCAGAATACCCTTCCCACTTGTGTCAACAGCAATGAAATTTAAACAGGGGGACTGTTTTATATTTTTGTCAATGGTAGCACAGAGACCAACTAATTAAGCAGAGATTATGCATAATAAAATAGAGTTGCATCCAAAACCCTGATTTTTTTAACTTCTGTAACATACTTCCTAGGTTTGCACTCAAGCCTGACTGAAGGTAATCGTGGTGGTCCCCCTTGTTCATAGCCAAAATCTTCTCAGGTAGCTCATGGCAAACCCATGAGAATCCTACCTGGAATTAAAATGGTGTTAACTTTCTAGAAGTTAAAATTCCTTGTGCTGAAGAATAGTGTTTCTGGGCTATATCCAAGGCAAGAGCATTGCTTTCTCCCTGCCTGTCCAAGGGACGAACAAAGGAAAAAAAAGGGGAAGGGAAAACAAGAGAGGCAATTGCAGCCTTGTATGTTAGCAGCTTTTCACTGGCTGTGTTCAGGAGTGTAATAAAAGAATTGAAATAGTTCAAGCATCTGCCCTTGGCTGAGGGACTTGTAATTATACACTACAGACTCCACTCCCTTGGAACAACTGTCTTTGATTCCTATCTCTTCTTTTATTACAGCTGAAACACAAAACTCCTGATGAAACCATTACATTTCCATGTGAAATTCACAACTATAAGGGGAAACCTCTGCAAAGTTGCCAGACTTTTGAAGGGGGGCAGAAACATATGGGCAAAGGTTGTAAAGTTCCCTTCCAAGTTTCAAAGGTCCAACCACTTGGGGCAGCCTGCTCTGGAGTTTGAGATTTATTCTCCTCCTTTTAGTAAACACTTTGGAATGGGAATAAGAAAGTTAATTTTATTTCCTGTTTACTAAGAGTTACCATATTGTGAACTCCTGAAGTTCAGCTGATCACTCTCCTTAAAGTCACTGACTGTTTCATCCTCACCAGGATTATGAGAACTGTGGCAAAATCACCCAGCAGATGTTTCCAAACACCTAGATACTCAGGGACACCTACTATGCTTTTATTACTCCTTAAAGTTTTTGGCCTAACTTCAGACAACACACTCCCACAGGTGAGAAAGACTCATAGGCCTTGTTAGGACCCCCAAAGTGACAAGTGGAGCTGGGTCTGTCCGCCCAGAGGAGATGGGCAGGGAGCTCAAAAAAAGAGGCAGAGATATCAGTGGGGGCTTAGCCCATCTTGCTGAGCAGGAATCCACATTCTGGCACCAGAAGTGTGCCTAGCAAGCATGAGTGCTGCAAAGAGGGTTCGGGTCAATGAATGCCATTTTGGGTCCTCCTGGAGGGAGTACCCTGAGGACTACTTTAGTGGCTTCTGAAAAAGCAAGCTGAGCTAGTACCACTCCTCTCCTGTGCTCCACCTGGAGGTTGCAGTGCCAGGATCAGTGCTGATGGGGAAAGCTGCCACTTTCACTGGCCACAGACAAAACATCTAAGGGAGTCCCCCCTGCCCATACACACACTTGATATTTTATTGAAAGCAAATGCAGAGCACACCTTTTCGTTCTCAGACGGCCTGAGCCTGTCCCTTCAGCTAGGGAAGCTGTTCAGCAGCCCGAGCTCCCGTCACGCTTATTCCCATGTTTCACGCGTTGCCAAGAGGCAAGAAGGTATTTCCCTACGCTGCAACCTTTTATTTTCTGTTCTTTTTAGTCTGGCTAATATGTCTTCTTGGTAACCACAGTATAATAAATTTCATAGAGCATGACCAGCATACTTAGTTCATATTATTCATTTGCAGTCATTTATTTTTTCCAGCTCCTCTTCCCCTCCCGGTCCCCTCTCCCCAGCGCTCACTCTGTGGAATGATAATAATACACACAGAGTGCCGGCTGGCTGAGGAGGATTTAAAAACAACAAGTAAGAGGATCTTTCTGTGCTCACACCTGTTTTAAGATTTGTTATCCTTAAAAAGGAAAGCTGTAGGGATTCACTCTCTTTCTTCCTTGTAGACCCCAGTGGAATATACCATTAAACCACAGGGAGGAGAGAAAGCCTTCAGTGCACTTAAATATACTTATGTCAAATCCATCTCATTCTTCCTGCCTTCTTTCCTCAATCTAGCCACCGTTCCCAGGGGCTGGAGAACATTACAACCCATTCACTTTATATGAATGGGCACAGACAGACTTTTTCACCATTTCGATATGTCTACATTTGCAGGCACATCCTGTAGGCCAACTGAAACAGCCTTAATTTCAATTTACTGTCTCCCTGAGGAACATGCCATTCTCCTGAAAGTGGAAAAAACCCTCAATGGCTATTCCCTGCCCCCTTTCCCTCCACCTCAAGTCAAGATCTGAATCGGAGGGAAAATTTCTCCCAAGATTAATGGACTGCAGTTCTGATGCTTATAACAGGGCACATGATCTTTATTAAACAAGTAATGAACAACTTTCAACAAAGTACTTTATTTGGAAGGTGGTCAGTGTTACTGTACACAACTCATCTAAATCCATTTTCCAAGTCCCTGTAGAATGGTGTTATTAAGAAAAAGAAAACATTCCTCAGTGGTCATTTAATTCTGCCTTGTTTTTCAGTGGTGCTATCAGTAATGACAAAAACAACACTAATAAAAAAGTAGCCAAGATCTTGGCTTGCTAACTTCAGATGCATGCTGGGGTCAACTCAGAAAAGCCTAAATGGGAGATGCTCCCTCCTTTCCAAGACAAGTATTAGAGGTTAGCTATTATTGCAACAAATCAGAAACAAAAAATATAACAAATAAATATTCAGTAAATAGTGGGAGTATGGAAAACAACCAGTGCCACAGGTCTTTGTAATCACATCTCTGATTTAGAGAAAAGCATCATGTTGAAATCTAAATTTTGGAGAGGGATATGACATTCAGGCTCTGCTGGTACCTAGTATTACAGGATTTCACTGAGCTTTTAGTAATTGTCTGGAAAAACTGTCATCATAGAAGTCAATGTGTAGTATTGCAATGGTGCTCAGCTCTGCAAGGTTACAATTAACCATTTATCATTTAACAACCACGGTACAAACCTAGTTATATCTCCCAGTGCTGTAAATACCATGATATTCCAACAGTCTCCTTAGGAAAGTATCAGACACTGGAGCATATGGTCAAACAGTGATTGATGTTATTACTCTGAAAAAGTTTTTGCTTTCCTGTTGTATTGCTGAATTCTTAATGTTTTCTGTGTGGTTTCTTTAGGGAGGATGATAATTCATAGACTGATGGGCCTGGTCCTAGTTATCCAAGTGGCCCAATGCTGTAAATTTGTTCATAGAACTACTGCATTTAAGGCAGATCTTTCTGTTGTGCTCGCATTCGAGATGTGCAGTTATGAGCAGGCATAAGTGGGCATAAAGGGGAGGATCCTCTGGTCAAAAGAAGCCAGGGTGATTTGGAACGGTCATCTCAGCTTCCCACAGATGGGCAAATTACAATGACAGTACCCACCTCTGTTTTGGAAGTGGAAGCTGTTCCTTTTTCTGTTGTAGGCAAGCATTTTATTTATTTTAGTTACACTGCAATTAAAAATAGCAGCAAACCAAGAAGTGGTTAGAGTGAAGGCACAGAAGAATTGGCCTCAGTGGAGAAATGAGTTTTGCTTCCCACAGTTACAAACAGCCTCTGCTTAGTAAATTGGATGTCTTTTCAGATTGCAAATGACTCCAGAAAAAACAAAAGTTCCAACTGCAACAGGAAGGCCAGAGTTAAGTCTGCTGTAAGTGACCATGACTAAGTAAGGAAGACAGCAATCTCAGATAGCATTTTCTCCACTGCAAACACCCATCTTTTGATCTGCTTTTTGGATTGTCTCATTGTCATTTAATGGGAATGGTAAATCTTTCCAGGGAGTATCCAGAGACATTCTTAGACATAGTCAGATTCAGGATATGGCGCAAGGCCATCTCTTAACCAAATTAATGAATACTTTATAGCAAGCCATGAAAAGTCTTTGGAGCCATTATTCTAAAGGTTTGTTCTGGTCATTGCTTCTGTGTTAGCATTACTCCATAGTTCCCTTGCAATCACAGATGCTTGCATAAAAGAAACATTATGCTGAGACTAATGCTTTTCATACTTACGAAATATTTTTCTTATTAGGAGCAAGCAATGAGGAGAATACCCCTCTCCCATTTTCTCCTGACTGCAAAAGTGTATTAGATCATGTTTTTTTGAAGAGAAATGCAGTTACAGAAGGGTTAGAACTTGACCTGTAGTCTGTCAGAGACAGCTCTCAATGCTGCATTTGCTCAGTTTGGGTTTGCTGTGTGCTGGAGGTGTTGGGGGCTGTACCTGAGAACTGCACAAGGAACTCCACTCGATCTCATGGCCACGTTTAGTGACCTGGGTTGGAGCTGCCCTTTGCAGCCTTCTACCAGTTGAGCAAGACAATGTCAGGCTCCTGCAGAGGTGTGTACCACACATGTGACTTTCTGACTGAGTGTAAAACATCTGATATTATTAATCAACCCAGGTGTTATATTAATTGGCTTGATTCTTAACTGAGAGAAGACTGTTTTTCAAACACCCAGGACAAAACCTGTTAAACCTTAATTAGGATGCAGCCAAGGAAGGTGCAGATGAGTCTGGAGTAATTACCAGACAGTGGCTGACAGGCAAGTTCCTGTATTTTCAGCCAGAACAGGTGATTTTGAAACCTGACCTCCCAGCAACTGCCAGTTGGGCAGCACGTTTGCTCCACAGAGGCTGCCCAGGATGGCCTTTCCTCTGCTAAAAGCTCTCTGCTGCACATCAGCAACTTGGCACCAAGCAGGCTAGTGGAGGTGTTGGCTTTTGTACCCAGAGGGTGGCAAATGGCAGGACTCAAACATAGAGACATCGCTGCAAGCGAAATGGTGGACCAGGGCTTCACTGAAGCAACATCTGTGCTGCTGTACCCACACCCCTCCTCAAAATAAGCTTGCAGGATAAGAAAGAATGATAAGGAATTGGGCAACCTGTCCATCTTTGCATCCATGAGTAGAGTGCCTACTTTGTCCCAAGGGATCACCCTTTCCCATGTGTTGCAAGGAGCTGGCATCCCTGAGCAATGTGGGCTGCATGCTCAGGGAAGGGAAGATGGGGTTATGGCCTAGCTTTTGAGACAGGCTTTCTCTACAACTGAGAATGAATTTTGTCCTCTCTATGATCTCCTACTTCATGCCAGAATGTGAAGATAGACAAAATGTAGAACTTGTAGGGAGAGACTACATGATTCATGAAGCAAACTCGAAAAACAGGCAAGCTCTTCTGTGAAACATTGCAGCTAGAGACAGAGTAGAGGACTGGGGTAACGTTCACTTTAGCACCCTAACCCAGTGCTTTCAGATGGCTCTGTTATGAGCTTGGATAGTTTTTTTCCACATTAACCCCATTTCACATTCAGAAAAATGAAGCCCAGGGTAAGGGATGAACTTGCTGAAGTTCACCTGGCAAAGCACAGGGTATAGAATACGTTTTGTATACTGCCTGGTCTCTACAGCCAAGGCAAACATATTCATGTACATTTAAAGAGAAAGGATCCTGTGAGTAGAGCTGGAGCTACAGACTTTACTTAAACACACACTCAAAGAAGAAATCATTTTCAGAGAGGAAACTGCACCTGGAAAACATACTGAGCTTTAATGGATATTAATGTCTTGCAAAAACAAAACAAAGCCTGGAACTTCATAATTTGCCTAAAAATAAAGGACATTTTGTTTTTAGTGTTAAAAGAGAATTAAATTATTCAGCACATGTTAGATACTCTTCAGCTGAAGTGCTTTGAATCTGATGCACAGACAATAAATTACGTAAGGCAACATGGTGCAGTGGATGGAGGGGGTGAGGAGACGGGGGGGTAAAGGTGAGCACGCAAAGCGTGCTGTGCCAGACGTCACTGAGGCTGGCTCCTGAATGAAAGCTGAAACACTCGGGTATCAGAAGGCAGACGGAAAAAATGGGAATGCAGTTCCATCTGTGGATACTGTTTCTTTTCATGGTTCTCACCGCCTGACCTCTTTTTCCCATCAGTTCCTCAGTGACGGGATCAAGGTGAATTGCTCTGGATGGGTGAGTCTCGACAGAGCAAACACAGCTGCTGGCGGGAAGTGCTGCTTTGAGAGACAACATGGAGAAAGCAGGAGGTGAAGGCTTTTATAAGCCAGCCCTGTTAAAGGTACTTCTTTTCACTCTCCAAGGCTTAATTCCTGTCCCACTGCAGTCAATGATAATTTCCCTCTTGACTTCAGTAGGAGGACTGAGCTTCTGGAGGGCAATGGCTCCTGACCCGGCTTCTCCTCCTGTTATGTTAGGCACTAAGCCTGAACAGCTTCTCTTCTGCAGACCTAAATGCAGCTGACTTGTATTCCCTTCAGAACAATCTTCCCACCCCTGATTTGTCTTCCTCATCAGAGGGTTCAGACAAAGAAGCTTGCATTATGCTGTGGCACTGTGGAGCTGAAAGGAATCTGCTCTACCCAAAAAATGGGTTTGGGGCAGAGGCTCAGACTCAATCTGTGATGGAGGTGGAATATCCTTCTAGGAGAGCATTACTTTGCCTTTTATGAGAATATGGGTGCACTTCTTCTGTTCCTTTAGACAGCTAGAGTGTACTTCATTTTTTCCCAAGTCTCCCATGTTTGTTCTAGCAGTTGAATTATACGCATATTTTGCTATGCACATAATACATAGCTTGGCCAGCAAAAGATAGGAAGGGTAAATGATGGTATGTTTACCTTAGCTCATGGGGATGTCTCAGTGGTTTAACCTTCATATGTGGTGTGCCTAACTTTTCTCTAACCACAGGTCCAAGTCCCAGCTGGGCTGACTCAGCCTTTATCTCCCTCAAGATAAATTCAGTCCCATTCACTTCACAGTGGGTGGGTGTTTCAGATGAAGCTTTAAAAATGAGAGTTTTGTCTGGTCTGGATGGACCTTAGTGATCCCTTAGCACTTTTCATGAGAAAAACATTGGTTGTGGGCCAGAATTCCCATTCTTTGCTGCAACAGCACACTGGGAGCCTGAAGAACTGGCACTATGATGCTTAGAGTGCAAAGACACCGACATTGTGGTGTTGAAGCAAATACGGTGAGGTTGTAAGCCAAGCTTACTGTATCCCATGGACTTACTAAGTATGCCCTAAAAAAGCTGGAATTTTAGGTCTCTAGCTGGCTAGAAGGTCTTGTACAGCCCACTGAAGTAGGATTAGGCAACAAGTGCTTTCCCCTACCTAGGAGATTTAATCCTACTGTAGAGCAGGAAACAAGAGCATTCATAGAATCATAGAATCAGTTGGGTTGGAAGGGACTTCCGAGATCATCAAGTCCAACCCTTGATCCACTACCGCCGTGGTTACTAGACCATGGCACTAAGTGCCACATCCAGTCTTATCTTAAAAACCTCCAGGGATGGAGAATCCACCACTTCCCTGGGCAGCCCATTCCAATGCCTGAAATAATTGCAGAAGAAGAAGACAAGGTGTAGTAAATCAGTGAGTAAGGCACTTGCACAACGATGTAAGAGGCTGACATGTCAGAGCACTCTTTGAGTAAATAGGAAATATTAGGATGTTTGTTGCTCTGTGTGTGCTCTGGATAAAAATTCCATCGTGTTCCTAAGAAACCTCTCCAATTACACCTCTGCCAAAGTCAGTGTATTCCTGCAAAATTCTTCTTTAGGCAATTCATCATTTTCCAAAAAAAAAAAAAAAAACAGAATCAAAAAATCACAGAAAGGTATTAGCTCTACCTTTCTGACAGCATAACCACAGAAATGCTGTAATTAGCACAGCATTGTGTTTCTTCTATCAGCTGCAAAGGTAGCAGTCCTTACCCATATGACACAGGCTCAGGGGAGTAGGTTAAACAAAATAAAATAACTCTATGCAATTTTGTCTGAGCTCCAACAACTTATGAAGCTAGTTAAAAAGAAAACAGGTTTTCAATTGCATTTCCTCTCAGCACATCCTTCAAGGTTTTAATGCCTTTGTCCTTCCAGGGCTAGAGACACCATGATAGCACAAGAGAGACTAATGGCTTTATATTTCTGGCCAAAGCAGAAGGAATGGAAAGATCATAAAAGATGACCAGTTTGCCTGAGATCTCTATCCATTTTGCAGGCACAGGTGGTTTGATTTAGCATCTGAAACGCTGGATCCTGAAGCAGACCAAAAGGAACTTTCAACCCCTAGGGAGGAGCCCATAATTAGTATAAAGAATGGACAGTGCTGGCAGGTCATACGGGCCTTACAGAGCTGTATTTCCAGAAGAAGGCATTTGTTAATGTAGTCAGCACACTTTTGATAAGACAAGCACATCTCAAGCATTTAGGCTTAAATAAACACGCTGATTAATGCACTGGACATGGAACATAACTTTCCACTGGACTGAATCTCTTAAAGTGTTTTTGATTCTAGCAGGCAGATCTGTGCAAAATGTTATAAAGTAAGGTACCATGAAAACGTTGGAGATGGTTTTGAAGCACCCTAATAAAAGCCTAAAATTAATACTGTGATCCAGTCAACGTCAGAGAATTTTCTCCTTGGCTTCTTCACTATGTGGCCTATTATACGTGTGACTCATACAAGATTTCTTTTAGCTCTCCCTGGTATGGTGAGGGGATTGTAGAGTATTACTTAAACCTGAAGTGATTTGAGAATGTGCACAAAAGTGCTACAGAAGCGCTAACTAGTATTATCAGCTGTGAATAGATATGCTTATTATCAGCAGACACTCTTCAACAGTCCCACTCTGGTATGCATTCACAGCCAAAAGTGATCTCATTTTATACTGCAGCAGCCAAAGAAATAGATTGGGTTGCTTAATATTAAAATGCATTAGGGGTTAGTAAGGAATTACCTAACTTTTTTTTTTTTTTAATTTAGAAGGAACGAGGTTCAGTACACGGTTGAGTAAATTTATAAACATGCGGTATTATTAGGTTCTGCTGTCTAAGTCTATTTTATACTCTAAAGAGCTTAGTAATATAAACATTTTAATTTAGAAAATGCTTCTAAGATAAAAAGAGAGAATTAACCAGTAAACTTTTTCATACTTAACTTCAGGGTCCAGCTCAGACATTCATGTGCTCACCTGCACCATGAGAGCTGGCAGAAATCTGGTATAACTTTCCAATGACTGCAATCAGCTCACCCATATCTTGCATAACAACTCTAAGACAAACATATTCCAGACAGAATTGTAAACAGAGGGATATGTATGTACACATAAAAAAGCACAGGGCTTGGAAGCCTTGGCTTAATCAAAGGAACAGGGTGAGGAGGAAGGGGAGATACTAGCAGCAGTGTGTATCTCAGCTCACTGTTGAGAATCCCCTTTTGTGCAGACTACATAGTAACAGCTGGCAGAGTATCTTTAGATAAGGCAACCTGTGCTCCCTAACAGAAAGACTTCCTCATGTTGTGTTGTTTTGGAAACCCTGTGTATGAAGTAACATCAGTCTCTGGAGGCCTTGATGTTTCAGTAAAAGCCTATGGCAAGAGAAAAGAGACCCAAAAATACGGTAGTAGCTCTGAAGAGAGGGGGAGAGGAATAAAACCCAGGAACCGAATCAGGATATTTGAAATTCAAAGTCAAATGTTGCAGTTTGGACCCTTCTCTTGTCCTGAGCTCTGCAGCAGTGTCTCGCTGTGCAAGGATTGTAAAAAGGAACCTCCCATTGGGTGCTGTCCCTGCAACTTTAGTCAGAGAATAAAAATAAATTTAGGATGAATTTTCAAGAGGTCACAATCATCCAAAAAGGAGCTGAGCAGTGAGCACAACACTTCTTTGGTGGGGTCTCTCTTAAATGAACACGACTTGAGCCACGAGGACTGGTTCTTCTGCAACAACCACCACAGAATGTCTCAAACTTTGAATAATAGGAATTACTGTGGTTTTTGACCTTCTATCTTGTCTCCCAGAAAAGCCAGGTTTTAAAATAAAGGGGGTACAAGACAAAAAAAAAGGCTGTTATAAGTGGAAAGGCTGCACTTGCACTTTGAGAAATTCAACAAAATTAGGTACATTCAGGAGTCTTCAAGACATAAACTGATATCATGAGATATTTTCCAGAAAACCTGTCCCTCACTAGCAATGGTGGCTTCTAAAATTTTCCCTTGGAGCAATCCTATAACTTTTAATACACCTTTTGCCTTCATCCTACAACACAAGAGGCTTGAACCTTGCTCTTCTTTACTCTGGCAGCATCTTCAGTTGATAGAAAAAGCCAATAGAGCTGTGCTTCTTTACAGCAGGGACGGCTCTGGCCTATCACTGACAGGAAAGATAAGGTGAAAATCCAGTCTAAATGGATGTAATGTAATTGATATAATGATCCAAAAGAGAAAATATACAGCTTGCCTTTATCACCATACCTCTGTTGACTCAAAGTCCTTTTCCAGTGTCCTTCCAAGGCACAATATCCAACTATCCAAGGCTCTTTTGCATGGTCACTGCTGCTCAGTCAGACTAGGTTTCTGTCCTGGCTGTAGACAGGCAAACCGAGGCACAAACTGGTGGGAGTAAGTATAGAATTGCCTCGATGATCAATGGCTGACTTGGATAGAAAGCCAGACAAGCTGACTGTATTACTAAATTTTGGTCTTCATAATACTGGGCAATATTAATAAAAATTAAAACACCAGCAAGACTGGCTTCAATGAAGAGTTATTGATTTGGTCCCAGAGCATGTTTAAATATTTTATTGCACAGATGGAGCCCCTACAACTTTCTTTTCCTTCATTCTGTAAAGGCCCTCTTTTACAAGGATACTTGCTGCCCCTTGGGAGGGCTGGATCCTGTTTCCTCTCCATTTATGTGTGTTTTTTGCGGGGGAGGGTTGGGCTCAGGTAAGGAGAATCGATTACTCAAGTGCAGGACAGAACAGCTTTTCCTCATGCAGGGGCCAGGACTGCTGCCTTTGCTGTTCTCCCATCTACCACCTTCAGGCCACGGCTGTCTGCAGGCTGTTTGCCTGGTTGCAGATCTCCCTCCCATCTGCATGATGCCAGGGTAGGACATTGCAGAGGAAGTTACCATCTTATTGGTCTTAAGGTTTTCCCAGTAGTAATTTCTCAGTCTTTTGGAATCTGAAAGGTCTACTAAAAAGCAGAGTGCAAAAGATAGGTCCCTCTTTGCCACATAAAAACCAAACCAAAACAAAACAACAAAAACCCCATGGTTGTTTTTTTGGTGGCGATGTTGGGATCTTTTTTGTAGAAAAGAGATTTTTTTAAAATTGTTTCCATGAAAGAAAAGCTCAGAGCCTGAATGGATAGGTTCCACAGACAGAGCAAGACACATGGGGAGTGATAAGGCCTAGCTGGCTTATGTAAGATGGTGAATTTGGAAAGCTCTCCCCCATCTTCAAGATAAGAGGTTTCCTCTCGAAGGCAGTGACAAACACCAAGCAGACTAATTGTAGCTTTTTGCTTAGCAGCACATCACTTATAATGACAAGCGGCAGATGGAAACTCTTCCAGCAGGCATCACTGCTAAACATGCTGCATGTCTCATGACCTGCAGGGAAGGCAAACTCTGGACGTAAGTCTTTTAAAAAAAAAAAAAAAAGAAAGAGGTAGAACCATTAAAGGATTTCAAAAACCCACAAACCAAAAAATATCCTTATGATTTACCTGATTTGTAAAAGCAGAATTTCTGTGGCTCTGCAGCCCCATAACAGAAATTCTTGAAGTACCAACACGTCACTTGCTAAGAACACAATCCAGTAGGAGCAGAAAGACAAGCCATATTTAAGAAACCTCAGCAAAAAAGCCACCTCAGCAGCCACCAGCAAATTCTGCTTGATGAGGATATAAATTATTAGCCTACATTATGCATTCCAGAGGGCAAGGATAGCTTATCCTTGCTCTTTAATTTTTCCTTCCTTTTTGGAAAATAACGGAGGATATGTATTGAAGAAGAGGACTATCTTTCTTCTGTGTTACTTTGTTGCATATTTCTTGCATGTTACAGGATCTTGATCTCATGATTACATAGATTTCACACTAATTTGATCTATTCTGTCTCCTTACATATTACAGCCCCTCTCTTGGGTCTGAGATATACACTGCTTGGGATGTGATGCATTAAAGGACCGAAGTAGTCTAGGTATGCTTGAGCTTTCTATGCTCAGGAGAAAGACTAGATCTTTTCTAAGAGTCCCTCACACCACTGTTTTATGTACTAAGATATTTGTCAGAAAGTTCTTACTAACATATAGTACATTTTTGTTGTCTCTACCATTCAACACAACTAATCATGTTGAAATAAAGGGAACAGTGGCCTCCCACTGAAAGCTTCTTCATTTTGTTGCCAAAGTAGGTGATGAGAAACAAGTAAACCCATTTTGCCTCTGTTTAGACTTGACAGCATCACCTTACAAAGTCACTTTTTGGTTAAATACCCCCATCTGGAGAGCAGGACAGCTATATCCAGGCTAGCTTATTTTCATTTCAGCCCCTAAATTATGCCTTCATTTTTACACTAACATTATTTCTCTGTTTTGATGGTTGAGATCTGAGCATTGGGTCCATAGGCCCCCATCAAAGCTTTGCTTTTGCATGTGGACAAGGTCTCTGGTGAGCAGGACCACTCGAGGTGGCTGTTCACATGTACAGAGAAAAAGCACAGTTTTTAGTTAGTGACAGAAGGACTATTCTGGATCCAGCATGAACCAGTGTGAACCTTCACCCAGCCCGGACACTGACAGCACTTAGACACAGCTAGGCAACATTCAGCTTTTCTGAGAGCACTGAAGGTGGAGAAAGGCAGCACTGGCGTGGTGCCTTATGGAGGCAGGACCTGTGCAGTGTGTTGGAATGGTGAACGTCACAAAACAAAACAGAACTGCTTCCCACTCAAACAGACAAGAAAAACGACACGATTTTGAAATGCCTGGACATTCCCAAGAGACTTTACCCAAAAGTATATTGAAGTTTGTTTTGGAGTAACAGCTACATGTCATTGAAAAATTACTTTTTCCCCCAGATAATTTATAGAACATCCAGGAGTGACCTGTCATCATGATCTCTGCCTTGAAAGCAAAACAAAAGCAAACAATAAAGAGTTTTGCATGGATTTATGCTGAGTTCCAGCCCTTAATTAAGCTGTCCAAGGGTTGCCGAGTATCCAGTCTGCTCTCAGGGATGATGGCATAAATCCAGAGCAAGCCTACAGAAGTGAAAAGTGCAAGTCCTAACTGGAGTGGGAGAGATTATTGCCTGAGCTAGGAGAAGAGTCACAATATCAAAATCCATTGGAACCCAGAAAACCTTGCTCACGGAGGGTGATAGAGATTTTCGGCTCAGCTGGACTGAATCTATGCCATTTATTTGTTTGCAGTATAATTTGTGTTTGGAAATGTTGTAAGCCATCTATATATGAATCTATTTTCTGGTCCCATTTTCTTTGTGCAACACAGAACAATCCAACAGAGCAGAGTCACCTCAACAAAGTGCAAAATTATTCTGAGAAAGAGCTTCACACAATCTCCAATTTACTAGTATGAGGAAGACAAGAGACAGAGACAAAACCTAGAATAACACAAGTGCAATGGATGAGTTCCACCCATTAATGGCCTTGAATGCTTCAGATGGCAGCACAGATTTAGGCAGAGGTACTGGCTAAGTGCAAGATGTTATTATAAGCTTGAGAGATCTGCCTTTCGGAGAACTTGCACTCAGTTGTATGATGCTCTTATCTTGTCCTAAAAAGAGATCTTTATATACACCCTATCTTAAGTTCAAAGTCTTTTTTGGGGGGGAAAACACACTAGGCTTACATTTCCAGGACTTTGGTACAATAGGCTGCATCCCATACACTGATTCTGTGTCTATCCTCATCCCATTAGCAAAAGAGGTAATACTGTTTTCCCTGATGCCTGGGCAGTGATTGACAATGCTCAGACTGTCTCACTGGGGCACCTGCAGATAACCACCTGAGATAGATCAGCACAGGAAACCATTTCCACACAGCGTGAATGTGCAGGTGGTGAGCAAAGTAAGGAGCATGATTATTATCCCTTTTCTAGCTAACTGTTCTGGGCCCCCTGCATGACGTCTGCATAGTTGAAATGTCATCACTTAGCCAGATGTTGAAGTCACATCTATCTAAATCCAGTTGGTTTTATGGAAAGAATTGTCTATTTTGACGGGCATAAATCAAGTGGCCTTTGTATGAATAAGGGATTATTACTAAATCGTGCATTTTCTATTAATAGATCCCTATTAATGCTGCAGGTGTTAGGAGTAACTGCTCTTTGAAGCATTACTTAATCAACCCCTTTGCAAATCCCCATAATCTAGCTCTCATAAAAATACATGGATTATTGATTGAGAGGACCTCTGGGATCCCTAAAACGAGGTTCAGCTCAGATGCTTGTGCAGTGCAGGAGACGCACTACAGATCGCTCCCTGGAATGTCTGCCAGGTGTTTGCAGTTTCATGCATAGTGTGTCTTGGAAATAATAAAAGAGGTGGAGGTGGAGGGAAGGTCATTCCCATCCGGGAAGACCAGGCTCAAGTAGAGGAAGGAGAAGGAGGACCATTAGTAATAGCTGGAGAGGTTGAAGGTGCAGAGGTTATAGGGTGGTCTACTTCTCCCTGTCTGGGAACCTTGTGATAGCGAAAATAGAGAGCAAGCAGATCTAATGTATGTTATCCTCAAAACTGACACACAGCATCCAGTCAGGTCTGCAGCATGCCTGTAAAGCACACAAGCAATTGGGACAAGCCTTTAGAAACACGTTGGGTACAAGGAGAGCCAGGAGGTTAAATTAGCATTTAAGAAACCCATGAAGAGCCTTGAATAATAGATTATTCCAAACAGCTCAGTGTTAATATTTTAGGATTACATCTGCAAAGCTTAGTGCTGATGAGAATTGAGCAGGCGAAGCTAAAGCGCACCCATTCTCCCTGCTTGGCGGACCCTTGTGGTTGAGTTCTGCCTGGATCAGATCTGCAGAAGGTCTTCAGGGCTGTTTTAGTGGGGCTTGGGCAGAATGCAATTGCTTAAAGGTGAGCTAAAATGATTCTGTGCATGCTAGAGACCCAGAGATACTTGAAGTGTCAAGAACAAAGCAATGTTATATGCAGAATAAAAGCAAAGCCAGTAAGCAACAGACCCCACAGAACCCTATACCCACAAGACTGCCTTGCTTCTTGAGCTGTTCATACAGTGCCTGCTGGGGGGCCCCTCCACCATAATCACTGAGGAGCTTAAGAAACCTTGCAGAGAAGCCCTTGAAACCATAATCCACGCCATTTCACAGGCATCTTGGCAATCCATAGTCCCAGGCACATACATTTATCAGTTCAGCTCAGCTCCCATATAAGCCCCTGTCCTAGTTAGAACAGCTGGGCCCAGTTCATCACTGGATGGGCGTAACCCAAAACTGTGTATTCTATAGCCTTCCATGCCATTTCCCAGAAACTGTTATCAATGAACCATTTACACCCTCTGCCCAGAGCAGCCTGACTCGTCAGGCTACAAACTAGGTGTTAAGAGGCCTTCGAGATAGAAGGGTGTTTTTGTCCTCACGCCCATTGAGGAACCCCCTGCCCTGATGGAAGTACTGAGCATTCCTGCCTGAACTGGAGAATATATAATCTTGGAGTCTTGGGACTTTTTTAACCACTCGTGGGATCCAGAGGAAGACTGCAGATCACCACTCTCAACCAGACTGCAGACCACCACTCTCGACTGGACTGCAGCCACCACCCTCGATTGGACTGCAACCACTACTCTTGACCAGACTGCAACAGCACTCTCACCAACAGGTTTTCCCCCTCTCCCTTTACTTTGGACTCAGGGGGGCCCAAAGAACACCACTCTGTTCATGCCCCAGAGTGCTGGGTTATACATTTGGGTTTTGTGGGTTAAAACCAATTGTTTGTCTGTATAATCGTACTTATTTTATTAAATTGTTATTCTGATTTATAATCTCTCTTTTGGGTTGAGTTCATTTTCCCCTGCTGGTTTACCTTTAAACCAGCACAGCCCCAAATGCCCCCATCTCACCAGGCTGAGCAGCGCAGTGCCTTGCACTGTACCACTGCTGGCTGGAGCCTCTAACAGGGTGTTTTGCAAATTCCCTGACCGGGTCAGGAGGGACCATAGCTCTGCAGCCTGGTAATACAGAGTGGGAGAGAGAGGATCACCACACAACCCTCCATCCAGGGAGGGTTAAAAATTGGGGAACGCATAAACAGGACATTAATCAATCACATCACACTCTTCAGAAAGTACTGGAAGGTGTGGAAAACTTCTCAATGAGAAGGGATAAGAAATAAAATCAATCCCTCACAGAAGTGCTTGATAAAGCACCATTTTCCAGGGTGCCACCATCTGTTCTGTGTTACAGGGAATAACCTTGATGTTATTACATTACAGGATTATTAATATACAGTAGTGTGTTAAATCTCAACCAAATGTATCAAGCGCGAGAGAGACACATAATATCACTGGTGGCTGGAACAACACAGTTCAGGAAAGTGCTTCTGTGAGGGTGCAGGACCTGTTTAAAGTGCTTAAAGGTAAGAACATTCCCAGTGGCTGCACTGAATGGACTCACCTCAGCTATGGATCCAAAGTCAAATTCTCCCACCCCAGTTCTCCAGCGTTTCACAGGAAAGGGGTATTTGGGCTTGAACTCCTGTGCATCACCAAACTGCAGCTGGTTCAGCAGACTGGTACCCTATTGACCATGTACAGCAAGCATCTCATGGCTTTATTCTTTCAAGAGGACCAGTCTGAATCAAGAAGTGCTTTCTCTAAGGCAAGAAGCATTGCTGCTCTGTTACACACCTATATCAGGTTTCTGCACCTGAAGGGGAACAGAAAAGATGTGAAAGTGCTTTCACGCTGCACCCCAATATAATTCTTGGGAGAGTTCAACTCTTCATTTATATCATAGTGCACAAAAAAAAAAAAAAGCCAACAGAAGAAATGTGACCGAATGCATAGCTGTCATCCTAATATTTCTGCTTTTCCTTTTCACTTCTGATGTGGGATTTTTCCTGTTCCCTTTATACTTATGCCTTGAACCTTGGAAGATGAACAGCTAGGCTTTCTCAGTTAACTTTCTCAAATCATCTTGGAGCACTTGGAGATTTTTCCCTTCGTATCCTAATTAAGGGTATATCAGTGTCCCGTTGGGACCGAAGCAGTTAACGAACACCATCCGGCAGGTCACTTATAAACTATTTGCCCTGAGATTGAGGGCAAACTCTGGTGAATTCCCTAGGAAAGAATCAAATGAACCTGTTAATGAGTGGAGCAATAGGAGGAAGAAAAAAACAAGGCAGGATCTGAGGTCTTAAGGAAATGTAGGAAATAAATGTTTATTTATCTAATGGTTTTACTGGTGTCAATGCACAGGACTCCCCCTCCATTTTAAAGCAGATGCAAACAAAAGATTCAGTTGCAGACAAGCTTTGGGACTTGACTTTTACATGAGACGCTTGTAAACATTCCTCAAAGACAGAGAGGAAGAGGGACCCGTGGCACATTCATTTAAAATAAAACCTGGCAGCAAGGTTTCCTTATATTATCATCACTATCTGAATCACCAAAATGAGCTTCAGTCCCACCTTAGACTGTTTAAACCCCCTATATGGTAAATCAGATTCTCTGTACCTGGAAACTTTTGTTTAAATTCTTCACTGTAGTTTTCAAAAAACAGCACCGTAAGCTGAAGAGAAGCTCTTGGGATATTGCCAGCCTATAAGAAATTTTGCAAGAGCCTGGTTTGATAAAATTTTAATAGAAGATCCACAGACAGTTTCCACTGTCAGTTTGCCTGTCAGTGAAATGACTCAGGGATCAGAAAAAACAACTCAGTCCTAGGAAAAGAAAAAACTGAACCCCAAACAAAAACCCATATCAAGCCAAAAAGCAAACGCCAAAACACACACAAAAATTCAGAGCAGCCAGAGTGTTTTTTGTGTCTTATGTCTGTGAGAGGGCTTAGCTTCCACTCTAAGCAGGCCTAGGATGGGAAGAGTATCTTTGACTTATAATTCCTTGTATTTTCATTATTTGCAGTAAAGCCTGACACATAGCACAGCTAAAAGCTATACTATAAAAACACAAAATGGGTCCAAAGCTGGAAAATGTTTGACCAGAATACAGCTGCATGATTAATGTTCTTTCACATGAGAATGAAAAAAACAGATGCTTAGAAAAACCTCAAAAAACCAACAAATCAACAAAAAGTTAATTTTAAAAAAAATAAGGTTTAAGTTAAAATATAGAAGGGATCATTTACAAAATATTTTATCAGAGCTTGTACTACAGGAAAAGGAAAGGATCTTATGTTGTCCTAATGTTGCTTTCTGTTTATCTACAGAAAACTTGTGACAGGACCTCCACTGGCATTCTGTGTCTTTGTTTTGTTAGAAGTAGACCAAAGGCACCACATACTGGTTTTTTTCAAGCCTTATGCAGCAATGCAGATGGGAGGACTGACTGAGAGTCAGAAACTTTGCAGTGAGGCAGAAGGAAAGAATACAAACGAGATTTTCTTCTTCATCTAAGTTCTGACACAGAGCAAGAGAAATATTCTCTGATCCCTCCCAGTTTTCACATGATGTTGGTGCTAGCAAACACAGCTTGACTTTTCTAAAGCTACAACATGACCCATTATTTTTGCCAAAACCAGAAGGTCCTCAGAGAAAAGGTAACAAAGAAAGGCACAGAGGTCCCTGGAATGGCTCTCTGATTTGAAGCAAGTGAGTATCTAAATTGTACAACAATAAGTGTTTCCACTTATTTTGGATTGATAGCCTCTTAGAGACAGAACATCCTGAAAGTTTTTAGTTTGGCTGTTATCCCCTCCTCCAGGTGGATGGCTTTCAGGTTCTTGTGTCTGTTGAAACGTATTGTCCATATCCTGCTTCTCCGAAGAGCTTCCTGCATCCCTTGTGGTGTTTATCGGTAGAGGGCTGACAGACCTTGAAGGTGTCTCACCACCTTTCAGCCATCCTGGGGGTGCATTGGTGACAAAGATGGAAATGAAAAACAGAGGAGGGCCCCACAATTCCTGTTCCCTGCTAGGCAGTGAGGAAGGGGTGCATTTCATATGGATCAAGCAGAAGGCTGTAAACCTGACATGCTACACACAGTCATGAAGGGTCTCTGGAAGTGAAGGAGAAGGATGACTGGTTTCTGCTTCTGGGTTTTTGTGCTGTCTCATGGGAAGTGAAATAACACGGAGGCTGGGATGGTACCCCTGCATGATGACCCCCAATCCCAAGATACAACTCTGTGACACTGCTGTTGTACAATCCCTTCTGCATCCTCCAATCACGGCAGCAACCTCCGTGAACCTCAAGCAGCTTCACTAACTCTCAGGGCCACTTCTTGGGCAACATCTTCACAAGCTGGTATCTGGCCCATTTCTTTCCCCACCCATTGACATCAACAGGATATTTTCCACTTACTTTTTTGAAGCCAAGGCTTTTTTTTTTTTTTTCTGGGGAACACTTTAACAAGAACATTAATATATTAATGGACAAGGACAGCTAGTCAGCAACCAAGAGAAGGTAAAATTTGATGAAAGGCAGGCAAATAATAATTTAATAAGAAGCACAGTAATAGGTTCCTAATGTCTCCTGGCTCCCCTTCTCAAGGCCTTACCTGAAGTACAGACAGTGGAGCACTGAGGTCCCTATACTGACTTTGGAAGAGATGAGTGATCCTCAGATGGAGTCTCTTATTCTGTAGCCAGGGGATCTAAAATGTCTAGATATTTTTGTTCCCTTATCTCCTGGGCTAACCCATGCCTCCAGTTTTTGAGCCAGAATTTCATGTTCAGCTCAAACATAAGTCAACTGTCTTGACAGAGAAGTCAGTAGAAGTTTCTAGTCATTAATCCCAACTGAATTGCTCCATATCTTCTTACAACACTCACAGGACTATGCGAGTTGCAACACCAAAAGCCAGGAATTAGCCAGCTGGCCCCTGACAAGGCTCAACTGGCTTCTTTGTCTCACAGTGACCAGACCCAGCTGCCTCTGTGGAAAAATGGTTTCTGCCATTCGTGGTACCTACCATGAATAGGTTGCCCCCACAATTTGATATGTTACAGGAGAGGTTCGAGAGGATTTTCACTCCCTCACATTGTCCTATTCCTATTTCTGTATTTTACCCACAATTCAAAACATCAAGGGAACTTTCAAAGCAACATTCTCTATTTCACAGTGTAGTGGTAAATCAAACATATGTAGACCGAAAATCTAATAAAAAAACTATGAGGAGTTTTAATCAGAAGAATATATTGAAATGTAGATAGTAAAACTGCTGTAACTAACTGCAGATGCTAAAGAAACTATAAAGCCGCAGTCAGCATGATTTGCCACATTACTTTGTTAGAATGAAGACTGACTATAGTTTTACTATTTGACTTAATAAACTGGCATTTTTTATTATATAATGCATCAAGTTGCTGTAGTTTTACTATAGTAAATACAATTCAACCGTACTTTAAAGGGAGATGCTGTTTTCATTTTCTTTTTTTAATACACACACTGAAGCTGGGAGAAGTACTTGGGTAACACTTCTTCTGTGCCCTTCCTTTAATTTTCACTTAACTTTAACTTCTGTTTGAATGTGTGATTTGTGTTTTCAACCATTTTCATTTTGTTTGTGTTTTTCTTGAAACAGGAAGTCATCTATAGTGATTTTTGCAGCACAAGGGTTTGATGTTTGAGAAAGAGAAAAGTGACATTTGGATTCCACTTTCAGACAGATATGAAGGTTTCCGCATCTGAAATATAAGGTATTTTGCACAGTTCTCATTCTGAAGTTTCTACATGAGAGGTGTATATTGCTGGGTAGTGATCATTTGGTCCATCTGGAAATCACCATACTAAGAGACAGAAGGATGGGCTGTAAGTGTTGTGTAAGTGTTGCCTGTTTTTTCTTACAGTGTTATATTTGTACACTCAGCTTAGCTCTTTCCCTCTATGCTCACTTTTATATACCCACCCAGAAAGCAGCAGTGTGATATTCTCTGAGAATTATGTACTGGTGCCAGAATGACAGTCAAAGAAACCACAGAAGCAGAAAAATATGTAGACCTTACTTTCCTTCTCCCAGAGGCTAGAATGACACATCTCCAGCATGGATGGGGAGAAAGCATGTTAATAAAAAAAAATTCACATTAATCATCAAACTAATGCCAACTGACAGTGATTTTCTCCATGTGTCATTGTTAATTGTATTCTTACTGCTTTATATGTGAATATACATCTCAGTAGTCAGACTCTGCAGCCAAGGAATATTATGGCAAAACCCAGGCCCATGACACTCATTCAGGCTGATGCATTTACATGAACATTTAAAGGGTTCACTTTTACTGTATGCACACACACTTTTAGTGCTAAAATTGTAGGCTTTAGTATCATGTGTTGGTTGTCCCTATTCTCCAGCTGCAATTCACAGCGACTGCCTGTGTTCCAGAAGTGCCATGGACACAACACATCCCTCATCCCAGTTGCCCCAGAGCATGCCCTCTGTAGCATGAGAGATGGTCTATCTGGGTTTCTTGCTCACACAAAACAAAGCTTGGCAAAGAAATCACGGCACAAACAGCCAGAAATCCAAACATGCTTAATTCAGACCTCGTGCACTGCTCCAAAGGCATTTGGAGATAAGCTCAGGGTTGACTTACCTGTTTTTCTCACCACTTCTCCCTAAAGCTGTCACTGCCAATTTTTATCACTGGCCAGAAAAATAAAGATATGAAATACTTCCCTTATTTTTTTTTTTAAATAACAAAGAAAGTGAGAGTTTATATTTTAACAGAATTGTACTTGGTAAGTGTGATTTATTGCTAGTGCAAGGCATGGCCAGAGGAGACTGAGTTAACTTTGATTTGAACAAAGACTATTAACCTGAGCAGCCAGTGCCATTGTGGGAAAGCTCTGGTCGAAACCCAATTTCTGCCACTGAAACCAGGTGTAATCATTGACCAAATGGGAGCAAAGAGCCCAAAACTCAGAGAAGTTTTGGGTACAGGCAAATTCAAATCCAAATATAAAGCTCCTGCAATAAAGGAAGATAAAACACCGCAACAACCATTCCCTTCACTCCTTTCAGCTGAAATGATTGGGGGAAATTGATCTTTGGACCAAAATCTATGAATTTAACTTTGCATCCTGCGTGTCAACTGTGATACCTGGTCATCAAATCTTCTCCACCACAAGCAAATGAATCCTGTGGTTTTGGATGTCATAGCACCAAGTCAGGCTCATAGTTGAGAAGTGTAATACCACCAGCAGCAGAAGTGAAATAGGTATGGCAGAGCCACTAAACATTTAGCCATACTCTATCCATCTTTGCAATTTTTGCTTCCTTCCTCAATCATCCTCCCCTTACAGCCCGGAAAAAACTGGCAGCTATTTTAGGTGTCCCACCGTTATCATTGAGATGCAATCCCTGCTAAACAAACTATTTCCAATGCATTGCCAAGTAAACCCAGGGCTGGCCTTTGACTTCATCATCTGAAATATGACCATAAAAATAATGAGTCTGTAAACTGCTTTTGGCAATTATGCCGCTGCTGGAATGAAAGGACGTTGTCATTAGCATGCAGCTTATGAACCCCAGCTTGCTGGTCCTGGCAGGCGGCCAGCCTGGGAAACTGAGCCGGCCTTAAAGCTGACACAGGTTCAATGGGATAATTAGGCAGCTTTTTTGTTTGAGTTTGTTGATATAAATGTGGTAGAGATTAGCCTTTTCCCCTTCAGCTCTGGGTAATGGTCAGGGCTAACAGGTGTCAGGCTAATGGTGGTGCGGGAAATTAATACTTGGTTTCCTGGTACCTTCCTTTGTTGTTTTTCCCCACAGAGGAATTCCTCCAAATCTTCTAGCATTTTGCAAGCACATTCCCTCCCTCCCTCTTTCCCTCTTCTTATTTATCTTTGCCCAAAACATTTTATCAAGAAGAGCATGCCATCAAGTCACATACAAAAGATCTTGGCTGTGCTGACTGGAAAATAAATTACCATCAATCAAATCAGTCAATCAGCCTTCCACTTATTAGGCTAAGGAATAAAGCTTAAATTTTTAAACAGCAATGAGCCAGACCTTTTTTTGAAGTTTGGAGGAAATCTCCAGGGAAATGAGCCAAAGCTGAATAAAGGACACCCAGAACGTCACGCAGCTCTGAAGAAACTACAGTACCACTTATAAAAGTGTTTAGGTCACTTAAACATCTGGTTATCTTAAGCAACTCGGGACAGGGTTCTTGGCACTGAGGAAGAATTGAAAAGGCCATATCACCTAACAGCTCTCTGTGAGTCCTTGAAGCAGAGTCTAGCTGTACTTAATGTCAAAGTAAGTGAGACAGCAAGAGAAATCATGAGCGTGCCTCTGCGCACACTGGAGCTAAGACAATAGCACATGCAGAAAGCAAGCTTTCATACTCAGTTTAGTCATATGCACATATCTCGAGGGTTGCCAAAGCACTGTAAAGGGACAGCTAAGGCCCTATACCAAAATCGCTTTGCCCATCTGCAAAATGCAGCTACTTCTGGGGAGAGACCTGCTAACTTGGGCATCAAACGCACATGGCAGCTTAGCTGGCAGGGGAAAAACCGATATGAAAGGATATTTTCCTGGTAATGTGCCATTGTTTATGCAGGACGTGGTGGTAGGTAGCCTTTCAATTAGAAGAAAACACAGCAGGGAGGACAAAACCCCCATTCTGCTAAGACATGGGGCAGAGAGCAACACCATATGCTGAAACTCATGGTGGTCTCAGCAATCGTGCAGGCTTTCCCTCCCCTTCTTTTCCTCTGCTTTTTCTTCTTCACCATTAGCACTCCGTTTTCCCAAGACCTATGAACCTTCTCAGTCTCCCAACCCATCCTCTGGCTCCACACTCTGCACCCACTTTCTGAAATACACAAGCCACTTGATTTCCTCCTTCCCTTCTCATCACACCAATCTGATTCTCTCCTGACCCATGCTGTGCCTCATCACTCCTCTGCTTCAAAGAGCAGCCAGCCCACTAGTCAACTCTTAGGCAGGAAGGTCATACTTCTTCCCTGCTCCCCATGCAGAAGCTTAGGCCAGGATATGGATATTCAAGAGACCACCACTGCATTCCTCCCTTGCTTTCACACCAGCAAAGCATGGCAAAGATGTAGGAGGGATACCACCCCTCTCATCTCCTTCATTTAGCAGAGGAGGTCACCTTCCCAATGGTGCTGCTCCCTCTGATTTGCTGCAGGCACAGAAGTACTTGTGTAAGCTGGGAAGGATGAAGATTCCTGCACTCCAGATTGTCCTGCATGACTGCAGCAGAGAGAGAAAGTGCTCATACTTTACAAAACCTCTTGACAACACGGAGAAACTGGGAAGAGTCACTAGAATGAGGCTCCATCTCCTCTTTCAATAAAGACGCTTCTTGGAAACCTACTGGACCTGACTTGGGCCACTAGTGCAGCCATGAAGCCATGGAGTTCAGCCCAGGCCACATATTTCCCACCTTTGCAGGCTCATATGCAGTGTATCATGGGCTATGGTCTGTCTAGACCACCAGGCTGAAAGTCTGACATGGCCATACCCATACAGTAGTTTAAACTCATCTTTAACATGAGAACAAAGAAGTCACTATATGGGGCACAGGACAGAAAAAGCTCAGTGATATCTTGCTGCTTGCCTTGCCTCCAAGACCTCTGTGAAGAAAAGAGAGTTAATACAAGAGTCTCTCCTTCAGGAGCTGAAAGTAGAAGATCCACTGGTTGGAATTTGGGAGTTGGCAAATGTTTCAGTGGGAGATAAACTGTAAGCTTTTAATGATATGAAAAGTCACTTGGAACAGATTGCTATGGGCTGTAGCAAATTCTCCACTTGCTGGAGTCTCTAACTAAAGAGCAAATCCATTTCCAATCTAAAATTTCCAATTGAAAACAATTTGTTGGGCTAAATGCCAGAATCACTGCATGAAATCTACAGCTTTTCTAATAAAATAAGTCAGACCAGGTAATCACAAGCGTTTATTGCAGCCTGAAAGTATATTAATCTATCTATTCCAGAAAACAGCAGTGAAAACATTGTGCCTACAAAGTCCTGCTGCATGCAAGAGTTTGTCCGAGTTTGGGTATCATAGCAACATTCGAGTTACCTCAGCTTTGGGCTCATAACTGGAATAAGAAAGACAAAAACCAAACAAACAGACAAAAAACCAAATATCTCCCCCCAAATAGTCAACCTCATGTTGGTAGATTGCCAAAGACTGAAAAATAGAGGCAGCACTCATTTCACAGGGATTATGAGACCCTTTTCTTAGCTTTTCCTACCATGAATGGCCCAATAATGAATTTGACATAAAAGTCAAATGCAGAAGGATAATGCTTAATCCTAGCAAATTCTGACACCAAGAGAAGATGATACAGCCTGCCCTACCAACAGTAAAACCACCAAAAAAACCCACCCCAAAACCACACACAGCAAGACAAGCAACATTCATTCCATCACCAACTTTGATTAAACAAAAACCCCTGCAAAGCACAGCTTAAATTTTTTTTTCTATTTGTGGAGCGGTTCAACATTATCAAGGTTCAAATCTAATTTATTGACTAAGAAGAATATTATGCCAAGAGTTCTGTACGATAAACCTTTCCTTCAGACAACTGCCTGTGGTCAAAATGGTGATCCAGAACCTAGAGTGGCTGCTTTAATGCCTGGGTTGGTCCAAACAGTCCCTAGTTTTGTTTTGGGAAGGAGCAAGTAAAGCTTTGCAGGCTTCTTAGTCCAAGGCAGCAATGACCAAGGAAAAAACCCTTGCCAAAGGACATCCAGAAAGTCAAGGAGCAGTGAGACAATACTTTGAAACAGAAAAGACACGTAACTGAGCAATCTGGATATAAGGAGATTTACTGCTGATTCCCAGAGGGTAACAGCAGAAGAGCACTGGCAGGGTGACAGTTCCAGCACCAAGGCAGATGAGTGAATGAATTCAGGTGGTAGCCTGGCAATGCACAGACATAATTTAGTACCAGGTTGTAACACAGAGGGTCCTATCAACCTGCCAGCACTGCAGGTGAAGACTGAGAGTTTGCAATATGACATTAACTCCCACGTCATCATGACTCACAAAATCTTCCCATAAGAGAAATATCTCTTGCCCCCATTCAGCCTATTCTTCATGTGCCACACATGAATCCTTTGCTTAAGTTACTGTCCTGAGTCAGAGGAGCCCTAACTTGAATTACTACCTGCCATAAGGTCTTTGAGTACTTTAGTACTTAGAGTATAATTTTAGAAGTCAAAACCAACAGACACAGAGAAGTACATGCAACACAGTAACTTGCAGACACAACGGAGGACCTCCAAAAAAATAGAGAGGGGAGAGGAAAGAAAATAGCCAGACGCCCAAAATAAAGACTTAAACTCTCATTTCTACTGATTGAAGATGAAAAAAAGAAAAAGAAAACCTACCTAGGTCATCATTAACAAGGGGATGAGAAAATAAAAACATTCAGATCCAAAATTCAAAACACCACTGAAAGGTGGAACCTGGAGATGGGAGAGGTCAAAGAGGACTCAGGTCTTGCCCTGGAAAAGTTTGTTGTTACAGACGGAAAGAAGGGGGGAGAAAAAGTGAATGTTTGCTGTTTCTTCTAAAACAAAGTCTCTAAGAGATTTTTTAGAAGCAGGGTACTGGGAAGTGTGGGATAGGGTTTCACAGCTTTTGGCAGCTGTCATATGCCTTCTTTCTCCACACACAGTGAGAGCAAATTTCTTTCTAAAAGTATTGGCTAATTCCATGGGGAACAAGGATGCCTCAGGAGTAAAACATTTCTGTTGAACTCCCATTTACACCAGTTCTGCACTGAGGTACATCCAGTTGACTTCACTGGCATCTAACCTCACCTGTACTGATCTCAAAAACCAAAACCAAAACCACAACAAAAAAGCCCCCAAACAAAACTGAAACATCAGAAAACAACCTTGCACAATCCTTTGTATCTTCCCTGATCTGATGTAATGACTGTGGATTTTTGATTTTCAGTGTGCAAGAAGAGGCATTCATTGAGTAAGGATTCAAGGCACCATCCTACTAAGCCCTTATAACCCATAAAAACTGCCTCTCTTTTAGCTGCTACACAATACATGGGGTTTTTCCCTTGCACTACACCAGAAAAAGTGCTTTACTTTGTTTCACGGAAATCTCCTTATAGCAGCCATGAGTGAGTAGTTCACCACTGAGGAAGGGCTAAAAATATTTCCAGATGAGCTCTCATGTGGATAACAGTTGAGAAAAATCTTTTGCAGGATTCTGAATACATACTAAATATTGGTAAATTAACCAACCCACATAAAATCCAACGTTACTGAAAGTGCATTTCAATATACATGTCAATTAGGTAAACACAAAGGCCCAAGAAAAGAAGCAATAATTGCTGCTGAGATTGAGGTGGGGCTAATGATGACTAATGCACTTGTTATGGAACATTCTTCAATTAACTCCCCTGGGGAGGCCATGAATCTTGTTATCTAATCTTACACACACGTCCCTAACCTGCACTTATTTTCAAAAAGTATGCTAGGCACTTTCTATGTATAGAGGAAGCCAAAATATGTATGGTTTTCTGTGAGAAAGACAGTTATTTCTGTCAGAGGATGACAGACATTCTGAAAGGTTAGAAGGAAACTCAGATATATTGAACGAACACGTCTAGAAGTGGGAAACAGGGTGAATTTGGAATAGGTGATCTCACAGTCACATCAAGACAGGGAGAGATGCTTTTCTTCTTGAAGAAAATGTGAGAGAGCAGATTTTCAGCTATACCAGGAATAAAGACTAACAGTACTTTCCATAAAAAATTCTGACAATGGTTTACAGCGTGATCACAAAAAAAAAATGAAAAGCTTATCATAATTCCTTGAGAGGAAAGTACTATTCAGACAGAATATTCTCTGAAGAGATCTTGAAAATTGTTACAGTTCATTTGATAATATATTGCCTGATAATAATTTCCTCTTCCCTCGTGCTCCCTTCAGTTGCAGTGATTCATGGTGAATTCATACTACATGATGAAGTCATCCAACAATTTCTGAATAATGATTAAAGATGTCAGTACTGTTTATTGTTCTGGCTCAAATGCAAGAAGGACCTAACAGCACAAACAATAAATACCTCAATATTTTGTAAGTAGTGTTCTCTGCAGCAAAATATATATATAGGTGAAAAATATTGAAACCAGAGGGGCAAAAAGCTGTAAATAATAAAATATCATAAATAAAATATTTGTATTGTGGAGAAATTACCTTTTATTGCAGCTGCATGTAGTAACATTTGAAAGGTAATATATAAAGCTTTAGGCATATAGTCTTTATCTTATATAAGATTTTAGTCAAACAAGGCCAGGAAACCCACTGAATGCTGTTACTATTTGAACAGGTAATGACAGGTTTGATTGGATCTGGGCAAATCAAATACAAATGTCACAATTGATTAAAAATTATTACCATTGCTTACATTATGGATAAAGTACAGCTGTTTAAAATTAAATTGATATTAAAGCCATACCTGCATAGTATCCAAGAACCTGAATGGTTATTAGCTCTGATTTTGTTTATTCCTGACGTGTGATTTTTCCTGTGAGCAGGATTTTGGTTAGCTGGAAAATATTTACTCTGCACAGTTGTCCCTGTAGAAGTCCACCCGTAAAATGTTTGGGATCCATAGTTCTAGTTTAGAGTTCCACCCCAAACAAATATCAAATTACCTTGATGTTGGCAGGTGATGAACACTAGAAAGACTCAAATAGTGGCAGGTCACATATTGCCATTTGGCTGTGAGATTTCACCTCCTCTTCCTCGTGTTTAGAGAGCCAGGGAAATCTCTACCACATTTCTTCCCTCCCACCGACTTCAGTGAACTGCTCAAACAGAGAATAAAGGAAGATGAAAGCAGCCGTGGAGGCCAGGCATCCACCCATGGTTCATCCTGTACAGGCATTTGGGATCCAGCTCTTCATAGACCTTTTGCTCCAGATCTATGCTCAAACTGCTCCTCACATTTGGATCTGGCAGTGTTTCAGATGGCCACTCTGTTCCTACTGGTTTTTGCTTTATTAATAACGACAATCATACACTCAAGCATAAGCAGAATACCTGTGCATGTGAGAGAGTGGGATCTAAAGAGTCTTAGACTCCAAGGATAAGAAGGTTTATAAACTAATGCGTACAGACAAGAAAAACACAAAATCCAAATGCCCTCAGAAATAAAAAAGAACCACGGAGATAAATTCAATTTCCACTTTTTCACAGTACAGCATAAAATAGAGAGGAACCCTCCCCTTCATTAAGATCAGTCAAAACCTGTGCTTAAAAGACCCTCAGTATTTAATGCAGAAATGAGATACTCATTAAATGTTTGTTCTTTAAAATCTCTCACTCTGTAAAGGGAATTCAATCTGCTTCTCTTTAGATCTCAGCGTTAAAGGGCCTTATGGTGGGTTTCTCATAAGCAACCTCTTAACTATTTCAGCTTGATGAAAGTATAATGTGGAAAAAAGCACATTTATTTGAAAAACAAATCTTGAAAGTTTAGCCATTAGCCTCAACACCAATAAAATCTTCTGGTTCAGTCTGGAGTCTCTCAGGGGTAAATGTACAGGTGCTAAGTGCTGAGCAGCTGCAGCAAGTGATGAATTTAGAGAATGGTATGAAGTTTTAAAACCGAGATGTCCAAATGAGATACACTTTACAATCAAAGCCCAAGCTTATGTTAAAAATTAGAATGCCTTTATAGATGCTTTTGTTTTTCCCCTGAGTCTTCTAAAATCAGTATAGCAGCTAATGCAGAGCTAACAGTCAAAGTATTGAGTACTTCTGGCAAGTTCTGGCTCAGTGAAAATCCGAAGCAGAAAACATTCGTGAATTATTATTTTTTTTAATGTGTGTGGTAGAATGAAAGGCACAAGATTAATGCTCATACTCTATTCATTTACATAAAAGTGTCTTCATCCTACTCCAACAGCCCTGGGAAACTACACAGTGAGTGTAAACAAAATCTGCACATTTTTAGTGAGACCTTTCACCTTTCCAGAATGGTATAAAGGATCTTTAATGTTAGTCACTTTCTTATCCTGTAAGTAAGAAATCATTGGATTCAATTAGATGTATCTGTGCTGGTACAGTATTAGCCACAAAGTGATGTAGAAATAATATGGCTTCTTTACCTGAAAATTTGTGGCTGTAAACATTGCATTATCACAATTTAATGTCCAGCTAGTGAGTCACTCCATCCATCCATGCAGCAGCCATCCACATGGAGCTCAGTGCATTTCTGCATGGCACTCAGAGCTCCTTTCCCCATCTGCACTGACTTCATGAGGGGCTGCTTCTGCTCAGCTCATGCCACTGGAAATAAGTGGAGTTCTCTTCAGTAGTCCTATGAATGACACAGGGTTTTAACTGGAGTCATGATGCAGATACATGGCTTCGTGCAGGACATCCTCCTGTGTGTGGGAGGGCAAGGATGTGCTTGGAGAGTGGGAAACAGCTCAAGAACAAGCCATGACGTTTTGTTAGAAAATCAAGCTGTGGGTGAGTCTTTCCGAGATGTCTCTTGAGCAGGCAGAGCAACTTGCAACTGTCTATTTGTTGAATAACATCCTCACAGTAGCGCAAATAGGAAACCTTATAGCTTTTGCCCCTGTTTAGACACCTGCCTCTGTTACCTACATGTCAGGCTCACCCTGAAATTTCCTCCAAGCTGTGTGTGGCCCCTGGCAACACCATGACCCGATGCAGTTGACAGAAGTGTTCCTTCCAGAGGAGCAGGAACCAGGCCAGTCTTGAAGTAAAAAACATGTATTAAAAACATCAGTCTTCCTTTAAAAATGATCAGCCTAAATGTACATATCGGGCCAAACACTACCAATATGTTTTGCTTTTATTTTTTTTACAAGAAAAATTAAACAGTTCACTTAATGAATTAGTGATTTTCTCTTCCATCATTAAGTCATTTCTAGAAAGAAAAAAATACTCCAAGGCCAACCGTATATTTATCATGTTCAGCGCAAAATAAATCCCATACCAGGTCTTCTGTCCTGGGCTTCCCAAACTCTTGTACACGCTTTATAAACACTATTAATCATGCAGAACCTGTCAGCAGTGTTAGCAGAGCACATAATGTATTTGGAACATTTGCAGCATAACAGCTTTGAATGTAAAGGTCACCATCTCCACATTAACTCCATCAAAATAATTGGGTAATTTTCCCTTAAAAACACACAATACAGTTTCTCCCGGAGATCCCATGTGACAGCTGACTCTGACATCTGTGAAAGAAAGCATGGAGCTGCATGTATAGTATCACAAAGCTGCATGGAGGATCAAAAGGATGTATTTGCTTATGTTAGCTCCCAAACAGAGGAATGTCAAACCCAGGAACTACCCTGATGCATCCAAGTCAAGCCCATGCAAGCAAAGCATTTTTTGCGGGAATGATGTAGCCCTTCTCCATCGGCGAGTGGGATCCAGCTGGTCTGCAAGCGCCTGAGGAGTTACTGTGGCTGAATAAAGCCCCCTTCCTTCCTCCTCTTCCTTCTACTGGGAGCAACTGTGGATCTCCTCCGCTGGGTATGGGAGCCGAGACTGACCTCCTCTGAAGGCACGCCAGCACTACTAATCAACTGGTGGGGAAGCTGTCAGCGTGTCTTCCTCACCTCTCCTGCAGCCCCTTCGGCTCTGCCTGTCCCATGGCCCAGGATTGCATCTCATACTTCTGCTTCTCTCTTCAAAACCTCGCCTCCTACTAAGCTGATGGAATAGTAAGGGATGGATGAAAGGGATGGATCTTTCTCCTCCACCCTTGCTGGCACAAATCTCTCAGCCTCAGGCTGAGAAGCAAAAACATTGTTCTGAAAGTCAGGTCAGCTGTCTGGTCACAGTGAGTATCTTGTTCATCTTTTTATCACACCTTTGGATTCATTAAAATATGTTGGAACAAGGTCTTGATCTCATATTATATACAAGTGAAAAGTCCTCAAGACTTAAGAAACTAATCCAAACCATTGATGTGCTGGGGATTTCCATAGTTTAGGCAATAGTACTAGTTTCTATCACAATTACAACCAAACCTATACTGGTTGCAAATATTTTATATTGACAGGTCTAAAAGGCAGCTCTCAAGGATCACTTTCAGGGCTTGAGTTTCGTGCCAATCTACCTCTAACATGCCATGGCTCCAATTTGAAGGTAAAAGAGAGCTAAATTTTAAACAAGTCCTTAGACACAACATATTCTCAGCTCTTCATGTCTTCCAGCCTCTGCTGCTCAGCCAGAGGCATCCCAGGAGCAGCCATAGCACTCCACCCAGTGCAGGGAAAGGACCAGACCGAGGGCAGAAAGGAGTCAAAAGTCCCTCTGATGAGGGTGGTGTGTGGAGGTGGGATGCTTCCTTGGTCTGACATGGAACTCTCTGAGCTCTAGCTCCCCGAGGTCAGTGTTACCCCATTAAGGTGGAACCCATTCAGCACACTCCTTACAGCACTTGCTCATCAGACAGCATTGCAGCACTGGGCTGTGACAGCCTGTAACTGGCAACACCAGAGAGGTGGGCTCTGTCAGACCAGTCAGCAATTGTGGGCACCCTCAGCAGGAGGAAATATGCAAAGAAAAGCCTGCACATTCAACATAATTTATGAAGGCTTAGCAAAGATGTTGCACACGAATATACCCACATGGCCATTTTTACGGAGTGAGAATTGGTCAGAGTGAGAATAAGATGAAATAAACTTGTGACATTTTAGTGACTGGAATCCATTCCCTTTTTTGGAAACATGCTAGAAAAAAAAACAACAAAACTTTCCACAGGTTCATTAGGAATGCTTTTACAAAAAGAGGCTTCTTCAGAACTTACTGCTTGATGATTCTCTACTGTGATACACTGACACAGCCCCAACCCATATTTTTATAGTAAGGAAACTGGCAGTTCTTTGAATATCCAAGATTTACCTCTTTTGGTTCAAGATTCTTATATGTAAAAAGTGTAGGAAAAATTATTGCATCCCATATCCCCCATTTTTATTCTAAATCACAGCAGAAAACAAGAACAAAACAACAAGGAGACTGTTGGACCTCATCTCTAACTCCAAGAAGCAGATAAGTTTTCCTTCCCATGAATCATTAAAACATTATTAGCATAATAAAAAAAATCCTTGAAAAAAACCACAAAGCAGCCATAATAAACCAGAAGCTAATTATTACTTCTCCTTTATGCATAAACACATTTCAAAATAGGATTGCACATATCACAGAATCATAAGGGTTGGATAAAAACTCTGAGATCACAGAGTTCAACCTTTGACCAAACACTACATTGTCAACTATATCATGTGACTAAGTGCCATATCCAGTCATTTCCTGAACAACTCCAGGGATGGTGACTCCACTACCTCCCTGGGAAGTCCATTCCAATGCTGAATAACCCCTTCTGTGAAGAAATTCCTTCTGATGTCCAAACTGAACCTCCCCTGACACAGCTTGAAGCTATGTCCTCTCATCCTATCACTAGTTGCCTGGGAGAAGAGATCAATTCCCACTTTGCCACAGCCTCCTTTCAGGCAGTCATAGACAGAGATAAGGTCACCTCTGAGCCTCCTTTTCTCCAGGATAAACACCCCCAGCTCCCTCAGCAGCTCCTCAGAGGACTTATCCTCTAGACCCTTCACCAGCTCTGTTGCCCTTCTCTGGACTCGCTCCAGCACCTCAATGTCTTTCTTGTAGTGAGAGGCCCAGAACTGGATGCAGTACACGAGGTGCAGCCTCACCAGTGCTGAGTACAAGGGGACAGTCACTGCCCTGGTCCTACTGACCACACTATTGCTGATACAAGCCAGGATGCCATTGGCCTTGGCCACTTGGACACACTGCTGGCTCATGTTCAGCCGCTGTTTACCAGCACCCCCAGGGCCTTTCACGCTGGGCCCCTTTCCAGCCACTCTGCTCCAAGCCTGTAGCACTGCCTGGGGTTGTTGCGGCAGATTTGCAGACAGAAAACCACAAAAGATACCAGACATAATGAGCGATATCATGGGCAAAGAAACACACAAGCAGTTTTACCTAACAGCTAAGGCCATTGCCGCAAACACCAAGATTCCTCCAAATAAGACAAACTGGGAACTAACAGAGGCCTCACTGTACTGCACATTTCTTGCTGTCAGAAGATGTAAGTGCTTTATGAAGTTATCCACATAAGATACATAATTTTGTGTAGTCAACCATCAATGTGATAAATTAAATCCAGCCAGGGCATCACTTTTGAATTTTCCCAGACTTGTTACCCTGGAGTCTGGAAGATGACTCTAACCATTTGGGGCCTCCTATAGAGAACAATTTTCATTGCTGGTTGCTTCAAGCAGTGGTATCTCCTTCACAATCAGACAGCCATCTTCCTCTAGCTTTAAAATAATTCCTTTCATGACGTTTTTTGAGAGGTCACGCCAACATGCAACATGCACCCCTTGAAGCTGAGTTAGCATATGTTTTACCATAGGTTAGAGTCATGGAGAAATATATCTTCCACTATTTGTGCTCTGAACTGAGAGTTTTACGGCACAGGGAACATAAACCTGTCTGAATGAGCTGATGTTACAGAGGAGAGTCAAAACAACCAGCCCATCACGTCAACCAGCACTACTGATAGAATCTTCATGAAATTATAGGTTATAAAATCCCTTAAATCTGTCCAAATCGTGGACTGGAAAATTCATCAAGTCCTTTGTACCCAAGGAAATAACCAGAAATAGATTCTTTCATTAGCACTGAATTCTTATCCAAAGGCAAAGTGGTGTTTTTGAATTTCCTGGTGTCCTTACCCCTAGATAGTGTCACCATGTCCTCCTTGATGCTGCAATTTTTAATCTTCCTAGCAACAGGCTAGGCCAAGTTGCTCTCTCTCGTGCTGGCCTTACATGGCATGCTGGGAGAAAAACTGCTTTAGTTCATAGCCATTTGATTAATTGCTGTCACTTTTAATGAGTGCTAATAGCTTAGATTTTGCAGAGGAAATAGCAGCCTAGTATAACTGGCCTTTGGCCACCAGTTTGTTTTTGAATCATGTTGGCTTGCTTTGACCTTTACCCAAATCCAAATCCCAGACAGAGGGAGAGATGAGGCTCTGCATTTTACTGTTCAAACCTTGCATTGTCCATGGACCAGTTTTTAAGCCATAAAACTGTACTTACAAAGGGAACCAGATGGGGAAACAGTCCAACACATTGGGAAGAAGGTAAAGAGAGCAACCTGTTCAGGAGATTTCCTTCAAAATGGCAGATGCCAGTTGCTGTTCACATTACCAATGTCACAGTGAAGTGCTGCTATTTGGCCTCCCTGTCAAGCTTTACTGAGCACAAAAGCAAAGGTGAGACATCGAGCACAAAATCCTGGGCCCCCAAAAGGAAATGGCAACCATTCCCTCCCAACATCCAGCCACCAGAGGCAGGATTTCAGCTTCAGGCTCTCCCACTAGCTCAGCACATCACCTCAAATGATGAGGTCCCAGTACCTTTCCCAGCTTTCCCACCTGCTCAAAAGAGGCACGTTTCCACCCCTATGTGAGCTGCTTGGAGGTGAAGGGCTCAAAAACCTGACTAAGTCCCCATGACCCCTCTTGCACAAAGCAGAAAAGAGAATGCTGAAGGCAGGACTGCAGGATGGGTTAACACTTCTGATAAATACAATAAAAGCCGCCCCAACAATCAGTAAACAGTGGTATAATTAGCAAATGTTTTTCTATTTACTTCCTTTAATATGCAATAGGGGGAAATGAAATAAAATGTCAAGGACTTCATCAAACAGATGGTTCTGCACTTATTATTTTTCTCTGCTGTATTGTTTGCGTCAACTAAAGAAGAAACTCCTTTACGAAGTGTGACTCATGGATTCCTGGGAAGCTGCATTCTCAGCAGGGGGAGGACAGCAGGGAAGGACAGGAAAGGGGAGGGAAGAGGACTCAGCTCATGAGCTTTTATTAGGAGCATTATTATGTCTCATTAATTAATCTGACCGCCGCTTTAGTGACGTCTCGGTCTCATTTCACAGGAAAAAATTACTCTGGATTGCCAAGTTAAATAGACAATTACAGGAAGACCAAATTATGCCTACATTGCATTCCCTCAGGGCACCAGGCCAAGTTCATGTCAAATCCATAATAACTAGACTACCCTCACTAAAAACAGCTCCTGTGGACATACGTCATGAAGCATTTGTAATCTACACAGAGGATGTATTGATCTTCCTTGGGCTTCCTTTCTCATAAACTCATAATAGCAAAGACAGGATTTTCTAAGTATCTAACTCTCTGCAGCACATATGCAGAGCATAAGCTGCGTTAACTCCAATAAAGCCTAATTAAAGAATAACCATTAGCTGTTTAATTTCCTTTTCCTATCCCAAGGGGCAGCTGCTTAGAGAGCAGGAGGAGAAGATTAGTACATTTCAGAGGAGAAATACAAATTAAAAAAATCCTTGTTTTTCCCTCAAGAGAGACAGGCAGATAAAACCCAGGAAAGGTCTCTCTTTACCTGGAGAAAAAAACCCACGAAATTTCCAGATCTGCTTGGACTACAGGAGAGCTGGGAGATCCCCACAAAAAGAAGGGACATGACTGAACGTGACCAAGAGAATGCTATGCCCTTAAAAAAAACAGTCAATGTGAGAACTACTTACACCTTCAAATCTCACTATCATAATTCCTTGTCCCACCTGCAACTCCCAGCTCTTGGTCTATTCTTTCTCTCTTCCCCTCACGTGCAGGTCTGACTGTTTCTCATCGCCCCTGTCCTGACAGCTCCCCGATGGAGGGGCTACATTGTCCCCAGTTCTCCTACGGTCCCCAATCAGTCCCTTCAGTTCTAGTGTTTTAGAGCCCCTTTTCAAGCACAGGTTTCCTTGCTCAGGGCAATGAGTGCTGGTGGCTCAAGAAAAACTGGTGTTGATTGCACCAGAGCACAACCATGAAAGCAGAAACCCTCTTCCTTCCTCCCAGTCCCAATTTTTCTCAGGACTTCTCTCAGGCCAGTCGTAATGTGGGGGTTTTTGTTATTCCCCAGCTAAGTTGTCACGTATGAGGAAATGATCTGGATGTCACTGCACTCCCCTCACTTGCCCTAGGCACCCACCTGCCCTGTAGCCCCAGCCCACCACAGGAAAACTGGGTCACTCTCCCTCCTCTGGCACATTTCTCCTTGTCAAAAGACACAGCCTTTCATTCTCTTTCCCTAAAAGGTGGAGGTGAGCTGAGCTCCATGTGGCTTTGTCACCACTCAGACCTGACAGGTCACCACCGCTACCAGCCTGCCCACAACAGACAGCCACAGGTAAAGTCATCTGCAGCACAAATCTCAGCAGTTTCCAACTCAGAAATAACGCTCTCCTCCTTCCTCAGCTACAGCTACATATCACTGAACACTCCAGGGAGTATTCCCTTCTGCTCCTCACTCTGATATACACACACATATTTCTTGCTCCATGCTCCTGTCACCTCTTTCCCCCATCAAAGAGTTTGTTTTGTATTTTGGTGGGGGCTTTTTGTTTGTTTGTTGGTTTTGTTCTTATTATTTTGGTAAAAGAGTGAGACCAACTTAACCGCATGGACAGTGTTCAGATCTAACCCCCAAGGAACAGTCAAGTATGAATATGCCTGTCAGCCTGGTGTAAATTTTAACATGGTGTTGCACATCCCTTCTGTTTTTCTTGGCAAGTGAGGATGACACCCTTGCCCCACAGTTCATGTTGGTCACAACCAGCAATACAGAAAAGAACAACTAGCCTCTTCGAAACGCCTTCCAAACTATCGTGGGGATCCTGGCAGGGACTTTGTTTTCTTTTTCTTGCCTTAATGCTGTACAAATGAGCAATGACTGTTAGTAAATCTCTGTTCCTTCCTCAGCCTGTAATACTCTCTCCCATTCTCTCTCTACTGCACCAGTTTAGGATTTTTCCTGATCCAAGCCAACCTATTCAAGTGACAAAGCAGACAGCTTTGCAGCATGGCCTCCAGCCAAAACTGTGACTCTTTTATCAGTGAGGTGAAATGGCAACATTTTGGTTGTCATGATGCTTTTGTTTGGAAGCAAGGAAAATTGTTTTTCATTCTTTAACAACAAGTGGTTTCTTTTATCTTATGAGTGGTTGCTTGGTCTTGAGTAGCAATTTTGCAAAATTATCCAAAGTCAGTGAAAAGATATTTCATGTTTTTCTCTAGTGTTCATTAAATGTTTTGTCAGTTTCTCACAATCCTGTTAATATTTCCTTTTTAAAACTACTGCTGGATCTTCAAACAACACTGTTGAGCAGTGCAAGAAGGCCCGAAGCACCTTATACTATATTTTGAAATGCATGAAGCATGCTTTCTTATTACTTTTAAAAATTGAAAATTCATTAAAAGGGAAAATCCTAGTGAAAAATGAAAACTCCAAACATAGTCCTTGTGAAGGAGGCTGATCTACAAAGGATTGCACACTGAAAAAGGCTTTCCTGTTCTGCAATAGCAATAGGAAGAGGTGGAAGCATCGGCTTCTTGTTTGGTTCTCAGCTCCAGCTCCAAGTGAAGGCAGCCTGAGCCATGTTGCACTCTCTTTTGCTGGCTTTTGCCAATTTAATCTTAATTTTTAATTTTTTTTTTTCACATGGAGTCCACCCATTTGACAGTCAGTTCCCCACAAAATATCTGAGGGATTGTCAGCAAAAGGAGATTTTCCAACAGTGAGAGAGGAATTTTGAGCCTAGAAGAGAAACTGCACATAGGTCTGCCTTTTGATTGCTAATGCAAATAATAATTTATAATTATGCTTTGAAAAAAAAATCATTTGACATCAACATCCACAGAAAAACAGAGGGTCATATCATATAAATGCTCATAAAGGCTAACTTTCAAGATACAAAGCTAGAATCTTCTATTTTATACTGAAAATAAAATAAACCTACTTTCTGTACTTCGGCAGCATCTTAGGCTACCAACCAAAGCATGTCTGTACCTATTTTGCAGTAACTTCACAGGGAATGAAAAACTCACAGCCGTTAAAGCAGCAAAAGTTTCTTAAAGCTTCTGCCTTCTCTTGTCTTCTCCTCTGAAGAGATTTGGAAGCAACGAGGAAAGGTTTGTGTGTTTAGGAAGATGCATGCTACCCTTTTTACCCTTTTCTTAAGGCATTTACACCATTTGCTAATAATGAAGGTGCAGAGAAATGCAACAAGCCCTAACTCTTTAGGAAGGTAAAGCCCACCTTGCGTAACATCACATGCAGTAGTAGAGCTCTTTTTCTGCAGGTGTCTGTTTTTCTGCATCTCTCTCATCTTCTACTCCGGTCAAATAACCTCCAGTTCCCCCGTTATTTACAATGCGCTGCCCAGCGGAGAAGGCATTTATAAGATGGGGAGCTGCCAAGATTCACAAGTCAACAGTGTAATCTGATGGTGCATGTTTTCTCCAAAGAGCCTCCCCTCTCTTTACGGTCCCCCTGCCAGTCAGTGGTGCTAGGGAAAAGGTGTTTACAGGCAGAGGTGCTGCAGCACTTCACCTCCTCTGGCAGCATTACGCAGTTGTAAAAGTCATCATGTAACGTCTCACTTCTCCCAAGCAGGAGATGTCATGCAACATGATGAAGATGCTGTCTGGTGCGTACTTCTCCAGCAGGCCAGGAAGAACATCTGTCACCAATATTGCTGCTTCAGCTCCATCTGCACCTGGTTGTTCTTTCTGCAAGTTCCTGTGTTATTTTTCTTCCACGTACTCAGACACCCTGCAGTGAGTTTGTTATCTTACTCGTGTTGCCACAGTCAAAGTGTTTGTCCGGCAAATGCAAGAAAAAGCAGAAAAATTAGCACCAAGTAACAACACTTTTTCCAGAACAGAAAATATATGCTTCTGTAGCTCCCAAGATATTCTACGTATTGTGTGTCTTGATCTTTTCTTTTTTACAAGGGTATAGCAGGAAAGACTCAACTTCTGGTCCATTAGAAAGAGCCATGCTTCAGGGTGGTAGGATAGAATGAATACACATTTGTTCCAAATGCTGTCAGATAAATCTTACTGCTTTAGACAGGAAGGAATCACACTGCAAATAATTTGAAGACAGGGAATCTGTATGAACACATCAGAGTCAGGATGAGATATCAGATTTGGATTGTGATGCCTAGTTCATAGAGGACTTGCCCTTTTATTTCATCTCCTTGTATTTTGGTATAAAATAAGATTTGAAAGAGCATTGTTTTCCTTGGAAAGAGGGAATTGCTAAAATGTTAGAGGAAGAAAGTATTGTGCTTTGTTTACTAAGTCCCTGCTTGTTTAACCCACAAGAGAAACCTGCACATAGCAAAGTTAATGCTTTATCATTCACGTCCCTTATCATGCTCCGAGGGCACATATTGTGCATGAGTCATAATTAGTTTGTTTGTATAATACTAAAAGGAAAACAAACAGCCCCATATCTCCCTGTCACACTAACAATAAGCTGACACATATCTAATCAAAAGAGAGGATACTGAATTAATTCAAAGAGGTTGACTTTCAAGAGGGACAATTGGAAAATTCTCCTAGAGCAGTTAGTCACTCAGGCGGAGTTCAGCCAAACACACAATGAAATTTGTCACATTCATTCCAAAATTAATCATTTCCCAGAAATTATTAGTATTCTTTAATGTATTTGCCATTAAGCAAACGATGAATGAAAGACATGCATCTAAATATTAAGAGGCATAGACAGAAGAAAAAGTCCACAGGGAAACTTCCTTGCTCACACTTCTGACACTAAGCCAAGAGCACCTTCCTGTGCCCTGGCAAAGCCTTCACCAGAAGAAAAGTTTAGGGAAAAAAAGACAGGCAGTTAACCAGTTGCTGAGAAACAAAATGACGAATAGCACCATTTATCAAAGAATCTCATTTTCGCAGCTGGCCCTTTGTTAAAGCATTACAGGCTGAGGCTGCTGGAGCAGGAAAACTAAGTAATTGCTGGTCCTTTGGCTGCTCTGCACGTGCTCAGGATGGGACTGGCTGTTCTGTTCAGCTTTAGATATTCCAGAAATCCTACATCATGCACTGAAGCAATACAGGGCAGTTGGGTAGAATCTAAGCAGTGCTGTGAGGTGTAGAAACAGGACAAACAGATCGAGACACCTTGTCAAAGGATGACCCAGCTGAGCAAAAGCCTGCCTTATTTACCTGTTTGAGACAAAGAAAACCAGAGGAAAGATCTTCCATTTACAAGGCAGAAAGGGAAGAAACATGATATGCTGGGTACCCACATTAGCCCATGATGACTACTTTTTTGCACTTGAGCAACTACATGCCTTCCTCTAAGGCACAAAGACACACCCAGAGGCTATGCAGGCGATCTACACACAGATATCTGAGCTCAGCATTACATATGGCAAAGAGCAAACATCCCCTCACTTTATATTCTATATTGTGTCCTCTTTTCAGGCACGTACCTGTTACTTCCTAGCCCAGAAAACAGCAATTTCTTACACAGCATCAGGTCAATGTAGGTTCCTAAAAAATACATGGAAAATGGATGAATACTTAGAAGTCTGATGGAAGCACCTTTGATTTATTATATTAATAATACACAAATTTTCTCTTGCAGGTAACAAAAAAAAAAGGTGGTGGTTTTATAGCTTGGCTAGAGTCACTCACATGTCTCCCGAATTAGGTGAGTAATAAAACTCTTACGAAATGCATTTGGAACAAGTCACACTGCACATGCCTGACAGTCCTTTTTGAAACTTAATGCTTGTGACACCTCAATTCTGCTTCCTTTCAGACAGTCTGGTTTTTCCTGCCAGTTTGCCCATCAGTGTTCTGCTTGTGTTTATAGCACCACAACTGAAAACATGCACAGACTGAGTCAGAAATGATCCATAGGATATTCTTAGGCATAGACTAGCCAAGTCTTTGGGAAAAAAAAAAGTTCAATGTCAGATGATTAGTCGTGTTAGTTTCATACCTCTGAGCAATTAATTACTCATTTTATATCAGCAGACATAGAAAAGGAAAAAAAAAGAATGCAAGTCTTGACTTAAACATGTCTCTCTTTGAGTTGGTAAAGATAAGAATTTGTAGAAGAATCATGTGATGTCGTGAGTATTGGATGTTGATGCTTTCATTTGAGAGGCCAACACGTTTTTGAGAGGATTAAATGTGATGAATAAGCAGTCTTTTCCAGCCCTGCTTGGAAAGCAACAGCAGCTACAGAGTGTTAATTCACACTATTTGACTTCTTCAGCTTACCAAGGAGGGTTCCTAGGGAAGCCAGAAGGGGGATTGTGGCAGCACACAGGCTGACTGTCAGTCCAGCTTCAAGAGAACTAGTTTATCCCCAACAGGACACGTTGACTTTTGGTCAGTAGTCTGGCAATTTATGTCCAAAGGAGGCTATACTAAAATTTTCCGTGCTAACTCATCTCGTCTTGTGGCCATCTGCTGACAAAACCAGGTAAGTCACCATGTGCCTGGCCACAATTCAGGAAAAGTCCAAATGTTCTCCTGGGGGTTATGGCTCTTCACTGTAGAAGTTCAGGTGCTTCCAAAAGTAACCCTTAATTTACATACATGATAATTAGAAACAGTATTTAAAAGAAAACTGCAAATTTTAAGCTGACTGAAATGAAAACCTTAACCTAAATCTGTTTATGAAATAGTTACTAAAGAGAGAATACAAGCAAATTCAAGGAAATTTTAGCATGTAACAACTCCCCCCATCTGTTGTGATAGCTTCCCTTGCACACTGTGCCCTTTCTGCCTGGCTCCTTGGGTGCTTGCAATGATGCTTGGGTTTGAGCCTGGGCTGATGGCACCGGGATGTCCTCAGCACTGGCACAATTGGTGCCCACCTGCAGCCTTGCTTGCAGCAGGGTCATGAGCCTGGTGCTGGACAGCTGAACAGCTCAGCTCACACATATGCCTGATGGTGCCCCACATCTCACCCTTGTGCCATCTTTGCCAAGATAACCATGAATGACCAGAGTACTCTCTCCCTCCAGAAACTCCTCTGTCTTCCTCTGTTCTGCCTTTTGGGATCTCCCAGTGCTGTGAGCCAGCTTTTGATGCAGATCAGAGTATTCAGAGGCATAGACAGTACAGAGCTAATCACCTCATCTGCACACTCACCTTTCTGACCGTGTTTCTTGCCAGCATGTGCCCAGGGCAGCACCAAAGCCAGGCATGATGCCATGAAATGCCTCAAGATGTGCCAGAAGAAGATGTCCAAGCCACATGAAGTCACCAGCAACAAGTGGCATGTGGTCCAAGCCTCCCCGGTGAAAACTCTCCTTGGTTTCACATGCTTGCACAGCCCAGCCTGCTTTGGCATCATATCCAACAGCCCAGGTCCTGAATCTATCTCCTATGTCTTTGCTACCAAGTCAGCATAAAGCAGAGAGAACAGCATTCACAGCCCCAGCCCAGTGCCAAAATCACTTATCTGAGTGCTCTTGCAGCCATGGATGTCATCATTTACACAGCAGCTAGGGAAGTTCATCCCTTCAGTGCAAATATTTATACGAGGAGCCCATGGCAAATGTCTCCATTCTTGACACTTTCCTGTATTTACATCCTTAAATAAAACTCCTCAATAACTCCCTAAAATGAGCCATACCAAACACACGGTTGGACTCTCAGTTAATGTCACTTGTAATCCTTCTCCTCTGAAGCAAATCCTCAACATCCATTAAAACCACTTAAACCATCCATTAAGACCAGCCTTCAAAGCCTCCCCTCAAACACCCTGTCCTCCATAGCTCATCATTCCTCTTGTGGTCCTCCCCCTCTGGACTAGCAGAAATCCCTTGTAAGACACACTTCAAACCCTGGAATACAATTCCAGCAGTTTCCTACTAGTTCCATTACTCTTGTGCACATCCCAGCATCATCACCTGGGCTATATTCAGGCAGATGCTCTTCATTTCTTCCACAGGTTACTCTGTTTAGAATAATTCCAGAAAGTACTCGGAGACGAAAGAAGATGGGAAAAGAACATTGCAGTAGGGTCATGTAACAGGATATAAAGTGTGATAAACAAGTTACAAAGCTACCCAAAGCATTGCCTCTTTCAATCACAGATACACAATAGCCTGTAATCAAATTCAAAATGGCTGGTAAGAGAGCTGTAGGTATTTACCACCTCCAGTGTTTCCCATTTGCTGTCTCTGCTGCAAAAAAGAGCCTACCAAAACAGAATATAGAGGATGAGAACTCAGGGAGATGACATGAGAAAAAACCCCTTGGGATCATACAGAGACTGGCAAAACAAAGGTGTTCCCTGGGTGAGGCTCTGCTAACCAGCCGGTGACCACATACACATACACTCCCACAGAGAAGACACCTCCGGGACTGTAAAAAGCCCACAGCTCTGAGAAATAAGGTAACAGCAGCTAGATCATAGTAAAAGCTTTGGAAGAAAACAGAGGAAGATAAGGTATCACCAGAACAAATGCAACACCAGCCTGGTGGCTCCTGATCCAAGGAAGTAGTTCCCACAGACCTTCCCAAATGTCAGATTGGTTTCTGCCCTTGGCCACCAGACAGTGAGATTAAACACTCAAAAAGAGGAAAGAAGAGGGTTATTTTGTTGTGTATTGATATAAAGCACAAAAGCAAGCTTGACTGAACAGGTATGAAATGTATTACCACATCTACATAACAAGAATTCATTTATGATCTGTCTTTGCCTCCTTCCGCTAAACAGCTACTCTTGCTCAAAGTGGTCCGCATACATTTGGAGTCTCCCTTCTTCCTATGGGCCACTCGAGAAAAGGTATGGAGTGAAACATTGGAAAAGAGGGAAAAAATTGAACAGGTCCAGATATTTATTTTAAAAGGGGATTTAAATTTTTTTTTTTAAGAAAGAAAGACAAATTATTGAAACCTTAACATCTTTTTCCATAGGCGTATCAGTTTCAAATACAATTTTGGCAGCAAAAGCTTCTTATTTCCAGGAGGGAAAGAGTAAGTCAAAGGAAGAGAATTGAAGTTTGGAGCATTAACCAGGGACAGGAATGTCCCCTTTAAAACTGCACCTCAATGAGAGACTTGCTAGTGAAGAATAAAAGCAGCATTCTGAGGTATTCTGATGCGTGATGGGAGAAAGGCAGGGAAGGGGCAGGTCTGAGACCCTGCAAGTGCAAGCTGTTATTGTGGTACCGTTGGCAGTCCTTAGAAAGGGTTGGTGGAGAAGACATCATATCTGAGAGAATTTACCTCTTTTCTATCTCCCTCTCATATTTTAATTCTCAACAAAGTGTGATGAAAAGTAACAGCTTCCTTCCTGGGGTGGAAAAAGAACATGTTTTGAAATCTCAAAACTTTGCAGGACAAGAAAACTGCTCTCTGTGCTGTTCAAAGGAAAAACCAAGTAACCTGCAAGATCTGCACACGCACACTCAGGAAATATGACTCTACCTAGAGCTTATTAGTGCTACTATAAATGAATTGTTCAGCCCCTGCAGAATTTATGTACCTTGCTTGGCTTGATGACTTTGGCAGTTTCTTCCATATTCCAAGCAATAAGATTGTCTGGTGCATTTCTTTTCTTGCATGGTTAGTTTAATACAACTGAAATATTTTCCTGTGATCATTCTTTGTCCTAGATACTTGTCAGACTTCAAAGAAATAGTCAGACTACTATATTTGCAATTTTTCCTCCCATATCCCCTGTTCTGGTTCAGCAATTGGTATTTTCCAGTCTCAACCTTTTTTCCTATTCTTTATAGAAAGTTTCTATAATATTATTTTAATTCCTATTTTATAAAAAAGGAAAACCCACAATAAAACCCTTCACCTTTCCCTTCCCAAGAGAAATAGCCTAAAATAGGAATATTTTTTTTTATGTAGTGTCCTGGATTAAAGATATTTTGGACTCAGAACTTTGGTTGGTAGTTTCTGATTCCTACAGCTGTTTTCTTAGCTGCAGAGGAAAGAAGAGAGTTTCTACATGCAGCACTGAGAAGACTGAGACCCTGAGGGTAGAGTCTGAATGAAATCACATGAAACTTCTTCACTACAAGACACAAACTATATCAACACCACAGGTCCACAATGGCACCCAGGACCTGACCCATCCTCACTGACATTAAAATAAAGCCAGCAATGTCCACATGGATCCTTCCAGGATACCTCCCCACCAGCATTCTACTACCTGGGGTCTGATCAAAGCACTCACAGAGCCCTGGGCATGATATCACACCACACTCATCCTATGGAGCCAGGCAAAGTTGGTCAAAGGGAAAAAGCACCTTTTCTGCAGCCAGTGATGGGCTGTCCACACCCTTCACCTGAGCAATGCAGCCATTGCAGTCCACAGGGAGCAGTCTCCCTTCCCATGCAAAACCCTAGGGACTGGAGCCATTATGTGTCCAGTGGGCTGGGGCAGCCCTGTAAATGCAAAGCAGGCACTGACTGCTCCCACCTCCACAGCTCACAGGAGGTAAGAGATGGGGGCCTTCTTTATGGCCTCACTGACACACAAGTCTGGCTTGACACAGGTGGCCAATGGCTGGGGGATGACAGCTCCTTCAGGATTAGCTGCCACCACCCTCTTCTTCGTGGTCTAGGCTGGGAAGAGAGTGACTGCCCTCCTCATGGGTACATGGTGACTTTGGTTCAGCTCTCCAAGAGGAATACCTCTGTGATCTTGTCTCACTTGGAGCAATTCTCTGGGGCCTTTCTCTTTCATTTTCAGCTGCTGATGATTATCACTTGGGTCTCATGGAAGACTAATTTATCAGGGCATGTAGGTTCAGCTGGTGGTTCAGAAGATGCAAAATGAAAGGGCTTAAAATACAGGGATCTTGGGCTTGCATCTGATTTCTCTTCCCCCATCCCAACTTGTAGTACTGACTAGCACATTAGAGGATAGTGTAGGATTATTTCCTTGGCACACAGCAAAAAGAGGTGCTAAGACAGAGTGCATTCAAGAATAGGAAAGCTGCTTTATGGCTCTCAGACACTCACACACACTAAGACACTTCCAGCACCAGTTTATGAACCTGTAGTTCAAAGACAAGTAATTACAACCAATGCAAAGATACCCAGTGTTTCTATTTGCCACAATTCATGTGTGCACAGTATATACATAACCCCCATACCAAATGCAAAGAATATCGTCAGCTTCCCTGCTCTATCAATACAAAATTATTCAAGACCACAACTTAAATAAATGACATACACCTTGAGCTCTGTAATGCCCCACAAAGAGCCAACCTCCAGCTCTGTAGGTCTGCAGCTGTATGTAACCTACTTTGCTTGGCAGAGGAGGTCTTTTGGTGTGCCACCTGTGCATAGAACTACCACTATCTCCAGTGCTTTTTTGGCAACTGACCATGCTTAATCTGCTTCATTACTGCTTGTTAGGGGAAATTACATTTCTAGTTAAAATGTTCAGCAGAGCTATTCTTACCAGAAGTTTTTTGCCCACAAAAGTCTCACTGTGGAGCTGCAAAGAGAGGGGAAGGGGGGGGGGGGGGGGGGGGGGGGGAACCCACTGCAGGTACAGATCCTGTGGTTGTCTTTGGCAAAAAAAGAAAAGGCAACCATGACAATCTGTTCCTCAGCACAGACCAAGTTCAGCACTGCTTTCCATGCTGACTTCACCGATGACATTTCTGTAAAAGTTACAGCCTTTGGGTTGAAGTATAGCCAGTCAAGTGGGTAACCAACACACAGCTGAAAACAGAGATACACAGAAATCCCATGGCAGAGAGGTTGGAACTTGGTGATATTTAAGGTCACTTTCAACCCAAACCATTATATTGTTCCACAATTCTATGAAATACCTATGACATCTTTATTGAAAGATGGAAAATAAATGCTTGTCCCCCCCAAAAAGTAATAAAATAAAAATAAAAAAACCCTCAATAATGAAATCAGCCCTTGGGCCAGTATTCAGTGTGGAACATACCTTGAAAAAGAGGCTAAAGAAATAAGGACACTGTGTCCAAAGTATCCAATAACTAGAGCAAAACAAGGACATTCTGAAACAATGTTGTTGCTCATCCATGTATCTGCAATGAAAAGGAAAAAAAGAAAAGGCAGATTTGGGTAAGAGTAAAAACAGGGAGAAAGAAAAACACGCTTCTTGCCTCTTTCTGCAAGGACTCTAGGTAGACATGGCAGATGAAGAGATGAGCCTTAGCTAACAGTGCTGTTAGATAAAAATCATTCTGTGACAGGAAAGATGATGATGATTAAGAGATAGATTGATTGATGGAGGCAGCAGGGAGACATGGCATATATCCTAGTCAAAACATACCATTTTCTCAACAGCCCAAGTGAGATGATATGGTCTGCATCAGGCCAAAATCAGAGCCCAGCATATTTTTTCATTGCAGCCTTCTGCTTCTTTGTCAAGACCTCACAGTATTGAAATCTAGGCTGACATAACACAGGAGGCTTTCGTTTTCAAAGGGGAGGAAAGAGAGGACTGAATCCAAACATAGAGATTCTCTTTGGCTTAGCACAGCTCCTGTAAACTCCCAGGTCCTTTTTATTGTTTTGAAAACAAGCAATAGTGCAGAGATCACTATTATCCTCGCAGGGAGTAGCATGGTCCCAGCCCGCAGCTCAGGTTTGCTTGATTGCACCCATGAGATCACCCTTGAAGGCAACTCCCTCCAGCCTGGGAAAGCATGGGGATGCAGCACGAGAGCAAGGTGACACCAAGGGACTGGAGGGCCACCGTGGGACTGTGACCAAGTGTCACCATCCAGCTCAGCCTGTGTCCCCAGGTGGTGCACCAAGGTCACGAGTTCTGCAAGTCTTGTAAAAAATAATTTCTAAATAATTAAAATACCTACCCTCAGACAATTCTTGCATGCTATTTAAAACTCTTATCAAGGAAGAAAAACAGGAGACTCAATGCACAGAAATACATGCCTCCCACCTGGAAATTATGCTATAAAAAGGAAGTAACTTAAAATAGGAGTTGGGCTGCAAAGACATTCAACATCCAGCTTCCCAGGCTCTGTGTGGATCCAGAGGCTGGACAGTAATAATCAATCTTCAGCAGCACCTCGAGCCTTGAAACAAGACAGGCCAGTGCATGATGGCTTGTCAGTGGTTGCTCAACATTTAACAGCAGAACAGGAGCAGTACCTACATTTTGGAACCCTCTAGTCCCATCTTATGTGGGTGATACAGAGGCCAGAGAGCCCACAGCCAGTCAGCTGTCCATTTTGTGCTGTTCAGTGACTACCCACAATGTCAGGGCTGTTTCCACTGCAGATCTCTGGCTGTGCACTGCCCGACTCTTTGGCATCTGCACAAAAAGGGAGAACCGGCAACTAGGATTTAGCAGGCTTTTTTGTAGGTGCTCTGTGTGTTATGATGGAGCCAGAAGGCGAGTTAGGGTCAAGAGTCTTTCATTTCCATTTGCATGCCCCTCCTCTCCCCGTCATTAAAAACTGACTGCATCACTGTAATGATGTAAAAAGTCTCCCTGCCCTTTTGGGCAGTTGCTTCTCCTATTAGTACTTTGCAGGAGTTAATGTACAAGTTATCTCTGTCTGCAGAATTTCAAGAGGTAAAAAGCTGCCTAATACTGGATCTGAAAAAATCAAAAAGGTGCCCTGTGACTGAAGTCACACCAATCTTCCAGGCGGGTTGGACTCCTTGAGTCCATTTCCATAAACAAACAAGAGTCTGGAATGAGGCAGATCATCACTGGAAGCACGTGAAAGAAAAGGGATAAACACACGGTTGGGCTCAGCTCTTGTAAGCCATCATACTACATGGTTGTGGTTAGAGGGAGCAGTTTTATTGGAAAAAATGTTTCCAAGCAAATTTTCTACATAAAAATAACACATTAGTGGAGGATAACCCTGGGAAACAGCTGGAAAAGTCTGCAGCTAAACATCAATGCAAAAGGAACAAATTAAAACCCAGAAGAGACATCATGGCAATATGGGCACTTGTTCATTGCATGACTGCACCTTCAGGTCACTTATCCTACTTCACTGTTCACTGAAATCACATTTGTAGATCCTGAAACATCAGAAGTACAAAAGATTGCTATACCATATCACTAACAGTTTTACTAAGAAGGTAAAAGAAAGGTATTTTGTGCCTAATAAAAAAATTATGTGGTTTGAGAAACTGAGATGAATGAAGTTCTACTAAAAATGACTGAATACTGAATCAAGGGAGCAAACAAGAACACGACCTTCATGTTTTTCAAAAAAAAGCAGATGAGTTTGGTAGGGAATCCTTTAATTTTCCATCTCTGTGTTATTTTAACTCTAAGTTGTCTTCCTTAGTGTGGTCTCTATTCTCAGAGGTGCAGCAAATAAGCCTCAAAAAACCATAATATTTTTCTGTATCTTCTTTTTTCTCCCTTGGCTGCCTCTTTTACCAGAAAAAAATATAGTAAGATCTGTTTGAGGTGGCCTGGTCATGTTGACAAGCTGGTCTTTAACCAGAAGTCACACAAGAATTATAATAAAAACCATATGGGACTATTTCAGGAAAGAATGTGAGCTGCTGGGGTGAAGGATCTACTGTATATGGAAAAATTGGTGTATCTCTCCTGTATTCCTCCAAAACAGCACGTGCCACAAAGAATCTTCCAGCGTATGGGACCGAAGCTTGCTGGTCTGGAAGATTTATTTATATTTACCCCTTGCCTATATAACAGAAAATTTGACCACCCCTCACCTCAACATTAATGAGAACATACCCCGCCTTCTTTTACCCAGCTCTCAGAGGTAGTTTCTCCTGGATAAACACAGTAAGAAATAGCAAGCAGAGATCTCACATAGCCTCTAGGCTACAAATGGATCGTTATTCACACAATGCTTTTCTCCCTAAAACCCACACGTTGTCAAGGTTATTTATAGGACTTCTCCCAGCAGTAGCAGTTAGCAATATAAACAGCCAGTAAATTTCAGGGGTGCGCTGAATGCAAAGATAATTCTGGTTTTGCACTTTCACTGGGTATTTGGGGAGGGTTTGTCTATGAACTTGGAGCCTTGTGGGGCCTTCAAAGCCAAAATAATAAAATTCACACCGTTAAACATTATTCATTGAGTTGAGAGGTTGCAGCATCATGTCTGAAACGGTGGGTGGCTTTTTAGCAGACACCCTTTGCTGCCCAAAGGGGGGCAAACTCCAAATTGAAAATCACCTTGTGCTTTTGTGAAGTTATGGCTTTGCTAAGAGATTTTTCAAAGGTGTTGCTTAAAGGTAACTGTTTAAGTGCCCCTTGGTGCATCTGAAAGCCTCTTCTGCTTTATGAACTGGTTTGCAGGTCCAGCTCCTCTGCACTGCTCAGGCAGAGTGCTAAAGGCAGAGCGGCGCCCTAGTGAAGTATTTAAGACTCAAAACAGTGCCAGGAGCTCCCATGTCTGCATTCACACTTGCTTCTGGGCACACTGTCAGGCTGAGACAGTTTGCACCATGTGTGGGCAGCTACCAGAAGACTGCAGCACAGCCGCTCTTAGAGGACACCATGCAATAAAGTCTAGAACCAGCTTCAAGGTTCCTTTTCTCCATGTTGCCCTGGACTTCCCAGGGGTCAGCTGCAAAAGCCTAGTGCTTTGTTTCCTGTCTCCCCTCAGCTCTTTAATAGGAATGAGTCATTTTTATTTGAACACTTAGCCTTCCTTGCCGAAGAAACAAAGCCAGCAAGTTGCCTTAAAAGCTGACTATGCAAGCAGATATAATGCGGAACTGGGAGAAGGTTACAGCTTTCATCCCAGCCCTGCTGGGTATTACCTGCAGAAGGTCTCTTTACCTCTCATTTCCATGCCAAATATTTGGATTGCAAGTACTTTGGCTTAAGAATAACACCTTCTTACATTTTTTGACAACATCAGCTTTGGCAAAACTCTTATTTTAGGCGAATCCAACCACAGCAGTAAAAGGCAACCCATAGAGAAGGTCTCAGCATAATCAGTATGGTCAGTTCAGTAGACAAACAATTTTCAGCTGAAGACACTGAGAGCTAAACCAAATGAAGATAATGAAGGTCTCATGCAACTCAGCAAATGAAGTTTTCCTTACTATTTTCACCAAGTCTCTAACCCATCAATTAAAGACAAAGTTTGCTAATTATGTAGCTATGCAGCACTGACACTAAGTTAAAGTATTCCAGCTGTATAAACAAACACTTGGGCAATTCTTTCTGATTTAGGCAATAGTTTTAATTGCTACTATAGGGCTATTTAAACAAGGTACTCTCCCTGTTAATCGCTGAACTAAAAGAAGCTGATGGATATACCATCATTATGATGGGTGGATTCCAGCATTACAGCTCAATCCCATACAGTCAGCTCTGATTAGCACCTTACTGTCAGTATCTCCCTGAAGAAAGTCTCACGCCTGAGTCAGGGAGAAAACAAGCTTTACCCTGACTCTGCCACCTTTAGACAGCAGCACACTCAGATACTGCAGTCAAGTCAGTTGGCCCGTGAAATTAAAAATGAATAGGAAATTATGACGCCTGACACTTTTCTGAATACCCCAACAGGTGTTGTGTTAACTCACCACCTTGTTCCTCAAAAACCTGTGTTGTTGATTTAAAAGGATTCAACAAGCAAGGCTCAAAACAGGAAACAGAGAAAGGGAGCATGGCAGCGATAATGAGACCAGGTAGCAAATCAACAAGAAACAAGTACATTTTCAAACCATCACTTATTCATTCAAGTTTTTACTATTAACTTGGATTCACTTTTCTTCCCAGATCTCTCATCTTCACTCACTTCATGACAGCAAGTATTCAGGGTAGGTATACAGTAATTCATAAAACTGTGAGACTAATTTGGTCAAGAGTAGAAGTTGCAAAAAGGTGATTGGAAAGGCTACAGCTCTGGTCCAGGACCCAGCATGAAACACAGCTATGTTAGTCCCCAGCAGGGAAAAGTAAGAGAGCAGAAGCTGTAGGAACATAGCAAAAGGTAACCATTTCTTGGGACAGATTACAATGGTACTACCTATTGCACAGAATATGCACTTACATGCTTGTTTTTCCTCATTAAATTCCTGGGCCTTATTTGCAAGGAGAGCAGAGGGAAAATCAAAGGGGGAAAAAAAACTTTCCTGAAGAACAGTAAGCAAAAATAAACTCACTTGAAAATAATTTTTAATGGTCCCCTACCCCTTGAAGCTGAGGAAGTATAGAGTAAGAGAAGTGCACGATTTAAAATTCTTGGCATTTGGGATACACCTCCTGCATAATAGGTGGTGATCAGATTGTAGCTAAAAATAAGTATAGACACATGAAAACCCATCAAAACAGTTGATGTCAAATGCCTCTGTGAGATTACAGGGACATCAAAAATTTGGAAGTAGTATGTAGACAAGCTGCTCATATATTTTTCATAGATGGATTGAGAACCTTTCAAAAAACATGAGTATGTTTGACAAGGGTGATCTTGAACAAATATTTGCTCAATGGAATTGGTAGGTAGCTGGGAAAAGCACAGGTTGGCCATAAGAAATCCTTCAAGACCTGTTGTCAAATAGGTGTTACAGGTGGTTCACCTCTTTCAAAAACAGGCCAATTTTGAGGGGAGCAAGTATTTGAACATCAAGAGATAGACTGACTCTACCTGCTTTCAGAAGCACAGGAGGGATGTGCTTCCAAATGAGATACACATCTCTATTTTGCTAGAAATCCAAATCCGTTGAGAAGAGAGGTCTTTTTGGTTGAGTTCCCAAAAGTGTTTTTCAACCTGAACAGTGCCTGTAAGCCAAAATAAAAAAACAAACAAGCTAAACCCAACCAACCAACCAACCAAAAACCACCAAATAGCTGAATGGAAGTCTTGCAAGATTTTTCTCAATAAGTATGAAAATACCTTATCCAAAATGAGATTGTCCTTGCCGATACGCTGTCATGGATATCAGCCTGGTGGCTATGCTGGAGCAGGATAGGTTGAACCCAGTGAAACTGGGTTTGAGATTGACATGACTCCTCAGAGACAGGCAGTGAGCTGAACTGCTCATAGTTATTCAGTTGGCCCATTCCTAAACTGTTTGGGATGGGATTTGCAGTAGGGTGAATTTTAACTTGATGTCCTTAGTTGTAGCAGCAAACTGCATTTTAATTTGGTTACTTAGCAGTTTTCACCAAGAGTGAGCAACACATTCTAGGAAGAGAAACAGATAAATCTAATTTAAGTACCTTCACTATTTTGTCAGGAAAAGGATAGGTCACAGTTGCTTGGGAAAAAAAGGTCAAAGTCCAATCTTTGCCCAGTCATGCACAATCATCACAGAAGTTCATTCCTCACTGTCAGCAGAACAGACAATACTGAAATAAGTGCATGATGACATCTACTTGTGTTAAAAATAACAAAATAAAACAAACAAACAAAACCCCCAAATTAACCAGCAACAGCAGCCTATTTAGTTTAAACATTATGATATCGGCCCCTTTAAGCAGAAGAGATTTGAGCCTCTGGGAGTCTCTGGGATGAATCTCCCAGGCTCTTGCAGCAGAAGGGTCTCTCTGTCACTTGCTGCTCTCTCCTTTTCCCTCCATGTGCAGTCTCACACTTGCCCCAGGTGGCTGAGCTCCAAGCCACCATTGCTAGCCAATTGCCTGTGCTATATTCTCCTGGGTGGAATAAAGATCTCTTTAAAAATAATTGTGTTTCAGTTAGGAGGGAGGCAGAGGGGCGTGCTAGACCCGAGCATGAGGCTAGAGAGCTCTAGCTAGGGAGAATAGCTGCTCTGGTCTGGTCTGTTTGTTTGCCTCTTTAAAGGGCTGCTTTAGGGTCTGACTCCAAGTTCAGGATTTTCCACACTGAACCTGATTTGAACCTGAATTGGAGCCCAAGTTTCCTTTGGACATAAATCAGCTTAGGGACAAGATCTGTCCAAAGACACATGTGAACAACTCCCATTGAAGTTAAAGGCTGATGTGTGCATGCACATGTCTGTGTAACTGTAGGAAGGTCATGACTACGTGCCTATTTTATAAACTTTGGGTACTTGTTTGATGTGTTTTTTGCCTTTCATTGTCTCTGTACTCAATAGTGATTCTTGTTTCTCAGTGTTTGGAAAGAACAAGGCTTCTCCTGACACTAGCTGTTGCTCACAGAATACATCATTTGTAAGTCTTGCATGATTTCCATCTCAGTCAAATAATTGTTTAAAGTAAAATTTTGGAAATGAGAAAGTCAGGGTTATGTCCTTCTGCCTGGCATGCACATGCTGTCTTGCCGCAGCTGATTGGAGTGAGCCAAAACTATTCAAGATGTCCTGCAAGACTGAAAACTTGGAATCAACTTATCTGCACTTTCTACAGTGCTCTGTGCCACCTCTGGTGTCTGTGGGACTGCACACACTCATGTGCATACAGCAAGCAATTAACCTGAAGCAGATAGAGGCTTTTCATTTAAAAGAAAGCCAATAAAATCATTCCCCTTCAGCAGACCCATATCCCAAAGATTTTATTGTTCTGAGATGCCTTTTTCTCCGTGTGGAAAGAAGCCCTCAAGATTTCTTTAAGAGAAGTCTGAAAGGTTCAGTTAACCTGCAGGTATTACAAGGTAGGAGGGAAAAAGTAACTGGGGAAGCTGTATAGCAGAAGCATGGAGCACGTGGAAAGTTTCTCAGAGAACATTTTTTTCCTGTCAAAGGAGACCGCTCAAGAAGTAAAAGCCAGTTAAAGTGAGAGTGGCAGCCTCACACCTTGAGAAAAGCAAAGATCCTAAACAGATACACACTTAATTACTTCTTTAAGCGTCACATGGAAAGCTGTGTGTCACAGGCATGTCACCAAGTGAGCAGTCTTGTTGAACATGTCATAGATGGTTGATCTGTTCTGGTCCCTCTCTACAAAAGGCCATCGCTGTCTCCACTGAGCACTGTTTCCATGGCAGCTGTGACTCAGAAGGTGACGGAATTTGCTTTCTGGTTATGATAACCCTAAATATTTAACAACTGCCTTTGTATACTGCATTCAAGACACTTTTTTGTTTGTTTTTCTCCTGGAAACTGTAGCAAAAGTCAGTTCAACATCAAGTATAGAGTTACTCTGTGTGTGGAAAAAAGCTAATAGCTCCAAGAACAGCACATCCAAGAACACACAGTATGAAGTGGATCTCCATACCTTTCAGCTCTCAGGGAGAAGGGAAAAAAACACTGGATCAAATTTAGCTTTGGCATAAGCGGGTGCAATTCCCAGTGGGATTTGCACCCGCTTATGCCAGGATTGAGTATGGCTCATGGAACTTGCAGGGTGGTCATGTAATTAAATTATATGGTGGTTCAGTGTATTTCTACAATGCCAAATGATGCAATATTTTTCTGAAGAGGACAGCTGTGCATTCTTTAAAACAAACTAGTCTACTACCTTCATTGCCAGTTTACCCTCAAGATTCAGCAGATTTTCAAACCATCATTGAGGCATCTTAAGCTTTTGTCTTTATACAGGACCACTGACAGTCTGAATTATATGCTGCTTCCTTCTTATTAGAAGCTGCTTATTAAAAAAATACTGCCACTGTGGTCTACAGTTCAATGAAGTCCATTGTAAACTCCCCAGTATAACATAAACCTCCCTAAAACACATAAAATTATTGGCTTCCAAGACCAGTCTCACTGAAAGAAAGCTCTGTACTTAGTCTTTGCTTAAAACACAGGTATTTGGTAGGATGGAATTCAAACTCCCAACTCAGTTTTAAAAGGTTGGGTCCAAGCAAAGTTGACACAGACCATGTAATTTTAATTAAAGAAAGATTTTGCTCCTTTATGGCCAACAGGGGCATTGTAACATTGACATATTGATGCTAAATAATTATGAGTCCATAAATAATTCAGTATATAAAAATGTATAGCTTGTGCCAGGTAGTGAAGAGAAATAGCACTGAAATAGCTGATGTGCCAGGTCACTACTACAATGCCAGGGAATAGACAGGTAATGTGATCTGTCAAAACAGTAAATGCCACAGGCTGCACTACTCACAGAGAGAACTTGAAAGTGGAAAGCCAAGTGCTGTCCAGTTTTGTCACCTCAGTATTTTAGCACCACTGTCACAGTTGAGGATAAACCTTTAGGAGTGGAACCAAGGAGAAAAACAGTAGGGAAATCACATTCAGAAAGCAAAATATTAAAAAGCAAATTGCTGATGAATTTAAGATGACCTTTTTTTTTTTTTTTAGATTTTATTCCAGGAGCTAGGAAAATACCACAAACTTAATTCCATGGATAACCATACACCTTTAAGACTGAATTCAGTTCAGATGTGCTCCTGACCCTTTGGTATTCACTCTCCATGAACTTTCAGAAGTCAAATATTCATTGGCATATATAAAAGGGGAAAATAAACTTTAACCTCTCATTGTAGAGTATTCATGCCAGCAGGGACCTACTTGAAGAAGGATGGTACTTTAAACATTCATTCATTTTAAATTTTGATAAGGAGTCTTCCAAATTTGGACAAAATGAAACATATCACACAAGATTGTGGTGGGAACCATACCCATGAGGTTTTCCAAATATGCTTCTGCTCTGTGCCATTAGCTGTGATAATACTTGAAACTGTTCATGGATGCTTTGAGATCAATGCATTTTATATGCAATGAACATGAGGATGACAGGGAATCAGAGGCCTCGGGCAGGTACAATCAAGCAATCTGCCTGAAGCTTTACAAAGAGAGTTGCACACAAATGAACATTGTGTTCATTCAAAAAGCATTGAAATTTTCCTCTCTTATTTAACTACAAGATAGCAACCATGTGACCAGGTCTCATAGGATTACTCATCACCTACAAAGCTCTGTAACTTAATAACGAAAAAAAATTTTCCATTTTGTTTTCCAAGATTGTCCTTCCAAGTTTATCTGCCACTGGTGTGCTCCTTTCTCTTTGGAAAGGCTCACTGGCTTCAAGTACCTTTCTTGATTAGTACAGTTATATTGATTATGACTTATATTGACCAAAATTGAGACAACTGTCCACCAGTGAGGAGTCAAACAACACAGCTCAAACAAGAATATACAATAGGAAACACCTTACGTTGGATAATTTTTTTTAATTTTATTCAAAGACAACAGCGGTACTAGGAGACTTTATCAAGTAAGGGCTTTCTGCAAGAACAAGTGCTGAACAGGAATAAAATGCTAAGCTGCTCCCTGCATCTGCCAGAAGACTACTTCAATCCAAGAAAACCCTTGCAGCCAGCATACTGTATGGTTTTAGTAATTTACCCCAGAAGATTTAGTTTTCCATGCTTGGGTTTGGTTCATTGCCCTTCTCACACCTACCCTTAGATCTTTGTGCATGCTCCAAGTCACCTTTGTGAGTCAAGTCATGTTTGATTTTCATTAGTGAATTAGAACTGAAAAAATAAAGAAACCTTTTCCCTCAAGGAAATAGTCTTCAAATATCTGTGTCTGCACATATGGTGCCAGACAAAGAAACAGCCAGTTCCTACACACACTACTGGAGGGCCAAGGGGCTCTATGCTGCTGCAAGAGAGCCAGGTCTATCTCTAGATTCTCACAGAATCTAGAGAATTCCCAGCTATCTGGATGCAGGCAGCTACCACTGCCAGGTCCTGGCAACCGCAAGTGCAAAGAGCAGCAGGAGTGCAAAATAAAGTCCAAGGACACTTTCAAATGCTGGTCCAAGGTTGCCGAGGGGGTTGTTTTGTCTTGACCCCATGCAACTCTTGTCACATCTCTGCTGCAGGTGCAGCCTTTCTTCATCCTCAAAATCGGGAAGTTTCCTTTTCCATAGTTTGGGAAAAGAATAGGCTTTTTCAACTCCGGACAGAATAGCACCTCCCACCGAATGATATCTTCCCTCTCACTCCTTTCCTCCCCCCACAGTGACAGCTGCCTTGTGGATGCTGTTGCAAGAACCAGTGTTACAGGTAGACCTGACAGCTTGTTAGTGCAGTTTGCTCTACCCAAAACCTTCATTCCTTCTCTTTTTAAAAGGGGAATATACCCAGATCCCTGACACGGATCCCTAGTCTCACTTCACAGGTGGAACCCACACTTCGGTTTCAGAGAAACAGAAGACTCCAATGTCTATTGTGTAATGGCTTCATAGAGCTAGGCAGTGACCTAGACAGAGGGTATGCACCCCTGAATCTTCATCAGGACTCATGAGAGCTTACAGTGGTCACTTATCGCCACATTTATTTAGGAGGGAAGCTTTGCCAAGGCCTCAGCATGGGCCAGATTCTATCCAATCCAAAACAATTAGGCTTTGGGAATGTTTGCAAGAGGACCAGACCAAATGCAGGCCAGAGGGCATGAGTTCTTAGTTCGCTGTAAATAAGACACAAGACACCCACCACAAACTCACATGCACACTGAGCATTGGGAATTCTAATAAAATTATCACTCTACTTTTTGCTGAATCCTGCCAGATGATAGAAAACCAAGAGAAAAAATGCAACTTGAAAAAGCATTTCATGGGAAAAGTACCTAGGTCATCTAATAATAAGAGAGGATAACAGCGTGCAGAGAGGAGGCAGAACAATTCATCAAACACAGTGCAAAGGCTCAAGAGAAATGGAAACAAAGGTTAAAACGAAGAAACCTAAACAGAACAAAAGCAAGCCGGATAAGACAGTCCACAGCTTACTGTTACAAAACAAGAGACTGGGATGGCAGAGAAGGACTGATGATTTCTGGGTGTTTTTTCCACCAGTTCTAGGATCCATTTCCCTGATGGAGCAGAGGCATCCTACGGGGAAGCCAATATGTGGTCACTACAGCCTTGGTGGAGCCAGCTTTGACAAACACATAAGTTTGTGCACATCTGTTAAGTGGCCAGAGTTAAGAGCTAGAGCTTTTACCTTCTTTTATGCCACCTTTCCTACAGAAGCTCCATGATGCCCCAAAAATAAACCAACAAAAACCCCAACATTATTTCCATGGCTGACAGCCTTGTACACTCAGTCCAAAAGAAAGAGCAATGTGTGCCTGCGCAGATGGTCTGCTTTCCAAAAGGCCTTTGTGATTTGTCAAATTAACACCTGGAGAATGAGACAAGGAGGAGCTTCATCCCGAGGCAGAGCAAGCCATCCCCCAAGTTTCCTCCTGACCTCTTTTGCAGAGGCGGTTCCCAGAAGAGGGAGAGAGTGAGCTGAGGTACACTTGCCGTGTGTGGCCTAGCTCCTATTCCCAACATCTTAGCTGCTTAATTACCCTCCTTCCGAAGGGCCAGGCTTTGGCTAAAGAATACCGTGCACTCCTAATGAGTGCTAATAAAAAGCATTTAGTTGACTAAGGCAACATAAAACTCTGTCCCTATTTCATTGCATCTGTTTAATAAGAACCTCATTTGATATCAAATTACTGCCTGCTCAGCCAAGGCCTTGTACTTGTGGTAACGGGGCTGTAAGGCGGGAATATCAAGAGCTGCAATATGGAAATTCCTCACTAATATTCTCTGCAGGGCTGTGCAATTACTTAATTCATTTAGCTGAGCCAGTCTGATGGCTCGGCCAACTGTTTCAAAACACCAAACCCAGTGCTAGGCAACTGGCCTCCCCACGGGCTAGTCCTGCCGGATCGCTTTTCCTGGGACCCAGCTAGTAACAGTTGCTTGGAGGATTTCAAAGAGGATCAGAGATAGTGTTACCAAATGAATGGGCATGTAGTAGTGAACATGAAATCCTGCTTCTTCCCAGTCAATCAAATGCCAGCCAGAGGATGCCCTGTGAGACAGCAGCCACAAAGAAACAGCATGCCTGGGTTTTAACCTCCCTCTGCTGGTGTCGGGGAACATCAGTGCATGGACAAGTGTCTGTGTTTAAAAATATTCCCTCTTGCAGTTTTAGAGAAAACTGCTCTGAAACTCCACTCTGCCCCTCCTCCCTGCAGCCGCTTGATTCAGCTGGCTCCTGTAGAAATTAAAGTTCTCCATACTGCACATCAGATCTTTTGGGGACATTTTAAAAAATGTAAACAGCAACGATTCCCAGTTCCCATGAACAATCGCTTACCAGAACCACTTTCACACACATTCTTCACAGCTTTAATCAAACCTCACACAGTGATGTTTTAGGGGAAAGGGTTTAGTCAGTATATTTGAGTAAGCAGAAGGAATCATATTAAAAAAAAATGCTAAGTGTTACTATTTACAGACCATGAGTGTTAAAAACAATTAAACAACATCCTATTACAATTTTAACTCTGTACACAGCTTTGGCAAGTCCAAATACTGAAATATTTTGTCCAGTCCTGGTTTACACTTGTAAAAAAAGTTATTGAAAAAAATGGAGAGGGTTTAAAAAAATCCCAACACAACCCACAAATGTGATTCAGCAGCTTCAGAAGCTGCCTTATGGTGTAATTTAAAATGTTTTATTTGCTTAGTTCAGTAAGAAGCAACGAGATTATAGAATATGTATGTCCTCACGGGAGGAAAGTGGTCTAAAAAATGTGATGAACCGCGGTAGAAAAATTACCCGTGACGCTGAAGTCAGGCTGACACGCGGTGTACCGTGATGGGCAGAGGCTAACAAGCAAAGTAATAGCTCTGGTGGTATCACTTTCAAAACAGATGTCTGTCTCAGAGATACGGTTTCATCAAATAAATTATCGAGCTCAGGGAAAGATGCAGATGGAATGCAATGGTCTGCAACAGGTCAGACTACGAGTGGTATTGGATGGGGTATGGTAAAAGTGCAGACAGTGGCAAAAGAAAAAAACCAAAACTCTGAGGAATCCCACTGGTGAGAGAAACCTGCCCAACTCACATGAGAAACACAATTGGGCAAACTCCTGCTGTGCAGAGACTCCCTCCATGGTGTGAATTGCTCTTCAAACAAGACAGCTTGTCCCTACATACCTCCATCCAAACAGTCTTATTTCCACCATGTCTTCCCAGCATTACAGGCACCCTTGCAGAGAACAGACACGTGCTAACACTAGGACAAAGCAACTGGAAAACTGAAAATATTCTAGCATATATTTTCCTACAAGAGGAAAAACCACATAGAGGGCCAGGAAACCTGCATTGTTTCGAGGCTGTCCGGGGCCAGCAGATGTCCCGAGGGCTGCGGAGAAAAGCGTTTGTGGGAAAGGTCAGTGCCTGCATTACACACCGAGGCTGCTGCCTCCACACCACGTCCACCTCCCTGGGAGACAGAGGGGAGGTGGATCATGGGCACAGGGTAGCAAAGTAGCACAGGAAAATTGGATATACCTACAACAGCACACTAATACATCTGAGTGTCTACATTTAGCAGGAAACAATGACCCCCATTTCTTCCTGCTCCATAGGACTTCTGCAGATGTTTTTTGTGGTTCCAAACCAGGAGCAATACAATCAGCTTCTGCCTTCACCACTGTTGTCTGGTGCCCAGGTTTGCCACTTGCATAGTTTTTGCACTCCTGCTCTTCACAAAATGCTTGGAAAACAAGAATGGGCCCAACTTTGGTAATTATAAAAAGCTGTTTTGCACAGAAATCCATTGCTTTCCATACTCCCCTCCTCCTACTTTCTGTCTCTCAAAAAAGAAGTAAAAATCAAAGCTAGATAATGTGAGGAAATTTTTCATCCTCATTTGCCTGTAAAAAAATCATTCCCCATGCACAACCCTTTCCTCCTGCCCCCATCTGCTTTCCTGCTCTGCAACCCACAGTTTGTCACCAGCAACATGACAAAGCCAAAATTCAGTAGCAACCTGAGGAACCTATCAGGATTCATCCTTTAGCATCTCTTGTCTGGTTTTGCTTTCAGTGGCAGACTTCAATAAATTTCTAGAAAAACCCTTAAATAGTTCAGATTTGACTTAATGCTGGAGATGCACTTCATGGGAAGGACAGAGTTTGTGGGAAGAAATCAACACTTGTATATCCATGGATTCATCAAACCACGGTCAAACTTTGGATTGGAATGGAAATTGTCCTCTTCCAAAATGACCTCATTTCTTACTCCATTAAAATGAAACAACTGTACTCTACTTATAGTTTTGCCAGTCTTCAGGTTCAAAGCCAGGATACGTCTTCACCAGCAAGAGGCATCACAAGACTTAAAAACATCAACCTTGCATCTGTGCACCTAACATTACTTAATACGCCTCCTGAGAGGGGACCACTGTACCATGCAAAACTGCTGCTGGTGGTTACCATCATGACAGAGGGACCTCCCCCAGTGCACCTCCATGTGCCCAGCCCAGAACATCACAGTTTGGCTCTGCTGATGAGTCCTTTGATGAAGGCTGGTGGAACAAACTATCTGGAAGGAACTTGCAAGGAGGAGCAACATGACTCCAGGGCATCTGTGGCATAAACAACTTGGAGCTGTATTGCTTCTCCCCCAGCAGCATTGCTGCTTTATTATCACAGACTTCACTATCTACTTCCAGGTAAACTACCACCTCCTGATCAACCACTACTACTTTTTAAAATTCACTCTGCTAACGTACTCCATAACTTCTTTAAATAGCACAAGGCATCCTTTTAGGAAATTTCTAAGAAATTCTCCTACTGTAATGCAAAATACCAGAATGAGCCAAGAGTAGGGAGAAAAAAGAAAAAAAAAAGGCAAGTCTGAGTCAGCAAGGCTTATGAACAGACAAGAAAGCAGATGAAAACCTGTGCAGACCTCCAGTAAGAGATGACCTCCCTCAGCTCGTGTTCAGCCTGCCAAGCTAACTCCTTGCCAGCTCTCATGGTTGTGGGGAACAGAAGTGGGATCAAAATCATAAACCCAGAAGGAAGGAGGTCCCTGCAGTGGACTGAAAAGGCAAAATCTAGATGATCTCTGGACAGATGTGAGTTGAGAGCATGAAAGTGTCCTGCCACATCTACAAAGTGCTTCCGAGTCCCTGCCTCACCCTGGCCAACCCCAGAAGACAGCAGGGCCTCTTGGGCTTGTAGAACTATGGACAGAGAAGGTGAAGTGCTCTGACACACAGCAGTTGCTGGCAGAGACATTAAAGCCTTCATGACCACCCTTCCCAGCCTGGGTATGATGGTCCCACCCCACTATCTGCTTGTGCCCTCTCTGGCAGGCAGACACTGAGCAGTGCTGATGCCTCCAGAGTACGGCAGAGCAGCGAGCATATGGAAGCACACAGTGTCCTCTAGAGGTGGAAAAATATCTTATAATTTGGTGACAGAGGAGGACAGGAGAGCACTTGGCAGCAGGATTGTTCTACCAGGCCAGGAGAGATTGCTCCAAACTGCCAAAGGACAAGGGTGAAGGAGCACTGCCGGGCAGGCAAGGGACAGGCAGGCATGGGGTCATACCACCTGGTTCCTACACAGTGCCCCCAGCACAATGGAAACGGTGAAAATTCTCTTACTCAGATCCAAACCTCACACATAAAACAGCTCCTCAAGGCTCCCAGATGTCAACCCCCAAATCTGGCAGCTTTGCTGTCCATCACACCTCTTCTACTCCTGGAGGGTTTATAGCCATTTGAGTTGCCAAACATAATCAACCTGATGCTGGGTGGTCACACTGGGAGGGAGCCCCACATGGTGGGGTTGCTGCTTGAACTGGGCTCTTAGGTCAGGTAAGACAATCTTTGTGAGGATAAGGAGAAAAAAAATATATGCAATTTCTCTGTGAAGTACTGGTTTGGGTTAGGAGCTGTTTCTGGTGTTTCTAAGGAGGAGGAGTCCATGAATCTGAGTAGTCCTGTGAGGCTTCATACAGTCATGGAAAATGAGACTCTTAAGTGCTCTAAAACTGGCTTTCAGTTATTATCCTTATAAAACCAGGAAAACCTCCTACATATCTTTCCAAAATAGCTATGATTTAAATAAAGTATTGATGGGAAAGAGAGGGAAAAACTTAATATCCCCGAAATAGACTCGATACCCTTGCCAGAGGCACTGTTCCTCGAAAGATAATGCTCATACAGAAGATCCGGTCCTTTCTGTCTCTACCATTGCTGCATAGCTGCTGGTAAACACCAGTCACCACAGGAACACAGTCACACAAAATTCCTGCACAAGAAAGAGTACGTTGAAGAAAGGCAGAAACCAAGTACCCGGAGCAGCACAGAGGCAAGGGGCTGCCAGACCTGCAGGAGTCCGCACCAGATTCTTGCTGCACTCTCCTGTCCCTGCTGGAGTCAGCAGTCAGCCTAAACTCAAACACTCCCGTAGCTTTTCCAATCAGGAGGATAAAACTAGATTTGCAAATGCTGTCTTCTTTGCAAGCAGACACTGTAGCATCCAAGTGAGTACTAAGATCTGATGTTTGACAAACCAAGAATCAAATGAATGAAAGACAAACCCACACACACTCTCACACCATAGCCCTGAAGCTCTTGCCTTGCTTTTCCCTTATCCTCTCTGTAGCTCTCAGCAGCTGTAGGCAGCTGCTGCTATTCCCTGAAAATAAAAATCACAGACAGTGTCCTGGCATTCACTTGCCCCAGGAGTCCCAGCAAAGCCTTTCTTGGTCAGCCAGGTCTTATAGGTCCATCTTTTGAGCACTGAAGTCTATTATTGTGAATATTATTAACAAAAGAGCATTCAGCAACTCCTTTTAGTCCAGGGAGAAGGACAGTTGTTCCTCCCATCATCCTTTTGGCTTGGCCTTACACCAGTCCAGAGCAAGCTGCAACACAAAACTGGGGAAGTCAACCACAATATAAAGAATTATTTATAAACTGTCAATGGCTGCAGAGTTGCAGGTACCAAACAGCCCTGCTTCATGGAGGGAGTGCTCCAAGGGCCAATATCCTGCTTGTTCACCAACCAGCAACTGAAAAACCTGATGTCCACAAGAGGACCGAAAGCCTCTGAGAGATTTATAAAGGAATATTTAGTCTCTGCATCCCAGTCTTGCAGCCCTATTTGCTAAACACTGAATTCTAGTCTAGGAGAGGGAGGGGAGAGAAAACAATTGAAATTTAGTGTTTTTTAACCAACTCAGACCAGTGGCCAAGCTGGCTATGTGTGGCACTGGCTGAACTGATGGTAGGTGTCCCATAGCAGAAGTGTCCCTCCCACTGCACCCCAAGCAGCTCCAGAAGGTCCAACAGGGGTGAAACAACAGTACTCCCTACTCAGGCAGCATGACCAAGGCAGGCTATCGAACCAGCTGTTGGCTCAGGACCCTAGGCACTACATATGGCATACATTTTTAAGCAGAAAAATGTACCCAAAAGTGACAAAAAGTAGAATTTTGAGCAAATCCCACACAGGCAGGGTTTTAGAGAATACAAACAAAAACACAAAACGAGGTCCCTCAGTACTAATTTCACCCGAAGATGTAAAGCTCCAGTTTTTGCTGGACTTACTAAGCAAACGGATCTAGGTTTGGTAGAAAATCAGAAAAGTTTCCGAGTTAGGGGACCCAGTGGCTCTCTTGGGCAGGGAGGAACATCCTTACTTGAAAGAATAACTGGTTGGAAGCTGCACTGCTGCGGCGTGCCCAGAAGGTGACAGTGTTTGTTAAAAATTTGGTCACTACGGCCCCTCAACAGCGGCGATTTGCACCTCAGAATTACCAACAATTCCAGTACTTGAAAAGAACATTATTAAAGAAAAAAAAAGTATTGGGAAATAATAATTATGTCAATTTGGTCAGTTTTCTGCTGTCCTTTCAAAGAATCTATCTCTGCACCAGGGAGTAAATGCTGCATACTGAAGCAAAACTCCTTTTCTTCTTGTTCTTTTGTGCTGAAGTCCACAAAATATTAAAAATTTTTTCTTGGAGTAAACTAAGATTTCTGTTGGTGGCTTTGTATCTGTCCCTAGCATTTCACATTTCTAGGGACAGGTGACAAAAATTCACAGCCTGTTTTTCTTGGCCTCCCCTTGACTTTAGATTTCTGATATTTGTGTTGTTGTTCATTCAAGCTATTTACTACTTGATAACTCAAGCACTTCAGAGTTGGTGAAAAACAACCACTGAAACAACCTTCCCTGAAAAGCTGATGTGTTTGACAAGCAAGCCAAGAAGTGAATATGCATGGGAACATGTCTTTCTGGTCTCTAAACTGCAATTAGAGCAGGCACATTGCTCATGTGTCCATATAGCTCAGCTCAGTGGCAGCAGCATCCTGGTCCACCAGGCTTTGCTCTGGCACAAGTCACCACCTGAAATACCAAACAACTAGCAACCAGCCCAAATGTGAGAGCTTACTTCTTCTCAGATAGTTTAGAGAGTCCTTGACCAGCTGAGGATAACCCGCAGAGGGAGATAATTTTCTTCTCTCCTGGATACGTCCTCCCTGCAATTTTTATACAAGTGGGGGTCACATACCTCTCTCTCCCCTCAGAAAAGTATTAATGCATTGCACAGAATAACTCAAGGAACAGGCTATGGTCCACTAAAAAAGGCAAATAGGCATGGATTAGTGCTCCAGAAATCCCAGACTGGCCATATGTGGCACATCCAGTGTTGACTGTTCCACCTCTCCTAGCAATAACTAGGGATTTTGATGATTTTGTTTTAAGGACTTCATCAGTGTCAGTCAAGATGTTTTCTTTGGAGGTTTCCTGCCTCCTTCCTAGGAATCTGGTATACTTGAAAAAAATCCCAGAGAAGGCTAATGCTATCACATATTTTTATGTTTTCAGACTTTCTTATATCTGTCCACATCAGTAACTGGAGAGTACAAGCATGTTAGAGCTGTCTTCTCAACTGTTTTGCTCAATTTTTTACAAGTTCTGTGTTCCTTTACTCACTTTTTTGGAGGGCATGAAAATGATGCTGTCTTTTTTAATTTTTAACAAGATCATCTAGTCATTAACAACTGTGAGACCACACCTCAAGACCAGAAAGGGGCAATTACTATAAGCTACCATGACTGCCTCTGATCCCCTACGAAATACAAGCTAAAAAGTTTCCGCTCTGAACTTCCCTCAACTCTGACTGAGTCAGTCAGAGAAGGCCAAAAGGGTACTGCATTAACCCATACAGGTAGATCCCAAAGTTACCATTAACAGTTTGGTTTGATAGTAGTAACCATTTTCCTTCCTGGCACTCCCCAGTACCTTCTTAACATAGAGGTCAAGTTAACACTTTTTGGGCTGTAAGCAACTTCATTTCCCTTTATAATAGAAGAAGAAAGGAGAAGATGTCTTAATCATAGTCTATAAAATAAGGCAGATTATTATATTATACTCCACCTTAAGGTATAACTCCTCCACAAAAAGCAAAACTTGATAAATAGGACTCCTTCTCCAAACTCTACAACCAGGAACAGCTTCTCCAATGAAAGATGGAGGAGACCAACTCTTTGAACTTCAGGAGTGTGAATAATCTCCTGAACAGCAGTGAAACAGAAACAGCAGCAACCAGCCATCCTCTTATAGCATTGATTTTCTCCCAGCTGTTTTGTTTAGGACCCACCTACTTCTATCTTGTGACCATGTAATAAAATCCAGCTGGCTTCCCCCTCCAAACAGCTGTACTTCTCTACCTTGGGCTTTTTCTGATTGTACTTATAATATGTGTCTTCTTTCCTCCCCATGAGAAACATGCTCTCACAGCATCTCTCTTATAGCACTGCAGGTGTTGGACAACTTTCCTAGGAACAAAATGACCTCCTAACACCCCTGCCACTAAAGCTCCATGGAAAAACACATCTTCCTCACACTACTGTGTATATGTAACAGTTAAGCTGAGAGACTTGTGTGAAAGGCACTGGATAGTCTCTCTCTGTACATGCACTGCTTGTCCTTACAAATGCACCATGTGGCTAGAGGGGTGACCTGCCTGCATTCAGCATTGGCAGCCTTTTCTCCCATGGGGGAAAAGGACTCTATATGTTTCTCTTTTCCTCCCTGAAACAAGAGTTATTTTCTTTATAATGGGATGGGCAATGAAGCCTGAAAGTAGAATCCTGCCCAAAAAGGAGGTCTCTGAGTTGGCTGCCTCCTTGAACACCACTGTACCTTTTTTCTCTCTCTAACTTGAATTCATCAGTTGAAAGGAGAGAGAAACGAACTGACATCTTTCTCATACTAAAAATTTCCCATTCAAATGAGTCTGTAAGCTCATCTTGGGACCCTCTGACCTAGCCAGACACTCCTCCTCTGATTCTGGACATCAGTCTCTGAGACTGATGCTTTCATGCTTTCTCTGACACTTTTCATGCTTCCACAGAAATAATGATTCAGACAGATGGGTTTAGTTGTGCAGGAACAGCTCTGGCTCCTCAAACATGGAAAGGAACCTTCAGTCTCATAAAGACATCAGGAATGCCACTTTTCATAGGTGATGTGGCAGGAGAAGGACTCTGACCCAAGGATGAATATCCTCCAGGGGAGCAGATGTGGCACAAGAGACTTTGGAAAAGACCCAGCAATCCTCCCTGCTCGTGGGGGAGGAGGGAAAATCCTGCTTATGACAAAATGTTCCTCTTTTGCAGAAGAAAGTGATGACAGCTGGGATGAGGGAAGGGGAAAAAAATGCAGGGCAGCACCCTGTGTGGGAAAAGATTGCTCCCCTGCCTGCCCCAGCTAGCTTGCACTCGGAGCCCGCCAAACAGGTCACTGGCTCCAGCCAGCCCACAGTGTGGGAAGGGCTCACAGCCCACACGCCAGTGTCTCTTGGCAGTTTCCATCTACCCATGTTCTGTGCTGGCTCTAGGGATAAAAAAGCAGCTCTTTTCTTGGAGGCATGGGCACAGGACACAGAAAGAAGCGGGGAAGACAACAGGTGCATCTGCCAGCTACCACTACTGCTTCTGGGCCAGGGCATGTGGCTCTTCAAGAGCCACATAGGAGGGATGCTACTGCACTTCTTTTGTTCAACAAAGCTACCTCTACAGAGCAAGTATCCCACCTGCTCTGAATGGCTTCCACGCCTTCAGTGTTAATACCCTCCTCTTCAGGTGCTCTCAGGCTTTCTTGCCCATTCTATCCACTTTCAGGGAAGAAAAGAGAAACACAATAGAGGGAGATATTAATGAAAAAATATGTCACTGCTGTTTATTAAGTTTTACCTCTTTGGCAACAAATTTATGCTGCGCCTGTTCCTTTAATTAGTTGTCCTTCATTTAGTAAAATCAGGGCTGCGAAGTGCTGGTATGGTGTTAAATAATTATTTGGGAAATAGTGCTTGGGTTGAACCAGGAATTTTGTCATTGCTGTTAGCGGATGCCTAAAAGGTATCAGGAAGAAGCAGGGCTGGGGGACACAGGAGTGGGAGCCCACAATAAGGGGTGTGGGAGAGGCTGCATGCAGGTTATAGTGGCTTATCCCTCCCTTCCCATGCTGTCAGTAAAGCCTGTGACAAGTGAGGAAACTGAGGCAAGAAGGGACACGTTTGGCCGACAAACATGAGGGGGGTCCAAGAGTAAGTGAATGACTTATCAGGTTGCTTTGTTTTCCTGTTATCCCAGCTCATAAAGAGAAGGAAGACTTCACCCAAGCATGACCCAGCACTCACGCAAGACCCCTTTTTCGTCTGTTATCTCTCCCTTCACACATGCAAAGAGCAAACCATACGTCTTCCTAGAATTTAAAGAGAGAGGAAAAGAAAGACACATTTATTTCTGAGGGAGACGCCAGGCGTCATGACTCTGTCTTATTTTTTGCAATGAATATGTAACACCAGATGACATTTGCCTTTCAGCTAGGTGGGTGGCTTTTACCTTTATGTGCAACGTAAACAGCAAAGGCTTTGCCACACGTGAGGAAACATTGAACTTGAGGTAAAACCTTGGAGCAAAGTGCACGGCAGCAGGAGCAGCCCAATAAGTAGACCCTTCACTGAGAGGTGTGAGAAAGGAGCAGGCTGTGTATCAAAAGCGTAGGTGTTTCATCATGTGAGAAAATGGCCCACAAGGAAGCCAGGAGTTAATCTGTTGTTGCTGGGTGGGCTTAATGGCTCCTTGCAATTGAATCATGTATTCACAACTTTTTGGAAACTGGAACAACTAGAGCTGCTGTGGGTTAACCCATTCATGCACCGACGGCCTCAGTCTTGTGCAAACACCTAGTTTTATTTCCGGAGCGACCACAGGACACTAATGTGAAACGCTTCCCAGGAGAGAGCTAACCTAGTTTCTCAGCCCCCAAAGCTCAGAGTAATTTAATTGAGCACAGGAGATTTCAAGTGCATACCTATCCCAGACCTTTACCTCCTGGGACATTAACTGCGAGGTTATCAGCACCAACAGATAACTCCTGTTTTGCACCTTCAGAGGACTTGTCCTCTGAGTGCTTTTCAGCCAGACACAAAGGATTCCCCACAGAAGTGTAGTGAGCAGGAAAATACTGTGGAAAATATGGTCCCCCACCTCAGAGAGATACCCTGAGACACTCATGGATAGTACTTGTGGGGTTGGTGACAAGGACCTTGAGGGCCTGGCTGCAGCCCAACTCTGTGTTTTCAATTTTCCCAATTCCTTTGGAAGGGAGCCAAAATGCACTGGCAGGGAAGGAGGTGTGAGATGGTTCCAGATGTCCCCTACTGGTGGTCACCGAAGGGCCCAATGGTGGGACGTGCTATGGAGCTCACCAACCCTACAGCCAGGTGCAGCCAGGCTGTACGTGCTGGGGCCAGCACAGCTGCAAAGACGTCATGGGACACATCTGCCCCACAGAAATGACACAGGCAGAGGAACTAGCCCTGAGATATGAATGTCTGATAGAGCCGTCCCACCAGGAGTCATGACACATCCAGTCTGGGGCTCACTGACTCGGGAAATCTGATGCACAGCTGTCCTGCAGGTACACCTCCACCATCATACTGTACCTATCTGCTACTGCATTATCTAGCCATGGGATTTATTTCTGGGTGTGACTGATTGTCCCTTTAATTTATTACTACTTAGAAATTTGTTCTTGCATGTTTGTGCACTGCAAATAAAGTCTTTTAATTGAAGCTTCCTGACCTTATAGGCTAAAGCTTTGACACACAACTCATCTCTTGGTGTGTGCCAGGCAATGAGCTGACATGTTTTGTAACAAGCAATAAACGACAGCACAAGGAAGGCTCAAGCCAGGAAAGGAGGTGACCTACCCAGCCTGAAACTCACACTATTCTCTATTTTGACTAGGCATTCGCTGCATTATTTTTTTTTTTCAAACTCATGCAGCGAGACCCACAGGGTGGGTTGATACTAAGAACCAAGTCCTACTTCTTAAAATAAAATAAGTAGGGAGACACTATCTCTCTTTTGGATCAAAACCTTGGCTCATCTTTCTGGTTACATTGTTCTCCAGAATTCAAGCCAAGAAGAAATCTCACAGCATCCAGAATAAAGATTAAATTTAAAACCCACAAGAACTGGAAGGTTAACCCCAGCAGAGCCTGCAGATGTGTACTTAGCCTTTGTAAATTTTAATTCCACTGCTTGACTGATACCCATGGGACGGTCATTTCTTCCAGCTCACTTATAATTTCACACAGGATGGTGCCCTCCATTAATACTGCAGTTTTCCTTTCAGGAGGCGGAAGATGAATCACAGTAGTTACTATCCGGTGAATTTAGCCAGCATCAGGACACACATATTAGCGTATAACAGAGGAATTGCAATGAATATATAAAAGGGCCATCAGAGGCCATGTTAGAGCCAAATTCATGTGTGTATGCATATCCCAGACAATACTGAAGGCAGGAATGAACTAAACTCCACTGACAGAGTGTTCCTACCCAAAAACCCCCTCCCTGAGGCAAGGGGAAGTGCCAAGGCATTTCTGTGATCCCCCTTTCAAAGGTGAACAGCCTGTCAAGTTACACCATGACTGCCCCTGCTGATCAGCCAGTCTCTGCATACTAAGTCTATTTAATGGGAATAAAGATCATCCTGACCCCACTTTGCAATTGTGATGCTCTGGGGTTGAGCAACATTCACGCATGTACTGAAACCTCTGCATGTCTACCATGGCCATCAGGGTCTTGGAGCTGTGTCTTCATGCCACAAACCTGACTAATTTCGTACCTTTTGGGGTCTGGTGGCTTTTGCAAGGCAGATCCATTGAACAGAGCATCAAGGAGAACAATGAGAGGCAAGTGTCACCATCTCCCTCAGTCCTGTATGTGACTCTCAGCCGCAGAGCTCAGAGTCTCTCCTGGCATGATTGACTGATAGATTGGTTGGTTGCCCCATGGTGCCCCAGTCCCAAATCTGGCAGCCAGAGCTCACTGGCTTTTCACCCTGGTGTTTCACCAGCAAAGCATTCCTGACCCCTCTTTCTTTATGTCTTGTGTCTTTCAACTGCAGCAATATATTCCATGCCTAAAAACCATCAGGAAATGTATTTGTGCACTTTGCAGAAACAGCTGAGTTTGTTTATACAGCTGAGTCCACGTGTGAAGATGAGGAATTGAATTATTCACTGCATGTCTCAGGCCTTGATGACTAAATTGGGATTTGCTTCTTTATCTTCCAGGGAGGAGGGGAAGTGAAGACTGAGGCAGGGGGAAAGTCTAACAGAAAGAGGCCATGCTGTGTCCCTCTGCTCCGCTGCTGGGAGCCTTGTGGATGCTATAATTAGCCACATATAGCAAGCAGAAGGTGGGTGGTACCATGGGAATTACAACCTCACAAACCCTGTTATTAAATAGTCATGCATGGTGCTACCTCACTTACATCTCTCAGGATTTGTTTACCTTTTTTAATAAAAAGGCACAATAACTCCCAGGCAATTTCCACAAGATTTTAACACATCTGTGTTAAAAATCAGCCTGGAGCCCCTGGATTAAAAAAAACCCACCCAAGGTTTTATGCTATTGGCAAGGTGTTGTGAAGTGAAAGGCCTGGTTATGCATAGGCTGTGTGATGTTCTGTGGTGGTCTGTGTTTCCCACAGTGACTTTGGGCTGCAGACAGAGACATCTTTATGGAGGTCATTTGGCAGAATGGAAAAGATTAGGGACCTTTAAAAAACTAACTTCTGTAGGATACCTGAAGCTGAATACGTACAGATGGACGTGTCTACATCATCCTAATGCCCTCTGGATGCTTTTGCATTTTAAACAGATGAATCCTCAAAGAGGTCCCACTTGGTACAGTTAAACTGAGCAGTTTCCTACTCTATTTCACTCTACTACTCAGAGAGAAATGGCCAGGGTACTAGTACTGTGAGTGGAAAGGAGAAAACTCTGACACCATGTAGCTCTTCGCTCACTGTATGGAGAACCTGAGATTTTGTAATATTTCTGTAAGCTTGCTGTGCACACCCCCCCTTTCTTCATCTTTATATAAGCAACGGATCAATGGACAGAACAGGTTAAAGTTTACTCTTCAGCAGAACGGAAAAGAGCCTGGACATATGTGCACTTAATTGTCTTACCCAGAGGTGGAGTAGTCCTTCAGGATTTGAATGACGTAATTCCTTGAGAGAATGTTAAAAAAATTCCAAGACAATAGGAAGTCTCAGCCACGAGACATTAATTTTCGATATATTTCCCTTCCCCTACAATGTGAATTCCAACTGCAATTCAAAGGAAATTTGTGAGAAAAAGAAAGAAGAGGTCAGAAAGAGAAGAGAGAAACACCTCAGGAAACCCAGAAGATGAGTGGGGCAGTTGATGGCTGAGCACTGAGATGAAGGCTTTACAGAGGTCCTCTCCTTTTCTCAGAGCCTTGCTTCTACCACCAGGCACTAGTCACTGTAGTATCCGTATTCCCTGGAAAAGCTGAGGTGACTCGTCATGATCAGCCCCAGTGTCTAGGCTGTCCCCAAGCCTTGTCTTACAGCAGTAGAAGGGTGCAGGTCCCCAGTGGTCCAGGAACTGCATGCTTTGCATCATTTGTCTCAAGGCTACCCTACAGTGCAGCTTTATTATCTGAAGGGACATGGAACACTTTCCTTTGGACAAAAATTCATGATGCACGCTGTATGTATAGAAATATACGTCCCAGTATGGCAATCAGAGAAACTACATGAATAAAGGTGGGTAAGAAAGGAGGAGAGAGGAAAGAGACAAATCAAACTCTGAATTATTCACATTTTCATAGCTGAAGTACAATAGTCAGGAAAGCATTTGTTTTCTTGCACCAGTCACAGAGTAAAAAGTTTCACAAATCCTCACTACACTGTTGTTAATTCTGGAGTGATGGACTGGAGTAAACAGGAAAACAGACATATTAAAGAAACCTATTTGATTCTGGGTTGCTTCCAGCAAGTTCCTGCAACATACTGTAAGAATGTAATTAGAAAGTTTTAGTCCTTCACTTCTACAAGATAAGAGATATTCCCTTCTTGCTCTAGTCCAAGCACAAATAATTCCCACGCAAAATCATTTAATTTATTGATAAAATAAATAAAGCTGTCTATTTTCTGTTTTCTTCCCCATATATCTGAGCATAAAGCAGACCAGATTCTCAAAGCTACAAGTGCAGCAAACCTTATAGTTTTGCTTCATTACTGTATTAACACAGACACAAGCTCTCTGCCTAGGAACCTTGAAGTGTATAATTTTGTATTGCAATATATCTTGAAAGTTTAATGAATGTGAGGAAAAAATATTCTCTGTATTTCTTGCTTGGATTTATTTAGATCCCAGTAATGCCCGTTTAAAGTTTACACAGGGGCAAACGGGTAGTGAGACTGGTCTCCCAAGGAACATCAGTATTTTCTGTGTCAGCATATGTCCTGTAACACTGCTAGAATTCTTGGGGTCATTTTGTATCCCCTGTTTAATTCATGCACAAGGCCAGGAGAGTCAGAAGTTAGCTAGACCTTTCCTCTCATCTTCCCTTTCCTAACTCTCGTTAGTTGCTCTAGTCCATTTGACAAGTTACGTCCATGAAACAGTTGGCATCTGTTGGAAAACAGTTCAGTACTGCCTCCTGAGACAGATACATAAAACATTTTGTGGGTCTCATCCATCTCACAACATCCTGGCAGGACACACTGTGAAGAGAGAAAGCTTTATAAAACTCAGGTCCCATGTCAACAATGCAGCCAGTCAGCAACTCTGATTTCTCTGGCTTTTTTTTTCCTCTTTTGCCAGATCCTCTGTGTTTCTGCAAGGAGATTCCCCCAGCGAAGAAGACAAGGCCTTTTACTCCCCCTTCTTCTCTTTCCTATGTGAACTTTACAGCTGTTTTGGGGCTCAGTGTGTAGCACTGACACACACAGTGCTGCAAAAAAGTTGGAGCGTCATGAAGAGAAAGCTAAAATAAAAATGGAGATGAGCTAGAAGGGGATGTCTGGGAAGATCTCATTAATAGACCTGCACAGCTGAGGGGAGTTTCATGGCTGAACTCTCTCCCAAAAACAGTTCCTCTTCAGATCCCACAGCAGTACCCAGTGCTCATTTGAGTCTGGGATGTACTGACTTATCCCAGAGATCTTATTAAGGAGTTCCAAAGTATTCACCACACAAACACAATCCAGACTGCACAATTAAACTTTATTATTTCATATCAAACCCTTATTCTTTTCCCCAATATAAAACTACTAAATCCTGATGGAAGATGTGGTACATGTTGTTTGCTAAAAGGTGCTGTCTTCTTTCCCATAACGAAAAGAATTAAAAGCATTTTCATGTAAAGGACACGAATTAACAGAGCTCAGAGTTTACAACAAGGACACTTCTATGGAAGGCATTTCTTAAAATACTAGCAGTACATTACTGAGGGAGAGCCTTCAGCAGGAGCTACCATTCCCTTCAATCCCTGAATCATGCTCCAGTTCCCCGGTGTGTCATACCTGCCCTCTTACAATACACACTTGCAGTTATACTACTACAATTGCCTGAGAAATGAGCAGTCTCGAACAATGAGGCATTTGTATATGATTGATTCTTTTGTGCTGTTCATCGACTTTCTCCCCCTCCCTCCTGCATCCATCAGTGGTTACATCACTCTCCTTTCCCCAGGCAGTACATACCTCCCAGGCTAATACCTTTGAATATAAAGCACATCTTGAGTTAAACATTAGCTACACACTAACTGGGGCTTTGCTTTCCAACTGAATAATCAAACTTAAAGTAAAAAATTTTCTACAGCTCAGATGAGAGAGCTATAAAAGAGCTGCTTAGCAATCCTCTTGAAAGAAAGCCTTCAGTATTGGAAACCAAGTTCCATTTTATCTATTTAGATTTGTCACTAGTAATTACTTGAAAGCTCTATCAGCTTCAGGCTTTAATGATGTAGTAACTGCTACAAGCATTTCAGAACAGGGGAGCAGAACATAACAAAAACAAAGTTATTTTAGAGTAAGTACATATTTCCATAAAACCAGTGCAGAAAAGAATTCCAAGAAATATTTTCATGTGTTGCCAGACCAGCTCCTGAGATGACACTTGAGGTCACCAGTACCAGAGCTGGGACAGAGCGTCTCGGTGCTCCATCAGAAAGGCAGTATTTATTTCAAACATAGTCCTCTGAAGGCAGCCCACCTAGCACAGTCTGACAACAAGGACAGCTAAATGTAAAGTCTGGAAGAAAGATAGCAAGCATTTGATTGCATTGAAGTGAAACGTGAGGTCTGGCCCCTTGATGTCTGGGACCAAGCTTAAAATCCTGCCCCAACCAACAGCAGCAAAAGACAGCCTTTCCAAAGCTGCTGTTTGCAAGTTCTAGAGTCTAAAAGGAAATCTTCCCATAGGAGTGAAATAAAGGACATCAGTTCAAGAGAGGTCTGTTGTTCCACACTTATTCACAATACATTAAGATTGCCTGGCAAATACTTGTTTGCACAATTTGATTTTCTTCAAGGAGCCAACTCCAAAAACTGATGCTTTGGAAGTAGTTTTGAGGGCAGCTGCCTGGTGGGAAGTCAGCAGGGAGAATTAAGCAGATCTCTGGTAGCTGGGGATGGTAAACCCTGTTTCTGAAAAAGGAAAACACCTATCACTGGAGTGGGTTGTAGCTACCATCACAACCTCAGAGCGTTGCTGAAGCTGCCTCAGTCTCACTGACCACCTGAGATCAGAAAATATTAAAAAGAAAATCAATTTATGTAGTGGAATCTTTCCCTTCCTGTATCACATAGTTACAACAAAAATATCAGAACATAGATTATTTTCCTACACTATTCAGTGAGCAGAAGTTGCCTCTCATTCCCATTCCCCAAGTGTCTTTTGAGGCATGGGTGTGTGACACAGCCTCTCATCCTGTTCAGCACAGAGCCCATGTTGTATGGTGCGATGCTGGAAAGTTCTCAGACTTGGAGAATGGGACTGGCACATGATGTATGTGGGCCTGCAAATGTGTTTTCTGCGTCTAACTCCTGAAGGAGGACTGGCTGATGGCAAGGTGGTCTTGGATATCACACCTGCAGACTCTTTGGAGCTCTGGCAACCGATACCAATGCTTGGGATTACTGCAGCAAACATTTTTCTGAGCCTCAATAGGACCATGATCCATCAGAAATTTCCTGATGAAATCCCTCATGACCCTATTTTGTTAGACACATGGGGGATGCCCATGGCCATGCCTTTGTAAGCTGGCTGGCTTTGGTCACATTATATCCCAGTAATTCAACATGAAGCAGGAGCTGTGCAGGGCTTCTATCCAAAACCCACTTCTGTAGGCATGATAACAACAACTGCTGCATCAAGCGGGGACAAAATCAAAATAAAATAAGAACAGGGAGAGATTAAAGAACAAGACAAGATTAATCCTTCCCCATGATTTTCTTCTTTTACCCTTCACTTTCAAAGCCTTTGCCAATTGCACTACAGAGAGCTCAGATTTGCTGATTTTCTGTCTTTATTTCAACTGTCCTCTCTCAAGACTGACCTCAGCACTCAAAAGGAGAAAAGTGCATACCTCTGAGGTCCCGTGAGGCTTAGCACAATGAACAAATGCTCC